>NC_091617.1:83752587-85091337 GCF_027580195.1 Bos mutus | reverse complement strand
GGAAAAATATTTTGATGAGTAAAAAATTTAAAATATTACAGGCTGATTTATAGGAAAATATGCCATCAGGGCATCAGTTTTCCTGTCAATTTTCCTTTCTTAACAGTTCTAAAACATCATTGAGTTTTTAAATGTTTAAACTGGATTTTCATGTCCAGGATTAAGTATATACAATAGATGCAAATATAGAATATGTATGCATTTTATATGTCCAAGTGAACATAATTTATTTAACATACTCTGTAATACTCTATGAATTTAAATGTATTAATTATATTGCTAATGAAAATGAAAACATGTCGATACTTTTCTAGGAACCAGATTGTGTGCCTGATCAGGTATTTTTCCTATGAGAGGGACATCATAGTGATCAAATACTATTTGCTCTGGAAAGAAAAAAATAACAACAAACCAACCAAAGAAACAAATAAGTTTTTAAAAAACATTACAACAGTTAAAATAACAATAATGTAACAGTAATATTCGTCACAGATTCCATTGCTTATTACTGGAATATTCCATCCTCAATTTTTTTTTTTTGTTTGCAGTGTCAGATGTATAATTGTACTGGATATATATTTACATTTTAAAGTACTTAGCATGCAGTTGACCAAGCCTTTGTTCATTTGAGGGAGCACACATTTAAGCGTTGTAACTATAGGGTAAATTAACTCTTTTGAATTATTTCTGAAGTTGATTGCATCTGCTGGAAAATAAGAAACATGATTTAGTTATACACATTTGAAACTCTGCTCCTGACCTATGTTTTTTTATATTGTTCTTTTACAGCTGTACATTTAGCTACAGTAAAACAAGGATAATCAGCTTACCTTTGAAGATATTATTCTTAGTAAATATGAAAACAGACTTTTGTTTAAATTATTGCTCAATAATAGGCTTGGGGTTGACTTGGGCTTTTCCTTTGAAGAAAACCACTGATCTGTAGCATCTATGTCTGAAAATGACAGTTTCCATATTTGTTATTATTTCCAAAAGCCCAGGAACTTTTGCTTATGAGACAGATAGGGTTATAACAGAGAGTTCAAATTACTGATTTGGGATAATATTTTGATACTGTTTCTCATAACAGAGTAAAATATACCCACATCATCACAGAAACAGACATACATTTTTCTCTCATTTCATTTTTAATGCTTGGTCTAATCCAATGCTTTTGATTATATCATTATTCTTCTTCTAAAAAACGCTTGTATTATAATGCCACAAGGTGCCTCATAAAAGGAATATTTTAATTCATGATATTTAATTTTAAATCTAGTTATTAAACATATCAAGTATTTAACTGAATGTCTATAGGGAAGTCAATTTAATTACAGTTTATAGTCCACGTTAACCTTCATTTACATTTATATGTATGATCAATTTTTAAGTTATGCTTTAATTATGTATAAGCAAAGTTTGGTCACATAAATAACAATACAGAATTAAAATTATACACATGGAAAATAAGAAACTTAGCTTTATAAAAACATCAATCATATTTTGGCATTTGTTTACTGACATCCTATAACTATAAAATATTTTATTGGGAGAAAATGAAAGCCCTTAAAATGCAGATTTTCCAGGTGAGTAATATAGAAATACTGAGGACTTATAAATGTATTATTTTATGTTGATTCAGATAACACTCCTGATATGAAAATATGTAGAGCAAATTTTGGCTAAACACCAGCTGAATCTGTTTACAGCAAACTTTTCACTATTCAGAACCACTTAAAATCTTTATTGCACATTTTTTACTACAGAAAGTATTGTATTACATCTTTTTGTCTGATTACTACCACCTGCCCTTTTCATTAAAACTTTAAGTGATAATATTAAAATCTTCAAATCTGTTTTCCAAATAACTGCACTAGTATTTCTCACATCAATTAAATTCATTGAACCAATAAATAATTTAAAGCCTATTTAAGATTATGAAAGCATATGTTTTCTGCATTGGCTTTATTTACTTATTTATTTTTTATGTTTCTTGTGTGAACTCTGGAAGCAGGTAGCTGGAAGGGATATATTACTTTTACATTAATGCCAACTGGCCTTGGAGAGTAGCATGAACCCTGCTCCAGCAAGTCACCATTTTGAAGATGGGCCAGATGTTTGGCTGTGTTATGGTGGGCAGGAAAGTCTCAAAATAACATGCTACAGTATGACTCATTAGCATATGTGTATGTGTGTGTCCCCAAGCAATGTTTTCGGTCAATTGGTGCTTAAAAATACTGACAATATTTTACCTCAGCTTGAATCTTGTGGTTATCAACTGTGTATTTTCAAGAGAGACACAAAAAGGCAAATGACTAAAAACATATGTAACTAATGGAGGACTGTAGTCCTTTAGGACTGCTGCTGCTGCTAAGTCGCTTCAGTCGTATCCGACTCTGTGTGACCCCATAGTTGGAAGCCCACCAGGCTCCCCTGTCCCTGGGATTCTCCAGGCAAGAACACTGGAGTGGGGTGCCATTGCCTTCTCCGCTTTAAGGACTAGAAGTAGTTAACTAGGAGCCCAAATTGAGAATATTGCTGCATTAACTTAAATAGAACCCCGGGAAGTAACTAATATATATTTTAAAAACATATATTTGTTGAACTAGTTGGTACAGTTAGATCATGGAAAGCAAAACATTGGACTTTTTGTTCCCATTGTTATGATCTTTGCTATGATGAGCTGCTATGCTTTTCTATTACTCAAAGATACTGAAAAAGACATTATCCTCATTTCCCAATTTAGAGTGCTAAAAAGACATCAGGGTCACAGACACGTGTAGATGGTAAAGTGTTTTAAAGATAGAGTGATGGATTCACTTTTGTATTTTCCCAAGCTTCTACTTTAAAGCTGTGATTTTACCATATTAGGAGACATCTCTATTTTTCATGTGTTTGATTGACATTTTCACTTTGTGTCTTTACTTTTGGGGGGAAGGTTGTTTCCAGAGTGGAGTTCTGGCTTTCACAAAGTCATTTTGAGATCCTCTCTCCCCCATGGGAAGGTGAACAGGAAGGATCTGGAGGAAGCAGGTTAAATTTGGGGTTCAAATACTTGTTTTAGAAAATAGGGAAAATGAAGGGAGTAGATGTGGAGTGAAAATGTGGAGCATCTTTTCTAAGAGATGCCTGTGATGCTGCAAGAGGAGAGATCCTCTACATTTCCCCTTCTAAGGATGATGGTGTGGACCTTCAATGTAAGGAAGTATCAAATGTATCTTAGAAAATCCACTACTTTAAAAGATATTTTAAATTTAATATTCAAATAGATTCTATAATCTTGTTCTTCAAAATTCAAAATATATGAAAGATTATACAGTGAAAACCCTTTGTCTTCCTTGGACCTCCCATCATGGAATTCCTCGTTCAAGAAGCACGAGTTTGATTAATTTCTTTTGTTATTTTTCCAGAGATATTTTATATTTTTCCAAGCAAATTTATATACTTTTTATTCTCTTTTACATAAGTGATAGCATAACATACTTACTGTTCTGCATCTTGCTTTTTCACTTAATACAAGTTGGAATCCTTTCTTTATTCATACAAAAAAGGAATCCCTGCTCTATTTTTATGGTTGCATGGTATTTCATTGTGAGAATGTACTATAAATTATTTAATCAGTTTAGTAATGATAAATGTTTAGGTTGCTTCCAATCTTTTGTTCTTGTATAAATATAAGAAGCCTTGTGTATTGCTGATAGGAATGTGAGATAGTGTGGCCGCTGTGGGAAACAGTTTAATGCTTCCTCAAAAAACTGAACACAGAATTGCCATGTTTATGCTAAGTTGCTTCAAGTATGTCTGACTCTGTGTGACCCTGTGGACTGTAGCCTGCCAGACTCCTCTGTCCATGGGATTCTCTAGGCAAGAATACATGAGTGGATTGCCATTTCCTGTTCCAAGGGATCTTCCCCACTCAGGGATTGAACCCTTGTCTCTTATATCTCCTGCTTTGGCAGGCGGGTTCTAGCGCCACCTGGGAAGCCCCAAGTGAGCTAAATAAGTAAGGCAAATTCTTAGACACAGGAAGTAGAGTAGTAGTTACCAGGGACAAAGAGGTGAGGATGTGAGTTTTTTAAACTTCTGGAAATAGATAGTAGGGTGGTTATACAACAATATGATTGTACTTTAAAGTTTTAAAAATTTAAGTTCAAATTGAATTATAATTGACATATAATATTATAGTAATTTAAAGTGTATGACATACTGATTCAATATTTTTGTGTGTTAAAAAATGATCACCACAGAAAGTCTGGTTACCATCTATCACGGTACAGAATTATTACAATATTATTGGCTGTATTCTCTATGCTGAACTTTACATTCCTATGATATTTATTTTATAGCTGGAAGTTTGTACATCTTAATTCCCTTCACCTATTTTGCCTTTTGTCCTCTCCTCCCATCCCTCTGGCAATCACCAATTTGTTCTCTGTATCTACCAGTCTGTTTCTATTTTTTGTTTGTTTTGTTTCAGATTCTACCTATAAGTGAAATTATATGGTATATGCCTTTCTCTGACTTATTTCACTTAAGGTAATACCCTCTCGATCCATCCATGTTGTTGCAAATGCAAATATTTCATTCCTTTTAGTAGCTGAATAATATCCCATTGTATGTATGCATGCATGTATATATATATGTGTGTTCTTTTTTTTTTTCCCATATCCTGGCTATTGTAATTAGTGCTGCAGTAAACATAGGTGTACATACATCTTTTCAAATTGTTGCTGTTGTTCAGTTGCTAAGTTGTGTCCAACTCTTTGTGACCCCATATACTACAGCATGCCTGCCTTCCCTATCCCTCACCATCTCCTGGAGCTTGCTCAAACTCATGTCCATTGAGTCAGTGATGCCATCCAACCATCTCATCCTCTGTCGTCCCTTTCTCCTCCTGCCTTCAATCTTTCCCAGCGTCAGGGTCTTTTCAAATTAGTGTTTTTGTTTTCTTCAGATAAATATCAAAGTGGAATTGCTGGATTGTATGGTAGTTAGAAGGGCTCCCAGATGGCTCAGTGGTAGAGTCCACATGCAATGCAGGAGACACAGGTTCGATCTGCTGGGTCGGAAATATCCCCTGGAGGAGGAAATGGCAACCCACTCCAGCACACTTGCCAGAAAAATCCCATGGACAGAGGAGCTTGGCAGGCTACAGTCCAGGGGGCCGCAAAGAGTTGGACATGACTGAATACGCACATGCACACACATACACAGTAATTAGTGTTTTGAAAAACCTCCATAGTGTTTTCCATAATGGCTGCACCAATTTATATTCTCACCAACAACTGTACTCAAGGGTTCCCTTTCTCCACATCGTTCCCAACACTTGCTATTTCTTGTCTTTTTAATAATAGCTCTTCTGACAGGTGTGAGATGACATCTCATTGTGGTTTTGATTTTTATTTCCCTGATGATTACTGAAGTTGAGCTTCTTTTCATGTGCCTGTTAGCAATCAGTATGTCTTCTTTGGAAAAATGTCTACTCAGTTTCTTGGCCCATTTTTAAAAAATGGATTCAGGGTCTTTTGTGGTTCCACACAAATTTTAGAACTATTTCTTCTAGTTCTTTGAAAAATGGTGTTGGTATTTTGATAGAGATTGCATTGAATCTATAGATTGCTTTGAGTAGTATGGGATTTTAACAATATCAATTGTTTCAATCCATGAGTATGATACATTTTTCCATTTATTTGTGTCACCTTCAATTTTTTTCTCAATATCTTATAGTTTTCAGAGAGCAAGTCTTTCCCTTCTTTGGTTAAATTTAATCCCAGGCATTTACTATTTTTTGATATAATTTTAAATACAATGCTTTCTTAATATTTATTTTTGATAATTTGCTATTTGCATATAGAAATGCCAGATTCTTTTAATATTGGAGGATGATTGCTTTACAATGTTGTATTATTTTCTGCTGTACAACAGTGTGAATTAGCTATAAGTATACATATATCCCTTCCTTTTTGAGCCAACATTTCATCACCCCAACCAACCCACAGGTCATCACAGAACACTGAGCTGAGCTCCCTGTGTCATGTAGCAGTTTCCTACTAGGTATCTATTTTACACATAAGTCTAAGTAGCTAAGTCATGTCCAATTCTTGCAGCCCCATGGACTGTAGCCCACCAGGCTTCTCTGTCCATAGGATTCTCCAGGCAAGAATATTGGAGTGGGTTGCCATTTCCTTCTCCAGGGGATCTTCCCCATCCTAGGATTGAACCCGGGTCTCTTGCATTTCAGGCTGATTCTTTACCTAACTGAACTATGAGGGAAGCCCTATTTTACATGGTAGTATACAGTAAGGTGAAACAGAAAAACAAATATTGTATATTAATGCATATGTATGGAATCTAGAAAAATAGTACTGATGACCTATTTGCAGAGCAGGAACAGAGAGGCAGAGATAGAGAGCAGACTTGTGGACACAGCAGGGGGGAAAGAGGGTGGGATGAATTGAGAGAGTAGCTTGACACAAGGATGGGATGAATTGAGAGAGTAAAATGGACATAAGGGTGGGATGAATTGAGAGAGTAGCATTGACACCCTTATGTCACCCTTATGTCAATGCTGCTCTCTCAATTCATCCCACCCTCTTTCCCCTCCGCTGTGTCCACAGGTCTGCTCTCTACCTCTTCCTCTTTGCTCCTGCACTGCAAATAAGTCATCAGTACTTTTTTTGGCCATGCTGTGCAGCATGCAGGCTCTTAGTTCCATGACCAGGGATTGAACCCGTTACCCTTGCAATGGAAGCACAAAGTCCTAACCTCTGGACCACCAGGGAATTTCCTAGCAGCTTTTAAAGAAAGTAGATATATACAGTCCAATGGGGATGCAATAGTTATCCCTGGAAACTGGCATAATCAAAGGCAACTTGCAGATAGCTGTGATGGAACAGTTATCGCTAGGGCTCTGTTTGAGCAAATTTGAGCAAGTCTTTGGTGTGATTTCTCTTCCCTGGTGGCTCAGACAGTAAAGCGTCTGCTTACAATGCGGGAGACCTGGGTTCCATTCCTGGGTCGGGAAGATCCCCTGTAGAAGGAAATGGCAATCCACTCCAGTATTCTTGCCTGGAAAATCCCATGGACAGAGGAGCCTGGTAGGCTACAGTTCATGTGGTCGCAAAGAGTCAGACATGACTTAGTGACTTCACTTTGGTGTGATTTAGACCGGGGCTTCACACACTTGTCCACTGAAATCTCCCTCCAGCAGTAGACAGCAACACATATACACGTGCAATCTGGTGAGAAAGCACAGAGTGATCAAGCAATGCCATACTTTGAAGTCTCCAGGTTTTATCTTAAAATTAAGTGGTTATTTTAATAATCTAATAGTAATTATGCTATTTATGCTTATTTAAAGTGACAAGGTTTTTTAGTATTTACTGTCAAATGAAAGCGTGTTATTGTCTGCAACTACGAGGTATCTCTGGCATACCATCTTAACGGACTTCACTTGGAGGAGAACTTGCTAAATAAAACTGATATAGTTTAGAATATTTGAAGGCCACTTAAACACAGTTATTGTCATACGAGGTCAGGGGTAAGAGGGTGCAGAAGGCAGTCTTTGCCAACCTTCAGTCTAGGACTGACCACACTTTCTAGTGGCTGCTTTTAGTCACAGCCACATGAGGTCCCTGTGTGTGGACAGGGATGGAAGCTCTCCTACAAGCCATGTGGACAAATACAATGCCACTAAGGTGACCAGTGGTGTCTCCCTGCCCCTGGGGTTCTAAGTCAATGGGACTTGAGCTCTAGTCTATGGAGCTTCCCCTTATTTGTTTACATTTCTATGGACTTATTTTCTTTAGGCTTCCTCTGGCTTAGTGTTTGGAATCTGTGAATGGTTTCTGTTTTGTTTTTGTCCACTTGGATGCAAAATTCAGTGCCTCCACTAGTTTACTACCCCGTATCTACTCACATCAAGCATTTCCTGAGTTTATAACTTGATTGAATATTTCAGCCTCCCAACAATTTCACTAGCCCTACCACTTCCCTCCCTGCCCTGACTTTCTTTTCTTCCACTCCTTCCCTCTTAAAAGCAAACAAGATTTCTCTCTCTCTAGTTTTTGCCCTGTAGTTTCACCCTCTCCTCTGAATCCTTGGCCTCAGGTGGTATTCCTGCCCTGCAGTGCTCACCTACTGCAAGCGGGGCTACTAAAGCATTTTCCAACAAAGGCAGTTCTCTCACTAAGAGAAATTCTCATACCAGCTGCCGAGAGAATAAAATGTTCTTCGTCTAACCCCCCTAATAATAAAGTAACAAAGGTCAAGAGTGATTTATTTTCTTTTTAAAAAATAAATTAGAACAGATTCAAGGTTATCTCAGTAATAATAGCACTGTCTCTCTCCCTTGCATTCCATTATGCTGTCTTGAATGGGAGAGAAAGGCATGAAGTTATACAACTTGTTCAAAAGGAATGGAGTGTAGGGTGCTATCTGTGTATTGCAGGAGACAAAAGAGCTTCTCCACTTCACCTGATGCCTGAAGAGTCATTATCTAGCATCTGCTTCTACATCCCCAAAGTTGGGTTTGCAACTTCCTAGAGCAGCACATAGTCCTTTGGGCAATATTGACAATTTAGAAAATTATTTTTTGTATTGAACTGATGTCAGCCTTCTGGAGCTTCCATTTTTGTGTTCTAACCCTATGTGCATGAACTTGGACCTGACTACTTCGATTTGAGTTACCTTAACCCAGTGTTGTATATTCTCTATCCTAAAACATATATGTGAGAAACCACTTCTTGCTCAGATTGTCTTGGCGGAATAAAATTTTACTTCCTTAGCCTAGCAATCAATGTCCTTGGTAAGCTGCTTCAGACATCCCTTTTCCTCTTAACCCTCTGTTTTCCCCTTGTCTTGTGTCTCCTAATGTTTGAGTTTCTTTAATTCCCTAGGTAGATATGTCACTTTATTTGGTTTAGTTCTGCTTTCCCACCATTATAAAAAGCTTCCCAAACTGCTCCATCTCCACTTGTCAGCACCTTATTTATTTTCCCATGGTATATTCACTGTGAAGCCTTCTTTAGTTTCTCCTATGAGTTTTGCTTACTTTAGACATGTGCTGCCACACGATGTAGCCACTAGCCACACGTGAGTCTTGAGCACTTGAAAAGTAGCTTGTTCACATTTTTTGAGATATGTGGCTAGTTCAAATTGAGATGTGCTGTTAAATATAAATGAAACACTAGATTCAGAGACTTCTTCATACAAAAAACAGGATATGAATATTTCATTAGTAATTTTTTACATTGATTCTGTGTTAAAATAAGCTTTTGGCTATATTGGTTTGTATAAAACTTTATTAAGTTAATTTCACCTTTTAAAGTGGCTACTAGAAAATTTTAAATTAAGTATGTGGCTCACATTATAATTCTACTGGACAACCCTGCTTTAGATCATTGTATGTGATTCAATGCTAAACACCTTGCATTATCACTCTGAGTGCATTTTAGTCCCTACTGCTAGAGTTTCAGTTCAGTTCAGTTCACTCGCTTTTGAACTGTGGTGTTGGAGAAGACTCTTGAGAGTCCCTTGGACTGCAAGGAGATCCAATCAGTCCATTCTAAAGGAGGTCAGCCATGGGTGTTCTTTGGAAAGAATGGTGCTAAAGCTGAAACTCCAGTACTTTGGCCACCTCATGTGAAGAGTTGACTCATTGGAAAAGACTCTGATGCTGGGAGGGATTGGGGGCAGGAGGAGAAGGGGACGACAGAGGATGAGATGGCTGGATGGCATCACCGACTCGATGGATGTGAGTTTGGGTGAACTCCGGGAGTCGGTGATGGACAGGGAGGCCTGGCGTGCTGCGATTCATGGGGTCGCAAAGAGTCGGACAAGAAAGCTGCTAGAGTTTAGGTTCCCTGAACTCAGGAACCTGTAACCTCCTATTCCTTTCTGCTCCCCACTTTCATTCAGTGGGTCTGCAACATATGCTAATGAAATACAATAGAAAATATTTTCTCAAAAGAGGTAAGGAATTCAAATGCTTAAGAAAACAGGCAATAGCATAATTATATGAAATGTGCTGGGTATAACAAGGATCTTGGTGTCAGGGACACAATAGGCTTAGAAATTGGCAAGCAGGGACTACAGTCAACTGGAGACTGGCTGCTCTGTAAACGAGGCACCACTTCTCCCTATCAGCTGAATTATTACCGCATAGGAATGCAGGCCCAGAGTTGCCAAAGTTTCCAATTTTTCAAGAGAAATTGGATGTCTGGACTATCTGGACTTTTCCTCAAATTTAACTGGTTTTTGTATGTTGGCTTAATTCTTAAAAGCTTTGTTTGAGCCAACCAAAATACGTTAGTGGCCTGAATAAAGTCTGAAAATTACCAGTTTGTGCTTCTGGTTTAGAGGGTAAAATGAAATTTAACTGTAGTACCATAGTAGTAGAAGAGTAAAACAAGATTCATTATTGTGGCTTTCATCAAGAAGGGACTAGAATTGGGACCCTTAAATTTGCAGAAAACTATTGGTAGATGGTATTTCCAAACATTCCCAAACAATTATACCCCTCTGTAGAATTTCTCAACACTTAGGTCCATAAAGAAAAAAAGGGGGAGCTGTAAGTTTATTGACAGAAGAGTAAAACTGTCAACTTAGTGCTAAAGGGAATAACATGTCTCTCATTCTTAAGTCTGTACTTGTTTCAGTTCAGTTGCTCAGTTGTGTCTGAATTTTTGCGACCGCATGAATCGCAGCATGCCAGGCCTCCCTGTCCATCACCAACTCCCGGAGTTCACTCAAACTCACGTCCATAGAGTCAGTGATGCCATCCAGCCATCTCATCCTTTGTCATCCCCTTTTCCTCCTGCCCCCAATTCCTCCCAGAATCAGAGTCTTTTCCAATGAGTCAGCTCTTCACACGAGGTGGCCAAAGCACTGGAGTTTCAGCTTTAGCATCATTCCTTCCAAAGAACACCCAGAGCTGATCTCCTTTAGAATGGACTGGTTGGATCTTGCAATCCAAGGGACTCTCAAGAGTCTTCTCCAACACCACACTTCAAAAGCATCAATTCTTTGACACTCAGCTTTCTTCACAGTCCAACTCCCACATCCATACATGACCACTGGAAAAACCATAGCCTTGACTAGACAGACCTTTGTTGGCAAAGCAATGTCTCTGCTTTTCAATATGCTATCTAAGTTGGTCATAACTTTCCTTCCAAGGAGTAAGTATCTTTTAATTTCATGGCTGCAATCACCATCTGCAGTGATTTTGGAGCCCCCAAAAATAAAGTCTGGTACTGTTTCCACTGTTTCCCCACCAATTTGCCATGAAGTGATGGGACCAGATGCCATGATCTTAGTTTTCTGAATATTGAGCTTTAAGCCAACTTTTTCACTCTCCTCTTTCACTTTCATCAAGAGGCTCTTTAGTTCTTCTTCACTTTCTGCCATAAGGGTGGTTTCATCTGCATATCTGAGGTTATTGGTATTTCTCCCAGCAATCTTGATTCCAGCTTGTGCTTCTTCCAGCCCAGCATTTCTCATGATGTACTCAGCATAGAAGTTAAATAAGCAGGGTGACAATATATAGCCTTGATGTACTCCTTTCCCTATTTGGGACCAGTCTGTTGTTCCATGTCCAGTACTAACTCTTGCTTCCTGACCTGCATATAGGTTTCTCAAGAGGCAGGTCAGGTGGTCTGGTATTCCCATCTCTTTCAGAATTTTCCACAGTTTATTGTGATCCACACAGTCAAAGGCTTTGGCATAGTCAATAAAGCAGAAATAGATGTTTTTCTGGAACTCTCTTGCTTTTTCCATGATCCAGCGGATGTTGGCAATTTGATCTCTGGTTCCTCTGCCTTTTCTAAAACCAGCTTGTTTAGGGTTCAGGAAATGGTCAAAGAAACAAACACTTTGAATTTTCAGAGCTCTCGTGACCTGCATGTTTACAGAGGAAATCTTGTGGTTGAATATTTAGCATACATGAAGTGACAGTCTAGAAGGGGCTGAATGCTAGTCAGAGTAATGTTATTTTTAAATGATAGGGTGCTGCATCTAAGGCAGTTTAGCATTAGTCTTGCCTTGGTTTTCATATCTTTGAAATCCAAAGTCAATAGACCAAGTAATGCAAAAGAACTCTGGCTTAGACATGTATTGCCTATTGAATTATTAGTGATTTTTTGGGGTCATTTTATAAATCTCAGTAACTTGCAGTGATGATAATATCAGAATTAGCTTGTCAAAGTGTCATTATCCTATTGAGTAGGAAAATAAGTGAGAATTTGTGTAACTGCATTTCAATTTCGTTATTTTGCATGTAAGCTGAGCACCTGAAATCAAAGATTCTTTTAGAGTGTTGTCTTTGAAAGTCATTCATCATGTATAAATGAACATATGAGAGTTTAAGAAAATTTCCTAAGCAAATAGAAAGAAGGAGTATGTTGCAAGATAGGACATCAATGAGTCAAAATAATAATGTTTCTTTACTTGGGCAAATTATGTGTGTTTTAAAAGCGGGGAACAGTTGGTCTAGAAATCTGAAATATATTTATGGTGTTAGTCAGGTAAGTATCAATGACTTGTAAAGTCATTCATTCTGACTTGTGGTTTGCCTTTGAGTAAGTCCTCAGATCTTTCTTGTTCCTCAGTTTCCCCATTTTTAAAGTAGTTATAATAATCCCACTTATTTCTTAAAAAAAATTTTTTTTAATGACTTGTTTATTTTTGTCTGTGTGGGATCGTAATTGCTGCACGGGCTTTTACTAGTTTCAGAGAGAAGGGGCTACTCTCAGTCTGTGGTGTGTGGGCTTCTCATGGCAGTGGTCTCTCTTGTTGTGGAGCCCGGGCTCTCGGCACATGGGCTTCAGTAGTTGTGGCTCATGTGCTCAGTAGTTGCGACCCACGGGCTTAGTTGCTCTGTGGCATGTGGGATCTTCCTGGACCAGGGACTGAACCTGTGTTTCTTGCATTGTGAGATGGATTCTTAACCACGGGACCACCAGGGAAGCCCTAATACCATTTATTTTTTTAAGCATAATCATATACTAATGTAGAAGATTGTGCTACTCCTGGGGAAGTGTCCTGAGATCTGGGCAGATAGATGTGGTTGTTAATTAATATAGCAGCATATTTTATAAGAGCAGCCTGCATTGCTTTACAGCATCTTACTGTTTACAGAATCAACAAGCAGCTGTTATATTATTATATAGCTCCACACGCTTATTATGAAGAGTAGACTACATCATATGTCAAATACATATTTACATAAATGATATAATAATAACATTAAAAGAAATTGTTTAATGGGAAAAAACAACCAGAATTCCAGATAACAAAAAACTGTCATATTTCATATTCCTTACCCTAGTCTGTGTGCATTTGACTGTTCCATGTAATTGTAATTATAATATAGATAAAATTTAGTATGATCTTTGTGACAACACACTCTATTTCCCCATATTTCTGAATAATATCCAGCACTACTATTTTATATGACTGTGTAACTATCCATTAAATATAGGCATCATAATTAAACATTTTTCTATTGCTGGCGTATGCAAGTCCATGGACTGTAGCCCACAGGCTCCTCTGTCCATGGGATTTTCTAGGCAAGAACATTCGAGTGGGTTGCCAATGCCCTTCTCTAGGAGATCTTCCCAATCCAGGGGTTGAACTCAGGTCTCTAGCATTGCAGGCAGTTTCTTTACCATCTGAGCCACCAGTTCAGTTCAGTTCAGTTGCTCAGTTGTGTCTGATTCTTTGTGACCCCATGAACCACAGCATGCCAGGCCTCCCTGTCCATCACCAACTCTGGGAGTTTACCCAAACTCATGTCCATTGAGTCGGTGATACCATCCAGTCATCTCATCCTCTGTCGTCCCCTTCTCCTCCTGCCTTCAATCTTTCCCAACATCAGGGTCCTTTCAAATGAGTCAGCTCTTCACATCAGGTGGCCAAAATATTGGAGTTTCAGCTTCAACCTCAGTCCTTCCAATGAACACCCAGGATTGATCTCCTTTAGGATGGACTGGTTGCATCTCCTTGCAGTCCAAGGGACTCTCAAGAGTCTTCTCCAACACCACAGTTCAAAAGCACCAATTCTTCGGTGCTCAGCTTTCTTTATCCATACATGACTATTGGAAAAACAATAGCGTTGACTAGACAGACCTTTGTTGACAAAGTAATGTCTCTGCTTCTGAATATGCTATCTGGGTTGGTCATAACTTTCCTTCCAAGGAGTAAGCGTCTTTTAATTTCATGGCTGCAATCACCATCTGCAGTGATTTTGGACCCCCCCAAAATAAAGTCAGCCACTGTTTCCATGTTTCCCCATCTATTTCCCATGAAGTGATGGATGCCATGATCTTCGTTTTCTGAATGTTGAGCTTTAAGCCAACTTTGTCACTCTCCTCTTTCACTTTCATCAAGAGGCTCTTTAGTTCTTCTTCACTTTCTGCCATAAGGGTGGTGTCATCTGCATACCTGCGGTTATTGATATTTCTCCCAGCAATCTTGATTCCAGCTTGTGCTTCATCCAGCCCAGCATTTCTCATGATGTACTCTGCATATAAGTTAAATAAGCAAGGTGACAATATACAGCCTTGACGAACTCCTTTTCCTATTTGGAACCAGTCTGTTGTTCCATGTCCAGTGGGAAGCCCCCTTATTGCTGGTAGATCTGGCTTAATTAACTTTCTAAAGCAGATATTTCAGAAAGGAATAGTGAAAAGTTAAAAATGTTCCAGTTTAACTGGTGGAAAATAGGTTGATGATGAGGAAATGCTGTGAGATATCTATTACCTCTCTAAGTCTAGGATCTCCTGAACAACCCAGTAATCTTGTACATTAGAATGTAACTGAGGACACTGGTGAAGATGCCAGTTTGGAAGACTTTCACATCTAGATGGTCATTCAAGATCTGGGGCTCTGATGATTTGAGCCAAGTTTAGTGTAACTAACGACAGGACTACGAAGTACAGTCACATTTTAAGGACATACAGAGGGAACAAAAGGCAAAGGAGACTAAGAAGGAATAAAACAGCAGCATCAGAAACCAAGAGAAACTAAGGCCAGCAGTACTGTTATGACTTGCACAGAGGCGGAGCTGACTCTGGATCTGAGATTATTGATTTCTACCCTGTGCCTAGTTCCATCACTTCATGGATAGGAGTAATTTTTCCTTTAACACTTTGTGCTTTGTGCCTGGGTCCAGTCAAGGACAGGATGCCTCCATGTACCTAGATCTGTTTTGATTGTTTTAAATTCTGTTAAACTAACTAATCTGAACTCATTAAAATCTAAGAACAGAATAGCTTGTTTTATAAAGCATTGCACTGTGTATTTCCACTGCTGTCTTATGGCAATGTTTTCCAAAGGCTGGTTCAAGGACACCAGAAGATATGTTTCAGTATATTTGAGAAGATCTCAAGGGCTTGTACTTTTAGTAGGTTCCCAGGTGATTTGATGCATGTTCAAGTTTGGAAACCCTTGAGTTTTTAACCAGAAAACATAAAAGCTTCACAGAGATTTTAGAATGGCACATCTAGAGATTTGCCATACCAGGGTTAAATAGATATGAGGTATAGTCTCAATTTTCACGACAACTTACTGTCATAAAGAATCAGTCCAGAGTACATATATCTCTTGAGCTTTTCCACTATTCAGAGTATTAGGCAGGATTCAGAGTAAATTAAAAAGAAGATAACATAAATGAATAATTGAATGCAATCATAATCTACAGAGACAATGAGATCCTTAGTGGATATTTGTGAAAGGGATATACTTCAAAGATAATCTCAGTCAGTGGGAAAGGGAGTGTGGTATCAGAGGATGCTTTCTCCAGACTCCCTCACTTGTGTACTGCTTTGTTTCTTGGCCTTCTCCATGGGAACCATGTGTTACAGTAGTAGAAAGTGCCTTAGACTTGGCATGAGATGCTTTGATTTGGGGTCTTTCTCTGTCCCTTGCCAGCTGAACAATCTTCAGAGAGTTTCTTAACTTTTCTGAACCTGGGATTCTTATCTATTAAACATGATAAAATCAGCGTTGAGAAATGTTTGACAATGTAAATATGAAATAATATTATTTATAATTAACTCTGAAAGGGGGCTTCCCTCGTGGCTCAGATGGTAAAGAATCCACCTACAATGCAGGAGACCCAGTTTGATTCCTGGGTCGGGAAGATCCTCTGAAGAAGGAAATGCCAACCCACTCTAGTATTCTTGCCTGGAGAATTCCATGGACAGAAGAGCCTGGTGGGCTAAACTCTATGGCATCACAGAGATGGACGTGACTGAGAACTAAACCACCACAAACACCACCAATTCTGAAAGGAGAAATTTCTAGTGTGCTTGCTTTTTATAAATATTTGTGACATATCAACATTTAAAATGTTTTAAAATGATTGATTTTAAATATTCTTATCATGTTTGGGTGTGCTGCGTATTTAACTGGGTGCCTTTCAGCAATATTTCCTAAAAGCTGCTTTGAGATCACCAGTGGTTCTGGATTGGTAGATCTGGACTTGGACCTTTTAATCTATGCTTTTTCTTAATTATTTTTTAAAATTTAATTTATTTATTTTAATTGGAGGCTAATTACTTTACAATATTGTATTTGTTCTGCCACACATCAACATGAATCTGCCCACGGGCGTACACGTGTTCCCCATCCTGAACCCCCCTCCCACCTCCCTCCTCGTACCATCCCTCCAGGTTATCCAAGTGCACCAGCCCCAAGGATCCTGTATCAAACCTGGACTGGTGATTCGTTTCTTATATGATATTATATATGTTTCCATACCATTCCCCCAAATCATCCCACCCTCTCCCTCTCCCACAGAGTCCAAAAGACTGTTCTATACATCTGTGTCTCTTTTGCTATCTCACATACAGGGTTATCGTTACCATCTTTCTAAATTCTGTATATATGTGTTAGTATACTGTATTTGTGTTTTTCTTTCTGGCTTACTTCACTCTGTATAGTCTGCTCCAGTTTCATCCACCTCATTAGAACTGATTCAAATGTATTCTTTTTAATGGCTGAGTAATACTCCATTGTGTATATGTACCACAGCTTTCCTATCCATTCATCTGCTGATGGACAGCTAGGTTGCTTCCATGTCTTGGCTATTATAAACAGTGCTGTGATGAACATTGTGGTACACGTGTCTCTTTCAATTCTGGTTTCCTTGGTGTGTATGCTCAGCAGTAGGATTGCTGAGTCATAAAGCAGTTCTATTTCCAGTTTTTTAAGGAATCTCCACACTGTTCTCCCTAGTGGCTGTACTAGTTTGCATTCCCACCAACAGTGTGAGAGGGTTCCCTTTTCTCCACACCCTCTCCAGCATTTATTGCTTGTAGACTTTTGGATCGCAGCCATTCTGACTGGCATGAAATGGTACCTCATTGTGGTTTTGATTTGCATTTCTCTGACAATGAGTGATGTTGAGCATCTTTTCATGTGTCTGTTAGCCATCTGTATGTCTTCTTTGGAGAGATGTCTGTTTAGTTCTTTGGCCCATTTTTTGATTGGGTCATTTATTTTTCTGGAATTGAGCTGCAGGAGTTGCTTGTATATTTTTGAGATTAGTTGTTTGTCAGTTGCTTCATTTGCTATTATTTTCTCCCATTCTGAAAGCTGTCTTTTCACCTTGCTTATAGTTTCCTTTGTTGTGCAGAAGCTTTTAAGTTTAATTAGGTCCCATTTGTTTATTTTTGCTTTTGTTTCCAATCTTCTGGGAGGTGGGTCATAGCGGATCCTGCTGTGATTTATGTTGGAGAGTGTTTTGCCTAAGTTCTCCTCTAAGAGTTTTATAGTTTCTGGTCTTACATTTAGATCTTTAATCCTTTTTGAGTTTATTTTTGTGTATGGTGTTAGAAAGTGTTCTAGTTTCATCCTTTTACAAGTGGTTGACCAGTTTTCCCAACACCACTTGTTAAAGAGATTGTCTTTTCTCTGTTGTATATTCTTGCCTCCTTTGTCAAAGATAAGGTGTCCATAGGTGCGTGGATTTATCTCTGGGCTTTCTATTTTGTTCCATTGATCTATATTTCTGTCTTTGTGCCAGTACCATACTGTCTTGATGAGTGTGGCTTTGTAGTAGAGCCTGAAGTCAGGCAGGTTGATTCCTCCAGTTCCATTCTTCTTTCTCAAGATTGCTTTGGCAGGGATGTAAGGATTCTTCAATATCTGCAAATCAATCAATGTAATACACCACATTAACAAATTGAAAAATAAAAGCCATATGATTATCTCAATAGATGCAGAGAAAGCCTTTGACAAAATTCAACATCCATTTATGATAAAAAAAAAACTCTCCAGAAAGCAGGAATAGAAGGAACATACCTAGACATAATGAAAGCTATATATGACAAACCCACAGCAAACATTATCCTCAATGGTGAAAAATTGAAAGCATTTCCCCTAAAGTCAGGAACAAGACAAGGGTGCCCACTTTCACCATTACTATTCAACATAGTTTTGGAAGTTTTGGCCACAGCAATCAGAACAGAAAAAGAAATAAAAGGAATCTAAATTGGAAAAGAAGAAGTCAAACTCTCACTGTTTGCAGATGACATGATCCTCTACATATAAAACCCTAAAGACTCCACCAGAAAATTACTAGAGCTAATCAATGAATATAGTAAAGTTGCAGGATATAAAATCGACACACAGAAATCTCTTGCATTCCTATACACTAATAATGTGAAAATAGAAAGAGAAATTAAAGAAACAATTCTATTCACCATTGCAACGAAAAGAATAAAATACTTAGGAATATATCTACCTAAAGAAACTAAAGACCTATATATAGAAAACTATAAAACACTGGTGGAAGAAATCAAAGAGGACACTAATAGATGGAGAAATATACCATGTTCATGGATCGGAAGAATCAATACAGTGAAAATGAGTATACTACCCAAAGCAATCTGTAGATTCAATGCAATCCCTATCAAGCCACCAACGGTATTTTTCACAGAGCTAGAACAAATAATTTCGCAATTTGTATGGAAATGCTTTTTCTTAAGTAATAAAAAATTTCACACTCTTCTTTAATGTTATATGAAATTTGCAGATAAATTTAAATTCATGACTAATGTTAAGGATTAGTTTTTAATATATGGGCTTCCCTGATAGCTCAGTTGGTAAAGAATTTTCCTGCAATTCAGGTGACCCCTGTTCAATTCCGGGGTTGGGAAGATCTCCTGGAGATAGACTACCCACTCCATTATTCTTGGGCTTACCTTGTGGCTCAGCTGGTAAAGAATCCACCTGCAATGCAGAAGACTTGGGTTCGATCCCGCAGTTGGGAAGATCCCTTGGAGAAGGGAAAAGCTATCCACTCCAGTATTCTGGTCTGGAGAATTCTATCGACTGTATAGTCCATGGGTCACAGGAGAGTCGGACATGACTGAGTGACTTTCACTTACACTTTGGAATATACATTAAAATTTGCATCCTTCATTATTTGTTCCTCTGAAAAATTGCTGGACTTTAAATTTGCTTTTATTTTGTTCTGAAAAAGAATAATTGTCTTTCAAAGTCTTAAAGGCCTTTTCATTCTGTTGATGGTTTCTTTCACTCTGCAAAAGACATTTAGTTTGATGTAGGAAAGGCAACCTACTGAATGGAAGAAATTATTTGCAAATGATATATCTGATAAGAGGTTAATAACCAAAATATATTTTAAAAAACTCTTAAATTCAGTATCAAACAACAAACAATCTGATTTAAAAGTGGGCAGAGAATCGGAATAGACATTTTTCCAAAGAAGACATACAGGTGGCCAATAGGCACATCAAAAGATGTTCAAAATCACTAACCATCAGGGAAATACAAATCAAAATCATAATAAGATATCACCTTACACCTATCAGAATGGCCACTAGCAAAAGGACAAGAAATAATGTGTTGATTAAAATGTAGAAAAGAAGGACCCTGCATACACTGTTGGTGGGAATGCAAATTGATACAACTATGGAAAACAGCATGAAATTTTCTCAAAAAATTAGAAACAGTGCTACCATACAACCTAGCACTTCTTGGCATTTATCTGAAGAAAATGAAAACACTAATTCAAAAAGATATACACATTCCAATATTTATTGCAGTTTTATTTGTTATAGTGAAGATATGGAAGCAACCTAAGTACACATTGTAGATGAATGGATAAAGAAGATGTCATATGTTTATGTGTGTGTGTTTGTGTGTGTGTGTGCTTGCTTAGTTGTGTCCAACTCTTTGCAATCTCATGGGCTGTAACCCTCCAGGCTCCTCTGGCCATGGATTCTCCAGGCAAGAATACTGGAGTGGGCAGCATTCCCTTTTCCAGGGGATCTTCCCTACCAAGGGATCAAACCCGGGTCTCCTGCATTGCAGGCAGATTTTTACCATCTGAGCCACCAGGGAAGCCTATATATATATATGTATATGTATATATATATATATATATATATATATATATATATATGAAATGGAATATTACTAAACCATAAAAAGAATGAAACCTTGCCATTTGTGACAGCATGAGTAAACTTACAGAGTTTCATGCTAAATGAAAGAAGTCAGACAAAGACAAATGCCATGTGATTTCACTTATTTGTAGATCTCAAAACAAATTAAAAAACAAAACAAAACCAGACTCAGATATAGAGAACAATCTGGTGGTTGCTAGAGGGGTGATGGTTGAAATGGGGGGGAGGGAAATTAAGAAGTACAAAATTCCAGTTATAAAATAAATAAGTCACAGGGATGCAATGTAAAGCATAGGGGATATAGTCAATAATGTAATAACTTTGTGTGGTGACAGATAGTAACTAGACTTGTCATGGTGGTAATTTCAGAATGCATAAAATATTGAACTACTCTATGATATACCTGAAATTAATATAATATTGTAAGTCAAGTATACTTCAATAAAATGTAAAGTTTAATTATTTTCTTTCATTCATATTTATTATTTTTAGCTAAGCTAAAAATATGACCCTTCAATTGCCAATATACATACTTATCTTTATTTCTCTTGTTCTTAAAAGATATGATTTTGTTTTTATTATTAAAGCTTGTGTGCTTTTAATATCTTTCCTTCAGTCTTATTAATATTATTCCCTTCATTTTACATGGCTGCTTAGAAGCAACAGGTGTTTCTTTGTGGTGAGATTTGACATAATTAAAATTGAGTGAGAGGAAGGGAAGGAACCTGCTCTGTAGGTTTAGTGCTCTCAGGAAGCTCTTCAGTAAGCATGGTAATGAACTTCCTTCTATTTGCTAAATGAATGGATCTTTATTTAGAGACTCCACTAGTTGGGAAGAGTAATATTGAAAGACTTTGCTTTAAACAATATCTTAGAGCTAAAAAGACCAATTTGAGTAACTTGTCATTCCCCATTGACTTAGAATTTAAAGTCATGACTACTGCCATTTTTTCTTGTCAGTAATTTCCTAAAGGCTCTCAGTGTAAGACTTGTGTGCGTGCTCAGTCGCTCAGTTGTGTCCTACTCTTTACAACTCTTTGGGATGTAGCCTGTCAGGCTCCTCTGTCCATGGGATTTTTCAGGCAAGAATACTGGAGCAGGGTGCCATTTCCTCCTCCAGGGGATCTTCCCAACTCAGGGATCGAACCCATGTCCCCTGCATTTCCTGAATTGCCCCTGGATTCTTTACCACTGAGCCATCAGGGAACCCAATGTGTGAGACTGTAGGTGTAGGGCTTAGTTCTGTGATTTGTTTGAGGTCTCTGTCAACTTGTCTGTGATATTGTTAATGAATTAACAATTTAAAACATGTTTAAGTGCATACCTTAAACTATGAATAATATTCTATTTTTCTTCTGAAAATCTCAATTCCAGAGCCTTAGTGGCCTCATCTGCCTGAGGCAGCAGTGCAGAGGCCTCCTATTTCATCCTGCTGAAGACTAGACTTGCTCCTGTCCCTCCAGGTCCCTTTCGCACATTTGGTCACTTCTGATGCTTTTGAAAGTTGTTTGCTTACTTGTTCTTTGTCTCTCTCCCTCCTCTACAATGTGAACACTGTGAGATCAGAGACTTTTATTCACTACTGTCTCTCAGTGCATAAAGCAATGGTTGGTCCTCAGAAATAATTTATTGAATGAATATATGCTTTATTTTTTTAATAACAGGGCACACCTATTTTCTGAGTTGTCTTCCTTCTTATGTTTTGACTAATATTTTTTCCCTTTGCCATCTGGAAATCTTCATTCATTTTAAAGGGCTTTACCATCTGCTGCTGCTGCTGCTAAGTCGCTTCAGTCGTGTCCGACTCTGTGCGACCCCATAGATGGTAGCCCACCAGGCTCCCCCGTCCCTGGGATTCTCCAGGCAAGAACACTGGAGTGGGTTGCCATTTCCTTCTCCAATGCATGAAAGTGAAAAGTGAAAGTGAAGTCGCTCAGTTGTGTCTGACTCTTAGCGACCCTATGGACTGCAGCCTACCAGGCTCCTCCATCCATGGGATTTTTCCAGGCAAGAGTACTGGAGTGGGGTGCCATTGCCTTCTTCTTACCATCTGCTAGGAGTTGCTAAAATTCTGATTTTTATCTGCATAGAAAGGCCAGCAGGAAGTTATAGAGGCTAGAAGTATAAGATCAAAATGCTCCCAGGGTTGATTTCTGGTGAGGAGTTTCTTCTTGGCATGCAGATTGTTGCTTTCCTTTTGTGTCCTCATATGGCCTTACTTCAGAGAAGGCAATGGCACCCCACTCCAGTACTTTTGCCTGGAAAATCCCATGGATGGAGAAGTCTGGAGGGCTGCAGTCCATGGGGTCGCTAAGAGTCGGACATGACTGAGCAACTTCCCTTTCACTTTTCACTTTCATGCATTGGAGAAGGAAATGGCAACCCACTCGTGTTCTTGCCTGGAGAATCCCAGGGGGCTGCCATCTCTGGGGTTGCACAGAGTCGGACACAACTGAGCGACTTAGCAGCAGCAGCATGGCCTTACTTGTGTGTGTGTGTGTGTGTGTGTGTGTGTATAGAGAGAGAACTCTCTGGTGTCTCTTTCTTTGTTTATTAGGACACTAGTCCTATTAGATTAGGGTCACCCTTATGACTTCATTTGACCTTAATTTTGCCTCCATAAAGGGCCTTTCTCCAAGTACAGTCCCACAGGGGGATATGACTTCAACATATGGTTTTTTTGGGGGGCGGAGGGGAACACACCCATTAGTCCATAACCGCAATTATTTTCTTTCAACACCTAACAGTAGTCATTCCATTGTCTTCTGACTTTCATCTTTCATCGTTTCTGCAGGAAAGTTGCTTCTCTGAAGATAATGTCTGTTTTCACTCACCAAAATAAGAATACAATTTTCTCTGTTTTTTATTTGCAGAGGTTTACTATGATGTCGTCAGGTGTGCTATTCTTTGTATTTATCATACTTGGAAATCATAGTTGACATCTTTTTTCAGTTTTAGAAAATTATTGGTCATAATCTTTTCAAATACTATTTTTCCCCCATTCTCTTTCTCTCCTCTCTGTACACCAGTTACAGATACAGTAGTTGTTTTCATCATATCTCATATGTATCTTAAGGTGTCTTCTGTATTTTCCATTACCCTCCTAGTCTGGATATTTTTACTAACTTATTTCTCAGATCACAAATCCCTGTCTTTAGCTATATCTAATCTTTTGATAAACCTATTCACAACATTACTAATTTTATTTCTTTTGTTATTAACTGCTATAAATTTCATTTCATTATTTGACATAGATGCTTGTTCTCTAGTGAAATGTTTCATCTTAGCATTTGTTTTTCTAAATGTATTAATCACAATGATTTTAAAGTCTGTGTCTGACAATTCTAATACCTGGATTATCTGTGGTTCTGTTCCTATTGGATATTTAAATATTTTTATCCTTACTCTTGGTATTAAATATCATAGAATTCCCGACTGGTTTCCAGAGAGGGGTTTTCTTCAGCTGCTGGTAGATATTTAGAATAGAAGCAGATCATTCTGACTATAATATTATTACTATTAATATGTTATTAGGATGATTAAGATTTGGATTGCAGTCTTTGTAAGGTTCAGGTTATTTCCACATCATTGTTACTTCTAAGGTAGAATTTTATAGGACTCCCAGGTGAAAATTTGGAATTTTTACCAAGGTCTTTTCTCTTAGGCAAATCATGAACTCAAGTTTTTATTTCCCGAGTCCTGTGAGAGTACTTGAAACTCTTCTTAGCATCTCAGTCTCTTTGAAACCATATACTTTTCTGCCTGTTGACCTGTGCCATTTATGAATTGGTGAATACCTTGAGAAGAAAAATGACTTAAACTTTTGGTCTCATGTCTCTAAACTTCCTTTCTCTCTGGAACTTCATTCCTTTAAGTTCTGACTGCCTTGGTTGCTCTGAACCCTAATTTATGTCTCTCCAGCTCCTTGAGGCTGCAAAAACCTCTGCTCATCTATACCTTCTTGTCCACTTAATTGCTATTTCCTGCTAGGTCTGTCAACTTCTTTGTGTTACCATGAATTTGGCAGAAGACATATGATTACTGGGTCAAAGACAAGGAATGGTTTATTACTCACAGAAATAGCAATAGCTAGAGTATCATCATTTTCTTGTGCCAGTTCCCCAAGCCTCAATTTTCATAGGGCAATATAACAAGTAGTCATACACTTCCAATATAGTGGGTTGTATTACAGTAGAGGAATCCTAAGCTTAGGGAATCCAGTCTTGGGTTACAAATAAGTTTGTCCTTTGTTACCAAAGGAGACATGATCTTTAATAATAATGGGAAGCAAACAAAGTTGCCCTTTGCTATGGAGGCAGACAATCTCTCTGTTTTCCAAGACTATTCATTATACAAACATCCTTGAAGGTAGTCCTGAAAACAAGAGCTATGAGTGTTTCTACTTATAAGAACAAATAATAGAATCAGAACCAATCCCTTAAACCATCTAAGTTTACTATATAAAGCTAGGTGACTTCCATTTGAAATTTCTATATTGTCTTTTCTACTTAGCCTTAAGTACTCTACTTAGGTATAGCACGTTGTGTTAATGAATCCATAGACTCCACTCAGGGATGCGAGGAGAAAGTTTAGGATAATTATGTCACCCGTAATAACCTTAGCTAACGCAATGAACCTGATCTGAATACAGAGCCAATATGATATCACTGATCATTTGAGCTAAAGTCAAGAATAGGTTTATAACTGGAAGACTTTTCATTAAAGAAAAACTGCTTGTAGGGTGAATATAAATAATGAGTTGGTTATTCCTTTGAAAGCTCCTTAGAGCAACCAAAGGAGGTCTCATTTTGGTGAGATATTTTCAGTTATCTGGGGATTACATGATCTACTAGTTATATTTCTTTAAATATTTAAAAGCTTTGCATCTTTAGATGTAGATCCCTGTGTGAGAGGGAAGTCAGTGTCCAGCTTCCACACAAGAAGTTGCAATTGGGAAACAGTCCAGGGACACATATGATACTCTTGGAAAAAAATGTTGTTTACAATTGTTGCGTCAGGTGGCAGAGTGGAGACAAAGTTTCTCCCAGAGGGATAGCTAGCACCTTTTCATGTATAGCTGAGATGCAGCTAAGGCTATGCCAGCAATAGGGATGTACTATTCACATTTGACATGTGAAGCTCGATGGCCTGTTGTAACATGTTAGTCATTAAGTCTGAGTTTGTTGTTCGTTGTTGTTCAGTTGCTAAGTCATGTCTGGTTCTTTGAGACCCCATGGACTGCAGCATACCATGCTCCCCTGTCCTTCACTATCTCTCAGAGTTTGCTCAAATTCATGTCCATTGGGTCAGTGATACTATCTAACCATCTCATCCTCTGCTGCTCCCTTCTTTTGCCTTCAATCTTTCTCAGCATCAGGATCTTTTCCAATGAGTCAGCTTTTATCATCAGGTGGCCACAGTATTGGGGCTTTGGCTTCAGTATCAGTCCTTCCAGTGAGTTTACTCAACCTCAAAATGAGAATACTAGGCTGGAAAGTCATAAGACCTCCATGGGTCAGCAAGCTAATAGTTACTTTTCAGAAGGAATATATCTAGTATCTGTGTTAGGGAAGCAAGGAGTCCAAAACCCCAGAAGCATCTATGGGTGCAATCTGCCTCCCTTTGCTTGGGCTCCGATAGTCAAAATCATTCGTCCCAGAGCTTCGTAGCTCAGTAGAATCATTAGGCTGTAAGAGCTCCAAAAGCAGAGTGTGCCAGAGCTTTTTTATTCCTTAGTTTTGAGGTTGAATGGAGAGACAGTGAGGATATTTTCCTTCTACTTGAGGCCTCAGGATGAGTAATAAGATACAGAGGGCCACGACCAGAATGAAGCCTTAGAAAAGGGCATGATGCTGGCATCTCAGGCCACTTCTGGCTTAGGTCTTAAAAGTGGAAAATAGATCATTGACTTTATTTCAAGTCCAGGCCTTCAGGGCTGAAGAAAATATGTGCATTGGGGCTCAGTGTTCCAGCCAGGAAGAAATAAAGTGGTATCATTTGTGTAGAGTGTTTCCTATACATCCTGGAGAGGCCAGAGTGTGCCTTCTTTAGACTGTACTTTATGCATTAATTTTTTTTTAATTGTAAAAAATCTTTGATATGTGTGTGTGTGTGTGTGTGTGTGTGTGTATACATGCATGCTAAGTCACTTCAGTTGTGTCCGACTCTTTGTGACCCTATGGTCACTGACTCTTTGTGACTGTAGCCCCCCAGGCTCCTCTGTCCATGGGATTCTCCAGGCAAGAATACTGGAGTGGGTTGCCATGCCCTCCTATATGTATATATATATATACACATATATGTATATACATACACATGTATACATATATGTATATATATGTACATGTATATATACATATAGTAAAGAAAGAATAGTCCATAGATTGCATTTTGAAAGTACATTAGTGAGCCTCTCACTCACGCTAGATCTTCTAATTTCTTTTAAATGGTATTAGTTATAGAAGTGTTTTCATCCTTCTCCCTTTTAATTGTTTATAATTTTTCAAAAAGTAGTTTTTGAATTATCAACCTTGCCCCTGAGACAAACAAGTACATACAACCAATTTCTGAACAGCAATGTTATTGCCAACTATTTCCCATGTCACTCGTGTCAGAGAGTATCCAGTTTCATCACCAGTCTCCTGTCCCAGCTTCACTTTTCTCCTTTTTGCTGATGCCTGGTGAATCTGTAACCTCAGTTCATGGTTCTCTTTTAAGATGCAGACCATTATATGCAACAACTTACCAGACATCTACATCAGGATACAAATCTCGAAAGTGGCATTAACAAAATAAAATAATACATTTCTCCACCTTGTCCACCCTCAAATCTACTCCCACATCATTTTTCCTTCTCGCAGGCATCAGTCACTTCATTACCCACATCAGAATTTAGTCCTGCCTCCTGACTGTCTCTTACATCTGTCTCCTCTTTGTCACTCCCTTGGCCCTTCCTTGATTCATACTCCCATCTGAACTATCTAATAACTGCCATGATTGCTGGGAACTGGCCATTCCATTATCCACCCTGCAACCCATTATCCACCTTGCAACTATATTTAGAAAGTGATATTTCTAAATACAGAGTTGATCATTTTACTTCTCTACCTAAACTTCTTTAGTAATTCTTATATCTGTGGAAGGATTAGACTCCAACTCCTGGCATGGAGATACTGGCCCTTGTTTACCTTTTAGACTAAGTGCTACTCCTGTGCCTAATGCTGAATTTTTCCCTATTAACCCAGTATTCCATATAACCAGTACGTGTGAAATGGAGTTTGACATGTGAGAATAGAATACTAATTTATATTTCTACATTTAAAATGGCGAAAAGAGAGATGATTCATAGATCTTCTGAAATGACTCAAAAGTCTGATGAAAGGAATCTGTGATAAAAAGTGACTATTTTAAAAACTGAATACAGGACATGTATCTTGAAAAAGATTTTTTTTCTGTCTTATGTATACACTTTTATAAAAAGTATTGTTTAGATATAACATTATTGTTTGAAAAAAATTTATTGAAATGACAAGAAATTAGGATTATTCTTAGGAAATTTAAAATCTATAATTGCCAAACCTGAAGGAAGTTTAATGATTTAAGGCAATTTACTGTTGTTGGAAGTACAAAAAAATGACTTGATAGGATTTTTAAAAAGGATTTATCAAAAGAAATTTATAAGATTCAGATATGTTCTAGGATTTCTTAATTAGAACTCAACTAACTTAGATATTTCTAATAGTTAACCTAATAAAATCTGTAATTCCTAAGATCATGTGGAATTTTCCATGGTTCGAAATTTAAAGACATAATACATATTTCAATTAAAAATTTTATTTTTAAAAAAGTGTATTTTAATATGTGATACAATAACATACTTCAAAATCAAAATATATAAAAACTTGTACAATGAAGTCTCTCTCTACTCTGGGTTTCATCTGCTCAGTCTCCTTTTCCCAGAGTCACAGGCAGGAAACCAGGAATATCAGTTTCTTATGCATTTTTCCAGAGTTCCTTTATACACATACAAGTAAATACAAATATGTGTTTTTATTTTTATCCATTTCTAATGTAAATGGTAGTATAATGTATACATGATGTCCGTACCCTGGGTTGACATGTTTTCTGCACAGAAAACTCAGGAACTAACTCATAGAGGGTTTCATGGAAATATCAAAGATTTCTGAAATATGTGTTCTTTATATGTACTTATCTGCTTAGGATTATCTAAGGCAAATAATCTGAGGCTGAACTCTCCCAGCCCCTGAGTAGGCTTCTGAGACTTTCTCCCTTCCCACCAACTTGCTTACATTTCTTTAATAGAAATTAAGTCTAATATTAAGCTACCAGGCTCCTCCATCCAGGGAATTTTCCAGGCAAGAGTACTGGAGTGGGTTGCCATTTCCTTTTCCAGGGGATCTTCCCGACCCAGGGATCAAACCCGGGCCTCCCACATTACAGGCAGACACTCTACCGTCTGAGCACCTGGGAAGCAGCCTAATATTAAGCTGCAGAAACAGAATTGAAGAGGTAAAATTGCAACAAAGAAAAGCAAATAATAATATAAATTTCTGGCATTAAATATGAAGAATATTTCTATTTTCTGTAACACAGAAAAGCTGTGGACATAATTTAAAATGCTCTCATTCTAATCATGTCAGGATGAATGTTACGAAAGTAGGTCATCATCATTCCCTCTCCTGTTGCCTGCCCCCAATCTGTGCTGCAGTAGAAGACTTTAATGTGGAGGGGCCCTTCTCACCAAGATGCTCCAGGTGCCCTCCCAGTCACATGCCCTGAGGCAAAGACCGAGTAGGTTGTAGGAATCAGTACAGATTAGGAAGAGAGCAATCCATTTGCAGTATAAAGTGTGGGTTCTAATCCTGGCTCTGCCTCCTATTAAATGGTAATCTTGTCAATTCATATAGGTTTATAAAGTTTTATAGGCACCAATATTTTCATCTGTGAATGAGGCTGATCATTTCCATCCTACCTTCCCCGGTAGGTAGTGGGTAGTACCAAACATGAAGTGTTAACATACCTCACGACCAGTGTGGGGCCATGTGAATGCTGTTACCACCATGAGCTCTTTGGGATTTCTGAGGGGGAGCTTGTTACTAGGTTTTCCTGGTAACTCTGTAAAGGCTTGTGCCCAGCAGTGGGAAAAGAAGAAATTTTCCAGAAAATCAACCTGAGGGTTTGCCACTAAAATTTTGTTCTTTGGTTTGTAATATTTGTTTTGTTGTTGTCCTTTAGTTTTACTCTTAGGCATATCGTGTTCACTCTTTAATAATATTATGGTTTTATTTTGGTGGCTAATTTGCTACTTTTTTTAGATTTTTACTTAGAATGGCCTTTTTGACAACTACACAAAAATGTTTAGGTTGTTTCCAAAGACATGTTTGCCTTTAAGACATGATGCAAAACCCCAGGTGTGCCAATAGGACCTGGTATCTACTTCATTGGGATCCTTCCCCTCTTTACTTGACAAACGCAATCGTCTGGGTCAGAGCTTTGCAAACTGGAGTGATCATTGCTATCAGCTGGAAGGCTGTTAAAATACTGGTTGACTCACTATTTCTGTTTCACTGTCTCAGGTAGAGGTCCAAGAATTTGCATTTCTAATGGGTTCCAGGTGATGTTGTTGCTAATGATTCTGGTTTGGGGGCCATGCTTTAAGAACCACTGATCTAAAACCTAAGGCAGGGTTTCTTTAAGATGGTTTTAAAAGGACTGCCTTGCTCTTAAAAGGACTGCCTTATTCGGTTAACACCCAGCATTTGGTAAGAAGGCAGATCCTAGATTCCAACCCCAACTCTGAGGAAGCAGATTCTCTGCGTTTCGGGAACTACAGATTCCGTCTCAGAGGTGAGTCTCCTGCATTTTAATGTCTGAGAACCACTGGTTTGTGCATAATTGTCATCCCTGTATGCACATTAGAATTATGTGGAGAGTTAAAAAGCAGCCAATACCTACTCCTCCTCCCACACCCCTAGAAATTCTGTTTCAAGTGGTTTGGGGTGGGACCCAAACAACAGGATTTAAAAAAAAAAAAAAAAACACCCCAATGATTCTAACGTGCAGCCAGTGCTATGGACTAATGAGAGAACAGGTTGAGCTTATTGTTCTATATCTTGGGGTGTTAAGAATCTGTAGGAACTGGCTTGGGTCTTTTGAGGGTCAAGGTTGTTTGGGAATGCAGCCCAAAGTGGTGATAAACTCATTTAAGGCTAAGACTGCTAGTGAAGACGTACCATGGGAAAAGCTGAAAAGCACCTACTTTGAAGAGAGTGAGTTATCCATTTGTAATTATATGTTTATAATTGCAAGCTATAAATCTAATGTTATTTCGCTAACTATATTTTGTTTAGTCTGAGATTTAATTAAGTGTGTTTGTCTTATTTTGTGTTAACTGGTTATGTGTCTGATAGCTCTGTTAAATATCTTATACTCTCCTATGAAGACACTTAGATTTATTCCCTACAATAGCAGAGAGAAGAGATAGGTGGTCAGATTTCAATTTAAGATTAACGCAGGAGTTCTGTGGAAGGAGTTTTAAGCAGAGACTGAATGATTAGGGATGGGAAGAGATGTTGGAGAAGTAAAAGCAAATATAGCAAGTGGTCATGTTTAAATCACAGGAGACTAGGATTCTACATCCATGAGAATGTAGGAAGCAGTAAGGGGGTCAGGACAGCTGTGACCAAATTCTCCTGAACTTTCCAGGACATTCAAAACTTGCTTTTGAAGACATTTTGTATTTATAGCTCCCTCTTTAGTCTTGGAGACCTGGAATACTTCCAGAGGGTCTAGGAACATGAAGCAAACAGTGCCCAGCTGGTCCGTGGAGTTGAAGCTTCTTAGGATAGTGTCTTGGAAACCATATGGAGTTTTGTCCCTGTAGGATTTCACTAGGGCTCTAAGTCTGCAGCTCTGAAGCAGAGATGGTAGACATAGGGCATTAATGGAGTTCTCTGACCTATTTATTTTGGAGGTGGCAGTCAAACAGTTCAGGTTATCTGGGGAAGTTATACTGGGAGCTCAGTGACCTTGTCTTGCAAACATACCACCAAGTAACAGGCTATTTGAGGTCATTGAAATTGTGGATGTGAAGGGCCTGTGGCTCCTCAAGGATGTGTGTTCCTGTTCCTAGCAAATGCTATTCTGGGTCTGTCTTTAAGGGTGAGCAGTGTTCAGGGTCATTCACAGGGGAGAGAAGGCTCTGTGTCTGTCACTTCCTGATAGAATAAGCACAACAATACACACAATATCTATTTCTCTTCAGTCTGTGGGGATTTTTTTCAGCACAGCTTTTACACATCTGATCCTGAGAAAATCCACACTGTTGCTACTCACCCGGCAAACCTGACTACAATATTGGCAGTCATTTTGGAGTTCTAACAGACGAAATCAACCATTTTCAATAGACATTTCCTCCCTGCTTTGCATATTTCCTTTAGCTGCACCCCCTCCTGACTTGACAGATGCTGCTTTCTCTGCATCGGTGGACTTTTCCAGGCCCCTCCTCTTGACACTTGCCCTTTAAGCAGACATTTACAGGAATTATCCTGTTCAGTGTCATTACTCTGCTCTCACAGCTACAGTCTTAGTTCACTTGAAGGAGAGCTTGGTTGAATTTTTGTCTGTTTCCTAGTTCCTGGAGTTCCACCTCCACTTATCTCGGCTCCTCTTCCTGTTTACCTGAGCTCTCTCTGTTGCAGGAGAGCAAATGGAACAACGGAGGCCAGGTTTTCCAGACATCATCAGTCTGTTCAGTATGATAATTTTCAATTAGCAGTCTACTATTCTTAAATATCATTGAGACCATTCATTTTCTCTAAAACATCTTTTGTGTTCTAACAAACATTTTCCATTTCTTAGTACTTTTGTAATTCTGATTGATTTTGATTACATATTTGTAGAGTGTTTCTTTTTTCCCTGAAGAGACATAAAAAGCCCTAAACATTTTCTTCTTTCTGTTTGTTCAGGGAGTCTCTGAGATAGTCACACTCACACATAAATGAATGAATATAACTGAGAATGATTGGCCCAGATGAGAGGCCACTAGAATTTTCTTCCTCTTCCAACTACCTCTACTGGGTAGTGTCCTTCACATCCACCTGTGTTGACCCCAAAGCTACCGTGGCCCTTCCTCACCCTACGGGAGGCCAGTTTTTGCTTACTGATCTAACTTAACGCAACCCAGGGCAGGGTTTGGTGTGGGTGTGGGGTGGGGGTGAATGGTTAGCCGGAGAGTAGCATGGAGGAAGGGAAGAGGAAGCACCAGGGCTCTCTTCACACCTACCTACTGCTCTGGCCCCAGGACAGTCTTATTCTGGCCTCTCCTTCCACAAAGCTCTCTTCCTGGAATCCTCTCCTCCAGCACTTGACATAAAAACAGACATCTGGTACTCTCCCAGTGCATTGTAGAACTCTTACTTCATTCATGGTGTCCTACATAGCCTACTGATGACACCTCCGTACTCTATATAGCCTGTGGGTTTAGGTCTCCATGCATGGCCCTCTGGTAGTCTAGAGACCCACTGAAACTATAAAAGAATTTATTTAAATGTGTTTGTATATATGCATTGTTTAAATTGTCTACACATGAACATTCCTCTGAATATGTTTTCCTGGGGAGAGAGTTCATAGCTTTTTATCAGATTCTCAATGAGTAATATGATCCAGAGATACTTTAAAAGGTCAAGGAGTAACCACTGATGTGGCAGTGGATGGCCTGGAGACAGTGTTTAGTTCAACAACAAATATTTATTGAGTTTATATAATGTGGCTTCCATAGTGGCTCAGACAGTAAAGAGTCTACCTGCAGTGTGGGAGACCCAGGTTCAATCCCTGGATTGGAAAGATCCCCTGGAAAAGAAAATGGCAACCCACTCCAGTATTCTTGCCTGGGAAATCTCATGAACAGAGAAGCCTGGCAGGCTACAGTTCATGGAGTCACAAGAGTTGGACACGACTGAGCGACTTCACTTTCTTTCTTTCTTTGTATAATGTGCCAGGAACTGTTCAAGGCTCTTGATACATCAGTGAACAATGACAACATTCCCCCAAATCCTTACCACATGAAGTTTTGCATTTCAGTTTGGGGAGACAGGCAGCAGACAGTATACACTATACATTCTGAAGTACACTAGGGGGTGTAAAATGCCATGGAAAAATAAAACAGATCAGGGAGGTAGGAGGGGAGAAGTGTTGCTATAGTTTCAGGGTAGACCTCATTGAGAAAATGATATTTTAGGGAAATCTTAAAAAGGACAGGAATCATGTGGATATTGAGGGTAGACTTTGCCAGGCAGAGTGAACAGCTGGTGCAGTGACTCTAAGGTGAGAGTAACCCTGGCTTGTTCAGAGTGGTGGGGTGGAGTGAGTGAGGGGGATTGGCAGTGAATCAAAGGGTAATGCCATGTGCATGTATCTGTGTGTGTGTATTTTTGGTTGGGTTGGGAATGCATTATTCTTTTTTTCATTTAAGACAATGAAATATGATCTACTACAATCTGATTTTGTTACTAAAGATGCTTTCAGCAGTGGCTAGGTTTTGGATAATAAGGGATGTCAAAATTAGAAATTCGATAGTGGAGGGAGGATGAGTTTGAATTATTTGGGTTATAGGATACATCCTGTTTCCTTGATTCAAAGACCTTCACTCCCTCAAAGAACCTCTCTTCTCTATCCCGACTTAAAACCAATTGAAAAGTAATACAGTGGAAATCAGATGGAGAGTAAATCTTATCAGTTTTGTTGATGATAGATTTTAGTATTCTAAGCAGTAACACTTTCCAATGTTGACGTTTCCCACTGAGCTGGGTGTAGCAAAAAGGAAGTTGAGAACAGGTGCTCCCCACCTGGGACTTTGGCTTAAATCAGCTTCACTAAACTGAGAAATTTGGTCCAATTGCTCTGGTCCACCAAGTGACTAACTCAACCAACCTCCAGGGTGAGATGTGAGGGGCTGGTTATAATACAGGGAGTCATAATTGAAAATTTTCCTCTCTAGCACTGTAGCTGCCAGAGTCACTTTGGTGTCCTTAAGAGAATATGGTAGCAGCTCCCTTTTGATGGGGAAATGGTTTAGTGTGCCACCTGGAGACCAGGAGGCTAGACACATGCAAGCATGCACTTAGGGGCCCTTAGTACCCAGGAAAAGAGATGTAATTCCCAAGTTTTATGTTTTGAGTATCTAAAAGTGGATACTATGAAGGATGCTTTTGGAGAGAAGTTGGGAATAGATGAGTACCTGATTGTCCTTGCTGCCTTTTTGAAAATTAGTTTCAGTGCCAGAATATATTTGTTAGGAAATCATAGGCTCCTGTGTATGTGGATGTTTGGGGAGGTGTTGGTGATGGAAGGGAGAGATAGGGAGAAACATAATGATATTTTATTTTTTTAATTTAAAATGAACTTGTAAACTTGTGGCTTTCATTTTTAAAATTCAAAATATATACTTAAACATTAAAAAGGACTGTAAAAATAAGTTCTTCCTGTTTTTTCCTCAAAATTCCCCTCTCAGAGGTAACCATCATTATCAAGTTTTTGTGAATCCTTCCAGAGATATTTTGCACAATAAATATTTAGTTTGTTTTACATAAATGATTAATGGTAAAGACACTTCCAGAGAAATACATTGGGTAGTTTAGTTAAACTTAGAGGCATTTGTGATATATGATGTCAATATTAACTCCACTATGTGATACCTTACTGTAAGACAAACCCTTTTTATTAGGCATAATTTACATACAATTGATGACTTAAAATCCATTGAAGAGAAAAGAATCCAAGTATAATGGTTATTGAAAAGGGCATCATTTGTACTGATGTGTTTCAATGTGTGTATTTTAGATTTGTTTTTCCTGCAGTGTCTGTCATGTATGTTTCCATGGTTACCAGGTAATAGACATAATGGGAATAAAAATGTATAGAGAACTGACATGGAACTATTAGAGCAGATTTCCTCCACAAAGGACATTCACTGTTACCACTGTTTCCTTTGGGTTATTTGGAAACTTACAGGGCCTGGATATAAAAGGTAGATATACTTATTGGGTAGCTGGTTCTTTTCTCTAAGTATGTCTTTACGTACTTTGGAATTACATTAAACTATCTTCTGAAAACCAAATTTGCAGTAAACAGTGGAGTTAATGTCTAGGTAAAAACACTTACTACATTCCCAAAGTTATCAATTCTGGCAGAAGTGCTGTGAGAATGAGGTACAATGGCAGTCACATTAAAAAAAAAAAAAGGCAAAAACTTAGATTCTGTTCTTAAAAGCAGGTGAAGACAAAAGTTGCACAATTTCATACTTTCAATATTCCTGAGATTTTAAAAAAGAGAAAAAAGTATTCCCCAACGATAACAACGGAAAGCAGGTAGGGTGGGGAAGTGGCCTGGAGAAATGGAAAACGCTCTGCCCTAGAAATAGTTGTGAGTTATTCTCCCAGCTTTGCCACCACGTGGATGACCTTAATCTTGACCAGATATTCAGCCTCTTCTGGCATCAGGTTTTCCATCTCTCAAACTTGGTAAGTAATCTCTCAGGTTGCTTCCAAATCCAACATTTTATCATGTTAGGAAAGGACTTCAAGTGATCCATTCTTATCTCAATTCCACATTGAGATTTTTGTCTGATAAATTACTGCATCTCTCTCAAAATACTTAACAGCTGCCTAGTCCTGCTAATAGTAATTCTTGTTTAGTTATTCCTCAGCAGCACAATTAGATAATCACAGTCTCAACTAAAAGTTTTTGGTTAGTTACTGAAATCATGGCAGCAGTTGTTTCAGTTGCTCATATATATTTTCTTTTTCTTTAACTTATTGCTTCCCTCATGAGCCACAAAATGAGATTAAACTGAGATTTTAGGAATTAGTAGTAATTCATTATTGCTGAATACATTTAAAAAATGATTTAAGGACATTAAAAATTAAAAAAATTTTAGTGAAAAAATGCAGGAAAAAAAGTACAAATCAAGAATGTAGAGCTCAGTGAATTATCACTAGGTGGCTATGCCCATGTAATCACTATATGGCATACAGGTAGAATATTGCCAGTGCCCCAAAAGCTTTCCTCATGACCCCTTTGTACTCTTCACTTTTTGAAACAAGACTGAACTCTTAGTCTTGCCTGTTTTTGAACTTTATGTAAGTGAAGTCATATACTATGTATTTTGTATCTAACTTTCTTCACTGAATATTAAGAGATTGTTCATGTCATTACTTGTAGTTCTTTCATTTTAATAGTTAGTATACTCTTGTATATCACAACAATTTGTGCATTGATTCTACTGTTAGTACACATTATGGTTGGTTTTAGTTTGGGGTTTTTAAGTATAGTGCTTCTGTGAACATTTTCGGGCATATATTTGGGGCACATGTGCACAGTTTTATACTGAGTGAGTGACAGTCAGTTGTGGCCGACTCACTGTGACCCCATGAGGGGTCACAGAGGAACTGTGATCCCATGAGGGGTCACAGAGGAACTGTAGCCCACCAGGTTCCTCTGTCCATGGAATTCTCCAGGCAAGAATACTGGACTGGGTTGCCATTTCCTTCTCCAGGGGATCTTCCCAACCCAGAGATCAAGCCCTGGTCTCCTACATTGCAGGTGGATTCTTTACCATCTGAGCTGCCAGGGAAGCCTACTACTAAGAGACTCAAAAGTATTAAAACTACTAAGAAGCCTACTATTAAGAGTTTTATACTGAGCATATACCTAAGGGTGAGGTTGCTGGATCATAGTATACATATAAATTTAGTAGAATGTCTATCAGTTTTCCAAAGTGGTTGTTTTAGTCAGATTGGGCTGCTATTGAATATAACAAAGTATCATGGACTGGGTGGCTTATAAACAATAGAAATTTATTTCTTATAGTTCTGGAGATTGGAAGTCTGACATTAGGTTACCAGCATTAGTTAGGTTCTGGTGAGGTCTCTTTTCTGGGTTACAGGGTTACAGACTGCCAACTTCTTGCTATACCCGTCTGTGGCAGGCAGAGAGGAAGGGAGCTCTTTGCTGCTGCTGCTGCTAAGTCGCTTCAGTCGTGTCCAACTCTGTGCAACCCCATAGATGGCAGCCCACCGGGCTCCCCCATCCCTGGGATTCTCCAGGCAAGAACACTGGAGTGGGTTGCCATTTCCTTCTCCAGTGCATGAAAGTGAAAAGTGAAAGTGAAGTCGCTCAGTCGTGTCCGACTCCTAGCGACCCCATGGACTGCAGCCCACCAAGCCCCTCTGTCCATGGGATTTTCCAGGCAAGAGTACTGGAGCAGGTTGCCATTGCCTTCTCCAGGGAACTCTTTAGAGTCCCTTTTATAAAGGCACTAATCCCACCATGTAGGCTCTTGCATCATGACCTAATTACCTCACAAAGGCCCACCTTCTACAGGCCTCACCATCACATTAGGGGTTAGGATTCAACATATGAATTTGGGGGGACAGAAATGTTCAGTCCATTGTGGTGATTTTTGCTAATTTACATAATCATAGGTAGTAGATGAGAATTTTCATTGCTCTAAATTCTTGACCTTTGGGATTGATAGTCTTACATTTTAGATGTTTCTATGAATGTATAGATCTTATGATTTTAATTTCCATTTCTTTGATTACCGTCAAGGTTAATGTACTGGTGAGAGTTCTCTAGAGAAACAGAACCAGTAGGGTATATATAATATTTATATTTATATATTTTTATTTTATAATGCATCTGTAAATATACATTTATTTATTGTGAAGAATTGGCTCATGTGATTATGAAGCCTAAGAAGTCCCATGATCTGCCATCTATGACCTGGGGCCTGGGAAAGGTGGCATAATTCAGTTTAACCTGAAGGCCTGAAAACTAGAGGAGTTAATGGTGTAAATCCAGTCTTAAGGCCAGAAAAGATGAGATGAGGTGTCCCAGCTGAAGTGTTGAGACAGGAAAAAAGGGGCAAATTCCTCCTTTCGCCACCACTTCATTCAAACCCAAAAGGGATTGGATAATGCTCATCCACACTGGGAAGGGCAATACAAATGCTAATATCATCTGAAAACATCTTCACAGTCATACCCAGAAATAATACTTAATTTGGTTTCTGTGTGCCCAATAAAATTGATGCATAAAATTAACCATTACCCTTAAGTCAATTTTCTGAAGTTTATGGGCCACTGATTTTGAATTAAATTTCTTTATAATCTGATTACTTAAAATCAGGTTCTGTGATACTTTGATTTAATATGCCAATATTGGATCTAAATGGTATTCTGTACATGCTTAAATTAGTATTAGCCATGATCATTCTAACATCTATGATAAATAATAAGTAAATAAGGCAATGTATTTAAAAAAAATTATTGGTCATTTTCATTTTTGTGAAGAACTTGGTCAAATTTCTTTATTTTTTCATTTTTCTTTTTATGTTTCACAAGTATCTTTCCCCACAAATTTGACTTTACTCTTGTCTGTGTTTTGATTAGTTGTTGTTCAGTCACTAAGCCGTGTCTGACTCTGACTCCACGAACTGCAGCATGCCAGGCTTCCCTGTCCTTCACCATGTCCCGTAGCTTCCTCAAACTCATGTCCATTGAGTCAGTGATGCCATCCAACCATCTAATCCTCTATCATCCCCTTCTCCTCCCACTTTCAATCTTTCCCAGCATCAGGGTCTTTTCCAATGAGTCAGCTCTTCACAACAGGTGGCCAAAGTATTGGAGCTTCAGCATCAGTCCTTCCAATGAATATTCAGGACTGATTTCCTTTAGGATGGACTGGTTTAATCTTGGTGTCCAAGGAACTCTCAAGAGTCTTCACCAGCACTACGGTTTGAAAACATCAGTTCTTCAGTGCTCAGCCTTCTTTATGGTCCAACTCACACATCCATACTTGACTACTAGAAAACCATAGCTTTGACTATACAGATCTTTGTTGGTAAAGTGATGTCTCTCTCTCTCTTTAAGTTGTTTTAAAAGAAGATTCTTTATTTTCCTCTTCTTTTAACTTAGATGTTTCTCCTTTTTAATACATTGTCTAGGTTTGTCATAGGATTTCTTCAAAGGAGCAACGTTTTTTAATTTCATGACTGCAGCCACTATCCAGTGATTTTAGAGGCCAAGAAAATAAAATCTGGCACTGTTTCCACTTTTTCCCAATCTAATTGCCATGAAATGTTGGGACTGGATGCCATGATCTGAGTTTTGATGAGTAGGAAAACAATTTTAATGTAATCAAATTTTTGAAATTTCTTTGTATTGTTAGTGCTTTTTGTAATCTGTTTAAGAAATCTTTTTCTACTCAAAGGTCAGGAATATATTCCTAATCTTAGTTTCATTGTTTACTTTTCGTGTTTAGATCTTTAAAGCACCCAAAACTGAATTTTTCTTTTCTATGTGAAATGGCCAAATTTTGTTCTTTCCTATATAAATAGTTGACCCTGCATATTTTTTGTGAAGAGTTGATCATTTTTCCCACTGCTCTAAGTGTTCTATTTGACATTATTCAAGTAGCCACGTAAATATGGATCTATTTTTCTGCTCTATTACCTTGGTGTATATATCTATGCTTATACCAATTCTACACTGTCCTACTTCGTACAACTTTGTAATAAGCTATGTATGCCATCTGGTAGAATAAGGTCTCCCACATCAAGAATTTCTTGGTTATTTTGACCACTTTTATTTTTTTTTATGTGATTTTAAAGTCAACTTGCCGGTTTCCACACAAAAACTGTTAGGATTTTTACTGAATCCCAAAGAAAGGCAATGCCAAAGAATGCTCAAACTACCACACAATTGCACTCATCTCACACGCTAGTAAAGTCATGCTCAAAATTCTCCAAGTCAGGCTTCAGCAATATGTGAACTGTGAACTTCCTGATGTTCAAGCTGGTTTTAGAAAAGGCAGAGGAACCAGAGATCAAATGGCCAACATCCGCTGGATCATAGAAAAAGCAAGAGAGTTCCAGAAAAACATCTATTTCTGCTTTATTGACTATGCCAAAGCCTTTGACTGTGTGGATCACAATAAACTGTGGAAAATTCTGAAAGAGATGGGAATACCAGACCACCTGATCTGCCTCTTGAGAAATTTGTATGCAGGTCAGGAAGCAAGAGTTAGAACTGGACATGGAACAACAGACTGGTTCCAAATAGGAAAAGGAGTTCGTCAAGGCTGTATATTGTCACCCTGTTTATTTAACTTATATGCAGAGTACATCATGAGAAACGCTGGACTGGAAGAAACACAAGCTGGAATCAAGATTGCTGGGAGAAATATCAATAACCTCAGATATGCAGATGACACCCCCCTTATGGCAGAAAGTGAAGAGGAACTCAAAAGCCTCTTGATGAAAGTGAAAGTGGAGAGTGAAAAAGTTGGCTTAAAGCTCAACATTCAGAAAACGAAGATCATGGCATCTGGTCCCACCACTTCATGACAAATAGATGGGGAAACAGTGGAAACAGTGTCAGACTTTGTTTTTTGGGGGCTCCAAATCACTGCAGATGGTGACTGCAGCCATGAAATTAAAAGACGCTTACTCGGAAGGAAAGTTTTGACCAACCTAGATAGCATATTCAAAAGCAGAGACATTACTTTGCCAACAAAGGTTCATCTAGTCAAGGCTGTGGTTTTTCCAGTGGTCATGTATGGATGTGAGAGTTGGACCATGAAGAAGGCTGATCACGGAAGAACTGATGCTTTTGAACTGTGGTGTTGGAGAAGACTCTTGAGAGTCCCTTGGACTGCAAGGAGATCCAACCAGTCCATTCTGAAGGAGATCAGCCCTGGGATTTCTTTGGAAGGAATGATGCTAAAGCTGAAACTCCAGTACTTTGGCCACCTCATGCGAAGAGTTGACTCACTGGAAAAGACTCTGATGCTGGGAGGGATTGGGGGCAGGAGGAGAAGGGGACAACAGAGGATGAGATGGCTGGATGGCATCACTGTCTCGATGGAAGTGAGTCTGAGTGAACTCCGGGAGTTGGTGATGGACAGGGAGGCCTGGCATGCTGCAATTCATGGGGTCGCAAAGAGTCGGACATGACTGAGGGACTGATCTGATTTGATCTGATGGATGAATTGTCATTTTAATGATACTGAATATTCCAATTTTGAACATAGTATGTCAATCAATTCATTTAGAGTTAAAAAAATTCTCCCAATAAAGTTTAGATTTTGTTTACAAGTCTCAAATCTTTTGTTAAATTGATTACTGATTATTTTGTATTTTTGTATTATTGCAAATAGTACCTTTTAAAGTTTTTTACATACTACTTGTAGCCAACATATATAAATCAATTTCCATATATTTACTTTATATCTGGCAATCTTATTTGTTCTGATTCTAATAATTTATCTGTAGATTCATTTGAATTTTCTGTCTATAACTATTTTTTGAATAATTATTTTTTAAATCTTTTTGAATACTGTCTCATTTCTTTTGCTTTTTTATTCCATGTATATTTGAAAAATTTATATTTCATTTTTTATTCATTATTAAAAATAATAATAAAGTAAAAAGTAAAATATACCATTGATCTTCGAACAAGATAGGTGGTGAGGTACTGACCCTCTCTCTGCAGTTGAAAACCTGAGTATAACTTATATGTATAACTGACTATATGTGGTTCCTCAGTAGCCATGATTCTTCTGTATTCATGGTACTACATTCATGGATTCAGTCAACCTTGGATTGTGTAGTACTGTAGAGTTTACTGTTTAAAAAAATCCACGTGTATGTTGATCCACACAGTTCAAGCCTGTGTTGTTCAAGAATCAGCCACATATGATAGCTGTCAGCTACCTATGATTAAAAAGCAGAGGCATTATTTTGCCAACAAAGGTCCATCTAGTCAAAGCTATGGTTTTTCCAGTAGTCATGCATGGATATGAGAGTTGCACCATAAAGAAAGCTGAGCAGCGACTTTTCGATGTAGTGCAGGGCCTCTCGTTGTGGTGGCTTCTCTCGTTGCCAAGCACAGGCTCTAGGCACAATGGCTTCAGTAGTTGTGATTCTTGGATCCTAGCACTTGTGAGTCCAGTAGTTGTGGTGCGTGGGCTTTTAGCTGCCCACTGCATGTGGGATCTTCCCAGACCAGGGGTCAAACCTGTGTCTCCTGCATTGGCCGGAGACACTGTACCACCAGGCAAGTCAGATAACTCAGTTTTTATATGTCTGTTAATATCTATATTTCCCTTTTGTTCTTAAAGGGTACTAGCTATAGACTTTTTGGTTGGTGTTTAATATTCTGTTTTCACACAGTTTGGGACAAAGGTATTTGTTTAATTTGTACTGGGGAGGTTTAGGAAAGATGTTTGATTAGAAAAATTATTGATCATGATGCAGCATATCCTACAGTATATTCTGCAGAGCTAATTCATGGGCTTCCCTAACACAAAAAGAACTTCATGACATCAGATTTCGTGAAAACATGCACCATCTATCGCTTTTATTGAAATTCAGTGCATTTTATACCCTGAAGAGGCTGCTGTGATAAAATCCATTTAACTTTGTTAATTCAACATTATCCAAAATTATTTTATCAGGAAACCATAGTTCTGGGTGATTGCTAATAAATATTTCAAGCACTTGGTGATATGAAGGCTAACTTTTGGGAGAGCCTTTTTAAGGGCTACATTGTCCTGGGATACCCCCCCCCAAAAAATCTGAGCTTGTTTTTTTTTTTTTTAATTAGGACATTCTGTCCCCTGAAATACTCTTAAAATCTATTGTTTCAATTTCTGACGAAGTCTACCACGGAACTCAGTTTTATAACTGTAATCACAGCACAGTGCTACTGATAAATAGAAGGAATTCTGGTGCAAGTGGTAAAGCTCCTATAAACTGAGATTTGTACTGGGTTAGAGATCTCCATCAGAGAAGGCAATGGCACCTCACTCCAGTACTTTTGTCTAGAAAATCCCATGGACGGAGGAGTCTGGTAGGCTGAAGTCCATGGGGTCGCTAGAGTCGGACATGACTGAGCGACTTCACTTTCACTTTTCACTTCGTGCATTGGAGAAGGAAATGGCAACCCACTCCAGTGTTCTTTCCTGGAGAATCCCAGGGACGGGGGAGCCTGGCGGGCTGCTGTCTGTGGGGTCGCAGAGTCAGACATGACTGAAACGACTTAGCTGAAGCAACAGCAGCAGAGATCTCTCTAATCTGTGCAGAGAGGGGCATTCTGGTAACACATTTTGTTAAATAGGGAGACAAGCAGTTATTCATTGTACTCTGAGGACTTCAGAAATTCAGGAAGGGCATGGAGGAAACAGTGAGTCAATCTTATTTAGAGATCTGGTGGGGTTTATTTATAGAGGAGTATATTGTGTTTCCACCCCCACTCCCTGCCTGGCCACCAAAGACCCATCACCCTTTCATTTAAGTCTGTGCAGAACAGGACGATTTTTCTATCATCTTCAAGCCCAGCTGGCTTTAAGATCTGATATTAGAGATTACCAATAAAAGCATCCCAAAGTTGATGCATCCATAGATCCCTGGGGGGATGTAGAGGTTGTCACACTGGGTGTATGTACATGGACAAGGTTGTTGGTGACCTTGAGCAATTAGAGGACCAATGCTACGGCTTCCAGCAACTCAGCCAACAAAAGAGCTGCTTCTCGTGTCATCATGTATCTCTATGGCAGCCACCAGCTTCCATGCTTTCTGCTTTCCTTGTAAATTGTCAAGGAACTCAAGAAGCAAACCCTTGCTGCAATCCCCTTCTTATCTTTGATACTGCACACATGTGGCTCTGACACATATATTATTAGTTCCTACTTTCTCAGTTTTAATTAAAAACAGAAATGAATTATTTTAATCTACCATTTTGAGAGTCAGCATTATTGCATGTGATTATCCACTGAAATGGGGTTGGCACAGAAAATTAATGATATTTAAAATATTATCTCTACTATTTTAGTTTGCTCTCCCAGCAAATCTTAATTTAGTCCAAAAATCTTCTCTTTACACATGATCCTAAGTAAATAGGCATTTATCCAGTGGATTGAGACTCTAAATGTTAACTTTTCAAGTATTATTTAAACTGTCTTCTGTCGTTAAAAACCTCAATCTTTTGGCATATGTAACTGTATAGTATATAAAATATGTTAAACATAAATTATATAATTAAAAATATCCAGTAACTCTTCTATGAGTAGAGTGACCATAGGGCATTCTGTTTTGCCCAGGACAGCCCTGGTTTACCCTTGTAAATTGCAAGGGTAATTTACCCAGGTCAATTGCAAATAGCAACTCCTTTCACTTTCAAAAGTGTTGTGGCTTGGAGAATAAATTTTATAGTCATTCTATCATAAGCCAATTTCATTCAATATATAAATTATTAGGAAACAATTATTCATTTTGACATTTAAGGACAATGGAAGTTTTTGATTGACCATTAAATAAATTGACCATTAAATTGACCATTAAATTAAACTTACCAGAGGATACTCTGGTAAGTTAGTAGTTCTGGTTGCATATCAGAATCACATATAGATCACCCATAAACTAATTAAAGTTTCTGGAGGTGGAGCACAGGTATCAGTTTGTTTAAAACCTTCACAGATAATTTTAACATGAGGTCAAGGTTGAGAATCACTGGATTATATAGATTGTGCATTTAAACTTGACTTCTTTTCAGGATTAATCAAAGACATTTTAAATAATTCAAATTATTTTAAATAATTTTTCTAGCTGACATACCTAGCTAGTGTTCCAATTCAGGTTCAAACTTGTAATGTATATACAGTAAACCATATCAGTGGATGCTTTTTGAACCATCATAAGCAAATAATCTAATAACTCACAGGCCAATTTAATCATGAAGATAATTCTAATAATTGAGTTAATCTTTGGTTTCTTTTTCTTTCTGCTAACTTAAGAATTTGATAAAGCTTTGAATGGTGAATGTATAGCTTGGAACTTATAAATAGCTGGTACAGTTCATCTTTTATACATAGATAAAAAGCAATTATTGAGGTGAATATTGTCTTGGGAGTTACTGGAGTCATTCACGAGGAGTTTAGGGGTACCTGATGGTTTAGAAGATTAGAGAAATATATGGTCATATATTCTGGAAATGGACCTGAGTATTCATCATAGTATGAGAATTATTATCTCATAGGAATTATATCTACAAAATTACAAAGGGTTTGGGGATTTCTGACTCTTGGGAACAAAAAAATAGCATTATAACTTTCATCTGTATATTTCCTATAAGATCCCAAAGTCAAAACTCCCCTCAGGAGAGGTCCTGCAATGAGCTGTTGCTGCTAAGTCACTTCAGTCGTATCCGACTCTGTGCGACCCCATAGACGGCAGCCCACCAGGCTCCCCCATCCCTGGGATTCTCCAGGCAAGAACACTAGAGTGGGTTGCCATTTCCTTCTCCAGTGCATGAAAGTGAAAAGTGAAAGTGAAGTCACTCAGTCATGTCCGACTCCTAGCAACCCCATGGACTGCAGCCCACCAGGCTCCTCCTTCCATGGGATTTTCTAGGCAAGAGTACTGGAACAGAGGTAATTCTGTGATTCTGCTTGGTGTCCCTCTATACAATTTTGTTAAATACTTCAGAAGAAAGTTAGTCTTCAAAAGACAGTGAGTCTTCAATATTAACAAAAGATTTAAATATTTTTATTGTTTAAAATGATTTTATTGAATTTATGATCATAACCCCTGTAAATGACTATTTTAATTCTGAGTATCTATAACATAATACTGCTTCATTTTAGTTTGATTTAAAGATAGAAATCTTCTTCTAACATTACCCAGTTATTATGCTTTGAAGGAACTGACACATTACATGAAGTTTGCCATATAGAAGCCACGGTCAATTTGTTCTACAATTTTTTAGAGTAGTTGATGTTCTATTATAAAATTTCCTCTGAGTCTTTAATGTGAAAATATTTAGCTGCATTAAGATTACATGACTTCAAAAAGACACAGAGTAAGCATTTGAAAGATCTCAAAACTCAAGATAATGTACCATTTGTTAGAAGGAATTTATCTCAATTCAAATATGCTTTAGAAAAAGATAGAAATGAATTTCTTTGAAGAATTTATTTAAGCAAAAAATACTTTTAGAAGAGTTTTACCTAAAGCATATATGAATAAGCTGACTTTAGCCTCTTTCACATGTGACCTGCTATTCATATAATCAAATACATAAGCCTAAGGATAACTTACTGGAGTCTGAGATTTTGAAAATGAATGTGTGTTTAAAAATGAATATTCCAGGGTAGAAGCTTTCAGAGTATGGTCCCTGGATCAGCAGCATCAGAATTGCCCTGAACCTACTATACATTCAAATTCTTGATTCCCACTCAAGACCTACTGAATCACATATCTGAAATGATGCTCAATAATCTGTGTTTTATCAAGCCTTCCAGGTGATTCAGATGCATCCTAAAGTTTGAGATTTTTTTTAGGGACTGAAGTATAAGGTTAATGAGTTAAGGGTGAATTGACTCGGCATAGCTAGATGATATAGAAGCTTGACTAGTTTAACTGTGTGTTCTTTAAAGAATTCATTAGTGAGACACATTTTAAGGATTGTATGTGCCTGTGGGTGTTTATTTTTATTTCTCTCAATGAATAAATACAACTCACTTTTTAGCCATAAATATATAGCTAAGAACTGATCCTTTGAGCATTTCTTTTGCTTTTCCTTAAATCATATAGATATGTATGTTTTTTAAACATGAAGATTTATTGAATAGCTCATGTTTCTGTAATGAAACTTCAAAAGACTGAGCAGTAGATTTTCTGTGATGTTTTCCCATCTGTAATATCAATTTTTCTTAGAAAGAATTAAAAATTAAAAATAGCCTAGCACATAGGAAGCATATCACTGAATAAAATAAACAAGGATTCTTGCCCTGTAGACCAACTTTTTAGCAAGTTTCATATACTGTAAATCCAATTTAGAAATAAAGTTTATAAATACTTGAATTGATAACCTTTATTCTATTATGATAGTTCCTTTTAGAATGAAAAGCTTCCCATGTGTCAGCCTGAGATTAGTTTTAGAGGTGACAATATTGTCAGTGTCTGTCTTTGGTTTGAGACTGAGTCTTTCAGCTCAGAGTTCCTCAGAGTCATTGGCCCCATGTGTCGAGTAAATGTCTCCTGTTTCCTTGGTCAGTGCTCTTAACTAAGAGTTCAGTAGTGGTACACTCAAAAGAAATCAAATGGTTTACAATAGAAATGTCACCTGAGACCAGCCATTTTTTAATCGGTTTCTCTGGGATGCAAGTGTCGAGAACAGGGAGGAAGCTGGTCAAAAAATACGCAGATGTGCTCCATGCTGAGAGACGAAGGGAGGATCTATAGCTCTTGGTAACTTCATCTTCTCAAGGATGGGCCTTTTGTACATTGTGGAACTGATTTTTATGGCCTTTACAATTCCTGCTTTCATATTCTGAAAGTGATCATGTGGTTTCATACAATACTTGCTGCCCATCCTAAATTTCCCTGTGATTATTCGTGTATGGTAGGTCCAGTAGGGACCTTATCTTTATGAGTCCACGAGGCCCCAACCCCCCTCTTGACGAGTCAAGAGATTTTCAGCACTTCTTAACTATTCTTCCAGAGGTAGTCCAGCACTGACTGCTGAATATGGAAGACTCCTTCCATTTTTATTGAATTTGAGAAATTCAGTAAATGATTTGAAATCATTATTTCAGTCAATTCTAGATACTATAATTATACCCTCCCTCCCTTACAGTCGTAGCATTATGAATATTTATTGTGTACAATGTTTATGATTAGTACATTTATATTACATAGTTGTCTTTAGACAAATTGACCAGAGACTTGGGTGGGTGAGAGCTGTACAGAACACTTGTAGAACTGGGTGACATGAGAAAAGTCCCTGATCAGGCCTTTGTGGAGAATGTCTGTTGTGACTGTTTGTTCATATCATCCATCTCATGGCTTTTTTTTTTTTTTTCTTTTGTACTGATACTTGGAGAGAGAGAGAGAGATATATATATATAATTGATATTCTCTCTTATTTGCCATGATTGGGCTGCTATGCTTACTTATTTTTCTGACAAATTTAACAGAATAGAAAAGGTAGTAAGAAGATATTAGATAACACGGCAAAAGTTGGAAAAGAGTTGGGAAGGGAAATATAAAAATGTTGCTGCCTGAGATGGAGAACTTGAAGAGATGTGACCTTTTACAGATTTGTAGGCTAGCCACAAGGTGGCATCATCATCTGCTGCTGCTGCTAAGTTGCTCCAGTCGTGTCCGACTCTGTGCGACCCCATAGACGGCAGCCCACCAGGCTCCCCCGTCCTGGGATTCTCCAGGCAAGAACACTGGAGTGGGTTGCTATTTCCTTCTCCAATGCATGAAAGTGAAAAGTGAAAGTGAAGTCGCTCGGTCATGTCTGACTCTGTGTGACCCCATGGACTGCAGCCTGCCAAGCTGCTCCATCCATGGGATTTTCCAGGCAAGAGTACTGGAGTGGGGTGCCATTGCTTTCTCCAGGCGGCATCATTTAAGGACAGCTTAGTTGCTTTTCAGGAATTAATGAAAGTTTGCTCTGGGTGTAAGAGTTATTCTAGAATGGAAGAATAAGGTAGGGACCCTACAGCTTTCTGTTCATATGTAAGATATGAAATCTTACAAAGAGCAACTTAGTGAATATTTATTACATTAATAAGTGATGGCTTCTAAACAAATACTTTTATTTCACTGACTTCAAGTAGTTTTTTATCTTCCCATTTTGAAAGCAGCTTCATTCTTTTAGTTACCAATATGCTAGTAAGAGAGTAAGACTGAAAATTTACAATGTAAATATCTGCTGTTTCTTCATTGTATTGTTATTTGTATGTGACTTTATGCTCAGCTTTAAAAAAGTGAAGTAGTTGCATATCTAGAGAATACTTTTCTGAAAGTCTGGGACATCATGCAAAAAAGTCTAGTCAAAAAGAGCAGGAAAGAAAACTAGGGAAAGATTAGAGATCACAAGAGGAAGAAGATACAATTCTTGAAGCCCCATCAGTTGAAAAACCATTAGCGTTTTAGGGATGAGAGGATGCAGTTAAAGTATAATTGTTGTTGATGTTGTTTGTGCTTAAATCTATGAGACTTTGGAAAGACATAAGATGTTTGCAAACTACTAAGAGGCAAACAGGACTTTTCTAATGTGAAAAAGGAGACCAGATAGACCTTGACTCTGGTTTGGATAGAAAATACAAGTTCAGTTCAGTTGCTCGGTCGTGTCTGACTCTTTGTAACCCCATGAACCACAGCACATCAGGCCTCCCTGTCCATCACCAGCTGCCAGAGTCTACCCAAACCCATGTCCATTGAGTTGGTGATGTCATCCAACCATCTCATCCTCTGTCATCCCCTTCTACTCCTACCCTCAATCTTTCCCAGCATCAGGGTCTTTTCAAATGAGTCACCTCTTCTCATCAGGTGGCCAAGTATTGGAATTTCAGCTTCAACATCAGTCCTTCCAATGAACACCCAGGACTGATCTCCTTTACGATGCACTGGTTGGATCTCCTTGCAGTCCAAGGGACTCTCAAGAGTCTTCTCCGATACCACAGTTCAAAAGCATCAATTTTTTGGTGCTCAGCTTTCTTTATAGTCCAACTCTCACATGACTACTGGAAAAACCATAGCCTTGACTAGACAGACCTTTGTTGACAAAGTAATGTCTCTGCTTTTTAATATGCTGCCTAGGTTGGTCATAACTTTCCTTCTAAGGAGTAAGCATCTTTTAATTTCATGGCTGCAGTCACCATCTGCAGTGATTTTGGAGCCCCCAAAAATAAAGTCAGCCACTGCTTCCACTGTTTCCCCATCTATTTGCCATGAAGTGATGGGACCGGATGACATGATTTTTGTTTTCTGAATGTTGAGCTTTAAGCCAACTTTTTCACTCTCCTCTTTCACTTTCATCAAGAGGCTCTTTACCTCTGTTAGTCTCTAACTTGTTTTTTGCTTGTCAGAATATTTTAAAAGTGTGTAAATTTATTTTCATTGTAATTGTTGTATAGCATGAACTTTTAATATAAGCATATAACAATTTATTTTTGTTTGTAATTTTGTGATGCAGGGTTAAAATTGGGGAATATTAACTTCTAGCATTAACCTAACACTGAATCCTATTTTTCAAGTTAGTGGGTAAATAGCAATTACAATTAGAAAATGATGACAAAGAAAATAAAAGCCTTTGTTATCATAAAGAACTAAGTTTATAACTACATACTCAGACAAAGGATGAACCCTCATTTAGGTTTCAGTTGATTGCAGAGTAGGCCATCAATAAAAGAAGACAAAATAATTCAACAGCAGGAAAAATAAAATTTTATGCCTCTAGCCTCAAACTTCCTCATTAGTGGAAATTCTTTTAAAATACCATGAAGTATTCTCATTGCCTTAAAAATGTAATTTTTAAAGAATATTGTGAGGAAGAAAAATGCCACAATAGAGCTGAGAAAGGTTTGTGTATAATTGTGACTTTTCTCCTGGGCCTCAGGCCCATAAATGCCTCTCCTTCCCAGCTAGCACAGTGGTAAAGAACCGCCTGCCAATACAGGAGGTGCAAGTGACACGGGTTCGATCCCTAGGTTGGGAAGATCTCCTGGAGGAGGAAACGGCCACCTGCTCCAGTGTTGCTGGGAAAATTCCATACACAGAGGAGCCTGGTGGGCTGCAGTCCATGGGGTCACAAAGAGTCAGAAACCACTGAATGTACACACACACACACACACACACACACACACACACGTCTGCATTTATATTGTACATACACTTTAAACTTACATGGGAACATCTCTCAACACAAAGAAATTTTCCACTGAATCAGTTCAGTTCAGTCGTGTCCAACTCTTTTCGACCCCATGGACTGCAGCACGCCAGGCCTCCCTGTCCATCACCAACTCCTGGAGCTTGCTCAGACTCATGTCCATCGAGTCGGTGATGCCATCCAACCATCTCATCCTCTTTCGTCCCCTTCTCCTCCTGCTTTCAATCTTTCCCAGCATCAGGGTCTTTTCCAATGAGTCAGTTGTTTGCATCAGGTGGCCAAAATATTGGAATTTCAGCTTCAGCATCAGTCCTTCCAATGAACACCCAGGACTGATCTCCTTTAGGATTGACTGCTTGAATCTCCTTGTAGTCCAAGGGACTCTCAAGAGTGTTCTCCAACACCACAGTTCAAAAGTATCAATTCTTTGGCACTCCTCTTTCTTTATAGTCCAAATATTTCCACTGAATATTTCTGTTATATTGATTTATTTTCAATTCCTTGCTTGGAATATGTTTTCTTTTTTTTTAATGACTCTGTACACTCCCTTTTCTCTGAACTGTCACTCCCCTACTCCCTTCCTTGACCACCCTGGGGCCTCTATTTTCTATGTTTACATACTCCTGTAGCCTGGAGTAGGAAATGGCAACCCGCTCTAGTATTCTTGCCTGGATAAAAAATTCCACAGACAGAAAAGCCTGGAGGCTACAGTTCATGGGGTCACAAAGAGTCAGACTGAGCACAGATACACATACTCATTTAGTATACTGTATCTCTGCCTTTATAGCTCTTAACAGCACCTTTTCTTGTTAGTATCACTCACTAGATTTAAGCTCTGTGATGGGAGGCCAAATTTACTTTATCCACTACTACATCCTCAGCAACCCCCTGTGCCTGGCATATGTTAAATCAACAATATTTGTTGAAGCCAGGACATGGAAGCAACCTAGATGTCCATCAGCAGATGAATGGATAGGAAAGCTGTGGTACATATACACAATGGAATACTACTCAGCCATTAAAAAGAATACATTTGAATCAGTTCTAATGAGGTGAATGAAACTGGAGCCTATTATACAGAGTGAAGTCAGCCAGAAAGAAAAACACCAATACAGTATACTAATGCATATATATGGAATTTAGAAAGATGGTAACAATAACCCTGTATGTGAGACAGCAAAAGAGACACAGATTTATTGAACAGTCTTTTGAACTCTGTGGGAGAGGGCGAGGGCAGGATGATATGGGAGAATGGCATTGAAACATGTAACTTATCATATGTGAAATGAATTGCCAGTCCAGGTTTGATGCAGGATACAGGGTGCTCGGGGTTGGTGCACTGGGATGACCCAGAGGGATGGGATGGGGAGGGAGGTGGGAGGGGTGTTCAGGATGGGGAACACATGTATACCCATGGTGGATTCAAATCAATTGGCAAAACCAATACAATATTGTAAAGTAAAATAAATAAATTAATTAATTAAAACAAACAATATTTGTTGAATAAAAATATTCACTTTTATATTCATATAAAAGTTTCATGTTTATGGCAAGTATCAGCATAAATAGCACATCTGATACAAAAGGCAGGTTGAATTAACCTTGCTGCACCACCAGCCTCTCATTGCCGATGAAGTAGTATGGGTGCACACAGATGAGTGACAGGTGGATGGTGATGGTAGTGGAGGCAAATGAAATGGAAAACCAGCTTCTTCCTGGTGGGTGCTGGAGCTCTTTCCAGCTGCCCCCCTTCTTTCTCTCTCTCTCCCCATTCACCCTGGTTCTAATTATCACCAGCTGGAGCCACTTAATCCTAGCAGTTTAAATATTGCTAAAACATCTGTGCGGAGAAGGCAATGGCACCCCACTCCAGTACTCTTGCCTGGAAAATCCCATGGGCGGAGGACCCCGGTAGGCTGCAGTCCATGGGGTCACGAAGAGTCGGACATGACTGAGCGACTTCACTTTCACTTTTCACTTCCATGCATTAGAGAAGGAAATGGCAACCCACTCCAGTGTTCTTGCCTGGAGAATCCCAGGATGGGGGAGCCTGGTGGGCTGCTGTCTATGGGGTCGCACAGAGTCGGACATGACTGAACTGACTTAGCAGCAGCAGCAGCAGCAGCAAAGCATCTGTGAGAATGTAGTGTTTAAGCTTCAGATGGCACCAAAGCAAACAATTTTTTTCCCTCATTTTTCTTGCTATATCTTTACCTTTCAGGACTGCCAACTCTGAAGAATGATACAGATCAGAATATTTATTAGGGATATAAGAATCTACCTCCTTGGGTCACATCCCAGGGATCAATCACTTCTGGACTCATCCTGAATTGCATTTTTTATAGCATCATTACTTAATCAATGGATTCAAAGTCCAAAAAATGAAGGACATGAATACTTGTATTTGTGCGTAAGATATCTATCTATCCTCCTGGAAGAAACCCAAAGGGTGGTTTTTGAGGACCTAATTCATGTTGTAAAACATTTTTATGAATTAGAGAAATACTGTCCAGCTTATAAACTTGGACATTGGATATTTAAGATTTTAGAAGACATTAGAAATTAGTTGATTTGCTCATTGTCTTTGATCTTTTTTTTTTTTACATTTAAAGTCGCTCAGTTGTGTCTGACTCTTTGCGACCCCATGGACTATACAGTCCATGGAATTTTCCAGGCCAGAATACTGGAGTGGGTAGCCTTTCCCTTCTCCAGGGGATCTTCCCAACCCAGGGATCAAACCCAGGTCTCCCACATTGCAGACAGATTCTTTACCAGCTGAGCCACAAGGGAAGCCCAAGAATACTGGAGTGGGTGGCCTATCCCTTTTCCAGGGGATCTTCCTGACCCAGGGGTCAGGGTCAGGAACCGGGGTCTTGAACCGGGGTCTCCTGCATTGCAGGCGGATTCTTTACCAACTGCGCTATCAGGGAAGCCCATTGTATTGACCTACTTTTTGTCTACAAGCCTTTTCTCTTGGTAAAGGAGTCCCTGGAGTGCCTCCCCAAGTCCTTTGCATGGGTAACTTCTGTGTGGTCTGTAAGACTTACCTCAGCCATCACCTGATGGCTCCATTCCTGCTCTTTCTCAACATTTCTTTAGCATTATGGCTACCACAATTCCCCACGCTTTGTTTTCATGGTATCCTATATCTCCTCAACCAGTTGTCTTCAGAGACTTTTTTCAGAAAACAACTCCAAAATTCTGCTCTACTAGAAAAGTCAGGCAGTTTTGACCTTTCCACAGAATATGTCATTTATGCCCAGAAAGACTAGAGCTTGGTCTTCTTCCTTCAGGTCTGTCCGCTCTCCATGTCTTCTGAATGTTACTTCATCCCCATACCTCTTTAGTATTGAGATTTCATACCCTGAGCACCAGCCTGTGACAGGGAGTGAGCTTATGGTATTTCCTTCTGAGAGAGGAACATGCAAGCTGTTATGGACTGAAGGTGTGTTCCCAACTCCCTTCCCCATGATTTCAAAGAGTGAAGCCCTAACCCCCAGTGCAGTGGCATTCAGAGGTAGATATTTGGGAGATAAATAGGTTTAGGTAAGATCATGAGAGTAGGGCCTCCATGGTACATTTACTGTCATTTCAAGAAGATGAAGATTCTGGAACGTGCTTTTTCTTCACCATGTAAGAAAACAGGAAGAAGACAAATTTGCAAACCAGGAAGAGAGACCTTATCAGACACCAGATCTGCCAGTACCTTGATCTTGCACTTCCCAGTTCTTAGAAATGTGAGAAATAAATGTTTGTCATCCAGTCTACAGTACCTTGTTATAGGAACTTGAGCTCACTTTTAGTGTTGTGGTAGGGTCAAAATATCCTGGGTTAGAATGCCAGTGCCTCTGTTTACTAGCTGTGAGATCTTGGGCAAGTTTCCTAACTTGTATGTGGCTCAGATTCCTCATCTGTAAAATGGAATTGATAATATTGTAGTACCTACCTATGGGGTTGTTATGAAGAATAAATTAATGCATGTAAAACACTCAAAATGGTACCTAGTGCATAGAGCTCAACTGACGTTAGCTGTCACTTTACATGTCCTACAGCTGAACACGGAACACTAATCTTGATGAATGTGACTGCTGCCTCACTCCAGGTCCCTTGTTCCTATATCATGTCTGGCACAAACCTGCCTGTCCTTCCCACTGGAAGGTGGCTGAGCTCTGCCTGGATGGCTGGCATTCCTGCATCCCGCGACACGGAATACAACCTCAACATAAACCTTACAAGTCTATTGCACTGCAGAGGAACCACTGCTGCACAGCTCTGGAGACAGTGTGATTTCTCTCCAGCCCACGTCTCTCTGCACAATTCTTTCCTTAGCATCCTCCCACAGGCTCCCAAACTAAGAATTCTTATTTCTCTCAATATAGGAAAAAAACGGTTGTTAGTACATAGGTCCCAGTCATTGTTCTAAAATATGCATCTTAGTATATTCAGTACCTTGTTTGATAAACATTGAATAATTCCTTCTCTCCCATGGGCTTCCCTGGTGGCTCAGACAATAAAGAATCTGCCTTCAATGTGGGAGACCTGGGTTCGATCCCCCTGGTTGGGAAGATCCCTTGGAGGAGGGAATGGCAACCCATTCCAATATTCTTGCCTGGAGAATTTCATGGACAAAGGAGCCTGGCAGGCTACATACAGTCCATGGGGTTGCAAAGAGTCAGACACAACTGATTGACTAAATATAGCACAGCATGGGATAAAATGCAGTCATCCTAGAGTGCCTTTTATACTTCTTTACTTACGTTCCTGAATCTGGTGTCTTTCCTTTCTAATTGCCCTTTGTTCTCATGCCTGCATACTCTGTTTTCTTACATCTCTCTCTGCCTTGTGCACCCTCTCCTCTCTACCAAGAAAGTTCTTTTTGGCTTGGTGAACTCTTATCATCCTTGAAGACTCAGTTCAAATTACCCCTTTTATGTTTTATTCTTGTGAGCAAAGCTAGCTATTCTCTTTCCTAATACAGTCTTTGCACCATCTTATACCTGGTTAGGGGCTTCCCTGGTAGCTTAGCTGGTAAAGAATCCGCCTGAAGTGCAGGAGACCATCGTTCGATTCCTGGGTTGGGAAGATTCCCTGGAGAAGGGATAAGCTGCCCTCTCCAGTATTCTTGGGCTTCCCTGGCAGCTCAGATGATGAAGAATCTGCCTGCAATGCAGGAGACCTGGGTTCAATCTCTGGGTTGGGAAGATCCCCTGGAGGAGGGCATGGCAACCCACTCCAGTATTTTTGCCTGAAGAATCCCCATGGACAGAGGAGCCTGGTGGGCTACAGTCCATGGGTTTGCAAAGAATTAGACACAGCTGAAGCGACTGAGCACACACACACACACACACACACACACACCAGACACTAAATCTGACCACAACTTGATCATAGACTCATCAGCTTTCAGAACTGTGACATGACTGAGTGAGTAAGCACAGCACATACCAGGTTAGAGGGAGCTTCAGCAAGAGAGACCTCCATTTAAGAGTTACCCAGAGCTTTTCTGTATGGAAGGAGACAGCATGTCATCTTGGAAAGATCATTTTTAGTCTATGAAGTATCAGCCAGGGGGCCTTTCTTAATTGTATTTTGAAGGCTGTCTTGTTTGTTAACCTTTGTGATGAATGGTTCTGATTCTGAAGAGAAACATGTATACTTCTTATCCTATACGTTGCAGTGTGGCTTGTATTATTGAGTCACATTTTGTTCAATTGATAAATAAATTTCAGGAGTGAATGAAATGATTTCCCTCTGTGTAAGCTGGTAAAATACCATTGAAAAGTACTGTTGTAGAAAGACCTTTCTCAAGTGCAAAGCCGTGATATTAGCTTGTCATCCTGTTGTGGAGTTTCCTCTTTTAATTATGGGTATGCCGCCTGCCTTTAACTATTGTGTTTTATTTACTTGGTTTACATCCATGGAGATGTCCTTGGCCACATACTTTAAATTCCTCAACATTCACACTTTATGGCTTTTTGTCAACCAATTAAAGTTTATAATCTTCATTACATAATTTATTATATAACAAGTTTGAGCATATATTGCTTTTTATTTGCCATTTGAATTACAATTATCCAGAATCATTAAAATATACATTGATAAAGTAGTACACAGATTTTTTACCCAAAAAATCTGGAACTTCATAGAGGAGTTATGAAACATTATGTTACAATGGTGGCACCTTTTTTTTTTTTTTTTTTAAGTAAAAGCAAGTTCTTTTAAATGCTTTACTTTTCTAGACCTCCCACTCCCCTAGAAAAGGGGAAGGACTGGGGAGGTGAAAGAAAAAATTTTAATTCTGAATATTGTGATAGTGAAAATGAAGAGTCTATATACATGACTGTATCTAATGGAGTAGCAATTCACTCCAGTTTTCTTGCCTGGAAAAACTCTATGGACAGAGGAGCCTGGTGGGTTACAGTTCATGGGGTCTCAAAAAGCCAGCACAACTGAGTGACTGAGCACATAGATATAGGATAAGAAAGTCAAAGGGATAAATTTCTCTTAGGGGGAAGCTCTAATTCACATTTGTCTTAATGTCATTATCAACAATGTCTATCCCATTGTAAAGCCAGCTGCCCAGGAATGCTGTCTTTGCCAAAAATAGTCAAATTAAATGATGGAGGAGGGGCTCCCATTGAAAATATACTTGTGAATTTTGTAGTGAATGAAAACTCATCTTCACATTCAACTCCTGAAAGGATCTGTTGAGGAAAAAGGACTTGGACCGACCCACCTCTTGAAGGATTTTCCATAGATAGAGAGAAGAAAGGAAGGCGTCCTAAGTTGGGAGACAGAGGAAGGATGTTTAGAGGCAAGGACTCATCATTTTAGCTGGGAGGATAGTAGGTAGATCAGCTCAACTGGCTTGGAGAGTTTGGGAACCTGAGGGTTGACCAATTAGAGTGGATATAAATCAAGGCTGGGTTGTGAAGTAACCTGAATATTACCCATAAAAAGTGTGTGGACCTCATAGGAAATGGGGAGGTATTACTCTTGGAAGGAAAAGATGGTGTCTCATAACATCTTTTTCTGTCCACTGTCTTTAATACATTGTCTGCCACACTGAAGGCATTCAATCATGTCTGAATTGAATGAATGACCCTGTCACTCCTTTGGGCTCCAGATTAAAGTATTAAATTGATATCTTCACTTGGTTGATTGAAAGGAATTTTGAAGTCTATATGTTTCTTATGATTTTACAATTTCCAACCCAAACCTAGTTTCTTCAGTTTTCTCTGTTTCACTGAATGATCCCACTATCCACTTACTTACATAAACTGAAAGTCCAAGAGTCTTAACCTATCCTCTTATCCACCATGCCCAACATATCACCAAGTTTAACTGACTTCTATATTTACCAATTTATATATTTCACCAATTTACATTGGTTTTACCTTACCTTCTAAATATCCCTCATATACACTCACTTTATCTTCACTAGTCCATGTTGTGGGCAGTTCACCCCAGAACTGCCACAGTTACTTTATTTTTTCATTTAAAACAATTACTTATTTTAATTGGAGGCTAATTACTGTACAATTTTGTGATTATTTTTTTGCCATATATCAATATGAATTGGCCATAGACATATGTTTCCCCTCCATCTTGAAGCCCCCTCCACTTTCTCTCCCCACCCCATCCCACCAGGTTGTCATAGAGCACTGGCTTTGGGTGCCCTCTGGAGTCACTTTTGAGCTTTTTTTTTTTTGTAACTACTTTGATTTTCCTTCAGAAAAACTTCTACTCAGCAACCAAAGGGAATTTTTTCCTATAGGAAAATGAGATTAGGTCTTTCAAACTTAAAGTGCTTACATGCATTGCCATCACCTTTCAGTATCAGTATCAGTTTAGTCACTCAGTCATGTACAATTCTTTGCAACCCCTTGGACTGCAGCACTCCAGGCCTCCCTGTCCATCACCAACTCTCAGAGTTTACTCAAACTCATGTCCATTGAGTCAGTGATGCCATCCAACCATCTCGTCCTTTGTCATCCCCTTCTCCTCCCACCTTCAATCTTTCCCAGCATCAGTATCTTTTCAAATGAGTCAGCTCTTTGCATCAGGTGGCCAAAGTACTGGAGTTTCAGCTTCAACATCATTCCTTGCAGTGAATATTCAGGACTGATTTCCTATAGGATGGACTGGTTGGATCTCCTAGCAGTCCTTAGGATAAGGCCAAATCCTTAACATAGCCTACAAGGTCCTTTGCCCTGAGGCCTTACTTCCTTCTCAGGTGTGTTCAGCTTTTACTCCTAATCTTTGTTTGGATTTCCACTGGATCTCCATTTCTGCAGGGAAGTCTTTCTTGCCTTACTGTTAGTTCCTCTCCTATTGTACCATATATCTTGGTTTTCTAGCTTTTTATTAAAGTTGAAAAGGTTCACGCATCTGGTTATTAACACTGGTCTTTTCCACAGATTGTGATCTCTGTCAGGGTTGAGTCTGTTTTAGTTAGCTCAGGCTGCTATAACAAAAATGCCATAGATTGGGTGGTTTAAACAGTAGATGTTTATTTTTCACAGTTCTAAAAGCTGATGAGTCTATGATCAAGTTGTGGTCAGATTTAGTGTCTGGTGTGTGTGTGTGTGTGCTCAGTCGCTTCAGCTGTGTCTAATTCTTTGCAAACCCATGGACTGTAGCCCACCAGGATCCTCTGTCCATGGGATTCTCCAGGCAAGAATACTGGAGTGGGTTGCCATGCCCTCGTCCAGGGGATCTTCCCCACCAGGGATCGAACCTACATCTCCTGCATGACAGGCAGATTCTTTACCACTGAGCCACCAGAGAAGCCCTTGGTGTCAGGTGAAGACCCACTAACTTCTTGGGCTGTAGATGGCCACCTTCCTGCTATATTTGCACATGGCCTCTCCTTGGTGCATGTACATGGCAAGAGAGTTCCTATGATTCTCTTTCTTCTTATAAGGGGATGAATCCCTTCAGGAAAGCACCACTCACATTACCTTATCTAAATCTAATTACCTCCCAAAGGCCTCATCTGCTCAGAGCCATCACACTGGGGGTAAGGGCTTCAACCTATGAATTTGGGAGTATACAAATATTAAGCCCATGCAGAGTCTGTTCAGTATTGAATTTCCAGTGGTTAGTACAGCAACCAGTGGCCACTCAATAAAAGATTATAAATTATATGTATGTATATTATTGTAAGAGTTTTGCTGGTGGCTCAGTGGTAAAGAATCTGCCTGCAATGTAGGAGACACGTGCAGGAGACACAGGTTTGATCCTGGGGCCAGGATATCCTCTGGAGAAGGAAATTACAACCCATTCCAGTATTTTTGCCTGGGAAATCCCATGGACAGAGGAGCCTGGCAGGCTACAGTCCATGAAGTCACAAGAGAGTTGGACACAACTTAGTGACTCAACAACAATATGTATGTAAATATATATCCACACCACTAGTGGACTATATATTGACAAATATATGTATATAGTATATAAGTGTGAATATAATATACAGTCTGGTGATGGCCCAGAGGCTAAACAGGCGTATGTGGAGTTAGGGACTATTAGAATGTTCCAGTCGTGAAATAACACGATCCTAAACTGCCTCTGTGGCAATGAGAAGAAAAATATTGGTTGTATGAAGTATTATGAGGAAGGAGTTGATGATGAGAGAGGCAAGAACAGCACAGAGAACCCAGTTTTCTGAATACAAAGCTAATGTCTGGACCTCCGCAAGAGAATTCATGTGGTGTAGATGATGGACATCATCCCTCTGCTGCACACACACACACACACACCCAAAGGAGCCTTCAGTATGCATATGTTCAGGTGGGACTGATAAATGGACGCTGAAACAGGCGCTTCCACACTGTTTATATTAAGGCTGCCCTTTGATTTGCAGCTGTGGCATCTATTTGCAGAGTTTGACTAATTTTTCATTTTAGATTCACGTCCTTCCCATTGTTTTAGCTGAGAAATAAACAGCGTGCTTAGGGTCATCAATGAGAAAAGAAGCTGAAAATCCCAATTTCAGTGCTTTTGAACTGATTGCAGTCATGGTTGATCCTCATGGGTTTGCTGCTGAAGGATGTCAACTAGACAAAATGCGAAGCACACCTTGATTGCTCTGTGATACAGAGGTCACAATCCGATTCCTGTGAAGGACTCAAGGGATATACTTGGAAATTAATTAAACAGATTTCCTCCCTAACTTTAAAATCATAAAAACAGAAACATCATACAAATCATTTGTATATTTTTATTTTGCATATTTTCTTCTAGTCTTTGAGCATTTACATCTGTGTCTCAGTTATGCTTTAAGTTTTGTTTGCTACATTTCATTTAATATGCACAGTATTTTCCCATGTTTCTGTATATTATTTCTAAATATCTTTTGTCATGAATCCATGATATCTCCATAGATTTAGGTACCTTTATTTATTTTATTATTCTTCTACTTGAATATTTTAGATTTTTTTTTTCAAATTTTCACTTTCAGATGATGTTGTAGTACATGTAAGTTTTGTCTTGTTCACTTATTTACCCAGTTATTAATTAATTCCTCAAGATGGGAATAGTAAGTTCAACAGTAAAAGCCCTTTGAACTCTTGATACATATTGCTAAACTGCTTTCCTAAGTGGTTTGGCAATTATATAACAAAAATAAATGAATGCAAACAGATATGGTTGCATACTTACCATGTACCACGTCCTGTTTAGGTATAGTTTTAAGTATGAGATATCTCTGGAAGAGAAAAAAATGGCATTACCAGGTTACAATTTGGAATTTTGCTGTGGTTGGAAAAACAGAAACACAAGCAGGAAGCAATTCTTAGGATACAAAGTTGTCATGCAAGAAATGTTGGAAACCCAGGGGATATTGAGAGAATATCAGGCATATTAAAGATGAGAAACTGGAGTTCTTAAACATAGAGTTGAGGTTGAGTGAGAGAGCTACAGAAGTGTTTTAGGATGAAATGTGTATTAATTTCCTGGGGCTACAGTAACAATGTTCCACAAACTCTGTTGCTTATACTACAGAAATTGTCTTGCAGTTTTAAAGGATAGAAGTTCAAAATGAAGTTGTTGGCCAAGTTGGTTTCTCATGAGGGCTGTGGGGAGAGTGTTTCATTTCCCTCTCCTAGCTTCTGGTAGCCTCTTCCTGGCTTCCTTGGCTTGTAGATGACCCTTTCCCTGTGTCTTTACACTTTACACTGTCTTCCCTCTAAGTCTCTGTGTCCAAATTTCCCCCTTTTCATAAGGACACAGTTATATCTAGATTAGGGCCCACCCTAAGAGTCTCATCTTAATTCGATCATCTGCAAAGACCCTATTTTCAAATAAGGTCACACTCACAGGTACTTGGGGACTTTGGATTCCAGCATCTTTCTGGGACATTCCAGTCAACCTGTAACAAGCCCTTAATACAAGTTTTTGTGCAGATAAGGGTGGATTAAGTGCAGTATAAAGCTTGAGGTTTGAAGTCAGGTAGTGTTCAAACTCCAAATTGAGTCTGAATCCCAATTTGGCTTCTTACTGGTACTGTGATCTTGAGTAATTTATTTATGTCTCTGAGCCTCTAGTTGCCTCATTGTGAAATTAAATGGTTCTTTGAATCAGGTGGCCAAAGTAAAGGAGCTTCAGTTTCAGCATCAGTCCATCCAATGAATATTCAGGGTTGATTTCCTTTAGGATTGACTAGTTTGATATCCTTGCAGTCCAAGGGACTCTCAAGAGTTTTCTTCAGCACCACAGTTCAAAAGCATCAATTCTTTGGCACTCAGCCTTTTTTATTGTCCAGCTCTCACATTGACAGGTGGAGTAGGGATAATTTTAGCATTTTGTAAAAGAAGAAAAAGTAACTGGAGTAGTAAATGAAGTACTTGTGGCATACCCAGATAGGAATAGGTCTTTATTCAGTGAGAATGTGGGGCTACTTATCTGCTCTCTGACCATGGGCTTTTAATTCATTTAATTGTCATTTGAATTCACTTGGTTCAGATGTGTCTTTCTAAAATTGTTTTTACTTGGGATTTTAAAAATAAAGATACCAGAAAGAAATAATTGAGAATAGTTGAAATGATGCTATGAAAGAATGGTATAAGGTTTGTTAAAGTTGTAATAACCAACAAACTATTCCTAAAACTCTAAATGTCTTTTTCTAGTTTGGAAAGTAGTGAAATCCTTAGATTGGTGTAGCTATGTCTGCCTGATCCAGATTGTATTTTGTTTGTATTTGTGTGCAAAGTGTAACAGGGGCTGAGCTGTGTGTCATCCCCAGCTGCAGCCCGTGCTGCTTCACACTTCCTCTATCTTCTGACCTGGTCTTGTCATTGGCTTGAATCAGAGTCTAAATACTCCTTGCCTAGAGTTCTCAGCCTCACTAATTGCTCCAAGTTAGAACCTTAGCAGCAAGATTTTGGTACATGGAATGAAATCCTTGGAACTTGTGCTGTTTTCCATGTGTTGCATCTAGAGGAATGGAGAGCCAGTTTCTGGCTTGAAGGATGGTGTAATACTCAATCAGAACATAAGTAAGACAGGCAATGTTCTGAAGTTAGCAGGTATACCATGGGAGATACCCAGGAAAGTTTTTTCTGTATATTGACTTTTTCTAAGAAGCCTTATAATGTTATATTATTACTATCTGGGTTGTTCCAGGGACCCAGTAATCCACTAGGTTTTAATTGGCCTTGGAGACATGAGATTGGCCTCCTGGGGATGGAATAACTAGGCCCTCATCTGAATTGTGGGTCCACTGGGAGTTCTAACAGTTTCGACCATAGCAGTAGGTCATCTGTTGTTGCACTGTAGTTCTCTAATGGTCAACAAACCATAAAAAGTACTTAGAAACCCTGGGCTTTTAAAGCAAGAGTATAGGAAACGAAGTGACTCTTGTCTTCTCCCTCCCATCCCTCGGGGACAGATACTGTGAAAGTCTTGGTACCCTTTTGTAGGATGTATGCAGTTGGCATCAGAAACTGGAGGGCAGGATCTTCCTGAAAGATAGTTCCTGTATGAAATGCCTGAGGAGAAGGGATGAGGCTTTGGATAGTCACAGAATACTATAGATAAAGAAAGTTAGTCTTGGCAGTCTGGGCCTAAGGCCATGGCTCAACGTTTTCATTGTATTTTCTCAGGTTACCTCTCTTGGCCCAAGTGAAAGTCTGTTGCACAGAGCTTTCTGAGGATTAGTCCATTCGAAGGAGGGGTTTCCTTTACATAGCTCATTTGCTTAACTTGCTTATAAAAGAAAAGTTTAATGCCACTGAAAATTATGACATTCTTTTGATAAAAATCAATTCAAAATACAAAGTTTTTTTTTTTTCTCATTTATTCACTCAAATGATACATTACAAACTAAAGCTTGCATAAGGTAGAAACATTCAGTGTGACCATTGCTTTTTCTTTACACAAGTCAGGAAAATCATGACAATGTTATATTTTCAAATGTATTATTGTTTATTATTATTTTTATTGAAGCATAGTTGACTCACATTCGTTTCAGATGTACAACATACTGATTCAGTATTTTCTATAGATTATGCACCTTGCAAAGTCCCTGTGTTGTACGTTACATCCCTTACTTATTTTATAATTGGTGGTTTGTACCTCTTAATCCCCTTCACCTATTTGGCTCATTTCTCCACCACACTCCCCCTCTAGCAAACACTAGTTTGTACCTGTGAGTCTGTTTCTATTTTGTTGACTTTGTGGTGTTCCCCACTGGCTCAATGGTAAAGAATCTGCCTACAATGCAGGAGACATGGGTCTGATCCTGGATCAGGAAGAGCCCCTGGAGGAGGAAATGGCAACCCACTCCAGTATTCTTGCTTGGAGGATCTCATGGACAGAGGAGCCTGGCTGACTTCAGTCCACGGGGTCACAAAAAGTTGGACACGACTGAGTGACTGAACACACACACACACAAACACACATATTTGTTCATTTGTTTTGCTTTTTAGATTCCACTTATAAGTGAACACATACAGTATTTATCTTTCTCTGTCTTAGTTCACTTAGCATAATACCTTCCAGATTTATCCATGTTGTCTCAAATAGTAAGATATCATCTTTTTTCCAATAACTAATAAAAAAGAGTAATATTTCTATGTGTATGTATCTTTATACATTCATCTGTTGATGGACACTCAGACTGCTTTCATATCTTGGCTATTATAAATAGTTCTGCAATGAACATTGGGGTGCGTATATCTTTTTGAATTAGTGTTTCTATTTTCTTTGAATAAATATTCAGAAGTGGAATTGCTGGGTCTTATGGTAGCTCTATTTTAAATTTTTTGAAGAACCATAATGGTCTTCAAACCATAAACTGTAATGACTCTACCAATTTACATTCCCATCAACAGTGTATGAGTGTTCCCTTGTTTCCACATTCCCACTAAACACTTATTTGTTGTCTTTTTGATAATATCTATTTCGACAGATGTGAGGTGATGTCTCATTGTGCTTTTGATTTGTATTTCCCTCATGATTGGTGATGTTGAGCACCTTTTCATGTACCTGTTGGCCCTTTGCATGTCTTCTTTGGGAAACTGTCTATTCATATCTTCTGCCCATTTTTAATTGGATTGTTTGTTCTTTGATGTTGTATGATTTTTTAAAGATATACTTTGGATACTAAGTCCTTATCAGACATATCAATTGCAAATATTTTATCACATTCAATAAGTTACCTTTTCATCTTGTAGATGGTTTCCTTCACTGTGCAAAAGCTTTTTAGTTTGATGTGGTCTCATATGTTTAGTTTTGCTTTTGCGCCCTTGCCAGATGAGACATTTATAAAAATATTGCCCAAGACTAATTTCAGAGAACATACTGCATATGTCTTCTTCTAGGAAGGTCTTATATTTAACACTGTAATCAATTTTGAGTTTATTTTTGCATATTGTGTGAGGAAATGGTCTAGTTTCAATTTTTTATATGTAGTTGTGCAGTTTTCCCAATAGCACATATTGAAGAGTTTATCATTTCCTTATTGTATGTTCCTGACTCCTTTGTTGTAGATTAGTTGACCATGTGCATGTGAATTTGTGTTTGGGCTCTCTATCCTGTCCCTATAGTCCAGGTGCGGGTTTTGTGCCAGTATCACACTGTTTCGATTACTGCAGCATTGTAGCATAATTTGACGTCAGGGTGTGTGATATCTCTACATTTGCTCTTTCTCGAGATTGGTTGGCTATTCAAGGTCTTTTGTGGTTCCATACAAACTTCAAAATTATTTGTTCATGTCATGTGAAAAATGTCGTTGGTCAGACTGTGGTCCCCTGGAGAAGGGAATGGCAAACCACTTCAGTATTCTTGCCTTGAGAACCCCATGAACAGTATGAAAAGGCAAAATGATAGGATACTGAAAGAGGAACTCCCCAGGTCAGTAGGTGCCCAATATGCTACTGGAGATCAGTGGAGAAATAACTCCAGAAAGAATGAAGGGATGGAGCCAAAGCAAAAACAATACCCAGCTGTGGATGTGACTGGTGATAGAAGCAAGGTCCAATGCTGTAAAGAGCAATATTGCATAGGAACCTGGAATGTCAGGTCCATGAATCAAGGCAAATTGGAAGTGGTCAAACAAGAGATGGCAAGAGTGAATGTCGACATTCTAGGAATCAGCGAACTAAAATGGACTGGAATGGGTGAATTTAACTCAGATGACCATTATATCTACTACTGCGGGCAGGAATCCCTCAGAAGACATGGAGGAGCCATCATGGTCAACAAGAGAGTCCGAAATGCAGTACTTGGATGCAATCTCAAAAAGGACAGAATGATCTCTGTTCATTTCCAAGGCAAACCATTCAATATCACAGTAATCCAAGTCTATGCCCCAACCAGTAACACTGGAGAAGCTGAAGTTGAATGGTTCTATGAAGACCTACAAGACCTTTTAGAACTAACACCCAAAAAAGATGTCCTTTTCATTATAGGGGATTGGAATGCAAAAGTAGGAAGTCAAGAAACACCTGGAGTAACAGGCAAATTTGGCCTTGCAATATGGAATGAAGCAGGGCAAAGACTAATGTTTTGCCAAGAAAATGCACTGGTCATAGCAAACACCCTCTTCCAACAACACAAGAGAAGACTCTACACATGGACATCACCAGATGGTCAACACCAAAATCAGATTTATTATATTCTTTGCAGCCAAAGATGGAGAAGCTCTGTACAGTCAAGGAAGACAAGACCAGGAGCTGACTGTGGCTCAGATCATGAACTCCTGATTACCAAAATCAGACGTATATTGAAGAAAGTAGGGAAAACCACTATACCATTCAGGTATGACCTAAATCAAATCCCTTATGATTATACAGTGGAAGTGAAAAATAGATTTAAGGGACTAGATCTGATAGATAGAGTGCCTGATGAACTATGGAATGAGGTTCGTGACATTGTACAGGAGACAGGGATCAAGACCATCCCCATGGAAAAGAAATGCAAAAAAGCAAAATGGCCGTCTGGGGAGGACTTACAAATAGCTGTGAAAAGAAGAGAAGTGAAAAGCAAATGAAAAAAGGAAAGAGATAAGCATCTGAATGCAGAATTCCAAAGAATAGCAAGAAGAGATAAGAAAGTCTTCCTCAGTGATCAATGTAAAGAAATAGAGGAAAACAACAGAATGGGAAAGACTAGAGATCTCTTCAAGAAAATTAGAGATACCCAGGGAACACTTCATGCAAAGATGGGCTCGATAAAGGACAGAAATGGTATGGACCTAACAGAAGCAGAAGATATTAAGAAGAGGTGGCAAAAATACACGGAAGAACTGTACAAAAAAGATCTTCACGACCCAGATAATCACGATGGTGTGATCACTGACCTAGAGCCAGACATCCTGGAATGTGAAGTCAAGTGGGCTTTAGAAAGCATCACTACGAACAAAGCTAGTGGAGGTGATGGAATTCCAGTTGAGCTCTTTCGAATCCTGAAAGATGACGCTGTGAAAGTGCTGCACTCAATATGCCAGCAAATTTGGAAAACTCAGCAGTGGCCACAGGACTGGAAGAGGTCAGTTTTCATTCCAATCCCAAAGAAAGGCAATGCCAAAGAATGCTCAAACTACTGCCCAATTGCACTCATCTCACATGCTAGTAAAGTAATGCTCAAAATTCTCCAAGCCAGGCTTCAGCAATACGTGAACCGTGAAATTCCAGATGTTCAAGCTGGTTTTAGAAAAGGCAGAGGAACCAGAGATCAAATTGCCAACATGCGCTGGATCATGGAAAAAGCAAGAGAGTTCCAGAAAAACATCTATTTCTGCTTTATTGACTATGCCAAAGCCTTTGACTGTGTGGATCACAATAAACTGTGGAAAATTCTGAAAGAGATAGGAATACCAGATCACCTGACCTGCCTCTTGAGAAATCTGTATGCAGGTCAGGAAGCAAGAGTTAGAACTGGACATGGAACAACAGACTGGTTCCAAATAGGAAAAGGAGTACGTCAAGGCTGTGTATTGTCACCCTGCTTATCTAACTTATATGCAGAGTACATCATGAGAAACGCTAGGCTGGATGAAGCGCAAGCTGGAATCAAGATTGCTGGGAGAAATATCAATAACCTCAGATATGCAGATAACACCCCCCTTATGGCAGAAAGTGAAGAGGAACTAAAAAGCCTCTTGATGAAAGTGAAAGTGGAGAGTGAAAAAGTTGGCTTAAAGCTCAACATTCAGAAAACGAAGATCATGGCATCTGGTCCCGTCACTTCATTGGAAATAGATGGGGAAACAGTGGAAACAGTGACAGACTTTATTTTTGGGGGCTCCAAAATCACTGCAGATGGTGACTGCAGCCATGAGATTACAAGACGCTTACTCCTTGGAAGGAAAGTTATGACCAACCTAGATAGCATATTCAAAAGCAGAGATATTACTTTGCCAACAAAGGTCCATCTAGTCAAGGCTATGGTTTTTCCTGTGGTCATGTATGGATATGAGAGTTGGACTGTGAAGAAGGCTGAGCGCTGAAGAATTAATGCTTTTGAACTGTGGTGTTGGAGAAGACTCTTGAGAGTCCCTTGGACTGCAAGGAGATCCAACCAGTCCATTTTAAGGAGATCAGCCCTGGGATTTCTTTGGAGGGAATGATGCTGAAGCTGAAACTCCAGTACTTTGGCCACCTCATGCGACGAGTTGGACTCATTGGAAAAGACTCTGACGCTGGGAGGAATTGGGGGCAGGAGGAGAAGGAAACGACAGAGGATGAGATGGCTGGATGGCATCACTGACTCGATGGACGTGAGTCTGAGTGAACTCCGGGAGTTGGTGATGGACAGGGAGGCCTGGCGTGCTGCGATTCATGGGCTCGCAAAGAGTTGGACACGACTGATCGACTGAACTGAACTGACCTGGGAGATTGTTTTGAATAATATGGACATTTCAACAATTTTAATTCTTTAATCCATGGGCACATTCCTTTCCATTTATTTGTGTTGTCTTCAGTTTCTTTGATTATTTTCTTACAGTTTTCAGAGTATAGGTCTTTCACTCCTTGGCTAAATTTATTCCTAGATATCTTATTCTTTTTGAGGTGATTGTAAATGAGGTTGTTTTCTTGATTTATTTTCCCAATAGTTCATTATTAGTGTATAGAAATGCAACAGGTTGCTGTATATGAATTTCGTATCCCGAAACTTTACTGAATGCAGTGATTAGTCCTAGTAGTTTTTGAGTGGAGTCTTTCTTTAAGGTTTTCTATATGTAGCATCATGCCATCTTTAAACAGTGAGTTTTACTTCTTTCCTTTCAATTTGGATGTGTTTTATTTCTTTTTGTCTAATTGCTATAGGAAGGATATCTGATACTATTGTGAAAAAGTGGTGAGAATGGGCATCCTTATCTTTTTATTAATCTTAGATATAAAAAACTCTTAGGCTTTCACTATTAATATGTTAGCTGCGGGTTTGTCATAAATGTCACTTATTATGTTAAGGTGTGTTTCCTCTAAACCCACTTTCTTGAGAATTTTTATCATGAGAAGATGTTGAATTTTGTCAAATTTTGTTATGGCCTTTTCTTTTTCACTTAAAGAAGACTCTTTAGCATTTCTTGGAAGGCCAATTTAGTATTGATGAGTTATTTTAGTTTTTGCATGTCTGGGAAACTCTGTCTCCTTCAGTTCTGATCGCTACATTGCTGGGTTACGTATTCCTGGTTGTGTGTTTTTTCCTTTCAGCACTTTATCATGCCACCCTCTTCTGGCCTCTAAAGTTTCTGCTGAAAAATCTGTTGATAGCCTTATGGGGGTTTGTTTGTATGTGACTCTCTGCTATTTTCTCTTGCTGCCTTTAAAATTCCTTCTTTTTCCCCCACATTTGCCATTTTAATTAGGATACATCTTGGTGTGAATCTCTTTGGGTTCATCTTGTTTGAGACTCTCTGTGCTTCCTTGATCTGGATATCTGTTTCCTTCCCAGGTATGGTAAATTTTCAGCAATTATTCTATCAAATATGTTTTCTGCCCTTTTCTTTCTCACTTCTTTTGGTCCCCCTATAATGCAAATGGTAGTACATTTGATGATCTCTGAGATCCCTTAAACTATCTTTATTTTTTAAAAATTCTTTTTATTTTTTGATTGGGTGATTTCCAGTATTCTGTCTTCCAGGTTGCTTATGTGTTTTTCCATATCACCTAATCTGCAGATGACTACTTCTAGTATATTTTTCAATTATTCTTCAACTCTGATTTTTAATGTTTTCTAATTCTTTGTTGAAATTCTCACTGTGTTCCTATCTTCATCTGAGTTTGGTGAGCATTTTTTATGACTGATGTTTTGAACTCTTGATCAGATAAATTACTTAGGTCAGCTTCACTAGGATTTTTCTCTGGGAGTTTTATCTTGTTCTTTCTTTTGGAACATACACTTATCTCTTCTCATCATCTTTGATTTTCTGTGTTTATCTGTATGAACTTGGCAAAAGTTACCTCTCTAAGTCTTGAAGCCTGTTCTGTGTCGGATCATCCCTTTGCATGTTGCTTCTGCCAGGTGGCTCTGGCAAGAGCAGAAGAAGGCTGGAGCTGAAACAAATGCAGACTGTGGGTTTTCCAAGGTGTACTGGGGAAAGGGGAATTGGAGCTGGAGGGGCATTGGAGATGGAGCCTGGCACAGGCTGGAGTTTCCCTTTGAGTATACTGAGGAACTAGGGTGGGGCTGGAGGCAAAGCCCGTGACTTCTCCTACGATGCACTGGGGGCTGCTGCCTTGGTAGGGTAGGGTTGGATCTGGAGCTAGGTATGGGCTGAGAGTGTACTGCTGTGGGCATGGCAAGTGGGTGATAGTACCAGGTAGCTATCTACTTCTGCTCTGGGACTCAGAGCAGGTAAGTTTGTATATATGGCCTTTAAGTGGTGAGTCTTTTTTCTAAAACTCGATGGCTCTTCAGGTAATAAATGTTGCTGGTTTTCAAAACCAAATGAGGGGATTTATCTTCTACTTACTGGTTCTTAGAGCTGGGGTTCCCCTCACCCCTTAGGGAGAAGCTCTGAATTTGTGATATCCTTTTCCTCTTTTGAATTGCCTGCCAGGGGTGTGGGTCCTAACTAAATCGCCTCTTTTCTCTTTTTACCCATTTCAGTGTGACTTTTTTCTTTCTTTCTATCCTTCATTGCAAAAGAGCTGTTCTGTTAGTCTTCATGTTGTTCTCAGAGAGAATTGTTTTATATGTAATTGTACTTTTGGTTGTTTGGCCTGAGGTGATCCAGTCTTGGAGTCTAGTTTTGGTGTGTCTGTGGGAAGAAGTGAGCTCAGGACCTTCCGACTCTGCCATTGTGATCCTGCCTTAAATCTAACTATGTTCTTAAAATATCCCCCCATATAGTTATGTTAATATTATATCATGAGTGATCCATCATTTCCTCACAGATTTGAGATGCCATCTTTTATGTTCACATATGTGCCTGGTTTTATTTCTGGGTTCTCTTCTTCTTGCTGACCTATTTTTCAATTCCTGTAGCAGAACGACTTTGTTTTTAATATAACATTAAGACATATTTTGAGTGGGTCGGACCAAGCTCCATTATTTATTTTTCATGAATTTCTGTATAATTCTGCATTTATTCTTTTGGAAAGTCTTCTTACTTTAAAGCAAATGTGTTGATATCAGTGAGATTTTTGTTGTACTTTTGAATTTGTAGAGTAACTAAAGGATAAATATCCTTAGCATATTGAACTCTCCCATCCAGGAATGTTGTATATTTCTCCACATTGCAAGTTTTCTTTTCTCTCAGCAAAATTTTATGGTTTTCTTTATGCATTGTATAAAGAAATTTTTTCTTAACCAAATTGTATATTTTTTGCTAAACTTATTCTTAATCAAATTTTGTTATAAAATTATGAAAATTTTGTATCTGTTTTGTAAATTAGATTTTAAAAGATTATAGGATTATTATAAAAATTATTAACTTTTGGTATATTTACCTTATATCCAAAATCCTAATAGAACTAAATTAGTATTTTTACTATTTTGTCAGTTGATTTTTCTCTTTTTGAATTGTCTTGGGTCAACAATCATATAGTTTTGTCTCTGATATTTATGCTCTTGATTTCTTGTTCCTGAATAATTTTATAGTCTAGAACCAAAGAATAATAGCTGTGGGTAGTGGGCATTCTTATATTGTCTCTAGATTTAATGAAAATACTTTGTATTTTATGTTCTTTTAGTTTCCAGTTCTACTGAATTTGAGGAATTTAAATAAATTTCAGTTCAGTTCAGTCACTCAGTCGTGTCCAACTCTTTGCGACCCCATGAATTGCAACACACCAGGCCTCCCTGTCTATCACCAACTCCCGGAGTTCACTCAAACTCACGTCCATAGAGTCAGTGATGCCATCCAGCCATCTCATCCTCTGTCGTCCCCTTCTCCTCCTGCCCCCAATCCCTCCCAGCATCAGAGTCTTTTACAATGAGTCAACTCTTCACATGAGGTGGCCAAAGTACTGGAGTTTCAGCTTCAGCATCATTCCTTCCAAAGAAATCCCAGGGCTGATCTCCTTCAGAATGGACTGGTTGGATCTCCTTGCAGTCCAAGGGACTCTCAAGAGTCTTCTCCAACACCACAGTTCAAAAGCATTAATTCTTCAGCACTCAGCTTTCTTCACAGTCCAACTCTCACATCCATACATGACTACTGGAAAAACCATAGCCTTGACTAGACGGACATTTAAATTCTCTGTAAACTTCTTTATGTCTTGCCTACTTATCCTGTCCTTTTCTGAGAGAGATGAGTTAAGGTTTTCTATTATAATTTTGACTTTGTGACTAAATCCATCTTTTTTCTAATAGTTTTTGCATTATATTTTGATGGTACTCTATTTGGTTCTGATGGTTCATGACTGTAGCTATCTTCCTGGGGGAATTGCAGCTTATTTCATTATAAACCTTCCTTGTCCCATTTCGTGCTTTTTGACTTGAATTTTTACTTTTTTATGCTAATAATGGCACACATGCTTTCTTTTATTGTGATTTGCCTGACATATGTTTATCTATATTTTATTTTTTAACTTTTGTTATCATAAATAGCATATTGCTAGAAGTAAAATCTTTAATTTAGTTTTACTGATATGTTTGGTCTTATTTCTACCATCTTATTTTATGTTTGCATTTTACAATACTTTATATAAAGGGTGTACATGTATATATACATATATATATATCTTATCCTGATTTTACCACCTAGATGAAATTATTTCTCTGTTCCTTTTCCTCTTTTAATGGCTTGAAAAGAATTTATTTCTTTACCTTAAAATTAACATATTGATATACTTTTCTGTGCTAAAAATTAATGATTGGACATTTAGTTTGCTTCTAGGCCTGGCTAATATAAATAGTGCTGCAATGAACATTGGGGTATATCTTTTTGTATTATGGTATGCTCAAGATATATGTCCAGTGGTGGGATTGCAGGGTCATCAGTTCAGCTGCTCAGTAACGTCCAACTCTTTGCAACTTTATGGACTGCAACATGCCAGCCTTCCCTGTCTATTACTGATTCCCAGAGCTTGCTCATACTCATGTCCATGGAGTTGGTGATGCCATCCAATCATCTCATCCTCTGTCATCCCCTTCTCCTCCTGCCTTCAATCTTTCCCAGCATCAGGGTCTTTTCTAAGGAGTCAGCTCTTCACATCAGGTGCCCAAAGTGTTGGAGCCTCAGCTTCAGCATCAGTCCTTCCAATGAATATTCAGGGTGATTTCCTTTAGGATCAACTGCTTTGATCTCCTTGCAGTCAAGGGACTGTCAAGAGTCTTCTCCAACACCACAGTTCAAAAGCATCAATTCTTTGGCGCTCAGCTTTCTTTATCGTCCAACTCTCATATCCATACATGACTACTGGAAAAACCATAGCTTTGACTAGATGGACCTTTGTTGGCAAAGTAATGTCTCTGCTTTTGAATATGCTATCTAGGTTGGTCATAACTTTCCTTCCAAGGGGTAAGTGTCTTTTAATTTCACAGCTGCAGTCATCATCTACAGTGATTTCGGAGCCCCCAAAATAAAGTCTGTCACTGTTTCCATAAAGTCTGTCACTGTTTCCATTGTTTCCCCATCTATTTGCCATGAAGTGATGGTACTGAAAGGTTGTTGTTGAATCAAGCGAAGACACCAGGATTCTTGGCCCCTGGAGAAGAATTCAATCTGGGGCCAGAGACGAGGCTTGATCGCTCAGAGCTTTTGTGTAATAAAGTTTTATTAAAGTATAAAGGAGATAGAGAAAGCTTCTGACATAGGCATCAGAAGTGGGCAGAAAGAGTACCCCCTTGCTAGTGTTAGCAATGAATACTCTCCAATGAATCCAAAGAATGTTTGGAGGTTGTAAAGACCTCACCAGACCTACTCCCATAATTTACATTTTAAGGTAACAGAATTAGCCAGAAGGTTTAATCCAGTGACTGTCCTTAATCCAGAGACTGTCCTTAGGCAGGATACATTATTATTATATAATCCTTGTAAAGACCAGGTCTACTCCCATAATTTACATTTTAGGATAACAGAATTAGCCAGAAGGTTTAATCCAGAGACTGTCCTTAATCCAGAGACTGTCCTTAGGCAGGATACATTATTATTATATAATCCTTGTAAAGACCAGGTCTACTCCCATAATTTGCATTTTAGGATAACAGAATTAGCCAGAAGGTTTAATCCAGAGACTGTCCTTAATCCAGAGACTGTCCTCAGGCAGGATACATTATTGTTATATAATCCTACGGAATGTAGAAAAGGAAAAAAAGTTTGTCCTTTCTTCCTCCTTGAGAATTCCAGACCCCTCTCTCCTTGGGGACCCCTAGACTCCTTATCAACCTGCCTAGGAAATGACTCTCTCAGTACCAGATGCTATGATCTTTGTTTTTTGAATATAGAGTTGTAAGCCAGCCTTTTCACTCTCCTCTTTCACCTTCATCAAGAGGCTCGATAGTTCCTCTTCACTTCTGCCATAAGGGTGGTGTCATCTGCATATTTGAGGTTATTGACATTTCTCCCTGCAATCTTTATTCAAGCTTGAGCTTCATCCAGCCTGGCATTTCTCATGATGTACCATGCATGTAAGTTAAATAAGCAGGGTGACAATATACAACCTTAATGTATTCCTTTCCCAACTTGGAACCACTCCATTGTTCCATGTCCAGTTCTAACTGTTGCTTCTTGACCTGCATACAGATTTCTCAGGAGGCAAGTATGGTAGTCTGGTATCCCCATATCTTGAAGAATTTTCCACAGTATGTTGTGATTCACACAGTCAAAAGTTTTAGTGTAGTCAGTGAAGCAAAAGCAGATGTTTTCTGGAACTCTCTTGCTTTTTCTATGATCCAACAGATATTGGCAATTGATCTCTGGTTCCTCTGCCTTTTCTAAATCCAGCGTGAACACCTCGAAGTTCTCGGTTCACATACCATTGAAGCCTGGCTTGGAGAATTTTGAGCATTACTGTGTTAGCGTGTGAAATGAGTGCAATTGTGCAGTAGTTTGAACATTGTTTAGCATTGCCTTTCTTTGGGATTTGAATGAAAAATTGACCTTTTCCAGTCCTGTAGCCACTGCTGAATTTTCCAAATTTGCTGGCATAGTGAGTGCAACACTTTCACATCATCATCTTTTAGGATTTGAAATAGCTCAGCTGGAATTCCATTACCTCTACTAGCTTTGTTCATAGTGATGCTTCCTAAGGCTCACTTGACTTCACACTCCAGGATATCTGGCTCTAGGTGAGTGATCACACCCTCGTGGTTATTATCTGGGTCATGAAGATCTTTTTTGCATAGTTCTTTTGTGTATTCTTGCCACTTCCTAATATATTCTGCTTCTGTTAGGTCCATACCACTTATGTCCTTTATTGTCCCCATCTTTGCATGAAATATTCCCTTGGTATCTTTCCCCCCCCCCCCCTTGGTATCTTTAATTTCCTTGAAGAGATGTTAGTGTTTCCCATTCTATTGTTTTCTTCTATTTCTTTGCATTGATCACTTAGGAACGCTTTCTTATCGCTCCATTCTGTTCTTTGGAACTCTGCATTCAGATGGGTATATCTTTCCTTTCCTTTGCCTTTCACTTCTCTTCTTTTCTCAGCTACTATTTGTAAGGCCTTCTCAGACAACTGTTTTGCCTTTTTACCTTCTTTTTCTTGGGGATGGTCTTGATCACTGCCTCCTGTACAGTGTCATGAACCTCTGTCCATATTTCTTCAGGTACTCTATCAGATCTAATCGTTTGACTCTATTTGTCACTTCCATTGTGTAATTGTAAGAGATTTGATTTAGGTCATACCTGAATGGCCTAGTGGTTTTCCCTAATTTGTTCAATATAAATCTGAATTTTACAATAAGTAGTTGATGATCTGTGCTACAAGTCAGTTCCTGGTCTTGTTTTTGTTGACTGTATAGAGCTTCTCCATCTTTGGCTGCAAAGAACGTGATCAATCTGATTTCAATATTGACATCTGGTGATGTCTATGTGTAGAGTCTTCTCTTGTGTTGTTGGAAGAGGGTATTTGCTATGACCAGTGCGTTCTGTTGAAAACTTTGTTAGCCTTTGCCCTGCTTCATTTTTACTCCTGTTGCCTGTTACTCCAGGTATCTCTTGACTTCTTGCTTTTGCATTCCAGTCCCCTGTAAATGAAAAGGGCATCTTTTTTGGGTGTTAATTCTAGGAGGTCTTGTAGGTCTTTATAGAACCATTCAACTTCAGCTTCTTTGGCATTAGTGGTTGTGGCATAGATTTGGATTACTATGATACTGAATGGTTTGCCTTGAAAATGAACAGAGATCATTTTGTTATTTTTGAGATTGCACACAAAAACTGCCTTTCAGACTCTTTTGCTGACTGTGAGGGCTACTCCATTTCTTCTAAGGGATTCTTGCCCACAGTAGTAGATACAATGATTATCTGAATTAATTTCACCCATTCCAGTCCAATTTAGTTCACTGGTTCCTAAAATGTCAGTGTCCACTCTTGCCATCTCCTGTATGACCACTTCCAATTTATCTTGATTCATGTACCTAACATTCCAGGTTTCTATGCAATATTTTGTCTAACAGCATTGGACTTTACTTCCATCACTAATCATTTCCATAATTGAGTATTGTTTCTGCTTTGGCTCAGCCTCTTCATTTTTTCTGGTGCTATTTCTCTGCTCTTCTCCAGCAGCCTATTGGACATCTACTGACCTGGGGAGTTCATCCTTCAATGTCGTATCTTTTTGTTTTTTCTTACTATTCATGGGGTTCTCAAGGCAAGAATGCTGAGGTGGTTAGCCATTCCCTTGTCCAGTGGACCACGTTTTGTCAGAACTCTCTACCATGACCTGTCCATCTTGGGTGGCCCTACATGTCATGGCTCATAGTTTCATTTAGTTCGACAAGGCTATGATCCATGTGATCAGTTTGGTTAGTTTTCAGTGACTGTGGTTTTTGTTCTGTCTGCCCTCTGATGGATGAGGATAAGAGGCTTGTGGAAGCTTCCTGATGAGGGAGGGACTGGACAAGGAAGTCTCTTTATGATCTGTTCCCTGGTTAGCAGTGTGGCCTCATCTCCCTGCTCCAGAATTACACTCTGGCCAAACTGAGTACCTTGCAGTTCCAGAACATCCCACCCATTGCCTTGAGTATATGAGCTTCTCCCTGCTGGATTATCTGACAAGCAGCTACTGATCTTCCTGATGTCAAATAAGCATAACCTCCTCTGTGAAATCTTCTCTGACTCCCCAGGTGGAAATAGAACTCTAACTATAAACTGTTTACTGGCTTCAGTGATCATATTTATACTAAAATTGTTTATGTCTCCTTTCACCGAACCCAAAACTCCCTAAAGTCAGGGTGTCTTTTATTGTCAGTATATACACTTAGTGTTTGGTATCAAGGAGGTATTAAATAAATGCTAGTTGGATGAACTAGTGAATAAAGAAATTAATATCTCCAAGGTTTTTGGGTAGATAGGAAGAATATGACTATGTATTAGGGAGATAAAATAGTGCGAGAAGGAAACTTTGCTTTGGTGGTGGTGATGAATTGAGGAGTAATATTAAGACCTCACCAAAATAATTTAGCTTTAAAAGTGTATCTGCCATTTTTAGTCTTGAATTAAGAGAACTGTTTTAGAAACTGAGATATAACTTGATTCTAAGAGACTGTGACAGTATGAAAATTGTACCAGAATTCACTGTGCTCTGTTGGACTCCTCATCAACAATAGAGACTTGCAAAATAAATTGATTTAAAAAATACTTATGACTCTTTTAGAAAATCATAGCAAACACAGAGAAGTATAGGCAGAAGAATAAAAATTATAGCCCCACAATCAGAGATAACCACTATTAAATATTTTGTTTTATTGTCCTTTAAAGTATGTTTTGTTTCACCTGGTTGAAATCATATTCAATGTTGTAGCTTCCTTTTGCTTATTTAAAATTTTATCATAAGCGTGTTCTCATGTCATTAAATGTCTTTATAAACATTTTAATTGCTGCATGTTATTCTGTCTTATGGCTTTTTCATAACAGATAATTGTCCATGTAAATTATACATCCTTATTTTAAAAATGCAGACAAAAAATCTAGGAGAGATTGTAAGAATACTTTCTAGAGAGAAAATTACACATAGAGTTACGTGGACAAATATAACTCTATCTCAATTTCAAGTGAGCTGGGATTTTTGAAGTTATGCTGTGTGAGTGTGACATACACAGCACATATGTTATACCACAGTGAAAAAGGTAAATGTTAGTGTGTGCGGAGGGCACCAGAGATGCCATGAGAAGAGACTCTAAGAGGCTTTAGGAGAGTGCCATAAACTGAATGTTTGTGTTCTCCACTCCCCACAGATTCTTATGTTGAAGCTTAATCCCTAATGTAATGGTATTTGGAAGTGGGGTATTTGAGATATGATTAAGTCATGGAGGTGGAGCTGTTGTAAATGGCATTAGAATCCTTGACTTGCCAGGTGGCGCTAGTGGTAAAGAACCTGCCTGCCAATGCAGGAGATATAAGAGACACGGGTTTAATCCCTGGGTCAGGAAGATACCCTGGGGGAGGGCTTCACAACCCACTCCAGTATTCTTGCCTGGAGAATCCCGTGGACAGAGGAGTCTGGTGGGCTACAGTCCGTGGGGTTGCAAAGAGTCGGACATGACTGAAGCAACTAAGCACAAAAGAGACTCCAGATAGTCCGGTAACCCTTCCCCTGTGTGAGAATATAGTAAAGAAATGTGGCCAGTTATGAACTAGGAAGTGGGCTCTCACCAGATACCAAATGTGCTGACACCTAATCTTGAATGTTACACAGCCTCCAGTACTATGAGAAATAAATTTCTGTAGTTTGTAGTCATTCAGTCTGTGGGATTTTGCTATAGGTTCCTAAGGGGACTAAGACAGGGAATCTGTATGAGTGGTGGAAGTAAAGTCTCCTGATCCATTAATTCATTAAAGAGCCCTTTCTTAATCAGGTCTGTGGTATTCCCCATGCATTTCCTTTAGGCCATGTGGACACAGGGGACTTCAGTCTGGCATCAGGAAGGGTCTATGGATTAGGTATATGGTACCTAATTTTGATTATTTCTTCCTTTGCAAACTATTGGGGAAGCCCTGTTTCCCTGTTTGCATCTCAACCCATTCGCAAACATGGAGGGTCAATAATACATCAGTAATGTGTGAATTAAACATGAGATAGTGTTCTAGCTTTTGAGAAAAACAATAGATAAATTGCAATGAAATGTTGTAAGTGATATATATAGAGAGAGATATGAGAAAAAATAGAGGAGAGGGTAAGTAACTCTGCCTGGGAAGGTACCTTTTAAGCCAGATCTTATTGGTTGAGAGGAAGATGAAGGAAGGGTAGGGTTGTGCAGGTTATTCTACATGTGCCCCTCTCAATCAGTTCTTTACTGGGCTCTGCCCTGTTGTGTACCCTTGGAAGTTATCCCTCAGAGTCTGCATCAGCCAGGATCCTTTCTGGCTTCCATGTGGATTCAGCAATTGGAGATTATAGCAGGAGGTTAGAGGACAGGAAGAGAGAGACAGTGGAGTATTTCTTTTTCTGCTCCCTCCCAGCTTTGCTGCATCATTCTGCCAGTGGTTGGTCTCTCTACATCTGGAATGATAAATTGGAGGCTGATATGACCATCACTGTGTTTTGGGAAGATGGTGGCTGACAGTGCTAAGCATAGAGTGTAGTGGGAAGAAACAGGATCAAGAAGACTAAAGAGAAGTAACTATTATAGTAGTTCCCACAAGAGATGAGGAAGGTCTGTATTAAGGCCTTTTTGGACAAGGGGGCACATTTCAGAGACACCTCTGAGGTAGCTACTATGAGATTTATTTTTTTTAAATTTTATTTTATTTTTAAACTTTACAACATTGTATTAGTTTTGCCAAACATCAAAATGAATCCGCCTCAGGTATACCTGTGCTCCCCATCCTGAACCCTCCTCCCTTCTCCCTCCCCATACCCTCCCTCTGGGTCGTCCCAGTGCGCCAGCCCCAAGCATCCAGTATCGTGCATCGAACCTGGACTGGCAACTCGTTTCATACATGATATTATACATGTTTCAATGCCATTCTCCCAAATCTCCCCACCCTCTCCCTGTCCCACAGAGTCCATAAGACTGATTTATACATCAGTTAGGATAAGGAGTGAGAGAGGAGTTAAATGTGACAAGGGGTATTTTATTTGGGAAGTTTTTATAAGGAAGTTGGTGACAAGATAATGGGAAGGTGGGGGTGTGAGGAGAAATGGGAAAAAATAATGAGTTTGGAATACAGTTTTGAGCTGATTAAGTCTTCATTGCCAGAAAGACACTGGGTTGTACCTATATGCCTCCTTGCATTTATTAAGGAATTTTAAATTAATTTGAATATCTAAAAACCTACTATGTGCAGCACACTTAAATTACCATGCAGAGATTATAAGATGGGAGTTTTAGCCATGGAAGAGTTCAGTGACTCTCAAATTAGCGATGATACAATAAAGAAAACTTTCATCCAATGCTTTAAAAATATAAAATCATAAGTGAAAATATTTGGGGGAATGTGGAAGAATGGAGAAGATTTGAAGCACTTGAGAATGAGTGCAAAAATAAGTAGCTTCTGTTGTTTATACACATTTTTCTTTTTAAATTTGGCATTATTCCTGGCAAAATTTAGGTTTTAAAGGGTAGCTATAAACCATTACTGAAGTCAATTTCCAAGGCTAAAGTGTGAGGGATGATTTTCCTGTCATTTGTCACCCAAGAGCCTACACTTTCAGTGCTGTGATTATTTCGAGGTGAAAGGTGAGAAGAAATGCCCCTTAAGGTTTATTCAGCTAGGATGTCAGGAATGGTAATCTCAGTCACTATGGTGTTTGAGCCTGTAAGCTCTGAAAGGATTTACTCTTTTTTCACAAAGAGAGAGCAGAATGGCAGTGTCAAAGATAAAAAGAAATGAGATTTCGAAAAAGTGGATTTCTGTGTCCACAAAATAGCTTTTTATTCAGGGAAGCTTTAATAGGAATTAGTAGTATTGTTTTACATAAAGGGCCAGATCAATGCAGTTCGATGAAAGGTAGATGTATTTATGTTAAAAATGTATACTTCTCTGTGACATAATTTAAATTAAACAATCAGCGATGCACGTAAGGCTATTTCTTGTGCAATTATTAAAACACTCCTATTTTACATTTATAAACATATACATAGATTTAGTTTAAACATTTTTAAACTAAAAACTAGAAAGTTCCTTTTTTGTATCTGAGGTGGTGGAAGAGAGCAGGCTAACCCAGGCACTGGGAAACCGGAAGGACCTTCCTTTCTGTAATTTCAGTCAAGGGCCAGATCTCCTTGTTGTTTGACTATGATTTCTACAAATGGTGGCATTAGACAAACTTTTGGGGGAATCATTTTATATATACTGGAAAAGTTGCAGTGAACAAGAAGATACAGTATCAGCTCTCTAGGAGTTTATAGACAGACAAAATCCGTGGCCTTAGAAGTAAATAGATCTCATTTTAATTGTTTCTGGTCTTGGAATTGGGGTTTTAGAGATAATATCCAACCCATTCATTCATTTTTCAGATGAGAAAACTGATGCTTGGAGATGTTAAATAACCTGCCAAATGCCTCAAAGCTAGTCTGTGGCAAAGCTAAGACAATTTACTTTAAGCCCAGTTCATTTTCTGGGGTACAGCACAGCTCACTTTGAGCACATCAGAGGAAAAGGGAAGAAAATAGGGGAGAAGTATGTTAGTAGGGTCACTCTTTGACTCTGAAGTTTTGGGGTTTTTAATAGTTCATGCTCATATTTACTATTTTCTCAATGCTGACTTCATTATTTCAGGATTAAAGGTTGTTTTAGAGGTTAAAGTCATAAAATCAGATGAGTGAAGTAAAAGGGAATAGAAGTGAGAGGTTAATGTCAGAAAATCAGATGAGTGGGGTAAAAAGGGAATAGAAATGATGTATGTGTCAGAAGTTTGGGTTTCCTGTGAGCTTCACTGGCTGTGGGATTTTGGACACAGCTTCTCAGGTTCCTCAGCTAATACTTGCTTTTTGATATTACTGTGATAGACATTTCTTGGCCTCCCAATATCTCTTTCTCTCTCTCTCTCTTTTTTTTTTTTTTTCAAAAAAGACAGCAGCTTAATATACTTTTGGGGATTTATTCATCCCCCTAGTGAGACTATTACTCAAGGTGTCCTGACTTTCTCTCACCAAAGAGTGGACATTCAAATTAGTCTATTAGTCTTTCTCTGGGACTGTATTTCCTGACAGGATTTACAGAAAGGTGAAAAAACATGTCTTATTTCTGGCTTATGTTAGTGGTGAATTCCTGAAGAGGCATCTGTCAGTTCTTGCTACTTGGATCCCTAGAATTATCTTTATTCTTATTTCTTCCCAGATGAACAGATGCTGCTTCGGCCTTCTCTTCAAGTCACCAAAAGGGTAGCTAGATTTAGTTTCTATTGCTTACAACCTGGGTTGATAAACCAATAGACTTACCATGAGGCTAAAATAAGGACTAAGCCTCAGCTCAGATGGATGTTATCATTACTCGTGCATATTACTTCTTCCATTCTCAAGTATTTTCTAAATTACATATCTTTTTGGTGTTACATGTCTTACCAACTGGGTATGTTGTGTTCCTCAGTTATTTTATATTTGTGCTGCTCATGTCTGCAGAGGATTATCCCTTATTTCTCCCCCATTCCCATGTCATTAGCCCTCTGAGAGAATGAAACATTAAACAGGAAATGCTATATTAGTCAGGAGGCCACCCACAGTGTTTCTTCTACAATGACACTGTGAGAAACCTGTGAGAATACCTTAATCATTTTGTGGGAGGTCCTTTTAAGTAAATATACATAAAGCAGTTGTTCTTAAATTTTAGCATGCATCACAGTTCCTTAGGAGGCTGCCTAAAATGAGGGTTTTGGGTACCCATCTCTGGAATTTTTGATTCATTTGGTCTAGGGAAGGTCCAAGAATCTGCATTTCTAATGATGCTAATCTGAGGGTCATGCTTTGAGAACTGTTCATCTAGGATAATATTTTAAGTAATTAATATGCTTTCACTTATTTTTGGGGGTACTCAGATTGGATGTTATGATTTCTCACATATATTACTCCTTCCATTCTCTGGTATTTTCTAAATTATGTATCTGTTTGGCGTTAAATATCTCATCAACATTTCTCTGAGATGAGGGTTGAGGATTAAATTAGGGTTGTAATTGTAGGGGTGTAAAGAAAAAGAAAAAAAAATTAACTATTCCAAAGAAGAGTTTTCAAGCATACAAGGTTGACAGACTTGAAAGTGAGGGTAGGTTGTTAAAGAAAAGAATTCTGTAAACTCCATCTCTTCCTTTAACAGAAGAGGCAAGCCAGCAAACCAGGTCATGGAGTTTTTGTTTTCTTTTGCTTTTCTGACTATAGAGTTTTAAATATGAAGGGACTTAGCAAAACAGGGGAAAAAGGAAAAGCTGTTTTTTTTTTTTACCCTCCTAGAGTTAGGGTAGGAAAACTGGTAATGAGATGTCTTTCTATCCGCAATCTTACAGGGGGAAGTCATAGATACAGGGACTCTGCTCTAGCTCCTTTTGCAGTCTGGAATCAGGTTACTTCAGCAGCCTGCCTGGCTATGTCCAAGTCACTTTGGCTCAACACGGTTGAAGAGAGTATCCAAGTTACTAGGTCTGAGTCTCCCTTAGATCCCATGTATTGTGGAAAGGATCCAGAAGTTCACTTGTGCCCTGTGGAGAGAAGGGAAAGACAGCTGGTGCTGAGCTTATCTAATGGGTCTTTCCTTGTGATGGGGACCAAGTCTATAGCCAGGGGCTGTAGCGTAGACACCTGAACCAGAGACTAACTGGGAGTCCCCAGGCTACTTTAGGGAAGATCATAGCCCTAGTGAGAGCTGGGATGGGGCCTAGTTCAGCAAAGAAGTGACCAGTGCTCCCTGAGAACATTGTCTCAGCCCAGAGAACACCTGTAGCCTTCAGTAGCATCAGGTGCCTGCAGAATGATCAGGGATGGAACTAGTCACACCTAACTGGTCAGCAATCTGTGGAGCAGCTAGAACATCCACTCTACTGTGGAAGTCATTGAGTTCCAGGAACAACTTGTTGGTGAGAGAATCTAGTTCTCCTCCAAAGCCCCCAGGGCATATTTCTCTCTTACACACCTACATACTTTGTTAAAGAGTCGTGGTAAAGCTCAGAGCTTTGAAACACTGCAAAGTCTTTTAAACAGAGACTGAGTTAAATTAATGGTTTTAACTGAGGTTACTAGATAAAACTAGTGTATTCTCCACCCTACCTTCCCCACCTGATACTACACAATCACAGAGAAATAAAGATGCTTTCTTTGTACAATTGAGGGTGGAATGTTAGCTTGTATATTGGAAAAATCTAATAAGAATATCAGGCATCGTTGCCTATAGGGATTCAAAAAACATCTGCAGAATTTTCTTTCTATCTGTCAGGTCTGTTTTATTTTGTGTTGACTTTACTTTCAGGCAGGATTTAACAAGTGGTGGTAAAGAAGTACTCTTGCCTGGAAAATCCATGGACAGAGGAGCCTGGTAGGCTGCAGTCCATGGGGTCACTAAGAGTCGGGCATGACTGAGCGACTTCACTTTCAGTTTTCACTTTCATTCATTGGAGAAGGAAATGGCAACCCATTCCAGTGTTCGTTCTTGCCTGGAGAATCCCAGGGGCGGGGAAGTCTGGTGGGCTGCCGTCTATGGGGTCGCACAGAGTCGGACACGACTGAAGCGACTTAGCAGCAGCAGCTCATTATGCTTAGTAAAATCCTGACATGCTGGTCAACCCTCTGAGGCAGACACTGACACTGCGAGGTCACATGCTGTCCCACTCGGTGGGAGGGGTAGGGCTAGGTAATCGACATCCTCACCTGGTTGAGGAGCCTTTTCTTAAAAAAAAAAAAAAAAAAATACTGAACAAGCACTTAAAAGAGGTGGTCCAAAACTTAATTGTGACCATTGGCCCCACTGTGATCACGATTCTGCCTGATACCTGGGCGGAAATAGCTTATGGGCAATTATGAAGTGCCCCAGTGTCATTTGCCTGTGTGCTTTTGGAATTTGGAATCTGAGAGAGGCTTATTAAAGGAATTTGAGGAAGCAGTATCCTCCACATGTGTGCCATTACACAATTTTAGTGCAAAGGAAATACCTGTGTTAGGAAAATACTTGAGACAAGATACCATTAGCTCAACTTGGATGTCTGCTAGGTCCTCCACCCTCTTCTTTTGGTTAATTCAGTCTTTATCACTTACTTCAGGCAGTGTTTCCTCCTGGAAGCCCTCCTAGTGCTGGAGAAAGTACCTTTCCATGGTTGCCACAGTATTCCTATGAATATGATCACATAATTTATTTTCTACCCTGGGACACATTTGAAGTAAAAACTATTAATAGTAACTTAAAAAATTATGCTAGAATAACAGGTATAAACTGGATTTGTCTGACGCAGTGGAAACTGTGGTCCTCCTAACTACAGATGCCTTGATATGGCAATTACTTACCTGTTTGTCTTCCCAACTAGCTGGTGAGCCATTTGATAATGGAGATTATTTCCTATTCCAAATGCTCAACACAATGCTTGATGAATGCTTTTCAATGTTGAACAAAAAAGCCCCCTGTGGTTCTTGAGGGCTGGCAGATTTACTTAGTCTCCCTAGACCTAGAGGGGTTAATACATGCTTCAGGTACATTTGATCATTTCCCTTTCCCTTCCTCTGTTTATTCTTGAATGTTGATGCAGATACATGTATTTTAAAGGTCTTCCTTCCATATCTCTCCAATTGGATGAGGCTAATTACATGACTATTTTTATCAAATCTGAGCCACCAGTAAAAGGGAATCAGGCTGGTTCTACTAGTGTTTAGATCCAGTAACTAACCCTTTCCTTTAGCTTTATTTGAAAATTCTTATTTCATATATTATCACACTATAAAGCAACAGACTAAACACAGTAATAGCTTAATTTATTTTGCTTTTTTTATGGTAGGTTTGTATATAAATGCATTTTAAAATATAATCTTTTAAACTCACTGATATTCATGATCATTTAGAAATGATTTTAAAAAGTTGTCAAATACTTGTAATTATAGAAATTGTCACTCAAATTACAGGAAGCTTAGAAAAGCTTTATTGCTGTTTAGTTTTGTTTGAATGCTCCCGAGTGTGCTATTGAGAGAGTTGATAAATCGAGAGGGCTGAAAGAAGGAAGTGGTCATAGTGTTTAAGTTATGTTACACTTAAATCCATTTAATTAACTATTTTCACAAATATGGTGTTCTTTTGTAAGAAACATTAAAAAAATCATTTTTATTCTGTGTTTTCCTCTATAGAACCCCCCCAAAATTATCCCTGCTTGCTTTTGTATTTCTCATTCTTTGGTTTTCTTTCAATGCATGTATATAATTATATGTTCATGTTGTCATGGTGATTCAGAGCCTGAATTGTAAGACTGTTGTAATCATTTGCCTAAGCCTGAAACCTGCTGTCCAGCCCAGCTAAATCAGCAATATAATGATAGATGGTCAATGTATTCTTTGCTGAAAATTAATCTGTTGTTGAAATATTCTAAAAAATATTTCTTTAACTGTCAGAATTTATTCAATGTATAGCAACGATTTGTATTAGAGAGTTAAAAATGTAGTTATTCAGCTTCTTATATTTAAATTTCATTATGATTATTTTTTTTTCAAAATCATATTGTTAGATGACATCTTTCTTCCTAGCTGTTTTTCTTCCTCCTAAGCATATAGTTTCTTCAAAAAAAGGTGTATGTGTATATATGTGTGTATATATATATATATATATATAAATATAAATTTGTAAAAAGTAAAACATGGCATTTAAAATATTAAAGTGTAAAGTGTTGGTCGCTCAGTTGTGTCTAACTCTTTGCGACCCTATGGACTGTAGCCCACCAGGCTTCTCTGTCCATGGACTTCTCCAGGCAAGAATACTGGAGTGGGTTACTATTTCCTTCTCCATTAAAATATTAAAAAATACATAAATCCATAAAATAAATGCTTTCTCTATTTTAACTTCCTCCCCCCAACTTAATAGTATCATAAGATAATCTCCTTTCCTTCCTTTTCAGCCACACAGAACCAGCATGCAGGATCTTAGTTCCCCAACCCGGTATCAAGCCCATACTCCCTGCAGTGGAATCTTGGAGTCTTAACCACTGGATGGCCAGGAAAAGTCCCCCACAAGTTTACTTTATCGTTTTTAATATCTGCATAGTATTCTGTTGTATAGATGCAGTATAGCATCTTTGATAAGTCCCTTAAGTGCCTCACCTTTATATTGTTTCTTACCTTTCCAACTACAAATTTTAATACCATGGATGAGCATTAGATACATATATCTTTTTGGACTTGTATTTTTGTGGGAAACATTCTTAGTCATCCTTACCTACAAGCTCAATTATATAATACATCTGAATGTGTTTATAGTGGGTCAAAGAGATATGTACACATAAAACCTCAGAATGTGTCCTTATTTAGAATAAGGGTCTTTGCAAAAAGAATTAAGCTAAAGATCTCAAGATGAGATTATCCTGGATTTAGGATGGACTAATGATTGGTATCCTTATAGGTGAAAGGAGAGGGAGATTTGACAGACAGACATGGATGATAGAGCGCCATGTGAAGACAGAGGCAGAAATTAGAGTGATGTGTCTACATTCCAAGAACACCTAGTTGGCAATCAAGAGACAAAAATTTACCAATCTAGAATTCTGCATCATGAAAAATTATCATTCAAAAGTGAAACAGAAATAGATTTTCTCAGGCAAACAAAAATTGAAAAAATTTGTCACTAGTAGTTCTGCCTTGCAAGAAATATTAAAAGTTCTTTAGAGCAAGGAAAATGATAGTTCAGAAACTTTGGATCTTCATAAAGAAAGGAAGGACTTCAAGGAATGCATAAGTGAAGGTAAACTAAAAATGTTTACTCTTATTATTCTGAATTGATATAACAGACAGCATATGAATACTTATGAATGGGTATGTACAGGCAAAATGAATGACAGCAATGATACAAGGTGGAGTGATTAGGAATATTTTGTTATAATAAGGTACCTGCACTACCAGTAAAGTGAAAGTGGACTTGGAGTAGTTTTAAATATATAGCCCAAACTTTGGGGCAGCCACCAAAAACTAAAAAAGTTCAAGTGATATCCTAAAGAAGAAGAGAAAATGGAAGCAAATAAAATGCTCAAACTCATAAAAGGGAGAAAAAAAAATCTAGAGTACAAAAATAGGAACAAATAACAAGAGTAACAGAGAAAACAGTAACAAATATGGTAGACAGATATCTAACCATATCAATAATCACCTTATACATCAAAGGTCTAAATATACCCATTGAAAGATATAGATTGTCAGAGTGGATTTAACAAGACCCAACAATATTGGCTTCATGAAACCCACTTTAAATATAAAGACCCATGTAGATTAACTAACCCATATAGATTGACTGTGTAGATCACAACAAACTGTGGAAAATTCTTAAAGAGACAGGAATACCAGACCACCTTACCTGCCTCCTGAGAAACCTGTATGCAAGTCACAAACAGACTTGTTCAACATTGGGAAAAGAGCATGTCAAGGCTGTATATTGTCATCCTGCTTATTTAACTTACATGTAGAGTACATCTTGTGAAATGCTGGGCTGGATGAAGCACAGCTGGAATCAAGATTGCAGGGAGAAATATCAGTAACCTCAGATATGCAGATGATGCCACCCTTATGGCAGAGAGCGAAGAGGAATTAAAGAGCTTCTTGATGAAAGTGAAAGAGGAAAGTGAAAAAGCTTGCTTAAAACTCAGCACTTGAAAACTATTATGGCATCTGGTCCCATCACTTCATGGCAAATAGATGGGGAAACAATGAAAACAGTGACAGACTTTATTCTCTTGGGCTCCAAAATCGCCATGGATGGTGACTGCACCTATGAAATTAAAAGATGCTTGCTCCTTGGAAGAAAAGCGATGACAAACCTAGATAGCTTTTTAAAAAACAAAGACAATACTTTGCTGACAAAGGTCCTTCTAGTCAAAGCTATGATTTTCCAGTAGTCATGTATGGATGTGAGAGTTGGACCATAAAGAAGGCTGAGCACTGAAGAATTGATTCCTTTAAACTGTGGTGTTGGAGAAGACTCTTGAGAGTCCCTTGGACAGCAGGGAGATCGAACCAGTCCATCCTAAAGGAAACCAGTCCTGAATATTCATTGGAAGGACTGATGATGAAGCTGAAGCCCCAATACTTTGGCCACCTGATGTGAAGACTTGACTCACTGGAAAAGACCCTGCTACTGAGAAAGACTGAAGGCAGGAGAAGGGGATGACAGAGGATGGGATGGTTGGATGGCATCACTAACTCAATGAACATGAGTTTGAGCAAGCTCTGGGAGATGATGAAGGACAGGGAAGCCTGGAATGCTGCAGTCCATGGTGTTGCAAAGAGTTGGACACGACTGAGTGACTGAACAACATATAGATTAAAAGTAAAGGTATGAAGAATGATATCCATGGTAACAATAATCAAAAGAGTAGGAGTAGAGTAGGTATGTTAATTTCTGACAGCAGGATTCAAAGCAAGGAAAATATCAGAAAAAAAGAATGGCTTTAATTAATAGCATAATGCTAGAGGGATTAATATGCTAAAAAGACATTACATGCCTTAATGTATATGTGCTTAACAGTAGAATGTCAAATTATGAGGCAAACCTTGATAGCATTGCCAGGAAAGAGAAAAATCCACTATTAGCAGATCTCCAGCTAACAGTCCTCTATTAGAAATCAATAGATTCAGCAGAAAATCAGTAAGGAAATAACTGAACTCAAAACATCAACAACAACAATCAACTGGATATAATAGAACTTTTCATAGGTTATTTCACCTAACAACTACAGAAAACACATTCTTCTCAACTTCACTAAGATTATATTCTGGGTCAGAAAATACACCTAAAGTTAAAAGTATAGAAATCCTACAATGTCTGCTCTCAGACTAAAATAAAATTGAACTAGAAATTAATAAGAGGGAGAGCTGAAAAATCCCAAGGTTAAATGACAAACTCTTACATAATACATGGATTAAAGAAGAAATGCCAAGAGAAGTGAAAAGAAAATATTTGGAGCTAAACAAAATCACAACCTATAAGAATTTGTGGGATGCAGCTAAATCAGTGTTTAGAGGAAATTTATAGCACTGAATGCATATTTTAGACAAGAAGAAAGATTTAAAATGAATCATCTAACCACCCCTTTTATGAAATTAGAAATTGAGGAGCTAATTAAATCCAAAATAAGCAGAAGAAAAGACTAATGAGCTATCAGGCAAAAGTCAATGGAATTTTAAAAAAATCACAAGAGAAAATCAATGAAACCAAACACTAGTTTTTTGGAAAGACCAATAAAATTATAAGCCTCTAGTCAGGCTAAGAAAAAAAGGAGCACAAATTACTAAAATCAGAAATGAGAGAAAAGTCATCTCTATAGATTCCACGGACATTAAAAGTATAACAGGTGAATTCTATGAACAACTCTATGCCTACAGAATTGATAACCTAGATTAAATGGTCAATTCCTTGAAAGACTGTCTTCAAAAACTCACACAAGGAGAAATAGAGAATCTGAATAGGTTTATATATACTATGGAAATTTAATTAATAATTAATAAACCTCTAAAATAGAAAGCACAAGGCCCAGCCAGAAGATGGATTCACTGGTGAATTCTACCAAACATTTAAGGAAGAAATTACATCAGTTCTCTACACTCTCTCAGAAGCTATTAATAGAAGCAGAGGGAGTACTTCTTAACTCATTGTGAGGTTGGCATTACCTTCATACCAAAATCAGGCAAAGATACTGCCAGAAAAGAAAACTGCAGACCAATATCTCTCATAGGTGTAAAAATCTTTAAATTTTAGCAAATCAAATTTAACAATGTATAAAAATATTCATATATACAATGAAGTGAGATTTATCTCAGGTACACAAGGCTGGCTCCATGCTAAAAAATCAATTAATATACTTCATCACAGCAATAGGCTAGAGAAGAAAAATTACATAATTATATTAGTAGATGGAGAAAAGTGAAAGTGAAGTCGCTCAGTCCAGTCTGACTCTTAGCGACCCCATGAACTACAGCCCACCAGGCCCTCCGTCCCCCATATGGGATTTTCCAGGCAAGAGTGCTGGAGTGCGGTGCCATTGCCTTCTCCATTAACAGTGGCTAGGCATATTATATTTACTTGGAGCTGGTATACTTGGTGACAGCCTTAGTGCCCTCGGAGATGGAGAAAAAGCCCTGACCAAATCCAACATCCATGAATGATGAAAATTCTCAGCAAACTAGGGATAAAGGGAGAAGGCAATGGCAACCCACTCCAGTACTCTTGCCTGGAGAATCCCATGGATGGAGGATCCTGGTAGGCTGCAGTCCATGGGGTCGTTAAGAGTTGGACACGACTGAGTGATTTCACTTTCACTTTTCACTTTCATGCATTGGAGAAGGAAATGGCAACCCACTCCAGTGTTCTTGCCTGGAGAATCCCAGGGACGGGGGAGCCTCATGGGCTGCCGTCTATGGGGTCGCACAGGGTCAGACATGACTGAAGCAACTTAGCAGCAGGAGCAGGGATAAAGGGAAGTTTCCTCAATTTGGTAAAGAATATTTACCAGACTTCCCTGGTGGTACAGTAATAATCCACCTGCCAATTCAGGGAAAACAGCTTTGACCCTAGTCCAGGAAGATTCCATATGCCTCGGAGCAACTAAGCCCATATGTCCCAGCTACTGAGCTTGCACTTTAGAGCCTGGGAGCTGCAACTGCTGAGCCCACCAGCCACAACATAGAAGCCCATGTGCTCTAGAGTCTGTGAGCTGCAACTCCTGAGCCTGTGTACCTAGAGTCCGTGCTCTGTAGCAAAAGAAGCCACTACGATGAGAAGTCTCCACACTGCAACTAGAGAAAAGCCCACGCACAGCAATAAAGACACAGTGCAAGCAAAAATAAATTAATTAATTAAAAAACTTTTAAAATATAAATTTATTTATTTTAATTGGAGGCTAATTCGTTTACAATATTGTATTGGTTTTGCCATACATCAACATGAATCCGCCACAGGTGTACATGTGTTCCCCATTCTGAACCCCTCTCCCACCTCCCTCCCCATACCATCCCTCTGGGTCATCCCAGGGCACCAGCCCCGAGCATCCTGTGTCATGCATCAAAGCTGGACTGGCGTTTCGTTTCACATATATACATGTTTCAATGCCGTTCTCCCAAATCATCCCACCCTCACCCTCTCCCACAGAGTCCATAAGACAGTTGTATACATCTGTCTCTTTTGCTGTCTCGCATACAGGGTTATCGTTACCATCTTTCTAAATTCCATATATATGCGTTAGTATACTATATTGGTGTTTTTCTTTCTGGCTTACTTCACTCTGTATAATAGGCTCCAGTTTCATCCACCTCCTTAGAACTGATTCAAATGTATTCTTTTTAATGGCTGCGTAATACTCCATTGTGTATATGTACCACAGCTTATCCATTTGTCTGCTGATGGACATCTAGGTTGCTTCCATGTCCTGGCTATTATAAATAGTGCTGCGATGAACATTGGGGTACACGTGTGTCTTTCAATTCTGGTCTCCTCAGCGTGTATGCCCAGCAGTGGGATTGCTGGGTTGTAAAGCTTCTGCGCAACAAAGGAAACTATAAGCAAGGTGAAAAGACAGCCTTCAGAATGGGAGGAAATAATAGCAAATGAAGCAACTGACAAATAATTAATCTCAAAAATATGCAAACAACTCCTGCAGCTCAATTCCAGAAAAATAAACGACCCAATCAAAAAGTGGGCCAAAGAACTAAACAGACATTTCTCCGAAGAAGACATACAGATGGCTAACAAACACATGAAAAGATGCTCAACATCAGTCATTATCAGAGAAATGCAAATCAAAACCACAATGAGGTACCATTTCATGCCAGTCAGAACGTCTGCTATCCAAAAGTCTACAAGCAATAAATGCTGGAGAGGGTGTGGAGAAAAGGGAACCCTCTTACACTGTTGGTGGGAACGCAAACTAGTACAGCCACTATGGAGAACAGTGTGGAGATTCCTTAAAAAACTGGAAATAAAAAAACTTTTAAATTTACAAAGACCTACAGTTAACATCATAATTAATGGTGAGAAATTTGAAACTTCCACTTAGTATGTGCATGTTTACAGATACATTCTTTCTGAACTGTGTGGAATATTTTCCAGGGTAGACCTTATACTAGCCTATAAAAGAAAAGAAATCTTAGTATACTTAAGAGGATTAAAATTATACAATATGAACACAGTGGAATTAAAAATCAACAATAGAAAGAAACTTGGAAAAATTCTCAATTTTGAAAATTTAGAAATACATTTTGAATAGCCCATAGGTCATAGAAAATAAAAAAACCCACGAAAGAAATTAGAAAGTATTTTGAACTAAATGAAAACAAAATATAACATATCAAGATTTAAGGTATATACCAAAACAATGTTTAGAGGAAAATTTATATCAGTAAAAGCCTTTACTAGCAAAGAAGAAAAAAATTAACTAGATTCTGCCTTAAACTTGAAAAAAATTAACCAAAAGTTAGAGAAAGGGGAACAAAAAAAAAATGAAGTTAGAGCATAAATCAATTAAGCTGAAAACAGGAAAATACAGCAACAAAACTGACAAAAGATTGGGTAGACTGAGTCTTTCCTCCCCTGGCAAAGAATGGAAAAGACAAAAATTACCAAAATCAGGACTGAAAGAGATTTTCTTTATACAAAATTTAAAAACCAATTTTATGCCAACAAATTAGATAGCATGGATTAAATGGACAAATTCCCTAAAAGAAACAAACTACTAAAGTTGATTAAAGAAAGAATATTTAAATAGACCTGTAACAAACATACAAATTGAATTAGTATTAAAATCTGTCCATAAAGGAAAGCCCAGGCCCAGATAGATTTATTGGCATATTCTATTAAATATCTAAAGAAATTATATCAGTATTTCAGAAGCTCTTCCAGAACATAGAGGAAAGGGGGACATTTTCCAGCTCATTTTATGAGGTCAGTGTTGTTATTCTGATACCAAATACAGAACTATCATAAGAAAAGACTACAGACTGATATGTGTCATAAATATATATACAAAAAATCTACAACAAAATATTAGCAAACCATATCCAGAAACCTACAAACAGGTTATACCTTGTGATCAAGTGGAATTTATTCCAAGAATGCAAGATTTATTTAATATGTGAAAATTACTGTAATACACTATCTTAAAAGAATAATGGAAAAAAGTCACATGGTCATTTCAATAGATGCAAAGGAAGGGCATTTGGCAGAACCCAACACCCATTCATTTGGGCAGACACCAGGAGATAGTGAAGGACAAGGAAGCCGGGTGTGTTGCAATCCATGGTGTTGCAGAGTCGGACATGACTTAGCGACTGAACAACAACTTCCATTCATAATAAAACTCTTAAATTAGGGATAGATAGGAGCATCTTTGCCCTGATAAAATGCATCAGTACTTAAAAAAAAAAACCCTTAGAGCTAAAATCATACTTGACAATGAAAGACTGAATGCTTTTCTCTGTAAGTTTGGAAATAAAGCAAGGATATTTACTCTTACCACTTCAGGTCAACAGCATTCTGGAAGGAAAGGAAGGAGAGAGAAAGAGAAAAGAAGGAAGGGAGGGAAGGATGAAAGAAGAAAGAAAAAGAAAATGGGAAGTAAGGAAATAAGGGAGGCAAGGAGATAGGAAGGGAAAAGAGGGAAGGATAGGAAGGAAAGGAAAGGTAGGGAAAGAAAGGTCGGGGGGAGAGAGAAAGGGAAGAAAGGAATAAGAAAATTAAATTGGAAAGGAATAAGTAAATAATTTGTATTTGCAAAAGATATAAAACCTTAAGGAATTCATAGTTGTAAAGAATTTGCCTGCCAATGCAGGAGTCATAAAATATGGGTTTGATCCCTGGGTTGAGCATGGCAGCCCATTCCAGTATTCTTGCCTGGAGAATCCCATGGACAGAGGAGCCTGGCAGGTTACAGTTCATAGCATTGCACTGAGTCAGACACAACTGAAGTGACTTAGCACACATAATAAATATGCAATGTTGCAGAATATAAGACCAGTATACAAAGATCTATCGTATTTCTCTGTAAAATCTCAAGAGGCATATTTTTGCAGAAATTTGACATGGGAATGCAAAGGATATCAAACAGCCACAGTAGTTTTGAAATAGAAGAACAAAGCAAATGTAGGACTTAAACTTCTTGCTTTCAAAAATGACTCTAATGCTACAATAATCAAGACAGTGTGGCACTAGCATAAGTATAGACTAAGAGTTTAAAAATTTATGGTCAATTGATTTGGACAAATGTACCGAACCAATTCAGTGGAGCAAAGGATTGTCTTTTTTTATCAGACATTGCTGGGGAAACTTGATATCCATATACACAAAATTTAAAAGATTGTATCTTAAATATAAAAGCCAAATTATTAATTTCTAGGAGAGAATATTTGTGACCTTCAGTTCAGTTGCTCAGTTGTGTCTGACTCTCTGCGACCCCATGGATTGCAGCATGCCAGGCCTCCCTGTCCATCACCAACTCCTGGAGTTCACTCAAACTCATGTCCATTGAGTTGGTGATGCCATCCAGCCATCTCATCCTCTGTTGTCCCCTTCTCCTGCCACCTTCAATCTTTCCCAGCAACAAAGTGAAAGTGAAGTCGCTCAGTTGTGTCCAACTCTTTGTGACCCCATGGACTGTAGCCTACCAGGCTCCTCTGTCCATGAGATTTTCCAGGCAAGAGTACTGGAGTGGGTTGCCATTTCCTTCTCCAGAGGATCTTCCCAACCCAGGGATCAAACCCGGGTCTCCTGCATTGGAAGCAGACGCTTTACCATCTGAGCCACCAGGGAAGTCTCCAGGGTCTTTTCAAATGAGTCAGCTCTTTGCATCAGGTAGGTGGCCAAAGTACTGGAGTTTCAGCTTCAACATCAGTCCTTCCAATGAATATTCAGGACTGATTTCCTTTAGGATGGACTGGTTGGATCTCCTTGCAGTCCAAGGGACTCTCAAGAGTCTTCTCCAACACCACAGTTCAAAAGCATCAATTCTTTGGTGCTCAGCTTTCTTTATAGTCCAACTCTCACATCCATACATGACTATTGGAAAGACCATAACTTTGACTAGACAGACCTTTGTTGGCAAAGTAATGTCTCTGCTTTTGAATATGCTATCTAGGTTGGTCATAACTTTCCTTCCAAGGAGTAAGCGTCTTTTAATTTCATGGCTGCAGTTACCATCTGCAGTGATTTTGGAGCCCAAAAATATTAAGTCTGACACTGTTTCCATGTTTCCCCATCTATTTCCCATGAAGTGATGGGACCGGATGCCATGAGTTTCGTTTTCTGAATGTTGAGCTTTAAGCCAACTTTTCACTCTCTACTTTCACTTTCATCAAGAGGCTTTTGAGTTCCTCTTCACTTTCTGCCATAAGGGTGGTGTCATCTGCATATCTGAGGTTATTGGTATTTCTCCCGGCAATCTTGATTCCAGCTTGTGCTTCTTCCAGTCCAGCCTTTCTCATGATGTACTCTGCATAGAAGTTAAATAAGCAGGGTGACAATATACAGCCTTGACATACTCCTTTTCCTATTTGGAACCAGTCTGTTGTTCCATGTCCAGTTCTAACTGTTGCTTCCTGACCTGCACACAGGTTTCTCAAGAGGCAGGTCAGGTGGTCTGGTATTCCCATCTCTTTCAGGATTTTCCACAGTTTATTGTGATCCACACAGTCAAAGGCTTTGGCATAGTCAATAAAGCAGAAATAGATGTTTTTCTGGAACTCTCTTTTTCTATGATCCAGCAGATGTTGGCAATTTGACCTCTTGTTCCTCTGCCTTTTCTAAAACCAGCTTGAACATCAGGAAGTTCACGGTTCATGTATTGCTCCTCCTTGAGTGTATTAGCATTTGAATTTAGAATTCCATAAAGACAGCAAAGAATTTTCCAAGATTGGCTGCCCCTATATTATGGAGTAAAATTACATTCAATTTACAGTAGAATTAAGTTAAGCAAAATTCTTTTCACATAAATGCCAGTAATTATGCCTACTTTAATTCCCAAATGTCTCATTAAAGCACTAGGAAAAGTGCTTAATTGAATATGATTTGTCTTCTGGTCCAGGAGGGTTCCTTGTCTTGTACAAAGTTCTGTTGGTCTTCTGTGAGTTCTACTGTGCTCCTGTGTCTCTCAATAGTCTATGCCAGGGTTAGTTACTTCCTTTCATTGAAGCAGCTTGTTCTTGCAGTAGCCTAAAATATGTGCCCCACACCCTAGAAAGATATCAAGTCTCAATCTCTGGAATCCGTAAATGCTACCTTATTTGGAAGAAAGATCTTTACAGATGTGATTAAGACTTGGGATGTGAAGATCACCCTGGTTTATCCTAGTGGATCCTAAGTACCATCATGTGTATCTTTATTAGAGGGAAGCAGAGGGTGAGTTTGTTCAGAGATGGAAATATGAGGACAGAGCAGAGGGAGATTTCAATATACTGGCCTTGAAAACTGAAATGATGTGGCCACAAATTAAGAAATGTTAGAAGCCACAGGAAGTTGGAAGAGACAAGGAACAGTTTCTCCACTAGAATCTCTGGAGGGAACACAGCTATGCCAACACCTTGTTTTTGGTTCAGTGACACTGGCTTCAGACTTCTGGGCTTTAGAACTGTAGGAAAAGAATTTCTATTGTTTTCAGGCACCAAGTTTGCGGTAATTTGTTACAGTAGCCACGGGAGAATAATACAGTACTATTTCCTGACACTTCTTATTTATCCCGAAATCCTTTGAATTCAAATCTTTGTCAATAGTATTATCAAGGTGGTTTTCATTTTTTCCAAAAATGTTTTGTAGAATGTTGGTTGCCTGCTCTGTTTATTGACTCACATGGTATGCACACCTTTTCCTTCTCTCTCACCTTCCCTCTTTTCCTCTCTCTTTTCCACGCACCCTTTGTTTTGGCTATGATATTTTAGTTTGGTCTGTTTCTGTGTTGACTGCCCTCTGGGATGTATCAGGAGAGTCATATTCTCATCCTTCTGATAAAAAGTAACTTTAGTATTGGGAGCCAAACTGATACAGATTTCTCCAATGAGAAGAAATGTGAATATCCCTTATGGCTGCAAAGACCTGGCAGTTACTATTAATGTCATTTTAGGTCAGGAAGCAACAGTTAGAACTGGACATGGAACAACAGACTGGTTCCAAATAGGAAAAGGGGTATGTCAAGGCTGTATATTGTCACCTTGCTTATTTAACTTCTATGCAGAGTACATCATGAGAAACACTGGGCTGGAAGAAGCACAAGCTGGAATCAAGATTCTTGCTGGGAGAAATATCAGTAACCTCAGATATAAAGATGATACCACCCTTACGGCAGAAAGTGAAGAGGAACTAAAAAGCCTCTTAATGAAAGTGAAAGAGGAGAGTGAAAAAGTTGGCTTAAAGCTCAACATTCAGAAAACGAAGATCATGGCATCTGGTACCATCACTTCATGGCAAATAGATGGGGAAACAGTGGAAACAGTGTCAGACTTTATTTTGGGGGGGCTCCAAAATCACTGCAGATGGTGATTGCAGCCATGGAATTAAAAGATGCTTACTCCTTGGAAGGAAAGTTATGACCAACCTAGATAGCATATTCAAAAGCAGAGACATTACTTTTCCAACAAAGGTCTGTCTAGTCAAGGCTGTGGTTTTTCCAATGGTCATGTATGGATGTGAGAGTTGGACTGTGAAGAAAGCTGAACACCAAAGAATTGATGCTTTTGAACTGTGGTGCTGGAGAAGACTCTTGAGAGTCCCTTGGACTGCAAGGAGATCCAACCAGTCCATCATAAAGGAGATCAGTCCTGGGTGTTCATTGGAAGGACTGACGCTAAAGCTGAAACTCCAGTACTTTGGCCACCTCATGCGAAGAGTTGACTCATTGGAAAAGACCCTGATGCTGGGAGGGATTGGAGGCAGGAGGAGAAGGGGACCACAGAGGATGAGATGGCTGGATGGCATCACCAACTCGATGGACATGGGTTTGGGTAAACTCCGGGAGTTGGTGATGGACAGGGAGGCCTGGCGTGCTGCAGTGCATGGGGTCACAAAGAGTTGGACACAATTGAGCGACTGAACTGAACTGAATGCTCAGTAGCATATAAAGTACATTTTCTTTTTGGTATGTCTTAAAATATTTTTGTATACTTTAGTAAGTCAAAAGAAAATTCAGAGGGCTTTATTCAATGTGAATATTTTATTGTGTGAGAAACAAACTGCTAACAGAGAGACTTCAAATGCAAAGTGGTTAGACCTTGGCTTTCAGTAGTTACACTTTTGCTTATAAAGGCTGAATGAATAAGCACATTGTTTTCTCTTGTGATTGGTTAATTTTGTGTTCGTTTGATTGCCTACACTTAACTTGTTTGTAGCTGGCAAGCAAGGAAGCTGGAAAGTCTTGCTGTAAGGACATGAAGAAAGCTTAAGTTTTGTTTATGATCAGCATTTCTAGTAAGTCAGAACAGTTCAAGTTTTGGTTATTGACTGAGTTTTTTATTCAGTGGTAAAAAGAGTGACCTCAACTTTTTTTTTCTTTAGCAGAAATAAAAGTGGGCGTCTGAAATCAAAGTACCTAGGATTAAATCTCTGGAGAAGGCAATGGCATTCCACTCCAGTCCTCTTGCCTGGAAAATCCCATGGACAGAGGAGCCTGGTGGGCTGCAGTCCATGGGGTCGCTAAGAGTTGGACACAACTGAGTGACTTCACTTTCACTTTTCACTTTCATGCATTGGAGAAGGAAATGGCAACCCACTCCAGTATTCTTGCCTGGAGAATCCCAGGGATGGAGGAGCCTGGTGGGCTGCCGTCTCTGGGGTCGCACAGAGTCGGCCACGACTGAAGCGACTTAGCAGCAGCAGCAGCAGGATTAAATCTCAACTCTTGCACTTCTTAATTGTATGACTTTTTGTAAATTGTCTACACTAACCTGTTTAAGCCTTGGAATTTCTTATCTGTAAAATGTGGATGGTGATAAGGTTATTGTAAGGATTAAATTAGTTAATATATGCAAAGTACTGAGACAGAGACAGTGGCACATGGCAAATGCTTATCAAATGCTGCTTCTATCATCATCATCATCATCATCATCAACATCATTGTCAATGTCTAGGGTGAAGACTGTGCCCTCTTAATCTGTTTTTCTGTCAGAGCAGGGATGGTTTTCATTTCTTAACCTTACCAGCTCTTGAACTTGCCATCTCTTTAACCTGGCTCTTCTGCTGTAAGTGGACCCCAGGCATTTTATACATACTTGAGCAGGAGGAATTAGCAAAAGGTTTTCTATTTGAGGTGGGTCTTATTTTTATGAGCACTTATTGGCTGTCAGAAGGAATAATTTGATGAATTACTTAAAAGAATATCTAAATTTCTCAATTTCACTTTGTACTATATGGGTTCAGGCAAATTTTTCATATATATATATATACATACACACATTTAAGCAAAATTTTCAAATACCTTTGAAATTTAGGAATGTCTATGGTTTTGTTATGTTAATTCATTCAGCAAATATATTTTGAATTCCTACTGAGTGCCCAGCTCCTGTGTCAAGTCCTGGGTGCCTAGCAGTGAACCAGACAGACATGTTCCTTCCCCATGGAATTTACAACCCAGTGAAGACAGACTGGGTTGGATGGCATCACCCAATCCCAGGGAAGACAGACTGGTTGGATGGAATCATCGACTCAATGGACATGATGGTATCATGTCCATTGGACTGGTTGGATGGTCCATGGACTGGTTGGATGACATCACTGACTCAATGGTCATGAATTTGAGTAAACTCTGAGAGTTGGTGATGGACAGGGAGGCCTGGCATGCTGCAGTTCATGGGGTCATAAAGAGTTGGACATGACTGAGCAACTGAACTTAACTGAAGACAGACTGAAAAAACAAGCTAATGAAATAACAGCAAGTTGAGTCAGGTACTAGGAGGACCACAAGCCAGATTCTGAGATGGAGACAGAGAACAGCAAGGTTACATGGGGCAGGATGGGTTCCAAGGTAGCTGGGGAAGGCTCTCTGAGGGGTGGACATTGGGGAGAAATTGATAGGATGAGAATGAGTCTGACATAAGAGAAGCTGCAGAAAGAAAATTCCAGTTAGAGGGTATAGTACATGTTTATGTGTTAGAAGATGACAAAAAATACCAGAGTGTCAGTAGGGAAGAGGACAGGTCTAGGAGCTATAGGAGGTGGTTTTGTGGCCATAGGCATGTGCTGCATCATGCAGGAAGTGACAGATCCTTGGAAGGAGTTTGGATTTCATTCCAAATGCAGTGGGAAGCCTTTGAATAATTTTAAACTGTGGAGTTTTTAACAGGGTTATGGCTGTAAGGGCTGGGGAGGGTGGTGGGCCTTGGTGGTTGGAGAAGGGGAATGAGAGAGGTCAGTTGGTTTGCCCTTGGCATCAGTTCAGACAGAGATAATGTTTTATGGACTAGGCCCCAGCAGCCTATAAAGAGATAGATCAGCCATTTTGGGGAAGGTAAAATCAAAAAGACTTGTCCACTGATGGGATCTGGGGTCTGAGGAAAAGGGAGGGATCAGGAATTATGTCAGTGTTGTAAAGTAATAATAGAAGTGTAACTCATGAAATCAGTCATGGTTCTTCTTGTTAGCAAATCATTTTTATCTAGAATGTATGCAGGTAGGATTAGTATATGTGCCATACTATCATATAGTTATCTATGTTTCCAAATCAGTTTGATTTTTCTCTGGGACCAAAGTGGTTCCATTGCTTAAAAAGCTCTGCCTTGATCAGTGCCTTTAATAGCCATTAATATAAATAGAAGTGTTTTAAATTTTGATTAGGATAGCTAAATTTTGCTAAATCAGACTGATTGCAAAATTGACTTAAATAGTTTGAGTTATGTAACATTTTTCAAGGGAAATCAGTTTTATTACTTTGAAATTCATAGAGCATCTCAAACTAGACTAAGAAAATACTGCCAAATAGAGGAGATACCATAGGACCCACTTTAGTGATTGATAAGATGGTTTTAATTAGCACTGCAAGTATTCTTAATTGAATGTTCCTATAATTTTTGAAATTTTTATTCTACAGTAAATTAAGTGCATCCATTTCAGTTTTGCTTACATTATTTCCTTGATAAGATCCTTTTAAAAATAGATACTACAGGTATTCTTCTATGTTCAAATTACTTTCATTTGTTATTAATAGAGTACCAATAACAGAGCTTTATAGTTGTATAACTTCTCAGTCAGTATTTAAATGTCTTCAAATTATACAACATGAAATATCTGCTTAAAAATTGAAGCTGAGGAGAACTGCAAAGTATCTGTGCGCTTGCTTACTTTTCTGTGTTGTTATCCTGAGTAGCTATTTCTTAACTTAACATCCATCCATTTGAAGTAGACTAACCCCTCTTCCAGTGAGGCCTCTCACAGCTCTTGACAGACAAGAAACAACACGTGTGTTCCTCTATAATCTTCAGCCCGAGTGGTAGTTCAGCCTGTCTGAACATTGTAAGTATTAGGGATAAACCCCTAAATGAGCTCACTTTATTTGGTTAGGGATCATGTTAAACTAGATAACTTGTTTATGTTGATATGAAAGTCTCTGTGGCTTTTACTCATTAATTTCAGTTTGACTCGCAGAGCTATGCAGGACGTATCTGTTGCCCTTCCCCACAAGAGAATGTGGGCATTTGCTTCTACACCCACGCCTAGGTTGACACCCACCTCCACATCTACCTCCACACCTGCATCACAGTCTGTGTCTCTATCTCTCAGTTTTGAGAGCTGCATTCACTTAAATGTGAAGCAAAATTTTTCTTTTCTGAAAGGTGTTTTGACTGACCTTCTCTAGTTTCTCTAGATTTTTCCCCCTCATAATAATGAACCTCAGGAATACACTGGTGCATTTTGGGTTGTCCTCTGCTGGACAGATAGCATTTCCTTGAGTTAGTTCTGGGGCTATTACCATTTGAAGTTTTGCTACCTCAGGTGTGTTGAGTTCATGACACTGCCATTCTTAGAGTTGAAAACTCCCTTTCTATGCTCAGTTTGGGGAATCTTGCAGAAGTGAGGCCACTTATCCTCCTCAATCTTGGAACTCTGAAGCCTTGGTGTTTTCCCTTCCGAAACACTCGAACATGATATCCATAGGCCTAGGGCTTTGAAAACAAAGACCTGTTCAGGGTTGACTTGGGAGTGGCCCAGCCCATCTAACTCTTTTTTTTTTTTTTAACCAAAAAAGACTCACCTCCCCCTTAGACCAAGGCAAGTCCAGATTTGAAGGACATAAGGCTTGGCCAGTATTCCATTTTTTCAACAAATAATTGTTCAGTGCTTATTCTCCCTACTCTCTGTCAGGCACTATTTTAAGTGCTTGATAAATAATGGTAACCAAGCCAGATAGTATTTCTGCGTTCATGCAGCTTATATTTTTGGTGGAGGGGACAAATGCTAAATGTGGTATATAGCTAAGGGTGATGTAAGTGTTAAAGGTGATATGTGCTAAAGACAAAGTAAAACACTCCTGTGTCATGTGGGGAGTCCCATTTTTACTCCCAAGTTAAAATAAGAAGTTAGATTTTTCAATGTTATTCCCTTATATTAAAAATCCCAATAAATTGCCTAGCTGTAATCATCACTGCCATCCCTGAGTGCCTACCGTGTGGCAGGTGTGTGGTAGATATTGTCATATTTAATTCTTACACCAGTACAAATATTACAGAGCATTTACTATATTCTAGGTATATTCTAGATACACACATTCTAGATACTGTGTTAAGTTTATTTTATGCAATGTTATTTCACCTATCTTACCCTTGGAAAATTAAAAATAACATCCTCATTTTGGGGGGCTTCCTGGGTAGCTTAGCTGGTTAAAAATGTGCTTGCAATGCAGGAGACCCTGGTTTGATTCCTGGGTCAGGAAGTTCCCCTGGAGAAGAGATAGGCTACCCACTCCAGTATTCTTAGGCTTCCCTGGTGGCTAAGATGGTAAATAATCCGCTTGCAATGCAGGAGACCTGGGTTTGATCCCTGGGTTGGGAAGATACCCTGGAGAAGGGCATGGCAACCCCCTCCAGTATTCTTGCCTGGAGAATTCCCATGGACAGAGGAGCCTGGCAGGCTGCAGTCCTGGGGTCACAATGAGTCAGACACAACTGAGTGACTAAGCACATACTCATTTTTCAGAGGAGGAAGTTGAAAACCTATGAGGTTAGGTAGGTTGTTCCAGGTGACACAGTCCTATGGGACAAAGTAGGGATTCAGAAATGAATGAAGTCAGTCTAGCTGAAGCCCACAGCCTTCCCTCAGATTCTGGGCCACCACTCAAAGGCATGACTTTGTCCCTGTGTGGTCCTCTGCTGCCTCAACACTAGCATTTATAGTGGGACATATTTCATTAATGCTGTTATTCATTCATTCCTGGAAAAAACATTGACTGTGCTAGGATTCTGATTTTCAAAGATGGAGAAGCAATAGCCCTGACCCAGAAAGAACTCATGGTCTGATGAGGAAATAGATATGCAAAATTTTATTTTCATAAAATGTAATTAGTTTTATAATAAAGGTATGTCCACCATGGGGCTTCCCTGGTAGCTCAGATGGGTAAAGCGTCTGCCTGCAATGTGGGAGACCCGGGTTCGATTCCTGGGTTGGGATGATCCCCTGGAGAAGGAAATGGCAATCCACTCCAGCACTCTTGCCTGGGAAATCCCATGGACGGAGGAGCCTGATAGGCTACAGTCCATTGGGTTGCAAAGAGTTGGACACGACTGAGCGACTTCACTTTCACTTCACTTTCACTTTCACCATGGCAAAGCTCTGAGGCCCTTCTGACCTCTGAACTTAGAGAAGGCATTTTAGGGTACTTTAGGACTTAGAGTTTTGGGGGTTTATACCTACAATAAGAAATGCATTCTAGATCATGACCAATTGCAATTAAAAGTACAATGTTCAGCTGAAACAAAAATTTCATGGAAAAACAGCTCATGCCAAGTGCAGACACTAGTCTAATATGTTTTCTTTAAAACATTTATTTTCTTGAAACAAAACATTTGGTCTTAAGACCTTGTATGAAGATGTGAGATGAATCAGGTATTGCAGGATGAGGTAGGGAAGGGTAATCTGGAAAAAGAATGTCTTCTACAAAGGCCCTGAGGCAGGAAAGGAGTGTGGAAGGGTAAAGGCTGAAGCTGAAGCTGGAAAGATACATGGGCAGCAGCTTGTGAAGGTTGTGACTGGCCTGTGGGTGAGCTCACATGTGTGCATGTGTTCTAAATTGCTTCAATCGTGTCCAACTATTTGTGACCCTAGGGACTATAGCCCACCAGGCTCTCTCTCCATGGGGTTCTCCAGGCAAGAATATGGAGTGGGTTGCCATGCCTTCCCCCAGGGGATCTTCCCAACATGGGGACTGAACCCGCATCTCTTGCATCTCCTGCATTTAGCAGGAGGGTTCTTTACCACTAGCGTCACCTGGGAAGCCCATTGGTGAGCTCACAAATATATTTTATTCTTTAGATCAGTGTGTCTCAGATATAATGCCCACATGAAACACCTCGAGATCTTGTTAAGATGCAGATCTTGTTCAGTAGGTCTGGAATGGGGTCTGAGTTTTTGCATTTCTAACAAGCTCCCAGGTGATGTATTTTGGTTAGCGCAGCTCTATATCATGGGGGTACTATTGAAGAATTTTAATCAGAAGTGAAATGAGTAGATTTTTCCTTTAGAAAAATTATTGTAATGTCCAGGTAGAGAATAAATTTTGAGAATCTGAGTGGGAACCCAGTTTGGACATTGTAGTTGGTTAAGTCATAGCTGCTTCAGATCCAAATGAGAACAACGGGAATTTGACTAAAAAGAAGAGGAGAAAATGTAGAGGAATTTATAAGATGTAATTCAGAGGTTTTGGTGAGTAATAGGGGTTGAGACTGAAAGACACAACAAGCATGGGCTTGGGATTTGTTTCTTGAGAAAAAGTGTTGCTTTTTGCCCAGATAGAAAAGGAAGATTATTTGCTCTGAAGAATGTTTGTTTGAGCTGCCCTTCTCTTTCCTTTCCCTCCCCTTCCCTCACTGTCTCCTCTTATCACCCTCTCCCCTTTGTCTCTCCACTCCTGCCCCCACAACTTGTTTCTCCCATTCCCTGAAGCCTTGTGGAAAACAATGAGGTTAATTTTTTAACATAATGAGCTGGCTTTAGGACTAGAGCAGGGGAGTAGATTTGGGAACCATTAGCATACACATCATCGGAGAAGGCAATGGCACCCCACTCCAGTATTCTTGCCTGCAAAATCCCATGGATGGAGGAGCCTGGTGGGCTGCAGTCTATGGGGTCGCTAAGAGTTGGACACGACTGAGCAACTTCACTTTCACTTTTCACTTTCATGCATTGGAGAAGGAAATGGCAACCCACTCCAGTGTTCTTGCCTGGAGAATCCCAGGGATGGGAGAGCCTGATGGGCTACCGTGTATGGGGTCTCACAGAGTCGGACACAACTGAAGCGACTTAGCAGCAGTAGCAGCAGCAGCATACAGATCATAGGTGATCTTAAAGAGGAAAAGGTGGCCTGAGAATATGTAGAGAGAAGAGGATCAAAATAGAATCTTTCAGGGATAAGGAAGAGTCCCTCAATGAAATTGCTGGAGCCAGGAATGTGGAATTAGAGGCACTGGAGAATCAGGGAGGTGGTCAGAATCCAAGAATCCAGGGAGAGAGAGTTTCAGGAAAGGTGAGTTAGAGAGTCAACAGACAGTAAGTCAAAGGAGAGAATTACTGCTTTCCTGAATGAGGCCATGGAGAGAGAAGATGAGAGGGTTAATTACAGAACCTTGAAAAATTATATCTTATATTTTCAGGACTGTATGTGACTTAGGAAAGAGCTGGAAGTCTGAATATAGAGATCAAGGAGAAAATTGACTCATATTTATTGCCTGTGAAGCACAAAAGAAAGGAATGATTCAGATATGTTATTGTTATTTTGGGTCTGGGCACTTATGATAATATGAACAGAATCAGAGGGAAATCAGAAGGAGAGGGAGCTGGGGTTTTTTGTGTGTGGGAAAGGGCATATAAAGATATTTGGATATGTTGATTTGAGGCTTCAGTGTCATAGCCTAATAGCAATGTCTTATCATTTACCATCTGAGCCACCAGGGAAGCCCATCAGTTCAGTTCAGTTCAGTCGCTTAGTCGTGTCCGACTCTTTGCGACCCCATGAATCGCAGCACACCAGGCCTCCCTGTCCATCACCAACTCCCTGAGTTCATTCAGACTCACGTCCATCGAGTCAGTGATGCCATCCAGCCATCTCATCCTCTGTCGTCCCCTTCTCCTCCTGCCCCCAATCCCTCCCAGCATCAGAGTCTTTTCCAGTGAGTCAACTCTTCGCATGAGGTGGCCAAAGTACTGGAGTTTCAGCTTTAGCATCATTCCTTCCAAAGAAATCCCAGGGTTGATCTCCTTCAGAATGGACTGGTTGGATCTCCTTGCAGCCCATAGTTTACCTGAAATGTAGCATTAGTTTGGATAGGAGGCCAGGGTTGGAAATGTAAATTTTCAATAAAATTTATAAGAAAAGGGAACCCTCCAATACTGTTGGTGGGGATGTAAACTTGTGCAGCCACTATGGGGAGCAGTTTGGAGGTTACTTAAAAAAATAAAAATGGAGTTTCTATATGATCTAGAAATCCCACTTCTGGGCATTTATACAGAGAAAACCTTAATTGAAAAAGATACATGTACCCCATGTTTATAGCACCACTATTTACAATAGCCAAGACATGGAAGCAACCTACATGTCCATCAACAGATGAATGGATAAAGATGTGGTATATATATGCATATATATATGTAGTGTGTATATGAATATATATATATGTATATATACACACACACACAATGAAATATTAGTCATGAAATAATGCCATTGGCAGCAATATGAATGGACCTAGAGATTAGTATACTAAGTGAAGAAAATCAGGCAAATACGGTCTGATATCACTTATATGTGGGATCTAAAAAGTGATACAAATGAACTTATTTAAAAAGCAGAAATAGACTCACAAACATAGAAAACAAACTTATGGTTATCAAAGGGGATAAAGGTGGGGGAAAGGATAAATTTAGAATTTGGAATTAACAGGTACCACACTGCTATATATAAAGCAGATAAAGTCCTACTGTATAGCACAGTAAGTACTCAAAATCTTGTACTTCTTCCCTATAATGGAAAAGAATAAAAAATAATACATATACATATATATATTTACAATTTTACAGTATATGTACATCCATATAAATATATGATGGAATCACTTTGCTGTACACCTGAAACATTGTAAATCAACTATACTTCAATAAAAAATAAATACCATTCACAGAGATGTGATTGTAAGAGTTGGGTTCCTTGTAGTTCTGAAAGGAACACATATTTTAGACCTTGAGTTATTTTGTCTATTTTAGGGAACTCTTGTCTATTTTAGGGGCTTGCTATGTTTTGTCACTTTTAAAATTTGTACACTTCACTGAGATGCCAGAGCAGCAAATAGGGGGTAAAATCTAGCCAGGAGTTATGCTGATCCAGTGTATGCCCTGGGGTGGGGAGAAGGGTGCCATTTAATAACTCATCCTCCCAGAGGAAACATCTTTCATAATTTGCAGAAAGGCACGATATGTATCAACATGCCTTGAAAGGGAGCCAGGCTGATATGTGGACAGATTAAGAATAATTATTTAGATTATTTACCAACATGAATGGTAATGTTGGTTATGTACTCTTTGTAAATGAATTGGCCACCAAGTCCCTAGGAAAACCCTTCTGTCTGAGTTTCAAGCTCATCGTTTTCTTCTTCACCTGGTCTTCCCTGCTGTCAACACAGCTATGCCTTACTGAAGCATATAAGGTAATAGCACCATGAACATGACTGAGAGACTTCACTTTCACTTTTCACTGTCATGCATTGGAGAAGGAAATGGCAACCCACTCCAGTGTTCTTACCTGGAGAATCCCAGGGACGGGGGAGCCTGGTGGGCTGCTGTCTATGGGGTCGCACAGAGTCGGACATGACTGAAGCGACTTAGCAGCAGCAGCAGTATACATAATTGGATGTATACCCAGAAGTGGAATTGCTAGCTATGGCACTTCCATATTCTAGAAGTTTTCTTTTTATTAACAGAAGTTTCTTGAAAAGTCTAGAACTTAAATTGCCATTGTTTTTTCCTTGTAACAAAGGCATGATATACATGTAATTCCTATACTGAGTAATCTGTATTCAGTTCTCTTCTCTGCAGCTTCAGCTATGCTCTGTCATGTTCCTGGCAGTTAATAATATCTTGGGATATTCCATAACTTTCCAGTCACATATTGTTGCTAAATACTGGTGCACCCAGTTAAACACTCTAGGCTTCTCACTTTCCCTCCCTCCCCTCGCCCCCATCCCCCACCCCCCACCCCAGTTCAAGCTTGACTGAGCAATTAACAGGGGTAAGGGGTAAGGTCTGCTCTTCTATGTACCTCCCTTCCTGTGCTTAGGTTATGGCTCCCCATGGGTACATGGAGAAAAAGGCCAAGTTCCTACCTCTTGGTCTTTACTCTCCTTTTCTAGACATTTGCCATAGAGAAGCATTTTCTTGGCTGCAACCTGCAAGTCTCTATATTTAGCCTCACCTGCAACAGATTAGGTTACTACTTGGGCCCTGTTGAAACTTCTTAGGAGTCTTTGGCTTTGTCTTCTGCCCCTGATTGGATCTCAATTGTCTATGTTACCCAGAATCTGTATATGTTGGTTTATGCATATCTTCCCCTGTTGTCTGACGCCTTTGTACTGACAGCTCCTTGGGGCAGGAATTTTTGTGGATCCATTATGTTTGGATTTTGTTTGTATTTTAAACTTTAAGCTTAGCAATTCCCAGTTGTGCAAGCACATCTCGTTTCCTTATCTTAGTGCTAAACACTGAAGCAGGCTTTGGCATAGACTCTGACTTCCCCCTTAGCCTGTGTGCTGTGCTAAGTTGCTTCAGTAGTGTCTGACTCTTTGCGACCTTATGGACTGTAGCCCACGAGGCTCCTCCTCTGTTTATGGGATTCTCCAGGCAAGAATACTGGAATGGGTTGCCATGCCCTCTCCCAGGCGATCTTCCTGACCCAGGGATCAAACTGGCATCTCTTATGTCTCCTGAATTGGCAGCCGGGTTCTTTACCACATAGCACCACCTGGGAAGCCCTCCCCTTAGCCTGGCCTACCTCTGTTTCATAAATACTGCTTGTGGCTTGGTGCTCCTCCTAGTTTTCCTCCTCCTTCATAAACCAACTCATAAAAATAAGAGTTAAAAAATGTTTAATTTCCTTTAAAAATTAAAATGTAAAAAGAAAATAAATGGCACTTGAAATTACATTATCCAAGAATAAATACTATTGCCACTTTTAATGTACATATCTATATTACATATATAAAACACATATACTATTCATATATTTATATATATATCAAATCTGTGTGCTTAGTCTCTCAGTCATCTCCAACTCTTTGCGACCCCATGGACTGTAGTTCACCGGGGTCCTCTGCTCATGGGATTCTCCAGGCAAGAGTTCTGGAGTGGATTGCTATTTCCTTCTCCAGGGGCTCTTCCTGACCCCAGGGATCAAACCCAGGTCTCCTGCATTCTCTACCGTCTGAACCACCAAGGAAGCCCATCACGTAATATATGGAGTTTTATATCCTTAATTTTTCAGTTAGTATGAATATTTTCCCATGTCAGTAAGAAAAGGATCTCTAATGGGCATACTACATTCTGTTGTATTTATCACAATTTAGTTGGTAATTTCCAAATTTAAGCATTTATAATAAAAATATCTAATACCTACTTAGTACTTATGTTTCAGCCACAGCTTTAGTGCTTTATATATATTAACTCTTTTAATTTTTGTAATATACTTTTGAGATCCCCACTTTACAGATGAGAAAACTGAGGCATAGAGAGGTTAATAATGAAAGTCATGAGGTTGTCATTGGAAGCTGGTGAAGTTAAATTGGAACTCAGCAAGTCTGGCTCTACAACTTGAAGTCCTAATCACTATCCTATAACTGTCTGACTCACTGTATAATTATCTTTGTGGAAAAAAAGTCTTTATCTGCATTTCTGATAGTTTGTACTAGGAAGATTCCTAGAGACGGAATAACTGGATGAAGAGTTATGAAGGCTTTCAAACTCTTGAAGAATGCTGTCCAGTTTACCCTTTGGAAAGTTCGTATCCATTTCCATTTACACCGATAGTGGGAAGAGCAGACACATGGACTTCCACCAGGTGTAATTTAGTTCCTCTTGTATTACCTTGAAGTTATGGTCTCTCTGAGTGGTTAAAATAGCTGAAGGATCAAGGGTCCCCTAAAAACAAAGGAGGTAAAATTTTATCCGAATGAATCATTTGTGTATATGCCTCAGATAATACTATAACCTTGTTTTCTTGATCTTTACACAAGTGACCTTCTGTATGTCATTACTACTTTATATATGAGTGTGTACTCAGACTGCTTGTGCCCAGGATTTGGGGGTCATTACACCTGTCAAGGGTGCCTTTCAAAATGTAGCCTTATTTTGACAGCTGCTGTCACAAGGCATATTTATGGTTCTTTCTCAAGCTTTCAGGCAGTAGGAAGCCCTTTTATATTAATGATCTTATACTACCTTTTGGTTTAAAAAATAGCACAGTAAAAATATATCCTGCTCACATGTCTTTTTACTTTTCATTTGCTTTATGTGATATGCAGAAAGTGTTACATGTATCTGCATTTCCAGGTAATAATAACCTTTAGTAACCCAGGTTTTATCTCTCTGAGACATGAATACTATCATCCTGAATTCAAGGAACACTAAGACTAGCAGGAAGAAATTCCAATTATTTTTTTAAAGAGAAGCTGAAATTTCCTTGCAAGTATAATAGGGAAGAAAATTTTAGCAATTTCTACAGTGATCTGGGCAACTTCAATGGGGAATCTAAATTATTCCATGTGGTTGGATGAAAATCAATCACCTTTCCTACACTGCTTCTTTGATTTGTATTTTATCATCACTATTCTTCAAAAGAATCTTCATAGAATCACGTTTCATTAGGCTTCATTAAGATTCTATTTCTTTTAGTCACAGGTCCAGCTTAGACTTCAAATGATTTAAAATCTAAGAAAAACGTGCACACGGAGAGGCAGGCAAGAGGCTGGTAACCTGGAGCAAAATAACAAACGCACGTTCAGCTGTGTAATATCTTGAAGCCTGTGCTGCTTGGGATTCTTTCTAGTTTTTATTTTTAAGTGTGACTCGGTTGAAGCTTTGTCTTGAACACAATGCTGTTGTTAATAGTGAATGAAATGACTGGAGCTGTGCTGAGGAAAAAAAAAGAAGTCAGCTGAAGGATTTAAAGCAGACCACTGCAAACCGAACGTTGCAATTATCTGCAGCTGAAAACAAGTAGCTTTTAATGTGTCCATTTGGCCAAGAAGAGAGGAGAATTATAGACCATTGCTCTTTCCTCTCTCACTCTCACACTCTGTCTTCTTCTTTATATAGTTTATCATCCATAATTTCAGGATGTATTTTGCTTTTTTAAGCTGTTTTATCTGTAGGCTTATGAGGTCACTCATGTGTGAATTCCTTTGTTAGTCATCTCACCTTTTGCCTTGATGATAGAAAATTGATCAGGCCTAAAGTACAAGTTCAATAGACAACCCCCTTGGTCCTTTGTCTAGGAGAATAGCTACCATTGAAGGCCATGAGCAGGTTGCTATTAATATGACAGCCTGCTCTATCTCCCACTGTAATTTATAATGAAATACCTAATCTCCATTATTTTGATCCAAGCAGGCGATCCCATGAAAAAGTCTTTTCATCCAGTTCCCAATGGCTGTTACATGAGAAATGGCAAACCAATAATTTTTGTCAAGTTTTTTAAGCCAACAGAAATGCTTTTCCACTGCTACAGTTTCAAAAGGCACAGATAAAGCTCATTCACTGAGATGAATGAAAAAGCCATCTGGGGTTTTTCTTTTTGACTTCCTTTCCTTTTCTCCATCCTTGTAATCAAATTTGAGCAAAATCAAATGGGGCTTTCTATGAAAGTACCTTTTGTTGATCTGAACGAGCTGGTAATTTACAAAATACCCTTCCTTTGTGAGGAAGGCTAAAGAAAAAAAGAATCAGTAGCTTTTAAAGCTGGGCCTTAGTGGGACTCTAAATGCAATGAAAGCAGTCTGTGTTGAGAGATTGAAATGCATTTCAAAGCCAGGCCTGACTCGGGTACAAGGAAGAACAGACCTATGTGCATTTTGTAGGAAGAAAAATGTGAATGGAAAAGAGAGACAGGGAGAGAAATGGGGGAAAATCTGGATAATACATTAAAGTAACCACAGATTTGGAGATGCATTCGTCTTACTGAAATTGTGTATGTAACCAGTGATACAGAAGTCGGATATTTGCTCACTCAGGATGCTCAGCAATTTAGCCTTTAAAGTTTGGAGCTGCATGGGTTTGTGGAGAAAGTCGGCTGGTGATGTGTGTGATGTTTTTCTCCAACTTTTTCTTCACTGGTTTGGGATTCTTCGGGAAGTACTTCAAGAAAACCTGAAGATGCTAATTTTCAGACAACTAATATTTGCTATTTTTCTCTCCTTTTGCCTGATAGATTTCAGTGATTCCTCTTCACCCCTTTGAATTCAGAAGGATGGCATAGATGTCTTCAAAATAGTAAGTAATGTGTGATATTTTTTTCAATTACTGTTAATAGTTAAACATAGTAAAGCTGAAATTCGGTTTTTGGAGGAGTTTGGAATCAGCATGCATGCTCAGAAGGAAAATACGTTTTGTGCAGCATTTGCATTATTTGATGCGAATGACTTTTGGTTCGATTTAACTGTGTATCACAATATTGTGCTGATGAGTGTCTTTTTCACTACTACTTTACTCTGTGTATTCTGTAATAGCTAAGTTTTGTGTGGCATGTAATGTATGCATTCTTAGCACAACAATTCAAGAAACAATGCACAAAATTGCAGGCAACTATCTTGGAGATGAAAGATAGAAAACTGTCTTTTCTCCATGTACCACACAGTCTTCCTCACACATTTATAGTTCTGACTCCTATCAATCATGCCCTTTCTACTTGTGCTTGAAATAAAATTCTTGTGTAAGCTACATGAGCTTACTTCTTTAAAGTAAATATCCAGAGAGAAAGGCAAGAGTTGTTTTGATATTATAAACTAATCAAACATTTTTAAGGCTGTTTAAGTTACGTTTCCTGTAATTTAATAAAGCATTATAATTGCAATGAGCTTTGTTGAGAGAGATTATCCCTTTTTAAGAAAAGTGAAGTCTGTTTTCAGCTTCCTAAAAATAATGACATGTGTTGTCTAAGGACATATTACTTTTAATGAGAGCACATGTCACAAGTATTTTTTTTAAACATACATGGAGCATTGGCATTTTTACATAACTATGGTGCATATTTAAAATATGTAAATACTTTAAATTGGAACAAAGGGATATGGGGCAGCATCAGTTCTAATGTCTCCTAGATGAACAGTATCTGCATTAGTGTGGGCACTGACCTGAGAATTCCACATAGGCAACCCTGAGACCTTTCTCTCTGGAGCCAGAAAACAAGTTTAAATGAAACGGAGACCTATGTTGTTTAACCCTTAAGGTAACTAGTTTCTTAGAGATGATGAAATGGAAAGTAGGATCCAGAAGGTTTCACAGAGGTCTCTATGAGGGCCAAACACTTTCCCCTTCTAACTATTCCTCATAGCAAATCTAAATTCCTGGAAGTTTGTATTTAAGATGAAATCTGTTTTCTATGCTTTTGCTGCTTCGGGTCTCTTTTCCAACTTCCTACTCATTTATCTTTGCCTGTAGTTTTGAGCCATTTGCTGCCTCCTAATGCCTAACCGTAAAATAGCATGCATGGCAGACTGCCAAGACGGTGGCAGTGGGTATTGGTTTGTATTGGAATTGAAGTTCCAAGGTTGTTGTTACCCATAATTTACAACAGTTGCTACAAAACAGATGATTAAAACCTGAGGGGTGGGAGGGAGGAGAAGAGTAAAACTAATTGGCACACTTTTTCACGCATCTAAGTGGTTTTTTCCTGTGAAAGCAAGTCGAATTGTTGTGTCATCTACATGGACACAGTCATGTTCTAGACCTGCTGTACTCTACCATTGTAATCACTGCCTGTGATCTCAGACTGATAGAGAAGCTCAACATAAAAGTGCTTTTGTTTGAAAGATGTATTTAATGGTAACAGTTACACAGATTTTTCTTATAATATTGATTTCATTCCTTTTTCTAAAAATTAAACTTGTTTGGTAAAGATTGTTGCTAGTTCTTAAAGAATAAGTTTATTATTTAGACGTCGTTTTAGTTTTATTGCTAAGCCAAATTGGTACCTGAACAATAATACTTTGTCTTTTACTTACTAATTTCATGTCTAGTCAATCTTGTAAGCGTTTTGCAAAATTGCTCTTCTATGTTATCTTGAAGTACTTGTGGTAAGGGCTAGAGGTAATTTGTTTTGGTGTAGTTGTAAAGAATGATGACGGTGAAGACTTGCTAAGGAATACATAATCCAGTCTGAAATTCAGCTAAGGTTCCTGTTTGCTTGGTTTGTCAAGGACTGCCTGCTCTAGAGCTCTTGCTAGTGGAGAAATGAGTGTTTCCTCTTTCCCTCAACGTAGGTATAAACACTGTTCTGTAAACACCTGGATTTGGAGAAACTGGAGAGCATGGTATTTCCCAGCTGACCACTGGGGCAAGGGGAAACTTCTCAAGTCTTTTGCTTACAGCCTTCTGTTCCTGGATATAACAATTGATATGCCATATGCTGTACTATTTGCTAAGCCAAAACAAAACCAAAGACAAACAAGCGAAAACCCACTTCTGGAAAGTTTAGAAACTTTGGTCTTTGTGCTGTTTTCGGAAGTTATCAGAGGAAAGAAAAAGGGCACACATTTGTCAGAACTCTGAAGCACCTGTGATTTATTTTAAAGTTCTGTTTTCTTTTGTGTAACATTAAAACTTCCTTGGGTTTTGCACTAGGAACTGGGTGCTACCTTTCCATTACAGTGATGGTATTGAGATTTTGATGCTTTCATGAACGAAAATAAATTTCAAAGGTGGAGATGAGGCTTGTATAGCTCTGATCTTTCCAGGGTGGGGGCTCTGGCCCCTGCATAAGCTGTGTCATCGGAAGCTGTTGTCTTCAGTAGAATCAAATAAATGTGTCCATGACTTGATGTCCTGACAAGCTATGGATTGCCTGAGTAAATGAGTGTGTTAAGCACTCACCTTCTGTAGTGCTGAGAATGCAGGAAGGTGATTGGCTGGGTTTTAACTGCAGTTTTGTATTGATGATGGACTAATCACTGGCATTTTTGGGCCTTGCTTCTCTCAGGTGTGATAGAAATGTTATCTGTTGCTTGTTTCTTTTCTTGCCTCCTATGGATGGGGCAGGCATTTTGGCGTGATTGTGATGGTTGGGTCTGATCAGCTTAGTTGGTAGTGATGCAAAGATAAAGAAGATAAAACCAAGTTTCCACAGATGATGCCTCATTGTTAATCCCAGATGGGAGCCAATGCTAGATAATAAAGGGGACAAGGCAAGACAGTTTGGGACAGGTTTTAATCAATGCCATGGTCACTCCAAGTATTGGTCATACAACTCCATGAAATTATAAGCAGGGCAGCAGCATTTAACATGGAAGAAGATGCTTCAATTCTCTTCATGTCCTAAAATTTACTATGGGGATCTGGGGAGGATAATAGAAATTCTTTAATACCACTTTTTATAAGGGTTTTGCTGCAGATTGTAATGCAACAGAATAGATATAGGATGAGTGAATAATTATGAGTAGAAAAAATAAAATTTAGTTTAAAACTCAGGAAGAAACATACAATATATCTGAAGACTACATTTCAATTTTTTTTTTTTTTTTTTTTTTTTGAGTCACGGACTTGGTTCAGGGTTTTCAGCAGCTACAGCAAAAATGGGAAAAAACATCATTAAAAAAGTAACTTCCATATAGTGAGTATTTTGTACATTTTAGCCGTAATCCTCCTGAAAACCCCAAAGCCTGCTATCATTATGCCCATTTTATAGTGGAGATACTGCAGGATCAGAAAGATGCAGTGACTGGACTTTGTTAATATAGGCAGTATGTGACTATGTGGATTAAGTCCCAGTCTGATTTATTTGCTCTTTCTTAAGTTATGGAAGTATATTAACACATTTACCTGAGACTTGGAAAATACAGAACAAAGTTAGATATAGTTATACTATATAATACAATTATTTCTTAAGCAGATAAATTAAGATTTTTAGTTGGTGTTTCAATATCAAACTCTTGAAAATTAATAGAATGAATATACAGAAAAGTAGAAGGATATAGTGGACCTGAAAATCACCCTGAACCAGTTCAACATAGTTAAGATTTGTACAATTTCTCTCTGATACCTGGGCCTTCTTGGGGTAACACGGATATTAGCTGACCTTGCTGTCTCTGCCACATGCATAACCTCTTGCTGGTTTTGTCCAGGGTCAACCCACAGTCACAGATATCAACTTTTCCTTGTGTTCACCAATAGAACCCTCTTTCACAGAAGAGTGAGTGAGCAGTGAAGATTTTACTGAGGGAAAAATGAGGGGAATAGTTTATATGTATATCTCTCGTCAAACCACTCAAACATTCTGGTCTGCAAAGTGCCTTAGTTTGCCAACACTGAAGGTTCCTCTCTGGCCCTTCCCTCATAGTCTACCCAGCTTCCCTAGCTCTTCTGTCCTTGGCTCCCCCCTTCTCTTTCCATCTTTAAATTACTCTTACCTCTATTATGCAGGAGCACGTTGACTCGCCCAGCTCCTAAAACTAAAGATGCATATCTAAGCCCAGTGATCTGCTTAGCACACCCTCAAAGTCTTCCTGGTAGTAGTTCTTATCGTACTTAATAGTCTTGAGAATTATGTAGCAATTGAAAAAAAATACCATTACACGTTTTCCATGAGGGAAAAAAATATCAGTATCTTAGCTTGTCAGGCACTTAGTTATGAAAACAGTATTTTTCAGTGGGACTTCTTGGAGGATGCAGAGGACAGTCTCCATGATTCTTGGACATAAGAGGGATTTCACACACATTTGCTTGTTGCTGCCCATGGGGATGAATCCAGGGTGCTAAAGCAAAACTCGGACATTGCTAATTTGTATGGAACTTTGAACAGAAAGTTAATGATGGAGGAAAGGACAATATTAAGAATGAGAAAAGAAATAGAAGAGGGAGAAATAACTCGTTTAGCAATATGATGCTGGACATGAATTTGAGTCTCTTTTTTCAGTTGTGTATCGTAAATTCTACTGTATACTGCAATAGAAACTATATTCTTAATTTGCACATTAAATGATCAATGCAGAATCTACTTAAATGATAATAGAAAGTTAATGCCTAGAAAGAGGGCACTGACACCGAAACCAAGTCCGGAGCTTTAACACCACAAAGGTATAGACTTGTGAGAATACATGAAATCACATGATTAGGTACAAGGGCTTTTATCGATTTGGCCTCTTTTAGAAAATTTGAAGGAAGTACTGCATGCATTAACTATAATGGCTCAGCACATGTAATTTGTTTGGAGTTTTGGGCGTGGAGTGAGAATTGAGAAACACTTTACAAACCCTTTTGAAAAACCAGGTTTAGAAAGCTTTTAGCAGTCTTTTGCCTACACACTCGTATACTTTCTGCATAGGTTTTCTTTTAAGTTGATTAGGTCTTTGCTTCTGCTTTTTGGCTTAAGCAATTGGTGTTATAAGGTTCTTCGAGCCTTAAACTTGACTGTCAACAGTGTAACTCTTAGGCAAAGGTGTCCAATCTGTCAGCCATTCAAGATTGCCTATGTTGTCACAGTCTAATGAGTATGTCCTTCAAAGAGGAAATTGGAGGCTAAAAGAAATGCCTTTTGATATTCATAGACTCCTTATAAAGTGCTCTAAAACCAAGAGCAAGATTGTAGTTTTTTTCTTACAATAAGACAGTTACAAAAACAGATTTAATAATGTTTAGTTTCCTTCATTGAAAGCTTTCTTAACATATATAAGCTAGCTCAGTGAGGGTAAATACATAGGTAAAATGGCAAAAATGTACTGTGAAAAAAATAGCCCAAAGTTATTTTCAATTTCTTTCATAAACTGAAGGAAGGGCAAAGCACTTTATCCTATAGTTTAGCAATTTTAACATTTCTAAGATAGGGGCAAGCAGGACACAGTGAAATAAAGATGTGAGCAGAAGGAATGTAAAGACTTCCCCTCTAGTTTCTGCTGTGCAAAAAATGTGAATTCAGCTATGGCTTATGCATGAATTCAGTGAATTTCTCTTGTTTGCTTGGGAATCCAGATCTGGAAAGAAGGCCTCTCTTCTCAACAATGCTTGGATGACTTCCCCAAAGCAACTCAGAATTTTTTTCTTTTTTTGGACTTCCATGTATAACCAAGGACGTGGTCACTTGCATTTATTCATAGAAAATTCCAAAACCGACAAGTTACTTTTCTGGCCTCCCAAAAAAGAAATGTCCAGCTGTCCACAGGGATAGCACAATCCATGATCAATGCAGTGAAAATAAGAAAAATAAAAGGGGGGGTTAGAAGTATGAACAGAGGTTAGAGAACAGAGGATGAGGGAAAGAAAGGGAAAATGCCCCAAATAATCAGAGATCAAAAACACTTAAGCTCTTTATAACCAAATGTTGCACAATTTTTTAGCTGTACTCAGTCTTAAAGAGCTTCTAACCCTGGGGTTGTCAACTGGGAGGATGAGCAGTAGGAAGGGAAATGTGACTTCAACCCACTATGGGCAGCAGAATCTTCCAGAGGCTGTATACTGTTTCAAAAAGTCTATGAATACATTTAATATTACAGTATAATTTTACATTTGGAAAATTCAACAAGTGCTATTATTTTAATAGTTTAAACACCAGAAGCTAATGCTCCACAAGATCATCTTGGTCTGATGGAAATGTACAATCATGCTCAAGCTGCAAAAACTTCTGGGTGAAAGGTGGGCAGCTGTGTCAGAATGTGTTTGGTACTGAGGGGCCATTGGATTTTATATTCTAATAAAAAAGAGGGTACAGGATGAAACAGGCTAAGAAATGCTTACCTAGACCAAGAAGAGCAGACTTGGGAGGTATTCTCCATTCAACAAATATTATTGAGCACTCTACTGGGTTTAACATTCAGTTGAAGGTGTCTTTGCAGACAATGGGATCTATAAATATGGAGCTCAAGTTGAGTTTGGGGCTCAAGACAAAAACTTGGGACCATCTTAGAACTGAAGTGTCAAGTATCTCAAGGACTGAGAACAGCACACTGTATTTAGCAACAAAGAGATTGTGATTGACTTTGCAAAAGCATTTTGGGTAGAGGGATGATGTGGAAACCAGATTGTGGTAGGCTAAGAAGAGGGTAGGAAGTGTGAGAGAGGAGACTGCATCCATTCCATGGGCAGTTATTTCAGGCAGATTCACTGGGGAAGTGTTTGGGTCAAAGGGTTTAGGTCAAAGTTAGAGATGAGCTTGAGCATTAAGGGGAATTTTAAAAAAATATTTTTAAAGAAAATAGGCTGATCAAATATGACTCAGAAGGAAAGAGGGTGCTGAATCTGAGTGCACCTAGAAATAATCGCATTCAGCATGCCCTATTTGCTGATGAAGAAACTTGCTTCTTGAATTGAGGGAAAGTGTTTTAGATAGGAGATAATTAAATGCAAAGTATTTAATATATATAGCTAACCAACTATTACTTCACTAAAAGTTCACTGAAAATACATTACAAGATGGAATATAAAATAAAGAATGCACAGTTCTTGCTCTAAGAAAGTTTGCAAGCTAGGTCACTCAATAAGGCCAATCACTAATCACAGTAATAGGCTGGAAATATTATGACCCATCAAAGTAGTATAAATAGTCCTATGTGGATTAAAATATCAAAGATCAAAAGTTATTCACCCCTGTGGGATCAAGAAAAGTATTATGGAGAAAGCAGACCTTTAAAGGATGAAAGATTACAACAGAAGGAGTTTGGGAACCAAACACAAAGAATGTGAAAGGCCATATTAGGTTTGGGGTTATACAATAGTCTTAAAAGATCATGGAAGGCACACTGGACTTTTACTGTGGGGTGCTGAATTCTAAATTCATATGTATGGTTCAATTCTGTGAGCAATTGGAAGGTTTTTGTGTAAGATAAGGATGTGTTCCACAGATCTACATTAGGAAAATTAACTTGGTAACCACACCTGGAAATGTTTGGAGTAGGTTGAAAGTAAGGAAGCTGGTTAAGAAACTTGTAAAATAGACCTGGTAAGAGGGAACTAGAGTCTCAATCAGAGTAGTGACAGAAGGAATGGAATGAAACAGAATTTCCTCACTCATTAATTCAACAGATGTTTACTTCGTGCTTACTATGTGTTAGGCAGATATAGAGTTTTTTAATCTCAAAGAGCTCTCAGCCAAATATGTGATGTGAATAAGTTCTGTAATAGATAGATAAACTCAACAGTAAGCTATTACATGGGAGGGAGAGATATGTGTATAGAGGAAACCAGAAACCAAAGGAGCAGACTTTCAAGAAAGAAAGAGTGCTATAACCAAAGGCAAAGAGGAAAAGGAGTCCTGAAATGATTCAAGACTTCTGGTTTTTCAACACGGAGGATGTTAGTGATGTTAACAGCAGGAATTTCATTGAAGCAGAACTGTTATAGATCCAAGACTGATTGGGAGATGAGGAATTGAGGACAGGGAGACAGGGGAAACATTTTAGAGATAAACATATGGTAGCCGCTGAGGTCAAGGTAATGAAGGATGAGAGAAAAGAGTGATTCTATGATTTTAAGTCTCAGGGAATGATGGCATCACTTGGCAAAATAGAGAAGTCAGGAAAAAGACTTAATTATAAGGGATCTTTGGTTTTGCCCTTGATTGAATTTGAAATATGAATAGACACTTAGCCTATGATTTGAAAAAAGGATAAAAAAAACTATAAGTAGTGTTAGGGCTACATACAGCTAGTTTTGATTTGTATAAAACAGGCAGTTGAAGCCAAAGTCATAGAAAATACAGTTGATCTTTAAACTCTATGGGTTTGAACTGCACAAGTCCACTTACATGCAGTTATTTTTCAATAGTAAACACTACAGACCACATGGTAGTTGGTTAAATCTGTAGATGTAGAGTGACCACGCATGTGGAGGGCCAACTATAAACTACATGTAAATCACACACACATGCCTTTCCCCCACGCACCACCAGATGCTCAAAGGTCAACTGTAAAATTATAAAAGAAGAAAAGAGTATGGAGGACAGGAGAAAGGGATGAGAAAGAAGATTAGAAGACAGTGAAGCTGACTAAAAAGAAGTGGTCAGATAAGCAAAGGAAACCACAAGGGTGAATTTTGGCAACCAAGGAGAGCTTAGCTTTCATGGCTGTTTAATCTTGGTTAGAATGTTATTTACTCTAAAGCAGAATAAGTACCAAGTAAATGCCACTGATTTTTAAGAGCTAAGAATTTTTGGTTTTCTTGGGAACCATCTATTCCCAACTGGGAATAGCTGTTTTAGTAGATTGATCAGGAAAAAAAAAAAACAAAATAGAAACCGAGTTGTGAAGGGTTAAGGTATGAGTGGGATTTCTTTTTTATTTTTGCAGGGAAAGTGAGAGAAGAACTTAATTTGTGATTGTGGCAAGGCTGAAAGGAAAACTGAGGAAGTTTATATGTATAACTATGTGCAGAGAAAAATAGAGTTATCAGGAGTGAGAACTAAGGAAAAGGGGATAATTGATGAAGAAAGTTTGGGTAGAACAACCATACGATTTATCTTCTATCTTGGTATTTCTATCAGAATTTAATGAGGTAATGAATATGAAGTATCTGATAGATTACTAGGTTTGTAACAAATGTGATCTATTAGTAATTGGGAGTCAAGTGGAATGAAGAAAACAGTCATTGAGCATCTGCTCTCTACCAAATCCATGTTATGTTTTTTTAAAAATTTATTTTTAATTGAATGGTAATTGCTTTACAGTATTGTGTTGATTTCTACCAAGTATCAACATGAATCAGACATAGGTTTACCCATGTCCCCTCCCACTTGAACATCCCTCCATCCTCCCTTCGCATTCCACCCCTCTAGGTTGTTATCAAGCCCCAGTTTGAGTTCCCTAAGTCATACAGCAAATTCCCATTGGCCATCTGTTTTACATATGGTAATGTATATTTCCGTATTAATTTCTCCGTACATCCCACCCTCTTTTTCCTCCCCTCTAAGCAGCCATGTCCATAAGTCTGTTCTTAACATTTGTGTCTCCATTACTGCTCTGCAAACATGTTCACCAGTACCATATTTCTAGATTCCTTATATATGCATTAGTACACAATGTTTTTCTTTCTGACTGACTTCACTCTGTATAATAGGCTCTATGTTCATTTGCCTCATTAGGACTGATGCGTTCCTTTTTATGCAAGGCCCTGTTGTTTAACTTCACCTTCACGACAGCCCTCTAAGCCAGGTGTCATCAGTCAGTTTTATACACCATACAACTTAGTGGTTGAAGTCTTGCCTAGGGTCACAGTGAAATATTAACAACTGCAGAGCTGGGATTTGAGCGCAAGCTTACAGATACTAAAATATCATTAGACCTTGTTTTTTTGAATAGTTTCGGTTTCGCATGGGGTAACAGAGTAAAAGAAGTAATTTGAAAGCATTCTTATTGTGCAGGCTTGATGTTCTTTATAAATAAAATGAGAGATTAGATACCTGGTAAGAAGGAGGAGGTCCATAAAGAGAGATGGAAATGGGGAGGTCCTTATAGAGACAAAGGAATGAGTTGAAATAGCAACTCTAGGGCATTGGTGCATCAGTAAGAGATGAAGAGAAGAAGTGAAGTTTAGGTAGCATGGATTTCAACGAACCTTGTTACATGTTGATACCTCAAGGTGAGGTCTGATTCTACAGCAGAATCTGCTAATTCAGACCAGCAAACTTTCTGTAAGGTGACAGATTGTAAATATTTCAGACTTTGTGGGCCGTGTGGTCTCTGTTAAAGCTACTCAACTTAGCTGTTGTATCATGAAAGCAGCCATAGATAATGCATAAATGAGAGTTAGCTGTATTGTAGGAGAATTTTATTCATGTTGGGCAATGAACATAGTCCTATGATATCATGATGGACAATGCCATTATATACTATATACTTATCCAAACACACAGAATGAAGAACACAAGAGTGGACCCTAATATAAACTGTGAACTTGGGGGTGATGATGATGTGTCAGTGTAGGCTTATCAGTTGTAACAAATGTCCCATTCTGATGAGTGACGTTGATGATGGGGAAGCCTGTGCATGCATAGAGGCAGGGGCTATCTGGGAAACCTCTGCATCTTCCTCTCAATTTTGCTATAAACCTGAAACTGTACTGCTAGAAAAATAAAGTCCTTAAAAAGAGAAAAAATGAGGGACATTGAAATGTTAATATTTACGTGTCATGAAATAGTCTTCTTCTTTTGATATTTTTTAAATCACTTAAAAATATAAAACTTTAGCTTGAGGATAGTACAGAAACAAACAATGAGCCACATTTGGCCTATAGACAGTAGTTTGCCCGCTCCTGTTTTGGGTACTTCTTAAAATATAGATTACTGGGTTTTACACCAGACTAACTCAATCAGAATAATTGGGGTGGGGTCCAAGAATTTGCATTTTAAAAGAGAGAGAAATTTCGTGTGTGTTTTAATATACCATTCTGAGGCAACTGCTTAAGGCCAGTGCTAGTAAATAGAGAATAAACAGTTCCCTAAAAAATAACAGAGTCCACAGATCTCAAATCACAAGGCAATGCTCAGCAGCACAGGACTGGGAGCCAAGGAGGGCCCATAGTGATCTGGGACTTGGCATGGAAGGAGTGGCAGAAAATACAGGGGCAGGGAATTCTAGACTTGTGGTTAGTGCTTCACTGAATGACCATCCAGGGGACCCAGATTGGCAGGAAGGCAAAGAAAGATAGGAGGAGGCTGATGAACTTAAAAAATCAGGAGGGTTGAAAGGATTAGGTTCCTAAGAGTAGGACACAGACTTGGAAGTCAAGGATCAAAGGGAGATGAACAGATATCTGTAGTCAGAGAGGACATCAGAAGAGATGTGAACTGTATTGGAGAATGAGGTAGGACTGTGTAAGGAATTGTATGGTGTTGTGGAGCTGGGTATTACTGGAGATGAGAGGTCAAGGACTTTTGAGGCCAGGGGCCTACAGAAAATTATACAACACAAATGGACAACACAGCTAGATAGAGTATCCAGGATAGAAATGCAGATGGCCCGAGGAGTGAGAAGAGAGGCTTGTCAGCCTGGGCTAGCCTGGCCAAGCAGGCCAGAAGAGTGTAAATATGATGTTTAGATAGGTATAAAGCAAGAGGAGGAGGAGGAAAGAGATAGATCTTGGTCATCTGCCCTGTTCCTGTTTAGTGGCTCTCACTCATACCAGCTCATTTGGCCTTTGCAACAAACTGCCCACTGGAGTGTTATACACAGTCAGAGGTGAAGAATCTAAAGTTTATAGAGGTCAAAAGTCCAAAATCACACAGAATAAACTGAGAAACTGGTCTTTATGGCTGAGAAGGCTATTGTCTTTTTCTTTTTTATTTTCTGTATCAACTCCAATAGTAGTCAGTAGTAACTTCCTAAAGCACTGTGTTCAGAAATATTCTGAGGTAGAAACTAAGATCAGAAAGAGTTGTGATTAATGAATTAATGTGCCTTGGGTACTGGATGGGAGGGGGCTTCCCAGGTGACACTGCTGCTGCTGCTAAGTCGCTTCAGTCGTGTCCGACTCTGTGTGACCCCATAGACGGAAGCCTACCAGGCTCCAACATCCCTGGGATTCTCCAGGCAAGAACACTGGAGTGGGTTGCCATTTCCTTCTCCAATGCATGAAAGTGAAAAGTGAAAGTTAAGTCGCTCAGTCGTGTCCGACTCTTCGTGACCCCATGGACTGCAGCCTAGCAGGCTCCTCTGCCCATGGGATTTTCCAGGCAAGAGTACTGGAGTGGGGTGCCATTGCCTTCTCCTCCAGCTGACACTAGTGATAAAGAATCCGCCTGCCAATGCAGGAGATGTAAGAGACGAGGATTCAGTCCCCGGGTCAGGAAGATCCCCTGGAGGAGGCCATGGCAGTCCACTCAGTATTCTTGCCTGGAGAATCCCCATGGACAGAGGAGTCTGGCAGGCTATGGTCCATAGGGTCGCAAAGAGTTGGACACGACTGAAGTGACTTAGCACACTTGCACACATGCTATGTTTAATAATAGATTATGGCAGGACCTGGTTGGATGAAGAACTCAGAGGCATGGAAGGAATAAGTCTGTGAATAGGATAACAAGTTCCAGGTTTGGGGTTTGACTTGATTCTGGGAGCAACAGAGGATTTTTAAAATGAAATGGCATAATAAAAACAATGGCTTAGGAAGTTCTGTCTGGTGGCTGAGAACAGGAATCAATAGAAACACTGTTCTAAAGTTATGAAATGCTGGAAGCTTAGATCAGGGGAATTATTCATTAGTATATGAATAGCAGGAATGGAAAGAAAAGAGATATTTCAGAATTATTAGTATTTGTTAACTACTTAGATACAGGAAATAGCATAAATAAACGATGGGAAAGTCAAAGATGACTAAGATAAGATTTTATGTGTGTTTTGGTACAGCTGGTTCTTTCTGAGAGGCCCTTCCAGAAAGAGTCCCATAATCAAATATATTTGTAAACAGTATATGCTCAATCCTCATTTTGGAGATTTCATAATACACATTAGCATATAAAAGGCTCTGAGAAGTCCTTAAGAAAAGAAACCTTTTAAATTGTACTTAACTCTTCTTTCCTTCAAATTAACTGAACATGTATCCCTTTCTCACATGAAAGAATGGATATATGACACATACTCTAGAAAATTATGCAGAAAACTGTGATGCCATGGTCAAAAAATGAGGAAGCTCTTTTGAAGAGAAAAGAAGGAGTTTTGTTTGCAGCTATGTTGAATTTGAAACCAGATATCTTTGAGTGGAGACACTCTAAAGCTTGGTAAGGAGATTAGGGCTAAAGATGTAGATTGCAGAGTAATAAGCAAAAAGGAGATTGTTGAAGCTGAGCTATGCTTAGTCACTCAGTCATGTCCAACTCTTTGCAATCCCATGGTCTGTAGCCCACCAGGCTCCTCTGTCCATTGAATTCTCCAGGCAAGAACACTGGAGTGGGTTGCCATACCCTTCTCAAAAAGATCTTCCTAACCTAGGGATCGAACCCAGGTCTCCTGCATTGCAGGTGGATTCTTTACCATCTGAGCCACCAGGGAAGCCCAAGAATATTGGAGTGGGTGGCTCCAAAATCACTGCAGATGGTGACTGCAGCCATGAAATTAAAAGATGCTTACTCCTTGGAAGGAAAGTTATGACCAACCTAAATAGCATATTCAAAAGCAGAGACATCACTTTGCCAACAAGGGTCTGTCTAGTCAAGGCTATGGTTTTTCCAGTGGTCATGTATAGATGTGAGAGTTGGACTGTGAAGAAAGCTGAGCACTGAAGAATTGATGCTTTTGAACTGTGGTGTTGGAGAAGACTCTTGAGAGTCCCTTGGACTGCAAGGAGATCCAACCAGTCCATTCCAAAGGAGATCAGTCCTGGGTATTTTTTGGAAGGAATGATGCTAAAGCTGAAACTCCAGCACTTTGGCCACCTCATGTGAAGAGTTGACTCATTGGAAAAGACTGTGATACTTGGAGGGATTGGGGGCAGGAAGAAAAGGGGACGACAGAGGATGAGATGGCTGGATGGCATCACTGACTCGATGGACATAAGTTTGAGTGAAGTCCGGGAGTTGGTGATGGACGGGGAGGACTGGTGTGCTGCAATTCATGGGGTTACAAAGAGTCGGACACGACTGAGCAACTGAACTGAACTGAACTGAGCCTATCCCTACTCTAGGGGATCTTCCCGACCCAAGAATTGAACTGGGGTCTTCTGCATTGCAGGTGGATTCTTTACCAGCTGAGCTACTAGGGAAGTCCATAGAAGCTAAGGGTGTCTAACAAAAGCTGTTAGCTGGGCAGAGGGGTAAACGCTTGTCTGTTCTCTAATTAGGGAATGGGAGATGGTAGAAGAGTCAGCTGAAGGATACATGGGATCAATGGACAAACAAGTATAAAGAGAACCTGGGTAGGATATGCTACAAAAAGTAAGGGAGGAAGTGATTTCTGAAGGGGTCTGAGTGTCAAACACTTTAGAGTATGAGGCAAGGCCACTGTGTTTGGCAAGAAGGTGGTTACCGGTTACCCAGTATTCAGGTCATGTTAATGCTAAGAATTCATTCCTCCAAAGGGTCTTGAACATCTTCTCTAAGAGAAAACAATATGGTCCCTGCTATTCAGTAACTCAAGTCATCTCCTGAGAAGACAGTTGTCACACATAAGTACCAAATATGCTAACAGAGATGTCAACTGTTACTGAAGTGTGAGAAAGGGAAAGAGTATTCCTGCTTATCAAAAGCCTTAAATGTCTTGTTAGCAGAGGTGGTTCTTGGTGACATTGTGAAGTTGGGGACATGTGTCTGTGGTCATTCCTGAGCCCCAAGTCTCTGGCCTCTTTGTTGCTGCCTCTTCTCCATCTGCTTGAGCCTCCCCTGGTTCTGCTTACTCTTAGGCAAGAATCTGTCATTCTTCACCTTGAAGCCAAATGGGAAGTTTGATGTGCCTCCTTTTAAGTGCCATTACATTATAAAAAGTGATCAAAGCCAGAAATAGAATGTCTGAATTTCTGAAAAGTTTTTCCCTAAACACAAATGTTTAAATGACATTTTAGCATACTAATAGTATATAAGAAAGTGGTTAAAATATTATGTATCTTACATATAATAATGATAAACATTCATAATGGATATAGCACATGTATAGTATACTCATGTCCTCCTGTGTGTGCTTAGTCATGTCCTACTCTTGTAGCTCCATAGACTATAGCCCACCAGGCTCCTCGGGAATTTTCCAGGACAGAATACTGGAGTGGGTTGCCATTTCCTGCTCTAAGGGATCGTCCCAATTCAGGGATCATACTTGCATCTCCTTTGTCTCCTGCATTGCAGGTGGATTCTTTACCTGCTGAGTCTCAGGAAAGCCCATATAGTATACTAATGTACTATATTAATATATATTAAATATATATTTATATATATATATTTTTTGTAAACAAGCATTGACTTAACTCATCAATTAGAAGCCTATCATCAAAATAGGGGTTCACTATGTTCAATATTTAGTCATTTTTAATGCTTTTAAGGCATAATATGGAGAAGGCGATGGCACCCCACTCCAGTACTCTTGCCTGGAAAATCCCATGGATGGAGGAGCCTGGTAGGCTGCAGTCCATGGGGTCGCCAAGAGTCGGAGACGACTGAGCAACTTCACTTTCACTTTTCACTTTCATGTATTGGAGAAGGAAATGGCAACCCACTCCAGTGTTCTTGCCTGGAGAATCCCAGGGACAGGGGAGCCTGGTGGGCTTCCGTCTATGGGGGTCGCACAGAGTTGGACACGACTGAAGTGACTTAGCAATAGCAAAGGCATAATATATGAAAATAAAATAATAAGATATTTACAGTTTATTAGCTGTGGTGAGAACAGAGAAAGAAATGAAGTGAATAGCCTAAATATAAAAGAGGCCTGATTTTACACTATAGGTTCAATTCAGTCCCTCAGTCGTGTCCGCCTCTTTGCAACCCCATGGACTGCAGCACGCCAGGCTTCCCTGTCCATCACCAACTATCAGTAACATTTACACTATCAGTAACATTAAAATTAAACTTTGAAAATTGAATTATGTTCCCAAAAATAAACCGTATCTGTTTCTACAAAATGGCTAATATATTATGTTGGCCTCAGGAAAGGTAACAATTTCATGGAGTGACCCAGAGCAAGAGAATTTACATCTAGATGAGATTCTTATGCCTCAGAAATGTGAATAACAATAATAATTGTAATTTAGGAGTGCCTACTCATGACAGCATGACTGAGTGACTGAGCATGTATGCACTCGGTGCCAAGCAATTTATAAAGCATACTTTATGCTATCTCCTTTACAACAATAGGAAGGTAAATATTACAGCAACCAAGCAGGTAAATATTATTACCCCAAATTTATAGATGATAAAACTGAGGCTCAGAGGGGACAGGAAACTTGCCCAGCATCATAAATCTGGGATTTGAATTTGGTCTGTGTAAAACCCCATATACTTTCCACCTCTCTATGTGTGAAGTCCTAGTACTGTTTTGTGTGTGAAGTCCTAGTATTGTGACAAAATTTCCTTTAAGTTGATGTCAGCATCTTCACAAAATGATAAAAGGTAGTGGTAGATTATCAGAAGCTTCTTATGATAATAGCAAATGAAGCAACTGACAAAGAATTAATCTCAAATATATACAAGCAACTCCTGCAGCTCAACTCCAGAAAAATAAGCGACCCAATCAAAAAATGGGCCAAAGAACTAAACAGACATTTCTCCAAAGAAGACATACAGATGGCTAACAAACACATGAAAAGATGCTCTACATCACTCATTGTCAGAGAAATGCAAATCAAAACCACTATGAGGTACCATTTCACACCAGTCAGAATGGCTGCGATCCAAAAGTCTACAAGCAATAAATGCTGGAGAGGGTGTGGAGAAAAGGGAACCCTCTCACATTGTTGGTGGGAATGCAAACTAGTACAGCCACTATGGAGAACAGTGTGGAGATTCCTTTAAAAACTGGAAATAGAACTGCCATACGACCCAGCAATCTGACTTCTGGGCATACACACTGAGGAAACCAGAATTGAAAGAGACACGTGTACCCTAATGTTCATCGCAGCACTGTTTATAATAGCCAGGACATGGAAGCAACCTAGATGTCCATCAGCAGACAAATGGATAAGAAATCTGTGGTACATATACACAATGGAGTATTCAGATCAGATCAGTCGCTCAGTCGTGTCCAACTCTTTGCGAGCCCATGAATCGCAGCACACCAGGCCTCCCTGTCCATCACCAACTCCCGGAGTTCACTCAGACTCACGTCCATAGAGTCAGTGATGCCATCCAGCCATCTCATCCTCTGTCATCCCCTTCTCCTCCTGCCCCCAATCCCTCCCAGCATCAGAGTCTTTTCCAATGAGTCAACTCTTCGCATGAGGTGGCCAAAGTACTGGAGTTTCAGCTTTAGCATCATTTCTTCTAAAGAAATCCCAGGGCTGATCTCCTTCAGAATGGACTGGTTGGATCTCCTTGCAGTCCAAGGGACTCTCAAGAGTCTTCTCCAACACCACAGTTCAAAAGTATCAATTCTTCGGCGCTCAGCCTTTTTCACAGTCCAACTCTCAACATCCATACATGACCACAGGAAAAACCATAGCCTTGACTAGATGAACCTTTGTTGGCAAAGTAATGTCTCTGCTTTTGAATATGCTATCTAGGTTGGTCATAACTTTCCTTCCAAGGAGTAAGCATCTTTTAATTTCATGGCTGCAGTCACCATCTGTAGTGATTTTGGAGCCCAGAAAAATAAAGTCTGACACTGTTTCCACTGTTTCCTCATCTATTTCCCGTGAAGTGGTGGGACCAGATGCCACTCAGCCATTAAAAAGAATACATTTGAATCAGTTCTAATGAGGTGGATGAAACTGGAGCCTATTATACAGAGTGAAGTAAGTAAGCCAGAAAGAAAAACACCAATACAGTATAATAATGCATATACATGGAATTAAAAAGATGGTAACGATAACCCTGTATGTGAGACAGCAAAAGAGACACAGATGTATAGAACAGTCTTTTGGACTCTGTGGGAGAGGGCGAGGGTGGGATGATTTGGGAGAATAGCATTGAAACATGTATATTATCAAATGTGAAATGAATTGCCAGTCCAGGTTTGATGCATGATACAGGGTGCTCGGGGCTGGTGCACTGGAATGACCCAGAGGGATGGTATGGGGAGGGAGGTGGGAGGGGTGTTCAGAATGGGGAACACGTGTACACCCGTGGCGGATTCATGTCAGTGTATAGCAAAACCAATACAATATTGCAAAGTAATTAGCCTCCAATTAAAATAAATACATTTATATTTAAATAATTAAAAAAGAAGCTTCTTATGAACATATATCAGGCTATCTATGTAGTATTATAATATTAGGGAAGAGTTCCAAGACATTCCTTTATTACTTAACACTTAGGTGTTGTATTACAGAAAATTTTGAAAATCCTTGGAGGTAGTCTTAAAATTGAACAGTTATAAACCAGAAAGGTGAGTAAACACTAATGGCAGTGAAAAAGAAATTGCTTGTTGACTTTGTTCATCCTGGAGATATATGATAAGTTTGTTCTAAACACCAGATGAAAAGTACACTCTATCAGGGGAAGTAGTGTACAGAAATATTGTGCCCTGTGTTTCAAGCTATTTTAACCTGTAAGGGAGAAAATCATTACAGGTCATAGTTAAATTCTCTCTTGTTTAGAAAGATTTTACCCAAGGTAAGTTGGCGGCAGAGGATGAGACGGTTGGGTGGCATCACCAACTCAGTGGACATGAGTTTGAGCAAACTCTAAGAGATCGTGAAGGAAGCCTGGCGTGCTGCAGTCCATGGGGTCACAAAGAGTCAGACACGACTGAGCGACTGAACAACAAGTTGAACTCAGTTAACTGTATGTTTCAGGGAAGTTTAATCCTTGTTTCTCTCTGCCCTGAATGTGCCTTCCATTCCGTTGATCCCTAATCTCTGCTCACTGCACGAAGAGCTCCACTCTTCTTATCAAAAATTTCTTGTTCATTTTGTCTTCATGTTTGCTTTACCCACTCCTAGCTTTGGACTGTCATTATTTCATCTACCTGTTTGCATTTTGTTTTCCCTTTGTGTGGGGGGATGGAAGTGCATTTTTCTGGACAAAACCCTTCAGTAAAGGTTTGTTCTTTTCTCTTGCAGCTTTTGTTGTAATCATATACAGCAGCATACCCCTATCCCACTTGCTTCCCTTAACTTTAGCCCAAGACCTTTTACCATTTCCTCCAACTCTCTACCAAAATTTTATAGTTTTTACTGTTACTTTTTAAAAGATGCTCGTTTAAGACATTATCAAGTTCTCCAGAATAGTCTCTCTTCATCCTACCTTTCTCTGTTTTTCTTTATTCCTTTATGCTACTTTCATTTTCTCTCTGATTTAATTCTATCTTTCCTCTTATTTGTACCTTCATATTCCTGCTTTTCTCTTTTCTAGAATTCTGGATGAATAAATTTCTCCCTGTGGTATTCCTTTCCCATAACTTTTCTTGGAAACTCTCCTTTATCTTTTAACTTTAAATCCCTTTTACTCTTATTAAACACCCCAGCTCCAAATCCATTAACTTTTCTTCATTCTTCAACTAAAAACCTTTCCTTCAGTCTATTCCAAACCCATCAGATGTTTGAATCACTTCCTCACCTCTGACTTTCTTCTTGACCTTCTCTCAACTACTTTCTCACTATCCTCTGCACTGAAATTGTACTTACCAAAGAAGTTCTAATGACTTCCTTCTGGAGAAATTGAATGTTCTTTCATCTGTGAGCTTCATCTTTCCTGGCAATAACTATCCATAGGCTAGTAGATCATCTTTGAAATACTTTTGAAGCAAGATAGGCCTTTTTTTTTTTTGAACTAACAAAATATCTTCTAGAAAGTGCATTGTTTTGTTTACTTTGCTTATGAGAGTCAGAGACAACTTTCTGTTTGCATTTCTAATAGCTGTCTTTAAAAGTGTCTTGACATTTTCCAGTTGGTTTTAAATGGTCAGAAAATGGCTTTCTGAGTGTGGGTAAGGTTCTTTTCCCTGAAGGACAGACTTCTAAGTCAGTGTTATTTCCTTCCCTGCTCCCCATCCCCCAAACACACACACATTCTATTTCTCTAAATCTAATTCGCAAGTTATTACCACAGTTAGGAAATCTAAATAAATGACTTTTGGGAAATACTTTCTTTGGTCATTTTAAAGGTCATTTCCTTTAAACCTCCCCAAACTCAAATTCAGTTGAGAATTAGAATTTTAAATATTTCTGAATTAAACTTGAAAAAGTAAAAACACCTTTTTACAATTCTAATTGATGATGAAAAAAAACACTTTATGGAGCCTTTATAGGGCTCCATGAGTGTATTTTTTATTTTTTTTGACTATTTTTGTTCTTGATAAATGTTAATCATATGAGAGTGAAAATAAGAGTAAGAAGTTCCAGTGATAAGGGAAAAAATGATATATAAAGTATAAATGTTGCTTCTTTGTAACAAAAGCTTAGAATTCCAAGTTCAGGCTGCTGCTGCCTATTTTTCCTTGCTAACTTCAAGGGAGTGTAGTCTTAGACTTCAGTGATTACTTCGTGCAGGTTTATGTCACTCCTATTAACATTATTTAAATATAGCTTTCTTAATTCCTGACTATGGTGCTGAAAATAGTGTTTTGACTAGTTAAATGGAGAAGACAAAGAGACTGAGACAAAAGCGAGATATGCACTGACTGATTTATGTCATTTTAATAACATAATTACTTGATAAGCACTTACATGATTTAGTTACTGATCTTCAATCTTTCAGAGCTAGGGAATGAATTGCTGATATATCATACCAAGGTACTGTCAAAAATTCAGAGCAATGCTGTATTCTGTGGTATTTCAGGAGGCATATTCCTGAGTTGTATCATTAAGTAGCTCATCATATAAAATAGGGGAGTTTAGAGAAAATATTTCATGCTTACATGCTAAGTCGCTTCAGTCATGTCCGACTCTTTGTGACCCTATGGACTGTTGCCTGCCAGACCCCTCTGTACATGGGGTTCTCCAAGCAAGAATACTGGAGTGGATAGCCATGTCTCCTCCGGGGGATCTTCCTGACCCAGGGATCCAACCCACATCTCTTAATTCTTCTGTATTAGCAGGTGGGTTCTTTACCACTACGCCACTTGGGAAGCCACAGTATTTCATAGTGGAACCAGATTGTTTTTGAATTGGTGCTCTCCTTAATTTCTCCAGGCTGGATATATTTTAAAGTAGGGAAGAGAATAATGTACATTTTTTCCTGATTTATGAATAATGAAAAAATTCAGAAGTGTGATCTAGTCAATATTTCATCAGGATTAGGCAACTGATTACATTTTTTAGAACATCAAGTCTAGGCACTGCCTTGGACTTAGATTCATCCCAAAGAGGTGTGTCTTCCAATACCTGAAAAGGAAGTATTAATCATAATTCTTAGAAATAAACATGCTAGTTAGTCTGCCTGCAGCGAAATCCTGTCCTTAGAGCAAATTACCCAGTGTGACCCTGTCCAACTTCTCTTACAGTGGTGAAGTCAGGTTTCAGTGATCATTATGGGCAGTCTCTAGGAGGTGAATGTCAACATCCATTTATTCACCAACTTTTTTTTTTAATTGAGTGCTTATTTGATGCAGATATTCTTTGAGATGCCAGGGATGAAGCAGGGAATAAGAAATTGTTCTTAACTCATTAGGGGTGAGAGGTGATTAAAATTACAAGTAATTCCTGGTTTTATGGATAATATAGTAGGATAAGTACTACCATAGCTTTAATCCAGTGGTGTAACAGTAACACACAGGAAGTTCATTTAGCCAGGTCTGGAGGTGCATTGGGATGGTTTAGAGGAGATGTCCTGAAGAAGTAGGGGTGAAACTGATATTTGAATAATGAGTAGTGTTGGACAGGTGAAGAGATGGCAGAGAAGGGAGAATATTTCAGGAAGCAGAAACAGTATGTGCAAAATCCCAATGGTGAAAAAATGTGATTCACTCAGGGAGTGTTATATGGTGATAGGAGAGGAGTGGGGAGAAAGAAAGATGGAGAGAAAAGTAAAGCCTGAATCATGACTAGCTTGTATATCCTGTTAAGGAGTATGGCATTTATTCTAAGTGTAATAGGGAGATATGTAAGTATTTTGAACAGAAGACGTATTTGTGTTTTAGAAAGATTACCTTAGTTACATCATGATCACCTCAGTTACTTCATTTCAGGTGAAGTGGGAACAGATAGAAATGGAAAGCAGGATTTGGTTGCGACATTTTAAATAATCTTTTGGGAAAAGATTTTGGTGCCTGAAATAAGGAGGTGAGTAGATTTGAGGGAGATATAGGAGACAGAATTGATAGAATAAGGTGACTGGATATTGGGAATGAGAGAGAAGGAAGAGAATAGAAGGACTCAAGAGTCTTGTAGGCAATTTGAAAAAAAAGCATGCTATTTAATGAGAGAGAACAAGAAAGGAGGGGTATGTTTGCGGGCAGAGAATTGAGTTCAATTTTGGATATGTTGACTTTGAATGAGTATTTCAAAGAGGACAGGGCAATCCTACTCTTCTTTGGAGGGTTGCTAAAGGAAGTTTTTCATCAGGCAATTATAGAAGTAGTATCAAGAAGTCTTCTCAGCATTAATTTTATATTTTAGAACCATTTCCCAAAGAAAAGCTGATTACTCACAAAAATAGAGCTGAAGTTTGGGCAGAGACTTGTTCTTAGCTCTTCTCTCAGGACTGGCAATAAGGGTTTTCAGGGGTGAACAGGCTTGGTGGACAATGGAGTTTTGCTGCCATGAATTGCCAATGGACCACTTGATACATCTTGAAGGAACAGGCAGTTGTGTGCTGCAAACTTCAGGCAGGCTAAGGGATTGTCTGTTCTTGGAGCCTTAACCAGAAATGTAATCCAATTAAAAACCAAAGAGGCAATGTATTCAAGGTAAAAACGGAAGCTAGGGGTGCATTGTGCAGTTGAGGAGAAAAGAAATTAAGAGTCTGATGTGTTACAAAATGAAAAGCATAAATATATGAGCTAGGTTATCAAGCAAGGGATGTGGAAACTCAGAGGCCTAACACAGAAAGTAATGAGTTTGGTTTGTAAGCAAATGAGCTGCTGTGGGCCTGTCCCGGAGGCTGATGCTGAAGGCAGCTTTTTGAATGTTCTCAGGGTCATGGTGCTAGATATTCACGAGGTCAGCAGTAACACTGTTATCTATGTCTCCATCTTAGGGTCCCTTTTCTTGTAGGTCTGGAACCTCTTCAATTTGGAGGGTAGTTTTAGTGTTAGAACTTTAGGTTCGAATGCTGCCGCTATGGGGGAATTACTTGCTTGGGATTTTGAGTTATGGAAGGATGGCTGGAATGGAGGACTTTTGGGATATGTAGGCAAAGCTGGTGCCTAACTCTGAGAAGGATTGTAATGTGAATCTTCTTAAAAATGTCAGGGTTGTGAGAATCCTTTAATGAGTGCCTGAGAGTAAAGTGTTGATCTGAATAATGTTGTGCTCAGTCACTTAGTTGTGTCTAACTCTGGACCCCATGGGCTGTAGCCCACCAGGCTCATCTGTTCATGGAATTTCCCAGGCAAGAATACTGGAGTAGGTTGCCATTTCCTACTTCAGGGGATCTTCCCAACCCAGAGATCAAACCCTATTCTCTCGTGTCTTCTGCACTGGCAGGTGGATTCTTTACCACTGATCTGGATAATAGGTGGTAGTTAACAGCAGCTTCTTTAATAACAGCTCCATATGCTGTTCCAAGGAGCCAGTCTCTTGGATCACTGGCCCTAGCAGGAAAGCTCCTTAACATTTCCCTTGACTGGAGGTTGGTTAGGTAGGAAACTAAGCTTTTGGGGTGGGGCTTTGTGATGATTGATTTTATGTGTCATCTTGATTGGGACACTGGGTGCCAGATTAAACATTACTTCTGGGTATGTCTGTGAGTGTTTCTAGATGAGACTGGCATTTGATTCAGTGGGCTGGGTGGAACAGATTACCTTACTAATGTGGGTGGTCATTTGCCAATCTGTTGAGGACTTGAATAAAATGAAAAGGAAGAGGAATGGGGGGTTTACTCTGTCTGCCTGACTGGTTGAGCTTGAATATTGGTCTTCCTTGCCCTTGACTGGAACTTACATGATCCACCTTCTGGTTCTCAGAACTACACTGCTGGATTTTCTGGGCCTCCAGCTTTCAGACTGCAGATTTTAGAACTCCTCAGCCTCCATAATCATGCAAGCCAATTCCTTATAATAAATTACACATGCGTGCGCACACACACACATCCTGTTGCTTTGGTTTCTCTGGAAAATACAAATTTACAATGAAAAGCTCTCCTTTGTCTCTCATTGTATTCTGACCTGGACCTGAAGGCATCTGCCTGTTACCAGCAAAAGGAGACAGGGTGCCTCTGCTGTCAGAGGTCTGCATTGCCATGGAGACCAAAGGTGAGTCCCACTGGCGATGAGTGTCGAGCTTTGTGAACTGAGACCATGCTGAGTGGTCAGACCATTAAAGCACAAGCAAATCTAGCTCTCTGCCAGTCATCAATTTTGTAGGCAGCAGAGAAGAGCAGGTTTGGATGAAAAGCCACATAAATTCTTGTTTCTCAGGAGGAATGACTGTGAGTGACACAGGCAGGGCTCTGACCAAGAACATTTGTGAGCATGGACTCTGCCCCTCCTGGAGCTGACACTGGTTAATGTAAACCATTCCTTTCCCCTAAGAGTTGTTTCCTTCATTCAGTTCCCAGCCATCTGGTCACCTCAGCATCCTGGCTTGGACACTTCCTTTAAAGTGTCCCAAGGCACACTCATTCTGCATAGGATGGTCTTGATCACATTTAGGCAGAAATCCTAAAGGACACTCAATGAGCTTTCTTTCCTGTCTAGAAACCTATTGATTTGGCTTTTGTGGGAATCTACTTTGGAGGAAATTCTGAGTTTGCTGTTGTCATATGATTGTGGTCTCTTGTTCCAGTGATTCAGGAGCTTTGACAGAAGGTGGGGGTGATTCGTGGTGACAAGAGTGCCCTAGATATATTTGGATGGTGTCAGTGCACATTTAACAGGCCAAATAGAGTTTTGGCTTATATTTTTTAAAAAACCCTCATATGTCAAGCTGATATGCTTATTCTGAAAAAGTTCCAAAGGGATAAAATCCCATCTAACCACTATTCATTCATTTCAGTGTCTCACAGCTTTTAAATATCCTCAGATGTTTTTTGTTACAGAGGCAGGGAGCCATGTTTAAAGCATAGAATTAATTAGGATTATAAGGGATGATGGAAATTATAGTTTATTAGTTTCATACTGTTCTGGGGGATAGAAATGAAGGTCTGAGCAGGGAGAGCTGCAGACCTTATTCTTATCCTCATCACAAATATGTAGTATTAATAGCTTCACTTTCAGGTAAGATTCCTTTGCATGGTACATTTCTTGGCTAAAAAACAGAGTTTAAAAATCATTAGTGTACTGTGGGCTTTTCAGGTGGCGTTATTGGTAAAGAATCTGCCTGTCAATGCAGGAGATGCAAGAGAATCAGATTCAATCTCTAATTGGGAAGATCCTCTGGAGGAGGAAATGGCAACCCACTCCAGTATTCTTGCCTGGGAAATCCCCTGGACAGAGGAGCTTGGTGGGCTACAAAGAAGTCCATGGGGCTGCAAAGAGTTGGACACAACTGAGTGACTGAGGATGCACACTCACAGTATACTTTATTTTCTTATTTGTAGATATAAAACCTATTCCTTAGAGCAGTAGTATGACCTGCTGAAGAACCCAGAAGCATTGAATCAAGGCAGAGTTTTAGCCTCCTTACTCTAGTCTGGTTCCTTCCTACTTGTCTCCTAAATTCTCAGTGTGGTTCAGGGACAGCCAATGGCCTGAGTGATCCGGACTTAAGGCACATTAGAGATACGTACTAGTTCCATGCAAATTTATTAGAGATTTATGAAGAGAAAAATGTGACTCATGTTAAACAAACTTCGGAAATTCTACCCAAAGTTCTATAGTTTTATCTAGCTTATTTCTCCCCACAATTTAAAATATTGCTAATGTGAATATCAGACCTTTAACATGGAAAAACAATATGTGCAGTTTCTCAAATTTAGGTGACTGAGGAACATGCTTTTCACGGAGTAACCTAAAGGGGCAAATTTTCCATAAAACACACCCTGGGAAGTACTCTATAAAAATATAAGCTTATCTCTGAAGATATTGAATCATTGATAATCTAAAAATATTTTGGATATGGAATGTCTTAAGCAGAATGTGCTCACATTGAACTGTATGTGTAATAGCACTGGCTGACCACCTGGAAGTTGAGAAGGAGGTTACCCAAGAAACTGCAGAAAATAAATTGTTGAAAATATCCTTTCAGTTCACTTCAGTTCAGTTGCTCAGTCATGTCTGACTCTTTGCAATCCCATGAATCGCAGCATGCCAGGCCTCCCTGTCCATCACCAACTCCCAGAGTTCACTCAGACAGACTCACGTCCATCGAGTCAGTGATGCCATCCAGCCATCTCATCCTCTGTCGTCCCCTTCTCCTCCTGCCCCCAATCCTTCCCAGCATCAGAGTCTTTTCCAATGAGTCAACTCTTCGCATGAGGTGGCCAAAGTACTGGAGTTTCAGCTTTAGCATCATTCCTTCCAAAGAAATCCCAGGGCTGATCTCCTTCAGAATGGACTGGTTGATCTCCTTGCAGTCCAAGGGGCTCTCAAGAGTCTTCTCCAACACCACATTTCAAAAGCATCAATTCTTCGGCGCTCAGCCTTCTTCACAGTCCAACTCTCACATCCATTCATGACCACTGGAAAAACCATAGCCTTGACTAGACGAACCTTTGTTGGCAAAGTAATGTCTCTGCTTTTGAATATGCTATCTAGGTTGGTCATAACTTTCCTTCCAAGGAGTAAGCGTCTTTTAATTTCATGGCTGCAGTCACCATCTGCAGTGATTTTGGAGCCCAAAAAAATAAAGCCTGACACTGTTTCCACTGTTTCCCCATTTATTTCCCATGAAGTGATGGGACCTTTAGGGAAATGTAAATCTGCCCATGATGCTAACTTGCTATAACATATGGATGTTGTAGGTGATACGGGGAGAAGGGGGCGGGGGAGACCACAGTCCCTTTTCTAATTCCAAATGTCTTCAGCACATCGTAAGTTCAACCATTACAGTCATTCTCTGGGTTACTATACCATTATAATTACCAGTATGAAAACACTGCTTAATGTGCCACTCTAAAATATCTATCATTTTACCAACTTGGTTAATAGAAGAGATAGTACTGTACATAAGTTAACAGCAGAGGTTCTAACAGAAAACTTCTCAGATTTGTGTCCCTGCTTTGCCATTTACTGGCTCTGTGATCTTTATAGTAAGGCCTATCTCCTCTGTGTGTCAGCTTCTTCATCTATAAAATGGGGGTGCTATTTTTGGAGTACAAGTGTAAGGTTAAGAAACAGTACAAGATCCTGAAGATACACTATAAGATTGAGCTGGACTTTCTCACAACTAAGACTACTAAAAGATGACTAGAGTAAATGGCAACCCACTCCAGTGTTATTGTCCGGAGAATCCCAGGGACAGGGGAGCCTGGTGGGCTGCCATCTGTGGGGTCGCACAGTCGGACACGACTGAAGTGACTTAGCACAAGCAGCAGCAGAGTAGGGAATGGCAACCCACTCCAGTTTTCTTGCCTGGAAAATTCCATGGACAGAGGAGCCTGCTGGGCTACAGCCCCCGCGGTCGCAAAGAGTCAGACACGATTGAGTGAGCATGCATGCATACAAAGATGAATGTAGGAGCTGAGGTTGCTACCTGAAATATTTACAATGGAGAAGGGAGATTTGACAAAGCAAGCATGAAATTCCATTCAAGGAGGAGAACAAAGTTGGTATCTTCTCTCAGTCTTAAGAACCCAGCTCATCTAATGAACTGATTGTATCTATTGACTTTGTATTCCCATTGGACAGTGGACTTCTGAATGGCAGGAACTACACATCTTAATTTCTCATTCAGCTTTGTCTTGTTAGCAATTAGTATACTGCAACTTAACTTGTATTTTTATTGGGTGTTGAAAATAAATAGTAGGTTTGGGTTGGAGGATGGATTTTTCTCAAGCAAAATGATGTAATCATTATCTTAAAAAATATGAAAGAAAGCAAAGGCAGTGGCTTCTAGATTAAATCTGTTTGATCAAGCACAAAGTTCAGAAGATTATTTTCTGGTTTAAGAGTTGTGGAAGTCTACCAAATAGAATGATAAGTAGTTGGGAGGATTGATACCACTTTGTAGATGTAAGGTAAAAAATATACTAACTCAAAAATAATTTGAAGTACCTTTGTAGTCTAATCATTGTGCTCTGGGCATAGTTGCTCAGTAGTGTCTGACTCTGCAACCCCATGGACTGTAGCCCTCGAGGCTCCTCTGACCATGGGTACTGGAATGAGTTACCATGCTCTCCTCCAGGGGATCTTCCCAACCTAGGGATTGAACCCAGGTCTCCTGCATTAGAGGAGACCTATTTTATTCATAATTTTTATCTGCTTTATTTCCCCAAATTATTTGAAACTTCTACTAGTAGTTAATTTTACTTTTAATTAATGAGGTTCATCTTCATTTGGTGCCTGGATTATTCTTCATTTCCTTCAAATATCTGCATGGTAATGTTATATTGTCTCAATCTAAATCTGCATGGTAATGTTATATTGTCTCAATCTAATTTGGAATTTACAAAAGAATGAAAAGTTCCAACTATTTTCCTTACAATCCAGATTAGATTTATGCATTTTCTCCTAAGGATTTAATTGCTGTTGAGTAAAGTAGTAGTAGTATTATAATTTTCAAGTTCTTTTATTCAATCCTGTATATTGAAATGGTGCCTCAAATGTAGTGGCATCTGGTTTTCTTCCAGAGCCAGATTCACATGCTGCTTTGACGGTCAGTGGCAGAGATAAATCATGACCAACCAAGCTTAGGCGGCAGTTCCAAGACCTCCTAGTACTGTCTGCAAAGCAGCTAACAGTAAACACATGGCTGGATAATTCAGTAATACGGTTAGTTAATTAAGAGTCCGAAAAGAAAAATTTTCTATTCCTCAACTGCTGAATTATGATTTTTATAATTATAATAATTGTTAAAATAATTTTATCATATTTTGTTTCACAAGTCCTTTACAATTATAGTACTTTAATTGGCTCTTCATTGCAAAAAACATTTTGGATGTTTATCATTTTTATTCTCATTTTGGAGATGAGGAAACCAATAAAGACTTGTTTTATGACTTTTGTGAATTTAAGGAATCATTTCTATATTTTATTATCTATTCTATTAAGTTATTTGTGGAATTTGAAAGGGAAATAAGAAAGGGTATTTTACTTAAACATTGATATAGCTGGTAGTAATTAGCTCCTATTATTTTAGAGAGATGTTCATGTCAAATTCCTAAATCTATTTGGTTTTAGACCCTTAATATTTAGGCATGTTCAGTGAGCAGGTTGGGAATATAATTAGGGGAGTGGTCATATATTTTTCTGTTCGTCATTTCATCTGGGGTTTGTTAAACAGAGGTTAGAATACATGGTACGTGTACATCCAATTTTTTAAAATTTGAAAACCACAATTATCTGAGACATTCCCTACATCATTGACTGTAATTAAACAAATATGAGGAAAAAATGAAGTTCTGACTCTGATGTTAAACAATCAAAATCAGGAAATAGTAGACTGAGATTTCACGTCAATAGCCCCAGATCTTTTATCCAAATATCTTCTCTTGTCATATTGTTCAGTGTTGGCTGTATTTCACTTCCTTTTTATATTTATTTAATAGAAAATCAGAGCAAAATAAACAAAACTCAGTCATCAGTGTTTATGGAGTAACTACTGGGGCCAGAACATGGTTCCCAATGCTTTGGAGAATTGTGATGAAGCCAAGTCCCAAGTCCTTAGGGAAAAAAAAACCTGTCTAGTGGGCAGTGAAGTGAAAGTGAAAGCCGCTCAGTTGTGCCTGATTCTTTGCAACCCTATGGACTATACAGTCCATGGAATTCTCCAGGCCACAATACTGGAGTCGGTAGCCTATCCCTTCTCTGGCGGATGTTTCCAACCCAGGAATCAAACCAGAGTGTCCTGCATTGCAGGTGGATTCTTTACCAACTGAACTATCAGAATGGAAAGTGGGGATACATAAATAGCAATCCTTAGACACTTCTATTTCTCTAGAAGGCCTGAGATGAAATTATTCCATAAAGCAAGAACAGAAAAATAGAAATAGACAAGCTGGTAGTCAAGGATGTGTATTAATCTGACATGACCTCTTCTCTAATATGAAATTAGCATGAAAATCTTGAGTCTTTTAGGATGTAGGTATGAAGAGAAACACGTGCTGTAAAGTATATGTAAGCGTTGCTGCTAACTCCATGTTTCCAGGATAAAGGAAGGTTCTCTAACTACAGAAGCTTAGCAGGTTTTAGTTTCTACTCACTCCAAGCAGAGTTTTGTGCCAGAGGGGAAGACAGTGGGTGGAATTATCCCAATAGTGGAAAGATTATTTTTTTTAATTGATTGTTTTTTTTTTTTTTTTGGCTGCTTCTCATGGTTTGCATGATCTTAGTTTTCTGATCAGAGATTGAACATGAACCCTTGACAGTGAAAGTGTGGAGTCCTAACCATTGGGCTGCCAGGGAATTCCCAACAGTTGAAAGATCCTTGGGAAAAATGGGTCCTTTCTTGTCCAGTCAAAGGAGGGATAGCCCTTCTGTCAGCCTATTGTGGGTAGATGGTGACTGCAGCCATGAAATTAAGACACTTACTCCTTGGAAGGAAAGTTATGACCAACCTAGATAGCATATTGAAAAGCAGAGACATTACTTTGCCAACAAAGGTTCGTCTAGTCAAGGCTATGGTTTTTCCAGTGGTCATGTATGGATGTGAGAGTTGGACTGTGAAGAAGGCTGAGCGCCCAAGAACTGATGCTTTTGAACTGTGGTGTTGGAGAAGACTCTTGAGAGTCCCTTGGACTGCAAGGAGAGCCAACCAGTCCATTCTGAAGGAGATCAGCCCTGGGATTTCTTTGGAAGGAATGATGCTAAAGCTGAAACTCCGGTACTTTGGCCACCTCATGCGAAGAGTTGACTTATTGGAAAAGACTCTGATGCTGGGAGGGATTGGGGGCAGGAGGAGAAGGGGACGACAGAGGATGAGATGGCTGGATGGCATCACTGACTCGATGGACGTGAGTCTGAGTGAACTCCGGGAGTTGGTGATAGACAGGGAGGCCTGGCATGCTGCGATTCATGGGGTTGCAAAGAGCCGGACATGACTGAGCGATTGATCTGATCTGATCTGATCTGAAGCAGTGGTATAGACATAGCAGTGACCATGTGTCCTTTTAGGTTGGTTTATAGGGGAAGCCATCAGTGTCTTCTGTTATAAGGTCAATAAATGTAGTCTTCATCCTTAAGTGACCAGATCGATAGTAGCTGGAATGCACAGATCAAAACGACCTCTCACTCCCCTTAAAATGTGTAGTTAAATACCAGTCACACACACATTTCAAACATTACATTTGGGCTCAAATACAGACTCCTGTGATATGATAAGGCTGCATCAGCCTGCAAGGACTATAGTTTTAGGGGTCAGTCTATTGACCAAAGAAAGGAAGTTTCATTACAAAGTGTGTCAGTTTCTTGGAAACCTGACAAATAGTATGGTGAATTGAGTAGTTTTCTTACTGGAGCATAGAGCACTATCTAATTTAGATCTTATATAGATTCTTTAATATAGATTCTAATATAGAATAGCAATTCTAATCTATATTTTAAGAATTAAGAACAGTTCGAGAAGTTGCCATGTGATCCAGCAATCCCACTCCAGGGCAAATATCCAGAAAAGATGAAAACTCTAATTCAAAAGGATATATGCACCCCAATGTTCACAGTGGCACTATTTACAGTAGCCAAGACTTGGAAGAAAACTAAATGTCCATCAACAAATAAATAGATAAAGAAGACATGGTGTGTGTGTGTGTGTGTGTGTGTGTATGTGTATGTATGTACTGGTACATTATTCAGCGATAAAAAGAATGAAATAATGCCATTTACAGCAAGATGGATGGACCAAGAGATTATCATATTAAGTGAAATGAGCCAGAAAGAGAAAGACAAATACCACATGATATTATTTATATGTGGAATCTAAAAAATGATATGTGAACTTATTTACAGAAACAGACTCACAGACATAGAAAACAAACTTAAATTTATCAAAGGAGAAATGGTGTGGGAGAAGGATAAATTAGGAGTTTGGAATTAGCAGATATGAACTACTATATATATAATACATAAACAACAGGGCCCTACTGTATAGCACACAGAACTATATTTCAATATCCTGTAAATAAGCCATAATAGAAAAGAATATTAAAAAATATATGTGTATATATATGTATATATGTGTGTGTATATATATATATATATATATATAACTGAATCACTTTGTTGTATGCCAGAAATGAATACAACATAGTAAATATACTTCAATAACATAGATAAATAAACTATAAAGAAAAAACAGAAGAAAAGAGGAGCTAATTGGCAGAGAACAGTCCCATTCTTAATTTTGAATTTTGACTAAATATTAGGAGAAAGTTGAATTTTTTGTTCTGGAAAGAGTTTATACAATGACAATAGATAAAAGTAATTTTTACTGCCATTTAGAGAGAGAATAGGAAAAGGAATGTAATATGGAGGATTCTTATTCAGATATTAAGTTTTTTGGATTGAAAGAAAACAGATAGTACTCTGCTCATTTTATAGATGAGAAAAACTAAGGCTTAGAAAGGTTAATTATTTTTTTCCTGAGGTTATATGGATAATTAGTACAGGTCTGGGGCTTGAAACAAAGTGTTTCTGAATCCAAAAATCCATGCTTTTATTCTTGACATAATAAGGTAGATATAATAAATATAATAGATGAAATAATTATAGAACCTAACAGTGGATTCAGAGACAGGGAAAGAAATTTGCTTGAGGAAATTGGAAGATAGTGGTACATTTCCCTATCTAATGGGGAAATCCCTCACTAATATTGCTAGATGTTGATTTAATTTATATCAAGAGGCTGTACAGCATCAAGATTTGGCCATTGACAGATGAATGGATAAAGAAAATGTGGTACAATGGAACACTGTGAAAGTGAAAGTCGCTTAGTCATGTCCAACTCTTTGCGACCCCATGGACTACATAGTCCATGAATTCTCCAGGCCAGAATACTGGAGTAGGTAGCCTTTCCCTTCTCCAGGGGAATCTTCCCAACTCAGGATCAAACCCCGGTCTCCCGTATTGCAGGCGGATTCTTTACTAGCTGAGCCACAAGGGAAGTCCAAGAATACTGGAGTGGGTAGCCTATCCTTTCTCCAGGGGATCTTCCTGACCCAGGAATCAAACCGGGGTGTCCTGTATTGAAAGCAGATTCTTAACCAACTGAGCTATCAGGGAAGCTACTCAGCCATAAAAAGGAACACATTCAAGTCAGTTCTAATGAAGTGGATGAATCTAGAGCCTATTATTCAAAGTAAGTAAGTCAGAAAGAGAAAAACAAATGACATATGTTAATGGATATATATGGATTCTAGAAAGGTGGTACTGAGGAACCTACTGACAGGGCAGCAGTGGAGATGCAGACAGAGAGTGGACTCATGCACAAGGGTGGGGAGAGGAAGGGAAGGAGAGGGTGAAATGAGTGGACAGAGTAGCATGGAACCATATACACCACAATATGTAAAACAGCCAATGGAAATTTGCTGTATGACTCAAGGAACTCAAACCAGGACTCTGTAACAACCTAGAGTGAGTAGGAAATGGTGGGAGGTGGGAAGGAGGTTCACGAGGGAGGGGACATATGTACACCATGGCTAATTCATGTTAGTGTATGGCAGAACTCTAACCAGTATTGTAAAACAATCATCAATTAAAAATAAATATAATTTTTTAAAGTTTCTGAAAATTGAATAAAGTATAGGCTCCTTATTTTAATCATATAATAATTATTTTACCAAATTTTTATTATGAGAAATGTCAAACACAAAGTATACTACAATTAACAACTATATATTCATTATATAACTTCAATAATTTTCAACATTTTGCCAATTTAATTTCACCTATTTCCTCAATGTTACTGTTGTTTGTATGAATATTTAAAGAATCAACCATTCTAGGGTTTCAATTCTAGATTTTTCAGTATGTATCTCCAATAATAAGGGTTTTAAAACCATAACAGTGATATTATCATCCTTAATAAAATAGTGACTCTTAGTATTCTCTAATATCCTGTCCATTTTCCTGATTACTTCAAAAACATCTTATATTTAATTTGTTCAAATTAGCATCCAAACAGCATATTCATGTTACATTTGGTTGTTTTGTGTCTTAAATCTCAGTTATTTTGTAACATTTTCTCCTGATTCTTCCTCTCCCTCCACCCTCATCTTGCATGCCATAAAACACTGAGACACTGGGCCATTTGCTCAGTAGAATTTCCTACATTTTGCATTTGGCTGATTGCATCTTTACAATGCTGTTTATGTTCTTGATATTGTTCCCAAGTCCATTGTACTGATTTTAAATTGGTAATTAAATTTAGAAGCTTAATTAAATTCAGTTTCACTTTGTTTTTTGAAGAAAAAATTTTCTTTATTTCTTATTGTCTTGCACCATGAATCACATTATATTTGGTTGTTCTACTAGTTTCTATAGTGGTTGTGGTGGTATGTTGGCCAGATCCTTCCATTATAAATGTTCCCATCAATATTTTGTTAATAGTTTATCAAGCATTAATATTCATTGTCTAGGTCAGTTATTTTGTTAAGAGTTAGAAAATGGTGATTTTGTAATATGACCATTTGTTTTGCATTAGCTGGAATTCTTCTGTAAATAAATTTCCTTCACTAGCCCTGAACTACAGTTTGCACAGGTAGGGCAAGATACTTGTTTGATTCCTTAATCTAAATTATCAGTTTTCATGGTAATGGATTGGTACTCTAGCAACCTCCAATGGTGACCAATGAAACATTTTTAGTATCATTATGAACTTGTGTGTGTGTCTATATAAAATTAATTCAGGTACAATCATTATTCTTTTTGATGCTCAAACTGACTCCTTTAAGGCCAGTGAGAGCCCTTTTAGCTAATTCCTTTATTCTTTCAACATAACCATATTCAGTTCAGTTCAGTCGCTTAGTCATGTCCGACTCTTTGCGACCCCATGAACTGCAGCATGCCAGGCCTCCCTGTCCATCACCAACTCTCGGACTTCACTCAAACTCACGTCCAACGAGTCAGTGATGCCATCCAGTCATCTCATCCTCTGTCGTCCCCTTCTCCTCCTGCCCCCAATCCCTCCCAGCATCAGAGTCTTTTCCAATGAGTCAACTCTTCGCATGAGGTGGCCAAAGTATTGGAATTTCAGCTTTAGCATCAGTCCTTCCAATGAACACCCAGGACTGATCTCCTTTAGGATACACTGGTTGGATCTCCTTGCAGTCCAAGGGACTCTCAAGAGTCTTCTCCAACACCACAGTTCAAAAGCATCAATTCTTCGGTGTTCAGCTTTCTTCACAGTCCAACTTTCACATCCATACATGACCACTGGAAAAACCATAGCCTTGACTAGACGGACCTTTGTTGGCAAAGTAATGTCTCTGCTTTTGAATATGCTATCTAGGTTGGTCATAACTTTCCTTCCAAGGAGTAAGTGTCTTGTAATTTCATGGCTGCAATCACTATCTGCAGTGATTTTAGAGCCCCCCAAAATAAAGTCCAACACTGTTTCCACTGTTTCTCCATTTCCCATGAAGTGAGGGGACCAGATGCCACAATCTTCATTTTCTGAATGTTGAGCTTTAAGCCAACTTTTTCACTCTCCTCTCACTTTCATCAAGAGACTTTTTAGTTCCTTTTCACTTTCTGCCATAAGGGTGGTGTCATCTACATATCTGAGGTTACTGATATTTCTCCCGGCAATCTTGATTCCAGCTTGTGCTTCTTCCAGCCAAATGTTTCTCATGATGTACTCTGCATAGAAGTTAAATAAGCAGGGTGACAGTATACAGCCTTGATGTACTCCTTTTCCTATTTGGAACCAGTCTGTTGTTCCATGTCCAGTTCTAACTCTTGCTTCCTGACCTGCATACAGGTTTCTCAAGAAGCAGGTCACTAGTCTTTGATAAATTTCTATTTTTTTGTCACAGTAGATACTGGAAACTCTCATACATTTCTTGCTCCACTTAGAATCAGCCATTTTCCCTAGTATCCCTGGTTCCTTTTTTTTTGGAAATGGTATTTAGAGATAATAATATAGTAATTAGAGAAAAACATCATGTGTTTATGCTAATATTATAATTTAAATGGAAAACTATGGATTTTTGCTGAAGTTTTATATTTTATGCTTGTATTTTTTTCTCTTCCACTAAAAATCTTGCTCTTCACAATATTAGAATAATCACTTATTTGCTTTATGCTACAATAAACCTATAATAGCTACACTAATAATGATACCAATATTAGTGCTAACAGTAAGACTAAAGAATGCAATTTATCTTTGAGACTTTGTGTCCTTATATTCCATGAGAGATTTATAATCAATATTCTGTTTTGAAGTTATTTGAGGTATTTCTCTATGTAGTTATGCCACCAACTTGATGTACAGTTCAGTTTCTTTGTTTTCATTTATTTTAATTCTTAAATGTTCTTTTCTGTTTTGATTTTTAATTATGTAAGACATTGACATGATTCCAAGTTCAACCTATGTAAAAAGATACAGTAAACAAATGTTTTCACCCCTGCCCCCTCCACATTTCCTCTTTTCTTCCCCATAGAAACCAGTTTTTATTAGTGTTTGGTTTGGCTCTATATTATTTCTTCTTAAAAATATAAGGAAAATTATTTTCACAGTAGTATTTCCCTTTACCTTTCTTAAAAAAAGGGAGACCATACCACAAATATTACTCTACATTTTGCTTTTCAAAAAACTTAATATATCTTGGAGACCAATCTTTATTAGTATGTTGCTGCTGCTGCTGTCACTTCACTCATGTCCGACTCTGTGCGACCCCATAGATGGTAGCCCCCCAGGCTCCCCCATCCCTGGGATTCTCAAGGCAAGAACACTGGAGTGGGTTGCCATTTCCTTCTCCAGTGCATGAAAGTGAAAAGTGAAAGTGAAGTCCTTCAGTCGTGTCCGACTCTTAGTGACCCCATGGACTGCAGCCTACCAGGCTCCTCCGTCCATGGGATTTTCCAGGCCAGGGTACTGGAGTGGGGTGCCATTGCCTTCTGCTATAAGTATGTAGCTGCTGCTGCTGCTAAGTCGCTTCAGTCGTGTCCGACTCTGTGCGACCCCAGAGACGGCAGCCCACCAGGCTCCCCCATCCCTGGGATTCTTCAGACAAGAACACTGGAGTGGGTTGCCATTTCCTTCTCCAATGCATGAAAGTGAAAAGTGAAAGTGAAGTCACTCAGTCGTGTCCGACTCCTAGCAACCCCATGGACTGCAGCCTACCAGGCTCCTCCGTTCATGGGATTTTCCAGGCAAGAGTACTGGAGTGGGGTGCCATCGCCTTCTCCTGCTTATTCCTTTTTACAGCTGCATGATACTCTAGTGATGCCATAGTATATTCAACCAGTCCCCTGTTCACGGACATTTTGTCTCTATCCAGTCTTTTTCTATTACAAATAGTGCCGTGATAAACACCTTTGTACATAGAAATTTTATGTTTTGCTTGTTTGTATCTTTGATATAGATTCTAAAAGGTATATCTGACATAAATCTCAAAGGTTAAAGGCACAGGGAAATTACCCTCTGTATGTAATTGTGCATTTTTCATTCCTATCAGTAATATATGAGAGTGCTTGTTTTTCCTAGACTCGCCAATAGAATATATTCTCAATCTTGGTTTCAGGACAGACCACTTATAAGGGAGAAAATTATTGTAGACTCCCTGTGTTGACTTAAATGATTTATGTTATTACTTAAATATGAGAAAACATAAAACTATATATAATATCAATTTTTACACTTATTTATTGTTGCTGTTCAGTAGCTCAGTCCCTCATGTATTTGCCATGAAGTTATGGGACAGGATGCCATGATCTTCATTTTTTGAATGTTGAGTTTTAAGCCAGCTTTTTCACTCTCCTCTTTTACCTTCATCAAAAGGCTCTTTAGTTCCTCTTCACTTTCTGTCATTAGGGTGGTGTCATCTGCACATCTGAGATTATTGATATTTCTCCTGGCAATCTTGATTCCAGCTTGAACTTCACGTGATGTACTCTGCTGCTGCTGCTAAGTCACTTCAGTCGTGTCCAACTCTGTGCGACCCCATAGCTAGCAGCCAACCAGGCTTCCCCGTCCCTGGGAATCTCCAGGCAAGAACACTGGAGTGGGTTGCCATTTCCTTCTCCAATGAATGAAAGTGAAAAGTGAAAGTGAAGTCGCTCAGTCGTGTCTGACTCTGTGCGACCCCATGGACTGCCTCTTACAAGGCTCCTCCATCCATGGGATTTTCCAGGCAAGAGTACTGGAGTGGGGTGCCATTGCCTTCTCCGATGTACTCTGCCTATAAGTTAAATAAGCAAGGTGACAATATTCAGCCTGGACGTATTCCTTTTCCAATTTTGAACCAGTCCATTGTTCCATGTCTGGTTCTAACTGTTGCTTCTTGACCTGCATATAGGTTTTTCAGGAGGCAGGTAAGGTGATACAGTATTTTCCACAATTTGAGGTGATCCACACAATCAAAAGCTATAGCATAGTCAATGAAGCAGAAGTACATGTTTTTCTGGAATTCTCTAGCTTTTTCTATGACCCAGTGGATGTTGGCAATTTGATCTCTGATTCCTCTACCTTTTCTAAATCTAGCTTGTACGTCTGGAAGTTCTTGGTTCCCATACTGTGAAGCCTAGCTTGGAGGATAGTTTTTATAAAACTGTAAAAGCAAATATACATATTAAGTATAAATAAACTATAAACCCAATACAATTTGAAATCAGTTTAATATAGTTAATGATTTTTCTGAAATGAAAATTTTTCTGCAATGAAATGGCCACTAAAGAGTGTGAATATGGTACTGCCTGTTGCAACACTCAGCTTCTTTTACATTACATATGAATGTGCTATTGTGTGTCAGATATATTGATCAAGACCCTTTTGGTTACAGGGACAGAAACTCAGTTAAAACTAACCTAAGCAAGATAATAACAAAAAATAACTTTGAGAAATATAATGGACCACACACACATAATCTGGAATGTTGAAACCAGTATGTAACAAATGGGTAGACCCAGGGGTTTTAGTTCTTTTATTTAAGTTCTGTCTCTACTTCTGCCCTTAGTTTCTTCCATGAGAACTTCATTCTCAGACTCTCTCTCTCAGTCCATATCATAGCAAAGTTGGCCCATAGGCAGCTTCAAGACAAATTCATCTTTACAGATCAAGACTGTCCTGGAAAAAAGATTCTCCGTTTCCTTCCCAGTATCTGTAACCACCAACCAAAAAGGACTTTAATTGGCTTGTTTAGATCACATGCTCCTCTGAACCAATCACTGAATCTTTTGATCAGTCAGCTCAGATCTTATGTCTAACTCCAAGAAAAGAAGATAGTAGCTCTCTTGACTTTTAGTCTTATCAAAACTACCAAAAGGAAGACTTGCAAGACAGAAAAACTCTTACAGCTATCCACATCATTGTGGAAAGACTCAATTTCCCTGCTACTTTTCTCTATAGAACCTATTGAAAAATCTTAGTCTGGACACTGATTACCATTATGTGACTTGTTCTTCATTAGACATGGTACAAATTCCTCATTTACACATTGGGTCTTCCCTTAATCTTTCTTTCAGCCAGACTGTAATACTGCAATAGAGTTACTTGAAAGAAACATGGTCACTGAAATGACATTACAGATCTCAGTACTAGCAGGTCATTCAGATACTCAGGTGAGTTTAATTTGAACTGTCATAACAATGATAACTCAAGATTAAAATATTTGAGAAAACATCCAGGAAGCCGTCCCTCCTCTTAATCTATCCAGATGCCATTGAGGACTATTTAAAACATGATTGAGGTTTCCCAGGTGGTGCTAGTGGTAAAGAACCTGCCTGTCAATGCAGGAGACACAAGAGATGCAGGTTCAATTGCTGGATTGCAAAGAGCCCCTGGAGTAGGAAATGGCAACCACTGCAGTATTCTTGCCTGGGAAATCCCATGGACAGAGAAGCCTGGTGGGCTAAAGTGTATAGGGCTGCAAAGAATCATACATGATGGAGCACAAGCTAAAGCATGAATAAACATGCAATAATTGATTTCATTAATATAGTTTTCTAATGATCTGAGTGCTTTTAAATCTGCTAATAAATTGAGTATCATATTTGGTATCCAACCTGAAATTTATAAAAGCAAATATTAGCAGAAATATAGAATGAAAACAGATGTAAATCTAAGTGTATATGTCAAGTTCAGAACTTAATGTCCACAAGAGCTCCAGCTTTATTTGGTTTACTTAAATCCATTTTTCTGAACTCTCTCCTCCGTATGGTAAGAAATCCAAGTCTCTCTGAATAGCTTTTCTGATTCTTGGGACTGTCAGGTTTCTCTTTTCTATATCTTACCTCAGTCTCCCCTCACCTATAATGTGAATTAATTAGGGGTGGAGTTAAAAGATTAGAGAAATTCACTGTACTGCTTAGGAAGTTCAGTCCTAGGAACTGAGAAAAATCTTTGAGATACTCTTAACTATTTAAAAGTATATAGACAAAACTTATATGGGCATTTAGAAAAAACTGTCTTAAGAAAACTCTTTTTTAAAGATAGGTGTAACCACTTCAGGATGTGTGTGCATGCTAAGTCACTTCAGTTGTGTCCAACTTGTTGTGACCCCATGAACTGTAGCCCACCAGGCTCCTTTGTCCATGAGATTCTCCTGGCAAGAACACTGGAGTGGGTTGCCATGCCCTCCTCCAGAGGACCTTCCTGACCCAGGGATCAAACCCTTGTCTCTTAAGTCTCTTACATTGGCAGGCGGATTCTTTACTACTAGTACCACCTGGGAAGCCCGCTTCAGGATGTGAGGGACAGCAATAAAATGAAGGTTAATGGTTTTGCTTAGCTTCAGAGGTTGTAGTACAGCACTGAGATTATCTAGCTAATTCAGCAAGCGCTTCTCATACACCTTATCACCTCTATTGGCCAAAGTTTTCTCATATATAGAATGATACATGGGCTCTATCACCTCCACAAATCCTTGGTATCTTTACTTTAGTTTATAAGACATGGTCTTTAGTGCTGAAGGAATGAAACTGTGGATTAATATAGAGGTTAAAGTAAGACATCAGAAAAAATTTGTTTCCCTGTGAATTTTTACCTTTAATCAAAGATACCTTTCCTCTCATAAGGACAGATATGGTAAAATGGAGAATCAGCTTTGTGGTTGGCATGAAGCTATCAGGCCTTTGTTTTGAAGTTTCAAATCTTCTCTAATGCTAGAAGTAGTTCTTATAAAAGTAGAGATATAGTTACAAAAAAATGAACTGGAACCAGAACTTACAGAAGTTTGCTTTATTAAAAATCCCATATAGATGCATTAAAAAGGAACTCTGATGATAGTTTTTATATTTTGCCACCAGTAGCTTATAGACCATACTGAAATTATTGTGGAAAGACTGAAGTGACTGAACTCAAGAACAGAGATACTGATTTGCAGATGTGTCCCATGGTGAAAAGAGTAAGATACCAAATCCTGGGTGAGGCTGACTTTATAAAAGATCCATTTTCATGTAAAAACTTGCACCTTTTTAATGAGCCAGAATTTTTGTGGGTGAGTTATGTTAAAGACAATGAGACTTAGGTGTGCAAAACCTTCTCTGTGTCATTGAGAGATGGGATCCTTTAGTATGTAAAGTGTGTTGAAATCAAAGGTAACTTGCATAAGATCCATATTGGTTGCTTAATGCATAGTATGGCTGACATCTAGTGCATGCTAAAAAGCATCCTGAAAACCCCAAACATAACATGGTTTTGTGCATTAATGCTGCTGAGGAAAGTGCTAGCTATTAAATATTTTCAAAGTATTCAATATCTGATATTCAGTCTTATGCAAGATTTTTTAAATCCCTTACCATCATGTTGCAGTTGGTATGTAAATCTTTACAGTTTTACAGTTTAATACACTTAAACTGTTTAAAAATGCTTCCATTTTAAAATAGTTTGTATCATGTAAGAGTTAATTCCAGCTCTCTCATACCAGTAAAATAATTATTTCATCAAGTGGAATTGAATCTTTATCTCTCAGTTTGTACAAAAAAAAAAAGAAAATTCAAAAGTGGAATAAGAAATTAAATTGAAGTGTAAGTGATATGTTTTTAGTAAAACCATAATAACATATAGCTGATGTTTTCAAAGCTTGGTTTTTATTTTATTTTAAAATGTGTTTCATGTATAGCTTCAACAGGGTTTTCCAGCAGGTGTCACTGTAGGCAAATATAAAATGACAGATACATGGTTTATGCAGCTTGCTGCTGGTGGTTCCTTGAGAAAAGAGCAGGTTATGTTCAGACTTCTCAATTATTATTTTGTATTTTGTTGTTGTTGTTAATATCAGTCTCCTAGTATTATTTTCTGTTCCTGTTGATGCATTCACGAGTTAGAAATACTACTCAGCTGAGTGAACAGATGCAGCACAGTGTACACTCTGAAATGATGACATGACAAAGAGCTCCCATTTTCAGGGGTAGAACTGTTATAATTTTGTAGGAGAGAATCTTGAATCTTGAAAAGTCAAATTAAAGACTAATATTTTAAATTCTGATGTCTCTTGGGGATCTTCCCTAACAGTATAATAAATTTCTAATTTTTATGGTTACTGTATAAGATTGTTATAAAACTAAAGTTTCATCAGGAAGGAAAAGCTTTCAAATTATTCAGCAAAAGCATTAGTCTGGGATAAGTATGAGAAAGGGAAGAGTAGTAGTAATATTACTGGTTCCTTGAAATTATGCTTTAATAGGTGAGTTAGATTTGAATTCATATTATTCAGCCTGCAAAGAATATCTCATTAGGCCCCAGAACAGCCATTTCTGAGTATATTCTCAAAAAGAAATCCAGAAAACCCATTATTTCTGCCCCTCCTCTTCTTTTTAGTATGCACAGCACAGGGAAAGGGAAGCAGGGTGTTAAGGTACTGACGGGAGGAATTTTTCAGGAGTTATTTTTGCTGATTTCAAAGTTTTGCTGTTTCCTGGTGGCTAAGAGCATCTCTGCATAGCTTTCATAGCTTCTAAAGCAGGGTTTACTCTGCATCTGTAGACTAGATTTGGCTGTTGACAATTTGACATGCGCATATAGAGTTTAAAGAGAAATGCACAACAGAAAGTGGTTCAGCATTCTCTTCTGATCCCATTCTCAATGAAAAAGGTCTGCATGATGGGAAAAATTACATATTACACAGTTCATTCTTAGGAGGACAAAGTTATATTACATACATCCAGGCAGGTAAGTAAAAATATTACTTTATTCATATTACAATCAACTCACAAACTCTCGGGGAAAATTGCTGGTTTCTCTGACTAGAGTTCTTGAGCCCAAAATAGGAGCCACATCTCCTGACTCACTTCTTTCTTCTAGAACATGTTGCCTAAAATAGGAAGTCTTGTGTTTTTTTCCCTCACATCTGAAAACACATTTTCTTTTTAATAAAACTGCTAGGGTTGATTAAGGCCGATTCTTTACCTGGACTGTGCTAGGTATGTCAAACATGTTCTCTTGGTAGATTTCTTCTTCCTCCTCTTTCCTAGGAGGTGGGGTATGGTGTCCTCCTATGACACTGAAACAGGAACAGATTCAAAGCACTTAACATGTTCCAGGATCCTGTAGCCAGAAAGAATGGAGAAGGGGCCTGGATTTGGGTCTTTTCAAGTCCCAAAGCCTTTTGTTCTTTTTTAAAAAATTAATTTATTTTTAATTGGAAGATAATTGCTTTACAATTTTGTGCTGGTTTCTGCCACACATCAACATGAATCAGCCATAGGTACACTTATGTTCCCTCCTTCTTAAACCTCACTCCCACCTCCCACCCCAACCCACCACTCTAGGTTGTCACAGAGCACCAGGTTGAGCTCCCTGTGTTATACAGCAACTTTCCATTAGTTATCTATTTTACATATGGTAATGTTTACATTTCAAAGCTGCTCTCTCTATTCATCCCACCCTCTCCTGTTCCCACTGTGTTCATAAGTCTTTCTCAAATCCTTTGTTCTTAACCTCTACACAAAGTGGACTGTTATATAGGAGAATAACAAAACTCTCATTGGCAAGTCACACAAAAAAGAAAAACATCACTTTTCCTGCATTTTGTGGGCTTTTAAGTTAAAGCCAGCTTCAGCATGTCTACAGCGTTCAGGTTCAATCCTGTGGGGTGACTGGCTATTGCTCAGGGTGATGATCCCAGGATCCCTAGTGCTGTTTCCCTGATTTTGCTTATTAAGCAGAACCATATATTTATACGTTTAAGGCAAGATTCTTAACAAAATCAAAAGCTCTTCTGGATAAAGAGAAAACTCAGGAGCTACAAACTCTGAGCATTATAATCTCATAGCATATTACATTTAGGGTTAGGGTTAGGGAAGGGTTAGGGTTCTTAGAAGGACTAAGATCTACCTTAAAGTTCAGTTTGTGACATGTTAGAATGGTTCCATTTGAGGCTTTGGAGTCGTTTAGACTGTAACTTGTATAACTGTAACATGATTAAGAGTTTACAATGGATTTGAAGTCAGAGAATCCTGGAATGAAACTGTGACTAATCTTCATAACCTCAATTTTCTCATCTCTAACATGGGATAATAGCAAATACCAGCAAAAAAATATCCAGTGGTTAGTATATGCGAGGCACTGTACTAAGTGCTTTAAGGCTATTTCACTGTATCTTTCCATAACCCAGTAGGACAGGTAATGTTATTTTATCCCCATTTTACAGAGGAAAGAACTGAGGCTGAGAGGTTAAGTCCTTCACCTGAGACAGTGAGCTAGTAAGTAGTAGAAATGGGATTTCAACAAAGCCTTTGATTCGTAATGGCTCTTAACTACCATAGGAATAGTTATTATGAATATTAAGAGAAAAATTTAAATGAGGTAATGTACAGGAGGCATTTATGTAGGCATATAGTAGAAAGACAATTTTTTGGTCTGTTTTTGAAACTACGGAGGAGTCTGATAAACTTAACCCTAAGAATACAAGAGAAACTAAGAATCTGTCTTAGGGAACTAAGAATCTATTTTAAGGAATCACTGATTATTTGGTTCTCATTTTCCTAGTATTTCATTAGTTAATGCTTATGTAGAAATTATGCTCAGGTACTTGTGTACACACACAGAGTTTTTAGTTAAAAATAGAATATACAAGAACATACAATATCTTAGAATCATAAAAGTTAATTTAAAAGTTTATATAAGATATCAATTTACTTTTAAAAATATAACTATCTACAATATCAAAGGTATGCTCATCATAGAAAACTTGGAAATTAGAGAAATTACATATAGAGAGAGAAATCATGATCCTAGCAAACAGAAATAAGTACAGTTAACATTGTATTCTTTTTTTAAATATATATTCTTTTACTTAATCCATATGACTTTATAGTCTTTTAAAATATGCTATTTCTTTATATTAAAATTTGTTATAGATTTGTATTTTTAAAAAACATTTGAAGTCTCTTGTGATTGTTAACATTAAGACACGACACACTTGGCCATGGAGATTTCACTGATCAGAGTGATTTCTTTTCGGTCCAACAAGGCAACAAGGTGTTTTTTTGTTTGTTTGTTTGTTTGTTTCAGTATTTGAAGGCAGTCTTCCAGCCGTCTCTCCCACAGTGCATTAGACATGTCAGGAGGTTCTTGCAGCACCACTGAAGAGAAATGCTGAGGATTGGAGCAGACTGGAGGCTGTGTGGACTGAGGGGAGGTGGTGTGCTGGGCAGAGTGTGGGAGTTCCATCATCCGGGTCTAGCAGGGTGGAAATACGGGGCTGATGGTATCATGACAGACTGCTGAAGGGAGAGAAGTAATGAAGCAACAAAGCTTCATGCGAGTACTACGTTAGTCTGGTCAGGCTGCTATAAGAGAACACCATAGGCAGGGTGGCTTATAAACACTAGGAATCTATTTCTCATGGTTCTGGAGGCTAGGAAGTACAAGATCAAGGTACTAGCAGATTTGATTTCTGGGGAGGCCGCGCTTACTGGTTCATAGACAGTCACCTTCTTATTATGTCCTCATATGGCAGAAGGTGGCAGAGAGCTCTCTGGGGTCACTTTAAAAGGTACTCATATCATTCATAAAGGCTCCACCCTTAGGACCTCTTCTCCTCACAGAGGCCCTGCTTTCTTAATACTGTCACATTGGGGGTTAGGATTTTTAACAAATGAATTTTGGGAAAACACGGGCATTCAGTCTACCCAATACTCTATTATGGCTTACATGAGAGAAGAATCTAAAAAAGAGTGGGTATATGTATAACTGAGTAGCTTTGTTATACACATGAACATAACACAACATTGGAAATCAACTCTACTCCAATTAAAAAAACATTCAGTCTGTACCAAGTAGTTGTGCTTTGAAACAGGAAGATACAATGAGCTTAAACTCAATAGAGGAGTGAGAGGACAAAGCAATGTTTTCTCTCTGATAACTATTAGGAGAGCTCTAAAGGCTATAGATGTCAAGACTCTCCAAGACCTTGAAACACTTGATCAAAAACAACAGAAAAATATGGACGTGCCTGGTTCTGTGGTTACTTGATGCTGGAATCCAAAGTATGAGACATTTAAGGCTTTTACCTCAAAGTAAGATTGAAAAAAACTGGGATTAGATTAAAATGGTTTAATAATTGTTGAAGTTTAATGGAAAAAGTACTTAATTTAAATTTCTTTTAATTTTGTCCTAAGTTACATATTTTAGTCGCCTTCTGCTTTTTGTGACCTCTGATCACCGTTTCACTTGGCATACAAAATTATTTACTTCTTTACTTGTGAAAATGGACTTCCCTGGTGGCTCAGACAGTAAAGCGTCTGTCTATAATGCGGGAGACCCAGGTTCGATCCCTGGGTTGGGAAGATCCCTTGGAGAAGGAAATGGCAATCCACTCCAGTATTGCCTGGAAAATCCCATGGACAGAGGAGCCTGGTAGGCTACAGTCCATGGGGTCACAAAGAGTCGAACACGACCCCATGAGCGACTTCACATTCGTTACTTGTGAAGATGTAAATCGGGTCCCATCACCTGTCTGTTTACAAGTTTTCCTAAATGGCTTCCTGAATGTGACTGGTAGGGCTCTTCACTCACAATTCCCAGGCCAGTGGCCTTTTTAATCTCTATGGAGCACTCTGACTCCAAGCCTGTTCCTGCTCCCACATTTACTTGGTGGATGTCAGTTCTCAATTTGGTGTCCCTGCATCCCAGACAAATACAGACCTAAGTCCTAAAGAGAATAGAAGCATAGCATTCACTGGAAAAAAGAACAGGTTGTTCTTTAAGAATTATTTATGAAAATTTATGTACACGTATAGAGGTATACACAAACTCACACAGACACACACCTGATATCATTTCTAGGAGCTCAATCAAGTGATTTTAAGGATTACTCGAGAGTATTTATGATGTCGAAGTAGTTTTTATAATTTGGTGTGGGTCACTAACTGGGTTAAATTAAGAGAAAAAATACATAGTTTTAAAATGAGAAGGTGAGATGCTGGTAAAGAGGGAGAAAAAAAGCAGAGATTTGGGCAGTGGACACTTATAAGATTCTAATGTCAATCTCAGTAAGCATGACTTCTCTGAGTAAACTGCCTGAGGTGATATGTCATTTATCCATTCATTCCCTTCATTCTACTATGTATCTTCCTTTTTAATCTTCCCCCCAAAATTTTAAAGTATCTTTCTACATTTCCCAGGAGAACTGGCTTTAAAGCATTTATTTTTTAATGCAAAGAAAAAATTGGGGAGATTAAAACTAAGAAATCTTTAACCATTTCCAAAGGCCCATCCATCTATTCACCTATTCATTAATTTGTCTGTACATACATACATCATTCATTCACTATTAAATACCAACTTCATTCTAGATTCTATCCTGAGAACTGGCATTCAAGGACAAATATCCTTTCTCATTGCTGGGGGTGAGTTTATTACACTATGAAACAGGTTCAAGTTTTAGGATGATCATTGAACTGAGAATCAGAGGAACTGAGTCTGCCTTTTTCTTTTACCCTTACTCATTTCCCTGTTTTCTTCTTTCCTGAGCCCTGGGTACCCATTTCCTCATCTTGTCTGTGAAGAAAAAGTAGACCTCTGACACTTGAGAGGCATTCTCTTGGCTCTAAACATACTGCCCAATATGTAGTCACCTTTAATAACATTTTATCAAATAAATGAATGAATGAATAAATAATTATACCCAGAGGTCTTCAGGAATCCATATTTGGGAATGATAATAGCAACCTTTCCCTGTCAAATCAATCAAAATATAGCTAGTTGAAATAACCTGTTCAGATGGGAGCAGATGGTAAATGTCAAATTGTGAAGCTCTATCATGATGACCTTTCTTCCCCAACTTAGACCATTTAACCCTTTCATGCTACAAGATCAACCAAGGCCACCTCTGAGTACCTTATGGTAGAGAAAAATACTCATTTGTTTAAAATTATGAGTAAATCCAGAATAAATTTTATGATTTTCACATTCTCATGTAGTGGATAAAAATATAAAACTGCTATCATGATATGTTCTGAGAAATTTTTAGAGTTGGAAAAAAGCTCCTAATGCTTGGAAATGTAGGGAAATCATCCTGTGAAATATTATCTTGGGGAAGTACATTATTACAGGGAAGGCTAGACTGAATGAATGATAGTTAATATTTTCTGAGTGTTCTGGTGCCTTACCTGTATTAAATCATTAATTCTCACAGCAACCCCATAGTTGAGCCCTATTATCACTATTAAGATCTGTATTTTAGAGGTGAGAAAAGGCGCACAGAAAGACCAAGACTTAATTAAGTTCTTTGCACTGGTAGTGGTAGAGCCAGGATTCGAAGACAGCCAATCTGATTTTAAGGTTCACATTTTAAACTGCTTCTTATTCTGCTTCCAAAATATGTTTTGTTCTTCTTTTGTGCTATTTTTGTTAGATCACATCAAGCTAAAAGTTGAACAAAAGTATGTAAGGAAGATGGTTACACACCCAAAAAACCCAGTGGCATCAAACTGTTAATATGCATGTTAAGGAATTTTACTTGTACTTAAAAACTTTAATTTTGGCATTCTTTATACGTAATGATAAAATATATGTGTGTATTTCTTCTCATTTCTAGGCTCACAATAATTATGTAATTTCCTTCACTTAAGGTAGAATAAACTGTTAATAAATTGAGTGGTTGGCACTTAAAGACTGTTAAAAACCACTTCAAATAACATGACAATCTCATCTTTACGGTAATGCCAGGTTGTTAATTAGATGAACTACCCAAATACAGAGATTATAGTTAAAATCGCTTTGAGACTGCCTGTTTTACAACATCCTCTATGCCATGCACTTCAACTCCCATTTTTAAAAGTAAAAATTTCCAGCACTACTTAAAAGTTCCTTTTCCTAAGCATGAGATTTTCCTGAAAAAAAATAAAGGTCTTGCTAATTAAATAGTTCTATAAACAAAGCATCTGTATTAATGGGAAATATGTAGGAACAAAATGCTCAAGGCAGGAAATTAGTCTAGGTGCAGAAGGGAAAATGTCATTCCGATTGAATCTTTTGGTGATGCTAGTTTTAGAAAACTTGAAAGTACCCAGATAGCTGAATTAAAAAAAAAATATTTTTAAAAAGTCATTTTTACTTTCAGTAGTGGCCACCTTTGTATACTTTTGAGCACAGTAAAGATCTCTCCAGTTTTAACGTCACCACTCATCTCCAGAGAAGGACCCAACATCTTTTTTTCCATGGTCTTTGATTGTTTCCGCATTCCCAGTAGCAGCGTCTCTCATCAGGATTGAGTCTTGAGCAGTCATAACACTTCTATTTAATTCTGTAGCCAAACAGCATTTGTTCCATAACAATTCTTAAGTATTGTCAATGTCCCAGGCCTTGAGCAAGAACGGGGGAATACCTTTATGAGTAAGAAATGGCCTTGAACTGACCTTAAGGAAGAGTCTGTCTAAGAGTGTCAGAAAGAGCATTTCAATCAGAATGAAAGGACTTAAAGACTAAGACTGGGGCTGAGGAACTGGTCAGGCTTGAATTTGAGGTCTGTGCTGTGCAGTCTGAACAAGAATCACTGGGAGGATTCATGATAAAGGTATATGATTCCCAGGCCCAGTGCCAAGCACAGATATTTTCATAGAGATTCTTTAAGGTGGTTCAGGTCACCTCCTGACCACCCTTTCTAAAGTTACCTCTTACCCCAGCCAGGATCTTTATTTAGTTACATAATGATTACCAACCTCCACCCCCCATCTCCAAGACATACACTGGAATGTAAGCTTCATGAGGGCAAGGGTTTGTCTTGGTCATTGCTATATCTCCAGCACCTGAATAGTGCCTGGCACATAGTAGGTACTTAATAAAGATTACCAATATTACTAATGGTATAAAGCATGGAAGTATATGGTGATTCATAGACATTGTATTGCTGTAGATCAGGGCTTATTTACGGGGTAGAGGAGATGAAGCTAGAGGCACATTCAATGTTTTTACTGAAAGCTGCTAAAGGGTTTGGATTTTATCTGTCAGGTATTAGTAGATATTTGAAAAAGAATCAAAGTTCACGTTGTTTGTAGTCATTGGGAACAGAAAGTCGTCAGCTGATTCTTGGTGTTGTGATTTAAAAAATGCCAAAGCCTCACTTTGAGAAAATTCTCCCTATTTTTCTTCTGAAGGCACTGAAGTCCTATGTGTTTGGAAGGAGTCACACAGACTTTCTCTTCCAGCCAAACACTGCTCACCTCCATAAAGAAGTAGAATGTTTATTATTTAGATAAGCAGATTTCTATGTTGTTTCTTATTGGTTCAAAGAGAATTGCAACTAGACTTGCTTTAATTTTGTGAGGGAGGAATGGAGTCTACCCAGATGGTTGTAGAGCCTCTGGTTCTCCATTACATTTCTTCTACGTGCTCCACTGTCTTTCCCTCATGTTTTGTCCACCTGGCTTCCCTAGTTTGTTCTTCTGGTGAAGCTGCCATTCACAAACTCATTGGGCACAGTGATTGGTTCAGGGAAGTGCACCTAACCCAAGCAGGGCAAGTTAGAGTCACCCCTGGGGTAGATACAGATCCCTAAAGGATTACTTGATGTTTGAAATTAAATGTCACTCATTAAATGAATGGGTTGAATAGGTCATATTTATGTCTTGTCAAGTGGGATTGCCATATAATAGTTCACAAAATAGAAACTTCCCAGTTTTACGATATATAATATCTTCCTAAAAACCTGCAGTATTATAGAATAGACTAAACATGAGCTATTTAATTATTTGTTAGATGATGTTACATAGCAAAATAGGTGGTGATGGCATCAATATAGTATAGGATATTAATTTGGCAACACCAAATGAATAGAACCAAGAAATGACATCTTACCTGTCGAATTTATTTCAACTGGATTTATGCTTAATGTTCCCAAAGGCTGCTAAATGTTTTATGATTATATTAAAAAGATAAAATATTAATTTTGTCCAAAATTGTGACTCAAGGTGCTTTGACAACATATATATTTAACCTTTATAAGTATTTTTGTGGACTTCACTGTGAACCCTAGCACTTTAACAACATGTACTTTACAACATATATTCCACAAACATTTTATGCCATGCTTTTCTCTGCTCTTAGCTGCTATAGTACACATCAGGCTCAAAGAGGTTCTTTTTCTCTCCTTGGGCTGAATGGTCCATTTTTCCTATGGTGTAGTAAGCATCATTTACACATGTGTTATAGACGTATAGACCTCACTGCCTTGCCAAAGGCTCTGTGCCAAGTGCTGTATCTATAAAGATGACTAAGATACCATATCTGCCCTCAAGAAGTTCACAGTCCAATGACCAGGTTTATTGTCTATCTGGAACTTTAAAGTTCAAGGGCTGAGCAAAGAGACTAGGAGGTGGCAAGAGATAAAGATGGAATGGCAAGCACAGAATGGATAGAAAAAATTCTGTTATCTCCCCATTCCCAAATTTGGCCTTTTATTCTGGAGGCTGTCTTCTCTTTGAAAATAAGGAAATAAGGAAATAACAGGATTAGATTTGAATGTTAGCAAAAGCACTTTGGTGGGACTGAAGAGCAGGTTAAAAGAGACCTGTTATGAGTTGAACTGTGTCCTCTTTTGAAAAAGATCGTTGATTTTCTAACTCCTAACCCCTCAGATTGTAACCTTGTTTGGAAATAGAGTGTCACTGCCGATGTAATAAGTTATGATGAAAACATACTGCAGTCAAGTGGTTCCGTAATCCAGTATGATTGGTGTTCTTCTAACAAAGGGAAATTTGGACACAGAAACAGATGTGCACAGAAGGAAGATGATGTGAAGAGGCTCAGGGAGAAGATGGCCATCTCCAAGTCAAGGAGAGAGGCCTCGAACAGATAGTTCCCTCATAGCCCTCAGGAAGAACCAGCTCTGCTATGACAGTAGTTTGGGACATTTGCTCTCCAGAACTGAGGCAATCAATTTCTGTTATTTAAGGGAGCCAACTTGTGGTAGTTTTTTTATGAAACAAATATCTGAAGATTCTAGGCCTTCATTGGTACACAGTACCAATGAGGGCCTAAACTAAGGTGGGATGGGGTGAAGAGAAAGGATTTGAAAAATGTTTTGGAAGGAGAATTGACAAACTGTGGTGACCAGTTGGATATGTGGAGTTAACATAGTAATTAAAATGAACCTAGATTTTAGTCCTGGCTCTCTTCCTCCTCACCTGTTTGAATCTGAACCAGCCATTAATCCTCTTTATGCTTCAGTTTCTTATCTGTAGAGTGAGTCGTGATAGTTCCTATCTCACTGGGTTGTTGTGACAGTCAAGAGAGTGCAGTTTAAAATTTAGGGAGGGTGTGGAGAAAAGGGAACCCTCTTACCCTGTTGGTGGGAATGCAAACTAGTACAGCCACTATGGAGAACAGTGTGGAGATTCCTTAAAAAACTGGAAATAGAACTGCCTTATGATCCAGCAATCCCACTGCTGGGCATACACACTGAGGAAACCAGAAGGGAAAGAGACACGTGTACCCCAATGTTCATCGCAGCACTGTTTATAATAGCCAGGACATGGAAGCAACCTAGATGTCCATCAGCAGATGAATGGATAAGAAAGCGGTGGTACATATACACAATGGAGTATTACTCAGCCATTAAAAAGAATACATTTGAATCAGTTCTAATGAGGTGGATGAAACTGGAGCCTATTATACAGAGTGAAGTAAGCCAGAAGGAAAAACACCAATACAGTATACTAACGCATATATATGGCATTTAGAAAGATGCTAACAATAACCCTGTGTACGAGACAGCAAAAGAGACACTGATGTATGGAACAGTCTTATGGACTCTGTGGGAGAGGGAGAGGGTGGGAAGATTTGGGAGAATGGCATTGAAACATGTAAAATATCATGTATGAAACGAGATGCCAGTCCAGGTTCAATGCACAATACTGGATGCTTGGGGCTAGTGCACTGGGACGACCCAGAGGGATGGTATGGGGAGGGAGGAGGGAGGAGGGTTCAGGATGGGGAACACATGTATACCTGTGGCAGATTCATTTTGATATTTGGCAAAACTAATTATGTAAAGTTTAAAAAATAAAATTAAATTAAAAAAAATAAAAAATAAAATAAAATTTATTACAGTGATATGTAAATACTTAATATGATAATCTTAGTAAATACAGTAAATACTCAATAAGTTTTTTTTTTTTTTTTAATATGTGGGTTGTATGAAGGGGATTGAGAATGACTCAGATTTCTGACTTGGCCATCAGACAGGGCCATGCTGTTATTCAGGGAGAAGAAAAAGAGAAAAATGGATTTGGGAGGCAACATAGTAAATTCAGTTTTAATTAAATTTAAAACATACAAGCAAATTATTTGTCATTAAAAATATACTGCCTTACCTTTTATGTTGACTTTCATAGAGTTCAAGTTTATATTTTTAACTTAACAAAAGTTTATGTTTAACTTAACAATTGGAGATACTCTCACAAGGAAAATGAGATAAGCACCATTGAGTTTTTAGGTTGCTAGAGGGAAAGGATTGTAAAATCATATTTGTTTAAAATTCCTTAAAAAATCTGTATTGATTAAAATGGCTATTATAGTGGTGAATTGAAATATTGACTTGTCAGTTCAACCAATAATTAGCTCTTAATTAACCTTCAGTTGTCACTTATGACCACCCTGTCCCTTGGATAATGACCTTAGATGTGGCGATCGATACCAGAGAAATTGAGTCATCTGATGGAGGTTATCCTTGGCTAAGTTTTAGTTCTAAGTTTGCCAGATAAAATCCAGGAGACCCATTTAAATTTGAATCTCAGATAAACAATGAATACTTTTTAATCTTCAATATACTTCCCCCCAAATTGCACAGGACATATTTATACTAAAAAAAAAATTTGTCATTTATAATGTGTCACTTAAATCCACATTAAGTGATATCCTGCATTTTTGTGTGTTAAATCTGGCAACTCTATCTTAACTGTATTGATGGAATGTACTTCTGTAGAAATATTTTTAAAAAGTGAGCTTATAATCATCCTGACTTGAGACACAGTGTGCTTATAACTTGGTATACACTATTTCTCAAGAGAATTTCTTGAACTCAGGGATTTGCAATTAATGATTTAATGGTGAAAACATAAGCAAGTACAATGGGAATAAACACTGCCAAAGATAACGCATTATTTAATAATGTATAGAAGTCAAAAGAATCAACCACATATATAGTTTCTTAGAGTGATATTTTTTGTAAGACTTTATTTAACAGATTAATTCCATGAGCAGCTATTTTGTTTTCTGTCTACTAATGAGTAGATTAAAATATAATGACTGCCTGCTTGTTTAATGAAGATGACAAACCCTCCATGTTGTGCTTATCTTTGTATGATGTGTTTCATATATAGCTTATATAATTATACCCTAAGAAATAAAGTCATAAGCTACTTTAAAAATTATTAGACTCAGAGTGACATTTTAGATAGCGGATGCTGCTGCTGCTGCTGCTAAGTCAGTTCAGTCGTGTCGGACTCTGTGCGACCCCATAGACGGCAGCCCACCAGGCTCCCCCGTCCCTGGGATTCTCCAGGCAAGAACACTGGAGTGGGTTGCCATTTCCTTCTCCAATGCATGAAAGTGAAAAGGGAAAGTGAAGTCGCTCAGTTGTGTCTGACTCTTCACGACCCCATGGACTACAGCCTACTAGGCTACTGCGTCCATGGGATTTTCCAGGCAAGAGTACTGGAGTGGGGTGCCATAGATAGAGGATGAGATGTGGTTAAATGCCATGTGATTTCAATTTAGGCTTTGATTTTATTCATGAGGCCCCTTTTTGCTATCTTTCATCTCATCTATTCCTATACCTTTTGAATATGACTAGAAACCATCATGGGATCATTCTGCCTCTGTCTTGAACATTCATAGCCAAAATATTTGGTACAAATGGGAAAACTGGTAAGTTTTTCTTCTAAATCTAGGCATGTGATTTTGCTTGCTGCAGAATTGTAGTGGTTAGTTTGTTTGTTCACTTAAAATTTATCAGATCTTTTGCTACAAGTCATGCTACTTTGACTTTTTAGAATGGTTTATCTTCTTACTTCCTGTAACTTACTATAATGCTTGTGAAGTCATCATGAAGAGATGAAAATTATACTTCTCACTTTCCCAAGTATTTGCTCAAGTATTTTAAATGAATGCTAATTATTAAAAATACCCAAGAGAAATTCAAAACACAAATACTTTGAGATTCACTCCTAAGAAGAACAAAATAATATCAAGCAGTTCCCAGATTACAAATTGTCTGAGAAAATTCTAATTTATGTTTGAAAAAAGGCAATACAGAGATTGTGCTCACCATTTTTTTCATTACCCCATGATCACAGAATTGCTCAGAACTGTCTTGCCACTTCTGGAGGCATTCTGGTAGAAATGATTCTTTTCCTTCAGCAAATAAGCACCTCTTTTTCCCTTCATTTTTTTGTTCTTTATTTCTAAGGGACTGTGGAGAGGAATAGAGGGATACATTCATTACAAGAACCATAAGACTCTACCCTGTAAACATGTTACTTCTGGGTTTGGGATAAAAGCAATGCTGCAAAGGAATTTTACAGAACTACAGCATACCTAGAGAGCTTTGGAAGCATTTAAGAGGAGTACCTAACCAATGCCATGATTGAGGGAAGTCTGCTGAGAGGAAGTAACTTCTAAATTGAGAAAGAGAGGATGAGTAGAAGTGGATGGTGAAGAGAATATTCCAGGTGGAGGGAAAAGTACATAAAGAGACCCAAGAGCTGATAGAGATCTGCTAATTAGAGAATTGAACTTAGCTTAATTTGCCAACTAGAGTTCTAGGCCAGATTAAGAAAGTGTCATAAATCATAAAAAAGAGAATTTTACCCTGAAGACTTTGCTGAAGAATCAATGGAAAGTTTAATGCTGTGGAGGACATAGTAAGATTTATACTGTTTCAGAGATGTGGAGAATGGACCTGAGGGTTAAATGAAAGTTGGAAGAGCTGGTATGATGCTTTTCCAGTAATCCAGGTGAGGTGATGGCGACCTGACCAGGAAATTGGCTACAGGAAAGAGAAAACTGAAGAGCTCCCAGAAATATTTAAATGGCAGAGTTGACTGAACTTGATTGTTGGGTCACGGAGAATGAAATGAGGGAGGTCAGAGGACGATTTCCAAATATCTGGATTGGGAAATTAGTTGGATAAGCTGTAATATGATAAAAACTTAGAGGAACAGATATGGACATGGAAGAGTTAAGGGCAAGATAAAAATGAGTTAAATTTCAAGCATATTTTGAATACTTGTGGATACTGAATTATTCAGTCAACACATATTAATGAAATACCAACTACATGCCAGATAGTGTGAATAAAGGTCTTAGAAGTAGAGACGGCAGTGGTATATTTTAAAGATTATAATCTAGTCGAGATATACAGTATGTAAGTAATAAAAATAATAAATATACACAATAAATATGATTCTTGCATGTAGTGGAGGAAAACACATTTATGAATTGATTTGTTTCTACTTAAAAGTATGTTCAGAGACATCAAGTAGATACAATACTGCCTGGCAATAGCCTGTTAGTCTCTGATCCACCTTCTCTTTCCGCAGAGTACCAGCAGCCCCTTTTCTCTTCTCACTTTCATCACAATTCACAAAAGAGAAACAATTCATCTTTCTGTTATAAAAATCTATCAGCCAGATTTGTAGATTTATATCCACATATTCTTTCTTCCCATTTATGCACAAGGATAATGTGTCTTTATCCTTCCTGAGGTCAAGTTATCTCCTTGTACACAGAAGCCAGTCTTCTCTTTTCTACTCAAGGGCACCATGTAATAATCCCATCTTAAAAGTAAACCATCTTCTCTGACTTCATGTGTTCCTCTATCCCCTACCTTATTTCTCTGCCCTCCTTTATAGCAAAACTCTCTACAAGAGTTGTTGATTCTTTAATATCAACTTCATTGAAATATAATTGCCATGTAAAACTGTAATATATTTAAAGTGTACAATGTGGTGATTTGATGTGCATATACATAGTAAAAGAATTTTCAGCCATCTAATTAATTAACATGTCCATCTCCTAACATATTTATCTTTTGTCTGGGGAAGGGAGTGAGAGCATTTAAATTCTGCTTTCTTAGCAAATTTAAATGGTATGTAATATTTAAAGAGGAATTAATTTATGACACAATAGGCAAGATCATTCAAGAGGGCAAGCATTGTCTCTTCAATAAGTGGTGCTGAGAAAACTGGACAGCCACATGCGAAGAAGTGGTCTATTTTTTTGACAATTTTTATTAATCTTACTCAGTGAGTGCATAGAGTATTAAATAATCTTTGTAGTGAGATTGCTGAGGAAACTTCAGGGGTCATACTTCATTTCTTTCTGGCCTTTACTGCTGACTTGGTGACCTTTCCTGCTGAGGATGACTTCTTATCCACTGCCTCGATGACTCCAGTGACCACTATTTGTCTCATGTCCCACACATCACAATGGCCTAGAGGTGGGTACTCAGAGAACATTTCCACACATATGCCCTTGCTGGGGACTATCTGTGCATCTGCACAGTGGCCTGACTTCAGGGTCTTGGGGTTCCCTCCAGTTTCTTGCCTGAGCATCAGTCAATCTTTTCCCACAGCTCAGCAAGCTTGCAGAAGATGTGGGCTGATTGGGAAATAGTTGGGGTGGATCTTCCAACTATTGCGTCAAGACAATCACTTGTGTCATAAAGCTACCAGCCTCCATCTGGTGGGGGAGGGGTCGTTCCAGCCATATTTCCGTGATGAATGTCCTTCACAGATAAATTCTTCACACTGAAGTCCACCTGTCATCTGGAAGGGCCTCAGGCAGGGTCTCCTGGTGCATCTACCCAGCCTTGACCTCTGAGGTGAGGTTGGTGGGGCAAAGGTGACCTCCATCCCAAGTTTCAGGAATCTAGTTTCCAGAAAGTCCACAGACATAGGGCCAATATTTCCAATCATGTGCACATCTTGCAGAGGCAGCCTCAGGGGCTCATTGACCAGTTGAATGGGTGGGAAAATGGAGTCCAGAGCATCCAGGAGAGTCATCCCTGTGGCATTTCCCTCCTTCCTCTTGACCTTCCAGCTCTTGAATATGGGCATGTGGATGCTAGACTATGCTAGCCTGAGATGGGCATGAAGGCCATGGCAGCCGAATTATAGCTGATCTTCTTGATGTAGGCTCTCACATCCTTGGTGATCTGGTGGAAGCTTGCAGCACTGTGGGTGGGCTTGGTGGAGTCTGTCTTGTTGACAGCCATGATGAGCGGCTTCACACTCATTGTGTAGGCCAGTAGTGTATTTGCATATCTGCCTATACTTCAAGAGGCCTACTTCAGATATTCCCATGTTGCTGGCCACAATGACCACAGCACAGTCACCTGGGATGAGCCAGTGATCCTGTTCTTGATAAAGTGCCTGGGGCATCAATGATGGTGATGTAGTATTTGGTTGTCTCAGACTTCCATAGTGAGATTTCATGGTGAAGCCACACTCTCTTTCTGCCTTCATTTTGTCCAGCACCCAGGCATACTTGAAAAAGCCTTTGCCCATCTCTGCTGCTGCCTTCTCAAACTTTTCAAGGTTCTCTTATCAATACCCCTACACTTGCAGCTGAGATGTCCAGTGATGGTATACTTGCCAGAGTCCGCATTGTTGATGATGATAATATTGATATGGGTCTTCTTTTTTACCCATAATGGTGGGTTCTTTAGAATCGCTGATCCAGATATTACCAAGAGCTTCACAGTCTGTAAAGTGGGAGCTGTGTATTATTGATGCTTCTGTTTCCTACCTCCCTTTCTGTTTGTAAGCCATGCAAAGGAGTATTTTTCTCTTTCACTCCACCGTAGTCTCCTTTCCCGAGGTGTTGGTGACCTCACCAACACCTTCCATCCTACCAAACCAATGTTCAGTTCTGACTTTATTTTATTTTCTCTCTCAGCTTTTATTGACATCTCTCCCCTCCTTGAAACTCTTAGATTTCCAGATACCAAAGTTTCCTAAATTTCCATCTATTATCCTCAATCTCCTTTGCCAACTCTTTCTTTTGGCTTTCTCTTATGTAGTTCTAAATATGAATTTCCTCTTGGTAATTTCACCTATTCATGTGGCTTTATATACTGCATATATCCTGATGATTTCTAAATTTATAACTCCAACTTTTTTGAACTGCAGTCATATATTCAACTGCTTATTTAATACCTTGAGATATGGCAACAGAATTCTTAATCCTACATGTCCTACTCCTGCTACCCCTACACCACCAAGCTTGTTCTTCTTCATTCTTGCCCTCTTCATTCTTATTAAATGGCTTCTCTTTTCAACCAGATGTAGGGTTAAAACACCTAGATTGTGTGCACTACCATTCTCTTTCATTTATGCTCCCCATATTCAGAAGGTTCTGTTGACTCAATCTTTAGGATATATGCCAAGTGTTATTAAATTTTTATTAAATTTACTATACAACATTAACCACCGTGGTAGACTACATCTGTGTAGCCCACTGTTTTCCCCATGTTCCCATTTCTGGACCCTCTCATAATTATTTCTCCACAAAATAATTAGGATAATCTAATAGTTTCTCATTATATTTGGAACAAAATTCAGACTACTTGCCATGACCTATAAGGCCATTCATGACCAGCCCCACCTACCTCTTCGTTTTGAACCTTTCTCCCCCTTGCCCTTTATAATCCAGTGTAGAGAAGTGAAATTATTTATATCTTAGAAGCTGAATTAATAATTTTGTTAATGGATTAGATATAAGTGATGAGGAAAGCAGTGTATTAAGGACAACTCAAAGGTTTTGGTTTGAGCAACCAGGTGGGTGGCAGTTTGCAAAACTGACCATCAAATCAATGGAATGATGCTGTGAAAGAGCATTTTTCTTCTGAAAGAAAAAAGGAGAAGCAGACTTTTTATTGGTTTGCATTTTTCGTGGAAGAGGGTGAAATAAGTTTATTTAGGACCAAAATACAGTAGCTTTGATTCTTGTGAATGGGATCTATAGGTAGTTGATTAATTGAAAAATCTGTTTAAGAACAGATTCATTAAAAATAGTACTAACATAAGAGAAATCTTTTATTTTGGCTAAGAACTTAAAACTATTTTCATCCACCCGTTTTTTTTTTTTTAATGTAGGTTCAAGGTATGTTCTTTGACATGGCTCCATTAATTAAATTTCTTCTTTTACATAAACCACATCCATAATATATTATATAATATTTCTAGTTTTGATTTATGTAAAACTGGAGCTAAAGCTTAAATTCACATCTGAAGAAGTTGCGAGGCAAAACATTTCCAGATTTTTATAATTTTCTCCAGTCTTTTACATTTTTTGTTCCCCATAAACAATTTAATAGAAATTACTTGTTAGCTACTTGTTCTTATTTTAAAGCATCTGATATATTTTTAGACCACATCGTTTTGTTTTCTCACTTACATTTCATCAGATATATAGTAACACTAATTAAAATTACAAACTCACAATAGCAAGTACCAGTGAAATGAAAAAGTTTGGAAACAAGTTTAATCAATTCTTGGTAAGCCTAAATACAACTGAAGATGCAGTTGCATTTGGATTTTCTAGAGAGCAATTTACTAGTTGTGACTATTAAGTATGACTTAGGTTTCAATTACAATATATGGAGATTACTTAAAGACAATTTCTACTGTGTATATACACTAGATTTCACATACATAAAAATCTATTTTATGTACATACAGTGTAAATACCCTGAAGGCCCTACCTTTCAGGAAAAAATTCTCACAACAGTTTCCTACCCCCTCAGAGTAGTATGGGGTGGGGATGCACAAGATTGGAGAGCATGACAGCAGTTATTAATTTGAGCAGGATTTTGCTAACTGCAGAGTAGTGTCTTTAAAGAGAACATAGACATAAAGCAACTAAAATGGCTTTTGTTGAACTTCAAAGTCAACATTTTAGTGCCCCCAAAATGTGCACTAGGACATAATGACTGTGTTTGGCAAGAAGGAGGATTTTCTGGGATTGAGAGCACCAGATGGTAAAGACAGCCCTGTCAAGCTTGAGAGCAGGGCTGTGTTCCTGTTTGGGAGGTCCTGGTGTATGTATCAACAGAACATCCTTAAATGTCAGTGTTCACCAACACAAATGAAGTAGATAATGACTGTTACTCAGTGACTTGTGTTAGATAAATTAAAGCCTTAACTATTGTCTTTCAAGTCAACAAACATTTATTGATTGCCTGCAATGAGCATGGCACTGTGCTTTTCGGCTGGTGCTGCTGCTGCTGCCAAGTCTCTTCAGTCGTGTCCGACTCTGTGCAACCCCATAGATGGCAGCCCACCAGGCTCCCCCGTCCCTGGGATTCTCCAGGCAAGAACACTGGAGTGGATTGCCATTTCCTCCTCCAATGCATGAAGGTGAAAATTGAAAATGAAGTCGCTCAGTCGTGTTCGACTCTTAGCGACCCATGGACTGCAGCCCACCAGGCTCCTCCATCCATGGGATTTTCCAGGCAAGGGTACTGGAGTGGGGTGCCATTGCCTTCTCCGGTGCTTTCAGCTAGGGATTCACAAATGAAAAACATGATATATCACAAGTTCATACTCTAGTCACAAGCAGGCATTTCAGAACTAATAATGATATAAATCAAATTAGACAGTGCTAGAATGGCCATATGAATTTTTATTAATTTCCCTTTTCAGTGAATTTTGGTTCAGTGAACTGGTTCTGTGCTTTATGAGGTAAGTCAACTTTCATAACCACTCTTAACTTGTATAGATTTCTCACCTTTCAAATGAGCCAGTCATATTCTGGACAATAATGCATTTTATTAAAAATGATATTTTCACTGGATAACTCCATTTAAGAGATGCCAATTAATTATCTATCATTTATAGCTGAATTTTTTTTCTTTGGCATCAGCCTTATGTGTCATTCTCCCAGTGTTTTTTGTTATTGGAGATCCCAGGAGTCTGTCCCTGAAGCCCGGCCACTGAAATGAGTATGAATTTTGGTTAAACTGGATGCTTTAGTGTACCCTGAATGTTAAAAAAGAGTCTGGCTTTATTTAGTAGGCATTTATTGCTTTTTAGCCTGTTACTTCAAATTCTACCTATCTCTAAGATATCAGCACACTTTCAAATAGTATCCTTCTAGTTAGGTCAAGGCTCATGGCCAGACACTGTCTGGGACCATGTGCCTTTTCTTCAGAGTTTTGATCTGTTATAATTTTATATTATTGGTGTGATTTTTCAGCTATTTATCTGTCACTCCATTCAGGTGCTAACCCAGTTGGCTCTAAACTTAACAGAGCAGGAACCACAGAAGTTTTACTCTTCAGCACTGTCTTAGCTTTTAGCCTGGTGCTTGGCACTAAATAGAGGAATGAACTTTGACCTGAAGTCTCTATTTCCTTCTTGTGTTAACTTTTGTGGGAGGGAGGTTGGGGGAAATGATGCAGATGAGTTTGGGTTCTGTACATTTGCTAATCATTTCTTCCTTCTAGTTTCCTAAACTTATTTTTACTAAAGTTTCAAGGATGCCCCACCATTCTATTGGGGAACAAGCCTGTGACCATGTTACCCAGATCGTTTGTAATTGTGTAAATTTTAATCAAGTTTCCCATTAAGAAGTTGCCTTTCCAGGCTGAAGAGGCCAGTGTTTCAATGTGCCTCAAATAGCAACACTAACATGTTGGTTGCTATTTCCTCTGTTGTGTGCCTTCTCTAGCTTCATTATTAAAATTTATGATATGTATGGAGAAGGCGATGGCACCCCACTCCAGTACTCTTGTCTGGAAAATCCCATGGATGGAGGAGCCTGGTTGGCTGCAGTCCATGGGGTCGCAAAGAGTCGGACACGACTGAGCGACTTCACTTTCACTTTTCACCTTCATGCATTGAGAAGGAAATGGCAACCCACTCCAGTGTTCTTGCCTGGAGAATCCCAGGGACAGGGGAGCCTGGTGGGCTGCCGTCTATGGGGTCGCACAGAGTCAGACACGACTGAAGTGACTTAGCAGCAGCAGCATAATCTCACTTAGCATTCAAAAAGTGTAAGTACTGAAGCTTTCTAGGATACTAATTTCAGTTGGGTTTCTACTCTTCTTCTTTCACTTCTCCTTTCCTCTCTCTCCCTCTTCCTTCCTTCCCACACCCACCCCACCTTACTGCTGCTCCTCATCCCCTCCCATCCCATCCCCCTCCTCTTCCTCCGTATTCTCCTTTTTTCCTCACACAACTTTTTATGTAACTGGAGATTTGTACCTTTGAATCCCCTTTACCTATTTTGCCCCCACCCCACTCCCCAACCTTCTGGCATCTACAAATTGTTCTCCATTGTATCTATAACTCTGCTTTTGTTTGGTTTGCTTGCTTTGTGTTTTTAGATTCAACATGTATTTATTATTTTTCTTTATACATTGATGTTTTCTTCACTTTTCAACCCCACAGATGATTCAGTTAGTATTTTTGGGAAACTAGCAATGACTCCTAGACATGTACTTCCTCTGCTTGAAGCTAATGGTTCAGAGCTGTTCATTTTATGCCGATGTCATTTATCATAAAATATGTTACCATATACTTTCTAAGTTGAAGTCTGCTTATTATTTTTCTATCCACTTGTACAAATTGGTAAGATTTTCCTGATGGCTCAGATGGTAAAGAGTCTGCCTGAAATGTGGGAGACCTGGGTTCGATCCCTGGATTGGGAAGATCTCCTAGAGAAGGAAATGGCAACCCACTCTAGTATTCTTGTCTGGAAAATCCCATGGATGGAGGAGCCTGGCAGTCTATAGACCATGGGGTCACAAAGAGTTGGACATGACTGAGTGACTTCACTCACTTCATTCATACCTATACTTTACCTTTTTTCTTAGCTACAAATTGGGAGCTTTCACACTGAATAAATTCGGTCTTTTTGAACATTTATAAATGTGTTAAATATGATTGACATTAATCTTGATTCCCAAAGAACTTCACTCTGGAGGAAACTACACATTTATGCCTATTCTGAGTAAAAGTCATTCCTGGCCTACATCTACCCATGATAAAACTGCCCTATGGCACTACAGTGTCCATAGGGATTTCTGTCCTCCTGTTATTCAAAGGTAGGCCAATTTGTGGCTATCGTGCACTAGTATGGCTGTGCTGATGGCTTATGCACAGTGTCCTTTCTGATTGAGGATTCTCTTCTGATTGCTTGAAGCCCAAACATTGCCTATTATTAATATTTTGAATATTTAAGGTGATCACAAAATCATTAAGCACCATCAGGATTATGTATTATCTATGGGCTTCATATCCATCTCCTAGGATAAACCATAATAGATAACTGAGTCACTTTGCTGTATAGCAGAGATTGGCACAACATTGTAAATTAACTAAACTTCAATAGAAAAAAAATGAACAAGAAAAAATAACATTTAAAACTATTGTTTCACTTCTCTTTACTGGGTAGAGAACTAACATAGCCATAAAAAAGGCTGAAACAAGACTACTGACATAAAATAGAGGATTTGAATTATTTGCAAACTATAATTATGAAGTAATGGTGCTTTTATAGGTCTGGCTTTAAGGCCATGAATCTGAGTCTTCTGGAAACTGAAAGTTCTTTGGATTTTTCAAATAATGGGAGGATATGTTTCTTGTCTCAGGGAAAAGGAGTGAAGCCACTAACTTAATGTCATTCCTCTTATTTCCTTATAAAATAACAGACTTATGACATGTTTTTGTCAGCATGGTCAAAATATATCAGAGCTGTGTGAAAAATCTTAGTTTTTTTTTTTTTAAAGAGGCTGGGCTATAGCTGCAGAGTTGCTGTTAGAGACATGATGGTTCTCTTTTTTAGTATTTTAGTGGAGTCATGTAGACACAGTGGTAAGAGGGGAACATGTCCTTAGTCTGTCATAGAAACCATGGTTTGTATGAAGATCCAATTATTTATTTTTGAATTTCATAAATCATTAGCAGAAGGAATCCATTTTGAATTGAGATTTAGGTTGAGATTTAGCAATTATTTTTCAGTAATTTTGCTTAGTTCTATACATTGTTCGTGAAAGTGTTGGTCACTCAGTCATGTCCGACTCTTTGTGACCCCATGGACTGTAGGCCACCAGGCTCCTCTGTCCATGGAATTCTCTAGGCAAGAATACTGGAGCAGGTTGCCATTTTCTTCTCCAGGGGATCTTCCCAAGCCAGGGATCAAACACGGCTTTCCTACACTGCAAGCAGACTCTTTACCCACTGAGCTACCAGGGAAGCCCCAAAGTGTTTTTAACTGATTGCTATTTTATACATAATAGTGTATATATGCCAATCCCAATCTCTCAATCCATCCCCAATAAAACATTAAAAAAAAACCTTATTGCTCAATTTTCCCATGGTCTAGACACTGTTTCCAAAAAGAACCTGAAAATAATTAAGATTTCACTAGGTACAATGTTGTATTACTTTATAGAGTCAAGATTTTCTCTATTATTGGCCCCCTAAGAATGTTCAAGATCAGGCTTGATGATCAGTTGGTGATTTGTTGTAAGCAAATCCTTGCTCATCAAAATGTAGTCCATGGATAGCAGCATTGTCATCATCTGGAAGTTTGTTAGAAAGGCTCCCTAAAGCCCCAGGTGGACTTCCCAGGTGGCACTAGTGGTAAGAACTTGCCTGCCAATTCAGGAGACACAGGAGACACCTGTTTGATCCCTGAGTGGGGAAGATCCCCTGAGGAGGAAATGGCAACCCATTCCAGTATTCTTGCCTGGAGAATCCCAGGTACAGAGGAGCCTGGCCAACTACATGCAGTCAATGGGGTCACAAAGAGTCAGACATGACTGAAGTGATTTGGCATGCACGCATGCAAAATCCCCAGACCTGCTCAGTCAGAATCCACAGTTTGTCGAGATACCAGGTGATCCATACATACATTAAAGTTTGAGAAGCTTGTTGTGAAGTGTATCTAATTAGGATGAAGTTGGGGAAAGGCCCTGGTAAATATAAATTATCTTTCAAGTTTTGTGTGATTAAGTTTCTATGATTCATGGGGTCGCAAAGAGTCGGACACGACTGAGTGACTGATCTGATCTGATGATACACTAAGAAGGAACCACTTTCAAATGGATGTTATTTGGATCTTTCAACATATGACTAGATGGAAGATGGTAGATGGTAAGTTCTAGATGACTAGATGGTGAATGGAATGGCAATTTTCTTTCACTTTTGCTGTTTTTCAGTGTGTACAGGTACTCTAGTTCTTGGTATTACCAATTTTGATTCTGGTCTTCAAAAATACAACTGTGGATTTGAAGGCCCCATGAGAAAAATCTTGAACTGGATTTGCCATTTTTATGATTTATCATTGTTAATGATCTCTTATGTTCACATTTTTCTGAGTTTTAATTTAAAGCTGGCAGTAATGTGTAATATAATTTCAAAGAATGAATTTGGTCTCAGATTTCTTGGTTCTACTGACAACAGTATAACCACACTTGTCTAAAACTAGTCCCCAGGTCCTGCTTTCTACAGTGAAAGTTATACAAATATGTATTCAGCTATTAGCAGCTGCTGCTGGTGGTGGTGGTTTCCTTTTGCCTTTGGATCTGAAAGCAGCTTGAAAATAGAATAATACTTAAATAATTGAATTTTGGGTAAATTTTGTCAAATTCATTTTACAGTTCTTCATAAAGCAAGCAAATATGGACTAGTACACATACACACACAGTCTTTGTATAAATACTTTGAAAATCTTTAACAAATGAATTGAAAACATATTCAATACTTTATCTTACAACTGTTTCTGAAACCCTTTTCCATTTAATTTCTTCAAATCTGTTAAATCATCTGGGGTGGTTTGACCATAGCTGCAGGCATTCTGTTACAACTAGGGGCTGGGGGTGGGAAGGTGCCACTGGCATCTGGTGGTTAGAGTCCAGACATCTTGCCTGAACATTGTACAGTGTTCGGAACATTCTCGCAGCAAAGAGTTAGCCAGTCCCAATTGTCAATAGTGCCAAGGTTGAGAAGGCCTGTGTTAAACTGAACTGGTTAATGTTTAAACTTGCAGTTAACTCCTGTGCATGGGAATATGCTATTTAGAGACAAAACAATTTATTGACTGCAAACATAAAGTCTAAATACAGTATCATTATTTTTACAAAAGCAATTGAAATGTCAAAATTCAGACTGTAAGGCAAGATGAATCCAATAGAGGATATATGATGTTGCAAATGTCAGAAATAAGTTTGACAAGTATCTTCCCTCCCTTTTCCCTTCAGCCTCAGCAGTTGAATAGGTTTCCTGTTAAGGGAAGCTAAGCAAAATACTGTCATGAAAATATTGGATATTTCAATTAATAAATTCCAAATAAAAGTGGAATTAAGCTAAAAATTATAAAGAGTCCTTGAATGGCTTGTTGATTAGAAACTAATGTAACTCCTTGTCTAGGATAAAACACCAAACAGGCAGCAGCTGCTGGTAATTTGGTGCAAGTAATTGTAGAGCCAATAAGTTGAAGAAGTGCTTATTAAAAGAAACTGCTTTCCTATCTGCTTGTAAGTTCAATTGAGTAATGCACTCTACATGTGGTCTGACACTGGGTAAATTATACACCTGATTTAAAAACACTCCATCCATAAGAGCTCCTATTTTGCTCATCCATAAAATTTTTACTTTCTTCATTACTACTTGCAGCAGTGTATGGCATAATATCTATCAAATTAGGCTTTGAGGACATCTCAGGCTGGCACCCTGCTGACTTGAAACATGTGCTTAATATTACTGCAGTGCTTTTAACCCCATGAGTGCCCTGGGTTAGCCCATATAGGCACACAGAATCTGTTATTTTTATTTCCTCTCTTTACTGCCATATCCTCCACCTACAGAGAATGAGAAGCATCAAAAATAAAGGAGTGGGGGTGGAATTGGGGTGTAGTCACTGGGTAGGAGAAATAGTCAAAGTTTATAGAAATAAGATGGACAAAAATGAAAACTGTGTGGTCGACTGTTTCACAATTTTCAAATCTGTGAGCTAGATGTAAACATTTGAAATCAAGGCATTCTATTCATTTGACTTCATAACTTTGAAAAACAAGGGTAAAACCCCACACAATAGGACTTCTGATGAACTCACATTTAAAGCTAACTTTGAAAGGTATTTTCTTTATGTGTCTGAATGATTTAATTTTAATAAGTATTTATTGCCTTCTCTACTAAGTGCTTGGAGAAGGGCATGGCAACCCACTCCAGTGTTCTTGCCTGGAGAATCCCGTGGACAGAGGAGCCTGGCGAGCCTCAGTCCATAGGGTTGCACAGAGTTGGACGTGACTGAAGTGACTTAGCACACTGCCAAGTGCTAAGCAATGTGCTTGATGGTAAAGATACAGTGATGAGCCTATGCGGCCCATGACATCTTACAGCTCAGATTTTGCAAAGGGATCAATATTTCAACAATTAACTATAATGCAATGATAAAATAAAAATAACCTCAAGACTCTTGTTCAACATTCATTCATTCATTTGTTCATTCAGGGGAAATGATGCCTTTAATAATTATTTTACTTGCTGGGTCCCATCGGCAGCTCTTGCTCTATTATTGAGCTAAATACACCTGTGACTATCAGACTGATGCTAAATATTTGAGTCATGTGATTATTTCCCCCTATTCTTATTCCATGCTGACCTAGTAGTCTTCTGAATATAATTTAGCTTCCCACCTGGAACGTTCTTGTGGGGAAAATGAGCTTATGAGAGAACTCCAGTGGTCATTCATTTTTTTGGTGGTAATACTACCTGTTCTAAAAAAATAAACTGGTATGGTATATCGGTCATAATTTTGCTCCCTATGTAATACTCTGGGTTGAAGACCCTTTGATATACTACTTTTCATTATAAGTGAATACTTCATCATTTATCTTGTGAGATTGGTTAATGCGACTTTATCGTCAAAGAAATTGGACCCACTTTCTGAGTGCTGACAAGTCAGGTTTGTCGCCAATCAGATTCCAGAAATTAGTGCAAAGAGTAGAAGTTACTCGAGGATGTGAGAATGTTTAAAAAATAATGTGTGTGGAGAGAGAAAGAGGGAATAAGAGTCATACCAAGGCTAACTCTCAAGGTGTGTCAACCAGCAAAGGAAAATGGAGGACATGGCTAACAGGAGCCCAGAGAGAAAAGGGTCTAGAAAGGAGCAGGGAGGCAGAGATTGGCGAGTCTGAGAAGCAGGCCACTGAATAAGGTAGTTCAGTCCTTCAAGAGAGCAGTGTCAGTGGAGAAGTGGGAGGGAGTAGGGAACCAGATTTCATGAAGTTATGGAATAAATACCTGGCAGAGAAGTGGATGTGGCAAGTGTGGGCTTCCCTTCAAGAAATTTGACCAGAGAATGACAGCTTGAAGTGTTCTCTTCAGAAAGAAAACACCGAAGTGTTTGTGGACAAAATGCAAAGTGCTGCTAGAGAGGAAGGGAATACACGACAGAGTAAATTTCCAGATAGGCATTCATGCATACCTTTGCTATTTACTCACTCATTCCTTCGTTCATGTAGAGAGCACAGGATAGTGGTTAGGCTCACAGATGTTGGAACCAAATGGCCTGGGTTTGAGTACCAGTTCCATTATTACAGCCGTGGGCAAATTAACCTCTATCTGCACCTGCCTCAGAGGGTTATTATTAGGAGTAAATGAATTAATGTTTTTAAAGCATGTAGAACTATACCTGGTATATGGTAAGCATTTAATCATATTTGATAAGAAAGGAGTTAGCCTGGAAAAGGAATAAAATATCTGATCCTCTAATAATCAATAATAATTTTTTTCTATATTTCTTGAACTTCTCATAAAATGTATTTGAGATCCAAAATTACCCAGAGCTTGCAGTGAATAAAATTGCTATATAGATCAGCACAAAATGTTCTGACAATCTTATTCCTAGGTACAACTAGGTAAAATTGCAGAATTCCATAAAGGAGTTAAAGGAATTTCCTGAAGAAATTGCCAACTAATTTTGTCACATTTTTGTGGAATTTGGTGGATCTAACTCCAGGCTACTTTCAGAATACCTCTGGCTTCATATCTTTCTTTGAATTTAACTGCCCTTTCTACCCTCTCTCTTTTATTCTAGGTATCATTCAGAGCTCAGAGAAGTAAACCTGAAAAATTTTAAAAAAAGTTTATTTCTTGTGCTTCTCAATTGACGTTGGCTCAGAGCATATAGGGTTAATTTAATAAATGCATCAGATGGCTCTTCCCTTGGGCATCTCAGTCGATGGGAATGTAATTGCTTATTAATTTGTTGAGAACATTCTGCTATTAATGATGAAAGATGAGTGAATAATTCACTAAACTCTCTCCCTCCTTTCCTTCTCTTTCTCATAGATATATTCTTTCATTTCAGAGAGTCATAAGCATTGTTCATTTTGACTAGTGGCCCACTATTTTTTGAACTCAATATAGGAAAAGGAATACATGAATAAATCATTAAATACTTTGGTGGTGCCAGTGGTAAAGAACCTGCCTGCCAGTGCAAGAGGCATAAGAGACTTGGGTTCGATACTTGGGTCAGGAAGATCCCCTGGAAGAGGAAATGGCAACCCACTCCAGTGTTCTTGCCTGGAGAATCCCACGGACAGAGGAGTTTGGCAGGCTATAGTCCACAGGGTCTCAAAGAGTTGGACATGACTGAAGTTACAGATCTCTTGCTTCACTTTTCACAAAACCAAGTGATAGCTTATTCAGAACAGCAAACCTGTCTCTCTTTTCCCTAACCTGTTGCTAATCTTGGCTTACTTCATCTCTGTTGTACAAGGAGAGAAAAATGCAAGTGTATATTTAATTTTTAAGTTGCATATTGGAAAATAATCCTAACAGCCACCTTGAGAATAGACTAACAGCAGATGACTGTTTTCATCCTCCTGTCCATCTGGGGACTGTCTCCAAGGCTGTGGTAAAGGATTCTAAGTAGGAACATTCCAAGGTTTAACTCAATGGTTATCTGAGAACTTGGATCTGGGAGCAGGTCTGGGATACTCTCTTGATTGGAAATGGGAGCTGAAGGAGCTGTCTGCTGGACAGAAGGCATATCATTTAAAATTGTAAATTTCAGATGGCTGCAAAGAATGTACAGATTACAAAGTTGAAATCATCATCCCTGTGCTCACCAGAATGTGAATCTCAGGCCCTTTGTATTCTAGCTTTGTGATCTGGTAAAAATTGTTTAACTTCCTTGGGAATACTCCTTAGACTTTATAAACTTTAGTAAACTGCAGATGTTGATGTTTCTCCTATGTCCCCACACAGAAATAGTCTGAATTGGATGAAAGAATTTTGTGTACCACATGGAACAACTCTTGGTATTATGATTAGGATTAATCTTAATATCAGTGTTATTGTAGGTATGTGCATACTAAGTTGCTTCAGTTCTGTCCAACTCTTGACAACCCTATGGACTGTAGCCCACCAGGCTCCTCTGCCCATGGGATTCTCTAGGCAAGAACACTTTAGTGGGTTGCCATGCTCCTCCAAGAGATCTTCCTGACCCAGAGATAGTTAAATTAGAACAGAAGTTGAATTAGAAAGAAGCTGAATTTAAGAGCAGAATTAGCCTTAGTTGTTTGACTGAGTAGACTTCAAAAAGAGTTAGCATCTCTCCTTTTAAACAGACTGAATAGGACAGAGATATGGGCCAGGAAAAAGATAGGATTTAGAGGCACCAGAGTCCATGACGGTACCTGCTGCACATAGACCCTTAAGACATGGAGCTTGCATGAATGTGCTGGAAAGAAATTTAAATTATTTTAAATTTCTCCTTTATACTTTTTTGGTTTCTTTCCAAGTTTGATGCAAGCAGGACTTATTAATTTTAAAATTATTAACACCACTATTTAAAAGAAAATATGATACCAAAACCTAAACATGCAAAATGAGAGTACCACAGAAAATAGGAACAGTGATATTTAGAGGAGGAAACTTGGGGAATGACTAAAAGACCTCACATTTTTGGCAGACTTTTGTACGAGGCATGTGAGAAGTGCTCTGTATGTTTTATTGTATTTAATCCTCTTAACAAGTCTATATGGTAGATGCCAGTATTAATCTCACTTTGCAGATTAGGAAATGGGCACAGGAGATTTCCAATAGATTTCCAAACTCTTATGTCTGGTTGGTGGTCAGGTCAGGATTTACACCCAGTTCGTGTGGCTCTAAAATCTGTGCTGTTAACCCTGAGCTGTGTTAACTTCTGAGATGATGTGGACAACTTCCCATCTTGGAAATAACTGACAAGAGCTGCTGTTCTAATTTCAAACAAGTACAAAAACAGATCAAAACAGTCTGCCATACTTAGCTCACTCATTAATCAGTGCTGCTGCTGCTGCTGCTGCTGAGTTGCTTCAGTTGTGTCCAACTCTGTGTGACCCCATGGTAGGCAGCCCACCAGGCTCCCCCGTCCCTGGGATTCTCCAGGCAAGAACACTGGAGTGGGTATTAATCAGTGCACTATATCTTAACCACAATCTTTTTTCCTTTCCTCTAAGCTGTATACTTATGTCAGGTTACTCTTGTAACTTGCTAAATTATCCAGCATTCTGATGCCTCTAGCTTTTTCCCAGAAGTGTTCCTCTCTTTTCTCTCACTGGGACTCCAAAAGGGCTAGTCTTTGCCTATCTTTGTGCTTATGTCCTTCTCGCCAACTCAGTTTAGTAAAGTTCAGTCACTCAGTTGTGTCCGATTCTTTGCAACCCCATGAACTGCAGCACACCAGGCCTCCCTGTCCATCACCAGCTCCCAGAGTTCACCCAAACTCATGTCTATTGAGTCGGTGATGCCATCCAGCCATCTCATCCTCTGTCATCCCCTTCTCCTCCTGCCCCAATCCCTCCCAGCATCAGAGTCTTCTTCGCATCAGGTGGCCAAAGAACTGGAGTTTCAGCTTTAGCATCAGTCCTTCCAAAGAACTGGAGAAGGAAATGGCAACCCACTCCAGTGTTCTTGCCTGGAGAATCCCAGGGATGGCAGAGCCTGGTGGGCTGCCATCTATGGGGTCACACAGAGTCAGACACTACTGAAGCGACTTAGCAGCAGCAGAAGCAGTTCCAAAGAACACCCAGGACTGATATCCTTTAGAATGGACTGCTTGGATCTCCTTGCAGTCCAAGGGACTCTCCTGAATCTTCTCCAACACCACAGTTCAAAAGCATCAATTGCTCAGCGCTCAGCTTTCTTCACAGTCCAACTCTCACATCCATACATGACCACTGGAAAAACCATAGCCTTGACTAGATGGACCTTTGTTGGCAAAGTAATGTCCCTGCTTTTGAATATGCTATCTAGGTTGGTCATAACTTTCCTTCCAAGGAGTAAGCATCTTTTAATTTCATGGCTGCAGTCACCATCTGCAGTGATTTTGGAGCCCAGAAAAATAAACTCTGACACTGTTTCTACTGTTTCCCCATCTATTTCCCATGAAGTGATGGGACCAGATGCCATGATCTTCGTTTTCTGAATGTTGAGCTTTAAGCCAACTTTTTCACTCTCCTCTTTCACTTTTATCAAGAGGCTTTTTACTTCCTCTTCACTTTCTGCCATAAGGGTGGTGTCATCTGCATATCTGAGGTTATTGATATTTCTCCCAGCAATCTTGATTCCAGCTTGTGCTTCTTCCAGCCCAGCGTTTCTCATGATGTACTCTGCATAGAAGTTAAAGAAGCAGGGTGACAATATACAGCCTTGATGTACTCCTTTTCCTATTTGGAACCAGTCTGTTGTTCCAGGTCCAGTTCTAACTGTTGCTTCCTCACCTGCACACAGGTTTCTCAAGAGGCAGGTCAGGTGGTCTGGTATTCCCATCTCTTTCAGAATTTTTCACAGTTTATTGTTATCCACACAGTCAAAGGCTTTAGCATAGTCAATAAAGCAGAAATAGATGTTTTTCTGGAAATCTCTTACTTTTTCCATGATCCAGCAGATGTTGGCAATTTGATCTCTGGTTCCTTTGCCTTTTCTAAAACCAGCTTGAACATCAGGAAGTTCACGGTTCACATATTGCTGAAGCCTGGCTTGGAGAATTTTGAGCATGACTTTACTAGCATGTGAGATGAGTACAATTGTGCGGTAGTTTGAGCATTCTTTGGCATTGCCTTTCTTTGGTATTGGAATGAAAACTGACCTTTTCCAGTCCTGTGGCCACTGCTGAGTTTTCCAAATTTGCTGGCATATTAAGTGCAGCACTTTCACAGCATCATCTTCCAGGATTTGAAATAGCTCAACTGGAATTCCATCACCTCCACTAGCTTTGTTCGTAGTGATGCTTTCTAAGGCCCACTTGACTTCACATTCCAGGATGTCTGGCTCTAGGTGAGTGATCACACCATCATGATTATCTGGGTCATGAAGATCTTTTTTGGACACTTCTTCTGTGTATTCTTGCCACCTCTTGTTAATATTTTCTACTTCTGTTATGTCCATACCATTTCTGTCCTTTATCGAGCCCATCTTTGCATGAAATGTTGCCTTGGTATCTCTAATTTTCTTGAAGAGATCCCTAGTCTTTCCCATTCTATTGTTTTCCTCTGTTTCTTTGCATTGATCTCTGAGGAAGGCTTTCTTATCTCTCCTTGATATTCTTTGAAACTCCACATTCAGATGCTCTTATCTTTCGTTTTTCTCCTTTGCTTTCGCTTCTCTTATTTTCACAGCTATTTGTAAGACCTCCTCAGACAGCCATTTTACTTTTTTGCATTTCTTTTCCATGGGGATGGTCTTGATCCCTGTCTCCTGTACAGTGTCACGAACCTCAGTCCATAATTCATCAGGCACTCTATCTATCAGATCTAGGCCCTTAAATCTATTTCTCACTTCCACTGTATAATCATAAGGAATTTGATTTAGGTCATACCTGAATGGTCTAGTGGTTTTCTCCACTTTCTTCAATTTAAGTCTGAATTTGGCAATAAGGAGTTCATGATCTGAGCCACAGTCAGCTCCCAGCTTTGTTTTTGCTGACTGTATAGAGCTTCTCCATCTTTGGCCGCAAAGAATATAATCAATCTGATTTCAGTGTTGATCATCTGGTGATGTCCATGTGTAGAGTCTTCTCTTGTGTTGTTGGAAGAGGGTGTTTGCTATGACCAGTGCGTTCTCTACTCAGGGATGCACCAAAACCCTGTTAATTAAGGAGTACTCCTTTAAGAAAATGAGTACACAATTATACATTCAAAATAAAATAAACTATTAATTTTAAAATAAAAACAATAGATTACATTAAAAAAAATAAGCTGACAAATACTTTGGCACCTGATGATAAGATGTTTAGATAGCATTACTAACTCAATGGACATGAATTTAGCAAACTCTGGGATATAGTGAAGGACAGGGAAGCCTGGTGTGCTGCAGTTCATGGGGTCACACAGAATCAGATATGACTTAGTGACTGAACACACACACACACACACACACACACACACACTTGCATGACTAAGGTCACTCTCAAGACTGTGCAAATGGCCCATGCAAGTGAGAATGCCTGAACTCCCAGAGTCACTATCTCTGCCCCAGCTTCTCCTGAGATCAACTGAGCACTGTTGTAACACAACCCCTGTCAGCTCTTCCAGTCCTAAAGGAAAGAGCAGTGATGAAAGGCTTTTCTTTTGGTCTCACACACAAAATCAGAAATTAATAATTAAGTAAACAAAACAGAGACTTGTCACAGTAAAACTTGAAAAGATGTATTTGATGTCAATGAATTGGAAAGCAAGGGCAAGGCTAAGTAGTAGGTGTAACACTATAGGCTCCCCACCCCTCCACATCGTGTACTCTAGCAGAGGGTCTTCCAAAGAGTGAGACTGAAATGCCTAGAGAATGAGGTTGGAATCCTGTGTGTTAATAGAGTCAGAGCAATTCCAAGCAGAGAAGAGTATCTCTAGGCTTGTCTCCATTTTGCCTTAATTCCTCTTGAGTAGAGAGGACAGCTGTTGATCTTTTCACTATCCTTGTTCACTATCCTTGAGGTCCTACCTAAATTGTCCTCCTACTGGCTTCTCAGGAGGTTGGACTTGTCCATAGAGTGAGGTAAAGTAGTTGAGATCTCTGGTATAGAGGGAAATCAAGATTTCCTTCAATATTCCATCTTTAAAAAACAAAACAAACAAACAGAACATTCAGCAACTTTGGAAACTGAAATATCTGGATCTAAGTAGGGCTATAGGTTGAAGGCTCAAAAAAATCAGACAAAATAAGTTTAGGCTTCTGCTCAGAGCAACAAGTTAATACAATGATTATTATTTTTTTCAGTAAGGTATAGTTGACTTACAATATTATGCTGGTTTCAAGTATACAGCATAGTGATTCAGTATTTTTATAGATTATACTCCACACAAAGCTATGATAAAATGTTGGTTATATATATACATTATATCCTTATATCTTATTTATTTTATACCTAGTAGTTGGTACCTTTTAGTCTGCCTTCCCTATCTTGCCCCCTGACATCTCTCCACACTGATAACCACTAGTTTATTCTCTGTGTCTGTGTATCTGTTTGTTTTGCTATATATTAAAAATGTTTTATGTTTTAGATTCAACATGTGTGAGAAACATATAGTGCTTGTCTTTATCTAACTTATTTCACTAAGTATAATACCCTCCAGGTCCATCTTTGTTGCTGCAATGGCAAAATTTCATACTTTTTTGTGGCTCAGTAATATTCCCTCATATATGTATGTATGTATATGTATTTGTCTGTGTATATTGTTGTTGTTCAGTCACTAAGTCATGTCTGACTCTTTGCAACCTCACAAACTATAGCATGCCAGGCTCCTCTGTCCTCCACTATCTCCCAGAGTTTGCTTAGATTCATGTCCATTGAGTCAGTGATGCTATCTAACCATCTCATCCTTTGCTGCCTCCTTCTTTTGCCTTCAATCTTTCCCAGTATCAGGGTCTCTTCCTCTGTGTTGGCTCTTTGCATCAGGGGCCAAAGTATTGGAGCTTCAGCATCAGTCCTTCTAGTGAGTATTCAAGGTTGATTTCCATTAGGATTGACTGGTTTGTTCTCCTTGCAGTTCAAGGGAGTTTCAAGAGTCTTCTCCAGCACCAGTTTGAAAGTACCAATTCTTCATATGTGTGTATGTGTTTATGTGTATATATGTGTATCACATATACATATACATATAAATATGTACATACATGCTATGCTATGCTAAGTCACTTCAGTCGTGTCCAACTCTGTGCGACCCCATAGACAACAGCCCAGCAGGCTCCCCCCGTCCCTGGGATTCTCCAGGCAAGGACACTGGAGTGGGCTGCCATTTCCTTCTCCAATGCATGAAAGGGAAAAGTGAAAGTGAAGTCACTCAGTCGTGTCGGATTCTTACCGACCCCATGGATTGCAGCCTAACAGGCTCCTCCATCCATGGGATTTTCTAAGCAAGAGTACTGGAGTGGGGTGCCATTGCCTTCTCCGAATGTATATACATACATACACATATATATGGACTCAGTAGTAAAGAATCCACCTACCAATGCAGGAGACGTGGGTTCGATTCTTGGGCTGAGGAGATCCCCTGGAGAAGAAAAAGGCAACCCACTCAGTATTCTTGCCTGGGAAATCCCATGGACAGAGAAGCCTGGTGGACTATATAGTCTATGGGGTCGCAAAAGAGTCAGACAGGACTGAACGATTAAAACAACAACAACAACAACACACACACATACACATATACACAACACATTTCTTTATCCATTTATCTGTTGATAGATACTTAGGTTGCATCCATATTTTGGCTATTGTAAATAATGCTGTTATGAACATTGGGATGCACGTATCTTTTTGAATTAAATGTTTTCATTTTTTTGGATATCCTCAGGAGAGAAATTTCCAAATAATATGACAGGTATATTTTTAGTTTTTGAGAAAGCTCCATACTGATTTCCATAGTGTCTGAACCAACTTATGTTTTCACCAACAGTGAACAGTAAGACCCCTGTGTACAAACCTTCAAGTTGAGAACTTTCAAAGATGCAAACGTGTTTGTGTGTCCAGTCATGAAGGTTAGTTTACATGTTTGGCATACACTGTCACATGCGTATATCCTCTACTAGTGGTGGTGCTTTTGTGTACTTTATAGAGTACAGTAGGACAGTATCTTTATGTCAGTCCCAGGATGTCCAGAAGCAAGTGTAAAAGCAGCAGTCAGTGATGTGGCTGGTAATGCTAAGAAGTGCCAAGCAATAGTGATGGAAACAAAAGTGAAAATAATTGAGAAAGTGGTGTGAGGCAAAACGATGGTAGACTTTGCTCCTTCTTAGTACATGAATCATTCAACCATTGGCGTGATTCTAAAAAACAAGGACAAATCATAGAACATGTGAAGTCTGCTGTGCCAGTGATATTGACAATAATGTTGAAGAAGCAGGGAAAAGTATGGAAGAGATGAAAAAACTTCTCAGTGTGTGGAGGCAGGATCAGCATTAGTATCAAATTCCGTTCAGTTTAATGCTGATTCAAGAGAAAGCTAAAAGCTTCTATGAGGACCTGAAGAAACACAGAGAAAAATCATAGGGCCCATCTCTTAATGCCAGCCATGGCCTGTTTCATCAGTTCCAATGCTAGAGTCTACCTTCACAATGCCAGAGTAAATGGCAAGGCAGTGAGGGTAGATATGATAGCAGCCCATACATTTCCTGAAATACTTCAAAAATTATTTGATTTTTTGATATGTGATGAATGCACATATTTACTTGAGCAGGTTTTTAATGTGGACAAGACAGGACCGTACTGGAAGAGGATACCAGACCAAAGTAATATCAGTAAGGAGGAAAAGTTGATGCCAGACCAAAAATCAGCAAAGTGAAAGTTAAGTCTTTCAGTTGTGTCTGACTCTTTGCGACCCCATGGATGGTAACCTACGAGGTTCCTCCATCCATGGAATTTTCCAGGCAAGAGTACTGGAGTGGCTTGCCACCTCCTTCTCCAGGGGATCTTCCGGACCCAGGGATTGAACCCAGGTCTCCAGCACTGCAAGCAGACGATTTTACTGTCTGAGCCACCAGGGAAGCTCAAAGGATAGGCTAACTCTGATGTTTGGTGGCAATGCTTCTGGCAGTATGAAACTGAGGCCTCTCTTAGTGTATCAGGTAACCCAAGATTTATTAAGAAAATAGCCATGGGCTCCCTTCCTGTTATGTGGAAGAGTAACCCCAAAGCCTGGCTTACACAGGCCATTTTTCAGGACTAGTTTTTCCACTACTTTCTCCTGGAGGAAGAGAAATATTACTTAAAGAAGGACATCTGATTCAACATTCTTTTGCTGCTTGACAGTGCTCAAGGCCACTTGCCATTCATGGACAACTTTCATCCTAGCATCAATGTAGTGCATCTGCCACCAAATACTATGTTGCTCATCCAACCTATGGACCAAAAAGTTATATAGACTTTCAAGAAATATTATTTACATCACACTTTTCATCAAGTAGTAAAGGTGAGTGACAAATCAGGAACAATGTTGAAACATATTTGGAAGGACTACAACATCTACAAGACCATTGACTTTGCTTGGTGTGAGGTTATGGCTGTCACCATGAATGGGGTTTGGAAGAACCTTTGCCTGAAGTGTGTTCACAGTTTTCATGGATTTGAGAAGGTGGACAAAGAGTCCAAAGAAGTCTTCAGCAACTTAGTGATCTTCAGTGAGAAGTTGGAGCTAGATCTGCAAGACAATGACTTCATTGCCTTCCTTGCTATGCAACATGAGGTGCTTATTAATGAACACCTGATGGAATTGGAGGCCCAAAGAAAGGACAAAGAGAGAGAGAAGTAACTGAAGAGCTGAACAGACTCATGACACAGGAAATGGCAAGGGGATTGTCTTTATTTGAGAAAGCACGTTAGTTTTTGAGGCACAAGACCCAAAAGTCGAATGGTACATGAAAGATGCAGCAGCTAGCTGTTCAGAAGGCAATCCAGTGCTACTGTGTCATCTATGATGAGAAGAAAAAAAAAAAGCTACTACCCAGATATCAGTGGATAATATTTTCTTTAAGAAAAATTCTTTTGGCCACACAGCACAATATGCAAGATCTTAGTTCCCTGACCAGGGGTTGAACCTGTGTCCCCCTGCAATGGAGCATGGAGTATTAACCATTGGACAACCAGGAAAGTCTCTGAATCATATTTTCAAAAGGGTTCAGTTCAGTCAGTCACTCAGTCGAGTCCGACTCTTTGCGATCCCATGAATCGCAGCACGCCAGGCCTCCCTGTCCATCACCAACTCCCGGAGTTCACTCAGACTCGCGACCATCGAGTCAGCGATGTCATCCAGCCATCTCATCCTCTGTCGTCCCCTTCTCCTCCTGCCCTCAATCCCTCCCAGCATCAGAGTCTTTTCCAGTGAGTCAGCTCTTCGCATGAGGTGGCCAAAGTACTGGAGTTTCAGCTTTAACATCAGTCCTTCCAAAGAATACCCAAGGCCAATCTCCTTCTGAATGGACTGTTTGGATCTCCTTGCAGTCCAAGGGACTCTCAAGAGTCTTCTCCAACACCACAGTTCAAAAGCATCAATTCTTCAGCGCTCGGCCTTCTTCACAGTTCAACTCTCATATCCATACATGACCACTGGAAAAACCATAGCTTTGACTAGACGGACCTTTGTTGGCAAAGTAATGTCTCTGCTTTTGAATATGCTATCTAGGTTGGTCATAACTTTTCTTCCAAGGAGTAAGCGTCTTTTAATTTCATGGCTGCAGTCACCATCTGCAGTGATTTTGGAGCCCCCCAAAATAAAGTCTGACACTGTTTCTACTGTTTCTCCATCTATTTCCCATGAAGTGATGGGACCAGATGTCATGATCTTAGTTTTCTGAATGTTGAGCTTTAAGCCAACTTTGTCACTCTCCACTTTCACTTTCATCAAGAGGCTTTTGAGTTCCTCTTCACTTTCTGCCATAAGGGTGGTGTCATCTGCATATCTGAGGTTATTGATATTTCTCCCAGCAATCTTGATTCCAGCTTGTGTTTCTTCCAGCCCAGCGTTTCTCATGATGTACTCTGCATAGAAGTTAAAGAAGCAGGGTGACAATATACAGCCATGACATACTCCTTTTCCTATTTGGAACCAGTCTGTCGTTCCATGTCCAGTTCTAACTGTTGCTCCCTGAGCTGCATATAGATTTCTCAAGAAGCAGGTCAGGTGGTCTGGTATTCCCATCTCTTTCAGAATTTTCCACAGTTGATTGTGATCCACACAGTCAAAGGCTTTGGCATAGTCAGTAAAGCAGAAATAGATGTTTTTCTGGAACTCTCTTGCTTTTTCCATGATCCAGCGGATGTTGGCAATTTGATCTCTGGTTCCTCTGCCTTTTCTAAAACCAGCTTGAACATCTGGAAGTTCACAGTTCATGTATTGCTGAAGTCTGGCTTGGAGAATTTTGAGCATTACTTTACTAGCATGTGAGATGAGGGCAATTGGGCGGTGGTTTGAGCATTCTTTGGCACTGCCTTTCTTTGGGATTGGAATGAAAACTGACCTTTTCCAGTCCTGTGGCCACTGCTGAGTTTTCCAAATTTGTTGGCATATTGAATGAAGCACTTTCACAGCATCATCTTCCAGGATTTGAAGTAACTCAGCTGGAATTCCATCACCTCCACTAGCTTTGTTCATAGTGATGCTTTCTAAGGCCCACTTGACTTCACATTCCAGGATGTTTGGCTCTAGGTGAGTGATCACACCATCGTGATTATCTGGGTCATGAAGATCTTTTTTGGACACTTCTGTGTATTCTTGCCACCTCTTCTTAATATCTTCTGCTTCTGTTAGGTCCATACCATTTCTGTCCTTTATCGAGCCCATCTTTGCATGAAATATTCCCTTGGTATCTCTAATTTTCTTGAAGAGATCTCTAGTCTTTCCCATTCTGTTGTTTTCCTCTATTTTTTTGTATTGATCTCTGAGGAAGGCTTTCTTATCTCTCCTTGCTATTCTTTGGAACTCTGCATTCAGATGCTTATATCTTTCCTTTTTTCCTTTGCTTTTCACTTCTTTTCACAGCTATTTGTAAGGCCTCCCCAGACAGCCATTTTGCTTTTTTGCATTTCTTTTCCATGGGGATGGTCTCGATCCCTGTCTCCTGTACAGTGTCACGAAGCTCCATCCATAGTTCATCAGGCACTCTATCAGATCTAGTCCCTTAAATCTATTTCTCACTTCCACTGTATAATCATAAGGAATTTGATTTAGGTCATACCTGAATGGTCTAGTGGTTTTCCCCACTTTCTTCAATTTCAGTCTGAAATTGGCAATAAGGAGTTCATGATCTGAGCCACAGTCCGCTCCCGGTCTTGTTTTTGCTAACTGTATAGAGCTTCTCCATCTTTGGCTGCAAAGAATATAATCAATCTGATTTTGGTGTTGACCATCTGGTGATGTCCATGTGTAGAGTCTTCAGTAGAATTTTTCCTCCTTATGTTTTCTTGTTTCAGCCTCTTCTTTTTCACTTAAAGAAAACCCTTTAACATTTCTTATACAGTTGGTTTAGTATGGATGAACTCTTTTTTTTTTTTTTTTTTTTACTTGTTTGGGAAATCTTTATTTCTACTTCAGTTCTCAATGATAATATTGTGTAAATTAGGGTTAGGTTTTTTTCCTTTCAGTAGTTTAAAATATATCATGGCACTGCCTTCTGGCCTGCAAAGGTTTTGCTGAAAAACCACTCAGTAGTCTTATGGGGCATCCCTTGTATATAACTCTTTGTTTTTCTCAGTTGCCTTTAAAATTCTATTTAGCTTTTGTCATTTTTATTATGATATGTCTTGGTGTGAATCTTTTTGGGTTCATCTTGTTTGGGCCTCACTATGCTTCCTGAAACTGGGTATCTGTTTGCTTCTTTAGGTTAGGGACATTTTCAGCTATAATTTCATCAAATACATTTTTTAACCCCTTTCTATTTCTCTTTTTCTTCTGGGACGCCTATGACATGAATGTTAGTATGCTTGATGTCATTCTAAAGGTTCCTTATACTATTCTCATTTTTATTTTGTTTTATTTTTAAATAATTTTATTATTATTTTTTAAATTTTATTTTATTTTTAAACTTTACAATATTGTATTGGTTTTGCCAAATATTGAAATGAATCCGCCACAGGTATACATGTGTTCCCCATCCTGAACCCTCCTCCCTCCCCATACCATCCCTGTGGGTCGTCTCAGTGCTCTGCTGTTTTGAATAGATGATTTCCACTATTTTATCTTCTGGATTATTTATACATTCTTGTGTATCACCTAATCTGCTATTAATTCCTTCTCATGTATCTTTCATTTGAGTTATTGTGTTCTACAGCTCTGGTTCTTTTTTTATATTTTATATGTCTTTGTTGAAGTTCTCACTGTGTTCATCTAATCTTTTCCCAAGTTCAGTTAGCATTATTATTACCATGGCTTTGAACTCTTAATCAGGTATATTATTTATCTCTGTTTCACTTGGTTTTTCCCAGAGGTTTTATCTTATTCTTCTCTTTGGAACATATTCCTTTGTGTTCTCATTGTGTTTAACTTTCTCTATTTGTGTCTATTAAATAAAGTAAAACATCTACCTGTCTGGGTCATGAAGGCATGTCCTTGAATTGGAGCATCCATATGTAGTCTACATGTGCCCTGTGGTTCAGTGAGAGGGCTAGATCTGGAGTGAGCGCAGGCTGTATTTTCCCCCAGGCTGTGTGTTGGCAACTTCTGACTTGATGAGAAGTAGGGCTGGACTCAGAGGGGCTGGAGTAATATCCATTGTAAAAGAGGGTTTCTTGAATTGTAGCCTACCACAGCTGTGTGACCCAAGACCTTTAAAGTCATATATTTTCTCTTTGGAATAAGTGTAATAATTCCTTCTCCATATACCTCACCACAAACTCAACTATAGTGAAATTGTTCGGTAAAATGAATTTCTCAACACAATTAAAATGTTTTTTCCTAAATGAAGTTTATACTGACTGAGTAGCATCTTAGGGGCTTCCCAGGTGGCACTGGTGGTAAAGAACCCCCCTGCCAATGCAGGATACTTAAGAGACAGGGATTCAATCCCTGGGTTGGGAAGATTCCCTGGAGGAGGGCATAGCAACCCAATCCAGTATTCTTACCTGGAGAATTCCATGGGCAGAGGAGCCTAGCAGGCTACAGTCCATAGGGTCACACAGAATTGGACACGACAGAAGCGACTTAGCATGGCACTGCACAGTAGCATCTTAGAGATCTTGAAGGCATGGGGAATACTTGAAACTCTACCTAGTTTACTTTGGTAGCTATACTATATACTGTCTTACACACAGACCTAAACATCAATGAATGAGTTTAGATATGAAATAAAAATAATTTATTTTATTTGTTCCCTTATTTGCAAGAAGAATAATTTTCTGTATTCTGGCTTTACTCCAAGTTGTGAAAGTATCACTGGATGTAGGAAATCAATCCTTGGAAGTAGGCACTAAAATAATACAACATCTAAGAATATCAGATAAATAGCAGAGATGAAATTTAAAATGCTTTTCATAAAGATTCTACTTTATATTTAGCTAAGCAATATATGGAAAAATTGCCACCTTTCAACACTCAAGTGATTACCACTGCTGTTACTGCAAAGGCTGATGCTTGGGCAATACCTGCAGTGGAATTAAATTAATGGAATTTATTTGTAGATTCATTTTTTTCAAAAAAGTTGCTTTTGGAGAAAAATACAGATTTGCACTTAATTTTCAAATTTTTCCCATAAATGTTACCTATTTCTAATTGACTTCCTGCTATTGAACCCATATTTCTAGAACAGATCAAGACTTGCTTATTAGACATTTCATACATTATTAGAAAAACACAATGATGAAAGCAAAGCTGGTAGCACTTTATGTGTAAGAGAACACATTTAATGGATGCTTATTACATGCCAAATCTGGGCTAATCACTTTACATATGTTGGCTCATTTAATTACTCAAAAGAACAATGTAGGTATTACTGCTATCATATTTTTGCATATAGGCTCGGAGAGATTATGTAACTTGTTCAGAGTCACATAGATGATAAGTATGGACCTGAACTAGAACCCAGAGAGTCCAAAGTATTTTCTCTCTAGATTCTTCATTTTTCACGAAATGTGCTGAGTGGCACTCTTGACTACGTGTCTTTTCATCACTGCCATTTGATTTAATTTTGCTGTTCAACAACTTGTGTGTTTAGGAGATCTTTGATTCTAGAGGGGAGCCATGGGTCTTTTTCTACTCACTTCAACCTTATTTTAATGGATAGATGATTGTGAAAAACTAGGGAAAATGGAGATAATGAGAAGTTGAAGGTATATTTTCTATGTGTTAGAATAAAAGAGACAGAATTTTATCATAGTCACAGCCCCATTGTGATTCTGAGAAATATTATTACTAAATAGAAAAGTGAAAGCATGTACTTTGTAATATTTTCATGTTTTCTCTGTTCTAAAAATCTAGTTTTCTTTTTGTTTATAATGGAACCAAACCAAAGTCAGTGAAGTGCAAAAATAATAATTATGTGTGTGTATGTTTATGCATACATATATGTACAGCTGATCCTTAAGCAGCAAAGGTTTTAACTGCACCTGTTCACTTATCTGTGGAGCTTTTTCATAGTATATACTATAGTACCACACAATCCACAGTTGACTGAATCTGTGGATGTAGAACTGCTGAGGTAAAAGCTGGATAATTGACTCCAAGGAAGGCTGGCACCTCTAAACCCCTATGTTGTTCAGGGGTCAACTGCATATATGTAAATATATATATATATGTATATATATTTATATTCAGTTCAGTTCAGTCACTTAGTCATGTTCAACTCTTTGCGACCCCATGGACTGAAGCACACCAAGCTTCCCTATCCATCATCAACTTTTGGAGCATGCTCAAAGTCATGTCCATTGAGTAGCCGGTGATGCCATGCAACCATCTCAACCTCTGTCAACCCCTTCTCCTCATGCCTTCAGTCTTTCCCAGCATCAGGGCCCTTTCCAATGAATCAGTTCTTCATATCAGGTGGCCAAAGTATTGTAGTTTCAGCTTCAGCATCAGTCCTTCCAATGAACACCCAGGACTGATCTCCTTTAGGATCGACTGGTTGGATCTCCTTGCAGTCCAAGGGACTCTCAAGAGTCTTCTCCAACACCACAGTTCAAAAGCATCAATTTTTCAGCACTCAGCTTTTTTTATGGTCCAACTCTCACATCCATACATGACTACCAGAAAAACCGTAACTTTGACTAGATGGACTTTTGTTGGCAAAGTAATATCTCTGCTTTTGAATATGCTGTCTAGGTTGGCCATAACTTTTCTTCCAAGGAGCAAGCATCTTTTAATTTCATGGCTGCAGTCACCATCTGCAGTGATTTTGGAGCCCAAGAAAATAAAGTCTGTCAGTGTTTCCATTGTTTTCCCCATCTATTTGCCATGAAGTGATGGAACCAGATGACATTATCTTAGTTTTCTGAATGTTGAGTTTTAAGCCAGCTTTTCACTCTCCTCTTTCACTTTAATCAAGAAGCTCTTTAGTTCTTCTTCACTTTCTGCCATAAGTGTGGTGTCATCTGCATATCTGAGGTTATTGATATTTCTCCCAGCAGTCTTGATTCCAGTTTGTGCTTCATCTAGCCTGGCATTTCACATGATGTACTCTGCATACAAATTAAATAAGCAAGGTGACAATATACAGCCTTGACATACTCCTTTTCCTACTTGGAACCAGTCTGTTGTTCCATGTCCAGTTCTGTCTATTGCTTCTTGGCCTGCATAAAGATTTCTCAGGAGACAGGTCAGGTGGCCTTGTATTCCCATCTCTTGAAGAATTTTCCACAGTTTGTTGTGATCCACAGAGTCAAAGGCTTTAAGGTAGTCAATAAAGCAGAAGTAGATATTTTTCTGGAACTCTCTCTTTTCTATGGTCTTACAGATGCTGACAGTTTGATCTCTCATTCCTCTGCCTTTTCCAAATCCAGCTTGAACATCTGGAAGTTCTTGGTTCACATACTGTTGAAGCCTCACTTGGAGAATTTTGAGCACTACTTTGCTGGCATGCGAGATGAATGCAATTATGCAGTAGTTTGATCATTCTTTGGCATTGCCTTTCTTTGGGATTGGAATGAAAACTGACTCATTATTTAGATGTATCGATTGGTAGATAAGGTATGTAGATACATATGTAAGGTCTGATAAGGTACATTTGCTAGGATTGATGTGATAATCTATATACCTTAGTTGAGGATGGGGAATTATTTATTGAACCTGATTCTAAAGTTCAAATTTATACGTGCAAGGAATTTAGTCTGGAATCTCATGTACAAATCAGATCAGATCAGATCAGATCAGTTCCTCAGTCGTGTCCTACTCTTTGCAACCCCATGAATCGCAGCACACCAGGCCTCCCTGTCCATCACCAGCTCCCGGAGTTCACTCAGACTCACGTCCATCGAGTCAGTGATGCCATCCAGCCATCTCATCCTCTGTCGTCCCCTTCTCCTCTTGCCCCCAATCCCTCCCCACATCAGAGTCTTTTCCAATGAATCAACTCTTCACATGAGGTGGCCAAAGTACTGGAGTTTCAGCTTTAACATCTGTCCTTCCAAAGAAATCCCAGGGCTGATCTCCTTCAGAATGGACTGGTTGGCTCTCCTTGAAGTCCAAGGGACTCTCAAGAGTCTTCTCCAACACCACAGTTCAAAAGCATCAATTCTTCGGCACTCAGCCTTCTTCACAGTCCAACTCTCACATCCATACATGACCACAGGAAAAACCATAGCCTTGACTAGACGAACTTTTGTTGGCAAAGTAATGTCTCTGCTTTTGAATATGCTATCTAGGTTGGTCATAATTTTCCTTCCAAGGAGTAAGCGTCTTTTAATTTCATGGCTGCAGTCACCATCTGCAGTGATTTTGGAGCCCCCCAAAATAAAGTCTGACACTGTTTCTACTGTTTCCCCATCTATTTCCCATGAAGTGATGGGACCGGATGCCATGATCTTCATTTTCTGAATGTTGAGCTTTAAGCCAACTTTGTCACTCTCCACTTTCACTTTCATCAAGAGGCTTTTGAGTTCCTCTTCACTTTCTGCCATAAGGGTGGTGTCATCTGCATATCTGAGGTTATTGATATTTCTCCCAGCAATCTTGATTCCAGCTTGTGTTTCTTCCAGTCTGATCAATGCAAAGAAATAGAGGAAAACAACAGAATGGGGAAAACTAGAGATCTCTTCAAGAAAATCAGAGATACCAAAGGAACATTTCATGCAAAGATGGGCTCAATAAAGGACAGAAATGGTATGGACCTAACAGAAGCAGAAGATATTAAGAAGAGATGGCAAGAATACACAGAAGAACCGTACAAAAAAGATCTTCATGACCCAGATAATCATGATGGTGTGATCACTGACCTAGAGCCAGACATCCTGGAATGTGAAGTCAAGCTGGCCTTAGAAAGCATCACTACAAACAAAGCTAGTGGAGGTGATGGAATTCCAGTTGAGCTATTCCAAATCCTGAAAGATGATGCTGTGAAAGTGCTGCACTCAATATGCCAGCAAATTTGGAAAACTCAGCAGTGGCCACAGGATTGGAAAAGGTCGGTTTTCATTCCAATCCCAAATTAAGGCAATGCCAAAGAATGCTCAAACTACTGCACAATTGCAGTCATCTCACACACTAGTAAAGTAATGCTCAAAATTCTCCAAGCCAGGCTTCAGCAATACATGAACTGTGAACTTCCAGATGTTCAAGCTGGTTTTAGAAAAGGCAGAGGAACCAGAGATCAAATTGCCAACATCCGCTGGATCATGGAAAAAGCAAGAGAGTTCCAGAAAAACATCTATTTCTGCTTTATGCCAAAGCCTTTGACTGTGTGGATCACAATCAACTGTGGAAAATTCTGAAAGAGATGGGAATACCAGACCACCTATCTGCCTCTTGAGAAATTTGTATGCAGGTCAGGAAGCAACAGTTAGAACAGGACATGGAACAACAAACTGGTTCCAAATAGGAAAAGGAGTTCGTCGAGGCTGTATATTGTCACCGTGTTTATTTAACTTATATGCAGAGTACATGTACAAATAACAATAATATTGATAGCAGCTAATATTTAAGCAGCAATGCTTTGTGCCCCTCACAGTACTCATTGCTTTATGTATGTTCTCTCATTCTTACCTCCATAGGATAAATTAGGAACTTTCAGAAGTGAAGGCCTCTGGCAGAATCTCAGTGGCCACAGTGACAATGCATTGCTTTCTTTGGGTGCTCCTTGTCCCCCTCTCTGCCCCAAATAGCCTTAGATAAAGGTTTGAAGAAAAATGTCCTTCTGCCACTATTTTTGTACTAACTAGCAGTCAGATTTTGGGGGCTTATTGTGGCCATTAGCTATACGCTTGATCTTGGTGTTCAGGTGTGTTACTGAAATGTTACCTGCTTGTGTGTGCGTGAATATTGTCAACCTAGATCCAGCCTCTCAAGAAAACCTGCTAATAACCTGTATTGCCAAGAGTTCTGTCATTGGCTTCCAAGAACAGTGACTTGCTGTAGGCTGGGTGATTTGTTCTTCTAACCCAGCAGAAAAGGGCAGGACATAGATAGAAAATATAGCAATTTCTTTGATGCATCCTAAGTACTTTCCCAATACCTTAGTACTTTGCTAAAATGGAATGAATGACCAATCTGTGCATTAATATATTTCTGTACATCACCAACAAAGAGAGGCTGGTAGTGGATTCTTTTTAATTATAAAAATTCTCTGACTTATTCAACACTGCCAAGTTGGTGGCACACCTATAGTGTGGTGGCACAAAAATAATTTTTGTGTGACTTTGCAATCATTTGTAACTATTTGCAGTCATTTTAACTATTTGCAAAATAGTTAAAAAAAAAAAAAAACAACCCTAACGAATAACAAATTAAGATCTGTGAAAGTGAAAGTCACTCTGTTGTGTCCGACTCTTTGTGACTGCATGGACCGTACAATCAATGGAATTATCCAGGCCAAAATACTAGAGTGGGTAGCCATTCCCTTCTCCAGGGAATCTTCCCCACCCAGGGATTGAACCCATATCTCTTGCATTGCAGGCAGATTCTTTACCATCTGAGCCACTAGGGATGCCAAATTGCTATGTTAGAAAATTTTAAACAAGCCAATAACTTGAGTTAACTCTGGTACCCACTGAGGGAATTATTTGAATGACTGATTAGTTCTTTTCTGGCTTCAGATCCTAAAGTAGGGAAGTAAGTATATAGCAGATTTATAGGAAATTTTCTTCCTTGTGTCAAAGGGCATAGCACTCTTTCCGAGGATTGGACACAGAATGCCCAAAGTAGGGCTTGACTTAGCAGAGCCAGAAGACTGTTTTCTATCAGAAGCATAGAGAGAGGAGGTGGGACTTCACAGAAACTGACTTCACTTGCTTATCAAGTCATACTTTGGGTTTTAATCACAGTTATGACAATACTTGGCTCTGTACTCTGGTGAAAATCACTTTATTCTGTTACTCTTACCCCGTGCACATTGTGTGCTAAGTTGCTTCAGTTCTGTCTGACTCTGCAACTGCATGGACTGTAGCCTGCCAGGCTCCTCTGTCCATGGGATTCTCTAGGCAAGAATAATGGAGTGGGTTGCCATGCCCTCCTCCAGGGAATCTTCCCAACCCAGGGATCAAACCCACATCTCCTACATTGGCAGGCAGGTTCTTTACCACTAATGCCACTTGGGAAGCCCACTCTTACCCTCACCATCTCTCAAATGAGTGAGTCTCATGAAATGACACCAAAGGCCTTTCTAACTTCAAGTCTAAGAGCTCTCACTCTGACCATTCACCTGCTGAAACCTTGTGTGGGATTCTGAGGATTAGTATGTGAAGGTCTCTGAAGCATTTGGGAAAGTTTCAATTTAGAAAGTAACCAATTTTGCATTGACAACATGAAGCCCCTTATGCATATTTTTGGAAGGGAAATGTGGGGCCACTTAATATTTTTTAACTAAAAGAATCCATTAGTTTGATCTTCAGTGTCGTATTTTTCTTAAGAGGAGCATGTAACTTTGTGAATGGAACATAGAGCTTACATTACAAAGGCATCTTCATCAGTATTTTTGTCTGTATTACCCTATATATGATGAAAGTCATTGGATGAAATGCTTTTTTGACATGAATGAGAAACTTAGCTTTTGTGGTTTGGGAAAAAGTGACAAAAGATAGGAATCAGAAAGGTCTGGCTCTTTTTCCCCCTCTAAATAATTTGACTAGAAGTTCACACTTGCACATCTATAGAAGCTTTCATAAGCTTTTCTATGTTGACAGTAAATTCACATCTTTATACCACTTCCCACATTAAACTGAAATCTTGTCTTCCAAATAACCTGTGAATTGTTGCCTACCACCCATGTCTGTACACAAATCTGGGATATTTCTTGTGGAAGGACTTTAAATGGTACATATGATGTTGTATATTTAGAAAGGTAGAATTCCTTAGTATATAAGTGACTGCTAAACACACACATATGACATCTCTTATGTGCAGGATTTTGACTGATGAAAAGCTTAACCCTGTTGTATCTATAATACTGAATGAAGCCTCACAGAGTTTGGGGGAAAATCTTGCTCCCTGACAAATATTTTCAAGGGATAATAGCTGCTTTTCCAGTTGTAAAAGGCAAGCTGAAACCATCCTATAAGAAGAAACAGTGGACCTAGTAAACCAACATTTTATACTTGGACAAGATATGCAAATTTAAACAGAGAATTTTAGAAAGACAAAAAGTTTTTTATTGTTTTTTAAAAAATATAAAGTCTTTACAGTAAAAGAAAAAATTTGTTGTTTTTTTTTCCTTCCTACAAGAGGTTTAGGACTGTATAGAGACAGTTACATACATGGGCATCTCAAAGGAGAGGGCACCGAACGTACATGTAATTGGTTGCTTTTTTCTTTCCCTCAGCAGTCTGTAAAAAATGTGAAAATGCTCCTGCTTCTGCCTAGCCATTAAAAGGCAGTGCCTGCACCATACTGTGATTTGGGAGCTGAAGAAAATGGCCAGAACTGACTGATATCTGATAAACAGTAACAGGAGTCAGTTTATTGCACCAATCGTTAAATAATGGTGCTGATTATAAGGCTGCTAACTGCAGATGCTGTAATTGTCTGTCATAAATCTTAGTCATTTGTGACAGGAGCACAATGAAAGGGAGCATCTGCTTGAGGGCAAATGACTTCTGATAAATATCAGCTCTACGAAAATGTACTTGGATGTGTCTCAATATTTTGGAGAGCCATTCATGTTGCTTCCACAAATGTGAAGTTATTATTGGTTTGTATTGATTTTGCCACCCTTTTTTTTTAAAGAGACAGAGTGACTCAAGGTTGAGTTGAATAGCATCTCAGCTCTTTATCTGATCTACTCATTTCTCTCAAATGCATGTTTGAGTGAAAAAAAATAATTGCACTTTTTTTCAGTAGATTGCTGTTCAGAAACACAGCCTGGGAAATTCAATATGCAGCTTATAAAAAATAACAAAAGCCAACATTTGTTGAAGGAGGAGGGAAGGCTTTTGGATTTTTACAAAGGTTATTTTTTAGAAAAGATTTTAAGTCCTAAAGTGCCAATCTCTAATGAATTTTAACTGCATGAAAATGAATTACATATTCTATTATGCCTATTACATATTCTATAGAAAAATAGTGAATATTATCATATTCATTATAAAATTTACTCAAATAATAAAAACCATGTAACAAGGATTTTTAAGTTAAAAAAAACTTGGAAAAGTTCGTATCACATAAAACTAACAGCCACATCTTTAAAATAGCTGCCTTTTTCCTGAAATATTTATTTCATATTAAACATTTAGTTGCTACATCAAAGACATCTTAGAAAAAGTGCAAAGCAAATAGAGTGAGGAAATACACATTTCCTGATGTGGAAAATCAACCTTGTAATGAGCTCAGACTTACAAATGTGGTTTGAAGATGGTGAAAGTTATTAATAAGTGCAGGCTATATCTGTTTATGGCTGTTGATGATTATCAGAAATATGGGTCTCTTATCAGAAGTTTCCATATTAAGAAAGTAAAAGTTTTGCGATCTGTTCCATGTAATTGCTTAGTTTGGGAGAATCCAGCTGAAGTGGTACAGGGGTGGCTCAGGGTATAGGGCTGAGGGGATGTGAGGACACATCGTGGAAGTGGGGGGATGCACTCAGAGAGGGAATCAGCAACTTTCTTGTGGGCTGCCTGGACTCTTTCCTCTAACTTCCTCTGCCTCTATTTACAGCTCAGTGCCTTAGGTTGAAATACTGGGATATAAAGTCATCCATACATCCATAGAACAGACTCTGGGGACCACCTCAGTGATAGTATTTTTGGTTTCACCATCTTATTCACAAGATACACTTTTTCTAAAAAGTCATCTCAGACTTTTCATTCTGTTCTTGACCGCAGGACAACTTGTGCTCTTCGGAATCCCTAATAACTCTAATAATCATAGATATAAAGAGCTTCCTGGTAACAGCCAGGATGTGGGACTGTCTTTAATGAAGGATTCCCTTAAAAGGAAGAGTCTCTGGTATTATTATAACTAAATTTCCTGGGAGAATATCTGAAATATAGTGCTCTATAGTGACCCTAATTTTCAAAAAGGCAGATTTGGACAGGTTAGGTAGTCTTCATTGGTATTTTGAAGAAATAGAAAAATAAGTCCTAAATTTCAACCTTTTAAAAGAACATGGGAGGAAGGGAGATATACCAAAAAAGTATACTTTGGCATCAGATCAAACTATATTTGATTCTCAGCTCTACCAGGCAATTTTTAAACTTTATCATCTGCCATTTTTATAAGAAAGACCATTTTTATTAATACTAGAGTTGTGAGCAAGATCTATAGTATTTATACACCATTTGGTACAGTGCTTGGCACAAAGAAGACATCCAATAAATGTTTATGCTGCTGCTGCTGCTGCTAAGTCACTTCAGTCGTGTCCGACTCTGTGCAACCCCATAGACGGCAGCCCATCAGGCTCCCTTGTCCCTGGGATTCTCCAGGCAAGAACACTGGAGTGGGTTGCCATTTCCTTCTCCAATGCGTGAAAGTGAAAAGTGAAAGTGAAGTCACTCAGTCATGTTCGACTCTTAGCAACCCCATGGACTGCAGCCCACCAGGCTCCTCTGTCCACAGGATTTTCCAGGCAAGAGTACTGGAGTGGGTTGCCATTGCCTTCTCCAAATATATTATATATTAGTAGCAATTATAAATTGTATATGCTTACCTGGATTTGCATTTGCTTGTCAGTCGTCTCCTGATTTTAATATTATGATTTATCTTTTTCTTCTGGAAAGAAGCTGCTAGGAAACTTAGATAAGTTGTCGATTTCTACTTTTATGGGTATATTCCTATGACTAAGTGAAAAGGTGAAGCAACTATATGTTAAATACCTAGGTCTTATCCTACTGGGGTTGGAGATAACCAAAGGGATTCAGGGGAATAAGTGCTCTGACATTCATCCTTGCTTTCTCAAAGCTTGCTGTATTGTTGGATAGAAAAACAAGCAGATAATTATATATCAGTTGCCTCATTTTTATTAAATAGTGTCATATAATAAAGTGCTGGAATAATTGGAGAGAGGACCTGAGCTAGGCTTTCAAGACCCAATGTGATTTGGGTAAGTCTAGTCACCTGACTTAAGGGAGACCAACAGCATGAGTTGAAACTTCAACTCATGCTCATGTCATAAGCATGACATGGAATGAGTTTGGTGTATTTAAGGGACTCATTGAAATAAAGCAGAGAGTATGTCTTGGAGCAGCATGGGAATAAATAAAGTTGAATTGGTGGTGGTGTTTGAGGTCTGAGTAGTACTGTTACCATTTTTCTCTTCAATACCTAGCACTAATTAACTCTAATGTGCCAAACATTAAACTAAGTTCTTTCATGGTTGATTTCAGTTATACCCAATGGCAAGCCCATGTGATAGGTAATGTTATTAGTCCTAATCCTCAGGTAAGGAATTATAAATCAGTTTCGATGTGAATCGGTATGGTATGATGGTAAAGAGCTCTGTCACTATAACTGGACTGCCTGGGTTTGAATGTCAGCTTTATTAATTACCAGCTGTGTGACCTTGGGCAGTTACTCATTCACTGTGCTTCTGTTTCCTTGTCAGTAAAACAGGGATAATAACAGTACCCAGCTTATAGGATTATTGTAAGGATCCAATGAGTTGTTTACTTTTAGATATCCTTTGGAATATTCCTCGGTATATAGTCACATATTATATAAGTGTTTGCTCTGAAGTAAATAACGTACAGATATCAATTTTGTGGAAGAAACAGAATCACTATATGACTATTACTTATGTTGACAAATAGTTAAAGCTCAGAGGATAATATACTTAAGTAATTTATATTCATTATATAAAAAATAGAACATACAAATAAGAAAATTAAAAATCTTTATACTCTTTTCTCATGCATAATCATTACTCTTTGTATGTTCTTTCAAAATGTGTTTTTATGAATGTATTATATGACCTGATTTTCACTTAATAACAATTAGAGTTTAGAAACATTTTCTATATAAAAAAATATAGCTACATTGTATTTTTAATGGTTAGTAGTACAATATAGACATATGGCATATAAAATTGAACCAATCACCTACCTTTATATGCTATTTCCAGTTTCTTTTTGCTATTAAAAACAGTGCTGCAGTTTATAGAATTTATAAGACTCTCTCCTTAGGATAATTCCTAGAAGTGTAAGTCCTGACACAGAATTATTCCTATTTGTCAGTTACATTACATTTACATATAAAAATTTATACACACACACACACACACACACACACACATATATATATTACCAAACAGCCCTACAGAAACTTTTTGATAATTTCCAGTTCAATCAACAGTGTATGAGAATTGTCATCTCCCATTACCTTTGCTAACACTGGTAATTGCCCTCCTTTTAAATAGCTTTCAGTCTAACATATGAAATGGCATATCATCATTTGAAATTGCTTTATTATTACTAGTGGCCATAAAACTTCCAATATGCTTACTGAACATTTTAAAATAAATTTTCTATTAGTATTATTTCCTCCAAATTTTTTAAAGAAGTTTAAATTTTGTATTGAAAAGAAATTTTCATGATTATGATAATAACCTTTTGTTAGGCATATTTTAAAAATATGTGTGTGAATATGCTTTGATTAGAGTATGATAAGGGAAAAATGAATTTGGATCCATTGGAGAGACTTTTCCTAAATTTCAAATATAAGCATATTCTACCCTTGCTTTAAAACCTTTGATAGCTTCCCTTTAGCATGGGATAAAGTCTGCAGTTTAAAACTTGGCATGTTAGTTCCACCATGATTCAGTTCAGTTGACTTTTCTCGCCTCTTTCCCAGCCACACTCATGAACTGGTGGTATGCTAGGGCACAAGAGCTTGCGCGAACAGACTGTGCACATCTCTTCTCAGCTCCACATTTAGTGATGTCACATGTCATGCTGGTGGCTTGAAATCAGCCATGGAGAAGTATTTATACCATGTTACTATTCAGTCACCCAGTCATGTCCGACTCTTTGCAACCCCATGGACTGCAGCACACCAGGCCTCCTTGCTCCTCATCATTTCCCAAAGTTTGCCCAAGTTCATGTCCATTCCATTGGTGATGCCATCCAGCCATCTCATCCTCTGATGCCCTCTTCTCCTTCTGCCTTCAATCTTTCCCAGCATCAGGTACTTTTCCAATGAGTCAGCTGTTCACATCAGATGACCAAAATACTGGAGTTTCACCTTCAACGTAAGTCCTTCCAATGAGTATTCAGAGTTGATTTCCCTCAAGATTGACTGGTTTGATCTCCTTGCTGTCCAGGGGACTCTCGGGAGTCTTATCCAGCACTGTAGTTCAAAGGCATCAATTCTTCGGTGCTCCACCTTTATTGTACAGCTCTCACAACCATACATGACCACTGGGAAGACCATAACCTTGACTGTATGAACCTTTGTCATCAGAATAATGTCTCTGCTTTTCAACACATTGTCTAGGTTTGTCATAGCTTTCCATAGACACCAGCAAACACTAGAAATTAGTTGGGTTTTAATTTTTTCTTCCAGAGACTCAATCATTGAATATTTATCAGCATTCCACTACATAATACCCTCAACTCTAGGCATCCTAAACATCTTAACATTTCTGATCCAGTGCACCACTGAGACATGTAAGCATCTCAGATAGGGTAGTAACCAGTTGCTCCTGCAAACCATTATTTGGTCAACATACATCAGCAGTGTGTGGGAGAAGCAGGGAAGCAGGCTCTCTAGTGGCAGGACTCTTGCCTCTTGCCTTTGTTCTGACCAACTTGTTCTGCTCCAACATTGCCTACTCTTTTTAATCACACAGAAAGTGAAAGTGAAGTCGTGTCCGGCTCTTTGCAACCCCGTGGACTGTAGCCCACCAGGCTCCTCCATCCATGGGATTCTCCAGGCCAGGATACTTGAGTGGGTTGCCATTTCCTTTTCCAGGGGATCTTCCAGACCCAGGGATCAAACCCAGGTCTCCTGCATTGCAGGCAGACCCTTTAACCTCTGAGCCACCAGGGAAGCCCTAATCACACAGAACCTGCAGCTAATCAACTCATCCTTATGAAGTCTTAGGCCCACCCTTGAGAGTCTTACCACTCCCTCATCCCTACCTCAAGTGGCTTATCAGAGCAGTTCCTCTAACCATATATGGTCCCTTCCTTGAGGGCCATTCTGCTAAATATAGATTTTTTTCTGTCTTGTTTCAGTACCTCTTAAAGAATAGGATCTAAGACCATAGACTGGCTACCCCCACCTTTAACCTGAATCTACCCTCAAGATAACTTCCTTCCCTACCCTGTGCCTAAGTACATGTGTTCTTGCTTCCTTTCACCTTCCCCTGCCCATTTGGTTGATAATTTCCTTCTGACAGTAATCTCTTCCATGTCTACACCCTATAAGTCTCGATAGTAATAGGACTTATCACATGAGCCACTTTAAGCAGTAACTTTGTATCCATGAGTCTGAGCTAGATCCAGGAGTTGGTGATGGACAGGGAAGCCTGGCATACTGCAGTCCATAGTGTTGCAAAGAGTCGGACATGACTGAGCGACTAAACTGACTGACTGTATCCTCATCAAAGAACCTTACATAGATGGACTTAGATCATGCTTGGCTGTATGGATATACTTGAGGAGATAGTGCCACTAAGGAAACATTTTATTAAGGTGAATTTTGGCAGAAGTGTGCAAGGTGACTGAAAGGAAAGAATTAAAATGGCCATTGTTAGGAAAACTGGATAGGGTGTTGAAATTTTGTAGGGAAGATCATCTAGTCATGAGGGGGTAGTGAGCTTCTGGAGGTGGGTGGTAGTAATGAGGACAGAAAGAGCAGACAGACAGCAGAACTTAGTGAAAGGCAGCCTAAGAGAAGAAAAGCTAGGCAAATTTAAATATCTTCAAGCTTCTAATTTAGAAACAGACATGGAGTCATCTGTGTAAAACCATGAACTCACAAGGAAGAGACCTAAAAAGTAAAAAGTGAAAGTTGAGTATTAGAAAATTTTTACATCTGGAAAAGGGGTACAGAAAAGGAGAAAGAGGAAAAATGATTAATGAACTAGAAAAAGAATCTAAAAATTGAAGTATCCTGAAACCTAAGCGAAGAGATTTTAAAAGAACAAATATGGTTTTAAGGATTTTAAATATTAGTCAAAGACAAAAGAAAAAAAATTGCAAACCATCACTACCACAACAACCAAAAAACCAAAGGGTAAAAGGACCAAAAAAAAAAAAAATATATATATATGTGTGTGTGTGTGTGTGTGTGTATATATATATATATATAAAATTGGCATTGACAAGGAGATCTCTAGTAGCTTTGGAATTGACAGCCTCAGAAGTAATAGAACAGTGGAAAGTCACTGGACCACAACTCAGTGAATCCAGTTCAAATTCCTGGGCCACCTACTGACTGTATTACCTTGGGTAAATGTCTTAATATCCCAGAAATTCAGTTTCTTTTATAAAGGGAAGATAATTATTGTCCTACTTATTTCACAGGGTTAGTGTGAGGTTCAAAAGACAGATGTTTATGAAAGTGTTTTGAAAACTAAGTTTAATAAGAGTTTAATAAGAGTTACTTATTTCCATTACTATAGTCATGAAAGTGTGTTAGTCACTCAATCATGTCTGATTCTTTGTGACCCCATGGATTGTAGCCTGCCAGGCTCCTCTGTCCATGGGAATTCTCCAGACAAGAATACTGGAATGGGTAGCCATTCCCTTCTCCAGACTATTGTCATAATTGGAGCCAAATGAAAGGCAAGAAGGGTTAATGTAATCCTAGGAGGGTTAATGTAAAGAAAGGTAAAGGATGAGAAGGGGAAGGAAGAGATTGAGCAGTACTAGAAGAAGGAATATGGTAAAATGAAACCTTTATTTACTTTTGTTTGAAGGCACAGGGACCCTGGACATGGGTGAAGACACAAGGGGGCACTCGCAATGTGGAAGAAGGATGATTGTGGGGATGGGGCCCAGAGGAAATAAAGACTGTGGTCTTTAGACATAAGGACAGACATCCCCTCCTCTGAGACTGGTAGGAAGGGTGAGACCTTGATATAAAGACAAGTCAGGATGAAGATAACATAAATAAAATTGCTCTTATGGAGCACTCTAACCATGTGCTCATAGGATAAGGGAAGGGTGTCCAAGGAGGGTCAGGGAGAGAGTGACGGCATCTGGCTGGAGAATCAGAACTATCATAGCAGAAATACTGTTTGAACTTCTGCTATGATAGTATCTCCTTATGTTGGAAACAATTCCTTGAAAGGAATTGCAAAGTATAATATCTATGATCTCAACCCCATGTAATCACTGAGCATTAGCTTAGTCCAAGTAGCACAACATGGCCTAATAAGAAAAAGAATTATTCAACTCTGCAATTGAATTAGATAACAAATGTGATCATCTGATTTTCTGCACTGAAGATTTAAGTACGTGGTTAGATAAAAAATTTGTATATATTTCCCAGTTTTGAAAATCCATCTTGACGGTGAACTTTGTACACTGAAATGTTGCATTCTCCAGGACATTTTCATGGTTTATAAGTTGAAAGGGAGAGTCATTTTGCAAATCAGGACTGTCTTCGATATATGAATCACATGATGCACATCTATGGTGACTTACATCTTGGATAACAAGGGACTCACATTAGGATGTAAATGTGTAAGGTAGAGTCGAGATGGGATGAGAATATACCTCTATTCCAGCATGGTTATTGATTGGTGCTGAGTAGTGGTTTTTTGTAGAAGTAAGTGCCTTTTCCTCTGCAGTTTGCCTCTACCAGATGTTAAGGTAAAGGATCAATTATCTTTCAATACCACACAGATTCTGTTACTTCTCTTACAATAAAAAAAGAAGTTCTCTCGTCCCATGACACTATGAAGTGTGGAAAAGGAAAAGTGAGAGGTTTACATGGTTTACTTTGTCGGGAGAGTGTGTTATTTCCTCAGTTCTGTCTCACCATAGCAAAAATTTGAAGCAATGGACAGACCAGTGTTATAGCTCAGTTTTATTTAGAAAGCAAAGGAAAATACATCCTCAAGGTGTGAGGCTGGATCAGCCCAAAAGACACGAAGAGAAGCCCCCAGCTCAATTTTGGCTCCTCTTTTTATATGTTTTTTCCCTCCTCCCCCTGGGCCTGCCCTATGTAAATTGGGCTAGCCAGGAGGGCTGTTTGTTTTACCTGAGGTCCTCAAACCTTCCTTGTTTTATTTTCACGGGCTTTTCCCTTCTTTGCCTTTTAACCACTGCCATTCTGGATTCCTTTTTCCTATTCTAATTACCTAACAACTTCTTCTCTTGCCTGACTCTGGTTGACATCTGAGTTTGGGAATCCTACTATAACCCAATGGTTCTCAAATTTAGCTTGTGACACATGATTATATTGAGATCAGTCCTGTGGTATGTTAACTACTTATTTAAAATGGCTCAAGTTGGGATAACTGTAAATAGTAAATTTTGATACATTAAACACTGTCCAAATTTGTCCTGTAATATTATTTCCTCATTACTTATATTCTGATATATAATTTCTTAGGCAGGTGAGAAACATTATGTTAAAGTTAGAATAATGGGAACATCCATGGAATTATGCCACGTGAAGGTACCACTTGTCTGTGTGTCCAGAGGGAAAAAAAGTTGAGAACTGATGCTCTGGCAGTTGATGGAGCAGTGGCCCTATAGTTATTTTAGACATCACTAAAAAATCATACATGGTGAACACTTTCTGCAAAGCTGTATTCTTTAATTTGATTTTGGTCAAACACATGCCTGGTTGAAGGAGTCAAATAGTTATTATAAGATTCATCTTAAAAAGCCACAGGTCTCCTGAGACTGTGGTTCCCCACCCTGTTCCCACTCCCCTGAGACAACATTTGGGTTAAATGAATAATTTGTATTTGCTTTATGGTAATGTAAATTTTCTTCATAACAGATTCTTTTGTGTTTGGTTGTGTCTGACTCTTTGCAACCCCACAGACTTTACCCTCCCATACCCCAGACTCCTCTCCATAGGATTTTGCCAGCCAGAGTACTAGAGTGGGTTTCCATTTCCTCCTCCAGGGGATCTACCCAACCCAGGGATCAAACCTGTGTCTCCTGCATTGGCAGCCAGATTCTTTACCACTGAGCCACCTGGGAAGCCCTTGTTATGCTAGTACTAATGTACCATTGGGTCACAAAGAGTTGGACTGAGCGACAGAACCAACAAACAAAAATTGGACTTAATCATTGCCTCATATTTTGTTAGGCTTTTTCCTTAAATTGTCTGTTAGAACTATATTCCTGTCAAATTGTCAATATGTTAGGTAAGTTATCAGTTTCATTTTGATTTGGGACATTCCTCCTGAACCCCTCCTCCTTTTTTGCTCCAGCCCAGACTAGTTGCTTTCTAGGCTGTTACATAAGCATCGTCTGTGATTTCCCACTGCCTTAGTTCTAGAAATTTACTTTGCTTCTCTCGCTTGGTTTGACTCCCATGTCTAGTTTTTCTCCTTTATTTTCTAATTGTGGTGGTTTCTAGTAGTTTCTTGAGAAAATGAGTAAAAGGGATGAATATTTTTAAATCCTTCATGTCTGAAAATGTTTATAATCTACCTTGACATTTGGGTAGGTGTAGAACTCTGGTGTGGAAGAAATGTATCCTCAGTATTTTAAATAACATTACTTCACTGTATTCTAGCTTTTCAAGTTCCTATTGAAAAATTTAAACTCTGATTGCTGACCCATCAGCTATAACCTCTCTAGAAGCTTTTAGGATCTTCTTTTTATCCCTAAAGTTCTAAAATTATCACAGTGATGAGTTCTGACATATAACTTTATGGTCTAGTTTGGAATCTGTAACTTTAAGTCTTTTAGGGGTTGGGAAATTATAGTGGTTAGTTTGTGATGGTATCCTTCCCTTTCTTACGATTTCTCTTTCTGGAATTCCTGATTGTCAGATTTTAAGATTCTTGGATTGATTCTCTATTTTTCTTATGTTTTCTCTCCTACCTTTGCATTATTTTGTCTTTTTATTCTACATTCTGGAAGATTTCCTCAACTATATCTCCTAAACATCTTGTTGAAGTTTTGCTGTCATGTTTTTCAAGATTTCAAGAGCTCTTTATTGGTCTTATTTCATGGATGCAATAGTTTTCTTATCTCACTTTTAATTGCTGCTCTCTGACTTCTTCTTTGTTTTCCTAAAATATTTGGTGATCTGTGGATTCATTTCATATTTTTTTAACTTTTTATATATATGTATCCATTCTCCCCCAAACTTCCCTCCCATCCAGACCGCCACATAACACTGGACAGAGTTCCATGTGCTGTATGTAGCAGGTCCTTGTCGGTTATCCATTTTAAATATAGCACAGATCACCAAGAAAGTATTGGGAGCTCTGTGTGTGTGCGTGCACACACATGCGTGCATGTGGGTATGTATACACATGCACGAGCATGTGGCAGGGACAGATTTCCTGATCTAGTTGGTTACCCTGCCTGATGTGAGGTGGCTGCCTACAAAGCCCTGGGGTGTTCTGGGGTTAGTGCTGGTGAGCAGAGCCAGGTTCTGGGGTGTATTGTTGTGTGGCCAGGAGTCTCAGATCTAGTGTTGGCCACTGATGGGTGAATCTGGTTCCTAACATAACTGGCTGCAGGGCCTTCAGTGTCCTAAACCTCATGTCACCCTGCTGGTATGTGGGGTTGAGTCCCAGGGCAACTGGCTGGATGGTCCAAGATGTCTAGGAGCTGGTGCCAGTAAGCTGGTGGGCGAGCTGTGTTCTTACATTGCAAACTGTTGGCCTGCAGTGGTCCTGGACCTTCTGTTTACCTGCTGATGGGCAGGGTTAAGACCCACTGGATCCCTGGGCTATTCTTGCCCACTGATGGGTGAGGCTCGTCTTGGTGCTAGGCTGTCCTACTGTTGGGCAGAGTCAGGGCCCAGGGTCTCTGGCTGCAGGGACCAAGCATCCCATAGCTGGAGTCAGCCTGCTAATGGGCAGGACTAAGTATTGCCTGCCTAGCTGTTTGCCCTGAGGTGTGCCAGTACTGGTGCTAACAGGCTGGTGGATAGGGTCAGATCCTGGTACTAATACACTACAAGGAGGATTCCAAAACTGCACTTCTTAGAACCAGTGTCTTTGTGGTAGAATGAGCTTTCAGATGGAGAAGGCAATGGCACCCCACTCCAGTACTCTTGTCTGGAAAATCCCATGGATGGAGGAGTCTGGTAGGCTGATTTCCAGGGGTCACTAAGAGTCGGACATGACTGAGTGACTTCCCTTTCACTTTTCACTTTCATGCATTGGAGAAGGAAATGGCAACCCACTCCAGTGTTCTTGCCTGGAGAGTCCCAGGGACGGGGTAGCCTGGTGGGCTGCCATCTATGGGGTCACGCAGAGTCGGACACAACTGAAGTGAAATAGCAGCAGCAGAACTTTCAGAATGACTGCCAGTACTGTCTATGTCCCCAAGGTGAGCTCCAATTGCTTCCTACCTCTCTGGGAGGCTCTCCAAGTTCAGCACATGGGTCTTACTCAGACTTCTTTCAAATGACTGCTTCTGCCCTGAGTTTTGGAGGGTGTGAAATTTTGCAGGTGCCCTTTAAGAGTGACATCTCTATTTTCCACATCCCTCTGGGTTTTTTGAAAGAAAGCCACATTGGCCTTCAAAGCCAAATGACCTGGGGGCTCCTCTTCCTGGTGCAGGACCCCTGGGCTGAGGAGCCCAATGTGCAGCTTCAACTCCTTCTTAGGGAAAACCTCTGCAATCGTGTGGGTCGCTCATCCCACATTATGGGTCTGGACCATACCATGTCTCTCCTCCTCCTACCCATCTTATTATGGTTCCATCTTTATCTTTAGTTGTAGAATATCCTTTCTTCCAGTATTCTTGTCTTTCTCATCAATAGTTACTCTATAAATAGTTAATTTTATTGCGCTCATGGGAGGAGGTGAGATTAGGATCTTCCTACTGTACCATCTTGGACACTGGGTTACACTTTTAAAAAAGGGGGGAGAGAGAAAGATGAAAGAATGTGATTTCCAAAAGAACAGTGCTCTATAATACCCAGATATTATGCAAAAAAAATCCTATTTTTTGTATAATACAGGTGTCTCAAAGGCAAGGCTGCCGGTGTGGTTTCTCAGTTTGTTCAGTATATGAAGGTGCCTGACAAGAAACAGGCAAGGAGTACCATTTTATTCACTATCAAGATCCCGCTTCTAACTGGCCTCTCCAGAGGGGAACATTTAAAAAAAATTTTTATTTAAGTATAGTTGATTTACAATCTTGTATTAACTTCTGCTATACAGAAAAAATGATTCAGAGATATATATATATATATATATTCTTTTTCATATTCTTTTCCCTTATGGTTTATAACAGGATATTGACTACAGTCCCTATGTTATACAGTAGGGCCTTATTGTTTATCCATCCTGTATATACTGGTTTGTACCTGCTAATCCCAGACTCCCATCCTTCCATCCCCACCATCCTTTCCCCTTAGCAACCACAAGTCTTTCTGTTTTACAGATGGTTCATTTGTGTCAAGTTTTAGATTCCACATATAAGTGATAACATATGGTATTTTCTGTTTTATGTCACTTACTATGATAATCTCTAGGTCCAATCCATGTTCCTGAAAATAGCATTATTTTTTATGGCTGAGTAACATTCATTGTGTGTGTGTGTGTGCGTGTGTGTGTGTGCGTATATACCACATCTTTATCCATTTGTCTGTTGATGGACATTTAAGTTGTTTCCATGTCTAGGCTATTGCAAATAGTGCTGCTATGAACATAGGGATACATGTATCTCTTCAAATTATACTTTTGTCTTGGATATATGCTCAGGAGTGGGATTGTTGGATCACATGGCAACTCATAGGGTGACATTTTTAAAATCATCTGCCCAGAGAGTAGCATCTTTTCCTAATTACTGCAAAGTCCCTTAGAGGTAGTCCCATTGCAAGATGAGTCCTGAACCGAAGGTCAGAAGAAACAAGACATAAACAATGGCTCATCCCCTGGTACATAAAGATTTGGAGAGGTTATTGGAAAGCCATAGGAGAAATGAAGCAATATTACAAATACCTCAGAGGAATCGTGGAAGGAACGGATGTTATTTAACTTGGAAAAGAGAAGAGAGCACATATTAAAAGATGTTTAAAAAATAAGAGATGAACTCTTTCAAAGAACAGAATGACTGGTTGCTCTTAAAGTTTGTCCCAAGGGGATCAATAGTGCTTTATTGGAGAAACAAAATCACTTCCTGGCAATGAAGACTATCATCAACATTAGAAGTTGTGGCAGATCCTCTTTAAGAGATGTTATAAAATGAGATGTATGCCCACCTGGGAGGAGTGTTAGTTGATTCCCCTTTAGATATTACAGAATTAACTAAAGTTTCTAAATATAAAAGTTTTGTAGTTATTGTTCCTTTTGGTTGAAAAGGAAGTATGGGAAGCCCTTGATTTTCAAAGACACTTAGTTCTAGAGTTCTCCAGTGGGGAGATTCCTGAGTGCCCAAAATTGCAGAGAACTGCTGATGATATTGAGAGTGGTGGGTCTAGAATCAGGAGATCATTCATACTAGTATAAATATCTCTTTGCAAAAAATGTTTTAGTCTTTTTCCTTTCTGCTCCCTTACCTTTCTTTTCTGATAGTCAAAATTTGGTTTCTGGTACAGGATTTTTGCTTGAAAGTTTATTAAGTTATAACTACTGTTATTATTATATTAACTTCCTGCTCTGGGCACACAGTGTTCTTCTCTGTTTGCAGTATATACTTCCTACCTTTTCTTACATTCATTTATTCTTGCATTCATTCAACAAATATTTACTAGAGCTGTGTATGTATCAGTAATGTGCTGGTCGTTGAGGATTAAATGGCGAACTAGATATGACCCTTACACTCAAGAATGTCTCACTTTAGAGGAAAGATAGGCAAATAAACAAAACTACTTCCCACATCAGATGCTCATATCCTAAAATGGTTTCCTGCATATGTCAAATAGCAAGATTCTATCTAGTACACCCACCCAGACATTGACTTTGTTTACACATGTGACTTTTCTCATTTATTACTGTATGTACACAGTGTATGTATATGTGCACCCACACATATATATTGAGTGTGTGTATATACGTATATACATATATACATATATACATAGTGTGCATATTGCTATCATCTATATCTATCCTAAGCTCAACATTCAGAAAACAAAGATCATGGCATCTGGTCCCATCACTTCATGGGAAATAGATGGGGAAACATTGGAAACAGTGTCAGACTTATTTTGGGGGGCTCCAAAATCACTGCAGATGGTGACTGCAGCCATGAAATTAAAAGACGCTTACTCCTTGGAAGGAAAGTTATGACCAACCTAGATAGCATATTCAAAACCAGAGATATTACTTTGCCAACAAAGGTCTGTCTAGTCAAGGCTATGGTTTTTCCTGTGGTCATGTATGGATGTGAGAGTTGGACTGTGAAGAAGGCTGAGCACCAAAGAATTGATGCTTTTGAACTGTGGTGTTGGAGAAGACTCTTGAGAGTCCCTTGGACTGCAAGGAGAGCCAACCAGTCCATTCTGAAGGAGATCAGCCCTGGGATTTCTTTAGAAGGAATGATGCTGAAGCTGAAACTCCAGTAGTTTGGCCACTTCATGCGAAGAGTTGACTCATGGGAAAAGACTCTGATGCTGGGAGGAATTGGGGGCAGGAGGAGAAGGGAATGACAGAGGATGAGATGGCTGGATGGCATCACTGACTCAATGGACATGAGTCTGAGTGAACTCCAGGAGTTGGTGATTGACAGGGAGGCCTGGCGTGCTGTGATTCATGGGGTTGTGAAGAGTCAGACACGACTGAGCAACTGAACTAACTAACTATATCTATCTTGTTCCCAAACTAAATTTTAAGCTAATTAATAACTAATATTTTATTGGTAATTTACTAGATGCTTGGTGGTGTGCCAAGTACTTTATATATAATCATGTTATTTATTCCTCATAGCAATCTCTGAGTGTTGGTTCAATTACTTTCCCTATTTGCATATGAAAAACCAAGCACTGAGAGGTTAGGTAACTCACCCAAGACTAAAGAGCTAATAAGCTGCAAAGCCAGGATTTGAACCCAGAGGTCTGACTTCAAGGTTACAAAGAACTTTAGCTTATATTATCCTATCTGATCCCTGCAATGTTCTATCCAGCAATCAGGGATTTCATTCTCATTATAGATGAAAACCTTCATGGTTTTGTTGACTGAGGGATATTGTTTTTGAAATTTTACTTTTGCAAGGACAAGATGATATTTGCTGGTAATATTTAGGGTGTATAACAATTTTAATGTTCAGTTGTGAGTGTATATGTGCATGTGTGTGTGTTCAGTCGCTTAGTCTTGTCAGATTCTGTAGCCTGCCAAATGCCTCTGTCCATGGAATTTTTCCAGGCAAGAATACAAGAGTGGGTTGCCATGCTCACGTCCAGGAGATCTTCCCAACCCAGGAACTGAACCCACATCTCCTGCATTGCAGGCAGATTCTTTACTGCTGAGCCATACCAGGAGAGCCCCTTTGAGAGTTTGTGATGTGAAAGTCACTCAGTCATGTCTGACCCTTTGTGACCCCATGGACCAAACAGTCCATGGAATTCTCCAGACCAGAATACTGGAGTGGGAAGCCGTTCCCTTCTCCAGGGGATCTTCCCAACCCAGGGATTGAACCCAGGTCTCCTACATTTCAGGTGGACTCTTTACCAGCTCAGCCACCAGGGAAGAGTTTAGTTGCTGCTAAATACATCCAGCAAATTTTGAAAACTCAGCAGTGGCCACAGGGCTGGAAAAGGTCAGTTTTCATTCCAATCCCAAAGAATGGCATGCCAAAGAATGCTCAAACTACCACACAATTGCACTCATCTCACATGCTAGTAAAGTAATGCTCAAAATTCTCCAAGCCAGGCTTCAGCAATACATGAACCGTGAACTTCCAGATGTTCAAGCTGGTTTTAGGAAAGGCAGAGGAACCAGAGACCAAATTGCCAACATCCGCTGGCTCATGGAAAAAGCAAGAGAGTTCCAGAAAAACATCTATTTCTGCTTTATTGACTATGCCAAAGCCTTTGACTGTGTGGATCACAATAAACTGTGGGAAATTCTGAAAGAGATGGGAATACCAGACCACCTGACCTGCCTCTTGAGAAATCTGTATGCAGGTCAGGAAGCAACAGTTAGAACTGGACATGGAACAACAGACTGGTTCCAAATAGGAAAAGGAGTACGTCAAGGCTGTATATTGTAACCCTGCTTATTTAACTTCTATGCAGAGTACATCATGAGAAATGCTGGGCTGGAAGAAGCACAAGCTGGAACCAAGATTGCTGGGAGAACTATCAATAACCTCAGATATGCAGATGACACTACCCTTATGGCAGAAAGTGAAGAGGAACTAAAAAGCCTCTTGATGAAAGTGAAAGAGGAGAGTGAAAAAGTTGGCTTAAAGCTCAACATTCAGAAAAAGAAGATCATGGCATCCGGTCCCATCACTTCATGGGAAATAGATGGAGAAACAGTGGAAACAGTGTCAGACTTATTTTGGGGGGCTCCAAAATCACTGCAGATGGTGACTGCAGCCATGAAATTAAAAGACACTTACTCCTTGGAAGGAAAGTTATGACCAACCTAGGTAGCATATTCAAAAGCAGAGACATTACTTTGCCAATAAAGGTCCATCTAGTCAAGGCTATGGTTTTTCCTGTGGTCATGTATGGATGTGAGAGTTGGACTGTGAAGAAGGCTGAGCGCCAAAGAATTGATGCTTTTGAACTGTGGTGTTGGAGAAGACTCTTGAGAGTCCCTTGGACTGCAAGGAGATGCAACCAGTCCATTCTGAAGATCAATCCTGGGTGTTCATTGGAAGGAATGATGCTGAAGCTGAAACTCCAGTACTTTGGCCACTTCATGCGAAGAGTTGACTCATGGGAAAAGACTCTGATGCTGGGAGGAATTGGGGGCAGGAGGAGAAGGGAATGACAGAGGATGAGATGGCTGGATGGCATCACTGACTCGATGGACATGAGTCTCAGTGAACTCTGGGAGTTGGTGATGGACAGGGACACCTGGTGTGCTGCGATTCATGGGGTCACAAAGAGTCAGACACAACTGACTGAGCAACTGAACTGAACTGAAATACATCCAGAGCATTAGGGTAGCAGCAGGATGATGGCACCTCGAAGGCTGTCACCTTTTGATGCTCCCTCAGTTTATCTAATCCCAACCCCAAGTCTGAAGAGCCAACAGCTTAAGGGCAGAATTTAGGGGGCAGGCAGATTTGCTTACATGACAATGCTCACTCATAAACATTGCCTTTGCTAAATTGCTTTTCTTTTCAGTTTTTGTAGTTCTTATATTTTGATCAATATTTATCAAATTTTGAAACACTTGCCATCCTTCCAGTTAATCTAGATTTGAGACTTTTGACTCATTCCTAGACTTTCTCCATCCCATCTCATTCAAATCCCTCCCAATTCCTGTAGCTGCTTCCTTTGTAAAAGGTTTTGAGTTCCTTAGTACTCAATTCTTTCACTATCTGTTCTCAGTATGTTATGCACGCTTATAGGTAATGAGAAGAAAATACAGAATGAAGACTTTAACTGGCATAGGTGACGAAATTTGTTGTTCAGTCATTCAGTCCTGTCCAACTCTTTGCAGCCCTAGGGACTGCAGCACGCCAGGCTTCCCTGTTCTTCACTATCTCTCAGAGTTTGCTCAAATTCATATCCATTGAGTTGGTGATGCCATCCAACCATCTCATCCTCTGTTGTCTGTCACCTTCTCCTCCTGCCTTCAATATTTCCCAGCATCAGGGTCTTTTCCAATGAGCCAGCTCTTTACATCAGGTGGCCAAAGTATTGGAGCTTCAGCATCAGTTCTTCCAATGAGTATTCAGGGTTGATTTCCTTTAGGATTGACTGGTTTGATCTCCTTGCAGTCCAAGGGACTCTCAAGAGTTTTCTCCAATACCACAGTTTGAAAGCATCAGTTCTTTAGCCTTCAGCCTTCTTTATGGTCCAAGTCTCATATCCATACATGACTACTGGAAAAACCATAGCTTTGACTATATGGATCTTTGTTGGCAAAGTGACAGAATAGTGGACAACTATTTTCCTGTGTTTAAAAAATCTTTATTATGAATATATACGTAGTAATAATTTTCAAATAATATCACTGAAATTATATGTTAATACTAATTGTACAAAACAAACAGCAGTTTAAATCAGACTGTCTTACACTTAACTGATGCTATTTACCTGGGATAATGAAGCAGTCCTATTGTAAATGGCAAATCACTTGCTGAAAGAGAATCAGACTTTGAATAAACGTGATTTTACTGTGTTTATGTACCATAGGTTTCTGACCTAAGAGTTTGAATGTAGGTCCTTGGTAATATCTAGCAAAACCCCTTCCCCACCACCTGCTACAGTGTCTCTGTTACATGTTGAAAGGGGTGATATTATGGACTCAATAGTGCTTCCTCCATTCGTATGTTGAAGTCTTAACCACCAGCACCACAAAATATGACTGTAGTTGGAGATAGGGCCATTAAAGAAGGTATTAAGTTAATATGAGGCCATTAGAGTGGGTTCTTGTCCAATCTGACTGGTATCTTTACAAGAAGAGTCTGAGACATATAGAGGCACACCAGGATTGTGCATGCACATAGCAAAGGCCATGTGAGGACACAGAGAGATGGCAAAAGGCCTCAGAAGAAACCAGTCCTGTTGACACCTCGATCTTGGACTTCTAGGTTCCAGAACTGTAAGAAAATAAATTTCTGTTGTTTAAGCCACTCAGTCTGTGGTATCTCATTATGGTGGCCCTGGTAAGCTAATACAAACTAAAACTCTGACCTTTAGTTCAACTTCTCCAGTGACAGAAAACTTTTGATCTCTAAGCCACCCAATTTTATATTTGGCCTATATTAATTATTTTATAGATCTTTCTAGTATTGAGCTATAATTTTCTGTCTTGTAACTTCTTCCCATTGGACTTATTTCTGACTAGAGTCACATTAAATCTGGTTTTGTTTTATCTTTTTTTTACAAATGATGTTTTCAAATATCTGAAGGTAATTATTTCCCTGTATGACTTGTTTTTTCGCCAGAAACATTCCCCACCATCAGTTCTTTTCACTGTCTTCATATTCTATTGTTTTCCTGTCTTTATGATGATCATGTTCTTTTCAATCTTATAAATATTCTATTGTGCTGTGCTGTGCTGTTCTTCGGAGAAGGCAATGGCACCCCACTCCAGTACTCTTGCCTGGAAAATCCCATGGACGGAGGAGCCTGGTAGGCTGCAGTCCATGGGGTCGCTAAGAGGTGGACATGACTGAGCGACTTCACTTTCACTTTTCACTTTCATGCATTGGAGAAGGAAATGGCAACCCACTCCAGTGTTCTTGCCTGGAGAATCCCAGGGACGGGGGAGCCTGGTGGGCTGCCATCTATGGGGTCGCACAGAGTCAGACACAACTGAAGCAACTTAGCAGCAGCAGCAGCAGCAGTGCTGTTCTTAGTTACTCAGTCGTGTCTGACTGTGTGACAGTATGGACCATAGCCCGCCAGGCTCCTCTGTCCATGGGGATTCTCCAGGCACAAATACTGGAGTAGGTTGCCATGCCCTCCTCCAGGGGATCTTTGAGGACACATAGAAGAAGTTTCCAGGTGGTATATTTTGATCACTAATGTGCCAAATTAGGACTTCCCAGGTGGCACAGTGGTAAAGAATGGTAAAGAATCTGCCTACCAATGTAGAAGATGCAAGAGACAAAAGGTTCAATTCCTGGGTCAGGAAAATTCCCTGGAGAAGGGAATGGCTACCCACTCCACTATTCTTGCTGGGGAAATCCATGGAGAGAGGAATCTGGTGGACTATAGTCCATGGAGTCACATGGAGTCAAACACAACTGAGCACTCACACATTACGTGTGCCTGTAATGTGCCAAACAGACCTATTTCTTTTAGGTAGGATGAAATTTATGGTAAAAGAGGGAACCAGTAATTTGAAACATCTTTTTTTCCTTAGATGTCTAAAACGAAGTAATCATACATTTAAGGTAAAAACATGGAGAATTAGTACCACGACTCCTTGTTGTTCAGTCGCTAAGTCATGTCTGACTCTTTGTGACCCCATGGACCGCAGCACTCCAGGCTTTCCTGTCCTTCACTATCTTCTGGAGTTTGCTCAAACTCATGTCCATTGAGTCAATGATGCCATCCAACCATCTCATCCTGTGTCACCCCCTTCTCCTCCTGCTCTCTGTCTTTCCCAGCATCAGCGTCTTTTCCAGTGAGTCAACTCTGCATCAAGTGGCCAAAGTATTGGAGCTTCAGCTTCAGTATCAGTTCTTCCAATGAGAATTCAGGGTTGATTCCTTTAGGATTGGCTGGTTTGATCTCCTTGCTGTCCAAGGGACTCTCAAGAGTCTTCTCTAGCACCACAGTTCGAAAGCAATTCTTTGGCACTCGGCCTTCCTTATGGTCCAACTCTCACATCTGTATGTAACTACTGGAAAAACCATAGCATTGACTATACAGACCTTTGTTGGCAAAGTAATGTCTTCAATTTTTAACATGTTGTCTAGATTTGTCATAGCTTTTCTTCCAAAGAGCAAGTGTCTTTTAATTTCATGGTTTCAGTCCCCATCAGCAGTGATTTTGGAGCCCAAGAAAATAAAGTCTATAACTGTTTCCATTATCCCCCATCTATTTGCCTTAAAGAGATGGGACTGGATGCCATGATCTCTGATTTTTTTCAATGTCTAGTTTTAAGCCAGATTTTTCAGTCTCCTCTTTCACCTTTATTAAGAGGTTCTTTAGTTCCTCTTCATTTTATGCCATTAGTGTCGTATCATCGGCATATCTGAAGTTGTTAATATTCTTCTGGCACTCTTGATTCTAGCTTGTGATTCATCTAGCCTGGCATTTCTCATGATGTACTCTGCATGTAAGTTAAATAAGTAGGGTGACAATATACAGTCTTGATGTACTCTTTTCCCAATTTTGAACCAGTCCATTGTTCCCTGTCTGGTTCTAACTGTTGCTTCTTGGCCTGCATTCAGGTTTCTCAGGAGGTAGGTAAGGTGGTTTGGTATTCCCATATCTTGAAGAATTTTCCACAGTTTTGTTGTGATCCACACAGTCAAAGGCTTTAGCATAGTCAATGAAGCAGAAGTAGATGTTTTTTTTTTTTCTTGAATTCTCTTACTTTTTCTGTGATCCAACTGATGTTGGCAATTTGATTTCTGGTTCCTCTGCCATTTCTAAATCTAGTTTGTACATCTGGAAGTTCTTGGTTAATGTACTGTTAAAGTGGTGTTAAAGTGCTGCATTCAATATGCCAGCAAATTTGGAAAACTCAGCAGTGGCCACAGAATTGGAAAAGGTCAGTTTTTATTCCAATCCCAAAGAAGGGCAATGCCAAAGAATGTTCAAATTACTGTACAATTGTGCTCATTTCACATGCTAGCTAGGTAATGCTCAAAATTCTTCAAGTCAGGCTTCAACAGTACCTGAACCATGACTCCTTACTACAAGGCAAAACTATCACTGTGTGCTTGTAGACAGAAACCTACTTTTCTCTATCAACTGTAGCTTGACTTTAAATTTTACTTAAGGGTAATTGGCTGAATGGATACAAAAACAAGACCCCTATATATGTTGTCTACAAGAGACCCACCTCAAAACAAGGGACACATACAGACTGAAAGTGAAGGGCTGGAAAAAGTTATTCCATGCAAATAGAGACCAAAAGAAAGCAGGAGTAGCAATGCTCATATCAGATAAAATAGACTTTAAAACAAAGGCTGTGAAAAGAGACAAGGACACTACATAATGATCAAAGGATCAATCCAAGAAGATGATATAATTATAAATATATATGCACCCAACATAGGAGCACTGCAATATGTAAGACAAATGCTAACAAGTATGAAGGGGGAAATTAACAATAACACAATAATAGTGGGAGACTTTAGTACCCCCCACACACCTATGGATAGATCAACTAAACAGAAAATTAACAAAGAAACACAAACTTTAAATGATGCAATAGACCAGTCAGACCTAATTGATATCTATAGGACATTTCACCCCAAAACAATGAATGTCACCGTTTTCTCAAGTGCACACAGAAACTTCTCCAGGATAGATCACATCCTGGGCCATAAATCTAGCCTTGGTAAATCCAAAAAAAAAAAAAAAATGAAATCATTCCAAGCGTCTTTTCTGACCATAATGTAGTAAGATTAGATCTCAATTATAGGAGAAAAACTATTAAAAATTCCAACATATGGAGGCTGAACAACACACTTCTGAATAACCAACAAATCACAGAAGAAATAAAAAAAAGAAATCAAAATATGCATAGAAATGAATGAAAATGAAAACACAACAACCCAAAACCTGTGGGACACTGTAAAAGCAGTGCTAAGGGGAAAGTTCATAGCAATACAGGCATACCTCAAGAAACAAGAAAACAGTCAAATAAATAACCTAACTCTATACCTAAAGCAACTAGAAAAGGAAGAAATTAAGAACCCCAGGGTTAGTAGAAAGAAAGAAATCTTAAAAATTAGGGCAGAAATAAATGCAAAAGAAACAAAAGAGACCATAGCAAAAATCAACAGAGCCAAAAGCTGGTTCTTTGAAAGGATAAATAAAATTGACAAACCATTAGCCAGACTCATCAAGAAACAAAGGGAGAAAAATCAAATCAATAAAATTAGAAATGAAAATAGAGATCTCACAACAGACAACACAGAAATACAAAGGATCATAAGAGACTACTATCAGCAATTATATGCCAATAAAATGGACAACGTGGAAGAAATGGACAAATTCTTACAAAAGTACAACTTTCCAAAACTGGACCAGGAAGAAATAGAAAATCTTAACAGACCCATCACAAGCACGGAAATTGAAACTGTAATCAGAAATCTTCCAGCAAACAAAAGCCCAGGTCCAGATGGCTTCACAGCTGAATTCTGCCAAAAATTTAGAGAAGAGCTAACACCTATCCTACTCAAACTCTTCCAGAAAATTGCAGAGGAAGGTAAACTTCCAAACTCATTCTATGAGGCCACTATCACCCTAATACCAAAACCTGACAAAGATGCCACAAAAAAAAAAAAAAAAAACTACAGGTCAATATCACTGATGAACATAGATGTAAAAATCCTTAACAAAATTTTAGCAATCAGAATCCAACAACACATTAAAAAGATCATACACCATGACCAAATGGGCTTTATCCCAGGGATGCAAGGATTCTTCAATATCCACAAATCAATCAATGTAATTCACCACATTAACAAATTGAAAAATAAAAGACATATGATTATCTCAATAGATGCAGAGAAAGCCTTTGACAAAATTCAACATCCATTTATGATAAAAACTCTCCAGAAAGCAGAAATAGAAGGAACACACCTCAACATAATAAAAGCTATATATGACAAACGCACAACAAACATTAGCCTCAATGGTGAAAAATTGAAAGCATTTCCCCTAAAGTCAGGAACAAGACAAGCGTGCCCACTTTCAACTACCATTCAACATAGTTCTGGAAGTTTTGGCCACAGCAATCAGAGCAGAAAAAGAAATAAAAGGAATCCAAATTGGAAAAGAAGAAGTAAAACTCTCACTATTTGCAGATGACATGATCCTCTACATAGAAAACCCTCAAGACTCCACCAGAAAATTACTAGAGCTAATCAAGGAACATAGTAAAGTTGCAGGCTATAAAATCAACACACAGAAATCCCTTGCATTCCTATACACTAATAACGAGAAAATAGAAAGAGAAATTAAGGAAACAATTCCATTCACCATTGCAACGAAAAGAATAAAATACTTAGGAATATATCTACCTAAAGAAACTAAAGACCTATATATAGAAAACTATAAAATACTGGTGAAAGAAATCAAAGAGGACACTAATAGATGGAGAAATATACCATGTTCATGAATCAGAAGAATCAATATAGTGAAAATGAGTATACTACCCAAAGCAATCTATAGATTCAATACAATGCCTATCAAGCTACCAACAGTATTCTTCACAGAGCTAGAACAAATAATTTCACAATTTGTATGGAAATACAAAAAACCTCGAATAGGCAAAGCAATCTTGAGAAAGAAGAATGGAACTGGAGGAATCAACCTGCCTGACTTCAGGCTATACTACAAAGCCACACTCATCAAGACAGTATGGTACTGGCACAAAGACAGAAATATAGATCAATGGAACAAAATATAAAGCCCAGAGATAAATCCACACACATATGGACACCTTATCTTTGACAAAGGAGGCAAGAATATACAACGGAGAAAAGACAATCTCTTTAACAAGTGGTGCTGGGAAAACTGGTCAACCACTTGTAAAAGAATGAAACTAGAACACTTTCTAACACCATACACAAAAATAAACTCAAAGTGGAATAGAGATCTAAACATAAGACCAGAAACTATAAAACTCTTAGAGGAGAACATAGGCAAAACACTCTAAAACATAAATCACAGCAGGATCCTCTATGACCCACCTCCCAGAATATTGGAAATAAAAGCAAAAATAAACAAATGGGACCTGATTAAAATTAAAAGCTTCTGTACAACAAAAGAAACTATAAGCAAGGTGAAAAGACAGCCTTCAGAATGGGAGAAAATAATAGCAAATGAAGCAACTGACAAACAACTAATCTCAAAAATATACAAGCAACTCCTACAGCTCAATTCCAGAAAAATAAATGACCCAATCAAAAAATGGGCCATAGAACTAAATAGACATTTCTCCAAAGAAGACATACAGATGGCTAACAAACACATGAAAAGATGCTCAACATCACTCATTATCAGAGAAATGCAGATCAAAACCACTATGAGGTACCATTTCATGCCAGTCAGAATGGCTGCTATCCAAAAGTCTACAAGCAATAAATGCTGGAGAGGGTGTGGAGAAAAGGGAACCCTCTTACCCTGTTGGTGGGAATGCAAACTAGTACAGCCACTATGGAGAACAGTGTGGAGATTCCTTAAAAAGCTGGAAATAGAACTGCCTTATGACCCAGCAATCCCACTGCTGGGCATACACACCGAGGAAACCAGAATTGAAAGAGACATGTGTACCACAATGTTCATCGCAGCACTGTTTATAATAGCCAGGACATGGAAGCAACCTAGATGTCCATCAGCAGATGAATGGATAAGAAAGCGGTGGTACATTTACACAATGGAGTATTACTCAGCCATTAAAAAGAAAACATTTGAATCAGTTCTAATGAGGTGGATGAAACTGGAGCCTATTATACAGAGTGAAGTAAGCCAGAAAGAAAAACACCAATACAGTATACTAATGCATATATATGGAATTTAGAAAGATGGTAACAATAACCCTGTATGCGAGACAGCAAAAGAGACACAGATGTATAGAACAGTCTTTTGGACTCTGTGGGAGAGGGAGAGGGTGGGATGATTTGGGAGAATGGAATGGAAACATGTATAATATCATATAAGAAATGAATCACCAGTCCAGGTTTGATGCAGGATACAGGATGCTTGGGGCTGGTGCGCTGGGGTGACCCAGAGGGATGGTATGGGGAGGGAGGAGGGAGGGGGGTTCAGGATTGGGAACATGTGTACACCCGTGGCAGATTCATGTTGATGTATGGCAAAACCAATACAATGTTGTAAAGTAATTAGTCTCCAATTAAAATAAATAAATTTAAATTTAAAAAATTGTTACTGAAAAACAAATAAATAAATTTTACTTAAGGATAATTAATATATTTTGTGATATATTTAATATTAAAAGTAATTTTTAAGCCTAAAATATATTTTAGAAGTAATTCTAATAAACATTAATTTTTTGTCATTTTTGAGGATTCATTCATTTTAAAGTATTTATTATCTATCCATTTATTATTGGAGTATAATTGTCCTATAACACTATTTATTCCATTGTACAACATAGCGATTCAGTATTTCTATATGTTGCAAAATGATCACCATAATAATTCTAGTTATTATCTGTTACTATACAAAGTTATTAAAATATTATTGACTATATTCCCCATGCTGTGTATTTCATTCTGGTGACTTATTTTATAACTGGAAATGTGTACCTCTTAATCTTCCTTACCCATTTCACTCCTCCCCTGACCTTTCTCCCCTCTGGCAAACTCCTTTTCATTTACTATATCTATGGATCTGTTTCTGTTTTCAACAAATATTTATTTTGTCTCTATCACATGCAAGGTTAGTTTGAATTGGGGGGGTAGTTTAGAAATCACATGTATCACTAATCAGCAATTCAGTCAAATTATCATGCATGTTGCATTTATACTGTTTGTGTCTCCTTTGACAAATGGTAACACAATAATGTATTTTAAAATTAGCGCCCTATGGCCTGGGGTTCAGGGTTGTCCCAGAAAGTGCTAGGAGTATGAAGAGAAAACAAGAAAGGTGGCCAGACATGTGCCCCAGGAAGAATTAGGAGAGGGTGCTTTAGAAGAGTAAGCTTTGTGGATTCACCCACACTGAAAGGAGGAACAGTTCCAAAGATTGGTCTTTTTATAAGGTACCAACTTTGTTTGCTTAGTCCAGGGGTTTGAAAGTGATCTGACCCTGTAGATCAAAGCCTTTTAGTAACTATAGCTTCAGAAGCAGACATGACTACTTCAGATAAGAGTAAGAATGGCAACAAGGCAAAACCAATACGATATTGTAAAGTAAAAAAAAAAAAAAAAGGCAAACAGGTGATTGAATAAATGAATGAGTGAAAAAAAAAGTAACAATGGCAGCACTAATAGCAGTTACCTCAGTACTAATAATAGTTATATGAATATTTATCACCCTCGGAAATGGCACCCCACTCCAGTACTCTTGCCTGGAGAATCCCATGGATGGAGGAGCCTGGTAGGCTGCAGTCCATGGGGTCGCAAAGAGTAGGACACGACTGAGCAATCACTACTACTACTACTACTACTACTACTACTACTACTACTAGCCACTGTTTTAAGTGCTGTACCCTCAAATTCATTTACTCGCTGGACAAACATTTACTGAATGCCTATTATATGCAAAGTCCTGTGAACAAAATATACAAAAGCCTCTGTCCTTAAGTTTATCTTAGTGAAGAGGTATTTTATTTCATCTTTATTAAATCAAGGACCTGGAATAGGTCCCAGTGAGAAAGTGAAATTTAAGCAAATACTTGAAGAAGAAGCCACATTGGCAGGCAGGTCTGCAGGTCTGGAACCTGGGGGAGGGTTCCAGGTGATGGAAGCAGTGAGAGCAGAGACCTAAGTGCAGGAGTGTGCTTTTTGTGGTCCAGGAGCAGTGGATCTGTGTGGCTAAAGCTGCTTGAGTGACTGAGGGGAAAGTGGGAGGGTATCAGCAGAGCCAGACAGAGCAGCGTGAAGGACGTTGTAAGCCATTGTGAGGACTTGAACTTTTACTCTGAATTAAATGTGGAGTCTTCGCATGATTTTGATCAGAATAGTGACTTGGTTTGACCAAATATGAATAGGATGCCTCTTGGCAGCCATGTAGATAATAGATCTGTGGGGTTGGAAAACTGATTTGGAAACTAGAGACGGTAGAGACAACCATGGAGGTAAGAGTGGTCAAATTCTAAATTTATGTTGAAGGACAAAGGGATTAACTTATCTGAGGTTATGAAGCTAATAAAAGTCTGAATGGGAAATTGAACACAGGCAATACAGATTCAAAGATAATTCTGATACACAGAATAACCTGACCAATATAAAGAGATGGTAAGAAGATAGGCATCAACTTAGTAAAAAGGCACAGCTTTCTGACTATTATGCCTTATTAGTCATATTATGCCTAATATTATGCCTTATTATGCCATATGCCTTATTAGTAAGGCAGTGATGTTCTGTGATTAGAGGGGTGTAAGATGAAACAAGAATGCTATTTGTCTTTGACAGTAAGGAAGATTCATGCACTGGGGATAGGGAGTTATAAAATGACTCTAAGTTCCTTACTAACTCTAATGTTCTATAATCCACATACAAAATAACAAAGTTTACTGTTTGTCAGTAGACATTAACAATTCTAATTAATAATTACTACTATTTTAAAAACCATTTTCTTGCCTTCATCTCGTATACTAAGATATAAACAATACTAGATTTGGCCTCTATCCTTAAAGAAAGGGTAAAACCTTGATATATCTGATAAACCTCTGTTGTGACTCAAAATGAACCCATGGAAATTGACCTTTTAAATGCACATTTGAAATATCTGTGTATTTGCTGTGTTAGTGCTACTACTAGGCAGTTCAGAGGAGATAAATTAATAAAATAATAGATGGTGGTCTCAGGTTAGGATTCTCCAAAATCATTGCAAAACATCCTTCAATACTCCTCTGGGGGTCTTGGCTTATAGTTCGTATATTTCAGGTGCTGTGTCCTGACTGTGTGTGTTGATGGAATATCAACAATGAAATATTGTGTTTGAGTTTCTGTTTATGAAACAGACAGCCCTATTCCTGCTTATATTTGTGGGTTGATGTGCTGGGAGGTAATCCAAAAATATGACTTCATATAAATATTTTAAAATATTCTTTAGCATAATATCAAAGTGTTCTGAAGAAACTCCTTTGGGATATGATACATCCCACTGCAAGCAACGTATGACAAGTCTATAGAATCTACTATCTACTCCCAGTGCATTCAGCAGACAGGAAATGTGGAAATCTGGGAGAAACGTTTTGGAATATTTCTGACTGTACTAAGAAAATATGGGGAGAATAGATGAATGCACGATGTTTGGTGGAATGGGAAAATGAGGAAGCAAAATGAAGTTGAAGTAGATCCTGACAATTGACAAAGGAGATGGCAGGGCCCCTATTTTGGATGAAAGTTTCTTGAAATTCAACTCATCTTTGAAGGTGGAAAACTGTAGGTTAATATGCTTTACCTGAATCTGGATATATCTGGAGTCCTACTGACTAGTCTTCTCAAAGAAGGAAAATTAAACCCAAAAAGAACAAAGAAAAAAATACTCCTTCCCCACTACATATGAAGTGGAATTTTGGATAGTGTCCCTGTTGGACTGGATTCTGATCTTAAAAGGAACGTCCCAGGTGGCGCTAGTGGTAAAGAACCTGCCTGCCAATACAGGAGAGGTAAGAGACACAGGTTCAATCCCTGAGTCTAGAAGATCCACTGGAGGAGGGCATGGCAACCCACTCCAGTATTCTCCAAAATCCTATGGATAGAGGAGCCTGGTGGGCTACAGTCCATAGGGTCACAAAGAATCTGACATCACTGAAGAGACTTATCACACATGCTGCTCTCAAAAATTAAACCTGGTTCTTCTTTATACTGGTGGTGGTGGTGTGTGTGTGTGTATGTAAGTACTTTCATCATGCAGATGTTCTAAGATATAACAGAGAGAGCCATTAGTTACATGAGGCAGCCTACTATAGAGCATAAGTTCAGATCTTAATGGTGACTTCTTCTCATTTGCACTGTTTGAATGGTATATCAAAGGAAGAGAATCTCAAATAAGTTGTCTAAATTTAGTAAAGAAACCTCTTCTCCCTGGTGGTTTTGCTTTATATTTCTTTTGGAGCACCATAGATATAATAGATAGCATTAAGAAATCCAGGGCTGATACTGTACTTTGTGAAAAGCTGTGACTTTCATTTCAGATTGTGTTTGATACTAGCAACTGATGTCTGAACCATGAAACAAGACCATATCAATCTTACCTCTTAGAATGTAAAATTGCACTCCTACTTGGACTCTTGCTGTTTAATTCATAGTGCAATTTTAATGAGTTCTTTTTTTTTTTCTTTTTTGTTTTCTTCATGTGTAGCATGCAACTTACATACTTTATTAGAATTTTAGGTCAACTTTTATAATTCCCAAATATTAATTGTGGGAAAGTTTTGGTTTGTAAATGTGTACATGTAGAGAACTAGCACCCCCTAGTGTATTAACTGACCCCAAATATTTGGTTTGGCATTTAATAAGCTAATAACAACAAACAGGAATGTGTTCTAATGGACAGGTTATTTGTTAACTTTTATCACTGCCATTATGACATAACTTGTTTAGGCACAGGGCAAGCATGTTTTTAAGTTAAAAATCATCAATGGACTAAAAGGATGGAAGTCACATTTCAGATATTGAAACTAAAATTAGATAACCATTGTTGGCTGTTTGAACTGTTGGTGATATTTTAAGACTGTAAAATAAAACAGTAATCTGTGGTCATGTTGTTAATTTTCTAAATTCTTTTTCTTTTGAAAAATTTCAGCAACATACTTACATGTTTATGGAAGACTATAAAACTGAAAGTGTTTAGGATTTCTCTTCTTTGGGGAACTGTTATACTGTGTGTTGCTTAATGAAACTGTAAGCTGAAAATTATAGCTTCATTCCAGAGAGTGAGAGGACTTATTCCAACAGATGGCATCAAAACACCGGTCTAAACTGTATGATCGCTGATTGTTAATTGCATCTGTAAAACAATCCTTTTAAACAGAGTAATGCATTTTATCATACAGATTATAGTTCTACGCTTTTTGGTTTTTCAATGTGTGTTAACATTTTCTGCTCCAATGTAAGATTTAGTGCTTGCATAATTATCAGATTAAACGAGAGAGCAACAGTGACTCAATCATTTTTAAGAACTGTGCATAAGAAAGAGAGAACCATGAATCACATTTTTTTTGGGGGGGAGACATGCTATTTGAGAAATGTTTGGATTCTTATCTCATTATATAAAACAGGAAGAATGGGCTGGATCTCACCCTCATCAAATTAAAATGGTGGAAACCTATAAAAAGATCTTAAATATATGGTAAACATATACTGTATTTTTAAATATATCTCATGTAGATAAAAGTATGTTTAATCTACATGGGTATTTTCAATGAAAAGGAAATATTTGAGGAACATAGTAAGAAAGGACTGTTCTCTGAAAGATTTAGAAATAAGGCGCACAGCTTTCTTTTATAAACTGTTGCAGTGAAATCCTGCCTAGACACAGAGGGATGGGTTTGACAACATTGTGAATATCCTTTCAGAAAGATTCTTCTGGTACAGATGCATTGGGAAGATGGAATATGAAGACTTGATTGTTTGGTTAGTTCTTCAGCCTAAGTGATTTGAATCTTGGAGCCTAAGTGTAGAGATGTGAAGGGAATAATTTAACATTCGTGTCATTGTGAGGCAGTTTTTGGTTTGTGCATGTCACATGTGATTCTGTTTACATCTAATTATTAAATATAAGCAGAATTAATTCCCCCCCCCAACTCTTTCTATTTTGAGTTCTTGTGTAACTACTGGGAAGGGACTATAAATTTGCTTATTGAATTAGAATATGCATTTAGTAAATTAATTTGCGTTAATTCCACTTCTAAGTTTTTGGATATCTTTATCTGATATATAAGTGCCACTAAGATAATGTCTTATAAGCAATTCCTCCTAAGTGAAGTATTATCAATATAGATTCTATATAGAAAACATCAGAACCAAAAGCATGAATGTAATCACAGAGGGTGTCTAAGTAGCAAAAAAGAAAAAAATATTTTTCCTTAAGAATCTGCAATAAACCTTTGCCCAGAGCCCACTTTTTTATTTTGAAAAGAATTCTGACAACTAGTTTTTTCTGATTTTAACCACAACAGATTACAAAGGCACCTTACTAGAGGCAAGCACACGGAGTGATTTCCAATGCCTTGCTCTGAGTAAAGAGTTGGAAAACTGTATTAACAAATCAGAGAAATACTTATTAATTACCACAGGGGAGGTAGGACCTTGGAATATCCCAGCAGACACCACCCAAAAGATGATCAAAGTTAACATCACCAGTGATAAGATACATTGCATCATGGTCCCTGATGTACCAAAGAAATGGCATGGCCTTACGTCTGTTGTGTTTTTGCCAAAAATGTATGCCCAAAAGTCCCAATATAATCACTGGAAAAGCCAGAAAAATTTAAAGACATTCTACAAAATAGTTAACCAGTACTCACCAAAAGTAAGATCATGATAAGCAGGTACATGCTGAAGAGCTGCCACAGGTTGGAGGAGACCAAGGAGACAAAACAAACAGTGTGAGAATCTGGGTTGGATCCAGAAACAGAGAAAGGATATTAGTGGAAAAACTGGTAAAATTTGCATAAGGTTGCATGATATTTATGTACTAATATTAATTTCCTGTTTTTAATGATTACATTGTGGTTATTTTAAGATGATAGCATTGCGGAAATTGGGTGAAGGGTGTATGTAGAGGTTCTCTATACTATTTTGTAACTTTTAATTAAGTCTAAAATTATTTTAGGATAAAACAATTTTTAATCCTATACAGCTCTAAGTGTGTAATAGTCTGAGGCCACTTAATACATGGACAAAAAGCCCTGTTATATACCTGAGTTGTATAAAATCATTGATAGCCAATATGATGAGCTTCAAGGAAGAGTTATTTTCATTATCATTTGTTTCATGTAAATCATCATGAAATATAGTTTAGAATAATTTATATTAAAAATTTTAATATAAAAAATTTGAAACTATAAATGAATAAATTTCAATTATTTGGAAAACTATTTTTTGGGAAAATTTTATTAATAGTGTTGTATAATGAACCATTATTCTACCATAAGAATTTTCTTACCTATGCCAGAATTTTCCCTCAATCCTCTACCCAGAGAGAGGTAAAGTGTTACCTATCTTGTAGCAGTTGTGTGGCTCTGTGACATATCCAGATCTTAATTTGAACCTGCAATAAAACTAGATTTGAAAACTGAGCTGTAAGTTGAAAGAGTTCCATCATTCTGTGATCTTGATATTGTGTGGGAATGGGAAATTCAAATGATTTCCTTCAAGGCTTATCTCTGATCTCTGCTTTACAAACAGAAGTGGGAGACTTGAGTATTTATAAATCAGGTAGTGTTAATCAATCCATAGTTCTCATCCTCAAATCTGTCTGCTAATAATCTCTTATTTTTCAATGAAGAGTGACAACTAGGGTTTTCACCAAAATCCTTATAAGATGGCCCTGAATGCAACAAAGAGTAGAAAGCTCCACTGTTTGCGCAATCAATAAGGAATGGAATCATATTTTTTTCATGCTTTTTTTAGCCTACAATTTAGCAAATACGCCTGAATTTCTCTCATGTATACCATTACACTTAATTGTCTGAGAGAAGCTTGTAACAAGTATTTGTTGAACACCCACCATGTATCAGTTTGGGTGAGGTGCTGTAGGATTTAGAAGTATGCTTTAGTTCTTCTGTATCTCATAAGAATCTCTTTAAAGACCTCATGGGGTCTTACAAGATTAAAGATCGTGTACAATTGGAAACCAAGAAGACTGTATTCACTTAGGTGTTTAGACCAGTGGTTTCCAACCTTATTGAGATTAAAGGTTCTTTTTAAATGTTAAATATCTCACAGACTCTATCTGATAGTTGATCTGTGTGTAGTACTTGAAATTAGAAAAATACATATAGCAGAAAACAAATATGAATTATTTCAAACTGTGTATTTTATTAGTCTAATGAAAATGAAAGTGAAAGTGTTAGTCACTCAATTGTGTCTGACTCTTTGCAGTCCCATGGGCTGTAGCCCAGGCTCCTCTGGCCATGAGATTCTCCAGGCAAGAATCCCGGAGTGGGTTGCCATTCCCTTCTGCAGGGGATCTTTCCAACCCAGCGATCAAACCCAGGTCTCCCTCACAGCAGGCAGATTCTTTATCATCTGAGCCACCAGGGGAAGCCTTAATGGTATCTACTTATTTTGAAAAAAACAGTAGCAAGTACTTGTGAGTTGCATATGCTAATGCTAGGTCACTTCAGTCGCGTCCGACTCTGCGCCACCCCATAGACGGCAGCCCAGTAGGCTCCCCCGTCCCTGGGATTCTCCAGGCAAGAACACTGGAGTGGGTTGCCATTTCCTTCTCCAGTGCATGAAAGTGAAAAGTGAAAGTGAAGTCGCTCAGTCGTGTCCGACTCTTAGCGACCCCATGGACTGCAGCCTACCAGGCTCCTCCATCTATGGGATTTTCCAGGCAAGAGAACTGGAGTGGGGTGCCATTGCCTTCTCCAGAGTTGCATATAATTTAGTATATACTTTGGTCCATATAGGAATCTGTAACCCATGAATTCTCCCCATGTCTATTCCGTGGATGCTTATCCTCAGACTGTGAGCCACACTGCTGGAGCAAAATTCCTATAGGAATCCAACTGAGAAAGGTTGACATTGTTAGGGAAATCACCAGAGACTCCCTGGTAGGGCTTAAGGTGTGCCCCAGAGTCTACAAAAAAACTAGAGTATGCCCAAGGGAAGTCATGGAGAAGCAAGAATGAGGTAGGCATACAGAGAGGCAATGAGGAGCCAAGGCTGGCCAAAGGGAGGGCTGTGTTGGGGAATTAGAAAAAATAAAATGGGTTAAATGAGGCAAAGGGAGATTATAGAGATTATGAAAATCAAGCATAGGAGTGACAAACTTCCATTAAGACAAAGCACTGGAGTGGGACCCAAAGGAATGGTTGTAGTCCTGGCTCTACTGTTGCTAGCCTCAGGCAACTTATATTTTGGAGCCTTGATTTTCATCATTAATATGACTAGGATAATAATACCTGCCACTCAGAGAAGACAGCCATCTGTGAAATTTCCTAGTGGGTTTTCACTGTATTTTGGTTGCATCTGAAACAGGGAACTACCTAAGATTATTGAGCAGGGAATCAGCATGATGAAAGTGATATATTAAAGAAGATTAGTTTGGCAGCAATGTGGCAGGTTGGATTAGAGTCAGGAAAGCCAATGAGAAAACTGCCCCAGTGATCCTGAATCAAAGACTGCAAAAATAGGGACAAAAGGAGGTTGAGATGAAAATTGATTGGCTTTTTTATTTGATAAGGTATCAGGGATAATATGAATCAAAAATAATCTTGAGATTTTAAATAGCTAGTGACTTTAGAAGGATGGTTGGAATGCTGAAAAAGAAAATGGAGGGGAAAGTGATTTGTAGAAAAAGGATCTTGGGTTTGGACATGGTAAATGGTATATGACTGGTATGCCAACAGTCAAGTAGAAATTGAGTCTAAACTCTTGGGAATATGCAATTGGAGTGAAGGTGAAGTTTGTGCTAGAAATGGCAAGATGTGGGGCCCAGGAGCCTAGTGGTGACAGCTGAGCTGTGAAGTGGATTGCCACTTAATAGAGATTATAAACAGAAAACCAATGATCTAAGATGAAGCCTATGTGATATTTTCTCTTGAGAAACAATTCCCAAGGCTGATCAGTTCTTTACTCTGTAGCTAACATAAGATGGAATTGAATTTTAATTATCTTATGGGGTATTTAACTTTTAATTTTTTTTAAAAAAAATTCTGATGAGCCAAAGGAATATAAATACATTGCTTTTCCTTTCAAGGGAATGACTGATTACTTGCTTTTAGCACTCCTCCTAAGATGAGGCATCGAATGACTCCTTTCAGGTCCTTTCTTCCAGAGTTATGGCAGGAAAGTATGACAACATTTCTGGAATTTCTGGTTGGCAAAGCCACTCACAACAGGCCTGTAACCAAGGGAGCTTCTCTGGCATTCAAAATTCCTCTTGATCTGACTTCTTCATTGTGTATTATTGCCCAGTTCCTTCCATCTGCATGAGTTGGGAGCTAGTCTTATGCTAACTCTGAGCTCTCTTCCTCTACATGGAATGCCCTTCTCTCTGAATCCTTCAAGACCCAGTCCCAGTGCCTCCTCATCCCTGAGGCCCTGTTGCTAATTCCCCAGTAAGAAAGAATCCTGTCTTCACTGGTGCTTCCACCTCTGTGATACACTCCTTCCAGCCTATATTGCATCATCCTTGTTTGTTTATATCCTTGTCCCCCCCCCACCCCCCACCCCACTACATGGCTATGAACTCCAGCCAGTGGGGGATATGTCTGACTCCTACAGTGCCTGGCCTAGTCTCTCACTCACTGCTTAGCCAACTGTGAAGAAAATGGCAATTTCCTAGCAACAGTTTAGTAAATCAAAAAGAGAGAATAGCAGCCATAGGGGAAAAGGGAAAGAAGAGTCCTCTGTCTTTAGTTGGAAATTGAACACAGCAGAAAAGGAGCTGGTGATGGTGTTAGGCAGGGATAGCCATTTCTGTGGGTGGCTCAGGAGAAAGACACAGGGGGTTGCTAGAGAGTAAACATGAAAGTCTGACCTCCTGTGGAGCTCTGAATCTCAAAGCATTGGAAGTACATACTAAGGACATGACTCCTCTGTGGAAAGTTTTAGGTAATGTGGTGAATTTTAGGAGAACTACTCAGGTGGGGTAGCCATGCTGTATTGGAGGTGGGTCATAGGTTATAAGGCTCTGAGAGGGGCAGCCAGGGGTTGTGGAGTGGATTGAAAGGAAGGATGTCCAGTCTGAGTACAAAAACTAAATATTTGAGAACTTAAAATTTCAAAACAGGGTAGAGGAAAAGTAAAGGGATTATTTTGGAAAGAGAAAATCCAATTCAGGCTTGATTAATCCAACCCCCAAATTAGCAAGTAAGTAATAACCTATCACATTTGGTTAGAGCTATAGAGCCTTCAATTAAATAGAGTCTGAACATTTAAATTTGATTAAGTAAGGCGACTTCTAATAATACAGGCAATTAGCCTGTGGAATGTGCAGGTGGCGAATGAGAAGGAGGAAACAATGCTGCCTTTTGAAAGCTGGTCTAGTGATTTTTAATATAATAACACCTTCTGCTTTTATAGAACTTTCCATTTACAATAGTCCCTAATCTTCATTATCTCGTTTGAGCCTTGCATCTCCCTGTTGGGCAGGTTAAGAAAGCTGTGCTCACATCTGGGTCTCCTCACTTCAAGCCTGGACTTCCTGGGTTCCTTCCACAGGCCTTGCTAGCTCTCTGATGGAGGTGAAGAAAGACCCAGTGTGTTTAGAGTTCTTAGCTGTCACTTAGTTAATACACAAAAATGTGATTTGGCATAAGCTATTTGAATGAAAGTCTTGCAACTATAGTTTACTTTTGCAACTATTCTGTACACTAGGTGGCACAGTGCTATGCGTGGTAAATATCCACTGATATTTGGGAAGCAAATGAGCTGCTGCATAGTTCCCCTGGGCATCCTAGAGTTTCTGGAAAGGTACCTGAGAGGTAGCTTGTTGGGGCACCTGAGGTGGTGAAGGTGGGCAGGGGAGAAAAACGAAAGGACAGGCCTCTGATGCGCTAGTCTCTTCAACCCCAGCACCCTTTTCTTGATCTTATATAGTAAGTGTTATGGGTTGCCTTGTGTGTCCCACCCCAGAATTCATATGTTGAAGTTCTAACCTCCAGTACCTCAGAATATGAATGTATTTGGAGATAGTCTTTAAAGGGGTAACTAAGTTAAAATGAGGTAATGGGCCCTAATCCATTCTGACTGGTATCCTTGCAAGAAGAAGAAATTTGTACACAGAGGGAAGACCCAGTGAAGACCAGAGAAGACAGCTAGCTATCCACAAGCCTAGGAGGGAGGCCTCAGAAGAAACCAACCCTAATGACACATTGATCTTCTACTTCTAGCCTCCAAAAGGATGAGAAAGTAAATTTCTGTTGTTTATGCCACCCAGTATGAGGTACTTTGTTGTGGCAGCCTAGGCAAATGAATGCATTAAGATTCCAAGCATTTAAGGAAATTATAGAAAGAGAGAGAGAATGTTCTTAAGAGAGTTATAAAACTATGATTTTATGGTTTAAGATTACTTTCCATGAGGGTCAGATAAATACTTCTTTTATCCTTAAATCATATAAACTATCAGTAAGTAGTGGTCACTCTTTGAGGTGACCAAGTCTATAGTTTCATTGGGTAAATAGATCAAAACAGCTTCTAAACTTTATTTTCTGGCACTAGAATATTAATCAATCTAGGCACACATTGCATCTTGCAGCATCATAACCACTGTTCTTGAAAAAACAGGTAAACAGTTTCTAAACTGTACGTGACACAAACCGATTCCATGGCTACTGAGTTCTCCACTCTTTTGCGCTAACACTTCAAACTAAAGTCCATGAAGAAAAAACTCAAACCGTTTCACAAAAGCTGGAAAAGAAACATGGCCTTTTTTACATAATTTGAACCCTCTGGGGAAGAATTCTAGATTTGTTAATACTACTATTTGTTTCAAAATTATCTTGGTTCCCCTGGAACTGAGCAAATTGCTGAGAAAAAACAAACTAGCTCCCCAAGAAGTTTTAGGATGGTGTGGTCAAATCATCATCAATTAAGAATGTCTTTTTCAGGAGTATCATTGTGAAGAAAACTGCTGCTGCTATTTACAAAAAGAAATTGGTGGGAAGGCATGAAACAAAATTGTTTCTAAAAGTGCTATGTATAAGCATTTATGTTTGGGAGCCATTGTCATTTTCCTCGATTTCAAGGCTGTATCATTTGCAGATGAAATTAATGTCAGATTTCTATTCTTCATGCCTGCTGTGGTAACAATGCTGAAACTGCTCTGAAGGACCCATATTTTGTACTCTCAAGTTTAAACCTAAATTTTAAAGAGATTTGAATGGAGTAAAATGTGAAAATTTATTGTTTAGTTAAAAAATTAAAGAACAAGCAAAAACAAAACTCACATAGGACAAGAATATATGCTTGCTGCCTTGCACAGTAGACATTGTATGGTATTCTTTAAGAATGTAAGTGGTTGGAGCCTTTTGAAAAATGATCAGACAGTTGTCTAATTAGAAAGTGGAGAAGAAAACTATTTGTTTTACTTACAATCTAGAAAAATAATGATTCACATGAAAGCATAACTTATCCTGAATGATCTGTTCTGTCAGTATCTGGCAAGTTTTTTAAATGAAGACAATTACGTGTGTATATGCAAAACAGACCATCTATCATTGACCATTTTCTGGTGATGGAATCTTCAAACTGCTTCTTTTATAGCATCATCCTTTCAGGCTATGATGTAAGTAGGTAACAAGACCAAAATGCATATGTGATTACCTTTTTGGCACTCAGAATCCTGGCAGACTCCTCCCATAGAGTCTATTGTTTGTAAAAGGCCTATTGTTTGTAAAAGGTCATCGGTTAGACTGGCTATGAGCCCAATATTATTTATTTACATAAGTACTGGAGCACATATGACCAGTCACCTTAAAACCTAGGGTTGGTTGGGCAATGAATGACAGAAGTCAACTGCTATGCAAAGGACAAAAACAGAGCACATCTTCTTGTATACGCTGGGAGCTGGCAGTCTTACAGAAATAATTCTAAATTGTCATTCCCAGCGCTGTCTCAAAGGTGGAGATATCTTACAGTCTTGCACTTACTGCCACAGACCACATTAGGTTTGCATAATTTAAGCTGCTTATGAGTGAGACTGACTACAATATCAAGACAAGAAGCTGTATTTCACTCTACATGAAGGGACTAAAGCAAATTCCCAATTCCTCATGAGCTTGTAGTTCACTGCTGTGAGTTCTAAGTCAGCGTCTCTTTATGGTTTTTAGTATCATGCATTGTTCTTGAAATGATAAATATTCCCTAACTTTTTAAAAGTTGAGTCTCATACATTTGTTTTCAAATTGGTTCCGAATTCAGAGGATAATTTTTTCCTTTAAAACATGGTTACAAATATGTCAATAAAAGCCTGCATTTATTAGAGCTAATAAAGTCAAAATACTGCAAGGTTTCAGCTGTATTCTTCACTAATAAACAAAACTAGAATAAACTGCAATTAGAATAGTTTCATATTTATCTTGGTCACTGGGGTCTAAGGAAAAGGTTTAATTAGAAAAAGATGAGGAAGAAAATGGGGACTTCTGAGTACTTGAAGGACTTTAAAAGGGTGAAGACCTTAATGATGTCAAGCCTAATGATGGAGACGGTTTACCTTTCCTTGACACAAATGTGTTGTTAACCATTCTTTAATGCTTATCGATAATAATTAGTATTGTTCTTTGGGTTCACAATGGTGCATAGACAGAGGGTTTGAGAGGGTAAGGGAGAAAACTATTTCTGAAGAAATGAGCAAGGATTAAATGTGTTGGAAAGAGAAAATGAAGTTAAAGAGATATAAGTACATATATGAAAAAAATTTATCTGGATAAAATTTATGATGATTTCAAGGTTGAAATACAAGGAAAAATTATCTAACCTATCATCTCCTTGCCTGCAGGGAGAAAAAGGAGAGAGTGGACAGAGGCTTGGGGCTCAATGACTCCCCATTACTATTATTCTGGGTGATAGTATAGCTTGACAGCTACTCGGAATGGGGAAAGGGCAGGAGATGGCAACAAAGGGCAGGAACCCATGGACCAGCTACTTAAATAGGGCTCAAGGGTAATATATTATACTAGGTGTGTTAATATTATACCATTAGAGAAAGATATTATTTATGAGATCCTAGCCAGTACAGTTTTGTGTTGTATGCTTACTATCTTCCAGATACGGTTTATAACATTTATAAGCACTATCTCATTTAACCCTGTAATCCTTAAAGAGATATAATTGCTACCATTTTCCAGATAAAGAAACAGAAGTTACATTAAAGTATCTTGCCCAAAAGAGCAGAGCTCTGAACTGGTAGTCCTGAGAGTTGAATCCTGAACTGGCTGCACTGAGCCAGTGCTCTGGTCTGGATTGAGACATGATGTCTCCTCTTCTATCCATATTGAGGTATCATTCCATTAAAATATAAGAAAAAGTGTACACTTAGTACAGTACTGAGTGCAGACTGAATGTTCACTAAATATTGTGATTATCATCTACCAAAATAAAGTATTGCTTGTTAAATACCAACACGGCCAACATGGGGTCTTGGTATTCACTCTTGATTTTGCTTCTTTCTGCATTTTGGTAGTTTTCTCTCTGCCCTTCAGGCATCTCACTGTCATATATTTCTATCTTGGAAATCCACTGATTTCCCTTCCATGTGTTTGCCAGCCTATCATCTCTGTGAGAGTGAGGGACTGTTTTGGCACATAGTAGGCACTCATTAAATATTTGTTAGATTAAATCATTTAATTCAACAGCTGAACTGTTTACTTTGGATGTGTGCACACATACTTAGTCACACAGTCATTTCCAACTCTTTGTGACCCCATGGACTGTAGCCCATCAGGCTCTTCTGTCCTTGGAATTTCCCAGGCAAGAATACTAGAGTGGGTTGCCATTTCCTACTCCAGGGGATCTTCCTGACCCAGGGATGGGACCTGACTCTCCTGAACTGGCAGGTGGATTTTTTTACTACTGCACCACCTGGGAAGCCCCTTTCTTTGGTGGTAGAGGACAATAGAAAAATTTAGTTCTATGTACAAACACCTGTACTTTAATATATTACAATAAAAAATTTGAAGTAAAACTTTAGAAACAAAGGGTATTTTTTGTCCAGAGACTGTGATAACACATTTCATAATTTATCATTAGGCTTTTGAATGTAAATAGTGTATTTTCGTGTTTTCATTAAACTACCAACATGAACAATTTAAGAATTACTCTTCACCAGTTATATAAGACACTTCATTTGAATTCTATTATACACATAGCATTATGCCTCCCTTCCTACATTTAAAAAAATTACATTTCAAAACAAGAGTGAATATTGTAGCTAGCAAGTTCATAATCATGTCTCTGAGATTTACAGTCTGCCTTCTTTGCTCTGGCTGTGTATCCATTCGTGGGTGTAGAAAACAAGACTATTTTATTCTTGTTCTGATATGTCCTACTAATACATGTTTATGGAATAAAATTGCCATGGTTATTAAAAGAGTCTATGACATTTTCTAAAGAGTGTGGATATTGCCTGCACAGCCTGGCTGAATTCCAGTTTGGGTAATTACATTCTGCTGTCTGGTTACCTTAGCGATCCTTGCTTTTGCTCTGTGGGTCCTCACGGTAGTTGAGCTCAGCTGAGATATTCCTGTTTGCCATCCCTAGTTTCAAATAACAGGAGCTGAAGGGAATCTAGTCTTTGGAAATTTATATTCCATCTATTTTAACAAACTTAAAATTTTGTACACATTCTGAGTCATATAGTAAAGCTTGGTTTTCTAATCTGAATTTTGTTGAACTAGAGTGGGCAGTCTAATCAGGGAGAAAACTGTGAACCTTGGGTTTTTTTCTGTTTTTGATCATATTTATTATTCCTATGGAAATTGGAGCAATTTTCTAAGTCTATTTAATCTCTCCTATCTCTGAGCCTTCATAGCAATTTGCTAGAACTTCTATCATTGTTCTTACAATCTGCCTTGAGGTAGAGCTGCTTGTGGGTTTATCTTAGACCCAGGATGAATGTTAAATTTCTAGATTATAGGGCCTCTATATTTTTCTTTTCATACTGATAAAAACTTTCACAGAATTGCATGTTGTAGGTGTTCAATAAATGATGGATGAATGACATTTCCTTTGGGTTAACATTATTTACTATTAAAGACTGAGCCTATGTTTTGGACACCAGCAGACAATTTATTATGCAGCCTAATGGGATTGTTTCAATTGCAATATTTCAGTTTCTGGACATCGGCATCACTATATTGTGGCAGGTTGCCCATAGAGACAGCTGGTTCCCTCCCTTGCACCCTCCTACACCAATTTTCTCTTAGAAAGCTTAAGGGTCCCAAGCCAGGATTATTATAAGATTATTATTGGGACTGCAACCACAGTTTGCTTTGCACTGGAAGATTCAATTTGCTTAGAAAGGGCAATTCAGAGTGGAGAATTTGTAAACTTTGATCTACTATACCAAAAAGAATGGAGGATCTACCTATAGCTGTCCCATTTTTTCTCCCATGGCAGGAAGCATATTAAAATGCAAATACCTTAGAATGACTTTACTATAGAGTTAAATTGGCTCTAAGTTTTGAAATGTAAATAATTTATAAATGTCCATATTTTAAGGAATGAAATTCTTGGTCCACATTCCTCCATAGAGCTCCACATGTTCATATCTTACTTCAGATTCCAGTTGTTCTCAGGGACCTCTCAGGAAACTCTGCTATGCATCTCATCTTGGGGAATGGCTCATTGCATTCTTGGTACTCCAATAACATCAAACTTCTATTCATTCCCTGCACACAATGGATACTTCTTTGGCCTGGAATGCCATGTTACTGGCCCTGTCTGGCTGACACTCATACATCTTTAAAGACTCAGTTTCACCAGAAGTGAAAACCCTAGAGGCAGGGTCAGGTCTCCCTCATCTGTGGTTCCCTAACATCTTGAGTATAGCTTCATATATAGTCTTTTTGGTAGAAATGATTTTTATTTTATGTCTTCCTTTATTCTTGGTGAAATGGAACTAAAATTCCTTATGTTGCATGTACATAGCAGAAACACTTGCTGGGGACTAATTATCTTTATTGTGGGGTGACTCTTCTCAGGACTGTAGTCTACAAGAAGAAGGTAAATACAAAGGACAATGAAAATAAGATGGAGTCAGAGCAAGGAAAATCATTTTTACCTATGTCTCCTTTTCCTCTTTCCATGTGTTAAAAGTAGTTCAAGTATTTGCTGTTTTGCTTTAAAAAAAAAAAGAATTTGTTTTATAGTTAATAAGAAAAGAACTTAATTGCCTTCCAGTTCAGTTCTTAGGGACATCTTTGTAAAAGATTAGTCTGTAAACCTCAATTCTAGCTTCTCTTTTAGAATTGATATTTTCTGTTTTTCAAATTTTGAAAGTTGAACCTTTATGCTCTAGCGAGGAATGAATCATTTTGGTAAATACTTAAAATATTTAAAAGTCAGAAGTTCATAGGTTTTATTCATGATTGACTCACTGCTATGGTGCCATGGTATCAGTGAATACCAAATAAAAAATCTACATTGAACTTGAAATCTGAAAAATGATTATTATATTCTTCAAAATACAGTGTGATATAGTCAGTAGAGTACTGACATAGGGCAGGAGAAGGCTAACATTCCAGTCTCAGGTTTGTAACCAGCTGTGGACTTTGGGAAAGTTATTTGGCCTCTTTGAGGCTCAGTTTCCACTTTTGCAAAATCATGATATTTGGAATCTGGGCTGATGACAGTAGCAATAGTAGCAACCACAGCAATCAAAACTAAAAAACTGGAAGACATATCCTGCTGCTCCGTGCAAGAAAACAATTGGAGGGAACCTAGACAGTTTTTAAACATCCTTCTTTTCATATGAAACATTGCTGGGAAAAATCTGGCATTATGGAACCCACAGGAGACTAGATAGAGGTATTGAAGCCATGCCAATCAGCCTCAGTCAAATCTAGGGAGGCAATATAATCTAGTGCTTAGGAACAAGGGCTTTAAATCTCAGGTTTGCTCCTTATCAGTGTGACAATAGACAAGTTGTTTAACCTCTGTGGAAATCAGTCTTCCCATTTGGAAAAAGAAAATAAGGTCTAACCAAAGGGTTTTACGAAAGATTACTTGTGTCATTGTATGTTAAAGATACAATAAGTGATAACAGTTATTGTGAGGTGGTCTATATGAGTCTCAGAGTCATCTGGTATTGGGCCCCAACCTTGTTGGGGTCATCATTCTCAGTCTTAGTGGCAAGAATCATGTTAATGGTAACAATATTTATAGAATATTTATACAATAGGTTATAGACTTGCACATAGATTACCTCATTTCCCATCATAGTAATCCTGGAAGCAAGGCAGGTATTACTCCATTTATGGATGAGAAAACTGAATCCACTAATTTAAATGATACAGCTAAGATCACCCATCTAGTATGTAGCAAAGTTGGGCTCAAACCAAGGTCTTCTGTCTTCTAATTTCATCTGTTCCTTGTGATCCTAGTTCTACTTATGATTTGTGGTCTCAGGTCAATTGCCCGGTCTTAGGTCAATTGCCTAACTTGTCTGTTCAGTTTAATAAAATGATTAGAAAAGCTTTAAGATGCTTCTGTGATTCCAGAAATGTCCTGTCCAGTGTGGAGGGTCACTATCTCTTTTGCAACCTACTAGAAACACAGGTGCTGAGTCACGGGAGGGAACACTCCCTGTACTCTTGCAGGAGGGGTGGTGCTGCCTGCGTCAGGACTCGGCCTTACTTAATACATGTTGTGACAACCATTGGATGGAACCACCCTTTGTCCAGTCCTAACTGAATCTCCTGAAGGAATCCACATAACCTTATGTCAGAGATGTTTTATGCTGGATAATTACATCATGGGGAAAGTTTATATTCCCTAATAATCCTGTCACTTCCCATAGTTAGTCTTGACTTTAAATTTGGGACCATAAATTTATTTCTATTTCTCTTCCCTGGAACTGTGGGATTGGTTGCAGGACTGTTAAGAAAAACTAAGAAAATCAGAACTTTTGAACAAGTTGTCTTGTTCACGAACAGTCCATTTTGAGGCACAGTTTCAAGTTCCTACTAATCAAACAAAGGTATAAATGGACAGCACAACTGCCAGCGAGTCAGAATCCTTATGCCACCGCTGCCAGTGACCTGAAGTCACACTGGCACAACGCTTTACAGTTTACAAAGCATGTTCATATATAAGTTGCCTGAGTGTTAGCCACTCAGTAGTGTCCGACTCTGCTACTCCATGGTCTGTAACCCATCAGGCTCCTCTGTCCAAGGGATTTCCCAGGCAAGAATACTTGAGTGGGTTGCCTTTTCCTTCTCCAGGGGATCTTCCTGACCCAGGGATTGAACCTCAGTCTCCCCCACTGCAGGTAGATTCTTTACCGTCTGAGGCACCAGGGAAATCCTCATACATCATAGTGTGCTAATACAAACGGTACGTTAATAGAAATTGCTAATGGTGTTAAGTGATCTTGCCAGTTGAAGACATCAAGGGGCAGAATCTAGGATCAGTCAGCTGGTGAAGGCTAGAGCTGGGACTGGAACTCACATTTTTTACTGCAGAAGGCCAAATTGTCTTGGTACTGTATTATCTGTATTTGCAGCCCTCCATCTGGTGCTTGGGCTTCCTGGGTGGCACTAGTCATAAAGAACCACCTGCCAATGCAGCAGACATTAGTGACACGGGTTCAATCCTTGGGGAGGGAAGATCCCCTGGAGAAAGACATGGCAACACACTCTAGTATTCTTGCCTGGAGAATCCCATAGACTGAAGAGCCTGGCAGTCTGCAGTCCAAGGGTCAGACATGACTGAAGTGACTTAGCACGCATGCATCTAGTGCCTATTAGCTTGTGAGCTAGTCACTTACACCAGATTGCTATTATCTTGGTTTTAACTTTCACCTTGCTTCCCTGGTGGCTCTACTGGAAAAGAATCCGCCTGCAATGTGGGAGACCTGGGTTCAATCTCTGGGTTAGGAAGATCCCCTAGAGAAGGAAACCGTCTCCCCTCTCCAGCATTCTCTCCTGGAAAATTCCATGGACTGTGTAAGTCCATAGGGTCACAAATAGTCAGACATGACTGAGCGACTTTCACTTTTCTTCAGGTTTAGAGGTTTTAGCCTATTTCCTACTGAAATGATTAAATGTAACCAAAACACTCTAGAAGTTAACCATTGGTTAATGGTAACCATTGGTTAATGGTAACCATTTTACCAAATGTCCACAGATTTTAATGATTCTGGGCTATTTATATACTTTACTACTACTCTTTAGAGTTTTCCTTCTAGGAACAGGAAAGGGAAGTTGACTTCACCAGAAATAAGGATATCAAGACAAATAGTCCACCACAGATCTGTCAATAAAACTAAACAATAATCATGGTTCCTCTCCTGGGGCCCAGGATTTTGTCAGTGGTTCAGGTTAATGCAGAGGTTTTCTTTGCATTTTTGTCTTGGCGTCTAACACATTGACTTGTACAAATTTGGAACTCAATTAATTTGCTTTAATTTTACCCTAGGCCTTACATTCTCTACTTCTAGCCTGTTCTGCTGTGGTTTAAAAGAAAAAAGAAAAAAGAACAGTTGTGCTCAAATCAGTCAAAGTGATCATTAAAAAGAGAACTACTTCAATGATTTTCTGAAATTGGTGAAATTATTTACACAGGGACTTATGCCTTCTTCTACTATACTTTAAAACTTTATGCCATGTTTTTAAGAATTTCATTGTAAATATCCATTCTTAGTATAAATTTTACTTATGAGATAGTTAATATTTTCCAGTTACTTTTCTGGGAAATATCTTTTCTTCCTAGTAATTTATCCAAAGGAAAAATTATGTTTTATTCTTACCAAAGATGAAGACCCTACTAAGTGAACAGTGAGTTTGGTGCTTTTACCTGCATGGTGGCATTTAGTTCTCATCACTGACCCTAAGGGATAGGTCACATTATCCCAGTGTTACAGATGAGCAAACAAACTCAAGGAGGTGAAATAACTTGCCATATACCTGCCATACACCCAGATGTTACAGAGCAGGTGGATCTGAATCTTTTCATAACATCACATTCTGTACAGAGATGAAAATCAGTGGTGGAGTAATCATTTTGTTTATCAATCCCATAGCTTCTCAATGGATATGCAATTAAATGACCAACTACTGTCTTCATGAGCTGTCTGGCTTTGTGGCCCATTTCAAAGTGAATTGGACCATTAGTTCAGAGAAAAAGCATTCAAAATTGTGCTTGAACTTAGAAGGAGCCTAATTTTCATATGCACTGATTCAGCTAAGCAGAGCAATCTAATCAAAGTCCTACAAAATATATATTATCCTCAAGAGTTCCAGGACGAAACTCATTTCAACTCAGCAAATATTTTGTGTGTGTGCATACAAACTTACTAGGTGTCAATACTCTCAGTGACCATTAATGGTACTCAAAGATAAATAAGATGTGATTTCTGCCCTTCAGGATCTCAAGATCTAATGAAGAAGACTTAGGTCTCTAAATACAAGGCAGGACATGGATTTTTTTTCTTCTAATTCCTTCACTAGGAGCCTATCCTCAGTCATTTTCTCTTGTTGCTTCTTTTCTTACCCTAAGAAAATCATTTATGTTCTTTATTTCAACCATCACATAATGAGCTGTGTGTTTCTCTCTCCTAGATTCTAGTCTCCTATTTAAAACTATCTTCTGGACATACCCAACTGTGTTCTTCAGATATTTTAAATGCTATATACCCAAAATGAAACCTTGCCTCCTTTTTAATATTCTCTGTTTGATTTGATGGCATCTCTGCACATCAGTTTTCCAAGCTAAAAACCTCAAATGCATGATTTATCTATCAGTCTCCCATTCCTCATGTTCAATTGTTCATCAAATCCTGTGAATTTTTATCTCCTAAATATGCCTTGAATTTTATATTTTATCTCTATTTTCATAGCTATGATTTCAGTTCAGCTACATTTCATCTCTTATCTGAGCTAATACAATCATCTAACTCATCTCAGCCTTTTATTTCTTTTCTTCCAAATCCAGCCTCTATAAGTTGCTTGGTTGATCTTTCTAAAATATAGTTGCTAACATGACTTTCACTTGTCTAAAACCTTTCAATGGTTCCCTCCTATCTACTAAAAGAAGTTCACATTATTATCCCACATTATTATCACATTATTAGCCCTACTAATGTTATTGACCTCAACCTTCCTGCCACTCTTTTTGTGCCAAGCACATTCATTGATTTTGTTTCATTGACTATGCTGGCATGCATAGGTAAGACCATTTTTAATTCTGATTGGTCAGAAAACACATCCACTAGTTGTTAAGTATTTTGAATACCATCCTTTTCTTCAGTAATCTACTCTGTTTTCCATTCCCCTGTCATGTACTTTTGAGCCCTTTGAATAGTCAGTTTTATATGGCAGGAACATTATTCCCTTCTTCTCTACCTGGCAAATTAATATTAATTCTTCAAGATACCTGCTCAGATATCACCTCCTCTGTAGTACCTTTCCTATTTTCCCCTATATACAGCAGAATTTTTGTTTCCTCTGGCCTTTCAAAAACACAGTGTGCATATGCTGGTTATAGCATTTATCACATTATATTGTATCACTTACCAATTTAGGAAATATTCAAGAAAAGTTTTTAAAAATCTCTGTTGTGTAGCATAGTATTTGGTATACAGCAAAAACTATAATAAAATGTTTATTGAATTGATAGATGGATCTAGAAACATTTAACAAAGTGGGATTCAAGTGTTATTTTGAAGATGAAAGAGATTAAGGAGTGGTGTTTTTCAAACTTGGTTTCAGCAGGGCCTCTCTCATTAGCACTATGCTATGATAGTGGGAGACGGGGAGCCTGTGGGTGACCACAGTCCAAGAAGGGTCAGATGAATAAAGCTCTATCTAAGTTTAGGGGGGTGCAGAGTTGGAAATAAAGATGAGATTCACTTTGGAGGCAGAATTGGCAAGATTTTGTAACCGATAAAGTATAAGGTTAAAGGGAGAGAGATTAACAATAATTACAGTATTTCAAAATTGAGGGATTAAGAGACCAGACATGGCCCATCACAGGAGGCTTTGTGGAGTTTGAGTTAAATAAGGCAGAAGAACATAGATGCTGACAGTTATAGACTCATGTTTTCACCCTAAGAGCCCCAATTATAAGGTTTACTTCACATATTTTCTGTGTTTATCTTAATTTCCAGTACAAAACTCACTAGAAATTCAGAAGCAGTGCTGATAATCATTTCTAATCACTATTGTGTAGACTTGATGAAGATAATTCAACTCACATATCCAGTTAGGAATGTTTCTTTTTTACGGGATTAGGGAAGTACAAGATCCATCTCAAACATACTTATTGCCAAAGGCTTTGTTTCATATATTGGAAAATACATTATTTTCATATCATTTGCTATGCCAATACATTATTAACTTAGAGCACAAGAGAAAAGAACAAATCTCATTCCATTAACAGGGTACAGAGTGTCTGTGCTATCGGATATGGTAACTACTAGCCTTACATGGTAGGATGCCTGTGTTAGTTGTTCAGTCATGACCAGCTCTTTGTGATCCCATGGACTGTAACCCACCAGGGTCATCTGTCCATGGGATTCTCCAGGCAAGAATATTGGAGTAGGTTGCCATGCCCTTCTCCAGGGGATCTTTCCAACGTTTCAAGTATTCTGTACATGGTTATCGATCATTTGAAATGTGATTAGTTTAAACTGAGGTGTAAAATGCACATTAGATCTTGAAGACAGTACAATATGAAATATCAAATTTCTCAATTATTTGTTATAGTCATTACATATTGAAATGATACTATTTTGGATACATTGGTTATATGAAATGTATTATCAAAATCAATTCCACCTGTTTCTCTTTACTTTTATAATGTGGCTACTAGAACATTTAGAATTATATACCATGTTCACATTATATTTCTATATTTCTATTGGGTGATGCTGGAATATTTTTCTTACTCAAAAAACCACCCAACAGATATTTAGTTTCTAGTGTACAGATGGTTATGCTATGTACTAAAAGCTTTGAAGTTAGCTGAGGAGTTGCAGTTGCATAAATTATGTATATTTAGAGCTTGATAACATTTCGATCAATATACAGGACATTGGTTAGAAAAGTAGATTGAAATGTCTGTGGATTTGCCCTGTCCCCCTTTAAACGTTAGTTTTATTCTCTTACACTTTCTCCCCAATATCCTATTTAGTGATTTGTAAGGAACAACTGATTTTCTGTCTGTTATATAACAGTGGGGACTTTGATTTACAAGGTCTTAGAACCCTTGGGCTAGTAGAAAAGAATTAGCTCATATCCACATATGGTGGCCAGGATGCAGAGCCCTGGAATATAATCACTATGCTTAATTCTCAAACTATACTCAACATATCTTATTCTTTTTTTGAAGCATCAGAAGAGACTTACCAGTGTTATAGGCTTTGGGGTCATCCAGAATATTACCTGCTAGCCATGGTACAGAAAAAGAAGAAGAAAGAGGAGGGAGAAGTGGAGAGAGGAGAAGATTATATGCAGTTTATAAATATTGGAATTTTAGATAAAAAAGAATTTAGTTTGTGTTGAAGGCCTTAGTGATAGTGTATTTGCACTACCCTTCCAGATAAAACATGTGAATGTGTGTCATTGTATAAAAACACTGTTTTTTAAAGCAAAATGACTTATTATTGGCCAATATCTTAATTTTTATTTTTTGAGCGAGGCATTTAGTTTTCCATGCCTTGGTTCCTTCACCTTTAAAAATGGAAGAGATTTTTATTCTTTTGTGTTTTGTTTTTATGGAAATGAGAAGTAAATACTTTATATTTTTAAAAAGCTAAGTTTCTAATTATAATGGAAAGTGCTTCAATGCTACAAAATGTACTGAATAGACTAAAGTTGCAGAAACAAAGTAATACAGAAGATGCAAAATATTCTTTGAAAATGGCGACTTCGTTTTAGCTGAGTGTTTCACTGGGTTAGAGTAATGTCGATGGAAATAAATAAGTAGCTGAAAACCATTTATGAATACCAAGATACAAATGCAGTTTAGATTTGCAATTCTCAATTCATATGTGGGAACATCTTATTTAAAAAGGGCTGCCTGAATTAAGGTTATGTTCAGTTGCTGAAGTGCCAGTCTGGATATGGTTTTGTTTTTTTTTTAATTTTGATTACTAAATAGGATTTTATTTCCTTTTTAAAAAGAAAATTTGCATCACTTACTGAATAGCCCACATCGTGGACTAAAATGCTGTAAAAGTATGCACAAGCAATGAAACACCAGGAAAATGGCTAAATTTTCAATGAGTAGTGCTCATTTCATGTGTAAAGAATTGCATTATTCAAGGCTAGACTGCATATTCAAATATGAGCTATGCATTTTGCTGAAACATTGTTAACATTTTGTTGACTCTGAATAAGTGTTAATAATACACAGATTGTACCTGTATATTCTGGCTGCATAATATGCCAAATGTACTGATGTTTCTATGCATTTGGAGTGTTTTTGAGTCAGTATTAAAATATACGCTACTAACATCAGTATCTACTCAGTCTTAAAACATCTATGGCAATGGCATTGTTTCTTTAAAGAATTTATATTCTTTGAAGTATCAATGACACTTAAACATTTTGGTTTTTACTTAAAGCCTTACAATAAAAGGAATTAAACCATTAAAAAAAAAAAATAGCGGCAGCTTACTCACTGAAGCAAAGATAGATGAAAGTTCTGTCTGTTAGGCTAAGCCCTCACAGGATTAACGAAGTAGACAGGTCTGCAAATATGGAGGAACTGCACTGGCAGCTAAAATGACTGAGAGATTCATCATTCTTCAGCTTCCAAACCATGTCTTTGTATTGCACTAAGTGTTCAGTCATTGGTTCAATAATTATTAAGTTCCTATTATAGGTCAGGCTTGAACAAATAAAACATGATTGCTGGCTTCATGGTACTTCCTAACTAGTGTATGGGAGGTGAGAGTTGACAAATAGTGACTAGGTAATTGTGCAAATAAATATGGCAGTAAAAAGTGGCTAACAACACACACTCGGGACCTAGATATAGGTTGAGTCCTGACTCCACCACTTTGTAGCTGTGGAATCTTGGGCAAGTGATCTAATGTCTCCATTCCTTCTCATCTTCCTCCTCAAGGTTGCTGTGAGATTTTGGTTGGAATATCTATTAGCCTGGCCCATCATAAATGCATTAGATTTGTATTCTTCTTCTTTTATTAAACTGTAATAAGGGCTATGAGGGTATGTAATAACACCAGTGATCTATTCTGGAGCTGGCAGTAGGGGTCAGAGAAAGCTTTTCTACGGAAAAGTTGTTTGAATTAGGATCTGCAGAATGGGTAGGACTTCAGTAGATTGAAGGGATCAGAGGTAAAGAAAGTGGGGTTGAAAGTGTAAAAGAACTTTCCAAGCATAGAGAAAAACAAGTGCAAACACTCTGAGGCAGGAGAGAATATGCCTCCTTCAAGGCCCCAAAGTAGCCTTAAGTGGCTGGGGTGCAGGGAGAGAGAGGAGGAATGCTGAGACAAGAGGTGGTACTGACTTTGCTCACTGCACGAACTTGAGCTCCCTTAGACTATTTTTTTTTTTTACAGTTTTTCTTTCTATCCCCCATTCCCACCACTCACCCCTTCCATGCAAAAGATAGAGGAACAAATAGTTCTTTGTGTTTTCTCTGCTCAGCCTTGCAAATAAAAATAATTCACAAGTGGCTCTACATATATAACCAAAATGCAACATTGTGTCTAAATATTAGATGTAAATTAAATTGTTTCTTGGTGTTCAACTTATCTTTTTGTATCCATTATAATCCTCTATTTATGTTTATGCTCCACAGCTGGAGAGCTGCAACTAGCTGTGGAAAAAAAATTATAATACTCCATACAAAAGAGGTGGGGTGGATGGGTACTAATTAAACCTAAGTAGTAAGAGACTTAAGGAAAAAGAGATTTCTGTATCTCTCTTAATGGGATGAATGTCATGTTCCAGTTCCTACTTTATGTAAAATCCATTATACAATATGTAAAATAATTCTCCAAATCTTGATTTCCTCAATTGAAAATGACCCTGAGCAAAAACTATAAGTAGAGGAAGGTTTGAATTTCTTGATCTTTGCACTCTTTTGTTCTCTCCGTACGTGATGTCTTAAATCAGCAGAATAATTTAGGAATGGTAGATATTGAAACAACTAATTTTTCTTTTCTGTAATCTGCATAGACTTCAAAATGCCTACAAAGCACAAAGTGCCAGTTCATATAATTTGTTGGCAAGGATAAAAAGAAGAAAGGAAATTATTTCCTAAGCGTGTGAATCAGCCCAGCTTTAACAGATATTTTTCTGTCATGTGCAGCCTGAGGGCTTATGCCTATCTGAGCTTTATTTGACAATTACCACTTGCCAGCATAATTAAATGATAATTTATAAATACTAAGAAAGCATAATGGGGAAGAGCAAATAGGTGCTTATCAGGGCATTGAATAAAGTTGATCTGCTTCAGTGGCAATTTTCATCTCTTATCTTGGTTGTTAACTGGTCTCACTTTTGTCTGTGTTTTGTTTAGGTTTGATATTTGTTAGGGTGATATTATCTACCTACATATACACATTTTCCTTCCATACAGAATTCTAATATTTCTTTTATTGTTCATTTTGAAGCCAATGTATTTATGAAATATTCCTTGTATTTTAATTCAAAACATAGATTTGGCACCTAGAATTTCACATATTTCCAGAGAAACCCTTAACAAATTAGTAATTTTTCTGTTTACTTCCCCCTCACCTTTTTTTTTTTTCCCAGTGAGTAAGTTCTTTTCTGTGTTGCATCTGTGATTTTCTTTAATCGGTTTTTTAATCACCTGGGCTTTGCAGTTAATTACATTCCACAGAGTCTCTTCATCTATCTCCTAGAATGCTGGCAGATTTTTTGTAAGAAAGAGTGAAAGCTCACGTGTAAGCCAGGACTGGCGAGAAGGGCTTCCTAACCTTGTGGTGGTAAGAATGATACTTGATATGCAGCACAGAAATTTTGCTGTGTTCCTACTGAATATAGAAATTGCCCCCAGAATTCTGTAGGGTAGACAGCTTTTGTTGCATCAGTGTTTCTTCTCAAGGTTCCTTACCTATTATAAATATTAGGGCGGTTCTGCAGAAGCTGTTGTGGGGCCATGGACAGAAACACAGATTTGTCCTGGGTGACCTACATAAAGCAGTGCAAGAGCAATCCTCTACGTGAAAGGCAACAAATCAGTAGAATGGCAAATAGATATACATACTGAATTTCCACACTTTTAGAAAAGCATGTTTGAAGAAGTCAACAAGGTGGGGAAAAGCAAGATATTGTTAGTGGGTCGCAAAGAGCCTGAAGTCTTTTTTTTTTTTTTTTTGACATCATGAAATTAAATAATTTTAGCAACTGCTGATTAGAGTTGTGATTTGAGTGAAGAGCGTGAGGTTGCCTTATCAGAGAAACAACAAAATAAAAGGCTTTGGTGTTTAAAGTTGCCAATTCCTTGAATTATTCAGCATTTTGTCCTTATAAATAGCAATTATTTGCCTTTTTAGCACTAAAAAAATTATCTTTCATATTCAAATATTTAAATATACAGAGCCATCATTGGGGCAAAAAAAAATCCCAATGTCAGAACAGATTTTTTATACAAGAAATAATTTGAAAGTGGTGGATTAGTTTCTACCTTTTGAAACACAGTGCTTTCTATAATCTTCAAACATTATTTAGGATAATGGAAGCCATCATCCTGGTTCTCAAATGTTAGCACTTCCATTAGAATTTGCCGCTACCTCTTATTTTTTATATTAAAATACAAGGCTTAAAAGGTATTATCTTACTAAAGGGGGGCAATTGTAGAGATGATTTGATTGAATAAAGGAAAAAGCTGTACAGGCCTTTTAAGATCAAGGATGTATTGATGGAAAGCTATCATTAGAGACAATTAATGTTCTCCAAGGGAAGAAATTGATTATGGACAAAGATGGACCCTAAGGAGCAGATATGTCTTAATGCTCTAAGGCCTTAAGGATTATGCATTTCATTCACAGCATCTGTATTTTAACCCTTTGAAGTGACTAAATACTAGCTTATTCTTGCAGAATGGCATGAATTAAATTTTTTTTATAAGATTGTGTCTTGTAAAAGATGTGATTGACATTTGATTCTTTAAATAATAATAAAATAAATTTGTAGCATCATTTCTCTATATTGCCCTTCAGAGTAGATCTAGACATAAATACATATAATAGAAGGAATGAAATTAGATAGTGATGGCCATTCTTCAACATTATGGAAGTATGGTAATGCCCAATAATCGCCCTAAAGATGTGCTTTCATATGGAACCCCTGAACTTCAGCTGCATCTATGTTTCCAAATAATATATCCTTTAACTTTGCTTGTCCTTTCTATAGATCTTATACAAAGCATTCACCATGTTTTTAGCCAGTCCCTTGCAGCCGTGGATCACAATTGGGTACTTAATAAGGTGGCAACCCCACTGGGAACATTTCATATAATTATTCTTAGCAGAAAGAAGATTGTTATGGCTTTTTTTCCCTTTTTGAGTTTGGCAAAATTCCAAGTGATTCAGTTTGGGCTCCTAAAAACCAGTTTTATACTATTGGTCAATTATACTTCATGAGTACTCTGTATCCTCACTTCCCAGTAGAATGCTGTATTGCAGGCCAGCAGAGTCAGTTTAATTGTACAGCTGGTCTCCTTGAATCTGTGACCACACCAGAACAAGTGATTGATAAAAGCTGCTTTTTGGCCACAAATTTCAGAAGGTGTCGATCTGAGCATGGAACTGTTTTTAGAAATCAATTTCTCTCCAGACTTCAGGGCACTCTCTGCTGGTGTATTATTCCGCTGTGCTTAGTCGCTCAGTTGTGTTCGACTCTTTGCGACCTGATGGACGATAGCCCTCCAAGAAAGAATACTTGAGTGGGTTGCCATGCCCTCCTCCAGAGGATCTTCCCCACCCAGGAATCAAACCCAGGTATCCCACATTGCAGGGAGATTCTTTACCATCTGAGTCACAGTACAGTATGGTTATTGCTAAATATTAGGAGAAGCTCACTCATAGTAGTAAATACCTTATCCAGAGAGCTCTATGATTTTAAGTGTCAGTTAAGGGAAGGGAGGGCTTCCCTGGTGGCTCAGACAGTAATGAGTTTGTCTGTAATGCAGAAGACCTGGTTTTGATCCCTAGGTTGGGAAGATCCTCTGGAGAAGGAAATGGCAAACCACTCCAGTATTCTTGTCTGGAGAATCCCATGGACAGGGGCTCCTGGTAGGTTCCAGTTCATGGGGTTGCACTGAGTCAGACATGATTGAACAACTAACACCTTCATTTCACAAGGGAAGGGAGGTTAGATCCTGGATCCTAACTTTGGGCTTACTGAGTTTAGAAGTAACCTATTTAGTTAGCTCATATCATTAAAACTGTTTAAATTCTGATATTTAAAAGTATATCTTGATGTTCTTGGACCTTAAAGATGATGCATTTCATTCATCACTAAGTGAAATTTGTCAAAAATTTCAAATAATTTTAAACAAATTATTTTAAAGAATAGTGGCTGAATATACATGATACATTCTGTTGTGGTGCAACTGGATTATGGGTTTAAGTCTCCCAGCTGCTATTGCCAACTAATGTCCCTGAGCACTCAATACTTACTTACTCAAGTACATACATTTGGTGACTATGTGAGTGGCTGTAAGTGGCTTTTTTGGGTAAGACAAGAACATGTGAGAAGATAGTCTCCTATATGTTTCCTCTTAACAACAACAAATAGAGCACAGGACATTAATTACCCAAAGGTCTAAATTAAAGAAAAATTATGATTTATTTTTCATATAATTCAGATAAAAAGAAAAATGTAATTTTTTCATAATTTGCATTGGCCACATTGGGCTGGTGAGAAGTGGCTTGTAGAAGTCCCTTGTGTGGTTTATGAAAAGAGTGAGAATAACTAATAGGAACTCCAAGTCAGCTAAATATCTATGCAGTTTTGAATTTGAGTGCCTGGGGAGATTGTGGTACCATAGTAAAAATCAATGAGGGAAGCTGGGGTGAGGCATATTGCTTTCGAGGTCTGGTCAAATCGAAGTAGAGATGCTCAGCATAAAATTGAAAAGTTTAGGAAAGAGGTCAAAGTTTAGAATACTGGTTTGGAGATATAATAAAGAATCAAAATGGTAAGAGAAAGAACAGGATAATGCTGTGAAAAAAAAAAAAAACAGAGAAGAAACTTTTAGGGAGAGAGTAGTTAGGTGCCATTAATGAACCAGGGAGTACCAGTGAGAATGAGAACCTAGAAGAAGGCCATTGTGTTTGACCTTTGATAGCTCATTAGTATGCTGAGAAGTCAGATGTTTGTTGTCATTGTTCAGTCAATAAGTCGTGTCCAACTCTCATGCCCCCATGGACTGCAGCTGGCCAGGTTCCTCTGTCCTCCACTAGCTCCCAGAGTTTGCTCAAATTCATGTCCATTGAGTCTTGATGCCATACAACCATCTCATCCTCTGTGGCTGCCTTCACCTTTTGCCTTCAATCTTTCCCATCGTCAAGGTCTTTTCCAATGAGTCATCTCTACTCATCAGATGGACAAAGTATTGGAGCTTCAGCTTCAGCATCAGTCCTTCCAGTGAATATTCAGGGTTGATTTCCTTTAGGATTGCCTGGTTTGATCTCCTTGCCGACCAAGGGACTCTCATGAGTCTTCTCCAGCACCATAGTTTGAAATCAGATCTGCTTAGATTTAAATGCTAGTTCCCCAACTATTAGGGGAGATTTTTGTATCCTTGGGGAAGTTACTTAATCTCTCTAAGCCTAACTAATTTATTGCTCACAGCAACCCTTAACGTGATAAAGTTATTAGGACACAACTGAGTTGCAAAGAAGAGAGTAGCTTCCCTACAAGAACCACAGCTAGTAATGGCTGGATAGGGATTAGGGTCAGTAGCCAGAAATACAGGAAGATTAAACAAATTGACTAAAGAGGCAGAGTCAAGATCCAAACTCATACCCATCTGAAGCTCAAATAATATCTGTTCACTCTGTCTTTTCCAACTGCTGACTGAGATTTTGGAGAGGGGACAATTTACAAGGATAAAAAAATATTGGATATATTCACTTAACGTGGCTCAATTTAATGACCTATGACTTCTATAGCCTGATATTAGAAGAACCCAGAGTATATTTTCTGGTCCAGCTGCATTGGCATCACCTGGAAACTTATTAGAACTGCAGATTTTCTGCCCCACTCAGACCTGCTGACTCATAAACTCTGGAAGTGGGGCCTGGAAATCTGTGTTTTAACACACCCTCCAACTGAGACTCTCATGCATGTTAAAGTCCAAGAACCACTGTCTTAATCTAACTTTGTTTACAGGTATTTGTTTCTGTTGGTGCCTACTGCCAAGCAGCCAGGTAGATCTGAGTGTGGCTCGAACTGTAGTTCCCAGCCTTGAGAATGTCTAAAGGTTATTGAAATATAGGTGCTATTTTCAGAAATTTTTGTTTAATTGGTCTGATGTATGGACCTAGGCATTGAGAGTTCTAAAACTTCCCCATGATTTTAATGCACACCTCGGGCTGGGAACATCTCATCTAGAACCATTGTTCTCACACTTTAGTAGGAATCAGAACTTCACCCAGAGATCTGGTTAAAAGTCAGATTATTGGACACCCCTCCCTCTGAGTTTCTAATGCAGTGGGTTTGAGATGGGGTCAGAGAGTTTGTATTTCTAACAACTTTCTAGGTGATTTCTGCTGCTCTGGGAACCACACTATGAGAATTGCTAGTCTAGAAATCACATGTTAGGCTTGTGACATGTGATGAACTGAGCTGGTAATTTTAGTCAGAGTTCCCATTCCTGCCCCCAAGTCGAGGTGAAAGTCCCAGCCAAAGTATCCTAGTGATTGCTCCATGTCTGTGTCTCACTGACAGGGGAGACTCGGTTCAGAAATATATGTACCTGGATAGGGGCTTCTCAAACGTTAGTGCACAGAGCACCAAGGGATCTTGCTAAAGCAGGTTCTGATTCAATGGGTCTGGGACAGGCCTGAGAATCCGTATTTGTGACAAGCTCCCTGGTGATGCTGAGGCTGCTGGTCCATGGACCATGGTGAATAGCAAGACACTAACAGTTTTTCTCAAATGTGCCTAATCATCCAAATCACCTGAAGTGCTTTTATTATGGATTTTTGGCTTCATCTCAGTCCTGTTGAATCAGAACATCCAAGGAAAACAGGTTCAACATCATGTCAGTATCTTTGTTAAGCAATTCATTAACTTATTTAAAAAATACTTACTGAACATTTACTCTATGCTAGGATCTATGCTACATACAAACAAGACAAATGCATAGTTCCTGACCTCACGTGGCTTACATTTTAACCAAAGAAACAAACAATAAACAAGTTTGTTTTTTAAAAGTAACTTACAATAGTGGCAACTGCCTCAAAGCACACAAAGCAGGGTCATATGTCCAAGTTCATGGTGAGGAAACATTGAATAGGGTCTTCAAGAAAGACCTCTTAAGGAGGAGCCATTCTGGTCTCACTCAGTTTTTGAGAAAATCATAAGAAGGGAGGTGCAGAGACTCTGTAGACTGAATTTGGCTGATTGCCAGGAGTTTAGAAGTGGGTGGGACAGAAGTAGAGCAATTGAGTTCCCCTGGGTGATTTTCATACTTCAGAGGGTAAAGAATCCACCTGCAATGATAGACCCCTGGGGTTGATCCCCAGGTTGGGAAGATCCCCTGGAGGATAGCATGGCAACCCACTCCAGTATTCTTGCCTGGAGAATCCCCATGGACAGAGGGGCCTGGCAGGCTACAGTCCATGGGGTTGCAAAGAGCTGGACACGACTGAGGGACTAAGCAGGAGCCGCACATTTGGAAAACACACCTAAACTTTCTTACTAGCGGTCAGAGCATAGTGTAACCCTTGTTGATGAAGCCATCATCAGTCACCCCATCACTGGTCACTAGAGGAGGAATGGAGAAGCTGCCAGTCCCCTAATGGCCAATAAAAAGAAATTACCTCTAAAATGCATAGGATTAATACTATAATTATTTCCTACTAATTATTTAACTATGCAGAGGTGATCATGTTCACAGAAAGTAATGAAAGGATCAGAGAATTGTATTCCACTTAGAGAATGTTTCTACAACTTTGAGGGTCATATAACATAAAAATACTTTTTGGAGGGTTTGTGTAATTTCCCAGAAACACTATAATTGAAAGGAGCAAGAGAAATTCAGAGAGTCAGGAAAAATATTTGAAAACAAGGAAAGAATCGTGGGGTTTGGGGGAGGAAGTAAGCTTATGTGGTTTTAGCATTGTTACAAATTTGTCTTATGGATACTGTTTATATAGATAATAATTTTGATAACTTATTTTTTCCATACATGCTACATTCAAAAACTATGTAAATGGGTATGAGAGAAAAAAAGAAAAAGTCTTTGGGCAGAGGCAGCTTTCACCTGTATTTTTTTTTTTCCTTCAAGCTGTGAGCACTCTTTAATTACAAGTTAAAAAAAAATTTAAGATTGGTAACATATGTTGTCAGCATGTATTTAGCACCTGCAGAAATGAACATGAAAAATGTGACAGCACATAGGTGGAACACCCACTGCGTTGACTGTGAACACTGTCAACAAATTTTACTTTGTTAATTTTTTCTTATTAAAAAGAAAAGAATTTAATAGTGCAGGTGTTCAGAACATCACACAAGATGATATAACGAAGGGGAGGTTATAAACCTTTAGCATGAAAGCCAGGGTCTGGAGTTGTAGATCTTTAAGCTTTGTTTCTCACACACCTCCTTCTCGTTCCTTTAAAAAAAATAAAAATTCTCTCTACTTCTTGGTCTTGGCAGTCTCAGTTGTGGTGGAAGGCATAGGCATGTCTCCTTGAAGTAAGGGTGAGAAGCAGTCGGGACAGATCAGCTGACACATAGGACAAGACACCTTAAACAGTCTTTTCTAGAGCATGGGAATTGAAGTGTTCTGTTTGCACTTGATTTTCTATTAATAAAGTTGTAATAACTGTAGATAAGAGGTCCCATATCAGCTACTTCCACAGCAGAGGTTTTTTGAGTATAGGTTCTGTCTTCTGAACTCTTAGAGCAGAGGCCATTTCATTTAGCGATGGCATTCGTTACAATGCAGTGCTAGGCAAGAAATAAGACCTTCCTGAATGATGCTATGCTACCTTCTGATCTTACTGGTTTCTTCACTATTGAAGGAGAACCTTGCGAGTTACTTTCCGTGATCTCCCTTCATTGATGATTTCATTTCCAAATTCTGTAAACTGGTTTACTCAAGAGGAATGGGTAATGCTTTTCCTTTGAAGAGTCATTTCCTCCCCCACAATGAATTTGCCCAGACTGAAAATAAATTACTGATAGGTGTGTTCATTTTTATTTTGAAAATTTTGAACTTCTTAGGTTTTCAGAGTACCCACAGGATCTTTTCCATTCTTTCATCCCCTCATTCAACACTTCGGTGTTGGCCTATGATCCGTCCTTTTTTCTGGTAGTTCATCAAAAGACATTTCATAAACCCAAAGTATTTCAGAGGCACAAAATAGAAGGATTTTGGTTAGGTTTGTTTGACCAATTCCCAGGCTCAGCAAAGGCTCTTGACTCTGGCTGCGTGTGTGGGAAACATTTGCACTTCTCACAGCTGAGAGAAGACCCTGGAAATGATAGGTTTTTTACACCTCTTAGATGAGACATGGGAGCTAGAAAGCATTTCACTCCCATCCCTCTGGGACGAAGAATCTGTTTGCGGTAATCACTGGCGGTGTTGACAGAGTGTTCAAAACCATCTGCTCAAGGGCAAGTGTTAACTCTATCAAATCCTAATATTTTAAGCACACTGATCCCCAGGCCCAGGAGACCTCCTGACAGAACTCTCCCTGGGCTATGTGTCAGCCTGCCATCAATTATTACTGCAATGTAGAAAGGCCCGATACACCCGCCAAAAGTCAGCGAGGAAAGCAGCAGCCGAGTCCCCTTCATTCAAGTCTTGTTATTAGGAATCTGAGGCTTTCTGTGTCTTTTATACAAGAGCTTCTCTGTAATACATGCATATTTTTAGCCTTTAATTTGTTTGTAAACAGTCTTTTGTGTTTTTTTAGGCCCCATGCGTACCATCTTCAGTATGGATTTTATATAAATTCATGTAGGCTCTCTGTACAAATATAATTCTCTACAAATAAGCACACAAACAGGTTTAAATTAAAATCCTCTACCAAAATTACTTAATAAAACATACAATCCAGCTGGGAGGTTTTTGCTGTATCACCTCACAACCCTTATTAGCAGCCATCAAGTTGTTTAAACTGGTCAGAATATTTACTTATTTAGTGTTTATATAGTTTGCCAGTACAACTGCACCTCAGAAAAATTATGTTTTAGAATTCAAAGTATAAAGAACAATTTTTTAAAAAGCATGTAGCAGTAAAAACATTACAAAGTCCAATGAGCTGAAAACATCACCTTATTAAAAGGAAGCCAGTTCAAAATTTCAGGGACATATCTGAGCCATTTTCCCCCAGTAAGGACCCCACTGGAAAACAAATGCACTGGCCTGAACCATCTGTAAAAACATCTTCCTTGTCAGAGACATCTCAGTAAAGCTGATATTATTTGCCATAATAGCTCAGAAGCATTAAGGGAAATGCTAAGAATAAACTCAACACTGAGAGAAAGTTCTCAGCCACAAAACTTCTAAAGCTCAAATATGACATTTTTATTTTTAAATTTTATGTATTTTGAGAATTTCATCCCACGCCACTTACCAGATCAGTCCATTGTAGATACTCAATAAATAATATGTGTTGAATAAATAGACATAGGTTTTGCTGTACTAGAGCACTAATATTATCTGGATTTATGTTCCAGATATAAAGGAGAGTAATTGGGAGAATTCTGTGGTTACGATCACCACCACCAATGCCACCCGTATAGCTAACATGTGGTGTGTGCTATTACATGCCAAGTACTTTAAGCACATTATCTCATTACCTAACTAGATCAACAGTATTAAGTAGGACCTGTGATTATTATTAGCCACATTTCTTTCTGAGGCTTAGAGAGCTAAGTGGATCGGCCAAGATCATGCAACTAGTAAGTAGTAGAGTCTAAATTAGAACCTGGGCAGGCAGTTCCAAAGCTCATCTTCTCAACATAACACTGAACTGTCTCTAAAAGAAAAGTACTTAGTGTCTATGACATTCTTAGAGGCCAAAAAACATAGATAGGACTTCATATTTTCCTGTAGACTCCCGTTGAATGCCATCCACTCATTATTGGTCTGAAACTATTGAAGGCCAGAGGACATGTGGAGATTGGCCTCAGAGCATAGAACAGAAGTTCTTTACTTTTATAGTTGCATATCCTATTGAAAGTCTGAAGAAAGTTAGGAAATATCATTCCTAGAAAAATGTACAAATGCATAATTTTGCATGCATTTGCCTGTGTTTTCTTTTTGGGGGGTGGTGTATGGGATGTGGTGTAGCTTTTAACTGTGAACTTGTAGGAGAGGCTGCCATGTAATTAAATAGAGTAAAACTTAGTAGACATTAACAAAAATTCTAGAATAGTGCAGAGAGAAGTTTTGGTAACTGACTTGGAGAAGTCAGGGAAATGAATGTTATTAGAGTTCTATGCATTAAATAATTAGACTAAAACCTATCTGTAGGGTCTCACCTAGCACCCAAGAGTTCTATATTTTAGTTGCTTCATCTGAAGATAGCCTTCAAGATTTCTCATTTGACAGTTTCTGGAGGTGATATAATTCCATATGTCTATTATTTTGTATTTATTTCTGCCATCCAGAGAACATTGTGTGTTGCTCTCAGCATTCAGTGTTTTTGCTGTAGCTCTCATTTTAGCTGACCATGGGTCTTTGTCTTTCAGTGTGTATGTATGTGAGAGAGAGGGAGACAGACAGAGACTTGGTGAATATATAAATAAGCAAATTACAAATTTACTTGTAGTTAGGCCTGGTAAATAGAAGCTCTTAGATCATCTGGGCCTCTTGGATCAGTTGCTTAAGGTTCTGAGCTTCAGTTTCCTCAGCTAAACAAGAATACTTAGTTTTCAGGGTTATTATAAACATTAAGATAATATGAAAAAAGAATCAGTACTTTATCTGGCTCATTTTAAATGTTCAGTGAATATTAATTCCCTTCTCTTTTCTCCTCTTCTCATCTTGGGTTTTCCATTTGCCATTTGCAAAAGCAAACAATGTTAGTAATCTTGGTTCACAGGGAAAGAAAGGTAACATAATGGCATATACATATAAAACTCTATGGAGAAAGATTCCTTGAAAATTTACTTTTGCTTATGTTTGATTATTGTGCCTTTTGTGATTGCTTGAGATAAGGCTACAAAAAATCCTATAATTAAAATAATACATGGGAATGATAGTTGCTGTTTAAAGATTTTTTAGAGGGGTGATTTTTCCTTGTGCCTGTATCTTGAGGGCTAACCTTTGGAGTTCTTCTGAAACATGTAGAGCTCTGCACTGGTGCTCTCCCCCTCAGTATGCTACCATTTATTTTTTCAAACACCTGTGTTGGAGTAGAATGCAGCACTGTCCCAGGTGCTGAAGGGACTGTCAGAAATTAGAAGAGCCATAGATTCAAGACTAGGTGATTATGAGCAATAATTTTTATATGTATATGTGTATACAGGTAACAGACGTTCTCAAGGGTGTCCTGTACCTCTGACAATGGAATTTGGGAATGATATACAAAACACTCTCTAAAATTCCAGCTTTAAAAATTAAAGTAGATAATAAGCATAAAGCATCTGTTGTTGTTCGGTTCCCCCATTATGTCCGACTCTTTGTGACCCCATGGACTGCAGCAGGCCAAGCCTCCCTGTCCCTGTTAATTCACAGTAAATAAAGCCCTGTGTTAATGTAAATGACTATTTTTACCTCAATTTCTAGGATAATCCCCAGGAATAAAATGAAATCTTTATAAGGTATGAGTGTTTTTTGCTTATTTACATTACTAGTAAAGAAGTTTAATATGTTCTATAAACAGTGACTTCCAAAAGTATAGACAGAGCATTCAACTTCTCACAGATGGCTGGTTTATTTGGTTTTGTTTTGTTTGAAAGGTCTTCTGAAGAATATTAATTTGTTATTTACTCTCATTTACAAGATGTGTTCTAATCTCTCTAGTGCCCAGGAATTATATTCTTTCAAGAATCTTGACTCTTGGTCATTTGGATTTTCCTGAATGATAGGAAGCAGGAGGTAGCATTCACCTGTGGAAGGTGAGAAGGGGAGAGTGAGTCCCAGCTACCACTTAGAGAGAATAACAGTAGTGAGCATCCCCTTTTTTTCATAGTTAAGGCCTAATATAGATGAATGGCTTTACCCTTTGGGAAATGAGGATGCAATAGAAGAATTGCCAATGTGGATATGTGTCTTGGGTGAGCCTTGATCACAGAGGCCATGAAGGTTCAAAGGGGCAGATGGAGGACTGAAATGTGTATTAATTTTTTCTGTAGGCTGAAATGGGAAGGGGGAAATTACCTAAGTCCCCCTTGGAAGTAAGTGTCTTCCTAACTCTCTGTGGGTATTTAGGGAGTATCACAAGCTGTGAGTGTCTCTGAGTGCATCTTGTCTCTTGCTTTTGCCTCGCTGAGCCCTTCCCTCTGTGGATCCATTCTTCCAACTGCTTCTGTAAACTCTCCCCTGTGGCATCTAATTCCCCACGGCTGCTCAAATATGATTCCCCCGAGACTCCCTTCCTCTCCAGCTGCATCTGTTCACCTCCCCTGCTGATCGATCCACTTCTTTAGCTCAGGGACAGTGAGAGGAAATGATTCCAGCAGCTAAACAGCTTTTATGCAGAGAGAATATTTAAATATTCTCAGTTCGCATGATTCCCTTCACCTCATGCTATGATCAGAGGTTAATGGAGACATTTGGGGCTTCTCTCTGATGGCATAGACAGGAAAACTTTCTGAAATGAAGGCTAAGGTCTTGTCAACACCTTCCCTCAATTTCCCCCCAAATGCATTTGTTTATTTAAGAGAGTAACAGTACCTTTCCTTGTCAAAGTCCTTTTTAGATAGTAGACCATTATCCATACCCTAACTCTGGGTAGAATGCCAGCCAAATCAGAAGCTGTTATTAATATTTATTGTTTCTGGTGGTTTGAATTAAAAAATAAATTTTGAATTCTAAGTGTTTATATCACTAAAAATGATCTTTTGCTATATAAAGTGCATTTTTATGATGATACTTAGATTTTTTCCCCTTTTTTTGAAATAAGTTTATTTTTGCAAATTTGAGCTGTGAGACATTGTACAAAATAACCTTCCAGGCAGGCTTGTCCTAGGTATTAAATATCCTGATAACCTAGCACAATGCCTGACCAATAATGCCCAATAAATTAATTTATAAATATGTATTAGGAGCTTTGTGCTTCCCTGGTGGCTCAGATGATAAAGAATCTGCCTGCAATGCAGGAGACCTGAGTTCGACCCCTAGGTCAGGAAGATCCCCTGGAGAAGGGAATGGCAACACACTCCAGTATTCTTGTCTGGAGAATCCTATGGACAGAGGAGCCTGGCAGGCTATAGTCCATGGGGTTGCAAAGAGTTGGACATGACTGAGTGACTAAGCATACATATATATATGTGTTTATGATATATATCCTTTATACATTTGTCCAATATATGTTTATCTTTTCATTGATTTTTTGGGCTGCTCATTGCTGCTTTCTCTAGTTACAGCAAGTCGGGGGCTACTCTCTAGCTGCTACATGTGGGTTTCTCATTGTGGTGGCTTCTCTTGGTGTGACACATAGGCTCTAGGGTATGTGGGCTTGGTAGTTGTGGCTTAGTTGCCCCACGACATGTGGGATCTTCCAGGGATCAAACCTGCCTTGGCAGGCAGAGTCTTAAGCCACTGGACGACCAGGGAAGTCCTATACATGTTTATCTCTTAATTGATTGTATAGTGTCTCCTTATGTTGTAATATCAGTTTTCTTTTCTATTCCTTATTCTTGACAATTTATTTCCAGTTTTCTTTATCTGCCTCTCTCTCCTTTCCTTGTTTTCTTCCTTCCATTCTCCCTTGTCATTTAAAAATTTCCCTCTACAGCTTTTCTTTGTACAAGCCTTCTTCCTTTATTTTTTACTTTGTTTTGTTACTCCAAGAGATATTGAGAAGAACACCCCCATATGTCTCTTTTTGGAGTCTTCACTGTTATATAATATCCCCAAATCAAATTCCTAGATCAAGAATCTGAACAATGCTTGTCTAGACTGGAGTTGAGCCACATTCTCACAGTAATGTACACTCTTATATATGCCAGATTCTTCACAGTCCTACCAGCAATGGGTTTTCTTATTTTTCATTTATTTTTGTGTATTTGATGTTTCTAATGGGATTTTCACAAGTTTTTTTTATTCTATTAGCAATTATAATCTTTCCATTTGAAATTTTCTTATCTGTAAACTATCTTCTTATACTTCTTATCCTGTGAAATCTGGGTAATGATATAATATATTCCTTACAAAGTATTACATATTTTGAGTAGTAACCCAACTAGAAATATTGAGTGACTATTTTGTGCTAAGTGTTGTTCAAGGAACAATGGGGAACTGGAGATATAATGGCCAAGACATGGTCTCTGACTTTCAGGAGGTTTGAGAAATGTATCTAGTGAAAGGTGACAAGTATATAAACAGAGTGCATCACAGTGTAACAGATATTTTGTGATGGAAATATGTCTAGGGTTCAGTGGCATCACGTAGGAAATGGGATGATTATTCAAACCAGGGAATAAAGAAAGTTTTTTATCATCAAGGATCATAGAAGAAACCTTCACCAGTTACATCTGTCATTTTTTTTCTTTTTGATTCTGTTGGATCTGTGCTTGATTGTTTAACAAATCAACTCCTTTGCTTCCATTTGCCTGGAATTACCACAGCATTTATGACTCGATGGTAATACGTGTATGCAACACAGCATCAGGTACATTTAATATGATGTACATTTTAGGGTTTAAGGTGAAAATAGAATGCAATTAATGCTGAAAGAGACATATTCACCCTTGCATTGTTTATTTGAAGCCCTGAGTAGTGATCTTGCACACCAGTGCCACTTGGGGTTGATCCTCTCGTGCCTACACACCATGGGACTCTAATAAATTCCTACCAGGAAGTGCATGGGAAAGTGTCTTAGGGAACATAGTGACCTCTGAAATGTTTCCCTCCAAACTTCCTACTCCTGAGTACTCAAACAACTGCAGAAACTTTGACCTTTCTGGTATATCTTACAGAAAGATCTTCAGAAAGCTCTTCCACTCTTTCTAAATGATAGTGGTGCAAAAAGGTCCTGGATTCTAGGGAACAGAGTTTATCTAGTTTTGTCTTCTGTTAGCTTTGACAGATTATTTTTTGGGTGGACCAATCATAGCTATGCAAGAACTACTTCCATGCAATTTTTAAGAAGAGCCACATGAAAATGTCCACTTTTTTTGCTTTTGGAGACCCAGCCTCACTTTCCAGATTTTTATTTCTCTTCCTCCTGTACTACTTGCTTTTCTCAAATGTGATTATGTAAGTCCATGAGCTGCTTGAGGGCAGGAGTTCTGTTCAGTCTTCTTTGTATCCCACACACATAGCATCGGTGCTGGCTCATGGTGGGCCCTCAGTAGTGCTTACCATATGAAGGAAGCATGCTCATCTTGTCTTTGCAGTTACCCTAACTGTTGCTCTTCTTTTTCTTCAGTTCCGTTCATTCACTCCGTTGTGTCTGACTCTTTGTGACCCCATGGACTGCAGCAAACCAGGCTTCGCTATCCATCACCAACTCCCAGAGCTTGCTCAAACTCATGCCCATTGAGTTGATGATGCCATCCAACCATCTCATCCTCTGTCATCCCCTTCTCCTCCTGCCTTCGGTCTTTCCCAGCATCAGGGTCTTTTCCAATGAGTTGGCTCTTCTCATCAGGTGGCCAAAGTATTGGAGCTTCAGTTTCAGCATCAGTCCTTCCAATGAATATTCAGGGTTGATTTCCTTTAGGACTGACTGGTTTGATCTCCTTGCAGTCCAAGGAACTCTCAAGGGTCTTCTGAAACACCACAGTTCAAGAGCATCAATTCTTCGACACTCAGCCTTCTTTATGGTCCAACTCTTACATTTATACATGACTACTGGTAAATTTATTTTTCTTAGTGTCCAGTAATAATATGACGTCTTTATGTGCCCAGATTTCCAACTCACGACCAGATTCCATGTGAGAGAATTGGTTTGACTCCAGGAGTTTGTATATCCACTAGAGGGCACTGTTTTGTCAGAGGCTTTCTTTGATACCTAGATAGATACCTTAAACTTCATGGTCCATCCCAGCTTCAAGTTCTTTTTATATTTGCTAATAAATGACACTGAACTTCCTATCACAACTGCACATGTAAAAATAGAATCACTATAGTATATCATGACCAAAGATAGTTGTAATAAGTTAGATATAAGCTAATATTACTAATTGATATGGCAAATATGTATTTAACAACAGAAGGACATATACTGAGTAAGAATGCTCATATACACATTTCTCTGTTCTTGCTCATTATTTTTTAGATTTTCTTCTAACCAAAACTAGAAGGGCAAGTGAAGCTTTCATTGTCTCCAACTTCATTTTTGCACGTCCCAAATATAAGCATTATGCTGTGACTGGACAAATTCCAAGCTAAATACTTTATATCTGAATTCCAAAAGTAACTCCCAAGGAAATTTGTTTTAAATAGAATGGCGATATCAAGTCTGCTGCTACTTTTTAAGCTATAAAATCTACATTTTCTGAAGGTTTTTTTTTTCCTTTCCATCAGTTCTAATCCCACAGAACTATCTTTAGGCAGAATCAAATGGGTTTCCTGGTCTTTAGTGTCAAACAGTTCAAGTTTGCAAATATTGTCAGCTTACACGTGAATCAACACGGGATACATGAGAAGACAAAGCTGCTTGCACTGTCAGCGAGCTTCCAAACACATCATTAACCCAGTGGTAACTCGTGAGGCCCCACTGGAGCTGTCTAAGGAAGCTGCAAAAGAAGGAGAAGCCAATAGGGAAGGTATCTATCCCAAGTTTAAAATCTTACTGGGAATCATGTCATAGAACTTAAGGAGCTAGTGGGGCCCAGTACCCTATCAAATACAAAGGGATAGACCTGTAAATAAGAACTCTTAGAGTCTTCTCCCAAGAATTTGTGATGATCTCTTAGTAAACTCTATCTAAATTATGCTTAAAGGCTTAAGTTTTAGTTGCGCAATCCTGTTCGACTCTTTGCCACACCCACAAGGCTCCTCTGTCCATGGAATTCTCCAGGCAAGAACACTAGAATGGTAGCTATTTCCTTCTCCATGGGATCTTCCCAACCCAAGGATCGAACCCAGGACTCCTGCTTTGCAGGCAGATTCTTTACCATCTGAACCACCAGTGAAGCCCTGAAGACTTGAAAAAAAGTGGGACTTTTTTTTTGTATACCAGGCAGCAAAGCCATTTGTGAAGTGTTTAATTAAACTTACTCTGATTAAAAATGTAGGCTTAAAGATTTGTTGATTTTGTGACAAATTATAGATGCTACTTGTCTTGACTGGTTTTATTTTGTATTCTCCAGACAACAGGATCATATATGCATAACTGTGGTTGGGGGAACAGGAGAAAAAAATACAATTTTTGAGAAGAAACATGTATTTAAGTTAGCCAAATGTTAAAAAACCATATATATAGGAACCATATATATTTTTCCTGAGAGAAAAATTTGGAATACATAGAAAAGGAAAAATATGAAGTTCCTCTCTCTCAGAATTTGCATCTAAAAGAAATGGATGATAGGTTTTTTTTCTTTCACAAACTTTGAAATCTAGCTTCCTACTCAGTAATCCTAACATTTAGATGTTTGTAAATGATACCATTTCCCTTAAATACTATACTTCTTTTCTAGAAGGCTTTATAACTTTTAATAAGAGGAGAAACCATTTCTCTCCACCTATTTGATGTAGCAGATTATTTATGGAGCCAACATGTTGACACACTATAAACTGTAAAAAATGAGACCTAATAAGGTTAATTGTCATCTGAACCTTCCTCTGTAGGCTGCAATCTGTAGGCTTTGATTGTTTCTCTGGGGGAAACTCTGCCCAGATGGTGAAATCTTCAAGGCCCTGACCCACAAGAGGCCTGCAGAGATGGAGAACAAGGTGCTTCTCCACAGACTAATTAATTTACTAGTATAGCACCTGTTCCAGAATAGATAGGGCTGGAAGGGAAGGCAGTCCCTGGGCACAGTGGCAAGCTCGCGGGTAAATGGATTTCAGCTGATTATATTAAGCTGATGCTTTGATCATCTAAAGGCGTTAAAATGGAAATATGGTTTTTTCTGGCTGTTGGCCTCTGTGAGTGTGACTTATATTATTATTATAATAATAATAATAATAAATGTTGGGAATAGAAAAGGCTGTTTTAGATTTCAGCACATTCCATTTGGAAAGTATGCCATGTATTTGTCTATTTCTTTTTCCAGTTTTAGAAATGTGTGTTGTCATAAAGCTGTATCTTTTAAACAATTCTGCTTTCTTGTTTCCATTTTATTCCAGCCAAATTACTAGCTGGAAATCAAACACCAGCACAGATTCCTTTTAGCTAGAACACTTTATTATGTACTCACACCTTTAATTCAATGTGTGTAATTAGGCTTTAATCAGCTGAACACTATTTGTGAAAAAATATCAGACACTTCTTTAAAGAAAATTCTGGTAAAGTCATGCTATTAAGCTTTGGTGACTAGTTACTGGCATGAATAAATCCTTGAGTAAACAAGGCTTGGTAGTAAATGGATTTACAATGTGAGTCTTTCTGCACTCAATTTCACTTTATTGCCTCTTTGATTCCCAAAAGGATTAGAGGTAATTTTTTCAGTCCTTTAGATGCCATGAAACTGTTTCCCTTTCCAAATTAACACTGTGATCTTCCATGTAATGTGTTTGGCAAACACTAGGAATTTATAAGACCATTAGTCTGATGTTGCATAGTAATAGAGATACAAACATGATGTTTTAGATGTCATGGCCTTATAGTGGCCAGCTTTCACCAAGGTTTTGAAAGTTTAGTTTTTTGAAAATAGAAAAATAATTATTGGTCATATGGAAAACAGTTTAAAGAATGCTCGTGATTTGGTTAGCTAAATGACTTGAACTATTTCTTTTACCATTATGTGTTAAATTCTGACGTTGCAATGGTGAAGTGACGACAACTAAACTTGTCTTCTTTTAGGAAGATATCACACAGAAATATGAAAACAGAACAAACACATGAATTTAGTATATAATCCTAGGGCTTATTTCCAGAGAGTCCTATCTGATTGTGTCCTCATAATCCTTGGAACTTTCTGTTTTGTGGAAGAAATTGAAAAATTTATGGCTGCTTTTCTTTGGTTTTCTCTTCCAAAATTCCAAAAGCATCTTTTAAATGTTTGTCTTAGTGGGTTTATTTTTAATATACATTCTTTTTTAAAAAATAAGTACAGCGATCTATATAGTGAAAATAGCTCACTGTTCCACTCCTCACCCTGGTCTGTCTCTTTAGCTCCCCTCATTGACCAGTTCTCTGTGTGGACCTCCAGAGATATTTTAACCACATTTGGTATAAACTAAAGGACATTTGGGTTGCTTCCAGGAATTGACTTTTAGAATTGCTACTGTAATATCCCTGAGTATGTATCTCTGGGCCAGATGCACCTATAGTATATATTTCTAGAAGTTTTTGGACAAATATTAAGTGGTGCTCCAAATATGATGTATGAATGTGACTTCTTGCCCATAACCAGCTTTGCTTCCCCCTTCCCAATCTGAAAGTTTGTACTGTATCTTATTATATTCATTTGCATTTCTTTACTTATGACTGAGGTTGAATATCTTTTCAAATGATTAAAGATAAAGATCACGTCATTTTCTTTTGATGTGAACAGCCTGTTCATGTCTTTTGCTAGTCTCTCTATTGGGCCATCAGTGTTATTCTTGTGGGATTGAAGAGCTCTTTATGGAATAAGGAATTCAGTATCTGTCTGCCAATGTGCAGCATTTGCCACTTCAGTGGCATTTCCCCTCATATCTGTTGTCTCTAATTTACTATGCCTTCTCTTCCTCTTCTTTTATCATTGGCAGTCTGGATTTAGGGTTGCTTAACAACTCCTGGAAACTGGAAATGATAATGTCATGGGAAAGGGGTTAATTTAGGTGGTTTTCTAACTTTGACTTTTGATTAAGTAGGAGGAGAAGGACTGAAAGGGCAAAATTAAAAAAAGGGTGAAGTGACTACTTTAGTGATTTGAAAAAGGAGCCTTTATACTGACAAGACCTTGAAAAAATAATATTTATACAAAAAAAGCAATTTATTTTACCCATAATTTTCTGCTTGCTTCTGCCATTATTACAGGTATTTGTGTTAGAATAAGAATTCCCTTTCTAGAAGCTTTGGCCATGCAGTCATATTTCTGCATTTTGAACATTATAATTTGTGGTCATGAATTGAAAATGATTGTAGGACCACAAATTCACCACAGTGACCTTGATCTTGGATGGAGTGGCGAAGGAAGAGTGAGAACAGCAAGACTGAAAGCTTTTTTTTAAGCACAAGTAACTTTTTATGTTCAGCTCCAATTGATAACAAAGTAAACACAGAGACAGGTTTTAGACATTTAGGGCTCAATGTCAAAATATCTTTGTGATGTCCTGAAGTTATCACTGTTATCTTCAGAGTAATGATTAAAAGCATGGGCTTTGGAATTCAATAACTTGGGTTCAATTCTTGAGTCTTTGACTTTTTAGCTGCATGACCTTGGTTAAGTTCGCATCTATAAAAGAGATATAATCAGAAAAATGACTTCATAAGTTGTTTTGAAAATAAAATGAGATAATATATGTGCCTGTCAAAAATGCCATTAATTTCAGTTCTTATTAGCTTTACTAATTACCAGAGAATATTTATAAAATATTATCTAAATTATTGTGTAGTCAACCTGATCTAAAGTAAGTGAATGAATGTCTGTGAAACTTTCTTACATGTGGTAAATATGTTGCAGCCTTCACTTAACCACATCTGAATAGTTTCTTGGTAAGTTACTTCATGATATCTTTCCTCTCTTTGGAGTTCTTGTCCAAACCAAGTTTAAAGGTTAAAAACATGATACTGTAGTAGAAGTTATCAGAATGAAATTTGCCCTTGCAAGAGGTCTCATATACACCTCAAGTCTTACAGTGACTAAGACTAGCTTGAGTCCACCTCAGTCCCCATGGCCTTCATGTGTTTGCTCATGCTGTTCCTCTTGTTTGAAATGCTGTTCCTGGTTTTACCACTCACATAGAAATATATACATTACTCTGTTTGTCAGTGAAATTGGTAGCTAATTTTTATTCTGTTGATGAAGAATGTCAAGGAACGCTGATAAATTGGATATGACTATCCAGTATTATGGAGAAGGAGATGGCACCCCACTCCAGTACTCTTGCCTGGAAAATCCCATGGACGGAGGAGCCTGGTGGGCTGCCGTCTCTGGGGTCGCACAGAGTTGGACACGACTGAAGCGACTTAGCAGCAGCAGCAGCATCCAGTATTATGAGGAATATGTGTGCTTACTTATTTTAAGTGAATGACTTTCAATCACTTCAGTCAACATTTCTAATGTGAATATTTCATGTGACATTATTGGTATTGTGTTGGTTAGTTCTGCAAATCAGAACTTGTTTGCAGAACCCTATTGTGTTAATATATCTTATCATAATATTTGCCAATACCAAAAGTTTTACAAATTAGTTATTGTGACTATGGTTTTCTATTAACATGAATTTACTGATTAATTTATTTACTTTATGAGAATTCATATAGCACAATGCCAGAGTTCAATGGCTAAGAGTGAGTACAGGGATTCGTGGTATTAAAAACAACTGTCACTCATTGGACATTTTTATTCTGGGTCTACATGCCCAGAAAATACGTGGTAGAAAAGATTATAAAATAGTCACTTAGGAAATTAATTAGTAACATTTCAGGCAAGATCCTGAATCAAACCTATTCAATTTATGAGGGTTCCTTCATGAGTAATTGCACTTCAGAAGAAGATCACTAGAATTGTAGTTCCTAACTACAATTTTCCCCTAGATAAAAAAAATGAAAATAATGACCAAACGCCATTTCTATCTATCAAATAGATAAAAGTTCCTAAAGTAATGGTAAGTTCTTTAGAATGTAATGAGATGGGTACCCTCACTGAATGGTTGGTGAGGTTGTGTATTAGTGCAAGTTTCCTGGAAAGTAATTTGGCAAACATATTCAGAAACTAAAAATGGCCTTCTTGGCAAAATGTTTAATGGAGCATATGCATCTTGCCTCCCTGCCCTGCAGGTTTCCATTCTATCACCAATAACATGTAGAGATAGTTAAGTACATAGACTGTGCTACTGCTATAACTACTGCTATTACTACTACTACTGTCTGAACCCAGAATGCTAGTTAACAAAAAAGTTGGGAAATGGTTGAGTGAAGGACAAGGAAGAAGTGAAGCGTGCTGTTTCTTATCTAATTCAGGAGTCATTAGATGCTGTTTCACTATGGGAAAAAAATGTGCATGTATGTGTCTGTGTTAAACTTAATCACTAGAAAAATTCAAACAGAATATTTTCCATATTACCAGAGAAACAACTATAGGACAAAATAAGCATGGTGCAAGATGCCCCCCCAAAAAAAATAAATAAATAAATGAAAAAGAATAAAGAATGAAGAAAGTAATATAATAATAATAATAGAGAAAATAACAAAACAGATAGCATATCAAACTTGAGTTCAGTGATGTGTGAACAACAAGAGCAGTTAAATTTTATAATTTAATTTTTAAATTGTAAATAATGGCTGTAGAGGGGGACACAGTCTGGTAACCAGAGTAAGCAAGAGGACTCATTCTGGATGTCAACAGGCATGGCCTGGCTCTCATATTAAGCCAAGAACTCTGGTTATAAAAATAATCTCAGTTACCAGAATAAGAGGGTTCATAATTTTCACTCTAGAAAGATTCAGTAACCCCAGTTAATTTCCATGGAAATTGTTATCCCTTATTATACCTGTTTCAACCCCAGGAAAATTATAATTAAATATGAAGGGGCAAAAAGAGTCAAAACTATAATATATAAATATTTTTGTGTTTACAAGTTACATGTACATATTTAGTATCTTATATATTTGGAAGTATTGAAATTAACTTGCTGTATTAGAGTCAATTCAAAATTGATTAATTTGGGTCTGTTATAACTTGTAAATCCAATTTAAATGTATCAGGTGGTTACATTAGCTTAAAACCATAGCTTAAGCAGAGACATTACTTTGCCAACAAAGGTCCGTCTAGTCAAGGCTATGGTTTTTCCAGTGGTCATGTATGGATGTGAGAGTTGGACTGTGAAGAAAGCTGAGTGCCGAAGAATTGATGCTTTTGAACTGTGGTGTTGGAGAAGACTCTTGAGAGTCCCTTGGACTGCAAGGAGATCCAACCAGTCCATCCTAAAGGAGATCAGTCATGGGTATTCTTTGGAAGGAATGATGCTAAAGCTGAAACTCCAATACTTTGGCCACCTCATGTGAAGAGTTGACTCATTGGAAAAGACCCTGATGCTGGGAGGGATTGGGGGCAGGAGGACCAGGGGACAACAGAGGATGAAATGGCTGGATGGCATCACCGACTCGATGGATGTGTGTTGAGTGAACTCCGGGAGTTGGTGATGGACAGGGAGGCCTGGCGTGCTGCGATTCATGGGGTCGCAAAGAGTCGGACACTACTGAGTAACTGAACTGAACTGAATTTGGCTAGATGGACCTTTGTCGTCAAAGTCATATCTTAGCTTTTTAATATGCTGTCTAGTTTGGTCATAGTTTTTTTCCAAGGAGAAAGTGTCTTTTAATTTCATGGCTGCAATCACCATCTGCGGTGATTTTGGAGCCCAAGAAAATTAAGTCTGTCACTGTTTCCATTGTTTTGCCATCTATTTGCCATGAAGTGATGGGACCAGATGCCATGATCTTTGTTTTTTGAATGTTGAGTTTTAAGCCAACTTTTTAACTCTCCTCTTTCAGTTTCATCAAGAGGCTTTTGAGTTCCTCTTCACTTTCTGCCATAAGGGTGGTGTCATCTGCATATCTGAGGTTATTGATATTTCTCCTGGCAATCTTGATTCCAGCTTGTGCTTCATCCAGCCCGGCATTTCATAGGATGTACTCTGCACATACGTTAAATAAGCAGGATGACAATATACAGCCTTGGCATACTCCTTTCCCGATTTGGAACCAGTTAAGTTAGTTCCATGTCTGGTTCTAACTGTTGCTTCTTGACCTGCATATAGGTTTCTCAGGAGGCAGATCAGGTGGTCTGGTATTCCCATCTATTTCAGAATTTTCCACAGTTTGTTGTGATCCACACAGCCAAAAGCTATAGTGTAGTCAGTGAAGCAGGAATAGATGTTTTTCTGGAATTTTCTTAAGCTCAACTTAAAAATAAGGAAAAACCAGATTTTAAAAAGTGTACCTTATTTCACATCTATTTTATATCTATATGGAAGCTTAATAAGGTGGTAATTTGGGATTTTATTTCTTCACTGCTGTAGTCTTTGCACCTAGAGTGGTATCTAGCAGACAGTAGGTGCTCAATGAATATTTATTGAATTATTAAATTGACATGCACCCAAGCATTAATAATGATGATTTCTGAGTGGTAGGATCATGGGTGTTTTTTTCTCTCTTTATACCACATTTTCTAATTTTTTAACTATATATATTTATTATATTTAAAACAACAACAGCAAAAGAACCTTTAAATTGGGCCAGAAATTCCTCTATCACCAGTCTTTATACTAAGAAGAACCCATTCTTTTCTTCCCTCAAGATTTTTTTCCCCAAGAGACAGCAACGATGGTGTGGTCTTCATCATCCGAGGTTAAATCATATCACCCTGCTGCTTAGGAGTTCTGAATGTTTGCAAGCCAAATTTTGCACTCAGATTCTAAAATCTGGTCCCAACATAGCTTCCTAACTGAATCGCCAGCTCTTTCATGTTAAGACAATCCCTTATCATGTTCATTCTCTGTTTTTAGTCTTTGCTTCCAGGGAACATCCAAGACTATTCCAGTCAAATGGTTATCTTGCTCTCCCTCTATCCCAGTCTTCAAAAGTCCTGCCAGTCCTCACACTCCCTCATGATTTGTCTCAGTGTCTCACCCCACGTGAGTTCTCTCTCTCTGTTGTCCTTCAGCACATATTGCATCTACAGATTCTTTTGACTCTTACCTGTGCACGCTTACTGTTTTTCTGAAATGTTTCATAAGTGGTTGTTTGATTTCCCCAAGGTGCTAGTAAACCTCATTGGGTTAGGGAGAATGATGCTTGCTTCCTTAAATCTTATCAAGCCTGGCACTGTACATTGAATATCATAAACACTGAACATGTATTTATTGAAAATGGCTAGATGCTATTCAGTTTTGACACTGGTCAGAAAAATTAAAAAAGGACCATTTGGGAGTATGATAAACTGGGATTCCCACCTCTGTTGATTACTATTTAACTTTGTGATCTTATATTAGTAAATCTCTTTGAGCCTTTAATAGCAGTTTACTATCTTCCCTCATAGCTCAGTCAGTAAAGAATCTGCCTGCAAGGTAGAAGACCCAGGTTTGATTCCTGGATCAGGAAGATCCCCTGGAGAAGGCAATGGCAACTCACTCCAGTATTCTTGCCTGGAGAGAGGTGCCTGGCAGGCTACAGTCCATGGGGTCACAGGAGTCGGACCCGACTTAGTGACTAAACCACTACCACCACAGAGATTATAAGATTTTCCTCCATCTTCTTGGCTCTGTCATTTACTGTTTGATCTTGGGAAATTTTTTCTGCCTCTTTAAGCCTCAGTTTCCTCATTTGTTAAATAGAGACATAACAACCCATCAACTCATGGCATTGTCACAAAGATTAAATAAAGCTTGGCAAATCCCTTAACATAGTTCAGAGCATATTTTCAAGTCTTGCTCATAAGATTACATTTATTTTGGTATTTGAGAGGACAGTAGTGGCAAATAAATGGTGTTATTTCTGAATTTACCTAATAGAATTCCAATAAATGTTAAATGAAAGATGCTTAGCTTGATTTTGGCTCAATAGGTGCTGGTGATCATTATTTTAGCTTTAGGTACAATGGATTAGTAATATTTACTTTGAAGAGCTTTGGTTTGAGTTCAATGTGAAATTTGTATAATGCATGTAATTCATAGATTATAATTTTCCTCTTTATCCTCTTATTTCTCTTCCTTTAATCCCTATACCTGATTACTAATTTTGGACCAATTTATATCAGAGTACTGAACACCTGAAGGACTGTTGGGGTATTCTAGTAATGTCTGAATGTAGAAATGCCTTGTGGAGAAATGCTGGTCTCCACTAAGTTTCTCTCTATGTTGTTTGCCCCCCAGTGGCATTTACTTTGTATGTTTTCAAACTGAAGAGAGGATTATATTCAGATTGTAGCAGCATGAGACCAAATGGAACCACAAATTCAATAATTTGTGTATGTAAAAATGTGAGACCCAGACAGGTTCTGTTGTTTACCTAAGGTCACACCACATGTTGTCTCTGTAGTCCTATGCATCGTACAAATCTACATTGCCTTTCCTCTCCTGAGCTTTGTGATTAGCTGTTACAACTCTAGGACCCATGTGAGACTTGCATGTCATTCTTCAGAGAGCTGCAATTAAGTCTACCTCATCTTCTGCTGGATCTCCCAGAAAATACATTTATATTAAGGTTCTTTGCTCTTATTTTTTCCCCAAAGCTCATGTTAGTCATTAAATGGCTATTTAATATAAAGAAACAAATTAAACAGGGGAGGGGAAGAAACGCATTTCTTTTTTTTCCCAGTTGCTTTTTGTGCAGGTGGATTGCTGCAGGAGTCCCCTCTTCTGAAGCCCATCTGGGATGTTAGTTTAGCTCTATTGATGTTTAAGACTCCGTCTTTCATCATAACCACATGCCAAGACAATAAGTAATTGAACCACATGTTTTGCCTTTTTAAAAAGGTGTAATCTCCTTCTGAAGTGTAGAGATGTTTAGCAGGATTTTTCTAATTTATCTGTCATCACACCATGCAGGCTAGGCTCCAAGCCCCGAATGCAGTGTCTCTTTATCACTGTCTTTTGATGAACACCTGTTTCCAGAATACAAATATATCTGCTGAAATGCAAAATTAAAATAATTTCAACAGTATAGGAATAATTAGGAACCTTTTTTTTGAAAGGTCCACCTGTTCCAAATATGAAAATATCATATTTAGTTGCATGTACATCCCTTTATCACTATATATTCTTTATGCTAGGTATGTATATAGTTGATAATAATTCTTCTCTGATATTCCATTAAGGAAAAAAAATAAATATTTTCATTTTTAGATATTCAATTGTAAGCAATTTTTAAAAAACAACCAGAGTTCTCTAAGTTGCTTGGGAAAGAGAAATTCTCTTTAGAAATTTATCTCCAAAACTTTTCAAGGGAAATTACTCCAAAACTTTTTAAGGGAAGAGACTTTGCAAATGTTCTGTTATTTATGACTAACTGTACCTTTTGTTAAGGATTTGACTTTATAAATATAATAAAGATTATGTGAATTTTAAGTTAGTTTCAATAGATATTAGTTTTTAAGTGGTAAAGATATAAGAGCTCTTGAAAATATTTTTTCCAAAGTTTGGTATATGAAAACAATTAAAGCAACAGACTTCATATAAAGAATTACTTTTTAATTATCATTCATGTCACTTTATATTTAAGACTTTATCCATCATGTTTCCTTTTGGCTTTCCCATAAACTATGGGTGGTTGGTGCCTTCAAAGTTAAATTATGTAGCAACTGTAATCCCCTATTTGTGGCCTGACAATGTGAGAGAAAATATCCCCATTGCCAAGAATTCATATTGCAAAAAGAGAAGCCCACACAGATATACACACACACACACACCCACACACACACACACCCACCCACCCACCCAGAGCAAGAGACCTTATATTCAACAAGCTATGTAATGATTTCCGTTTAACATTAGTCATAGTGGTGTTCACTCAATAAGAAGTAACCTTACACTTATTATCCAAACACCCAATAAAGCAAAATTCTCAGATGAAAGCCAAGTTAATGTAGAATTGTATTATAATTGGTCTTTATTTCAGAAAGTGAAATCTGAAGTGCCAGATTTTGTGTTTTTCTGACAGCCATGCAAAAAAGTAAATCACCAGTTGCCTGGCTGTTACCTGCAAAGTTGTCCACTAGGCATTTATGTGGCTGGTTGCTTTTTAACTGTCAGGGACATTTTGGGCAGTCTTATATACATAAGACTAATTATACTAATTAACCCACACCAACGTGTGAGCAGTAAGCATGACTACTATTAGGATGTAATTTTTTTTAATCCTTTATTGTGTACATTTAGAGACACAGCAGTTTCAGATTTACCATACAATAGGAAAAGGAGTTATCCAAATTGAATAAATATACATTTTAAGTTGGGCAAATACATTAATGTATGGCACATGAAACCTACACTTGTGTTACAAATATGCCCTTGCTTAAGAATGATTTTCTGTGTAGGTGTATGGATTGTAGCTTTTGTGGTTGTTAAATTGTGGGACTCTCTATTCACTTTGCTTAATATAATGTAGCAATATCACATTAAGTCTATAGCTTTTACTTCTGATGTGAGTAGTTGTATTAGGTGGATTAATTGCCCCTCAGAAATATCTGTATTCTAATCCTCAAAACCTATGAATATGTAAGCTTACATGACAAACGAAAACAAATAACCTAGTAGGTGTGATTTAGACAAGAATTTTAAGGTAAGGAGCTTATCCTGGAGTATTTTAGTAAACCAAAGTAACCCCAAGGGTCCTTCTAAAGAGGGAGGTGGGAGAGTTGGTGTCAGATATGATGTAATATAAGAAATGAATCAGCCTGTTGGTTTTAAAGATAAAGAAGAGGCCATTGGCCAAGGTATAGGGGCAGCATATAGCAACTGGAAACGGGAAGCATGCTAATTCTTCCCTGAACCTCCAAAAAGGAATATAGCCTTGCTACACCTTGATTTTAGCCCACTGAGACTTCTAGAATTATAATATAATAAATTTGTTATGTTTAAAGCTGCTAGGTTTGTGGTAATTTGTTACATCAGCAATAGAAAACTAATATGGTTGGTTTGAGGGGGGATTTTTTTCATTTCTCAGAGCCCCAGATTCCTTGTCTGTAAAGAACTAATAACATTTGCTTATTATTTTTATAAAAACTAATGTATGTAAGTTCAGTTCAGTTGCTCAGTCATGTCCAACTCTTTGCGACCCCATGAATCACAGCACGCCAGGCCTCCCTGTCCATCACCAATTCCTGGAGTTCACTCAAACTCATGTCCATCGAGTCGGTGATGCCATCCAGCCATCTCATCCTCTGTCGTCCCCTTCTCCTCCTGCCCCCAATCCCTCCCAGCATCAGGGTCTTTTCCAGTGAGTCAACTCTTCGCATGAGGTGGCCAAAGTCTTGGAGTTTCAGCTTCAGCATCACTCCTTCCAATGAACACCCAGGATTGATCTCCTTTAGGATGAACTGGTTGGATCTCCTTGCAGTCCAAGGTACTCACAAGAGTCTTCTCCAACACCACAGTTCAAAAGCATCAATTCTTCAGTGCTCAGCCTTCTTCACAGTCCAACTCTCACATCCATACATGACTACTGGAAAAACCATAGCCTTGACTAGACGGACCTTTGTTGGCAAAGTAATATCTCTGCTTTTTAATATGCTGTCTAGGTTGGTCATAACTTTCCTTCCAAGGAGTAAGTGTCTTTTAATTTCATGGCTGCAGTCACCATCTGCAGTGATTTTGGAGCCCAGAAAAATAAAGTCTGACACTGTTTCCACTGTTTCCCCATCTATTTCCCATGAAGTGATGGGGCCAGATGCCATGATCTTCATTTTCTGAATGTTGAGCTTTGAGCCAACTTTTTCACTCTCCTCTTTCACTTTCATCAAGAGGTTTTTTACTTCCTCTTCACTTTCTGCCATAAGGGTGGTATCATCTGCATATCTGGGGTTATTGATATTTCTCCCGGCAATCTTGATTCCTGTATGTAAAAGTGCTTTTAAATATTTAAAATATTACAACATAAGGTCATTTATAAAATAAGTAAAACTATTTTTAAATTTTACAGTAACTAAGAGACTGTCAGGGTAAGACTTAATCATTTAAAAATCTTCCCTAAATCCCTATCAATTAAGAACTAGTGACTAGAGAACATGGAATATGTCCAGCTTCATTAGAAAGCATCTGTCAGAACGTATCCAGGCAGCCAGAGAAAGGGATTGAGTAAATGACCTGGACAGTATGAAAAGCCAAGAACATAACTGATGTCAACAGGGCAGCAAAGATTCAACGGACAGGAAATTATCTCAGCAGGGCTGAGGAAAACAAAAAGTACAGGGACTCATTAAAAGACCAAGCTAGATTATTTACAGCAAAAAAATAGCTTAAATGACCCTTAAACACTATTTTCTGAAAAGATGGGTAAACAATTCTTTTTGCTCAGGGGTATTCAGCATTAAATTATTTTAATTAGAAAAAAATTGGAAACCATCTTAAATGTCCAACATTAGGGAACAGTTAAGTAAAATATGGTTTAACAATAGCATTTGATACTGTAATTAGAAGTACTTATCAAAAGCTTTTAATAACCTTTGGGGGAAAATAGATACGTATATAGAGTATAATAACAACTATGTAAAAATTCTCTTAAAAAGCTAGGATGGAATATACAAGTTAAAATGTTATCAGTGGCTACCTCTGAACGATGGAGTAATGGTGATGTTTTCCTTTTTTCAATTTTTCCTTTTCCAGTTTATAAAATACATATGCATTACTTTATAATTTTCCCAAGACAGCGCATATTTCAGAAAAGTATACATAGTCTTAAGAGGATCTTCTAACTGGGCAAATTTATTCACTCTTGCTATTTACCAATTAATGACCATCTCCTCTCACTTTTACTTTAACCCAGTGACATTTATTGGATACTTTGTTGCATTTACTTTGCTTTGTTGGCTGCTGGTTTAGTCCTTCAGTCATGTCTGCCTCTTGCAACCCCATGGACTGTAGCACACCAGGCTTCTCTGCCCATGGGATTCTCCAGGTAAGAATTTTAGAGTGGGTTGCCATTTCCTTCTCCAGAGGATCTTCCCAATCCAGGAATCAAACCCGGGTCTCCAGCATTGCAGGCAGTTTCTTCACTGACTGAGCTATGAGGGAAGCCCTGAGCTATGAGGGAAGCCCAAATTTACTTTGCTAGGTGGTATGAAAAATATAACAGTGAGTAAAATATAGTATTATTAATGTAGTACTTAATTTACTATAATATTGACCTCTGGGATTTATAGGCTAGTGGGCAGGAAATGAAAATAAACATTACATCCAGGTTTGAGGTATAAAGACAAAACTGGGAAAGAATAGGGCTAAGTGAGAGTCACCTTCCATGAGGTGACTCATGGAAGTCATAGAGTCTTAGCAGGGACTTTCTAGATGACTAGGACATGAATAAAGAGATTGGGGAGGATGGGAGCATGTGTGGGTAGACATTGCCATTGGTGCTGTCATAGAAGGAGGAGAGGACAAGGGTATGTTTAGAGAACAATGGATTTTCCCAGTTAGAATTTGAGGAGAGTCATAAGAGGAAGGTGTGGAAGGAGAAAAGAGAGTTAGAAAAGAAGCTGAAGGCCTGGTTGTAAAGGGCCCTGAAGTCTTAGCTGATAAATCTGGGTATTAGCTTTGTGCACATTAACTTCTTGACACTTAGCCATCACTACAGAAAAGCTAAGAAAGACAGGCTACATCGTCACCTGAATGGTTGACAGCAAGATGTTTGACTATCTGTTAACTCTTCATTCAAATGATTTACAATGTTGAAGTCACACCCATAGGAAAAGTGGGTTCTATTAATTATGTTTACTCGTCATTCAAATGTTTTACAATGTTGAAGTCGGACCCATAGGACACATGGATTCTATTAACTATATCTTCTGAGGCTGAATTTTATTTTATTTTTAAAATTTTTATTGAAATATAGTTGATTTGGGTTTTCCTGTTGACTCAGTGGTAAAGGAAATGACAACCCACTCCAGTATTCTTGGCTGCAAAATCTCATGGACAGAGGAGCCTGGCAGGCTGTAGTCCATGGAGCGCAAAAGTGTCAGACATGATGTTAGTTTCAAGTATACAGCAAGGTGATTCATGTATATGTATCTGTGCTGCTGCTGCTGCTGCTAAGTCGCTTCAGTCGTGTCCGACTCTGTGCAACCCCATAGACAGCAGCCCACCAGGCTCCCCCGTCCCTGGGATTCTCCAGGCAAGAACACTGGAGTGGGTTGCCATTTCCTTCTGCAATGCATGAAAGTGAAAAGTGAAAGTGAAGTCGCTCAGTCGTGTCCGACTCCTAGCGACCCCATGGACTGCAGCCTACCAGACTCCTCTGTCCATGGGATTCTCCAGGCAAGAGTACTGGAGTGGGGTGCCATTGCCTTCTCCGTATGTATCTGTAGCAGAATTTTAAAGTGATTCCTACTGGCCTTCTTGTCCCATCAGACCTCTGGGGTGAATCTTGAAGCAATATGTAACTGGGATTCAAATTCAGAGCTTTAGAGCCTGGCTGCTTCCATATGCAGGAAGTACCCCCCTCCTCCAGCTTCTTTATTTGGTATTTGTATACATACTATTTCCTCTCCAAAACCATAGCTTTTCAGTGGACAGGAATAGTGTCATCTTATGTTTGTTCATCTCCGTTCTCCTATTTGAGCATAGACAAATAACCATAAAGTTTTAATATTAAGTGAACTGTCATCCTATCCATTTGTGTCAATTCATGTGCAGCAGTACCTGCTCAGCATTTAGATTTAAAAGAGTTCTTTGGAAGAAGCCATTGCCTGAGATATTTGGAAGGATCGAGGCAACATTCTGAGTCCTCTGATGTTTTTACCATTTTCCCCATTTCCACTTCATTTTCTGACTGAACATGTAGCATTGGATGGCTCATAATTTAATTCTCCTTTTTAAACTGCTAAGATAAGTGTCTGGACTGAGAAAAATAATCTTTTTTTTCTTAGGAGGTTTCTTTCCACATGGTATTTTAAAATCTTTTCTGCCTTCATCGGTTGTCTGATCGAATGGCAGTTCTTGCTCCATTCTCTTAGACTCTGTTTAATGGCATGTTTTCCAAGCCTTTTGTCCTTATTACTACCCTTTGGATTCTTTCCAAATTAGCAATCTTATTTTTTTAACATAGAAAGAGCCCAAAATTGCATGCAGTTTTCCAGACAGAGCTTTAGGAGTATGGTGAATAATAGGATAATTACTTCCCGTGTGAACTTTATTGACACCCAAAGAGATTTGTAGGCATTCTCTTTTCCCTTTTTATCCCAAAGGATGATGTTCACTAAGAAATGGTCAGATCTTTTATTAGGGAAAATTTAATGAGAAGTTTTGCTAAGTAACAAATTAGGTGATACCAAAATACTGTTAATTATCTAAAAGATGGACATTTCTCTTTGGAAATACTACCTTTGGTATAAATTTTAAGCTCCATTATTTTGTTCAGTAGTAAGAGTAGAGGCACTCTCAAGGAGTGGTTTGGGGTGGGAGAATACCTCATTAACTGCACATTTAATCATGCAGCATGGGAACTTCCATAAAAAACGGTCAAGAACATAAGCAGGGGTGAAACTGACATCAGTTAGCATTGCATCCTACATATATTTGTATATGTTCATTAAATATTCTGTGTAGTGCATTAATCTGTAAGTTCTGGCTGTAAATGTGAACAAAACTGTTTCTGGCTATTAACCAAATTTTTTCACTTCTCAAAAATCTCTAGTACCTTCCTCTCTCACAAGGATAAAATACACATTCCTGACTCTGGTTTACAAGACACTTTGGAATCTGGGCCCTGCTCCCTCTTTGACCACATCAACAGTCTGCTGTCACACAGAGGGCCTCTGCCAGAACAGCTGGGGCCCAGCATGGAGCTCAGAGAATCACTATCTGTTAACTCTTACCCTATGCCAAGCACTAAGCTAAACGTTTTACAGACATTGTTGTATTCAAGCCAAAGAAGAAAGATACCTTTAACTGATTCTATTATTTTTTACTAGTAGTATGTTGCTGCTGCTGCTGCTGCTGCTAAGTCGCTTCAGTCGTGTCCGACTCTGTGTGACCCCATAGACGGCAGCCCACCAGGCTCCCCCATCCCTGGGATTCCCCAGGCAAGAACACTGGAGTGGGTTGCCATTTCCTTCTCCAATGCATGAAAGTGAAAAGTGAAAGGGAAGTCGCTCAGTCATGTCTGACTCTTAGGGACCCCATGGACTGCAGCCCACCAGGCTCCTCTGTCCATGGGATTTTCCAGGCAAGAGTACTGGAGTGGGGTGCCATTGCCTTCTCCGAGTAGTATGTTAAAGATTACTAATATTAGTAGTAATATTAGACCATTATTACTGTCTTATTGTTATCATTAAAGAAGAGAAAAAGTTATTGAAGAGAAGTAGTTCATAGTCATTCAACTAATAGTTGATTGAACCAGACAACTGTGTTTGAAAGACTTCCTTGTCCTTGGATACTCTGTTGAAAGATTTCAACAGAGTTGAATTGTGTAGATAATGAGAAAAAACTGCTTTTCTTCAAGAAACTTTCAATTTAGTACACTTACTGGATGGATAACAGTCATTCAGTTTACTTTCTGAGTCTAAAGAATTAACTGTTCTACAACTGACTTCCAGTTCAAGATGATTATTTGGACCTAAGTATTTAATGTTCCCCCTTTCCAAATTTCTATTGAAATTAACAATGAAGTGTAAATTAGGAGGAAAAAAACTGTTTCAGACCTAGAAAGGTGGAAAAGATTGACCAATAGAGCAGAAACCCAGAATTTATGTTATGTCCTGCAAATAGAATTGCATAACCTCCTGCTGTTGGAGTGCCCCAGGACTTTGGCCTAGGTACCTTCTTTCTTCAATTATATACAATGAAACCTATCTCTATTGCTGCTTTGAATTTTCTCCAGAACTCTAAATTTGTATACCCAACTGACTCTTGGACATCATCCATCAGTACTCAATGGGAATGTCAAATTTAAAGTAGTCAAAACAGAACTCATAATTCTTCCACCATCTGTCAAACCTGTCCCCCGACAGGCATTTCCATTTCAGTAAACACACACCATTATCTACCCAATTGCTAAACATAAAAATCTAAATATAATATTGGATACTCCTCTTGCTCTTAACCACTCACCCACCACAAATTCAAACCATCAGCAGGTCCTGTGATCTCAGTATCCAAAACATGCCCTGAAACTGATGTCTTCTCTCTGTCTCCATCACCTGTGGTCCTGTTGATGCTCTTGTTTCTCCTAGAATAGTTTCCCACACAGCAGAAGTGGGAGCTTTTACAAGAAAATTGTATTATGTTACTCCTTCCCCACAGCAAAACAGACACAGGAACAAACCCCACAATTTAAAACCCATAAGAGCTTTGCATCACACTTAAAAGCCATACTCCTTGTGATTTATGAAGTCCTACTTTGTCTGGTAACTGCCACCTTTATCACTTTCTCATTCTCTTAATATGCACCGGCTCCTTTAAGTTTTTCAAAACTCACCAACTCAGAGGGTGGGACAAAAAGAGAGACTAGCATTGACATAATATACCACCATGTGTGAAACAGATAACTAGTGGGAAGCTGCTGTATAACACAGGGAGCTCAGCTCGGTGTTCTGTGATCACTACGTGAGTGGGATGGGGCGGGGTGGGAGGGGGAGGGGATATATATATACTTATGGCTGATTTCACATTGTACAGCAGAAATAACACAACATTGTAAAGTGATTATACTCCCATTAAGAAATAAATTTTTAAAAACCCACCAACTTTTCCATCTCAGGGTCTTTACACTAGGGCTTTCCTTTCCCCAGTCTCAGGAGAATCATTACTGATCTTCACCCTATTGGCTGTTTGTCATCAAATTGATGTTTGCCCTTTAGAGAGACCTTGCCTAACCTCCCAATTTGAAGTGTATAACCCTTCTTTCTCTATGTAGTAATTATCACTGGCTGAACCTTTTCCTGTATATTTGTTGCCTATTGTTCTTTTCACCTTCTAAGAAAAATCCCCCAGAAACAAGGACCATATCTGTTTTGTTTAGTGCAGAATTTGTCCTAACTATGTGATATATAGTAGGTACTCAATGAATATTGTAGTGAATGAGTGATTTTTAGTATGGTTTTGAAATATAATACAAATATCAAATATAATAATTATTATAATCTAAATATAAAGATCATTTAACCAAAATCTAACCAGTAAGGTAAATCTATATAAAAGAGTTATCATAAGAAATACAAAATAAGATGATAGAAGCTAGACCAAATGCTACCAGTTACTACAGCAAGTTTGGGTTAAGCTCCACCATTAAACAACAAATATTTCAGATTGGGTCTCAAAATTTAATAAAACTGCTTGATATTTATGAGACATACCTAAAGTAGAAAGATGAAGAAGAGCTATAAATGAGAGGAAAGGCAAAGAAAAATTGGAATATGGAAAAATGGGTTGTAATAACAGACAAAACAGCAAAAAAAGAGACGTGTATTTTACGTTGATAAAATGTAAAATTACAGAGAAACTGTAACAGTGATATAGTGATACCATTGTGCAGTCAATAACATAAATTTAAAATACATAAATTAGTAAACTTAAAAATTCCACATTAAAAAATCCCAATCATAGTAGAAGTCTTAGTATACCTTTTTTTGAGACTTTGATGAAACAAATATAGAGGAAATAACACTGTCACTGATAACTTTTTGTTTAAATACATATGGATTTTTATACTCTATAACAGAGATGGGAAAACCAGACCACTTGACCTGCCTCTTGAGAAACCTATATGCAGGTCAGGAAGCAACAGTTAGAACTGGACATGGAACAATGACTGGTTCCAAATAGGAAAAGGAGCATGTCAAGGCTGTATATTGTCACCCTGTTTATTTAACTTATATGCAGAGTACGTCATGAGAAACGCTGGGCTGGAAGAAGCACAAGCTGGAATCAAGATTGCCAGGAGAAATATCAATAACCTCAGATATGCAGATGATACCACCCTTATGGCAGAGAGTGAAGAAGAACTAAAGAGTCTCTTGATGAAAGTGAAAGAGGAGAGTGAAAAAGTTGGCTTAAAGCTCAACATTCAGAAAACGAAGATCATGGCATCTGGTCCCATCACTTCATGGGAAATAGATGTGGAAACAGTGTCAGACTTTATTTTTGGGGGCTCCAAAATCACTGCAGATGGTGATTGCAGCCATGAAATTAAAAGACGCTTACTCCTTGGAAGGAAACTTATGACCAACATAGACAGCATATTCAAAAGCAGAGACATTACTTTGCAACAAAGGTCCATCTAGTCAAGGCTATGGTTTATCCTGTGGTCACATATGGATGTGAGAGTTGGACTGTGAAGAAGGCTGAGCACCGAAGAATTGATGCTTTTGAAGTGTGGTGTTGGAGAAGACTCTTGAGAGTCCCTTGGACTGCAAGGAGATCCAACCAGTCCATCCTAAAGGAGATCAGTCCTGGGTGTTCATTGGAAGGAGTGATGCTGAAGCTGAAACTCCAATATTTGGCCACCTCATGTGAAGAGTTGACTCACTGGAAAAGACTCTGATGCTGGGAGGGATTGGGGGCAGGAGGAGAAGGGGACGACAGAGGATGAGATGGTTGGATGGCATCACTGACTCGATGGGCATGAGTTTGAGTGAACTCAAACTCAGGAATTGGTGATGGACAGGGAGGCCTGATGTGCTATGATTCATGGGGTCGCAGAGTCGGACATGACTGAGCGACTGAACTGAACTGAAGCAGTATCAAACTGCAAGAAAATTAAACATTCTATTAAAAAAAAATATTTCTCAAAAAGAACTGAAAACTTCCACTGTTAATGAAATTAATACATTTCAAAATTTGTGAGATGCAGCAACAAACTCATACAGAATAAAATTCATAAATTTAAGTGCTTTAATTAAAGAAGGATTAATAAACTAAGCATATGAATGAAGAATTTTAAAAGCAACCAAAGAAGCATGAAAAAGAACAGATATTAATGAAGAATAAAATAGAAAATATTGGAGTATATTTCATTCTCCTATGAAGGCTGAAGGTCCTGATTGTATTCTCCCTGGATGGAGGTCCTCTGTACATCAGCAGTGGAGCAACACAGTAGTTCAATTAGATCCATGTTTTGAAATCTGAATATTCAGAAGCCCTTCCCTTCACATCATTTCACAGATACTGCCTCCATCCTCTCTGAGTGCTTAGTATATGCTGCCTACTTGATAATCATCAGTTCAGTTGCTCAGTCGTGTCCGACTCTTTGCGACCCCATGAATCACAGCACGCCAGGCCTCCCTGTCCATCACCAACTCCTGGAGTTCACTCAGACTCACGTCCATCGAGTCAGTGATGCCATCCAGCCATCTCATCCTCTGTCGTCCCCTTCTCCTCCTGCCCCCAATCTCTCCCAGCATCAGAGTTTTTCCAATGAGTCAACTCTTCGCATGAGGTGGCCAAAGTACTGGAGTTTCAGCTTTAGCATCATTCCTTCCAAAGAAATCCCAGGGCTGATCTCCTTCAGAATGGACTGGTTGGATCTCCTTGCAGTCCAAGGGACTCTCAAGAGTCTTCTCCAACACCACAGGTCAAAAGCATCAATTCTTCCACGCTCAGCCTTCTTCACAGCCCAACTCTCACATCCATACGTGACCACAGGAAAAACCATAGCCTTGACTAGACGAATCTTTGTTGGCAAAGTAATGTCTCTGCTTTTGAATATGCTATCTAGGTTGGTCATAAGTTTCCTTCCAAGGAGTAAGCGTCTTTTAATTTCATGGCTGCAGTCACCATCTGTAGTGATTTTGGAGCCCAGAAAAATAAAGTCTGACACTGTTTCCACTGTTTCCCCATCTATTTCCCATGAAGTGGTGGGACCAGATGCCATGATCTTCGTTTTCTGAATGTTGAGCTTTAAGCCAACTTTGTCACTCTCCACTTTCACTTTCATCAAGAGGCTCCTGAGTTCCTCTTCACTTTCTGCCATAAGGGTGGTGTCATCTGCATATCTGAGGTTATTGATATTTCTCCCAGCAATCTTGATTCCAGCTTGTGTTTCTTCCAGTCCAGCGTTTCTCATGACGTACTCTGCATATAAGTTAAATAAACAGGGTGACAATATATAGCCTTGACGAACTCCTTTTCCTATTTGGAACCAGTCTGTTGTTCCATGTCCAATTCTAACTGTTGCTTCCTGACCTGCATACAAATTTCTCAAGAGGCAGGTCAGGTGGTCTGGTTTTCCTATCTCTTTCAGAATTTTCCACAGTTGATTGTGATCCACACAGTCAAAGGCTTTGGCATAGTCAATAAGGCAGAAATAGATGTTTTTCTGGAACTCTCTTGCTTTTTCCATGATCCAGCGGATGTTGGCAATTTGATCTCTGGTTCCTCTGCCTTTTCTAAAACCAGCTTGAACATCATAACTTTATTTAATTTTTGCAAAGACCTGTGGGTATTATTGTCAATTCCATATTGTAAGTGAGGAACTACCCCAATTCATGCAGCTAGTCAATAATAAAACTAGGGGATTTAAACTCATATCTGTATGACAGCCCAAGCCTGTGATTGCAACCACTACTAATCCACATCACCTATCCCCTAAATTACCAAGAGTTCTATAATGCATTAGTGTCAGCAGTATTTACCCTTGATACAAAAAATACATTAAAGCAAGAAAGTAGGTTTTGTCTACTCAGTTCTAACATATGATTTTTTCTCATTTTACAGTTGAATAAGTAGCATTTAGGTTATTTTACAGTTTTAGGTGTTATAGAGTTTTGGCCAGAGTGATACAACTCAGACTTTAATGTGCATCTACTCAAGGATGTTGTGAAAATGCAGATTCTGTTTCAGCAGGTTTGGGGTGGGGCCAAGAGTCTACATTTCTAATAATTTCCCAAATGATGCTGATGCTGTGGTTCCACCAAACATACTTTGCATATCAAATGACTAAAGGATCATCACCAACTTTTAGTTTTCTAAATCGGGAATGGTTAATAGGTATGAGATGTTCAATTTGTTTTTCAGTTGCTCAGTTGTGCCTCACTCTTTGTGACCCCATGGACTGCAGCATGCCAGGCTTCCCTGTCCTTCACTATCTCCTGGAGTTTGCTCAAATTCATGTCCATTGAGTCATTGATGCTATCTAACCATCTCATCCTCTGCCACCCCCTTCTCCTCCTGCCCTCAATCTTTCCCAGCATCAGGGTCTTTTCTAATGAGTCAGCTCTTTGCATCAGGTGGCCAAAGTATTGGAGCTTCAGCTTCAGCATCAGTCCTTCCAATGAATATTCAGGTCTGATTTCCTTTAGAACTGATTGATCTCCTTGCAGTCCAAGGGACTCTCATGAGTCTTCTCCAGCACCACAGTTCAAAAGCATCAGTTCTTTGGTGCAGGTATGAGATGAGGAGGATGAATCACTAGCCTTCAAGATGACATACTGCTTTCCAACAGAAGAAATTGGATGTATAAACAAGTTCTAAAGGCCCTGATTACATATTTGCCTAGAGGTTCTTGGCCAAAATTAGCTCACAAGTTGAAGGAGAATAGGAACAAATATTTACTGAGTGATCAGGGCCAAGCTCTGTGCTGGATACTTCTGTTATCTTGTTAGTCCTTCCCAGATCCCTGTGAGGAGGATGGTACCCACCCTGTACCCCTACATATCATAGAAATGGTATAATGTGGAGGACGATGGATGGCAAATGTAGAGAGGAATAGAAACACCTTGTGAGCAACACCATGTTCTTGTATTGCACCAGGCACTTGCATTTATGTCACTTCATTTCAACCTCATGTCTGACATGTGAAATAAACATTCTTACCTCTGTTTTTTCTAAATGAGAAAACTGAAGCTCAAAGACTTGTCTAAGGTTATTAAGCTCTAAGGTGGCAAGTGTAAGGTTAAAATCTAGAATTGCCTGACTCCCCAGTTCCTGTTTTCTGCCACACCCCTCCTCACTTTGTAGAGACATGGATGACAACGTTTTATTATAATTAGAGCCCATGATTCATGGTTTATAGCACACCTATTCTAAGTCATAAACACAGGTGTAAAACAAGTCAACATGAGTGCAATCAGCCTTGTTTACTCATTTTACACACATGTAGGTTTGTGAAGTCTTTCATCACCCAGAGGTTAGAAAAAGGAGGCTGCTATTTTGTAGTGATAAAACTGTGTTCATTGCCCCAGCTGGGCCATATCCAGTAATGGATTCCATAAGCACTGCATGCCTTCCTCCTTACATTATCTCCACTGGGCTTTATCTCCTTTGTCCTGGGGCTGTTTCTGGCATCTTCATTTTGATTGTTGAGCTTTAGGAAGGAGAAGGCTCAACTCAGCACCTCATTTGACAGATCCAAAAGGAGATCAACAAAAGAATAAAAAATTGAGGTGGCATTCTCCCCCTGTTCCCTCCTTGGAGACACTGCTGCAGTGAATCCTTTTCCACATCCTGGACCTTTGGCCCTTTCACAAACCAGCTGATTTTTGTCTGGAAACGCAGTGATGATATCAAGATGACTCCCTCTGGCAACCCTGCTCAGAGTGGTTTCACAGGTCATGAATTAGCTAATCTGAAGAGAGCAGATCAAAAGTAAAAATGTGAATCCACAAGTAGCTAGTAACTTAAAAGTTCTAAACAGAAAGTGTGTTTGTGTACACATGTACGTTACATTAGAGGATGCCTCTGACATCTAATCAGGTTATTATGTCCATGTATTTGTTTAAACGTAGGCTAGAAAAAACAGGGTAGGGAAATACAATTGAAAATGTTTCGTACAGATAGCTACTGATGTCTGACAGTGTTTTCTGTACAGAATCAAATGATGGCTGAGACTGAAGAGGAGGGAGGCAGAGAGGAAATCAGGAATAGAAATACTCACACAAGAAAGGAGACAGAAGCAACAACCTCCTACTAGCCCCTCTGAAAGAGAGAGAAGAAGCTTGATTGTTTTCTGGGGAATAGTATAGGAAGGCTGAACAGGAGGTGAGTGTCTGAGGGAATTTCAGAATTTCTTCTGAAAATTACTTCTCTGGAAAAGCAAGAGAAATGAGTCTTAAGGAGGGGGAAAGTTTGTTATGAACAGACTTGACATTTTGCCAACATTCTGAACTTAAAACAGAGTAAAATGTCTTTCTGACCACTGCAAAGGAGTTCTTTTAAGTTATTTTGTTACTTTCCTTATCAAGACACGCAAACATTTACATTTTGCGTAATTTTAAGTTGGTGAATTGTCTCCTAAAACCTTCCCATAAAAGCACCAGATGAGTGTGGAAGTGAGGTGAACATGCTCAGTAGAGGAACTAGAAGGAACATGGGTGAAGAAGGTAAGGAAACAGAATTGGAATTTTAAAGAGAACAGTGATGAGTTCTGTTTCATTGGATTCTAGGATTCTTGATGTGGAATAAAACAGTAATGGGTTGGAAGTTCATTTGGGATAAGATCACAGAAGTCTTAAAATTTTAGAGTGAGGATGGAGTTTGGAGTTTGTTCAATATACAGAGATTTTGGAGACAGAAGTGGCAACCCACTTCAGTATTCTTGCATGGAGAATTCCATGGACAGAGGAGCCTTGCAGGCGACAGTCCATGGGATCACAAAGAGTTGGACGTGACTGAAAACATAAACACAGTTTTGTTCTGGGTACTAAGTCACTTCAATTGTGTTCAACTCTTTGAGACCCCATGGACTGTCGCCTGCCAGGCTCCTTTGTCCATGGGATTTTCCAGGCAAGAATACTGGAATGAGTTGCCACTTCCTAGCCAGAGGACGAAAAGTCTGTGAATGCTTAAACCTCCCATCTTTGAGGCATTCTGAACAGTTTTCATGTGGTCTGGCAAGTCAGGTCCCTAGTTTCCACAGCCATGCATCTGATATTGGTCTTTCTTCCTTCCCATCTCTCACTTGCCCTGTTTCCTCCCTCTTCCTTCCTGAACTCATCTCCTTCACCCAAGGCCTTGTCTCTGTCTCTGCTTAGTGGGAACCCAAACTATGACAGTAATACATACTTTCTAGAGCTAGTCAATTACACAAATCAGCCTGCCCTATATAGATTCTGTTTGTTCTTATTTCAAAGTGAATGTTTAAGTAGTTTTAACTTTTCAACCAATTACTGTGTACCTATTATGTATTCAACATTGTGCCAAGTCTTAAAAGAACGCACTTTGGAAAAAAGCATGATGTTGGCACTCAGAAGACCAGGTTTCCGTCTTGGCTTTGCTGTACACCATCTACTACTTGGAACATTGATTACATTCCCTAACCCTTGCCTATAGAATAAGGAAAATAATAAAGCCTCTTTCTGCGGAATGGGGAAAATATTGCTAATGTTTTAATTAAGCATGACAATGTATGTATGCATTCATACATACGTGTGACAAATTCATATATATGTACAAATACAAATGTATTTGTCAATTAGTAAATTATAGGTTGGCATAAAAATATGGAATTGTTGTCTAGGTAAGTGACACAATCAGGGTGGTCACTTCTCAAGTTGCTTGTACATATGTTTTCTAGGTTCCTGATCTGTATGCTAAAGAAAATAGCATCTTATTAGTTTTGTAATTGTAAATGATAATCTGTGTGTGTATGTGTGTGGATGAGACAGAGGCAGAGGCACAGGGACAGACACAGAGGGAAAGGAAAAATCAGCTCCCAAATGACTATTTGCATCTCCCCAAAAGCTGTGTCTTTGGTGACTAGGAAAAGATCCTACTGAGATAGGAGACAAATGGTAGCATGCAGAATAAATCTACTTAAATGTTAATCCATTTCAAGAACTCGTGTAAAGCAACTATCAATACATCAAGGCTCAACCTTGAAATTTGAGCATATTGGTTTAGATGGTGATTTTAAGACACAAAGCAAGCAAAGATCATTGAGACAGAGGGTAAATATAAGCATTTGTGCTATTACAATAATTTGACATCAGTAAATTTTTCAAGGTTTCTCCAAATAACTTGGAATTTCCAAAGGATTCTTATGCAGTGCTATCTGGAACTACCCCAAAACTAGAAATGTGTTTTGTTTTGGTTTTTGTTATAGAAAACAAACTGAAAGTAATGCTAATCAACTTTCAAAGACAATGACTTATATCATTTCCTCCTGCCTGATGGGTTTATCTTTGTGATCTCCCCTAGTAACCCCCCAAGTGTTTCCTATCTAGTTTTAAGAATAAATTAAAGATTTGGCTGAGATCTTTGGATCAGAGTTAGAGCCAGGCTTTAGAGGTAGTGGGGATGGTCTATCCCTGTGAGTCTTAAGTCAGGGGGGTCAGAGCCCTGGACCAACAGGCACAGGTTCATTCTTTGTGGCAGCACTTCATGAGTCTGATCCTTGATGCTAACAAGGTTGGGGGAACAGATAAATTAAAGCAGAGGCAATCTAACCCTGCTGTAGGGCTTCCTAAATTACCACTGGTGGTATGTGAGATAATTTTAAGTGATTTATAAAAGACTATTTTTTAATTTTAAAAGATGTATGTTTATTTCAGTATTATGTACCTTCTATATTATGATAAGTAATTACAGTTGTGGAAAATAAATACATAAAAAGGAGCGAGTCAACTAAAAGATGTTGGCTGCTTTCAACAAATAGATTCATATGACACATTAGATGGTTTTAGATGATACAGAGATGAATACTTCTTAATCTTTTTAAAACTGGGAAATAAAACATATATACAAAAATGTACATAAAACAAGATATAGAGTTTACTGATTTGTCAGAAAACAAACACCCATGTAACTACCACCAAATCAAGAAAAAAAAATTGGCATTACCATAAACTCTGCATTTGCCTACCAATCTCTACCCTCTGCTGCCCCACAAAGAACCACTATCTTAACTGTTGTTGTACTAGGCTCTATGCTCTTCCTTAGTTTGTCTATATTAGGATGCACTCCTCAATACCATCAAGTTAGTTTTGATGATGATGTAAATTATTTGTGAATGGAACTGTGTATTATGCATTATTTGTGCCTGGCTGTTTTAGCTTTTGCTTACGAGATTCATCCATGACGTTGGATGTAGCTCTAGTTTCTTCATTTTCATTGCTGCATAGTATTATATTGCTGCATATGCCATTATTTATTCTGCTGTTGATAGATATTTATACATCTTCCGGTTTTCAACTATTAACATTAATACTGATTTGAACATTCTTGTACATGTCTCTTGGGATGTATATGCACACATTTCTGTAGGATATGTAGTGAAAGAATAGAATTGTTGATTAATTCAGCTTTACAAGATGTTGAAACTGGTGATGATGAAAACTACTTTCATAGTTTTACCAATTTCTGTTATATGATTGCTTCAAATCCTAATTTATACTTGTCAGTCATTTTAAATTTCTGTCATTCTGGTGATATGTGTAGTGATATCATGTTTAGTTTTAATTTGCATGGTCCTGACTCTTAATGAAAATTAACACCTTCCCATATGTTTTTGGACATTTGGATATCCTCTTCTATAAAGTATCTGTTCAAATTTCTTGCCCTTTTCTATTTGGTCATTTTGCTTTTTCATATTTATTATCCCTATATATTCTAGATACTACTTTTGTTGCTAAGATATGAGTCGGTTATCACTTAATGAGAAGTTTTTAATTTTAATATCATTTTTATTGCTTAAAATAAGTGCTTTTTGTTGTTTTAAGAAATATTTCCTCTCTCCATATCCATAAGTCTAGGAGGAGAGGGTGAGATGTATGGAAAGAGTAACATGGAAACTTACATTACCATATTTAAAATAGATAGCCAATGCAAATTTCCTGTATGGCTCAGGAAACTCAAACAGGGGCTCTGTATCAACCTGGAGGGGTGGGATGGGGAAGGAGATGGGAGGGAGGTTCAAAAGGGAGGGGATATATGTATACCTATGGCTGATTCATGTTGAGGTTTGACAGAAAACAACAAAATTCTGTAAAGCAATTATCCTTCAATTAATAAATAAAATTTTTAAAAAGTATTTAGTAACCAATAACAATAAATCAAGGAATCAAATACAGAAAAAAAAAAAAAAAGAATAGGTCTGGAGTTGGGTGAAAATCTGGGCTAGAGGTATAAACTCGGAAGTGGCATCATGTAAGACGTTTATTGCATGTGATTAAATATGAAAATATGAATGTGGTTCTAAAAATACAAAATTATATGAAGCAGAAAGAAAAGGTATTTCCTATCTTAAGGTCATGAAAATATATTCCTATATTATTTTCCAGCAACTTTGCTGTTTAGTCTGACATATTTAAATCTATAATCCACCTGGAACTTAATTTTTGAATAAGCTGTTAGATAGGGTGCAATTTTCTATTTACATCACCATTTATGGAAAACAGTATTCTTTCTTCACAGCTCTGTAGTACCATCTTTTCATAAATTATGCCCTAATATGCAGAGGTCTGTGCCTGAGATCTCTATTCTATTCCATTGTTCTATTTGTCTATTCTTTGCCAGTACTATTACTATATTGCCTTAATTCTTGTTGCTTTTTAATAAGTCATGATACCTGGTAAAGCTTGTCTTCCCACTTTGTTCTTTTTCTTCAAATCTGTCTTAATTGGTCAGTTCTTTGTTGTTGTTCATTTCTGTATCAATTTTAGAAGAAGCTTAGTAGTGTGCAGGCTAATGGGTTCTCTAGGGGGGAAAAATCTCTGATTTGTTAGTAGTTGTCAACTTCCATAGGGTAAATATTTCCAAAATGATTGGTTTCAAGCCACCACAAACACTAAAATAACTATTTTGGCTTTAGTTGCATTGAACCTATACATCAGGCTGAGAAAAATAATATAATGTATAATATAGAGTTGTCCAGCCCATGAATATATTCTCCATTTATTTAGGTCTTTAATTTCTCTCCATAATACATTATAATGTCTTTCTTTTTTATATACTTTTTTGTAAAGATCTTGCTCATATTTTTTAGTTAACTTTATTACTAGGAATTTGACATATTTTATTAAATATAAATATATTTACATATAAATATATAATTTATAAGGGCTTCTCTGGTGGTTCAGATGGTAAAGAGTCTACCTACAATGAAGGAGACCTGGATTCCATTCCTGGGTCAGAAAGATCCCCTAGAGAAGGGAATGGCAATCCACTGCAGTATTCTTGCCTGGGAAATCCCATGGACAGAGGAGCCTTGTGGGCTACAGTCCATGTGGTCTCAAAGAGCTGGATAGGACTGAGCAACTAACACACGTGTAATTTATATGCTATTAGAAGTTTGTTTTGTTTTTTTAATGTTTGTTGCTGATATAAAGAAATGTATTTTTTTAAAAAGGTTATGCTGTCATTGTACTCAGCAATTCCCTAACTCACATACACATTTTAAAATTTATCTGTACATTTTTTTCATTTTCTATGTATGCATATTTTTGTGTGAATGATCATTTTATTTCTTTTTTATTCCTTGTTCCTTATATTTCTTCTTCTTGCCTTGCTGCACTGTATTTCCAGTACAATGTTAGATAAATTAGTGACTGCTTTCATTCTTTTTCTATTCCAGGTTTCAGAGTAAAAGCTTCTAGCATTTTACTGTTAAATATGACTTCCTGGTATAGGATTTTTTTGTTGTTGTTTTTCGATTTGTTTTTCTTCATTTGTTTTTATACATTCCCTGTATTGAATTATGGAGGTTCCCTTCTTGTCTTACTTTGATAAAGGTTTTTAATTATATATGAATGGTTGCTGAATTTTATCAAATGCTTTGTCTCCATTTATATAGACCATATTATTTTTTCTTTTTTATGCAAATGTAATGAATAACACTAATCACTGTTTTAATGTTATATCAATCTTAAATTCTATATAAACTAGTAAATATATATTACTGGTTTCAGTTTGCTAAGTTTAACATTTTTACATCTATGGATATGAATATAATTACCTGTAATTTTCCTTTTATCTTAATATTCTTGTCAAGTTTTATTACCAAAGTATTCTGTTTATGAAAGAAGATAGGGAGTATTCCTTTTTTTCTATTCTCTGGAATAATTTGGATTTATTTCTAGGATTGCATTGGATTTGTTTATTGTTTGGTTGAAATCACTATTAAAAATAAGAAATTATATTAAAGAAAATAGGGCTGTTCAAGTTTTTTACTTCTTTTTGTGTTAATTTTGGAAAATTGTATTGTTAGAAATTTCCATTACTTAAACATTTTCAAAATTGGCAAAAAGTTGTCCATATTACCTTACTGTAAACTTTTCCAGGTCTATATAATCCATACTGATCATAATGATGTCCCCGTTTTGTTGCTGATACTGATTTTTTCATGCCTTTCTCTTTTTCTTTCATTAATATCAACATAAGGTTTTAAAAATTTTACTAATATCCTAAAAAAACAATATCTGAATTTTGTTGATATTTTCTGTTATTTATTTTTTATATCATTTATGCTGTTAACTTTATTTCTTCCTTCCCTGTATTTTCTTTGGATTTTATTTTATTGTTTTTTAACTTTTTAAGATAGATGCATAACTCACTTTTAGCTTTTTTCCTTTTGAATACATACATTTTTTTTTTCTTTTTAATATTTTATTTTATTTTTTAACTTTACAATATTGTATTGGTTTTGCCATATATCAACATGAATCTGCCACAGGTATACATGAATACGTACTTTTTAAACCTTTAAATTTTCTTTAAGCATGGCACCATATCCTACGTATTTTGATACTTAGTAACTTTATTATCTTCAGTTAAAATATTTTATAATCCTCAATATATTCTCTTCATTGAGCCCTAATTTACTTAAGCATATATTTCTTAATTTCTAAATTAACAAATATTCCAGGGAAATATCTGATACTAATTTCTAGTATAATTGCATTGTGACCCTAGAATACACTTTGCATGACTTTAGTTGCTTGAAATTTGTAGAACCTTACTTGGTTCATAATATGATAAATTTTTGAAATATTCCATGTGTATGTAAAAAGAATGTGTATTATTTGGTTTTTGTCTGTATTATTCTATACATGTTAATTAGGTCGTTTACTCTTCATGTCTTTCCACTTTATCCGAACTGATTTTCTGTTTGCTTTTATTATAAAGAGAAGTATATTATAACCTTTCACTATAATTGTGTGTTTACCTGTCCCTTTTTGCTGTCAGTTTCACATAGCCTTTGAAGGCTATGTTCAGTTCGGTTCAATTCAGTCGCTCAGTCGTGTCTGACTCTTTGCAACCCCATGGACCGCAGCACACCAGGTTTCCCTGTCTATAACCAACTCCCGGAGCTTACTCGAACTCATGTCCATCGAGTGGGAGATGCTATCCAACCATCTCTTCCTCTGTTGTTGTCCCCTTCTCCTCCCGCAAAGCTATATCATTGGACACAAAAACATACAGAATTTTCCATAAAATATTCTTACTTTTTCCTAAAGCTCTGTTTTCTGACATTATGGTTATACAAACTTTTATTTAATGGGATTTTTTTTTTACTTGTAATCTTTTTATGTCAGTAGATTTTAGATATTCTCTCAAAAAGAATATAATTTTTAATGCAATCTGATAATGTTTATTTTTTAATTGGAATATTATGCTCTTTATATTTAGTATACTTACTGATATTTCAGTTTAAATCTACCATTCTATTATGAGCTTTCCATTCTGTCTGCTTTGTTCTTTCCTCTTCATTCTTAACTTCATTTATATTGATAAATTGTTATTATTCTATTTTCCTTCTATTTCCCACAAAGTTATACACCCTTACTATTAAGTGGTTGGCTTACTTACTGTAGCATGTATTCTTGGCTTATGAAAATCTAGTTATCAATTGGTTCTTTCTGACTCTACCCAGAAAATGAAAGTAGATCAAAGACATTAAATAATTTTATTCACCCTCATTTTACTTAGATTGATTTAATTTTATGTATCTTCCTTTTAAGTATAAATGCTATTATTTGGTATGTATCTTATTTATGTATATATTACAAGCCAAACAAAACCCAATTATGACCCTCTTACATAGCCAATAATCTTTTTTACTCATTTATTTAGCTATTACAGTCAGTTTTCAAAAATAGAATAACCACTCAGCCAAAAATTTGTTTAGTTTTCAATACTGATGATGCCATACACATTTAAACAGGGTATGAAAATGTTTATTACTTACGTAATGAAGCTGACTGAGGAGAGCAGGGAAGATCTAAGATGGTCTCAAAAATTTGGGAGAATAAGAAGATGACACTTGTTGTTCAGTAGCTCAGTCATGTCCGACTCTTTGCAACTCCAAGGACTGCAGCACGCCAGGCTTTCGTGTCCTTCACCATGTCCTAGAACTTGCTCAAACTCATGTCCATTGAGTTGGTGATGCCATCCAACCATCTCATCCTCTGTCATCCCATTCTCCTCCTGTGTTCAATCTTTCCCAGCATCAGGGTCTTTGTTAATAAGCTGGTTCTTCACATCAGGTGGCCAAATTATTGGAGCTTCAGCCTCATCATCAGTCCTTCCAATAAATATTCAGGACTGATTTCCTTTAGGATGGACTGGTTGGATCTCCTTGCAGTCCAAGGGGCTCTCAAGAGTCTTCTCCAACACCACAGTTCAAAAGCATCAATTCTTCGGCACTCAGCTTTCTTTATAGTCCAACTCTCATATCCATACATGACTACTGGAAAAACCATGCTGCTGCTGCTAAGTCGCTTCAGTCATGTCCGACTCTGTGTGGCCCCATAGACGGCAGCCCACCAGGCTCCCCCGTCCCTGGGATTCTCCAGGCAAGAACACTGGAGTGGGTTGCCATTTCCTTCTCCAATGCATGAAAGTGAAAAGTGAAAGTGAAGTTGCTCAGTTGTCTCCGACTCTTCACGACCCCATGGACTGTAGCCTACCAGGCTCCTCCATCCATGGGATTTTCCAGGCATGAGTACTGGAGTGGGGTGCCATCGCCTTCTCAACTGGAAAAACCATAGCTCTGACTATATGGACCTTTGTTGGCAAAGTAATACCTCTGCTTTTTAATATGCTGTTTAGGTTGGTCATATATTATCTTTCAAGGAACAAGCATCTTTTAATTTCATGGCTGCAGTCACCATCTCCAGTGATTTGGGAGCCCAAGAAAATGAAGTCTCTCACTGTTTCCATTGTTTGCCATGAAGTGATGGGACTGGATGCCATGATCTTAGTTTTTTCAATGTTGAGTTTTAATCCAGCCTTTCACTCTTCCTCTTTCACTTTCATCTAGAGGCTATTTAGTTCCTCTTTGCTTTCTGCCATAAGTGTGGTGTCATCTGCATATTCGAGGTTATTGATATTTCTCCCGGCAATCTTGATTCCAGCTTGTGCTTCATCCAGACTGGCATTTAGCAGGAGGTACTCTGCATGTAAGTTAAATAATCAGGGTGACAATATACAGCCATGACATACTCCTTTCTCAGTTTTGAATAATTCTGTTGTTCCATATCCAGTTCTAACTGTTGCTTCTTGACCTGCATACAGGTTTTGCAGGAGGCAGGTAAAGTACACTAGCTTGGAGGTTTTATGGTGGTTAGAGGGTGGGCTAACATGAGGGTTTGTGTGTAAGTAGGGGCCTAAATCATTCAAATCTCACACTGGTACCAGAGGGAATACCCAGACATTTTTCTTAGCCTGTTCAGATATGGAGCAGAACAGAAACTCAAGAGGAAGAAGGGGTAGTTTAAAAACTTTTAGTGTTCAAACATCAAAACATGGAGCCAGGCTCCCTAATACTTAGGCTTTCCATTGCTTTTAATGACTTCCTACATTTCTAAGTTTCCATCTGAGATGGAAACTTTTCATTGTACCTGAAGAACATCCTTTAATATTTATTTTAGTGTGTCTCTTTCTGGGAAATTATTTTGTCAATCTGAAAAGATTTCTTTGACTATCAATTTCAGAAGATATGAGGTTGTAAGTTGTTATAGGGGCGGTCCTAAGATGGTGGAGGAATAGGATGGAGAGACCACTTTCTCCCCCACAAATTCATGAAAAGAACATTTGAATGCTGAGCAAATTCCACAAAACAACTTCTGAATGCTGGCAGAGGACATCAGGCACCCAGAAAAGCAGCCCATTGTCTTCGAAAGGAGACGGTTGACATCCGCCAGGAGGGTTGCAGCCAGAGATCAGCTCCACAAAAGAGACACGTGGCACACTGGAGACGGGCGCATCCACGGCAACCCAGGAATCCGAGTGGCTGGAATGGGGAAGTGGTAAGACACACTCACCACCTGCGGAGAGTGCGCTTGCCAAGCACCTGGTCACCTGAACTGCTCGGACCTGGGAAGGGGACAAAACGCAGGCCCAACCAAGTCTGTGCCTTTGTGGAGTACCTGAGTAGCTTAGACCTGGGAAGTACATGCAACCCAGAGCCTGCTCCCTGCAGAGCAACCTGGAGCCAGAGCAGTGTAGACTGGGAAAGCACACTTGCCGTGAGTGGGGGCAAACCCAGTGTGGCCCAGACACTGTGAGCACTCCCCACACATGCCAATGATATTTGTTTGCAGTGTTCCTTCCTCCCCACAGCACAATTGAACAAGTGAGCCTAAATAAGAGACCACCTTCGCCCCCTTGTGTCAGGGTGGAAATTAGACACTGAAGAGACCTACAAACAGAAGAAGCCAAATAAACTGAGGGAACCAATTTGGAAGTGACAGGTGCAACAGATTAAAATCCCTGTAGTTAACACCGGATACATTGGAAGGGGCCTATAGGTCTTGAGAAGTATAAGCTGGAACAAGGAACTATCTGAAACTGAACTGACCCCGAACTGACCCCACACTGCCCGCAACAGCTCCAGAGAAATTCCTAGAAATATTTTTAAAAAATTTTTTTCTTTTTTTATGTCCTCTATTACTCCTTTAAGTTTCATTTTTACAACCTACTATTACCTACAAAAAAAAAATTTTTTTTAAGCAAACTTCATATATATTTCTTATACTTTCTGTGATTTTATTTGGTTTTTATTAATATTGTATTTTTGAGAGTCTAATTTTTAATCTTTGCTTTATGGTGCTGCTGCTGCTAAGTCACTTCAGTTGTGTCCAACTCTGCGACCCCATAGACGGCAGCCGGTATTTGTTACCAATTTTGTACATTTAAGAATCCAATCTTCGGTACCTGTTTTTACTTAGGAGTGTGATTACTGGCTTGATTACTGTCTCCCCCTTTTGACTCTCCTTTTAGTCCCCCAGGTCACCTCTATCTCCCCCACCGCCTTCTCTTCTCTATCCAACTCTGTGAATCTCTTTGTGTGTTCTGGGCTGTGGAGAACACTTAGGGAACAGAGTAATGCCTAGATCTATCTCTCTCCTTTTGATTTCCCCTTTTCTCCTGCTCACCTCTATCTCCTTCCTCCCTCTTCTCTTCTCTATGTAATTCCGTGAACCTCTCTGAGGGTTCCAGACTATGGAGAGCACATAGGGAATTTTTTACTGGCTAGATTGCTGTCTCCCCTTTTGATTCCCCCCTTCTCCTCCTGGTCACCTCTATCTCCCTATCTCTCTTCTCTTCTCCATGTAACTTTGTGAACCTCTGGGTGTCCTTCACTGTAGAGAATCTTTTCACCATTAACCTAGATGTTTTATTATCGGTGCTGTATGGATGGAGAAGTCTTGAGGCTACTGTAAGCATAAGACTGAAAACCAGAAACAGGAGGCTTAAGCCCAAAACCTGAGAACACCAGAGAGCTCCTGACTCCAGGGAACCTTAATTGATAAGAGATCATCCAAAAGCCTCCATACGTACACCAAAACCAAGCATCACCCAAGATCCAACAAGTTCCAGAGCAAGACATACCATGCAAATTCTCCAGCAACACAGGAACATAGCCCTGAGTTTCAATATACAGGCTGCCCAAAGTCACACCAAACCCATAGACATCTGAAAACTCACTACTGGACACTTCATTGCACTCCAGAGAGAGGAAATCCAGCTCCTCCCACCAGAACACCAACACAAGCTTCCCTAACCAGGAAGCCTTGACAAGCCACTCATCCAACCCCACCCACAGGGAGGAACTGCCACAATAAACAGGAACCATAAACTGCCAGAATACAGAAAGGCCATCCCAAACATGGCAATTTAAACAAGATGAAACGGCAGAGAAATACTCAGCAGGTAAAGGAACATGATAAATGCCTACAAAACCAAACAAAAAAGGAAGAGATAGGGAGTCTACCTAAAAAGAATTCAAAATAATGATGGTAAAAAGGATGCAAAATCTTGAAAACAAAATGGAGTTACAGATAAATAGCCTGGAGACAAGGATTGAGAAGATGCAAGAAATGTTTAACAGGGACCTAGAAGAAATAAAAAGGAGTCAATCAATAATGAATAATGCAATAAATGAGATCAAAAACACTCTGGAGGGAACCAACAGCAGAATAACTGAGGCAGAAGATAGGATAAGTGAAGTAGAAGATAGAATGGTAGAAATAAAGGAAGCAGAGAGGAAAAAAAGAAAAAAGAATTAAAAGAAATGAGGACAACCTCAGGGACTTCTGGGACAATGTGAAATGCCCCAGCATTCAAAGCATAGGAGTCCCAGAAGAAGAAGACAAAAAGAAAGGCCAATAGAAAATACTCAAGGAGATAATAGTTGAAAACTTCCCTAAAATGGGGAAGGAAATAGCCATCCAAGTCCAAGAAACCCAGAGAGTCCCAAACAGGATAAGCCCAAGGTGAAATACCCCAAGATACATATTAATCAAATTAACAAAAATCAAACACAAAGAACAAATATTAAAAGCAGCAAGGGAAAAACAACAAATAACACACAAGGGGATTCCCATAAGGATAACAGCTGATGTCTCAATAGAAACTCTTCAGGCCAGAAGGGAATGGCAAAATATACTTAAAGTGATGAAAGAGAAAAACCTACAACCCAGATTATTGTACCCAGAAAGGATCTCATTCAAATATGAAGGACAAATCAAAAGCTTTACAGACAAGAAAAAGCTGAGAGAATTCACCACCACCAAACCAGCTCTTCAACAAGTGCTAAAGGATCTTCCCTAGACAGGAAACATAGAAAGGGTGTATAAACTCAAACTCAAAACAACAAAGTAAATGGCAAGTGGATCATACTTATCAATAATTACCTTAAATGTAAATGGGTTGAATGCCCCAACCAAAAGACAAAGACTGGCTGAATGGGTACAAAAACAAGACCCCTATATATGCTGTCTACAAGAGACATACCTCAAAACAAGGGACACATACAGACTGAAAGTGAAGGGCTGGAAAAAGATATTTCACACAAATGGAGACCAAAAAAAAAAGCAGGAGTAGCAGTACTCATATCAGATAAAATGGCCTTTGAAATAAAGGCTGTGAAAAGAGACAAAGAAGGACACTACATAATGATCAAAGGATCAATCCAAGAAGAAGATATAATAATTATAAACCAACATAGGAGCACTGCAATATGTAAGGCAAATGCTAACAAGTATGAAAGGGGAAATTAACAATAACACAATAATAGTGGGAGGCTTTAATACCCCACTGACACCTATGGATAGATCAACTAAACAAAATTAACAAGGAAACACAAAGTTTAAATGACACAATGGACCAGTTAGACCTAACTGATATCTATAGGATATTTCACCCCAAAACAATGAATTTCACCTTTTTCTCAAGTGCACACGGAACCTTCTCCAGGATAGATCACTCCTGGGCCATAAATCTAGCCTTGGTAAATTCAAAAAAAATTGAAATCATTCCAAGCATCTTTTCTGACCACAATGCAGTAAGATTAGATATCAATTACAGGAAGAAAAAAAAAACAACCTATTAATTCCAACATATGGAGGCTAAATAACATGCTTCTGAATAACCAATAAATCAGAAGAAATCAAAAAAGAAATTTAAAAATGCATAAAAACAAATGAAAATGAAAACACAACAACCCAAAACCTATGGGACACTGTAAAAGCAGTGCGAAAGGGAAAGTTCATAGCAATACAGGCTTACCTCAAGAAACAAGAAAACAGTCAAATAAATAACCTAACTCTAAACCTAAAGCAACTAGAAAAGGAAGAAATGAAGAACCCCAGGGTTAGCAGAAGGAAAGAAATCTTAAAAATTAGGGCAGAAATAAATGTAAAAGAAACAAAAGAGACCATAGCAAAAATCAACAAAACTAAAAGCTGGTTCTTTAGGAAGATAAATGAAATTGACAAACCATTAGCCAGACTCATCAAGAAACAAAGGGAGAAGACTCAAATCAACAAAATTAGAAATGAAAACAGAGAAATCACAACAGACAACACAGAAATGCAAAGGATTATAAGAGACTACTATCAGCAACTATATGCCAATAAAATGAACAACTTGGAAGAAATTGAAAAATTCTTAGAAAAGTATAACTTTCCAAAACTGAACCAGGAAGAAATAGAAAATCTTAACAGACCCATCACAAGCACAGAAATCAAAACTGTAATCAGAAACCTTCCAGCAAATAAAAGCCCAGGACCAGATGGCTTCACACTGAATTCTACCAAAAATTTAGAGAAGAGCTAACACCTATTTATAGCATATTCAAAAGTAGAGACATTACTTTGCCAACAAAGGTCCGTCTAGTCAAGGCTATGGTTTTTCCTGTGGTCATGTATGGATATGAGAGTTGGACTGTGAAGAAGGCTGAGTGCCAAAGAATTGATGCTTTTGAACTGTGGTATTGGAGAAGACTCTTGAGAGTCCCTTGGACTGCAAGGAGATCCAACCAGTCCATTCTGAAGGAGATCAGCCCTGGGATTTCTTGGGAAGGAATGATGCTAAAGCTGAAACTCCAGTACTTTGGCCACCTCATGTGAAGAGTTGACTCATTGGAAAAGACTCTGATGCTGGGAGGGATTGGGGGCAGGAGGAGAAGGGGACGACAGAGGATGAGATGGCTGGATGGCATCACTGACTTGATGGACGTGAGTCTGAGTGAACTCCGGGAGTTGGTGATGGACAGGGAGGCCTGGTGTGCTGCGATTCATGGGGTCACAAAGAGTCAGACATGACTGAGCGACAGAACTGAACTGAGCACCTATCTTAGTCAAACTCATCCAGAAAATTGCAGAGGAATGTAAACTTCCAAACTCATTCTATGAGGCCACCATTACCCTAATAACCAAAATCAGACAAAGATGCCACAAAAAAAAGAAAAGTACATGCCAATATCACTGATGAACATAGATGCAAAAATCCTTAGATGCAAAAATTCTAGCAAACAGAATCCAACAACATATTAGAAAGATCATACATCATGACCAAATGGGCTTTATCCCAGGAATGCAAGGATTCTTTAATATCCACAAATCAATCAATGTAATACACCACATTAACAAATTGAAAGATAAAAACCATATGATTATCTCAATAGATGCAGAGAAAGCCTTTGACAAAATTCAACATCCATTTATGATAAAAACTCTCCAGAAAGCAGGAATAGAAGGAACATACCTCAACATAATAAAAGCTATATATGACAAACCCACAGCAAACATTATCCTCAATGGTGAAAAATTGATAGCATTACCCCTAAAGTCAGGAACAAGGCAAGGGTGCCCACTCTCACCACTGCTACTCAACATAGTTTTGGAAGTTTTGGCCACAGCAATCAGAGAAGAAAAAGAAATAAAAGGAATGCAGATTGGAAAAGAAGAAGTAAAACTCTCACTGTTTGCAGATGACATGATCCTCTACATAGAAAACCCTAAAGACTCTACCAGAAAATTACAAGAGCTAATCAATTAATATAGTAAAGTTGAGGATATAAAATTAACACACAGAAATCCCTTGGATTCCTATACACTAACAATGATAAAACAAAAAGAGAAATTAAGGAAACAATTCCATTCACCATTGCAACAAAAAGAATAAAATACTTAGGAATATATCTACCTAAAGAAACTAAAGACCTATATATAGAAAGCTATAAAACACTGGTGAAAGAAATCAAAGAGGACACTAATAGATGGAGAAATATACCATGTTCATGGATCGGAAGAATCAATATAGTGAAAATGAGTACACTACCCAAAGCAATCTATAGATTCAATGCAATCCCTATCAAGCTACCAATGGTATTTTTCACAGAACTAGAACAAATAATTTCACAATTTGTATGGAAATACAAAAAACCTCGAATAGCCAAAGCAATCTTGGCTATAGAAGAATGGAACTGGAGGAATCAACCTGCCTGACTTCAGGCTATACTACAATGCTACAGTCATCAAGACAGTATGGTACTGGCACAAAGACAGAAATATAGATCAATGGAACAAAATAGAAAGCCCAGAGATAAATCCACGCACCTATGGACACCTTATCTTTGACAAAGGCAAGAATATACAATGGAGAAAAGACAATCTCTTTAACTAGTGGTGCTGGGAAAACTGGTCAACCACTTGTAAAAGAATGAAACTAGAACTCTTTCTAACACCATACACAAAAATAAACTCAAAATGGATTAAAGATCTAAACGTAAGATCAGAAACTATAAAACTCCTAGAGGAAAACATAGGTAAAACACTCTCCAACATAAATCACAGCAGGATCCTCTATGACCCATCTCCTAGAGTCATGGAAATAAAAGCAAAAATAAACAAATGGGACCTAATTGAACTTAAAAGCTTTTGCACAACAAAGGAAACTATAAGCAAGGTGAAAAGACAGCCTTTAGAATGGGAGAAAATAATAGCAAATGAAGCAACTGACAGAATTAATCTCAAAAATATACAAGCAACTCCTGCAGCTCAATTCAAGAAAAAAAAAATGACCCAATCAAAAAATGGGCCAAGGAACTAAACAGACATTTCTCCAAAGAAGACATACAGATGGCTAACAAACACATGAAAAGATGCTCAACATCACTCATTATCAGAGAAATGCAAATCAAAACCACAATGAGGTACCATCTCATACCAGTCAGAATGGCTGCTATCCAAAAATCTACAAACAAGAAATGCTGGAGAGGGCGTGGAGAAAAGGGAACCCTCTTACACTGTTGGTGGGAATGCAAACTAGTTCAACCACTATGGAGAACAGTGTGGAGATTCCTTAAAAAACTGGAAATAGAACTGAAATGTGACCCAGAAATCCCACTGCTGGGCATACACACCGAGGAAACCAGAATTGAAAGGGACACGTGTATCCCAATATTCATCACAGCATTGTTCATAATAACCAGGACATGGAAGCAACCTAGATGTCCATCAGCAGACGAATGGATAAGAAAGCTGTGGTACATATACACACCATTAAGAAGAATACATTTGAATCCATTCTAATGAGGTGGATGAAACTGGAGCCTATTATACAGAGTGAAGTAAGCCAGAAAGAAAAACACCAGTACAGTATACTAACGCATATATGGAGAAGGCAATGGCACCCCACTCCAGTACTCTTGCCTGGAAAATCCCATGGACGGAGGAACCTGGTAGGCTGCAGTCCATGGGGTCGCTAGGAGTCGGACACGACTGAGCGACTTCACTTTCACTTTTCACCTTCATGCATTGGAGAAGGAAATGGCAACCCACTCCAGTGTTCTTGCCTGGAGAATCCCAGGGACAGCAGAGCCTGGTGGGCTGCCGTCTCTGGGGTCGCACAGAGTTGAACACAACTGAAGAGACTTAGCAGAAGCAGCAGCAGCAGCAACACATATATATGGAATTTAGAAAGATGGTAATGATAACCCTATATGCGAGACAGCAAAAGAGACACAGATATATAGAACAGTCTTTTGGATTCTGTGGGAGTAGGCGAGAGTGGGATGATCTGAGTGATAGCATTGAAACATGTATATTATTATATGTGAAACAGATTGCCAGTCCAGGTTCAATGCATGAGACAGGGTGCTCAGGGCTGGTGCACTGGATGACCCGGAGGGATGGGATGGGGTGGGAGGTGGGAGGGGGCTTCAGAATGGGGAACACATGTACACCCATGGCTGATTCATGTCAATGTATGACAAAAACCACTACAATATTGTAAAGTAATTAGCCTCCAATTAAAATAAATTTTTAAAAAAGTTTTTATAACACTTTATAAAGATACTATTCCATTCTTAGATGATATTCATTGTTTCTGCTGAGAGGTCAGCTATGTGTCTGATTATCACTCTTTTAATGGTAATAGTTTCTATAACTTTTAATTTTTTTTCCATTTGGGGGTTTTAGCAGTTTTATTATTTAGTGCCTCAGTGTGGATTTCTTTTTTGGATATTCTTCCTGGGATTTATGGTGATCCTTGAGTAGATAGCTTGATGTCTTGGTTTTAGAAAATTCTCACCTACTATCACTTCAAAATTCACTTCAGTCTAATTATATCTCTCTTTTCTTTGTACTTCAGGTCTATTATTTTTCTTCTCCATTTTTAGGACTCTATTGAAATGTTATACCTTCTCACTGCATCTTCTACATCTGTTATCATCTTTTCTGTTATTATCATTTCATTTTTACTGGGCTTACTAAGGATATTCCAAGTTATTAATCTCTCTTAGATTGTGTATATTCTACTATTAAACCCCTCTATTGATTGCTAATTTCAGTTCTTATTTTCAGGTTTAAAGATTTCATTGAGTTTTTCTTTCTCTGCCAAACTTCTTAATCTGTTTTTTATTTTCTTGAACATGAGAAGCAGATTTATTTTAAAGCTTTTATTTGGTTATACCTATTTCTGAAGCTCCTACAGATTAATTTCTATTGTTGTAGTTTCTGCTGGATTTTTCTCATATTCTCTTGCTCATCATGGAGCCGTTTTAAAATTATGTGCTAGAAATTATAGCTTTAAATTGTTTATAGGAATAATAGAGTGCCTGAGATATATTACACTATGTAGAAAGACATTTGAGAACTTTAGCAAGATCTGAGTGCACAGGCATTCTTGGATACCAAAGACTAATAAATTGGTATTACTTTAATTCTATTTCAAGGATTAAGATAATTCAAGGCTGAGCTACAAGAATTTGTCTATTCTGACTTACCCTATTCCTTAGGATATATCCCTTTATGGTCTCATCCCAAAACAGGAATATTCAGTGTGTCTGTTCATCACCTTACAGAACTCTGGACTAAGATCTTCTTAGAGCCTCATGAAAATGTCAAAGTTTCACTTAGCCTCTTAGTTGCTTATTCCAAAATTAGAAAACTATACCAAGGGAAATGGAGCTCTAGTCTTCAGTTTCACCTCTGACCATCTCCCTCTCCTGCACTGTGGACCAGGAATTCTTCATTTTCTTGTTGGCTTTACAGTACCTTCAAAATAAAATTTTAAAAACTATTTTGCCTGATTTTTGTCTTTTGTCAGAACAAATGAAAAAGTTACATAGTTTGACATTACTGGGAGTGGAAACTGGTAGAGTGAATATTTTTACAATTTCGGTAGTTAATTGTTTATATAAATTTATACCAGTAAGATTGTTAGTGTATCCAAACTATTATTTCATAGATATACTTTCTTAGATTGAATTAAAAACTTAACCAGCCAATTGGAAGAATATATTCAGGAAATAATAGGTAATGATGGCAAAAATTATGAAATTTGAATGAAATTAATTATGTGAAACTACAGTTCAGTTCAGTTGCCCAGTCGTGTCTGATGCTTTGCAACCCCATGAACTGCAGCACGCCAGGCCTCCCTGTCTATCACCAACTCCCGGGGTTTACTCAAACTCATGTCTATTGAGTCGGTGATGCCATCCAGCCATCTCATCCTCTGTCGTCCCCTTCTCCTCCCATCTTCAATCTTTCCCAGCATCAGGGTCTTTTCCAATGAGCCAGTTCTTTGCTTCAGGTGGCCAAAGTATTGGAGCTTCAGCTTCAGCATCAGTCCTTCCAATGAATATTCAGGACTGATTTCCTTTAGGATGGACTGGTTGGATCTCCTTGCTGTCCAAGGACTCTTAAGAGTCTTCTCCAACACCACAGTTCAAAAACATCAATTCTTTGGCACTCAGCTTTCTTTATAGTGCAAGTCTCACATCCATACATGACTACTGGAAAAACCACAGCTTTGCCAAGATGAACTTTTGTTGGCAAAGTAACTTCTCTGCTTTTAAATATGCTGTCTAGGTTGATCATAAATTTTCTTCCAAAAAGCAAGCATCTTTTAATTTCATGGCTGCAGTCACCATCTGCAGTGGTTTGTGAGGGAAGCCCCCAAAACTAAAGTCTGACACTGTTTCCCCATCTATTTCCCATGAAGATGGAACCAGATGCCATGATCTTCGTTTTCTGAATGTTGAGCTTTAAGCCAACTTTTTCACTCTCCACTTTCACTTTCATCAAGAGACTCTTTAGTTCTTCTTCACTCTCTGCCATAAGGGTGGTGTCATCTGCATATCTGAGGTTATTGATATTTCTCCTGGCAATCCTGATTCCAGCTTGTGTTTCATCCAGCCCAGCATTTCTCATGATGTACTCTGCATATAAGTTAAATAAGCAGGGTGACTATACAGCCTTGATATACTCCTTTCCTAATTTGGAACCAGTCTGTTGTTCCATGTCCAGTTCTAACTGTTGCTTCTTGACCTGCATATAGATTTCTCAGGAGGCAGGTCAGGTCGTCTGTTATGCCTTTCTCTTGAAGAATTTTCCACAGTTGGTTGTGATCCGCACAGTCAAAGGCCTTGGTGTAGTCAATAAAGCAGAAGTAGATGTTATTCTGGAACTCTTTTGCTTTTTCAGTGATCCAGCAGATGTTGGCAATTTGATTTCTGGTTCCTCTGCTTTTTCTAAATCCAGCTTGAACATCTGGGAGTTCAACAGTTCACAGAACTGTTTAAGTCTGATGGAGAATTTTGAGCATTACTTTGCTAGTGTGTGAGATGAGTACAATTGAGTGGTAGTTTGAGCATCCTTGGCATTGCCTTTCTTTGGGATTGGAATGAAAAACAGACCTTACACACCTTCTTAGAATAATTCAGCTTCTACGAATGTTTTCTTCCAGGGAATCCACTATTGCCCTAAATAATTCCTTACTGGAAAAACACTTTCTGTAACATTGAGTTCACAATTTTGTGTACCTTGTGCTGAAAATTAAGTACCTATTTATTTGAATCAATGCTAATACTGTATAATAAAAAGTTAGACATTGTTTTTTTTGTTTGTTTTTTTTTTTATCATTGGCTCTTTATATGAGATTATTGACGTTGTGATGGGCCACAAAATTCCACTGAGGCCCCAGAGGAGTCCTATTTTATTGGGTATAAGAAAGTTGCAAATCTGTCACCAAACTTTAACTGTTTTAGTTATTTTCCTCCACTGCTTTCTAATGCTTTATTATACATATAGTACTAAAGTCAAACATGACTGAATGACTGAACTGAACTGAAAATATTTTCATTTTATTTTTGACTAAACATTTTTCTTAAAGCCATGAAAATATATAATTTCAAACCATAAGTTTTCTGTTTGTTTTGCCACATTCACTAGAATTCTATTTTTTCATCAAAGTGTAGTTGATTTATACAATATTGTGATAGTTTCAGATGAACAGCACAGTATTCAGTTATATGTACATATATATATTCTTGCTTATCATAGGTTTTATGATATTGAATATGCTTCCCTGTGCTATACAGTAGGTTCTTACTGTTTATTTTATGTATCAGTTCAATCCAGTTCAGTTCAGTCACTCAGTCGTGTCCGACTCTTTGTGACCCCATAAATTGCAGCACACCAGGCCTCCCTGTCCGTCACCAACTCCCAGGGTTTACTCAAACTCCTGTCCATTGAGTCAGTGGTGCCATCCAACCATCTCATACTCTGTCATCCCCTTCTCCTCCTGCCCTCAATCCCTCCCAGCATCAGGGTCTTTTCCAATGAGGCAACTCTTCGCATGAGGTGGCCAAAGTATTGGAGTTTCAGCCTCAGCATCAGTCCTTCCAATGAACACCCAGGACTGGTCTCCTTTAGGATGGACTGGTTGGGTCTTCTTGCAGTCCAAGGGACTCTCAAGAGTCTTCTCCAACACCACAGTTCAAAAGCATCAATTCTTCCGCACTCAGCCTTCTTCACAGTCCAACTCTCACATCCATACATGACCACAGGAAAAACCATAGCCTTGAGTAGATGAACATTTGTTGGCAAAGTAATGTCTCTGCTTTTGAATATGCTATGTAGGTTGGTCATAACTTTCCTTCCAAGGAGTAAGCATCTTTTAATTTTATGTATAGTGGTGTGTATTTGCTAATCTCAAACTCCTAACTTATCCCTCCCCTACTTTGATAACTGTCAGTTTATTTTCAATAAGTCTGTTTTGTAAATTACTTTATTTGTATCTTTTTTAAAACATTAGCTTCCACCTGTGAGTGATATCATGTGATATTTGTCTTTCACTGTGGGTTACTTTACTTTGTATGATAATCTCTAGGTTCATCCATGTTGCTGCAAATGGAATTATTTCATTCTTTTATATGGCTGAATAATATTCCATTATATGTACATACCACCTCTGCTTAGTCCATTTATCTTCTGATGGACAAATAGATTGCTTCCATATCTTGGCTGTTGTGAGTAATGCTGCCTTGAAAATTGGTATGCATGTATATTTTGGGGTTAGAGTTTTCATCCTTTCTGAATATATGTCCAGGAGTAGGATTCCTGGATCATAGGGTAACAATTTTTAGTTTCTTAAGGAACCCCCATACTATTCTCCATACTGGCTGAACCAATTTACATTCTCATTACAATAGCATGGGAGAGTTCCCTTTTCTCTACACCCTCTCCAGCATGCATCATTTGTAGACTTTTTGATGATGGCCATTCTGACCAGCGTGAGGTGATACCTCACTGTAGTTTTGACTTGCATTTCTTTAGTGAATAAAGAATAATTAGTGACACTGAGCGTCTTTTCCTGTGCCTGTTGTCCATCTATATCTTTCTATAGAAATGTCTACTTAGTATTTGGAGTTTTGTTCCAGCCACCCTGAAGGAAAGGTGTGCTGACCTGAGTACAGCCTGGCCTGTGATGACCACGACAGCCTAAAAAGTGGCCTTGCCCCCCCATGGGCCACACTGCTGCCCCATTGGGGCCCAGACACTCCCATGGGACAATGTGGCCTGGATAGTATGGTCATTTTAACAATATTGATTTTTTCAATCCAAGAACATGGTTTATCTTTCCATCGGTTGTGTTGTCTTCAATATTATCAGCATCTTATAGTTTTTTGGAGTACAGGTCATTTGCCTCCTTAGGCAGGTTTACTCCTAGGTGTTTTTCTTTTTTGATGCAATGGTAAATGGGATTGATTCTTTAATTTCTCTTTCTGATATTTTATTGTTAGTGTATAGAAATGCAACAGATTTCTGTATATTAACTTTGTATCCTATAACTTTACCAAATTCATTTATGAGCTCTAGTTGCTTTTTGGTAGCATTTTAAGGATTTCTTATTGTTTAGTTGCTAAGTCATGTCTGACTCTTTGTAACCCCATGGACCGCAGCACACCAGGCTTGCCTGTCATTCACTGTCTCCCAAAGTTTGCTCAATCTCATGTTCATTGAGTCGGTGATGCCATTTAATCTCTCATCCTTTATCATCCCCTTCTCCTCCTGCCTTCAATCTTGAAAGTGGTTGCATCACAGCCTTGCCCATCCCAATGGCCTATGAATGATTTTAATATTTAAAAAATATATACAGAAGTTGTATCATAGGAAATAACAAGAAACAAAGACAGATCACCATCTAAGTCAGAAGTTATTATTTGAAAAGATTAATAAAATAGATATATCTCTAGGAAGATTAAGAAAAAGCAAAATGGGGAGATAATAAACAAAAGAATTGAAATGATATAACTATAGGTGGAAAAGAAATGATAGATGATCATAAAGCTGGGGATTTAGAGGACTGGAGGATGCAACTTATTCTCATATCCCAGAGTAAAACTGAGAATGCTTCTAAGTGACAAAATCTGATTAAAACTTAACTTTGGAGTCATAGGCTGAATTAAAGATGTTACAGGTGCCTTAGGTTGAATCGATTATTGTGATAGCTGGTCAATCTTTTCAGGGACACAAATGGCTTAAAAGAACCTAAGCGTATAGTGCCCTCAGAGAAGTCTGATAAAGTTCAACAGAGCCTCCATGGAAGACTGGAAAAAGAGAGGCATGTCTTGAAAGGAATTGCCTATGTGGCTGTTGGTACAAAAAAGCTGATGAACTTGTTGGGAGAATTACGCTGCCAAAATAGCCATGAGCCTAGGATAAAGGAGATTGTGTCTGTTCTAAGTATAAGAGCAGGAAGCAGGAAATTCTTAGCTCACAAGAGTGCATTTTCTCCAGTGCCCTTTTCAGAGGTGGCCCATTAGAGTAATAGAAAAGGCAGAACTGCCCAGAGGTTTGCGTCAAGAGTTGTCTATAGCGATGGGCTGGGGAATTGGAGACAGAGCGGAATGAACTTAATCCAGAGGCATTTCCACCCCCAATGTTGGAGGGCCCTCACAGCATTTGCCCAGTGGAATTTCAGAACTGCTATACTTGGCAGACTGTTTTAGTTCATGGGTCTTCAAATGAAGAGGGACTATATCTGGACCCGATGTTCTGGACCTGATGTTAAGGTGATCATAGAACCCTGGACCTAGAATCTGATGCTTTAATGGATACATCATTTAAGCTGTTTCCCTTGAGGTTGGGAAAAGTATATCATTACCTGGAAGAACAAGAAATGAATAATTGTAACCAAGAGAACAAACTTGGGTCAGTTTTATTGTTCCCCCCTATTCACTGTCATTTCCTGAAAGATGATTATGCATTCCTGTCCTTGGCCATGTATCTTGTAGTGCTCCTCCCTGCGATATACCTTCCTTACTTATAACAGGCTTGGCCAGTGAAACGTGATGGAACTGAGCCATTTCCAGCAGAAGTATTAAGAGTCATCCATGGTGTTGCCACTGCTCTTTTTCCTTTGCAATGAGACTGAGATGGAGCTACTCCTGTAGTCTGAGTCCTGGAATGGCAAACACCCAGAACAAAGTCAAAGCTGACTCACAGACACACAGCCAGCCTGTACCAAATGTGTGCTGCTGCTACTGCTGCTGCTAAGTCTTATCAGTCGTGTCCGACTCTGTGCTACCCCATAGACGGCAGCCCACTAGGCTCCCCCGTCCCTGGGATTCTCCAGGCAAGAACACTGGAGTGGGTTGCCATTTCCTTCTCCAATGCATGAACGTGAAAAGTGAAAGTGAAGTCGCTCAGTTGTGTCCGACTCTTCGCAACCCCATGGACTGTAGCCTACCAGGCTCCTCCGTCCATGGGATTTCCCAGGCAAGAGTACTGGAGTGGGGTGCCATTGCCTTCTCTGGTACCAAATGTGTACTTGAGCAAAATATTCAATATTTCTTTGTATAAGTTACCACTAAAGCATAACTTAGCAAAGCAGATTAATATAGGAAAATATATATAAGTAAGAAAAATTGAAAGGAAAAACAAGAGAATTGTAAGCACAAAATTTGAGATAATAATTACCTTTAGTGGGGAAGCAAGAGAATACAGGGAGGAGCACATGGGTATTTAGGTGATGTATATATGGGAGTTCACTTTATCATGGTTTTACCTGACAAATACAGTCAATTGATAGAGCATATTATATAGTACATATACATATATAGTACACATGTATAAATACATACACATGCATATATACATATGTACAGTCTTTATACAAATATAGGTTTATATTCTATTGCTTGTGCCAACATTTCATAATCATAAAATAGGAAAGTATATTAAAACCATGAAATAATAAACTGAATACATGCTTTGACCTATTCTTCACAAAACCATACTAAAACGACAGCATGAAAACAAGGAGAATGGGAGAGGAAAAACAGCAACCACATTTTTGACTTAACAGCCCAGAGAAAGCTGAAACCTAGACTAGCAGCTTGACAAGCCTAGACTCAAGATGCTTCAAATCAAATTACTCCAGGGAAGTTCAGGAACTGTAGGCACAATGGACCTCTGAAGAAGGGTGTTCAGTTAAGGATGAAAACAGAAGAGTTACCTTAAAATGCTATAATTTGCAGTTGGACCCTCAGATCTGCTCCTTCATCATAAGAAGCTGAGTTACTGCTCATTCTCTATCCTGCAGAAGATGAGAGGTTTAATTCAAAGATGTTGAACTCCAGGATGTCAGGCAAGGCTGATCACAAAAATAGCTTTCTAAAAAACAGATCAAATAAGAATCCACAGTAAAAAATGTTCCTCCAGTTTTTGCAGTATTCAATACCAGAATTACTCTGAAAGAATAAGCAGTTAGTTCTACAAAGAGATTAAAGTGATCATTCTCCTAGGGCCATGACGACTCCTAAAATGTTGTATATGTGGGAAATCCTCAATTTAGTTGTTCAAAAAAATATTTGAATAACTTCTATATGGCAAGACTGCCTTAAACAAGAGATAAAGAAATTGTCCTGAGTTCTTTCAAGAGGTGAGTGTTAGAGGGGATGATAAAGCATTAAATAAATGATTACACAAATTATTAACCAATTACAATGGTAATAAGTGCTTCACTGGTGACCAACAGCCATACTTGTAAATATTTTGTAGATAAAAATATTTAACTGTTATGGCATGGATATCAACTAGACTAGATTGGTAAACATTTCCAGTGCCTCCCAACTAAATACTGTCACTGAATATAGGAAGTAATAGACTCTCACTCAAAGTATTTTACTCCATATTTATTACTAAAATTGGAAAAATAGAAGGAAGACCCTTTAGACTTGTCTAAAGGTCATACTATGATATTGCTCTGCTGCTAAGTCACTTCAGTCCTGTCTGACTCTGTGCGACCCCATAAACGGCAGCCCACCAGGCTCCCCTGTCCCTGGGATTCTCTAGGCAAGAACACTGGAGTGGGTTGCCATTTCCTTCTCCAGTGCATGAAAGTGAAAAGTGAAAGTGAAGTCGCTCAGTCGTGTCCAACCCTCAGCAACCCCATGGACTGCAGCCTTCCAGGCTTCTCCGTCCATGGGATTTGCCAGGCAAGAGTACTGGAGTGGGGTGCCATTGCCTTCTCCAACTTTGATATTAACAACAGTTAAACTGGAGTGCCATTCTTGAGATCATGTGACATAGTATTCTACTTAAACACAGTTAACTGATTTTCCACACTTTCAGGACAAATGAGGAACAGTAAAAAATAATCATAAAACCCTAGATTATTAAATGACCAAACAACTCTACAGTACTCATTTAATTTTTACATGCTAAAGTTAATATCTTGGGGAGTAAGAGAGTTGGCAGTCAGGGAAATGTGGAAAGCAGGTTTTTGAGATGACAATATTAAGACCTATAGTTAGTACAGAGGTTAGTTTTCCCCTTCCCTTAACTATAGGATCTGGGATCTTAAATTTGGATTATGGAAGTCTGAAAGGGTAGGAATCTAAAGGGTATAAGAAATCACCTACAGAGTGGAGGTTAAAAAAACAGTCTTCTTGATGTGTTTTTAATTCTTCGAGAGCATCTATCTTGTACAAAGCAGCCTTTTTTTCTCTACTGACTCTGCTCTTTCTGCCTCCCTCATATTCTTTTTCTCTCCTATCCCCCCTTCCAAACTTCAAGTTGACCTCCTCCTCGTGGTGGGTAACTGATGTATGAAGGAGACCACCCGGCTGGGCCTACCGCACACTGCAAGTGCCACCCCGGTCTGGTAGGGTTCAGGAAGGCCCCCCCATTTAGCACGCTTTGTATTTTTTGTTGTATTGTTCCCCTAGCACTGGATAAAAAACATGGCATGAACAATAGAGCTGTGTGAGATTTAAAATATCTGAATACATAATAATTTTACCCAGCTTTCAGAAAAAACTAAAAAGTAAATAACAAAAACCACTCCTCAGAATGTGTGAGCCTAAATTTTCAGTCACTTTGGAAGCATTTTTCTTCCTTTTCTGGTTTTTCATTATCTAGGCCAGTTGGCAATAAAACAGCATTTAATTATACATAAATGTGAGAACTCTGGTGAGAGAATATGGATTGTGATCTAGTCAGAACTAGTTTAGGGCCAGAAATTGTTCATTCTTGATGGCTTCATTCTTATCTGCTTTTCCCCGATTTATTTTGTACTTTTATTTTCCCCTGCAGTTTTCTTTCTCGGCTTTTTTTTTTTTTTGCTATATGGTCTTCATTTTCTGTTCCCTTTCATTATTTTCTCTTTTAAAAGTCCCACCTTTACCAAGGTACAAGCAGTCTCCTGGCAAGGAAAAAAATAAAAAGAAAAGAAAACTATTTTGTTCAGAAATAATTACCCAAAATTGGCAAGTTTTTTCTGCAGCAATGTAAATCATAGTCACATTAATGAGATCACATTTTCAGTGAAAGGTACTTTTAGGGAAGGTATGATAAAACATGCTCCATTTAAGTCTGAAGCCTCTCCTGGAAATACATCGTGGGCTTCATTTGAATAAAATTTATCCTATGAATCTGTTGCTTCTTATGGATTTTGAGAAAGTGCCCTGTTCTTCCTGTCAGTGGCAGACGGCATGTCTTTAATTTTTTTTTTCCAATAATATTGCAGTACTTCAGTACTCATTTTAAAGATAGATGGATTTTTTTCTCTCATAAAGAAGAACATTGTGGGGGAAAAAACGCTGGATGTGATTTCAAAAAATGTCAAAATATGTCAAACGCAGATACCACTCAAGGGTTTCATTAACTGAAGCTTTGGTGATAAGTGTCATCTTGTCAAAGACCCACCCATCTCTTCCAATACATTACCAAATGTACTAATTTCCTTGCCGAGCTTGATGTTTATTGTATAGCTGAAATTGAAAATGGTCGGTAATGGAGTGAGCTTCAATCCAAGACCAATTCTGAATCTAAATTACTTGCTTCTTTCAATAGCATCGACAGAGGAGAGCTTTATGCACCTTGTACCTAATCAACCCTTACTGTGACCCTAAATTCAGCAGTCTTCAGAGATTAATAATAAAATCCTCAGTTCAAACAATTATTTGCCCTGAACAAGTTGCCCATTTCTTGTGCTGAGAATGAAAGAATGTGACATTATTTTTTAAAAGCTCTGCATGTTGTGGCCCACCATTTATTTTTGATCTCTGACCCCCCCCCCACCCCCCCCCGCTGAAGCATGATTGCAAATCCTACATGCTTGCTTGAATATTTTTTGGAGGGTGGGGGGGAATTGAGAGGAGATTTCTTTGTTAGCGTTTTAACATGCCTCTTCTCATTCCATATCCCCTTACGACTGTGGTTTTCACAAAATAAATGAGATACATCCTAGCAATATATGTATTACTAAAGTTTTTAATACAGGTCTTTAATGATCATGGAAAGCATGACCTAATTCTGGCTTTGTATAAAACTATTCGTAATCTTTAGAAAATAAACTCTGGGAAAAATCAACTATATCTCTACTTTCTCAAATAAAAAATATCAAATTCAGGGAATGTCTTCCTGAGACTCAAACCATAAATTTTTTAATGAAATGTTTTCCTCACTCAATCCCATTGGGCATTATAGCCCTTGAGAGATTAGCTGAGCAATATCATTCTTTTACTCATATTTACAATGAAAAAATATTCCTTCACATTCAGGGCCACACGGTTGTGGGATTTATTTATTTATTTATTTTGTATTTTGTGTTTTCAACTTCCTTTTGTCCAGTTAGTATTCATTAGTGTGATTACAATGATAGATAGAAAGGCTCAATCTCTGCTTTTCATAATGTTTGGGTTGGAGGAAATATCTGAATCAAAAAGGTAAAGGAAATATTTGGACACCCAAAATGGATGGTTTCTTAGATTGATCAGTAAGAGTCACTCCTATGTCCAGTAACCTACTGGGGGAGGGAAGAGACCCATGGTACACTGCTGCCCTAGAAACTCTGCCTGACATTTGACATGGTCGACATTTCCTCTGGCTGGCTGCTTTTGGAGGGAAACCCTCCCTAAGGACTGCCCTGGTTGACAAAATGAGTGTTTCCAGGAGAGTCTCATGCCTCTTGAATGCACTTTTTAATGCCCGACAGCAATAATGGCCATCTAAGTATTGATTATATAATATGTCTGCTGAGGTGGCAACTACATTATTGTTGCAAGAGGCCAAGAGGCTAAGAAACTAGGTTATCTATGAACTGTCTCAGCCATTGAGCATTTTCTTGAGCAAAGGTCAATATACAAAGCTATCTTTGGACCTTATTATACCTTATTCTATGATTTCAATTGACAGATAATACAACGAGATGGTCAGCATGTTCCAAGTCCTTTGAAAACAGCCTCAAGTTTACCACGGCATAGGCACGATTTGCTCATCACCACAAGGGGACAGTAGTCTTATGGAGGTCTGATTCACGAGGAAGACTAGGAATTGCCCAGGCTGTCGCTCTATGAGGGCACCCGGATGCTAATTAGCAGCAGTGAATTGGTTAAGTAGACTTTGAAAGGCAGTCAGGAAATAATTTAATATTTTTTCTTTCATCCAAAAAAATACAATGGATGGTATATAGTAAGTCTGCTGCGTATAGTAACAGCAATAAGGGCACTGAGCTTTTATTATACACTGAATTACATCCCCTGTGTGGGGACACTAGACAGCCTATCGTGTATTAAGAATTCAGCTGAGATCACAAGCTTGCCTCACCTAAACCTTCTGTGATGTGATGAGAATGACTTTTGGTTACTGTACATCAAAGAGGGTCTAGCAGGCTAAACAGTGATTGATCCATTCTCCTCTTTCAAGCCCTCTCTTCAAAAATAGCTTTAAAGCAATCATCTAATAAGTGTCAGAATAGAAGACAGAAAATGTTAGTACAAGCACTAGGCATATATCTACACTAGCTAAATTTCTGCAAGATGTTCAATGACTGAACAAGGTTTTTAGAGCAAATGCTATCATCTCATAAGAGGCAAGAAGTACCAAGTGGACTGCCATTGACATGGAAACTAGGCTGAGACTTAAAATGATTCAAGGCGAAATACTGTGATTTGCTCGACTAGCAGAGAATTCTGTTAAGAAAATTTGTGAATAATTTTATTTATGCACAAAATCTGGTAAAGGGGTTACCTTCTTGCTTATGCACACAAAAGCAATAGTATCTTCACAATATTTATTCACAAAATTGCATTGATTGTTTCTTTCAATGAAAGCTGAGTTAAATGGACCAACCATGTGAGTGTTCCAGCATGGGGATCATTAGAGCTATTCACAAGTACTGTGATTCTCTTCCTCTTCCCTGAGGTCAGATCTGGCTACATGATTTTCTCTGGACAATTAAACGTGAGACAAAGTAACCTGAATAACATGTGGATGGGAGCTTTAAGAGCTAGTAGAGGATTTGCCACATCCTTGTTTCTCTGTCTTGATGACTCAGAAAGCTTGAGTCAAGATGGAGCCTCTTTCAGTCCCTGAGTCATTAATGTAAAACCTCTCTGCTGACCTGCACTGGACAAGTAGCCCAAACAAGAAATAAATCTGTTCTATGTTAAGCCACTGAGATCTTTGGAGCTGTTTGCTACCACACCATAACCCAGCCTATCCAGACAGATACATAAGAGCTAAGTAACTTAAGAGCTCCATTAGGTCTCTGAATAATGGAAAATGGTATAGAGTGGGGCATCGTTATGGATCATATGCTTTCTTTTGTCCAGGCAACAAAGATTTATTAAGTACACACTGTGGGCCAGACAAGGTGCACATGAGGATAACAAATAACTGGAGAGTGTGCTTTGATGTGTTGCCCTTTGTCACCTCTTTGCTAAATCCCCAAGGAGTAGATGAGTAATAAAGCTTGAAGTTTTCACTACTTTCAGATAACTAATCAAGAGAAAAATAAGATTAGTGGTGTTTTGACATCCTTTTGAATGAATGGCATTTTTCAGAGGACAGTTTATTGGAGAAAAATAATTTTGGCAAATCCTGAGATTTCTTACATTGTCCAAAAATCTGTAATTGTTAACCCTGACAGTCCAGTCATTTATAACCACATCAGGCATTTCCTAGGCTTGTTCAGGCTGTGCTCTCTACCTTGAGCACTCTTCTTAGCCTCTTCTCATCTTTCAAAGATCAGCTCATGTGTCTTCCTTTACATGAAATTTTCCTTTCTCTGCCTCTCCACAGCATCAGGTGAAAGTGAAACTGAAAGCTGCTCAGCCGTGTTTGATTATTTGAATTCTCTAGGACGGAATACTGGGGTGGGTAGCCTTTCCCTTCTCTAGGGGATCTTCCCAACCCAGGGATTGAACCCAGGTCTCTCGCATTGCAGGTGAGATTCTTTACCAGCTGAGTCATAAATGAAGCCCAAGAATACTGGAGAGGGTAACCTATCTCTTCTCCAGCAGATCTTCCCAACCCAGGAATCAAACCGGGGTCTCCTGCATTGCAGGCAGATTCTGTACCAACTGAGCTATCAGCATCGGGTACCTATCTCTGAATTGAAAGTGTTAGTGGCTCAGTCGTGTCTGACTCTTTGTGACCCCATGGACTTCTACAGGCAGGAATACAGGAGTGGGTAGTCATTCCCTTCTCCAGGGGATCTTCCTGACCCAGGGATTGAACCCAGGTATCCTACATTGCAAGCAGATTCTTTACTATCTGAGCCACCTATTTAGCATTTATTTCAGTCTGCATTATGTTATGATAATTGTTTACATGATAACTTTCTGCTGCAAGATTCACTACCCCCCACATAAAGGCTGTACATTCATTATAAGTAAAGGACTTTTTATTCTGTTTTATGTATCTCCAAACTGACTCCCCAGTCTACCACTTGGTTCATGTTAATTGATATTTTAATTGATTTGAGAGATGTGTTTGGGTGGATCATGGATTTCTTAAAACAGATAGCAACTGCCCTGATTTGGAATATTGAAGAAACAAAGAAACCCTTTCAGCTGATACTTTTGGCTACTAGGGGGAATTAGTTCTGTCTTGGCCAAGGACCAAAGCCTGCCTCCTGAACACCCATCACACTTAGCTAATTTCCATTCTCCCCAGGGACCAAGACAGAAAGACAAAAGAAGAGGGAAGTAGGCATTTCAGAAGAGTTACCCACCCACAAAGAGCCAGTTGAAAGGGAGAAATGAAGAGGGGAGGAGGAAACTGGTGTTAAAAAAATTACCAAATGAATGTAGAATTTAAATTGCATTTCATTATCCATCTTCTCTGCATCATACCAATAACTCTCTAGACTTGCTCTCTCTCCCCGGGATGAGTCCCCGATTGCTCAGAGATTGCTGCTACTGGAGCAGAGATCAGAAACCTTCAGTGTTTGTGCCAAAAATACCAAGCCACTACGTTCAGTCCTTCTCTCTCCTTCCCATTTCTTCTTCCTCACTCGACCCCAGCATTTACCAGCCAGGACACCACTATTCCCTTGATACTTGACCTGATGAGTACTAAATACGAGAGATGAGCAAGTGGTTTTTCTCTCCTGATTTATCCACCACACTGGCAGTTTCTAACCTTTCATTCTTCAGCAAGGTAGAGAAAAAATGACTTTGGCTTCAAGCAGATGGAAGATGTAATCCTAGTTTAAAAATGTGCCTCAAATACCTTAGAATGTTAACCATTTAGCCTATTTCCTCATCGTGTGAAATAGAGTTAAGTACATCTATATAAAGTGATTGTTAATATGGATGGGTGAGATATGATTGTAGGCACATAGTTAGTGATCAGTAAATATCTTACTATTGTTATTACTAGTAAATATTTCGCCATGATTTTTCTCCTCCATGATCTTTCCACTGTGATGATCTTGATTGTATCCTAATGATCCCATGTCTAATATCATGCAGTCTCTTCTAAGTCATCTTCCTAAAACTAGAGATTAGAACATGACACCTTCACAGAAGACCCTTCCATGCCTCTAAAACTTTAAAAAAGTTTCCAACTTTCCAGTCATTCTTAGGGATTTATAAGGAAAAAAATCTTAACCTAGTATAGCACAGGAAGGCTGAAGCAATCTAGCATCTGTATCCAGTCTCATTGCTCATCGTTCCCCTCGTTGAAACCGCGAGAGTCTGCTTCTCTACAGAATCCCAAAGAATCACACCTCCAAGGGTCCATGTAATAGTGCCCTCACATCTTGAGAATGGGCTTGGCTGTGTGACTTGCTTTGGCTACTAGAATATCAGCACATGTGACTCAAGTAGAAACTTGATAAGTGTTTATGCACTGGGGCTTCCCCTCTTGAAACTCTGCTGGCACCATTTGAAGAAGTACAGCCCAGTCTTTTGAGAGTGAATGACTTCTCGGCAAGAGGAGCTTAGTTAGCCCAGATGTTCCAGCTGAGTCCAGCCCAAGCCAAGCCTCCAGAGAAATAAGCCGCATTTGTGCATGCAGCCAAAGCTTCAGAACATCTATCCAGCCAACCCACACAATTATGAAGAATTTTAAACTTTGTTTAAAGCCATGTTTCAGAGTAGTTTGTTACACAGCAATAGATAACTAATACACAATGCCTTTATCTCCAAAACAATAAGTAACTACAGTTCAATGAAAATGTTATTTTTTGTCACACACCCACTCCTTTACAAATGCTATTTTTTGTGCTTGTAATGCCCTATACCCTTGTCTATTACCCTTTGTATCCCAGTGAAGGCTGGTATATACTAAGAGTTTGATAAAGTTTCAATGAACACACTTAAAATGTCAAAATATGCCACAAAACCTCCAAAGGTCTACACTAGACACCATTGTTCTGATGGGATCTTACATAGAAATGCATCCATGTTGCTGCTTTTGTGAAAGGAAATACTGGTTTATATGCAACCATACACTTATATATCTGCTACTACAGAAAATGTCTTAGCTTCAAAAAAGATTTAATTTTTAAAAAAAGAAATTTAGTTTTAATAAAAAGGAGACAAATTCTTTCACTACTTAGATAGCAACTTTAAAATTATATGCCATCAGACATTGCTTGTACTTGGGAAAATCAGGGTAATATCTGAGAGGTGAATTCTGGTGCATCTATTAAGAGCCATAAAATGTATATAGGGTTTCTTTGATACACTAATTCCATTTATGGAAACATATAGGAATAATACAAAATACAGAAAAATATGCACAAGAACCCTGAGCATGCACTGTTTGTTTTGAAAAGTATAATAAATTAGATTCTGATCACCAGAGCTTGGCTCAGTCACTTTTGGTGCATCCATTCAGTGAAATGTCATGTGGCCATTTAATAGCTATGAAGTCTGTCATGAAAAATACAGAAGAGCAAATATTAAGAGAAAAAACAAGATACATAATAATTGTATGCACCCAAAGATGACAACAGTATAAAAATATAAATGTGAAAATAGTTGTAGGAAATTATGGATCACTTCCTCCTCCACACCAGATTTTCTATAATCTTGTAACATTATTTTTATAATTTAAGTAGAAATTTTAAAATAAAAAATAAATTATATCTCTAATTCTGTAAAATATAGTATTATAGAAGTAATTTTGATGCTGAGCTTTTAATTTAATTCTCTATCTGAGAATGATCCCTCATAGTAATTGCTATTACTTTACAGAATCCAGGAATCATGGTGTTCCACCATCTGGTTTATGCCATCTCTTTAATCAATATTTATGAATATACTTCACAGGAGTTTTGTGAGTCACTGTACCTTATAGAATTTTTAAATGGAATCATTTTGTGAATATTACTGACACTCCTGCATTTGTGAAAATTATTAATACTTATTGCCTTTTGCATGGGTCAATTTATATTGGGAAGGTTTCCTCAAGACAGTGGGAACATTCTTTGCCAGGATGGATTTGCATATCCCATTTAAAGAGCTGCATTTTAGAGAGAGATCCCCTAGCCCCAGACACATCCCCAAAGAAAATCAATGGAGCATGACTCATGATAAGGGCCCAGTGACTTCAACTCTTCTTGCAGGTTGGAAGATCTCCAAAATTTCTATCTCAGCTGTTAGGACTTCCAAAAGGTCCAATCACAGACTTCTAGATATATTTCTACTGGCATGATCTGCTTTCACTGAAACTCAGTACAACTGAAGTGGCCCCAACTGATTCTTTTTCTGACTTCCATCTTTCTCACGTAAGTCACTTAAACTCTCCAATTAGAAAATTAAAGATTTTTCTCTCTCCTTCATACATACATATGAAACCAGTAAGGCCAGTCAGTTTTAATAATGCTTCTCAGATCAAAATCCTTCTCTTTGCTTTTCCTTGTCTTCATGGTTGTTTAGGTTTCATCACTCTACCAAAAGTCTCCTAATTAATCTGTCTTCCTCTACTCTTCTTCTCTATTTAATCCCACTATTATATGAATATGTCTTGAGTGGTCATATGCAACTCCCCAGGACACTAAAAAAATTGCAGTACATTTCTCATTACTAGCTGGGCTAAATCAGGTGCAGCATTCAAAGCTCTGTCATTTAGAGCCAGTCTACTGTCCTAGCTTCATTCTCTCAAGGCTGCCACATTACACAACTCTGAGGGCACCCTTTACACTGCGGAGTACGGAGGTTACACCATACGATGTAACCTTACACCACAGTGGGACTGCTGCTTCTTGGAAGCGTGTGAATCGTGGCTCTGTAACCCTTTTCTCTCCTATACCACCCAGCCAAAACCCATTCTCGAAAAGGCCTTTTGGCATCTGCATCTTTAGACCATCTCACCTAGCAAGTCTTGCCCACTCTTTAATATCCCTTCTCCTGGGAATCTTTCTTGGTTTCCTCAACCCTTTTCCTCTCCTCTGATATCACTCTAATTACAGTTGTTAACTGCATGTACTGAGATAGGTCAGAATTGGACAGAGTAATTTTTAATTGTTCCTCATTTCAGCACTGTCTCTGTGACCTTGGAGAAGTTACTTCTCTACGTCTCATCTGCCTGTAGACAGAGATACCTTACCCATTCCCACAGAGCATAGGGAAGATTAAACGATATCATGAATGTCATGTAACACTTTTAGCATGGTTCCCAGCACATGATAAACGCTCTGTATATGTTAATTGCGGAGGTGGAGGTGGCAGCTACTGCTGAGGTGACAGTTGTAGGTTTTATTTATTCTATTAGCTGAGAAAGTAGAGCCTGGGGAGATGGGTTTTATGCCAGGCTCTGCCATGTAAAGGCTGTGAAGCCTTGAACAAGCTCTCTTTACCCTGCTGAACCTTGTTTTCCTTTCCAATAAAATGACCAAATGACACAATGGATAAGAAAATGCTTTGCAGACTAGCAGACAATATAAATGTAAGGTGGCAATGGGAGTAGGTTGGCAGGGTTTTCATTCATCTCTTATCCCCCTCTGGACCTTGCACTCAGTGTGAGGAAGTACATTCAGTGTACTACTGTACAACCTATTAAATATTTGAGGAAAATTTTGTGAGTCCAAAGGGTTGTGGAATATGGTTGTTAATGTATGTTTAGGGTTTCAAGAGATTTCAGAGGTTATTTGCTTCAATGCCCCATCTCACTATCACCTAAAGTCATACCCAGGGTCATAAAGAAATTAAGCAGTTGAACTCAGATCTGTATCTAATTTTTCAGGTTTTTCTTCCCATCATTCTTGGCTAACTCCCTGGATTAAGATCTCATTGATGAAAAAGGGAATACATTTAAATGTCATTAGTTTTATTTTAACCCAAACCTTAGTAACCTAGTTAAGGAAATTCATGGAAAGTTTTCTTAAATACATTAGAAGAATTAGAAACAATGACTACTGGAATTTAGCACTGTTCTGCTCTTCAATGTCTTTTTCCTTCTACATGGAACAACAGTCACTGTAGCTTTGAGTCTGAGTTCTCTTGAGAAGAGAAAGGTGTGGCTAGTGACTGACATAGAGCAAACAACTGGGGCCAGACACCTGGGACTTGACTTCTCTAAGCCTCATTTGCCTGTCAGTGGAGATAATAGTACCCAATATAATTCAATGTAATGTGTACCCACTGAATTCTATTGAATTCACATTATATTGAATCATAATATATTGAATCCTTTGCCAATGTTTAAAAATTGGGAGATGTCACATTTTAAAAGAATCCAGATTTTTCTGGAAAAACTCAGCAACGGTGAGCTCATATTCCCATTCCCTTTTGATAAAGCAGATACTGTCCTGTGTGCCACAGCAGTAGTCACTGACCTAGACAATAGTCAATTATCATCTATTGGTCACGTTCAAAGTATTAAAAATCCCCACTCACATTGCTTACTTACATGACTTGCTTAGCCTCAATAGGTGTTAAGGGCTTACACCTTTGGCTTTAGTCAGTATCACAGCCCCTGCCCACACTAAAGAGGAAGAAAGATGAAAGGAAGAGAAATTTTAAGTTAATAGTAATAATAGTTACTGAGCTTTTGCCATGAGTGTGCACTACGCTATTTTACATACCCTCACTATGTACTCTGTGCATGAAGAACTAGTCTTATCACCATTTTCTAGCCAAGACTATGGTTTTATATGTTAGGTAACTTGTCCAAGGCTACAGTTCATGAATGTTTATAATTTGGATATTTCTGCCTCCAAAGCCTATCATTGGAACCGCTACACAGCTTTTGTACTCTTTCTTAACATATAAATGATGAAATCAGCACCATAATATACTTTCTTCATCTCTCAGAAAAAGCAAATATTGATTAACTACACTCAAGCAATTTTAAATTAGGCAGTCAGTCTTGAAGTGCTCCAAATCTTGCCTATTTGTGTTCGTGCAGTGGTGGGCTGGCATTAATAATATGCCTGGGTAAATTCTCGCAGCATTTGGTAGTTTGAAACATCCAACATACAGGTGGGAGGATGTGTATAGCAAAGTAACAGAAAATCTCTTTCTTTTCTTTCCAATTGAACTTATTGTGACATGTAGGGAATTCATTCTGAAAGATGGTGGGTTTCTTAAATGGTGGCTAATTCTGATACATCTGCAAACACTTGACTCCTTGGGTACCCAGGCTCCTTCTGCAGTTGTCTATGTAGAAGGGGACGTTATCGCTGAATTAGAGGAATTAGAAGCAACCCACACTCTCTGTGTTGTATGCTCAGGCCCCCTTGCAGAACGGAAAGGCTTTTTTGCACTCTTTCCAGTAATAGCTCCTATGTCTTAATCAAATACATTTCTCCCTGTTTCAGTTTTTTTCTAGCAACCTTTCGTGTTTTTTCTTTGTAATTCTGCCCTGTGAATTTTGGGGGTGGGATGGGAATTCTTATCTAAACCAAATCTCTATCCCTCCCCTCCACCGTTATTAAGCAGCATTATAATAGCAGATTTTATTGGCTGTTCCACATTGTGCTGAAGCCACGCAAGGCCTTATCTAATTGTTTATATAAAGGGCTATGTATGGAGAAACCCTGAGTTCATCTGGTGAGGCTGCAGTGGAATAGAAAGTTGCCTCATTCAAGGGATAACCACGGTATCAGAAGGATTGCTGCTTTGTTTTTAAGTGAATGTCTTGCAAAAACAAGTGCCCACAACCAAGGCACAGAAACATTTATTAAACCTATTTATTGCACATTTCATTACCATAAACCTTCTAGGGAGTCATAGCCTAAGCAGCAGCTTGGCCACATGGGGACAAATGATCAGTTAAGTCTAGTTGGAGACAATTTTATAGATTTTAAATTGTTTTTCCCCTAGTGGGAAGAGTGTGTTCTTATGGCTAATGTAGACATTTGGATTCAATCAGAAATTGCATTCCTAAGAACATCCTGGATTACATTGTATGTTAGGATATCAGACTGCATATTAATGTCTTCTTAAGTGTCCAGTTCACTGGTTTGTGCCCTTTTCATTTGACAGCTGCTACGAGAAGCTCCTTTCAGAAGCAGTTCTCTAGAAATGTGATTTCTGGGGTGCTGAAATCCCCTCTCAAATCCCCACCCAAGAATATGCTACCCTCAAATTTTCCACCAGGATGAGAATTCCCATCATTAGTCACTGCTCTGAGAGTGGAACTTTGTCCCTGAGAGAAGTGGCTGATTAAGATCCACAAATCTGCCACTGTAAAATTGATACATTGAAGACGCCTCTGGTCTTTTCATCAATTAGTCCATCTCCATACCTAGGCAGATATTTGGAATGGTCTTACATCTCTTTGCCCCTTCTCCATTTGCTTCTCAAAATCAAAGGTCTGGCTTAAATATTATATTCCCCTTAAAAATCATCCCTAACTGTCCCAGCCAAAGCACTGCCTACCCATATTAATGCCTTTGGTGCATATTTATGCCTTCACTTATTCATCATTAAATGTAGACTAGGAACTTAGAAAAATGGTGAGAACAGAAAAATAAACATGGGCATTTACCCTTGGGTCATGTCTTCCAGGGAAGCTCTTCCCAAAGTAATAAATATCCCAAGGTGGGGTATATGTAATGATTTTAGATGATGAATTGATTATTTTTTAAATTTCAATTATTACATATTTACATTTACTGTCTAATTACAGTTTTTCAGTCATGGAGTGATATAAAGGTGTTTTAAAAATAAATGTATTTAACTAAAAAGCATTAATGGAAAGCTTTTAAAAATTATAACACAGGCAATACATAGATGTAGGGGAAAAAAACAAAAGCAAAAATCCATGAAGTACTGAGCAATTACAGGCATGAGAAGAACCATTAAGGGAATATGTGAAAAACAAAAATTTAGAAAGTTGTTTTAGGAAAAGCAGTTTGATAAAGACTGTGATAATGTTATATAAAGATATTAATACCTCTGGAGGAGCCTATCGAGGTATCATCAGCTTGGGATGGAGCATCAGAGCCAAATCAGCTTGTTTACTGCTTGCGTGATCCCCCATATCTGATCATGTTTGGGTGTGTATCTCTTTTCCTTTGAAACCATGCAAGGTGGCCCTGAGGAAAGGATTCGCTCTGCAGCCTTATCCCTCCACACAGTAATGCATGGTGTGAACTAATCATTGTTCCTATAGCTAATATCTAAGGAGAGGTATTATTTTTCAAGGATCTAGCAGATAAAATAGAAATGTATATGTATGTCAGACTTGTCATGTTACTACTTCCAGATTCATAATCTTTTGTTTTTGAAGTATACTTGACCTCCAGCACCATGTTAATTCCATTTGCACAACTTAGTGATTTGATTTTTCTATACATTACAAAACGATCATCACAGTAACTTTAGTTACCACCAGATTTACAATCTTGGTATCTTTTAATCAGTAATCAGAATGCATTCATTTTTTATAATGTGTCCTGGCAAGTGAGCTAAAGGTCTTGGGATACACCTTTCCAAAAGAGATTCTGTTTAAGAATAACCAAAGTCTGGCAAAATAGGGCTCTGTGTATGGGGCAAGGGCTACCTATAAATCCTAAAACTCAATATTTACAAGATGATGAGACCTCCATAAAACAGATGGGCTGGAGACCTGAATAACTACACATCCTTTGGCTCTTTCCTTTCTGATTTCTACTGCTTCTGCCCTCTGGAGTGTCCATGGAAGGCATATCCCCTGGAAAATAGAAAAATGTCAGAGAAGAGCCCAAGACTGGGTGTCACACACCCTGAATTTGAGTCCTAGGTCTGCCCTTTTGAGCTATATGACCTCAAACATGTTACTTAGACTCTTTATGTTTTTTCATCAGTAAAATGAGCTTGATAGCACCTTATCCTTACAAGATTTGCTCTGAGAATCTGAGATAAAGAATATAAGCACTTGGCATATATCATAAGAATCATTTTGTAATTATTATTGTATGAAGGAAAATCTCTCTGAAAACAGTGTTATGACATTAAGTGCTAGAAATACCCCTAATATCCAAAGTTCAAGATAAGCCAGCTGGTAAGAAGGAAAGAGAAGTCGATAAAGCAGTGAAGGAGCTGTCAGATCCTTTCACAGCAGCTGAGATATTGTTAGAAATGGGGAATCTCAGGCCCCACCCCATATCCACTGACTCAGAATCTGCATTTTAACAGGATCCCCAGGTAATAGGCTTGCTCATTAGAATGGGAGAAGCACTGTTGTCAGATACTTCCTCTGCTCACATTTGTTGTTCAGTTGCTCAGTCATGTCCAGCTCTTTGCAGCCCATGGACACCAGGCTTCCCTCTCGTTCACTATCTCCTATAGTTCCTTCCTTTTTTACAGACGAGAGGATCTTGTCAGGCAAATGCAGTCACAAATTTCTTTTCTTCAAGCAGCTCAAAAATAATGATAATAACAAAAGGAGTAATGGTAAACAACATGTGTGTGCACTTGACATTTATTAATTTAATACCCACAAAAGAACTGGAAATGGATACTGTTACCATTCCCATTTTACAGTTGAGAAAACCAAGGCACAAAGAAGTTCCTTACTAGCGGTTATATAGTAACTGCAAGTTCTGGGATGACAACCCAGGCATTTTGGCTCTAGAGTCCTTGCTGTCAACCACATTGATTCCATTGATCCAAGCAATGACGCACTTGCCTCTTCCCTGGAGGCAAATATTATTCCCCTAAACTTCCGTGAGATCATCTACAAGTGAATCTAGGAGTGTAGGTTCACCAGTTTTAGTATTTCCCCACTGCTTCTGTCTGAGTTCAGAGCTGAATTTCTTCTTCCTAGACTTAGGTAGTAGCTTCCTCAGCTGACTTGCCTGTGGTCTTTCTCCCACGCTAGGCTGTTCAAATATTATAGTCACAGTTATCTTTCTAAAGGACAGCTCTGATCACCTGTTCCCATGTCAAAACTTCAAAAGCTTCCCAATTTCAACATGACCCACCTGCTCTACTCAAGATTCCAGTTTATGCTTTGATCCCATCTTTCCAAAATTATTTCCATCCCCCCAACACATGTGCACTCATGGAGTGACCCAGGTGCGTGCTCATTTTGGGGATCACACCTTTGCCTGTCTCTAAAATGCCATTTCCCACATTCCACCTGTCTGAGACGACTTTAGTCCCATGTAGGTATTATATTCTCAAGAGGCTTTTTCACTTGTGTAGAGCCAAGAGTCATCTTTCTCTCCCCTTTTTTCCTGTTCAACTTTGTGACTGCCTCTTGGAGACATCTTGTATTAATATCGGGCAGGTGCCCTTTACAAGGCTAGTTAAATGTTCTTTGAGTTAAAATATTGACTGTAAGTAATGAATTCTACTCAATCTACTTTCAAACTTGACTTCCTGAGACACATATATCCAGGTTTCTCTGTGGAGTATGTGGCATTTAATCAATTATATGATAGTATATAAGGGGAGGAGATAGTGGCATTTAAGCAATTATATGAATATCAGGGGAGGAGATAGAAGTTCCCCTTCACCCCACAGCAGATCACTCTGAGAAACCTGATTCAGTCTTTGATTTTCAACAAACTTGAAAAGCCATGAATCTTGCATGAATTGCAGTGAATAGCTTCAAGGTGTCCTACTCCATTCACCTTTTCTCCCTTTTTACCTTTTTGTCTTACACACATACATATGTTTTTAAGCATTTGTTGTTGTTCAGTTGCTCAGTTGTGTCCGATTCTTTGTGACCCCATGGACTACTATCTCCTGGAGATTGCTCAAATTCATGTCATTGAGTAGTTTCAATGAATATTCAGGGTTGATTTCCACTAGAATTGACTGGTTTGATCTCCTTGCAGTCCAAGGGACTCTCAAGAGTCTTCTCCAGCACCACAGTTCAAAAGCATCAATTCTTTGGCACTCAGCTTTCATTATAGTCCAACTCTCACATCCATACATGACTACTGGAAAAACCATAGCTTTGACTTGAGTTCTATCATTTTCCAAAGGAGTTCATTGTCTAAAAAATGTGCATACCTTTGATGTGACAGCTTGCCTGTAGTAATCCTAAGAAATTATCATGGTTGTTCAACTGCTCAGTTGTGTCCAACTCTTTTTGACCCCATAGACGGCAGCATGCTGGGCTTCCTTGTCCTTCACCATTTCCCAGATCTTGCTCAAACTCATGTATCATGGATACATGCAAAGATTATGATACAATATGATCTATGATACATGCAAATGGTGATATAAACCATTACAGGGTGGTTTATGTTACAAAAAAATTCCAAATTAATTTAAATGTCCAAAATGGTAGTGATTTAAAAAATTATAGTATGTTCTACCCATGCTTTAGGGTAGAACTTTAGGGAATAGTGATATTTACTATTTACTTTAGGGAAAGTGATATTGAAAATATTTTGTGGGAACAGGTTCATAATATATTTTTGACTGAACAAAATGTGTATGAAAAAATAGAGAACCTGGAAATAGTCCCACACAAATATGTCCAACTGATTTGTGACAAAGATGCAAAAGTAATTCAATGAAGGAAGAATAGTCTTTTGAACAAATGATGCTAAAGCAATTGAACATCAGGCAAAATGTGAAATAAAACAGGTAAAATCTTGACATATTGCATTTTATAAAAAATTATTTTGTAATGGATCATAGATTTAAATGTAAAGTGTAAAACTAGGAAACATAGAGAAGAAAACATAGGAGAAAGTCTTTGGAACTTAGGGATGGGCAAACAGTTCTAATGTATGAAACTCTAAAGATGATCCATAAAAGAAAAAAATGACAGTTTGGACTTCATCAAAATTAAAAATTGTTGCTCTGTAGAAGACCTCACTTAAGGGCTGAAAGGATAACCTAAAGGCCAGGAGAAAGAACTGCAAACCACATATGTAACAAAGGGCTTGAATCTAAAATATATGAAGAATTCTTAAAACTCAGCTCAAAATAAAGGATAAAAAGACCAAAAATCTGGCTAGAACTTGGGTAAAAGACATAAATAAAACTTCCATCAAAGAAGAGATATAGATGATAAATGAACACATGAAAATTGTTCAACGTTATTAACCATTAAGAAAATACAAATGAAAACCACCACATGCATCAGAATGGACAAATGAAAACTGATAATATCAGATGTTAGTGAGGACATGAAAAAACTGAATAACTTGTATATCGCTAACTGGAATGTGAGATGGTGCAGTCATTCCCAAGTCTTGTTCAGCAGTTTCTTCCAAAAAAAAAAAAAAAACAGCTAATCATGTTCTTACTGTATAACCCAGCAATCACATTTTGGAGCATTTATCCCAGAGAAAGGAAAACTTAAGGCCACACAAAAACTTTATGAATGATGATTCATAGAAACAACCCAAACAATCTTTAGTGGATGAAAGATAAAAATAAATTGTGGTATATCCATTCTGGAATACTACTCAGCTATATAAAGGAATATATTATTGATGTATGTAACAATTTGGATGAATCTCAAGGGAATTATGCTGAATGATAAAAGCCACTCTCAAAAGGTTGCACATGCATGATTCCATTTAACATTTTCAAAATGAAAAATTATAGAGATGAAGATCAAATTAATGGTTACCAGAGGTTAGAGATGAGGTGGAATAGGGAAGGATGTGACTGTAAAGGGTTAACACTGGGATCTTCATGATGATGGATAGTTCTGAATCTTGACCGTGGTATAGATTACATGAATCTACATATGTGTTATAATTACATAGGCTACACACAGATACAAACACAGGAGTGCAAATGAGTATATGTAAGATTGGTGAAATCTGATTATAAGATCTGTGGATTTCACCAATACCAGTTTCCTGGTTTTAATATAGCACTGTAGTTATCTAAGATGTTACCATTGGGGGAAATGTATACAATACCTCTGTGTAATACTTACCTAACATCTTGTAAATCTATAATTATTTTAAAATAGAAAGTTGAAAAAAAAACCTGATTTGCTATATGTGATAACTTGGACAGATCTCAAGGACATTATACTGAGTGGAAAAAAAAAATCTCAGTTACATACTATATGACTTCATTTATAGGAGACTGTGTATTGGTTGATTAATGAAAATGTTACCAGAGGCCCACAAGAATTTCACACTAACTTCCCCCGAGAGATATTATTTAATATTTGCACGTTAGTATTTGCAGTGACTTTATAGAACAATACCATGAATAACATGAATCAACTGTATATAATTCTCACAATAGCAGATAGATAAAACAAATTAGTAGTTGCCTAGGGATAAGGATGAGGAAGGTGGTAATGAAGGGGTAGACTGTAAAAGATTTCCACAGGGGAGTTTTATGTAATGAAACGGGTTTGTATAAGGTTATGGTGGTAGTCACACAAATATATACATGGGATTAAAATGCACAAAAGTCTATACAGGTGTGTTTGTGTGTATGTGCACATACACAGGTAGAACTTTGTAAATTCTCAACAAAGCAAAATATAGTTAGCGGTATTGTACAAATGTCATGGGCTCCCCAGGTAGTGCAATGGTAAAGAATCTACCTACCAATGTAGGAGACTTAAGAGATATGGGTTCAATCTCTGAGTTGGGAAGATCCCCTGGAATTGAAATGGCAACCCACTCTGGTATTCTTGCATGGAGAATTCCATGGACAGAGGAATATGTTGGGCTACAGTCTATAGGATCTCAAAGGATTGGACAGACTGAGCACACACATACACACAAATGTCAGTTTCATGCTTTAGCTACTGTATTACATTTATGAAAGATGTAACCATTTATGTAGGATGTAACCATTGGCTCCTCTGTCCATGGGATTCTCCACACAAGAATACTCAAGTGGGTAGCCATTGCCTACTCCAGGGAATCTTCCCGAGCCAGGGTTGAATCCAGGTCTTCTACATTGCAGGCAGATTCTTTACCATCTGAGCCACCAGGGAAGTTCTCAGCCATTGGGGGAAGCTGGGAAATTTTGTACTACTTTTGCAACTTCCTGTAGTTTATAACTATTGCAAAATTTTAAAAGTCTATAAAACAATATGTATAATACAATCGCATGCATATATAATTTAAAACATATCTACAACTTAAAATTTCAAGTCTTAATAATAATTGCTGATCAATATAAAAGTTAATGAGGAAATACCAAAATCATCTCAGATATAATTGTGTGCCAGCAGCAAAATTTCTTTTCATTTAAACTTAGACTTGACTATAATTAATTTAATTAGGATTTAGATTTAAATTTTATTAAATATAGAGAAAATTTTTAATGTAACAGAAATGTAACACACAGTGTTAGTGTTTTTCTATAAATTTGAAAATCACCTGTAAATATTGATAGTTTACTTTTTACTTTCATATAATATTTAGTTAAGTTGGAATATTAGAAGTTCATTGACCACTCTAATGTATCCAGTAGCTTAGCTTAAATAGTTCCCATTTAAATAGTTCCCATTTAAAATATATCAAATTATTAAAAATTTTAGTTTTGATTTGAAAGTAAAAGAATTTTATTAAGATTATAATATTATTGGAAGTTTAAGAAAATTTAAGATTTGTCATATTTAAAGGTTTGATATAATAGATTTTAAAAAGTTAAGTATTAGAGAGATTTTTTTTAAACAGTTGAAGTATTTAAAATGTTAATTTCATCTTCAACATATAAAATATCAAAAGTTTACGAATGCTATAAAGCTTAAGGGAGTTTTATTCAAGTTATTAAATACTTTTAAAAGTGATAAGGATATATCAACAGAAAATTAAGATAAGTTTAAAATCTTAAGGAAAAATGAAGTTTATGATTGTGTGACTTTAATAGATAGAATGTTAATATTTTAAAAAGTAGCCCCAGAATAGTCCCTTTTGTGTGTCCTCAAAAGCCAAATCTCATGTTTATATTGTGGGATGTAGATACTGATTTCACTGATATTTTGGCATTACAAAAATAACTTTTTGTTTTTGTATTTTTAGTATATTGTATATGTGTTTCATCATATATGTATATATAATATATGTGTATTTTATTATGTAATTAACATAAGAAAATGATGGTAATAAGAAAAAGGTAACAATGGCACCCCACTCCAGTACTCTTTCTTGCCTGGAAAATCCCATGGATGGAGGAGCCTGGTAGGCTGCAGTCCATGGGGTCGCAAAGAGTCGGACATGACTGAGCAACTTCACTTTCACTTTTCACTTTCATGCACTGGAGAAGGAAACGGCAACCCACTCCAGTGTTCTTGCCTGGAGAACCCCAGGGACGGGGGAGCCTGGTGGGCTGCCGTCTATGGGGTCGCACAGAGTTGGACACGACTGAAGCGACGCAGCAGCAGCAGCAGCAGCAGCAGCAGCAGCAGCGGGCACTTTATTAAAAGGATGTCCTGCCTTTCCCCTTAAAGTTATTGTGAATCTTGTACTTAACCATGCCTGGTGTGTGCTTGCTAAGCTGCTTCAGTCGAGTCTGACTCTTTGCCACCCTATGGACCATATCCCGCCAGGCTCCTCTGTCCATGGGATTCTCCATGCAGGAATACTGGAGTAGGTTGCCAGGTCCTTCTTCAGGGAATCAAACCTACATCTCTTATGTCTCCTGCATTGGCAGGTGAGTTCTTTACACTAGCGCCAGTGACTCAGGTGAAATGGGATATGTATTTCTGAATGAGCATGTCACCCCTGGCCTTAACTATTTTTCAATCTTTATTTCCCTTTTGTCTTACCTTTCTCTAGTAAATACAGTAATCTCATTATATTTTTGTCTGGAGCCATCTTAAATCCTTTGTGGAAGCTGTTAGGTAGAAGGCACTGAGCGAATGTTGGCTGGTGTTGGCTGCACCATGATCAGACACCAGAAAAGAGCCCCTCCCTCTGTCTCTGCAGTGGACAGGTCTTCCTGGGTTTATGAGAAACCATCCTGCTCTAAGTAGACCCAGAGTTCCATTTAGAGTAGGATGTTAAAGCTGAAACTCCAGAACTTTGACCACCTCATGCAAAGAGTTGACTCATTGGAAAAGACTCTGATGCTGGGCGGAATTGGGGGCAGGAGGAGAAGCGGATGACAGAGGATGAGATGGCTGGATGGCATCACTGACTCGATGGACGTGGGTCTCAGTGAACTCCAGGAGTTGGTGATGGACAGGGAGGCCTGGCGTACTGCGATTCATGGGGTCTCAAAGAGTCGGACACGACTGAGCGACTGAACTGACTGACTGACTGAGTAAAGAAGTGGCAGTCAGAATCATCTAATACATTCAGCACTTGATTCCTTAAGTGACTATTAGCTGCTCTGTGTAAAGTTCACAGCAAATTCTTAATCTTCAGCCAGCTTTCATCTGTCATCTAGCTTTAATCTGTCATCTAGCTGTTTTCTACATCTAGGGAATTAAAGTTGGTGTTTGTAAGTAACTAAGCAAAAAACAATCAGAAAGGAAATCTGTATTTTAAAAGGAGTTTATTATACATTGTCCGAGATTGTAATCTGGCTTTTTGTTTAATCTCAGCAGTTAACGGTCATTTATTTTCTCAATTATTGATCAGATATATCATTTTTCCCATTGAAAAGTGTTGTCATTGAAAGAGAGAACTCAGCTTCTCTAAATTTTAAGAGTGAAAAAATCCATATACATATAAATATGAAAATATTTTCTATGGTTTTGAGTGAGATCAGTGTATATGTATGCTGTGTATATGTATGCTCTGTATATGTTTAAAATTCTTCCACCTGGTCAAAATGCTTTCAAAAGAGAAAGAACAGCTGATGCCTCTTGTTCAGACTGGAAAGTATTATGATTACACTGAAAAGCATAGCCCCTCTTGAAGTTTAGTTTTTTACTTCCTTTATTTGAGTATAAAGCAAAAAAAGGAGGTTTCTCTAAGATGTCCTAATAGAAGCTCTTGAATGATCTGCAGAGGTAGCATTGAGGTGAATGGAGTCCATCAAGATTTGCCAGAAGTATGAAATAATTATCAGAAGGATTCCATTAGAGACAAAAGCTACCTAGACTTAATAGACGCAGAAAAGGCTGACCCTTTTCAGGCTCCTTAACTTTCTCTAATGGATGGCCTTAAGTTGAAATCAAGACTCAACTGGATCATTGATTCTTAAAAGAAAAATATTGAGCATAGTGGCATATAAGCAAAAGCTGGAAAAATGGTCATAGATTTATCTTTTAGTTAAAGCTTGCTGTTGGCTTTTGTTTTTGTTTGGTTTGTTTTTAATTTTGAGCTCACAGGAATGGAGGCTAAATGATGGGATATGTTCTGATGACATAAATTTTCATTTTAATAAATAAACCAAGGCTTCTTTCAACAAGTACAGCATGGTTGTCAACAAAAAGGAATCTACAGATTTTTAAAAAACCGTTTCCATTGTATGTTACCTATTAGGTAATGCAGAGGGTTCTTTACCTAGTAATTGACCCATGTGTCAAATTTTTCACTTCCCTTTGAAGGGACCATGGTAGTGTTTCTCCCACACAAAGTCTTAGAATCTATAGTTTGCAGTGCACACTTTCGTAGCTAATATGTAATGCACAGACACATACCTTTCCAGGATAAAGAGGATCAAGTACCTGAAATTATCTAAAATTTCTTGTGTTTGTTGAAAGCAGCAACTGATGCCTTTGCCTCTAGTTGTTCCAAAGCACACTGCTGCTGTATAGAAGTGTTTTGAGTGTCAGATTGGTAATTAAGTGGTCCCTTATGAAGGGAAAATTGTTAATAATAAATACATGTACAACTATTGTCTGAGTATAGGGCCAGCAGAAATCAAGAATGTTAAGGAGAGAAGTGAAATTGTGGATCAAGCATTTTGGTTGTCATTTAAATTAATATTATGTTGCTCTTGATAAGTAAGATGGGTTGAAGTGCCCAGTAATATGAAAGTGGAAGTAAAGAATCTATTTTAAAATCTCAAACATAGAGCCAGGATGAATAAAAAAAATCTGTATCATTTTAGTGGGCATGTCTGTGTATTCAATATATGGTTAAATACTAGATCATTAATAAATAAAATACTAGATCATCAGTACTCAAATTAATAATATCCTGAGAGAATATAGGAAAACTGAGAGTACAGTTAATGAATTTCTGAAAGGGAAATTGTATACAATTGGTATCATTTTACATTGAGTGTAACAAATAATTCTATATCAATGACTCAGCAGATTCTGGAAACATTTCTATCAGAATTTTCTAATTTATCTCATTGAAAACTATACATGTTTTAAATTAACAAATTAAGTACTATTTAACCAATAAACAAACATCATTTATATAAATCAATATAAATACTTATATATAAGATAAAGTAAAATCATATATAGTTTATTAATAAAATAAAATGTTTTATGAAATATAAAATAATTTCTCTTAAATATAATATGGCCCTAAATGTTACTCTGAATATTTCAACTTTAGAGTAACTTTTCCTTCATCATGTCTCTATTACAATAACTGTACAGTTATACTTTTCAAAACAAGTTTTCATATATATATTTTTCAATACTCGTTTAACAGTTCTGTGAGGTAGATGAGACAAATATCACTGTTAATTTTGTTCTGTGGATGAGAATATTGAGACTCAGAAGGTTCAAGACAGTGATTTACCTTAAAGTCATATAACAAGAAATTGGTGGAGTCTGGAATTGAATGTCTTCTATGACTCCAAGGAGTACAGAGTGTGGGTATGGGCAAGTGGAGGGTTCTTATGACTCTTCATAGTTGAAGATGTTCATGCTGAAGGTACAGTGATTTGCTTAGTAACAAAGAGATATGGGGGAGAGGGAGAGAAGAAAGAAGAGAGAAAATAAAATATATATAGATGGGTCCAGTTCATACAGTGCTTATTTGGTGATGTTTGACTGTAAGATGATGTTTGGTGATGTTTGGTGAATGTTGACTTGTAAGATGTTTTTGTTTTGTGACTTGCTTGTATACCTTCCCAATTACATGACACTCTTGTTCAAAAAAGATAACTGCAGCACAGAAAATGAAAATTGTCAGCCAAGCCAGCATCAACTCATGGGGACTAAGTTATTTGCAGGAGAGCATCATCACAAGTATGGCCTTTGGGAACATGCCATAGGTTGAAACTAAATTAGAATAGATGATGATAGCACTTGATAGTATTAGAAGGTTTATATTAAAGCTTTTGAAATAATATATATCAGTTCAGTTCAATCGGTCAGTCATGTCCAACTCTTTGTGACCCCATGAATCACAGCATGCCAGGCCTCCCTGTCCATATATTGGAGTTTAAAAGTGAGACTAGAAGGTTTATTGTGATTTTTGCTTAAAAATCTCTTATATCTAACTCATGAAAAAAAATATTCTCTGTACTATACTATACCTAGAAATGCCTGCATGGACCTTTTAGTATGGTGAGTACAATTATTTCATAATTCACTATTCAAAATATAGTGAATTTTATAATATTCACAGATGTAATGTGTCTTAACGGGCCAGGGTAATTTGTAGTTAACTCTTAGACATGTCTTGAGAGGTAAATAAATCAATGATTATGAAGCACCTTCTACAAATTTGACTCTTGTCATGAGGGAGTGACCCAAACTAAGTTTCTAGCAGCATATCTGTGTCATCAGATGGAGTACATAAATTGAAGATTTATCAAAGATCTTAAGATATGGATAAGGAAAATATTGAAATGCCTACTCAGTTATCTGCATTACAGTGAGAATCTGGTTGAATGGGTTTCCCCTCCTCACCCAGTATGTTTATAACTATAATTGCTTATAAAGCAAACTCTAATGAAGTCAGAATATTTAAGTATTGCATACTTCATTTGTTGACAGAATTGATCAAGTCCAAATATTATTTTTGGTCTTGCAGACATCACTGATGTATAATTTGGAGGGGAGAACACTAGAGTATGAAAGTTCTGGAAATGCTGAAATGTTTTCAGTATACATCAAAATATAAGTCCCACTAATTATGCATTTATATTACACTCTGAGCAAAAAAAAAGGAATTCTTCTCTAGTCTGTTTTTCAGATTTCCAGATAACTATCATATGCAGAACAGATAGCCCAGCTGGAGTGAGTGGGCCCAAAGTGATGAAAATATATAGGGTAATTGGCCTGCCAATAAAATGAAGGGGTTTTTAGGTTTCTCAGTTATACAGGAGATTCTGAGAGTCCACATGTCATGTCAATGAGTAAGTAACAATATTTATGTAATAATTTAAACCAAGCTAACCTTATGGATTAACGTTAGGACACAATGTTATAATATATATATTCTATATAGTAAGAAAGGAGACAAAGCATTTGGCTCTTATATGAAATTAACACTCTAAGAATATTTTCAGGGCCAAGTGTTTCAAAATATTGACATGTTACTAGGGTTCTTTGCCATTAAATATAGACAAGTATATTTAGAATATAGAGAAAATATCCAATTAAGGAACCCTTGGAGAAAATCTGCCTACTCAGTCAGCTGGTCCTGAGACATGGTTCAAGGGCAAACGGAGGAAGGGAGGAAGGTTCATTTAAGTTTAGATTGATAATAATAATAAATTTTGAATTGGGTTTGCATCCCCTTTCAAATGGAAAAAAAGTGATTCCTTGCTTTTCCTATTTTGCATAGAGAGAAAGAAAAAAAATCTAATATTATCAAAGATTTAACAGGTTCAGAGGTCTAAAGAAAGAGCTTATCCCCCAGTTAATAGCTTTATTCACAATATCTTTAGTTGAAAAAGTTTTAAATGCGATTTACGTGGAACAAATCAGTTTTAGGTTCCAACATATATTTCAGTCTGAAGCAGTGTGCAAAATCCAGCTAAAGATAACCACCAAACATTTCATTTATTTGAGGTAAGCATGTGCATTTGCAAATGAGTTTCCCTTTATAATAGAAAAATAGCACCAATTTTTACTTAGAATTTTATTTTTTTGTTGTTATACCTTAGGTCCTAATTTTAGTTGTTATTGCTTCCTTTTTCACCTTAATTAATTTATTTAGAATTCTGTCAGTCTCTGCCTCCCTCGAAAATCTACCCTATTAAGGGTCTGCCTAGTTGAGGTTATATAACCTCAACAGTTGACTAAATGCATCTTTTTCATGCCTCAGTTTTTGTTTTGAGCAAATAGAAAAGCAAGTAACATTCATTTGTTTTTCTTTTTGCTATGTTTTGTGAGAATCAGTCAAATTATAGGTGTTTAACTGAAGGTTGGGTCTTATTTATAACCATGGTGCACTAAAAACACTTCATTTTGTGTCTACAAAGATATAGGTTACAGAAATGTCAACACAAAAATAATCTGAAGTTTTATTTCAAAATGCTGATGTATGGAGAGATTGGGGCTGCCATTGTGCTGATAAGGAAATGAATGAAGTATTTCCCATGGATAGATGAAAATCTTGAGTTAGACCTTGAATTTCTGATTTTTTCAATTATATACATTAGCATTTGGTACATAGACATTGGCCAGGCTATTCTCAAAGATGGCTATTCTCCTTATTTTCCGATGAGATGTCCACTGGAAGATTACATACTGCATCTCAGGAAGAATCAAATGCTGGATGGTGTTTGGGCTGGTGCAAAATGAAGCTAATAAACTAGAAAAAAATGTTCCACACTTGCTTAACAAACTGTTAAATCTCTAGTGTTTTACCATTGTTTGAAATGTTTAAACATTTTGTCACATATTTAAATTACGGATGGGCCATTGAGTCATTTCCTTTATAGCACATCACCCACTGTTTGTAAATTATCTGTGAGCTTGGGACAAGCAGCCGTCTGTGTGTGGAATTTAGGGGAACGGAGTTTTTTCTTTTGTTGCAGAAAGTATTACTTCTGCCTTACTTCATTCACTTGATTTAACACTTCAAAAACTGACTTTTTTACCTGTCCATGATTTTCCTGCCTGTTTTGTACATCAGACAAGTAAGAAGCAACATCTTGAGTTAGGATTTAATATCAGATCTAGGTATAATTTTCTATGAAAAATAAAATGATTATATTTTAAAAATTATTCTTAAAAAATGATAGCCAAAAGAGAAAGAACAAATTTTTAGACTAATATTAATATAAGTTTGAGGATGAACATTTCCTAAGCCAGTAGAATAATAAACCTTTTTCCTGACATATAGCCGCAAGTAATACTATAGAATTAAAAAATGTAACCTTAAAGATGTTTCATTTTAACACTTCTATTTACAAGTGAAAAAGCCAAAAACTCCTAGAGTCAGGTGCATTGCCTAAAATTATACTACAAGTGACCAGGAGAGTTATGTATCCACTTATTCAAAAAAATATATCATTGGAGAGCCTATTATATATTAAACATGGTGGAAGATTCAAAGATGAAAAAGATCCAGACCATATTTGATGCTCATAGGAAATTTTTGCGGTAATAGAGAAGAAAGATATACAGAAGTAACTAAACTATATATAAAGAGAATATGATTTATATCATAAGGCTGATACAATAAAAGGAATTTAGGATTTGAGGAAAAAAGCGAAGTTTAGAACTCTGATTTTTTTCCCCTGGTTTATCTCTACCCCTACTAGAGTATTAGCTCCATGAAGGCAGGGGCCTTACTATGCCTGATAAGTAGGGTATATTAAAACTCAGTGAATGAACAATTGAATGTTCTTTCCACACTTTAATGCTGCCTCTTAAAAGTAGCAAATGTGTATGTTTCTCCTAGAAAGCATTTATCCTCCTCACAGTGATTACAAGATCTGTTCTTTTATTGACTATTCTGTGCTTAATACCATTCTGGTGATCTGTCAGAGTATAATATTCCTACTTTACCGTATTTAAGCAATCTCAATGTTTATCTTTCAACTTAAAGCATACAGTTTGCAAATTATGAATTCTAAGGTACAGAGTTAAAAACATGGACAGAGTCAATCTCATTGTTTCTAACATGTTCCTGGAACATATACCATATGTGTCTTATAACTGGGAAGATGGATTTTTTTCCCCTATATAAAGAAAGAAAGAAAGTGAAGTCACTCAGTTGTGTCCAACTCTTTGTGAACCCATGGACTGTAGCCTACCAGGCTCCTCCTTCCATGGGATTTTCCAGGCAAGAGTACTGAAGTGGGTTGCCATTTCCTTCTCCAATAATAGCACTTGAAAAAGATAAATTTGGCCACTTAACCTTTGTGAAACTTTTTGATTTCTAGGATTAGATTACTATTTAAGTCCTCAAACATACATGCTCACAATTAAAGAACTTGGAAAGATTTCTAATAAGAAAAGTGGGCACTGTCATATGACCATGCAAGAAATCCTTATGCTTTTAATTATTTTTCTGGTTTAAAGGAGGAAAAAAGGATAAAAAGGAAAGTTATCTCTAGGTCCTCTATTTCATTGCATAAGGGATGGACTGACCCGAAATGTATGACAACCCTGTTTGGCCCTTCATATGTAAAACAAAATAAAAAACAGAAAGAAAAATCATGTTATTTTCAGGCATGGGCACTTGTTCTAGCCAGAATTATTCAGATAGTTTTCTTTAATTACTTCTTTACTGTGACATAAACTTGTTTAGAAATTTTCATGAAACCCATCACTCTGGACATGAATTATTATTGAAGAGTATAAGGAGTGTATTTTTTTTTTTTTTTGCTGGGGAAAATATGTCAAATAGGACAATACTAGAAGTCAATATTTTTGGTAGTTTCATGTAGCATATTATTTACATAAAAATAAAAGCATAAGATAATACCTTTTAAAAATTTTTCTTGGATAATATTCAGTTATAGGAATTCATGTTAAAGTTTGGGGGTCTTCAGGTAGATTTCACCTCTGAATTCTAAAACATGGGCTAACATATATGTTATATATTATATAACATATTATAATCAAGTTGAAATTCTGGGCATATCTAATACATGGATCATTTGATAGAAAATAAATTTTCTTACCTTTACCCAGAAAGGGGAGAGGCACATTGATTTAGGTTTAAGGATAATTCAAGGATAATTTGGATAATTATATATATCATTGATGTTCATATATTGTAGGTTACTTGAATACCATATGAATATTTGAGTTTAAATGTGAAAATTTCATATACAAGTATCCTTAGAAAATCTGATTAAAATAAAGAAAAAATTATGTATTTAAAATTGAGGCAATAATAGAGATGATATAACATTTTGAGAAATCCACATTTTAAAATTATTTAGAGATGTTATGAAAAGTACTCCAGCACTTTTTGGCATTCTTGCTATTTAAACAGATTAAATTTCAAAAATATATAATTGTACATGGCTATCAGAGTAGTCCTGTGTCATGAAGGAATTCGTCACTATGTACTTTAAAAGATCTTAATGATAATTATATAAGCTTTTTTGAAATCACCTCAGATTTGGTTAATTATAAATTATTATTGCTACATGGCAAGAAGTTATAAAGTCTCATAGTGCTGGCAAAAGCTGTTTAAAAAAAGTAATCCTAACTAATGTAATGCAAAAGTAAGTGTCCCTAGTAGTGGAGGTAAATATTTTAAATTATGGTGGTTTGTGACTTGGTATTCAGCCTAATGAAGTCTAGGGATTATGCAATAAGTAAAAATCTTATGACAAGAATATAAAATTTCTAATCCAAAACCATAAAAGTAACTGCTTGACATTTTATAATTTTGTAAAGAACAGGGCAAAAAATACAACTTCTGGTTACAAAAGTCTAATAAATAAACCTTTGCATGGCTGACTTTGAAGTTCTTCCTTATAAATGGACAATGCATTTTGTATTTTTTGGTCGTATTCCCCAAGTGCCTTTCAGTTTTAACAATCTGAGTTCAGTTTTCCTAAGAAAGAAGCCCCCTTTCTCTTTCATAACATCTAAGAGGTTAGAGAGTATGTTTAAACAGATATATTTTCTTTTCGTCTAACCTTGTCTGGAAGATATAGGAAAACTAATTTGCCTTATTTACATATGGCACAATCTATCCAGTATTCAAGGGTTTGTTAGAAACAGGAACCTTGTGCATTTCCATGGTAACCGATGGCATGCTGACAGTATCTGGCTTGTTGCAGCTTCGTCTAGGCAGGCCGGCAATTAATCAGCCATCTACATGCACAAAATTCTTTGTGAGTGAATGGCAGCGCGCCTCTGTAGTGCTGTCTGTGCTTTTACAATTTTGTATTCCTGCCGGGCAAAGTACTTTTTTGTCTCTTCTATTCATTTTCCATAGCTCCCCAAAATGTGCTCGAAAAGAGTGTGAGGGGGTGGGGGAAAGGGGAACACATCTACCTGTAATTTCAAAATGACATTATTTCTTCCTGGCATCAAATACACCAGAGTACGTTTCTTCCTTTTATTTGTAGTGGGCTTGCCTTTTATTTCTTTCTGAGTTTTCTTGGGTTTGTGCTAGATGGTCCCTTAATCTATGTCTCAAGGTCCTTTATTGTTGGTGCAAGTGGGACATACCTACTGAAGCCCAGTCTGTGTGTAAATCATGGCTGAGTCTGTGGTATGGAGCCTGCAGTCCTTATACTCCTTATGTAAGACCTATAATTCAATCAGTCTTTTGTCCTTGAAAGATGACAAAATGATTTGCATTGAACGGAACTGAGTAAATTTCTTTCTTCAAAAAGGAAAAAGAAACACTTAATAGTAGATTTGTAGTTGACAAATCTCAGAAGGATTTAGTCATTAGTGATTTCACAAAATTCACAGAGCAAAAAATTTGGTTGTCTTCAAACTCAAGTGAAATATCTGAAGAAAATTTTAAGTATATTGGGGTATAGAGATATTAAGTTCTTGAAAAGTTTCACACCGTAAAAGAAAAGTTTTTGTTGGAAAAGTTTTGATGCAAAAAAACTATCAGCAAAGCTGTTTATTCATAGAATGGAAGGAATACAGGTGAAAATACAAGTAATTTTTAGTGTCTCTGTAATATAGAAGGTCATTTTTATTAGCTTAGGAATATAAATATATATACCTACTTTAATCAGGAAGAATTACTTATTTATCATGTAATTTTTCTTTAAAATTAAAAACATTTCTTAAAAATGTGATCTCAGTTTGAAAGTCAAACCTATTTCAATAAAATAATGATACGGATGCTTTTTCATGCAATTATTTTGCCACTCTCTCTTCCAGTTATGTTTCATTTATTTAATGAATGACAAGATCTCTAATGTAACTGTTTTCTCCAATTTTGTCTTTCTGTTTAGAAAAAAAAAAACAGTGAAATGTGAGCACAAAGCTTCTGTTTTCTTCTAACCAAGTATTGTTATTCCTTTTAAGTGCTGCAAACATAAGGGCATCATTTGTTCTTCCACGCTCAGCTTCTCTTACTTGTTTATGTACTAAGTAACACACTAAATAATATTTCATCTAACATTTAACCCACTTTATAATTTTATTTATTTATTTTTGTCTTTGTTGCTTTGCAGGATTTTCTTTAGTTGCAGTAGTTGTGGTGCGAGGACTTCTCATTGCAGTGGCTTCTCTTGCTGTGGGGGCTTCCCTGGTACTTCAGCTGGTAAAGAATCTGCTTGCAATGCAGGAGACCTGGGTTTGACTCCTGGGTTGGGAAGATCCCCTGGAGAAGGGAACAGCTACCCACTCCAGTATTCTGGCCTGGAGAATTCCATGGGTATATAGCCCATGGTGTCACAGCAGATGAAACCACCCTTATGGCAGAGAGTGAAGAAGAACTAAAGATGAAAGTGAAAGAGGAGAGTGAAAAAGTTGACTTAAAACTTGATGAAAGTGAAAGAGGAGAGTGAAAAAGTTGACTTAAAACTCAACATTCAGAAAACTAAGATCATGGCATCTGGTCCCATCACCTCATGGCAAATAAATAGGGAAACAATGGAAAACAATGACAGACTTTATTTTTTTGAGCTCCAAAATCACTGCAGATGGTGACTGCAGCCATGAAATTAAAAGACGCTTGCTCCTTGGAAGGAAAGCTATAACAAACCTAGACAGCATATTAAAAAGCTGACATTAATTTGAGACATTACTTTGCCACATTACTTTGCCACATTACTTTGCCAACAAAGATCTGTCTAGTCAAGGCTATGGTTTTTCCAGTAGTTGTGTATGGATGTGAGAGTTGGACTATAAAGAAAGCTGAGCACCCAAGAATTGATGCTTTTAAACTCTGGTGTTGGAGAAGACTCTTTTTTTTTTTTTAATTGATTAATTTATTTATTTTACTTTACAATATTGTATTGGTTTTGCCATACATTGACTTGAATCCGCCATGAGTGTACATGTGTTCCCCATCCTGAAAGCCCCTCCCTCCTCCCTCCCCATCCCACCCCTCTGGGTCATCCCAGTGCACCAGCCCTGAGTACCCTGTATCATGCATCAAACCTGGACTGGCGATTCATTTCACATATGATATTTTACATATTTCAATGCCATTCTCCCATATCACCCCACCCTCACCCTCTCCCACAGAGTCCAAAAGACTGTTCAATACATCTGTGTCTCTTTTGCTGTCTCGCATACAGGGTTATCGTTACCTTCTTTCTAAGTTCCATATATATGCGTTAGTAGACTCTTGAGAGTCCCTTGAACTACAAGAGATCCAACCAGTTAATCCTAAAGGAGATCAGTCCTGAGTGTTCATTGGAAGGACTGATGTTGAAGGGCTGAGGTTGAAGCTGAAACTCCAATACTTTGGCCACCTGATTCGAAGAACTGACTCATTGGAAAAGACCCTGATGCTGGGAAAGATTGAAGGAGGGAGGAGAAGGGGATGACAGAGGATGAGATGGTTGGATGGCATCATTGACTTGATGGACGTGAGTTTGAGTAAACTCTAGGAGTTGGTGATGGACAGAGAAGCCTGGCATGCTGCAGTCCATGGGGTTGCAAAGAGTTGGACATGACTGAATGACTAAAGGGTTCTAGGGTGTATGGGCTTCCGTAGTTGGAGCACATGGGCTCAGTACTTGCTCCCTGGCTCTAGAGCACAGGCTCAGTAGTTGTGGTGCTCAGGCTAAGTTGCTCTGCAGCATGTGGTATCTTCCAGGATCAGGGATTGAACCCATGTCTCCTGCATTGGGAGGTGGATTTTTTTTTTAACCACTGAACCACCAGGGAAGCCCTAACCCATTTTAAAACATCCTATTTCCTCCAGAGTTCAATTAAATTTATCAGTGATATTCCAAATCTGAATGCTGTTTTGCTCTTACACCTAAGTCCTTTCTTCCCCAGTTTAAGATATCTTATATTTATGTAAGAATCTGTCAATTTTTTTAGTATAATTTAGCTCACAGTATGTGATCTCTATAATTTTTTGCTGTTTTAGAGAAATCAGCCCCAAACCTTCTCTGCATGGATAATGTTACCATGAGCTTTTCCAAGTTCTCATTCTTTCATATTAGTAGTTTTAATTAAGGAGGGATTCTGTCACATAATTCACTCAGTCATTAATCAGGTATTTTTTGAGCTGCATTATTTGACTGTTTGGCAATCTACAGCACCACTGCCACCTCCCAATAATAAAAAACATGGGAACTCTTCTCTATGGTAGAAATTATTCTTATCAATTTGGGTATAATAAATTTGAACACAGGTAGTAGTGGATTAGTTTCAGATGTGACTTTATATCTACCTTTTTAATTTCTTTATATCTATCTTTTTAATTTCTGAGGTTATAAATGAGGATAATAGTACTTCATAGAATTTTTTCAGAGTTAAATAAAATGCATGAGGCATCTGGCTGATTTTACACACTCCAAAATGGTATAAATCTGAGGTATCCAAAGCAATCAAATTCGTAGAAACAGAAAGTAGAATTATGGTTACTAGGAGTTGGGAAGAGGGGAGAATGGAAAGTGACTGTCTAATAGGTACAGGATCTCCTTTGGGGTAGTAACAATATTCAGGAACTAAATGGAGATGATGGCTGTACACTGAGTGTACTAAAAAACATTATATTGTACACTTTAATTGGATAAATTTATGGCATTTGAATTATATCTCAACAAAGCTATTTTTTAAGCTAACGTTAAAACTTAGAATATTTTACACAAAATTCCAGAATAACCTCCTTTGGAAAAGTCCTTTGATCTGATACCACCACCCACATGGTCCCTCATAAGGTTTCTAGTTGTTTAATGGGTGTAGAGTTTCAGTTTTGCAAGATGAAAAAGTACTGGAGATCTGTTTCACAATATTGCAAACATACTTAGCACAACTGAACTGTGCACTTAAAATGGTTAAGATAGTAAATGTTATTTACATATTTTTAGCACAATAAAAAATAATAATTAAAATTAAAAACAATGAAATAGTTGATAATGTGTTATTAAGATTTTTATTTTTATTATCATTATTACTTTTCCTATTAACTTGCTAGTCCTTAATTTATTGAAAAGGTTAGGCAGAGGCAGAGAACTCTGGAGTAGTAAAACTTAATAATGATATGTATATTAGATCAAACCATATGCAGTCACAATATTCAGCCACGTTTGACCCACAAAATGGCAATTTCAAATGATTCAACCTATTAATTAATGAAAATGTCCTAATGTAACTAAGAGTATAACATACTGATTTTATTGATTTGCTGTTATACATATTTGAATTCAGTACAAAAGCATATTTATTTTTAGCTTCTTAATGAATCTCCACTTCAGGGCCCAATTGAAATCATTGTTTTGTTTTGTTTTTCTTTCTGAGTAATCTTCAACCTTGGTTTCCTTATCTGTGAAATAAATGACAAATAGCACTGAGGTCAGGAATACATGAAACAAATTTTGAGAAATGCTAAATCCAGAACTTGGCACAAAGTAGATACTCAACAAGTACAATACTTCCTTTCTCCTGGGTAGCAATATATGCGACAATATGGCATATTGTTAATGGGTATATGAACTTGAGTTAGATGTGAATTCCAGCTGCTGATTGTAGGTAGATTACTTCTCCTCACTGAGCTTTAGTCTCATCAGAGAAGAGCTACCTCAAAGGAATGTGAAGATTAAAACACCCTACCCAGTTCTGTGAACATATTAGGTCTTGACAAAGTACCCTAACCAAGGATTTATTGTTTTCATAATCTTTTTTCCCCAGTGGAGAGGGGAAGACTGTGGAAAGAGGAGAATGGTCTTACAAACTTAAAAATGCACCCATTTCCTTTCCTCAGAATGTTCCTCCCATTTTTATTCTTTTTTTTCTACGAATGTCCCTGATCCCAGGGTTGTCCCAAATCCTATATGTAGGCCAGGATTTCTCTTACCTTCCATCTTGGGCACTTTGCCATGTTCCCAGAGTCCAAGCAGATGGTGAGTAGAAGAAACATTAAAGTGGGCTCCAGCAACCTGGGTACTGGTTCCAGCCCCAGTGACCACGGATTTGTAGCACTGGTCAGTCATTGCCCCTGTGAAGCATTTGGAGCAGTTCAGAGTATTCTAAACTCCAGTTATGACCAGCCTAAGATGAAAAGAGAAAAATAAAGACAAATTTATGTAGCTATAACATTTAATCTATATTTATATTTGCATCTATCTTTCTATTGCTATACACTTATACCTGTCCTTGCTTAGGAGAGGCTGTCCTTGATACTGAGATGATGCTGTTTTTCCTCTTTGTTTCCAAATGCCTATTCATTTATGGGATCACAGCTAAATAGATGGTAGATTGTATGTAACTTCCTCACTTGGCAAAATAAAAGGCTGGCAACTGTCCATCTTTCCCCTTAAAAATTGTAAAGGCTAAAAGGCTGGACCTTTTGACTTAGTTAATTCAAGGATATTTCTCAATCTGACATTCAGTTCTTCTAATTAGAATTCATCAAACCCAAAGATCCTTAAGTGGTTCTTTGGCTTGAGGATTAGAGAGGCAGCCCTTTTATAAACTCAATGAAATCTGTACTTCTCCAGGTTTTGTCCCCAAACATCTTTGCTTCACCAATATAGAAACATGGATTGCTTTTATGACTTTATTTTTTAGAGCAGTTTTAGATTCACAACAAAACTGAGAGGGGGATACAGAGATTTCCCATACATGCGGAGCCTCCATCACTCACCAAACATTTGCTGACATATCACAATTACCCAAAGTCCACATTTTACCTAAGGGCCCCTCTTATACATTCTGATTTTGAACAAATGCTTAATAACATATATGCATCACTATCGTACCATGCAGAATATTTTCATTAAACTGAAAACCCCTGTGTTCTACCTATTTATCTCCTCACCCTCTACCTTTTGTCAACTGCTGATGATTTTACTGTCTCCATAGCTTTACCTTTTTCAAAACATCATATCGTTGGAGTAATACAGTGTGTAGCCTTTTCAGATTGGCTTCTTTCACTTAGCAATATGCATTTAACTTTCCTCCATATGTTTTCATGGCTTATAGCTCATTTCTTTTTAGCACTGAATAGTATTTAATTGTCTGCATATACCACAATTTATCCATTCACCTACTGAAGGACTTCTTAGTTGCTTTCAAGTTTTGGCAATTATGAATAAATTTGCTATGAACATCTGTGTACAGGTTTCCATGTGGACATAAGTTTTCAACTCTTTTGCATAAATACCAAGGAGTACAATTGCTAAATTGTATGCATGAGTATGTTGGGCTTTGAAGAAACCTTCAAATTGTCTTCCAAGGTGGCTGTAGCATTTTTAGTCTCACCAGCAAGTGTTCCAGTTGCTTTGCATCCCACCAGCATTTGGTGGTGTCAGTGTTTTGGATTTTGGCCATGCTAAAAATTATGTATTGACAATTTATTGTTTTAAATTCATTTTCCAGATGACATATGATATGCAGTATCTTTTCATATGCTTATTTGACATCTATATATCTTCTTTGGTGAGGTGTCTGTTAAGATCTTGCCTATTTTTTAATTGGATTGTTTTCTTAGTGTTGAGTTTTAAGAGTTCTTTATGTAATTTGGGTAACAGTCCTTTATCAGATATGTCTTTTGCAAATATTTTCCTCCCATTCTATGGCTTGTCTTCTTATTCTCTTGAGGTTGCTTTCACAGAGCAGAAGTTTTTAATTTTAATGAAGTCTGGCTTAGCAATTATTTCTTCCATGCATCATGCCTTTGGTGTTGTATCTAAAAAGATATCACAATAACCAGAGTCATCTAAGTTTTCCCCTGTTATCTTCTAGGAATTTTATGATTTTGCTTTTTTACATAAAGATCCTCATGCTGGGAGGGATTGGGGGCAGGAGGAGAAGTGGATGACAGAGGATGAGATGACTGGATATGGCATCACTGACTCGATGGACACGGGTTTGGGTAGACTCTGGGAGTTGGTGATGGACAGGGAGGCCTGGCGTGCTGTGATTCATGGGGTCGCAAAGAGTCGGACACGACTGAGCAACTGAACTGAACTGATCCAGTTGTTACAGCACCATTTGCTGAAGAGACTAACTTGCTCCATTACATTGTCTTTGCTCCTTTGTCAAAGAACAGTTGACTGTCTTTATGGGGGTCTATTTCTGGACTCTGTTCTATTGATCTAGTTGTCTATTCTTTCACCAATACCACACTGTTTTAACTACTGTAGCTTCACAGTGAGTCCTAAAGTTGGGTAACATCAGTCCTCCAACTTTGTTTTTCTCCTTCAATACTGTGTTGTCTATTCTAGGTCTTTTGCCTCTCCATATAAACTTTAGAATCAGTTTGTCAGTATCTGGATACAAGTAAATTGCTGGAATTTTCTTTGAGATTTCATTGTATCTATAGAGTAAGTTGGGAAGAACTGACAATATGGTGTCTTTTTGTCCTTGAACATAGAGTATATTTACATTTATTTAGTTCCCCTTTGGTTTCATTCATCAGAGTTTTCTAGTTTTCCTCATATAGGTTTACACATATTTTTGTTCATGGTAAACTTTTGAGAAAGATAAACTTTCTTTGTGCAAGTTGGGTTCTGGCACATCCTAGTAAGTATGAGACATGTGTTAGGTTAAACAAGGAAGCTCATTATATAGAATTTTGTAAACAGGAAAAAAGTATGTATCATATGCATCATCAGTTATTGAATTTTTATTTTTCTCCACATAATGCATAATATCAGAGTTTTCTTTTACAGCATTTATTATAAATGGAATTATACCTTTACTTGTTATATGGGGTTACCTTCCTATATTTTAAGCTCTGTGAGGGCAAGGATGATGTTGGTATATTCACCATGGTGTGGCTGGCATGTGCTCTGCAAATATGAATAAAAGTGGTGTGTGCCGTAAGAGACGGGGGAGGATCTCAAGTTCTAAAGTGAGATCAGTGAAAACCTTTCCAAAAATGGCAGGTGAAGTAGCTTAAGTGGTGGCTGGTGTTTCAGCATACAGATATGAAATATTACATGGTGTTCAGTATAATTATAAAATAGAGTTCACTTTAGTGTATACTGGTGACTTGAAAATTGGTAATTTCTATTTATAAGGCAAACCTAGACAGCATATTAAAAAAGCAGAGACATCACTTTGTCGACAAAGGTCCATATAGTCAAAGCTATGATTTTTCTAGTAGTCATGTACAGATGTGAGAGTTGAACCATAAAAAAGGCTGAGCACCGAAGAATTGGTGCTTTTGAATTGTGGTGCTAGAGAAGACTCTTGAGAGTCCCTTGGACAGCAAGGAGATCAAACTGGTCAATCCTAAAGGAAATCAACCCTGAATATTCATTAGAAGGACTGATGCTGAAGCTGAAGCTCTAATACTTTGGCCACGTGATATAAAGAGCTGATTCACTGGAAAAGATCCTGATGCTGGGAAAGACTGAGAGTAGGAGGAGAAGGGGATGAGAGAGGCTGAGATGCTTGGATGGCATCACCGACTCAATGGACATGAGTTTGAGCAAACTCAGGGAGACAGTGAAAGATAGGTAAGCCTATTGTGCTGCAGTCCATGGGGTTGCAAAGAGTCAGACATGACTGAGTGACTGAACAACAACAATTTAAAGGAAAAGAGGAGCTGTAGAGATTAACACAAATAAAGAAATAAAGAAAACCTGACCTAGTAACTCAAACAAGCAATTCTCTTAACAGTTCCATGATCCCTTTGGTAGGAAGAAGTTTGTAAGAAGTTATTAAACTCAACAGGCAAATATAGCCAGGGCTGGAATGAGTCAGACACGACTTAGCAACAAACAACAATTTATAAGGCAGCTTCTGAATAATCTGGAAAAAAAAAATGAAATTATCAGATCAGTTTACCCTAAAGCCAGTCTAGGGAAAAGGAAGTTTCTCCATATGAAAGGTAACATAGAGGAAGGGACTGCAAAGTCTTAGCCACTAAAGGATGTAAAGAGTTAAGCATTATTCCAAATGTGTTAACTTAATAGACCAGTGAGCACAATCTCCTTTTGATAAAGAGACTGAGCCAGAGAAGAACTTATATAAGAGATAAGGATCTCTGTTTCCATCTACCTGCAAAGTAATTGATAAAGCAGAAAACGTAGAGACAAATTGTAGGCACAAGGCAGCTTGCCATGTGGAAAGAGCTTTGGTATTAAACAGATTTCATCTTTACCTTCAGCTCTACCACTAACTAGCTGGTAACTTGGGACATATGAAATAAACTTACTAAATCTCAGCTTCTTCTTTGGTAAAATGAAGATAATACTCTTAAGATTTTTATTATAGATAAAATAATACATGTAAAAAGGACTAGCACAGAATTTAAAACATAGTAGGTGTTCAGGAAACACTTTTCTCTCCACCCTTTCTTTGTCTATTTTGTCTGTTTCAGGTCTTGAGTTTAGCTTTTTCTAAGAAGATACCTATTCCCTAGTTACCACATAGGCACTTTGTATGTTCCCAAAGCTGGAAGCAAATATTTAAATAGAATAACAATTCAATGAGTCTAATAGTAACACCAAATTAACCTGCAGCATCAAAGACTTGAAAATTAAAGTTTGGAATCTTCACTTCTGTAAAATGCTTAAAACAATGTATTCATTTAGTCTTCTTTCTCTGTTATTTTATCAAATTAAAAGAGAATTAGAGGTCAAGTTTACAGCTCATATATAGATTACTGCATATCAAATTCTGTATCAAAACTCATTAAGGTCCTGGAGGTCCTAAGTGAGGTCCTGGAGTGGTGACACAGAGTTTCCTGTGGGAGGAGGTGACTGGAAGAACTATGGAAGTGAAATGGAGCAGGAGCCAAACAATTTATCACTATGTGCTGACCAGCAGCATATGATACTGTTCAGACTGCTGAGTTTATAGTTAAAAGAATTCTGCTTGAGCCCTTGGTCTCATGCTTATTAGCTTAGCAAATCCTGAATAGTACCCACCTGAGTTCCCAAAAAGAAAAATGGTGCTTCGATAGTGCTGACCCGAAGTAAGTGCTTCCCCAATGGCTCAGCAGTAAAGAATCCACCTGCAATGCAGAAGATGTAGGTTTGATTCCTGGGTGGGGAAGATCCTCTGGAGTAGGGCATGGCAACCCACTACAGTATTCTTGCCTGGAGAATCCCATAGACAGAGGAGTTTAGCAGGCTATAGTCCATGGGGTTGCAAAGAGTCAAACATGACTGAATGAATAAGCACAATAAGACGAGCTCCCCCGCCAAAAAAAAAAATTGTGCTTCCATAGTGCTGACCCAAAGTAAGTGCTTAGTAAATATTTGTTGAGTGAATAAATGCGACAGAAATTGACATCAATCCTTAGTTCTCACGTGTTTATGATGTGGTCCCCTACAGCTTCCCTTAAGCCCATAGACTATGTAAAATCACATTTAGATAAGTTAATCCCCACTATTTGACCAGAAATGTGTGTGTGCCTGTTATTCAATGAAAGTAACTGGCCAAGAAGACTGACGTATCACTTGTCATCTTTAATGTTCCTTCATCATACGATCCCTTCATGGATTCATATATCACCTGTCAGGTAATCTTCTGGAGAAGCTTGACTATAGCAGTTTGTTCTGTAGTTTGGATGATGAATGAGATGAGTTAGATCATTTAATTCACTATATGGCACCCAAATGTTAAAGCTGAAGAAAAAGAATGTCTGACAAATTGTTTGTTGTCATTAAGGTTTATTTCTCAAATGTCTTAGATGGTTCCCCCCACCTCACTCATTGTCCAACACACAAAGCTAACTATTATAAAGAAGACAATACTTAATGGATGCTAGACAAATGATAGTTGAAGCTGTCTGTTGTATTGCCCGATAAGTGAGAGCCAAATTATAATGTCATTAGATGGGATGCCTCAAGTTATTATAAAGTTCTGCTTCCCACAATGTCCTTCCTTTACGCCCAGCATGTTTCCTCCTGGCATCTGTTTTCACTCAGCAGCTGCATTGTTTTTATAACAGCTGAGATCAAGCTTTGAATCTTCTGTTAAGCCAGTTTTTAAATGTCCTCAACCAATACCTAAAAACATATTTGGGGATCATACAAACATAAACTTTAAAAGCAATAGAGTTCACAGGGACATCAGGTATATATTTCTGTACATACCCACTTAACACTATCTCTGGGGCTATTTTCTCCAGGCACAAATTATCTTCTTAGATTGTACATTCTTGTGTCCATTTCACAGCCAGCTTGGAATAGTAACACTCAGTTAATAACTGAAGAATGAATGAAGGAAGGAAAGTACTTTCAAAAATACAGATAGAAGCATACTAAATGCATTTTAGTGTAAAATATTTTGGTACTAGTTGACTACAGAGAAAATGAATTCTACTTATAGTACAGGAAAGTTAGGATACCTTGGCATTTTTATTGGCAACAAACTGATTATCTTCATTATTTTTTTAAAAGTGGCTTCATGAGTACACTTACCTTTCTCAGATTTAAACAGTGCCTGACAAACAGAGCTATGGATTTACTTGTGTATTTGAAATGCAAACGAGGAAGCTTTGTTCTTTTTCGGTATTAAGCAGAGCACAAACGAATTACTCATTTGACTTAATGACAATTCATAGTATATAATATATTAGTGACTGTTACATTGTCTCCTTAAATAGAGCTCAGAAAATGTACTGACACATTTGAAATGTTATGTTGCCATTTCACTGATGTGAAGGCTTTGAAGTTAGATATATCTGTGTTCAAATTCTGGCTTTACCAATTATAGACTATGAGATAAACTACTTCAACTGTGTGCCTCAGTTTCTCCATTTTTAAAATGAGAATATAAATTTTTAAATGAGAATATAAATTTTAAATTTTTAAATATAAATTTTTAAAATGAGAAAATAAATTGTTAAGAGGAATTCAAACACATGGCCTATCTTACTTTGATTTAATTATTTTGAACAATTGAAATCTTGCTAGACACTGGTTTCTCTGACTGGGTCTTGATAGCCAACTGCTTCTTACGCAAGTCACCTTTTCAGTAAGGGGCTCTCAGATACCAGCATTGAGATAGCATTCTTTTTCTGTTAAGATTTCAGTTCTGTTTTTGAATCCTGACTGGATGTCTCTCTGCTCTACATTCTCTTGGCTTTTCTTCTTTGGTCCACTTGTCAGTTTTATCACTTGACCTCCTCATGGTTTCCCATTCAAACCAGAGGAAGTTAGGTAGTTGATGACCAACAACTCCTGCCTTGTGGATCACGTTTTATTAAATTCTGCTTTTGCTGAAATACTGAGCATACTTAAATAACAACCCAAACATTTAAGTTTGGATAGGAATGGGTTGGTTTCTCAAGTAGGACAGTGTACTTGTACTTTAGGAGGAAATACTCAAGAGAGTAAGGGAGAAGATGAATGGGAATTTCACTTTACACGGCTTAGGACAACATGACTCTCAATAAATGAAGCTAAAATTTCTCCTGGATCCCAGAATTCAAACCATATTTATAAATGTATAATTCAACTACTGTACGGTTTAAATGGGCTTGTTGAGCTAGCCTGGGAAATAATACCATTTTCTACAGAGAAAGTATTTTCCAACTTATGTATCAGACAACTCAATGAACTTTTTAAAAACCAGTTTTTATGTTGGAACTATCTGTGCAGCATTTCTTTACAGTTATACATAAAGTGTTTTTACTGTAAAACTGAGTTAATGTATACAAATAGACCCTTATGCCATAATAAAATTACTAGTACTTACTAAAAAAATAAAATAAAATAAAATAAAATGAGAATAAAAGTAGTTTCATCATAGAGTTGTAATGAAAATTGTTCACCTATAGAGAATTTAGAACAGTTTGGCAGTTAATAAGTGTCAACAATGTTAGCCAGTATTATAAGGTTGACTTTAGCTTTAGTCTTGTTATATTTATAAGGGATAAAGCAAAAAGGATTAAAGGCTGCCAGTTTCCCTTGCACATCTGTCATTGGTCCCAGCCTGGTCCCTATACTAATACTGAAGAAATATAGTGAGAGCTGCATATATAATTTCAAATTTTCAGTAGTAGGATCAAAAAAAACTAAAAAGAAACAGGTGTAATTAATTTTAATATTCTTTTAACCACACATATCTAAAATATTATCATTCTAATATGTAATCAATGTGAAAAATTAATGAGATATCTTATTCTTTTTTCCTACTGAAGCTTCAAAATCCAGTATATATTCTATACTTATACCACATCTCAATATGGGAGCTAAATTTTGATTAAAAAGATTTGATTTACATTATATAAATTGACAACTGAAAAAAGCAAACTCACATATCTGTTGTTCCAGACATATTTAAAAGTTTTACATTACATTTAGTTTTTAAATTTAAAACTCAGTTCCTCTGTCTCACTAACCACATTTCAAGTTCTCAATGGCTTCATAAGGCTCGTGTTCATTAGCAATCTCAAGATGAACATACCTGAGATCCTGCTACCCTACCCAGCATGAAGCTGAGCTGCACCTCCAGCTGTAATGTTGGGAGCAGGATGGGGCAAAAGAAGAGGCTGACTTCATATGACATCCTGAACCTGCTGTAAAGGAGAAGAAACAATGGTGAGGTTGGTGGTTAGGGGGTAAGTGACCCAAAGGATATCCATAGAAACAGAAACTTTGGCTACTCATGACTCTGCAGACTGCTTGGTCCCCTCTGCGTCTTTGTCTGCACTACCCACCCTTTCTGGTTATAAATGGGCCTATTGACCTGTGACTAGAACTCTCAGGCAGGTATCACAAACATATGAGCACAGTTCTTTATTAGTGGCCAATAATATAAATACTCAGCTTTGAGGGCTAAGTGTTCCTCAGAACCTTAGGTTCTCTGAATCAGAAGGTTTACTTGTTGGCTTATTTTTACTCTATATGTTTCATTAAAAACATCTTATCTGACTTTATAATATAAAATTTAAAAAAATAAATTTACCACCAAGTCCACTAAATAAGTGGACTTCAAGAACTATTTAGTAAGTACCTACTTTGTTGCATGCTCTCTGTTAAGTACTGAGAACGCAATGGTGAACTGTCATAGACAAGCCTCTGTTCTCATATAACAGCATCTGGTGAGTTTACAGGTTAGTAAATGGATAGCTGCATCTCAAGGTGACATATCTTAACAATAAAGGCAATAGAGAGGCTCCAGGAGCAAAGAAGAGAGGGAGCTAAGCTTAAAGCAAGGCATTGTTGGGGGGCGGGCAGAGGTCAGAAAAGATTTTGGGAAGGAAATTATGTCCAAATGGAGACAGAAGAATAAAGAATTATTTAGGGAAGACATGTCAGGGAAAAAAGGAATAGATGTGACAAGACCTGGAGAAAAGGATGAGAGAAATGTGCAGGGAAAATTCAGTGTGACTGAAATATCAGGATGAGGACTGAGTCAGAGAGATTAGGCTGGGGAGGTTAGCAGTGGTCAGATTATCCAGAGCTCTGTGAGCACAGTGGAGAGTTGGAGGATGACATAATAAAGTTCACATTCAAGAACCATCACTCTGGCTGTGATGTCAAAGACAAAGGCAAACAGGACAGGAGGCAAAGGGGCTTCATAAGAGACCATCTCACAGTAATGCAGGCAAGAGATGAGGCTGGGTTGAACCAATAATTTAGCAGTGGGGATACAGAGAAAGGATGGACTGGAGAGAGATTTGGGAGGTAGAGGTCATGGGGTTCAGTAATAGATGAAGGGGAGACACAACAGAATCAAGACCTATGCCCAAGTTTCTGACTTTGGTAGTGTTTCCATTATTTGGACTGGGGGGAAGATATTGAGTGGTTCAGGAATATCAGTTCAGATTTAGGCATGTTAAATTGAGATATTTGGGGGATAAACTAGTAGAAATTTTCAATTGACAGGTATGGCTGCAGGTTTAAAGCTCAGGTTAAAAAAAAATCAGACTGAGATGGGATTCTTGGAATTAGCATGTAAGGAGTAACTAAATCTGGTAACATTGTGAGGACACCTGAGGAAATTATATGGGAGAGGAAGAGATCAAAGGCCAGGATAAATCTGTGTGTGTGTGTTAGGCAGTCATGTCTGACTTTTGCAATCTCATGGATTGTAGCCTGCCAGGCTCTTCTGTCCATGCGGAATCTACAGGCAAGAATACTGGAGTGGGTAGCCATTCCATTCTCCAGAGCATCTTCACAACCCAGGGATCGAACTGGGGTCTCCTGCATTGGCAGGTGGATTCTTTACTGTTTAATTTACGAGGCAAGCCCAAGATAAATCCTTATGGAATGCCAAGCTTAATGGAAATAACAGAGGAAGCAAAGTGTACAAAGGAGACGAATAGCCGAACAGGTAGGTGCATATCAAGAGCACAGAGTGTCAGGAAAGTAAAAGGACAAAAGGATTGCACGAACAAAAGAGTCGATAATGGTGGCAGAAGTAACAAGACTATTGGTGACCTTGATGAGGTCAGTTTCAGAGGTGTGGTGGAGACAGAAACCAGCATGCAGTTGGCTGATGAGAAAATAGGATATAAGGGAAGTTGCATTCTTTGACTTCTTGCGTAAATTTCTCATCTTAATTTTTGACTAAAATGTAGTGTAGGAAAAGAGAATATTGTGTTTAATGCACAGTTTTCCTTGGTAGCTCAGCTGGTAAAGAATCTGTCTGCAATGCAGGAGACTCTGGTTGAATTCCTGGGTCAGGAAGATCCCATGGAGAAGGGATGGGCTATTCACTCCAGTATTGTTGGGCTTCCCTGGTGACTCACAGGGTGAAGAATCCACTTGCAATGTGGGAGACATGGATTTGATCCCTAGGTTGGGAAGATCCCCTGGAGGAGGGCAGGGCAACCCACTCCAGTGTTCTTGCCTGGAGAATCCCTGTGAACAGAAGAGCCTGGCAAGCTGCAGTCGATGGGGTTGCAAAGACATGACTGAGTGACTAAGCACACATACACGCACACACACACACACACACACGCACACATGCACACATGCACATGGCCAGAGCCACTGGTAGTATCACATTTTTGACGTCAGTCAAGTACTCCAGAATAGAGCAGTATTAGTAATCACTCTAGAGGTCAGGGTGCCAAGCCTTTCTTTAGTTGTTCTCCTGTAAACAAACTGGAAGCAGAGAGATGAGAAGACTGATAATATAGGTTCTTGGAAACCCAGACTAGGAATGGAGAATAGAAATGCTCAGCAGGGAAATTCCAAGTACTCATCCCCTCTTCTTAAATTCCCTCCTTCCCCCTTTTGTGCTCTCCTTTTATTTTTCCTTTTAAAATTCCATTTTAAAATGCAGGGTCTTTGAAAGTTCTTAGCATCTCAATTACAAGTGAAGTTTTGTCAGAGTGATTGGGAGATGAAATACTGAGGAGGAAAGAGCCAGTGCAGAAGCAAAGAGCTACAAAACCTGACTTTTGTTTACCTCACAAGGTTTACTTAAGTGTCAGCTGCTTTCCAGACTCATTGTGATACCCATCATATTCATGGGAAGTCACGTGAGAGCCATTTCTGTCGCATACTCAGTTACCCCTGACTGCCGTCATCTGGACAGTATAAGTTTTGTAAGTGCTAATCTGACAAATAGACACATTACAAAGGTCAATCCTTGTTTCATTTGGTAAAGAATCTGCCTGCAATGCAGGAGGCTGCCTGCAATGCAGGAAACCTGGGTCTGGAAGATCCCCTGGAGAAGGAAATGGAAACCCACTCCATAATGCTTGCCTGGGAAATCCCATGGACAGAGGAACGTGGTGTGCTACAGTCCATGGGGTTGCACGACTTAGCGACTAAACCACCAGTAATGGCGAATCTTCACCCAGAAGTCTGTGTTGGGTGGAGGTGGATGGATGGCTAGTGAGAAGAAGGAAAGCAAGAAGGTCTTCATAAGAGGCCCTGTGGTTATAGTTATTATTGTTAACCTTGTTTTATCATTAGAACATATAACACGCCATTCACTCCTTTTATGGTGGGGAAAGCACAGGTTTTGGGATAAGATGACTGTTACCTTCTGACTTGTGTTCTTAGGGAATTCACTTTCCTTTTCTGGGTCTCATTATCTCATCTGTCAAGTGGTATTATACTGTGCACATTATGGGGATGTTACAAGCGTAAAAAATCTTTTATGTAAAAGATCACGTATGTAAATTATGATGCACTCCACATACACTAGTTATTATTCGGCATCCAAGTACAATTTATCTTCCTGGAGGGAGGATTGCCTAGATATAACCTATTGTGAACAAGTGCGAGAACTTTTAATACACTAATAGCCTTAGGCCTCAAATCCTGGAGAGCTTATTAGTGCTCGTTAGTGCCCATGCAGTAAGACCTCGCTGACTCTTCTGAGCGTTTTGTGTGCTATAATACTCTTTTCAAACTGTTTTCAGTTATTTCCCCCATACACTCCCCCTCCAAAGTGCCCACTTTTTTCTCTTGCAAGCTCTTTCTCCATGCTTAGCTCTTCCATTTTATAAAGTAAATAATCTTACCCACTCCCACCCACTGGCATACTTTTAATCACTGCTGATACTTAAGCATAGTTTTATGCTTCTACTTCCTCTGTGACAAACATACTCCGAGTGCTAATTAGGACCAACTTGAGCATATGTCAGCAGCCCTTTAACTGTTCTTTTTGAAACAGTTCCAGTTAGTCCTCTTAAATGAACTTCAGAAAAGAACTCAAATTAATTTGCTTCTCAATGTCCAATGGTTCAAACATTGGGTTTCTTTTTCTGCATGGTGACTTCTGGTTAGCAATCAAAGAGCTGCTTTTCTACATTATGATTTTAGCTCAACTTCCTGGGAGTGGAAAGATTCAGTCATTTATGAAACTCCATGATTATTCTTGTCTTTACATTTTGTACTTCCCCAAAATGCTTTCCCTTCTCCTTAACTCTATCTCTTGTTTCATTTGGATTATTCTTTGAGGGCGATATTTCTCATGAAGAGTCATACCAGAAAGTCTAAGATAGGAACATATCTCCAGGGCTTAACACTGGTCACACAGTCAGCACTGGCTACAAAATATGTGGGTCCCCAGACAAAATGAAGCTGTTAAAGTGTTGCACTCAGTATGCTGACAAATATGGAAAACTCAGCAGTGGCCACAGACTGGGAAAAGGTCAGTTTTCGTTCCAATACCAAAGAAGGCCAATGCCAAAGAATAGTCAAACTACTGCACAGTTGCACTCATTTCGCATGCTAGCAAGGTCATGCTCTAAATCCTGCAAGCTAGGCTTCAATAGTACATGAACTGAGAACTTCCAGATGTACAAGCTGAATTTAGAAAAAGGCAGAGGACCCAGAGATCAAATTGCCAACATCCATTAGATCATAGAAAAAGCTAGAGCATTCCAGAAAAACATCTACTTCTGCTTCATTGACTACACTAAAGCTTTTGACTGTGTGGATCACAACAAACTGTGGAAATTTTTTAAAGAGATGGGAATACCAGACCACCTTACCGGCTTCCTGAGAAACCTGTATGCAGGTTTCAAGTTGCAACAGTTGATTCAAGAAGCAACAGTTAGAAGTGGATATGGAACAACAGACTGGTTCCAAATTGGGAAAGGAGTACATCAAGGCTGTATATTATCACCCTGCTTATTTAACTTATATGCAGAGTACATCATGCAAAATGCTAGGTTGGATGAATCACAAGTTGGAATCAAGATTGCAGGGAGAAATATTAGTAACCTCAGATACACAGATGACACCAGTCTTATGGCAGAAAGTAAAGCAGAATTAAAAAGCCTCTTGATAAAGGTGAAGAGGAAAGTGAGAAAGCTGGCTTGAAACTCAACATTCAAAAAACAAAGATCATAGCATCTGGTCCCATCACTTCATGGCAAATAGATGGGGAAAAATGGAAACAGTGAGAGACTTGATTTTGGGGCTCCAACAGTACTCTTGCCTGGAAAATCCCATGGACAGAGGAGCCTGGTAGGCTGCAGTCCATGGGGTCACTAAGAGTCAGGCATGACTGAGCGACTTCACTTTCACTTTTCACTTTCATGCATTGAAGAAGGAAATGGCAACCCACTCCAGTGTTCTTGCCTGGAGAATGCCAGGGACGGCGGAGCCTGGTGGGCTGTCGTCTCTGGGGTCACACAGAGTCAGACACGACTGAAGCGACTTGGCAGTAACATTACTGCAGATGGTGACTGCAGCCATGAAATTAAAGGACACTTGCTCCTTGGAAGAAAAGCAGTGACAAACGTAAATAGCGTATTAAAAACCAGAGACCTCACTTTGCCAACAAAGATCCATATAGTCAAAGCCATGGTTTTTCCAGTAGTCATGTATGGATGTGAGAACTGGACAATAAAAAAGAGTTGAGTGCTGAAGAACTGATGCCTTCAAACTGTAGTATTGGAGAAGACTCTTGAGAGTCCCTTGGACAACAAGGAGATCAAAGCAGTCAATCCTAAAGAAAATCAATTTTGAATATTCATTGGAAGGACTGATACTGAAGCTCCAATATTTTGGCCACCTGATGTGAAGAGCGGACTCATTGGAAAAGGCCCTGAGGCTGGGAAAGATTGAGGGCTGGAGGAGAAGGGGACAACAGAAGATGAGATGGTTGGATGGCATCACTGACTCAATAGACATGAGTTTGAGCAAACTCTGGGAGATAGTGGACAGGGAAGCCTGGAGTGCTGCAGTCCATGGGGTCACAAAGAGTTGGACATGACTGAATGACAGACAAGATGAAAATGCAGGGATATAAAATACTTTTAAGAATTTTAGGACAAGAATAGCATAACATTGAACCAGATGCACAGACTTCCTGCACCAGTATCCTATGTAACTGGTCACACATGAGGTCCTGCATACAACCAGTGTGGTGACACAAATTGATAGTCTTGTTCACTTTACATCCTAATCATGAACTTCACATTTTAAAATAGGTACATACCTTCGATAATCTCTGTAAATAGGTTCTTACTAGATGAGAAACTCAATCCATTTGGCAACTTTTAGTAACTCAGTTATTTTACTTTTATGTGAATTTTCTGACACCCTTTAGTCAATGCCTACCTTAGCTTTGGATTGTAAAACTAATTGGAACGTTTCAGGGAAATGGAATTCTCAGATAGCCATACTTCAATAATGGCATTAACCCAGAAATCGCATTTATTGCAGTTTCATTTGTTAACACAAGTACATTTATGGTGCTGAGAGCTTTTAAAGTCCAAAAAACACTAGAAAGGCATAAACACGAAAGAGTATGCAGTCTGGTAAAACCCGGGAAGCATTTCACGCATGTTTGGGGGCAACCTACGGTATCTGAATTGATTGTTAAATATATTTAATGCTAAATTTGATGGCATCATTACAGTGCCTTGTGTTCTTACATGCATATTTTCAGACCTTCTCCTCCTCCACCTGGGCTAGCCACCACTTAGCCCTGCAGGAAGCTGACTTTCTATGCTTATCTGCAAGGCTAGGGGAGAGCGAGTGGTGTTGATTTTGCTGTATGTGGCCAATTATCTTGACCTTTATGATGGATCAAGCCGTGGCAGGACTAGGAAGCCAAGTCTACCTCCCATTTACATCTCCTTCGAGGGAGCATAGCACATTGCAGTCATGTCAGTTTGTGGTCTTATATTTCACTCCCCAGCAATGCACATCTTGAGACACTGTGATTAGCATCCCTAATTCCTAAAAATTGACTTGCCTTGTTATAACTGGAGACCTGTCGCCTAAAAATACTTCACCTACTGTTCAAAAGGGTATTATTTTAGTGCCCTGGGGATAGGAAAAGTTTTCAACCCACCAGTGCAGGGATTAGTTTTATTTTAAAGTATTTGAAGTGTTTTAGATAACTTAGCTAAGAATGATCCAAGTTCAGTGGCCTCCCAAGAGTCTTTAAAAATCTGCTTCAAGTCCTTATCTGACAACAGTGTGTAAAAAGATGCTTGCATTCTGCATAGCATATTTGGACATCAAGCTCTCCCTCCCCTACGTGTCAGAGAAATTAAGGCACCTTCTGCATCAACCAAACACAAAGGGTGATTTGTTGGGATAAATAGCTTTCTCTTTGAATAGAATTTCTGACTGAATCATCTAGATTTAATCATATGTCTATTGAATAGCATGTGCACTTTTCCTTTTTTTCATATCCCTGTCCACTGAGCAAATAAAGGCATTTCTCTTTTTATTAATTGGGGTATTCATAATTGCCTGTATAATTTTAGAGAAATACATAATTTTGTGATTCACTTAGAGTCAGGTTAAAGTTATATCTCTGAGACACTGAAAGAGCATCATCTCTTCAAATGATCTCTATTCACCAGCTTCAGGAACCACTGACTGACTTAAACCAGTCAGATCAATGTATATGTACAGACAGTTTGAGTCAGACAGCTAGCGTGAATAGGTTTTTTTTCCCCCCAAACCATTGAATTAAGTGACTAAACTAACTGGACTTTTCAGTGGTAATTTGGAAGTGGTATATTTTTTGTTTTGTTTATGAATCTGTGCAGTGAAACCATACATCCAAGGCATATGAAGAAAGCATCTGTTTTCATTTTTTTCATGGTTCTTCACCTGGGTAGGAAAGGATGACATGCTGTCCTTCCCCTCAATAGCAACACGATTGATGACAGCTGCTATCAAAGAGCTTCCATCCTCATTCATGATTATGACTCTCCGTCCTAAGTCTCATTTTTGAGAGGGAGAATCTGAGACAGCCATACTAAGTCAAACAGATTAATCAAATAGGTGTTTTGCTTCTGTGAGTTTCTAAGGTATTCTCTGACCATGTTAATGATTGCTCACAGCTGCACAGGCATTCAGTGTAGTTCAACAAAGTTATTTTGTCAGTTATTGCTTGAATGCCAGGCTACTGTCCTCCTGTTGGTACCTACAACTCTTCATCATTTCATGTAGAGCTCATGATCTAAGTAGAGCTCTTAGATGATACAGTTAAAGAAGTCATGTGTCTAGAGTTTAGCATGTTCAAGCCATAGGTTACTACTCTTTCTCTATAGACATGTGATTGGTGCATGTTGGTTAGAGAAGAATGATAAACTATTTAAAACCATGTATTCATATTTTTATGTATTTTTTGTTTTTGTTTTAATTAATTTATTTTTTTTTACTTTACAATATTGTATTGGTTTTGCCATACATCAACATGCATCCACCATGGGTGTACATGTGTTTCCCATCCTGAACCCCCGTCCCACCTCCCTCCCCATACCATCACTCTGGGTCGTCCCAGTGCACCAGCCCCAAGCTTCCTATATCCTGCATTGAACCTGGACTGGCGATTCATTTCTTATATGATATTATACATGTTTCAATGCCATTCTCCCAAATCATCCCCCGCCTTCTCCCACAGAGTCCAAAAGTGTCCATCAGTGTCTCTTTTGCTGTCTCGTATACAGGATTATTGTTACCATCTTTCTAGATTCCATATATTTGTGTTAGTATACTGTATTGGTGTTTTTCTTTCTGGCTTACTTCACTCTGTATAATAGGCTCCAGTTTCATCCAGCTCATTAGAACTGATTCAAATGTATTCTTTTTAATGGCTGAGTAATACTCCATTGTGTATATGTACCACCGCTTTCTTATCCATTCATCTGCTGATGGACATCTAGGTTGCTTCCATGTCCTGGCTGTTATAAACAGTGCTGCTATGAACATTGGGGTACATGTGTCTCTTTCAATTCTGGTTTCCTCCATGTGTATGCCCAGCAGTGGGATTGCTGGGTCGTATGGCACTTCTATTTCCAGTTTTTTAAGGAATCTCCACACTGTTCTCCATAGTGGCTGTACTGGTTTGCATTGCCACCAACAGTGTAAGAGAGTTCCCTTTTCTCCACATCCTCTCCAGCATTTATTGCTTGTAGACTTTTGGATTGCAGCCATTTTGACTGGCGTGAAATGGTACCTCATAGTGGTTTTGATTTGCATTTCTCTGATAATGAGTGATGTTGAGCATCTTTTCATGTGTTTGTTAGCCATCTGTATGTCTTCTTTGGAGAAATGTCTAGTTCTTTGGCCCATGTTTTGACTGGGTCATTTATTTTTCTGGAATTGAGCTGCAGGAGTTGCTTGTATATTTTTGAGATTAGTTGTTTGTCAGTTGCTTCATTTGCTATTATTTTCTCCCCTTCTGAAGGCTGTCTTTTCACCTTGCTTATAGTTTCTTTTGTTGTGCAGAGGCTTTTAATTTTAATTAGATCCCATTTGTTTATTTTTGCTTTTATTTCCAATATTCTGGGAGGTGGGTCATAGAGGATCCTGCTGTGATGTATGTTGGAGAGTGTTTTACCTATGTTCTCCTCTAAGAGTTTTATAGTTTCTGGTCTTACGTTTAGATTTTTAATCCATTTTGAGTTTATTTTTGTGTATGGTGTTAGAAAGTGTTCTAGTTTCATTCTTTTACAAGTGGTTGACCAGTTTTCCCAGCACCACTTGTTAAAGAGATTGTCTTTTCTCCATTGTATATCTTTGCCCCCTTTGTCAAAGACAAGGTGTCCATAGGTGCGTAGATTTATCTCTGGGCTCTCTATTTTGTTCCATTGATCTATATTTCTGTCTTTGTGCCAGTACCATACTGTCTTGATGACTGTGGCTTTGTAATAGAGCCTGAAGTCAGGCAGGTTGATTCTTCCAGTTCCATTCTTCTATAGCCAAGATTGCTTTGGCTATTCGAGGTTTTTTGTATTTCCATACAAATTGTGAAATTATTTGTTCTAGCTCTGTGAAGAATACCGTTGGTAGCTTGATGGGGATTGCACTGAATCAGAAAACGAAGATCATGGCATCTGGTCCCATCACTTCATGGGAAATAGATGGGGAAACAGTGGAAACAGTGTCAGACTTTATTTTTCTGGGCTCCAAAATCACTGCAGATGGTGACTGCAGCCATGAAATTAAAAGACACTTACTCCTTGGAATGAAAGTTATGACCAACCTAGATAGCATATTCAAAAGCAGAGACATTACTTTGCCAACAAAGGTTCATCTAGTCAAGGCTATGGTTTTTCTTGTGGTCATGTATGGATGTGAGAGTTGGACTGTGAAGAAGGCTGAGTGCAGAAGAATTGATGCTTTTGAACTGTGGTGTTGGAGAAGACTCTTGAGAGTCCCTTGGACTGCAAGGAGATCCAACCAGTCCATTCTGAAGGAGATCAGCCCTGGGGTTTCTTTGGAAGGAATGATGCTAAAGCTGAAACTCCAGTACTTTGGCCACCTCATGTGAAGAGTTGACTCATTGGAAAAGACTCTGATGCTGGGAGGGACTGGGGGCAAGAGGAGAAGGGGACGACAGAGGATGAGATGGCTGGATGGCATCACTGACTCGATGGACGTGAGTCTGAGTGAACTCCGGGAGTTGGTGATGGACAGGGAGGCCTGGTGTGCTGGGATTCATGGGGTCACAAAGAGTCGGACACGACTGAGCGACTGATCTGATCTGATCTGATAGATTGCTTTGGGTAGTATACTCATTTTCACTATATTGATTCTTCTGATCCATGAACATGGTATATTTCTCCATCTATTAGTGTCCTCTTTGATTTCTTTCATCAGTGTTTTATAGTTTTCTATATATAGGTCTTTAGTTTCTTTAGGTAGATATATTCCTAAGTATTTTATTCTTTTCATTGCAATGGTGAATGGAATTGTTTCCTTAATTTCTCTTTCTATTTTCTCATTATTAGTGTATAGGAATGCAAGGAATTTCCGTGTGTTGATTTTATATCCTGCAACTTTACTATATTCATTGATTAGCTCTAGTAATTTTCTGGTGGAGTCTTTAGGGTTTTCTATCATGTCAGGATCATGTCATCTGCAAACAGTGAGAGTTTTACTTCTTCTTTTCCAGTTGATTAACTCTAGTAATTTTCTGGTGGAGTCTTTAGGGTTTTCTATCATGTCAGGATCATGTCATCTGCAAACAGTGAGTTTTACTTCTTCTTTTCCAATTTGGATTCCTTTTATTTCTTTTTCTGCTCTGATTGCTGTGGCCAAAACTTCCAAAACTATGTTGAATAGTAGTGATGAGAGTGGGAATCCTTGTCTTGTTCCTGATTTCAGGGGAAATGCTTTCAATTTTTCACCATTGAGGATATTGTTTGCTGTGGGTTTGTCATATATAGCTTTTATTATGTTGAGGTATGTTCCTTCTATTCCTGCTTTCTGGAGAGTTTTTATCATAAATGGATGTTGAATTTTGTCAAAGGCTTTCTCTGCATCTATTGAGATAATCATATGGCTTTTATTTTTCAATTTGTTAATGTGGTGTATTGATTGATTTGCGGATATTGAAGAATCCTTGCATCCTTGGGATAAAGCGAACTTGGTCATGATGTATGATATTTTTAATGTGTTGTTGGATTCTGATTGTTAGAATTTTATTAAGGATTTTTGCATCTATGTTCATCAGTGATATTTCTGTAGTTTTCTTTTTTTGTGGCATTTTGTCAGGTTTTGGTATTAGGGTGATGATGGCCTCATAGAATGAGTTTGGAAGTTTACCTTCCTCTGCAATTTTCTGAAAGAGTTTGAGTAGGATAGGTGTCAGCTCTTCTCTAAATTTTTGGTAGAATTCAGCTGTGAAGCCGTCTGGACCTGGGCTTTTATTTGCTGGAAGATTTCTGATTACAGTTTCAACTTCTGTGCTTGTGATGGGTCTGTTAAGATTTTCTATTTCCTCCTGGTTCATTTTTGGAAAGTTGTACTTTTCTAAGAATTTGTCCATTTCTTCCACTTTGTCCATTTTATTGGCGTATAATTACTGATTGTAGTCTCTTATTTTTTGAATTTATTTTTTAATTGGAGGAAAATTGCTCTATAATGTTGTGTTGGTTTCTGCTATACAACAACACAAATCAACCATAACTAATATATATATTTCCCTCCTCCTCTCCCCCCATCCCACCCCTCTAGGTATCAGAGAGTGCCAGACTGGGTTCTCTGTGTTATATAGCAACTTCTCACCAGCTATCTATTTTGCACATGATAGTGTATTTATGTCTATGCTACTTTCTCCATTCATCCCATTCTCTCCTTCTCTCACTGTGTCCACAAGTCTCTTCTCTATATTGCATCTCCCTTCTTCCTTGCAAATAGATTCATCAGTACCATTTTTCTAGATTCCATATATATGGAATATATATTAATATACAGTACTTTTCTCTTTCTGACTTACTTCATTCTGTATAACAGACTATAGGTTCATCTGCCTCACTAGAACCAACTCAATTTTTTTTTTCTTTTTTATGGCTGAGTAATATTGCATTGTGAAGGCAATGGCACCCCAGTCCAGTACTCTTGCCTGGAAAATCCCATGGACAGAGGAGCCTGGTGGGCTGCAGTCCATGGGGTCGCGAAGAGTTGGACACGACTGAGCAACTCCCTTTCACTTTTCACTTTCATGCATTGGAGAAGGAAATGGCGGCCCACTCCAGTGTTCTTGCCTGGAGAATCCCAGGGATGGGGGAGCCTGGTGGGCTGTCGTCTATGGGGTCGCACAGAGTCAGACATGACTGAAGCGACTTCGCAGCAGCAGCAGCAGCAATATTGCATTGTATATATGTAGCACATCTTCTTTATCCATTCATCTGTCAGTGGATATCTGGGTTGCTTTCATGCCCTAGCTATTGTAAATAGTGCTGCAGTGAACATTGGGGTACATGTGTCTTTTTCAATTATGGTTTCCTCAGGGTATATGCCCAGTAGCAGGATTGTTGGGTCATATGGTAATTTTGGAGAGGGAAATGACAACACACTCCAGTATTCTTGCCTGGGAAATCCCATGGACCGAGGAGCCTGGCAGTCTACAGTCAATGGTGTCACAAAGAGGAGGACACACCTGAGTGACTGAACAACAACAACAGTGGTAGTTTTATTCCTAGTTTTTTAAGGAATCTCCATGTTGTTCTCTATAGTGGCCATATCAATTTACATTCCTACCAATACTGTAAAAGGTTTCCCTTTTCTTCACATCCTCTCTAAAATTTATTTGTAGATTTTTTGATCATGACCATTTTGACTGGTGTGAGGTGATATCTCCTTATAGTTTTTATTTGCATTTCTCTAATAAAATTAGTGATGTTGAGCATCTTTTCAAGTAAAACCATGTATTTAAAGAGGCAGTTACCGTGATTTACTGGGGCTTGGTTGAAGAAGAAACTTCTTAGTAAGACCCTGAACCATTGACTGAATGAAGTCAAAGGCACTGGTAGCTCATTGCATAAAAGTGAGTAATAATATAGAGCAACGTTTCTCAGCCTCAGGAATATTGATGTTTTAGATTAGATAATTCTTTGTTGTGATGGACTGATCTGTGCATAATGGGATGTTTTGCAGCATCCCTGCTCTCTACCCAATAGTTCAGTAGTTTACCCTCTCCCAGTTGTGACAACTAAAAATGTCTCTAGATATTGCCAGTTGTCTTCTCAGGGCAAAATTCCCTTCACTTGAGAACTGTTGGTACAGAGCTTTCCAATATGGAAAGCACGTTGATCTTGTCAATAATTCTGTTAGAGATTTTTTTAAACCCTTGTTTTACAAGAGGAAACTGACGTTCAGAAAAGTAAAGTTACTTGCCTAAAGGCTCACAAGTAGTATGTGATGGAGATGGAATTCAAACTCAGACAGGCCTTCTGAAACCATATTGGGTGTTCTTTTATTACACAAGAGAAAAAAGATATAGTATCATCTCTGAATTCGGTTTTTTCTTCTTTTAGTTGGGTTTCCCAGGGTTTACATTACTTGAATTGAACCAAAATTATTCTCAATGTCCCAAGGGGCACTTAATGTTTAGTCTTTTAGTAGGACATTAATTTCTTATTTGGTCTTTAGTGCCAATAGTCCAATATTCAATATGTTGACAAGAGTGTATCAGGTTAGTGTTAAGAGCCATACAACTTTTCTTAGAAATCATCTTATATTTTAGTAAGATGAAGAAACATTTTTTTACTTCAGTAAGGTTGTAGATATAGATTTCTCTTCAACTTAAAATTTGTTAATGCTTCAAGTCCACATTAACAATTCACACTCAAAGGTTGGTTGATTAAAAAATAGATTCACTTTTTTATGTCAAAATCTCTAAGCAATCAAGAAGAGAAAAATTGTTTAAGACATCCTCATGTGCAAATAAAGAACTGTCTTTAAGAACCAACTTCAGATCAGTCTGTGTTGGCACATTGAGACATATTCCATGGCTACTGAGTACCAAGGCTAATATTCAAATATTTATTCTTTACCACAGTGAAACCTTTCTTACAATGCCAGAAATAAAATGCAGCATATCTTTTCATAAGACAAAATCATTTAGTCAAATAAATAAATGGACAGTAACCTCTAAGATTTACTTAAGTTTCAAGGTTCATTCATGATAGAACCTGTACATAGGCCTATAGTTCAGCAAGACAACTCTGTAATGGCTGAATTTTAATCTACTCAACAAATATTTCAATAAAGAGACTGAGGAAACTGTTCTAATTTCCTCTTAAAATGTTCCTCTGTTAAAAAGGAAGAAGAATGGTATGAACCTGCCAGTATTGCTAAGGAGGCATATAGTTTCTGCTACTAGATGATAGTGGCGTTTCTAAGGCATACAGAGTAACAGTAGTTTAGTGGTTTCTCAAAATGTCAAACATAGACTTGTTGTATGGCTAGACAATTCCACTTCTAGATATATACCCAAAAGAATTGAAAATAGAGATTCAAACAAATACTAGCAAAAGTTCATAGCAGCGTTATTCATCAGCATCCATCAACAGATGAATGGGTAAACAAAATATGGCATATATAAACAATGGAATATTATTTAGCCATAAAAAGGAATGATGTTCTGGTACATGCTACAACATGAATGTATCTTAGAAACATGCTTAGTGAAAATAAGGCAGACACAAGAAAGCAAATATTATATGATTCCATGTGTATCTATAAATATCTTAAATAGGTAAATTCATAGAGACAGAAAGTAGATTAGAGGTTATCAGAGACTAGGGGAGGAGAAAAAGGAGGACATTTAATGGCTACAAAGCTTATGTTTGGGATGATGAAAAAGTTTTGGAACTAAGTAGTAGTGATAATTACACTACATTCTGAATATGATTAATGCCAATGAGTGAAACACCTAAAATGGTGAATATGGCAAATTTAATGTTATGGGTGTGTGTATTTACCACAAAAAGTGAAATATTTTAATTTATGTGATAAATTAAAGGCTGAAATTCCTAATGCACAAAGCAACTTGAAATCCATAAGGAAAAGCTCAATACTCATCAAAAAATGGACAAAGGGAATAAGTAGGCAATTTACAGAAGAAATCTTATGATAATAAATATATAAAAATATAATATGATCATCCTTGCTTATAGTAAAATAAATAAAAATAAGATATTACTTTTATTCCTAAGGGAAAAGGAGTTAAAGGACACAATGCAATCAAAAGAGAGTGGCTGAGTGGATTAATAGACAGGATCCAGCTACATGCTGCCTACAAAAGACTCACTTCAGAAATAAGGACACAGAGGGAAAATGAAAAATGAAGGGATGGAAAAAGATATTTTGTGCAAATGGAAATAAAAAGCTGGGCTAATTACACTCATATTAGACAAAATAGACTTTTTTTTTAAATTTTATTTTATTTATAAACTTTACAATATTGTATTGGTTTTGCCAAATATTGAAATGAATCTGCCACAGGTATACATGTGTTTCCCATTCTGAACCCTCCTCCCTCCTCCCTCCCCATACCATCCCTCTGGGTCGTCCCAGTGCACCAGCCCCAACCTGGACTGGTGACTTGTTTCATGTATGATATTATACATGTTTCAGTGTCATTCTCCCAAATCTTCCCACCCTCTCCCTCTCCCACAGAGTTCATAAGACTGTTCTATACATCAGTGTCTCTTTTGCTGTCTCATATACAGGGTTATTGTTACCATCTTTCTAGATTCCATATATTTCTGTTAGTATACTGTATTGGTGTTTTTCTTTCTGGCTTACTTCACTCTGTATAATAGGCTCCAGTTTCATCCACCTCATTAGAACTGATTCAAATGTATTCTTTTTAATGGCTGAGTAATACTCCATTGTGTATATGTACCACAGCTTTCTTATCCATTCGTCTGCTGATGGACATCTAGGTTGCTTCCATGTCCTGGCTATTATAAACAGTGCTGGGATGAACATTGGGGTACACGTGTCTCTTTCCCTTCTGGTTTCCTCAGTGTGTATGCCCAGCAGTGGGATTTCAAAATAGACTTTTAAACAAAAACTGTACTGAAAAACAAGGGTGTTACCTAATGATAAAGGAGTCAATCCAGCAAGAAGAAATGACATTTATAAATATGTATGCACCTAACATAGGAACACCAAAACATACAAAACAAATATTAAAAGACCTAAAGGGAGAAATTGACAGCAATATAATATTGTTGGGGACTTGTACACCCCATTTACATAAATGGCTAGATCAACAAAAAAACATAGAGCATATGTTAGGCCATAAAACAAGTCTCAATGAATTTTAAAGGATTGAAATTCTTTATACCACAGTGGTATGAAACTAGAAGTCAATTAGAAGAAGAAAACTGGAAAAATTACAAATGTGTAGAGATTAAACAATATGCTACTGAATAACCAATATATCATTGAAGAATAAAAAAAATTAAAAATACAGATAGACAAATGAGAACAGAAATACAATACACCAAAATTGATGGGTACAGCAAAAGTGGCTCTAAAAAATAAGTGAATAGCAATACAGGTCTAACTCAAGAAACAAGAAAAATCTCAAACAGTCTAACTTCACACCTAGAGGAACTAGAAAAAGAAGAACAAATGAAGCCCAAAAATAGTGGAAGGAAGGAAATACTAAAGATTGGAGTAGGAAAAAAAATGAAATAGAGACTTAAATAGCAAGAGAAAGCAATCAATGGGAAACTAAGGGCTGGTTCTTTGAAAAGATAAACCAAATTGACCAACCTTTAGCTAAACAAGCCAAAATAAAAAGAAGGCTCAAATAAACAAAATAAAAAGGAAAGATAAGAAATTACAGCTGACACCACAGAAATGTGAAAGATCATGATACTACTGTGAACAATCTTATGCTAACAAACTGGACAACCAGTCACAGCCATTAGGGGGACAAAAGTATTCAAATTGGAAAGAAAGCTATTCAGATCATAAAAAAAGAAGTAAAACTCACTGTTTGCAAATAACAAGACTCTTTATACAGAAAACCCCAAAGATTCCACCCCAAAACTGTTAAAATTAATAAACAAATTCAGTAATGTTGCAGGATGCAAAATCAATACAAATGTGTTTCATTTTTATACACTAATAATGAACTAGCCAAAAGAAAAATTAACATGATCCCATTTACAATTGCATCAGAAAGAATAAAATACCTAGGAACAAATTTAACCAATGATGTGAAAGACTTGTACACTGAAATCTAAGACACTCGATGAAAAAAAAAACTGAAGAAGAGGTACAGCTGCAAGTAAGGTAAAATTGAGGTGAAACAAACAGAAAATTGTGGAGGTTTTGTTGGGATGGAGGTGGGATCAAGATGGTGGAATAGGAATACTCTGAGCCCACCTCCCTCCATGAACGTGTCAAACTGTATATAGAGCAACTCTCTCTGAGAATGACATGAAGACTGGCAGAACAGCTCTTCTACAACCAAGATTATAAAGAAAGAACCACAAGGAGTCTGGTAGGAGGGGAGAAGTGATTTTCAAGTCAGGACCACACTGGTGTGGGACCCAGAAAAGCAGGGGGACATCACAGACTCTGAGGTCTTCCCTGAGGGTTGAGGGGCTCGAGCCCTGTATTGGTATCTCAGTCATGGAATCCAGCACTGGGAAGATTAATCACCTTGGCTGGTTTAAAAATAAAACAAATGAAGAAAACAAAATAAAACTCCTTGATACAGAGAACAAAATAGTGATAGCCAGAAGGGAGGCAGCTGGAGGTGGGGGTGGGGAAAATTGGTGACAGAGGTCAAGAAGAACAGTCTTTCATTCATAAAATAAAAATGCCATGGGAAGTTGAATTGAACATAAAAAAAGGTCATGGAGATGTAATGTACAGCATGGTGATTATAGTCAATAATATTATATTGAATATTTTGTAACTTTGGTGACAGAGGATAACTTACTGTGATCATTTCACAGTGTATTCAAATATGAAAATATTATGTTCTGTACTTGAAACTAATATAATGTTATATGTCAATTATACTTCAATTTTTTTTAAAAAAAGGGATATTATATGTATGCCTAGTTTTTCTATTTTGTATCTTTTACAATAAAAAGGTAAATAAAGGCTAATAAAGAGGTAGGCAAATGGGAATATTTCTTTACAGGAGAACTTTGTGCTATGTCTGTGATTAAATCAATCACATGTATTCTTTAGGTTAAAATAATATGTAAATCACAGTATTTCTATTTACTGTCCTTCAGTTCAAGAACTGAATATGATAATTTCAGTGTTTCAGAGGGTAAAAATAGCCCAAGACTCATAGAAGAAATTTAGAAAAATTAGTTACTTACCAAAAAAAAAAAAAAAAGGTGGAGTTGGTGGTAATGAAACTTCACTTTTAAAATTCAACGAGGCATAATCACTAATCTTCAGGGAGGTCAGGTTGAGGAGAGAAGAAAGATGTGGTTTAGAGAACACTTTTGAAGCTGATGAATGATTTAAGTACTGAGGGGCTTCCCAGGTGGCGCTAGTGATAAAGAGCCTGCCTGCCAATGCAGGCAATGGCACCCCACTCCAGTACTCTTGCCTGGCAAATCCCATGGACGGAGGAGCCTGGTGGGCTGCAGTCCATGGGGTCGCTGAGGGTCGGACACGACTGAGCGACTTCACTTTCACTTTTCACTTTCATGCATTGGAGAAGGAAATGGCAACCCACTCCAGTGTTCTTGCCTGGAGAATCCCAGGGACGGGGGAGCCTGGTGGGCTGCCGTCTCTGGGGTCACACAGAGTAGGACACGACTGAAGTGACTTAGCAGCAGCAGCAGCCAATGCAGGAGACTTAAGAGGCATGGGTTTGATCCCTGGGTCGGGAAAATCCCCTGGAGAAGGAAATGGCTAGCCACTCCAGTATTCTTGCCTGGAGAATCCCATGGACAGAGGAACCTGGCGGGCTATGGTCCATAGGGTTGCAAAGACTCAGACATGACTGAAGCAACTTAGTAGGTACCAGGCATGGTTAAGCCCAATGGGGATGAGTGAGGACAGTGGGTCCCCAAGCCCCATGCTCATGGAAGGCCTCCTGTGGGCTAACCAGTTTCAACACAGAGATATCCTGACAGATCAGGCAGAAGGAAACTCTCTTGCCCTGGTACCGGTCATACCAACTGGGGTACACTGAAAACCGATTTTTGTAAATATAATTTTTATATTGACAATCATATAGCATTGTATTTTACATATATTTATAGCACTAACATATTAGGCATTAGTGCTATAAATATAGCATTTTAAACTTTAAATATAAAACACTTTTGCTAACTCTGCTTTAAAATATTTTAATAAACCAGGAGTTTCAAAATATGAAAGGGCCTGGGCTTTGTCCAACCTCTGAGAGGCATTTATCATGGATTAACAAATTGGAAATGCTGAAAATCCCCTTATAGGGTTTGTCAATTTGCAGATTATTTACCTGGATATGTAATTGAGCAATACTGTGACTGGTCTGCTAGTTATGATTATGGGGGCCTCCCAGGGGGTCATATTAATACCAAAATTACTTAGCTCTTTATTAATCAATTATGGGCTGCTTTATTTAAGAGATGCAGGGAGTTTGCAGCGGTGGAAAATCCACTGGGCTTAAGTTTCTTATTAAATCTTCTGCAGGTTTTTTCCAACATGTGATACATAACAGAGTTCTATGACATGATAAGAAAGCAAAGTATACCATTTGCAATTCTAAAAGAAAATTACAGGTAACTGAACTCCAAAAGCAGTAATAATTAGAATAGCAAGAGGTGCTGAGATAACAGCAAATAAAATCCTATGGACATCTTGTGGTTATTTTGGAGAAATCATTACCTACTTTAATCATTTGGATTATGTGTACTGGGAATGCACTCATCATTAGGGGTCTGATAGATGTGTAATTTGACTCTGGATGTCAATAGGATCACAACTCTAGATAGTAAATATTGTAAACAGTAAATATTGCCAGTTGCTTATGATGCCTGCATAACAAGTGGAAAAAAATCTTACAAATTGTAACTTGGATCTCATCAGTATATTTGCTCTATTTATTAGTTTATGGCTAATAAACTTCTTTGTGAGAAGGAACATGACATTTCTCTTGGGAAGTTTTATTTTCTCTTTCATTTTTTTCAACTTAAAAAAATGTTTCTGGCCCAAATGGACTGATATACAGAACATTCAAACTGATATTTTTGTGCTTGCTTGTTTCCCTTAAAAAGACTAGTCTTTCCTGTTGGTAACAAAAAATAGTGCATTGGTCCAGTGGTTAACACAACTATATTAAATTGACAGTATAACTGTATACTGATCAGACTATCCAAGACACAGAGGTAAAGCCTGGTACTAGGGAGAAAATCAGAGGGACTCATTCATGTAGGAGATATGCTCTGAACTTAATATATGCCAGATATGATACCAGATGCCCTGGGTATGTCCTCTTGTTATGTGGCCAACACCAAAAATTGCTAAATTCAACTCTGAGTCTTTACTGGGAAGCCACAAATTAAGGAATGCCTTTGTTGGGTTTGAAGTTAATTATTAATAAGTGGATGACCAAAACATCTTTTTCTCTTATGAATTTCCAAAATCTTAAACCCTATCATAAAAACAATGTTAAACCTTGTAGAGGATGAAACTACCTTAAAATAAATCAGTATTTTCGAAAGTTTTGCTATTTATAGTACATATTTGAGCGTTTTGCAGTAGAAAGGTGATTTGCTCTTTACTTCCTAGAAAAATGACCAAAGTGGAAAGATGTGATGATACATTTAGTGGAGGAAGTTAAATTGTGGATTTATCAGAAATTTGGAGAAATGAAGATAAGGACTGGGGGGCTGTACTTGGTTACCTATTCCAGTGATCAAAAACATGATGCTGGTGCAATAGCAATACCAAAGGAACAGATCATTTCTGACCCAGCATTTGCATGACTCAGCCTCACTCACCTCACCCTAATTCAGGCCTAAGCACCATGTTACCAGCCCAATGGCCTCTCACAACCATTCTGTCCCTCTCCTTTGACAGATGGGGGTTGGGTTGGGTGAGGTCTCAGGAACCTGAGCTAGATGGGGACTTATTACCTTCAGATGCAATTGCCACCAGGGAAATATTAATAGCAGGGTCCTAAAAGAAAGGTAGGTAAGAGGCAGAATAAACAGCTCACGCTGGTGGAGGGCAGGGGGGTGGGGGTAGAGCGGTTCCAAATGGAGCTCAAGGTAGAAAGGCAGCCAAAGGACAAAGTTAGAGACAAAGATAAATGTTGCTGCTGAATGAGGATGTGGGGAGATGAAGTATAAATCAGTGTTGGTCGCTTAGTCATGTCTGACTCTTTGCAACCTCAAGGACTGTAGCGCACAGGTCTCCTTTGTCCATGGAATTCTCCAGTCAAGAATACTGGAGTGGGTAGCCATTCCCTTTTCCAGGGGATCTTCCTCACCCAGGGATCAAACCTGGGTCTCTTGCATTGCAGATGGATTCTTTACCGCCTGAGCCACAAGGGAAGCTGGAACCTGTAATAGTTCCTGAGTCATCTGTGGACATCTGCATGGTCTTTTGGTATCCAGTTTCCATAGCTTTTAGGAGAGCTCCCAGAGCTTTGAAAGTGATGGCCAGAGACAAATCATTTATCTGTTTTGGTATTTCTAATCATCCGACAATACACCCTACTGAATTTATGTACTTTCCCCATTATATCAGCCTTATACTACTTTTTTATTTCAGTCTTGAGAGAAGGGAGCTCAAGATACTGGACATCTGCTCTCCTTTCTGGAAGACCGATAATATGAGCACACTCTCAATTGGGTTGAACGCGGCCTCTTAGCAGTCCTACGGTGGACCAGGCAGCTGCATACCTGAGGCTCAAAAAGGCTGAATAAATTATCCAAGAAACTGGTAGAACTTGAATGAGCCCAACCCAGGAAGGCTACTAAGGAAAGTTTGAAAGCTTGAAGTGTCAACAAATTTAGCAGCCTCTCAAACAACCAAGAAGCATTTCTCATATGCACTTTCTTCTACCACCATCATCACCACCAAATTCACAGGGGCACATTTCCTGAGGATAGTTTGTCTAATGAGCTAGTCAATCTGAAAACAAAAGCCCCTTCTGGGAGTTTCCATTGTGAGGAAGTTTTCTGCTCTTTGTGATGAAAACGGAGGAAGCTGATGCCCCAGAATCTAAATCTGCCTTGCTCAATTTCTGCATAATAGGTTAGAAGGTACAAATGAGAGAGAGAAGAAAAATGAATATTTTTAATACTTGCATTTGTTTAATTTCTTAGGAGAGTATATTAATAGACTATTCTTTTAGAAGAAGTAAATTAACTTTATACAATGTTTAAGGAATACTGTATATGTAAGATCAAATGAGGGGAAAGGATAGTTTTGCCAAAGGCAACTGTTATCAAGGTTCTAAAATTAATTGGATGCTTTAATTGAGGTAGATTACTAGCTAATGCTTGCTTGAATACAGTAATTCTCCTATTAAATTATCTTTGAATAATTACCTGAAATTTCTCAGCTGCAGGGACTGATGGCTATTTAATTGCACACTGATGTTGCTATATAATTACTTAACAAGGTGTCCTGTAATAGTTTAATTCCCTTTTTACTGAAAAAAGTGGATGATAAAGTAACTACAAATACCTCTTTCATAAAAAATAAATTGCTATAGATTTTTTCCTTCAGATTATTTGATATTTCAAGGTAAATGAAATTATTTCTAAATTTTTTATTTATAATTCAAGTATTGATTTTTAAAATAGACTAGAGCCTCTCTAACACATAATACATTAGATAACATTTCAAAGGGTTGGAATTGTCATTTTTAATTTTTTACTTATCATGAGTATTTTATGTTATTAAATGCCCAGGAAGCCACTCTTTTCATTTTTATTGCATAGTTTATCTAAGGTTTTCAAATTAGGTATGCAATCATTAAATGAATAATTAAATATTATTTAAATGTGGCCATATGTCATGTGACAGTAGTATGACAGAAAATTAAATTAATTTCTTTAAATTATTTTGCAAACAATCTCCAAAGCAGGTAGTTTCCACCAAGACATCAATATATTAGCATTTAGAATATTGCTACAAACATTACTGGAATATCAATAGCAAATATCATCTTATCAGGTTAACCTAATTGACCTCTATAACAATCTTGACACTAAAGTCAAAAAGCAAAAGACTAAATATATTTTGACAACTTTTCTTTCTTATATAATTTGGTGATATAGAAACTAGTAAAATCTTAAGAAGGTACCGCTGATTGGGATGTTGCCTGAAAAAGCAAATTAACATTAGTATATTTCCAGTCTTGCACATTAAATATATTTCCAAGATTTGTCCTAATGATTTAACATTGTATAAATGACCTTGCTCCTAGAATAACATGTTTGTTGAGCTTGAAAAACTAGAATTGAACACTGTTTAAATAAATTAGGAGGATGGGTCACAATAACAAGATGAAGTTTGACAGATTCAAGGCAATTTCATTCCCATACAAAAGATAGACAAGAATGGTCTTTTCCCTATGGCAGAGATAGTACTTAGTCACTGTGGAAAATAACTAAATATGAGACTTTCTGTTAGACCTTTCTTTAAGCAAAACTAATACTGAAATATATAGATGAGAATGCAGAATACAGGTCTAACCATCTTAAACACTGGTTTATAAAGAACTGGGGATACCAAAGTTAATTTCCATTTTTTTAAAAAATCAAAGTTCATAGGTATAATATATGCATCACACATATTATTAAACCCTTCAGTATCTGCAAGGTATTTGTCCTGGCTCCATTATGAACAGTTTAATTCTACTTGTGATAAAATTTTTAAATCAGGTGAAAATATGGCACAGAATACCACTTGTGATTATTAGCTAGGAATATAAACAATGCAGATGAAATCATTCTCCTACATTACAGCTATAGCTGGATCCGCTGCCTGAGAAGTACAGCACACAGGGAAATGTATACTGTGATTTGTGCAAGGATGCATAACCTAACACCCTGGCCCCATGGAAGCAGGTATAATGAATTCTGATTCTGCAGCTAGGGAAAACTATAGCAGCCACTGTATCTTTGAGATCTTTAAGATTAAAATGGAGTTTTAAAATTATGTTAAATGAGAAAGAGCCAAGGTGTTGGGGCCATTTCGATCTTTTGGCCCCTAACAATATTTAAAACCAAAGTCAAACAGAAACCACTTGCTACAGTCTGTGAGGAAGAAGGAATGAGGTGATGCAGAGTCAAGAGGGAATTTGGTGGGATGGGAATGGTGGAGATGGAAGTGAGGAAGATACAGAACATGAAACAATAATCTTAGTGATTCCCAAAAGGCTGTGTGTCCCAAGGTGAAATTCTTTGGTTGCTTATGAACACTGCAATTGTGACCACTCTTTTATGGCCCGTGTCACTCATATTCTTCTAGTATCATGGTTATCGTTTAGTCGCTCAGTTGTGTCCGATTCTTTGCAACCCCATGAAAGGCAGCACGCCAGACTTCCCTGTCCTTCACCATCTCTGTCCTTCACTAGTATTGTGGAGAGGATGCCAAAAAGCAGCAGGATTCTGTCTCAAACCTGTGACGAAAAGGAAAATTGGTAAAGTCCTGTTTTTGGAAACCTTCTCCACAATGCAGACACCTGGCCAAGCCTGTGATGAGCATGTACGTAAGGCACTCCTTCCCCAGAACCTGTCCCACTGGTGTGTGGGGACAAGGCACCCATGGCACAAGACAGTGGGCCCATTTGCCATGTACACTCGGGTAGTTAATTTTTCTTTTTAATAATAATACTATGGCAAGCATAACAAATAGCCTCAGAGGTTTCCTGTGGATGCTACAGTTTCTTATTTCTGCAAGTAGCAATTGTGGATAAGTCTCTCTTTTCATTTAGGAAATATGTTCTTTACCAGAAAACTCAGTACCATTATCTTTTTTAAAAAGGCCTTAATTTTGTTTATTTAAAATTGGAGCTCTATTCTAATCACATGATTTAATCAGTGGGAGTGGTAGTCTCATACCACTGTTGTATTTGACTTCAGAATCAGCTATGTTTGCTTTCAAAAATAGAAGTGGTCCTTGAATAAAATGAATAGTCTGATTTATTAAGAATGGACTTCATTTTCTTGTATGGCTTTTCCTCAAATGGAAATATGTATCTCAGAAGTAATTACACAGGAAATCGTCCCTCAACTCACACATCCGCTCACCCCTAAAATAAAATGAAACTTCTTCATGTGGTTCCAAAAGGAAGGAGACATCATCTCTGTTCCTTGTCTCAGTGATGCATCTTCTGCCAAAAGACAAATGTCAAATTGAATAGACAAGACAAAACAGAACTGTCTTCATCGGGAGCAAGCTGCTTTGTCTTGCATGGTGTAGATGTGTGTCTACAGTTGTGTCACTCACTGTTCAGTGATTGAGATCAATTCTTCATTGGGATTCATGTTTTCACCATAAATGAAAGACCACAATTAGGTCGAACTTTGATCAATCTTTCTGCCAACAGATCTGAAATCAAATTTTAAGCCTGACCAGAGCTCATGTTCTTCCTCTATTCCAGTACAAAAGCTTGGAACCACAGCATCATTGAAGCATCCTTGAAATCATTTGTGTTTCACTGGTGATGTGAGATACGGCAGTTCTTTCATTCCACAAACTAGATGGCTTTTTTCTACTTTCATTGAAGGAGAATTATTTAAGCTTTTATGGCCTTGTCCTCTCACTGGCAGACCTATGATTTCAAACTATGATGAGTATTTCCCAAACTTTATCGTGCTTCATAATCACCTGGAGCTTGATAAAAATGCATTTTTCTAGGCCTTCCACCAGAGATTCTGGTTTAATAGGACTGGGGTGGGCCTCAGGCATCTGCATTTTTAACACACTCCCCAAGTGACTCTTCAAACTTTGAACACGCACTTAGATATCTCTGTGGTCCCTTTAAGATTCTAACAACTGCCATCAATTTGTGAAATCTTAGAGCTGGCAGGTCTTCTAAAAATTGAGTGCAATTATATATAAACTGGTTGCATAATACAGATGATGAACTGTGTCAGGTAACAATAATTAAACAACTAACAAACATTTGTTGAGTATTTCTTAAATTTAGGCAAATGTTATTTTAAGGACTTTGTATTAGCTCATTGATCCTCAAACAGTATTAGGAGGAAAGTAATATTACTATTGTCTGTTCCAAAGGTGTGGGATCTGAGGCCTAGAGAGGTTAAGTTGTTTACTCAGGATTGGACAGGACTTGGGGGATGGGCAGGCACCTGCCTGTGTTGAAAAGAACATTCTAGGTGGAGAGAGCGGAAGGAGCAAAAGCCCAGATCTATTAAGTTTAGGAATTATTCAACGATAGCAAGTGCTACTATGCCTGGGGCTCAAGTGGCTTTGGGAAGAGTGTGAGAAGGGAGGAGAGAGGGGAGAAGAGAGAAATTAGACCTACCTAAAACCGAAAAAATAGCTCAGGATCTCGTTTATGGAGGGACTTAGGTGGTATGCAATTTGGGCTCTTCTACCTTTTTACTTTCTGTTATAGAGTTAAACTGGCAAAAGAAAGGTCAGCTGTATTTATAATGTCCATATCCTTTATAATCCAAATAATTTCACTCCTGGACTTTTAAATGCATAAACAGAAATGCATGTTAGAAGTTATGTACAAGACTATTTTTATCACAGTTTATAAGTAACTTTCAAATTTTAACTAAAATTTTGGCAACAATGTAAATGTTTGACAATAGGAGATTCCTGCAATCAATCTTTGTATATGCATATGATGGAACTTCATTTAGCCATTCAAATAATTTCGGCAAATATTTAAGGTCAAAAAAATGTTCAGAATATAATATTACTCTTAAAGCAAATTTATGAAACAAGTACATAGAACAGTATAATTTCAATTTTATGAAAATTATGTAAAGATGTAGAGTTATACTATTATGTATACTTAATACTAGTACGATGCATGCTTAATATATATGTATTAAAAATACTGAAACATTGACAGGTTCTCACATCAAACAGTGATTATGCATGGTTTTCATATTTTTAATATTTGTCCATGTTTTATAGATTTTTCTCTATGAGTCAAAGTTTTATTTTGTAAAATAACTGTAATAAAACATATCATTTAGAAATATTATCAATATGAACTGAAGCAAAAAAAATTTTCTAGTAACCAAAGCATTTAATCAGGAAACCCTAATTCTATGAATTCCAGTTAAATTTATTTCCATTTTCCAAACACAAATCTTCAGCATCATCCCAAAGTTTTGTTAGTTGCTTTCGTATCTATTTTTTCTGCGAACTCACCTGCATGGAAATTCAGAAGCTTTGCAGCTTAGCAGTGTTCCCTCACTGCTCTGCAAATTCATAGCGAGGCATAATGCCATAACATAACAGTGTCCATGCCGTGGCTCAAGGATCCTGTGTGTGGAGGGTGAGATGGCGGGGGGAACTAGATTATTTCTTCTTTCTCTTCTGGCCAAGCAATGTAGAAAGTGACTGTGGCAGTGGTAGCTGGCTATTTCCAAAACTTCCCAAAGCTTCCTGAGGCTAACCACAATCAATACTCACTGAAAAAAGAGATTAAAAATTGTTTACAATTCTCCCCTTAAAGTCTAAAAGGCTTTGCTGAAGAGTGGCTAGCGCATGAAGTCTAGCTAGCACATGAAATTTTTGAGGCATATGGCACTTGTTTGGACAAAAGAGTAATGGTCTTACTTACAGACAATAGAATCTTTGGAGGTGGAGAGTCTGATGTTTTTTATTCCATGAACAGCATTCTAGGTGTACTCTCTGGAGCTGCCACCATGGTGTTAGCCAGCTATAGGGAAATAATAAATATAGTGTTCCCTCTGTGCTCTATGTGTTAACTTGACATATAATATTCACAATCACCCTATGATATAGGTGACATTGTTATCCCCTTTTTACAAGTGAAGAAACTAAGACACAGAGAGATTTAAAAAATTGTCCAAGTTGATATTATCACCATATCTTGGGGATTTATACATGTCATTCACCAGTGGCTCAGGATGACAAAGCACTTTATGTGATCCAAGAGAAGGGAATGGCAAACCACTTCAGTATTCTTGCCTTGAGAACCCCATGAACAATAATGAAAAGGCAAAAATATAGGACACTGAAAGATGAACTCCCCAGGTTGGTGGCTCCCAATATGTTATTGGAGATCAGTGGAGAAATAACTCCAGAAAGAAAGAAGAGACGGAGCCAAAGCAACAACACCACCCAGTTGCGGATGTGACTGGTGATAGAAGTAAAGTCCAATGCTGTAAAGAGCAATATTGCATAGGAACCTGGAATGTTAGGTCCATGAATCAAGGTAAATTAGAGTGGTCAAACAAGAGCTGGCAAGATTGAACATCTATATTTTAGGAATCAGTGAACTAAAATGGACTGGAATGGGTGAATTTAACTCAGATGACCATTATATCTACTACTGTGACAAAAATCCCTTCAAAGAAATGGAGTAGCCATTGTAGTCAACAGAAGAGTCCAAAATGCAGTACTTGGATGCAATCTCAAAAACAACAGAATGATCTCTGTTTGTTTCCAAGGTAAACCATTCAATACCACAGAAATCCAAGTCTATGCCCCAACCACTAATGCTGAAGAAGCTGAAGCTGAATGGTTCTATGAAGACCTATAAGACCTTCTAGAACTAACATCCCCAAATGATATCCTTTTCATTATAGGGGACTAGAATGCAAACAGAAAAGGCAATGGCACCCCACTCCAGTACTCTTGCCTGGAAAATCCCATGGATGGAGGAGCCTGGTAGGCTCCAGTCCATGGGGTCGCTAAGAGTCAGGCAGGACTGAACGACTTCACTTTCACTTTTCACTTTCATGCATTGGAGAAGGAAATGGCAACTCACTCCAGTATTCTTGCTTGGAGAATCCCAGGGACAGAGGACCCTAGTGGGCTGCCGTCTATGGGGTGGCATAGAGTCGGACACGACTGAAGCAACTTAGCAGCAGCAGCAGGACACAAAAGTAGGAAGTCAAGAAATACCTACAGTAACAGGCAAATTTGACCTTGGAGTACAGAATGAAGCAGGGCAAAGGCTCATAGAGTTTTGGCAAGAGAACACACTGGTCATAGCAAACACTCTCTTCCAACAACACAAGAGAAGACTCTACACATGGACATCACCAGATGGTCAATACTGAAATCAGATTGATTATATTCTTTGCAGCCAAAGATGGAGAAGCTTTATACAGTCAGCAAAAAAAGACCGGGAGCTGACTGTGTGTGGCTCAGATCATGAATTCCTTATTGCCAAATTCAGACTGAAATTGAAGAAAGTAGAGAAAACCACTATACCATTCAATATGACCTAAATCATATCCCTTATGATTATACAGTGGAAGTGACAAATAGATTCAAGGGATTAGATCTGATAGATGAGTGCCTGAAGAACTATGAATGGAGGTTTGTGACACGGTACAGGAGACAGGAAACAAGACCTTCCCCAAGAAAAAGAAATGCAAAAAAGCAAAATGGCTGTCTGAGGAGGCCTTACAAACAGCTGAGAAGTGAAAAGCAATGGAGAAAAGGAAAGATATACCCATTTGAATGCAGAGTTCCAAGGAATAGCAAAGAGAGATAAGAAAAGCCTTCCTTAGTGATCAATGCAAAGAAATAGAGGAAAACAATAGAATGGGAGAGGCTAGAGATCTCTTCAAGAAAATTAGAGATACCCAGGGAACATTTCATGGAAAGATGGGTACAATAAAGAACAGAAATGGTATGGACCTAACAGAAGCAGAAGATATTAAGAAGAGGCGGCAAAAATACACAGAAGAACCATACAAAAAAGATCTTCATGACCCAGATAATCACAATGGTGTGATCACTCACCTAGAGCCAGACATCCTAGAATGCAAAGTCAAGTGGGCCTTAGGAAGCATCCCTATGAACAAAGCTAGTGGAGGTGATGAAATTCCAGTTGAATTATTTTGAATCCTAAAAGATGATACTGTTAAAGTGCCAGCAAATTTGGAAAACTCAGCAGTGGCCACAGGACTGGAAAAGGTCAGTTTTCATTCCAATCCCAAAGTACTACTACTACTACTACTAAGTCACTTCAGTCGTGTCCGACTCTGTGCGACCCCATAGATGGCAGCCCACCAGGCTCTTCTGTCCCTGGGATTCTCCAGGCAAGAACACTGGAGTGGGTTGCCATTTCCTTCTCCAATGCATGAAAGTGAGAAGTGGAAGTGAAGTCGCTCAGCGACTGACCCTCATCGACCCCATGGACTATAGCCTTCTAGGCTCCTCCATCCATGGGATTTTCCAGGCAAGAGTACTGGAGTAGGGTGCCATTGCCTTCTCCAAATCCCAAAGTAAGTCAATGCCAAAGAATGCTCAAACTACTGCACAACTGCACTCATCTCACATGCTAGCAAAGTAATGCTCAAAACTCTCCAAGCCATGTCAACAGTATGTAAACTGGTAACTTCCAGATGTTCAAGCTGGATTTAGAAAAGACAGAGGAATCAAATTTCCAACATCTGCTGGATCACTGAAAAAGCAAGAGAGTTCCAGAAAAACATCTACTTCTGCTTTATTGACTATGCCAAAGCCTTTGACCGTGTGGATCACAAAAAACTGTGGAAAATTCTGAAAGAGATGGGAATACCAGACCACCTGACCTGCCTCTTGAGAAATTTATATGCAGGTCAGGAAGCAATAGTTAGAACAAGACATGGAACAACAGACTGGTTCCAAATAGGGAAAGGAATATATCAAGGATGTTTATTGCCACTCTTCTTATTTAACTTGTATGAAAAGTACATCATGAGAAATGCTGGGCTGGCTGAAGCACAAGCTGGAATCAAGATTGCTGGGAGAAATATCAATAACCTCAGATATGCAGATAACACCACCCCTATGTCAGAGAGTGTGAAGAACTAGAGAGCCTCTTGATGAAAGTGAAAGAGGAGGGTGAAAAAGTTGGCTTAAAGCTCAACATTAAGAAAACCAAGATCATGGCATCTAGTCTCATCACTTCTTGGCAAACGGATGGGGAAACAGTGGAAACAATGACAGACTTTAATTTGGGGGGCTCCAAAATCACTGCAGATGGTGACTGCAGCCATGAAATTAAAAGATGCTTACTCCTTGAAAGAAAAGCTATGACTAACCTAGGCAGCATATTGAAAAGCAGAGACAGTACTTTGCCAACAAACATCCATCAAGTCAAAGCTATGGTTTTTCCAGTGGTCATATGTGGATGTGAGAGTTGGACTGTGAAGAAAGCTGAGCGCCGAAGAATTGATGCTTTTGAACTGTGGTGTTGGAGAAGACTCTTGACAGTCCCTTGGACAGCAAGGAGATCCAACCAGTCCATCCTAAAGGAATTCAGTCCTGAATATTCATTGGAAGGACTGATGTTGAAGCCGAAACTCCAATCCTCTGGCCACCTGATGTGAAGAACTGACTCATTTGAAAAGATCCTGATGCTGGGAAAGATTGAAGGTGGGAGGAGAAAGGGATGACAGAGGATGAGATGGTTGGATGGCATCATCAACCCAATGGACATGAGTTTGGGTAAACTCCAGGAGTTGGTGATAGACAGGGAGGCCTGGCATGCTGCAGTCCATGGGGTCACAAAGAGTCGGACACGACTGAGTGTCTGAACTGAACTGAACTGATAAGCACTTATAGATTTTTAACTTAAAGCCTTATAACAATCCCGAGAAATATCAGTATGTCCATTTTTCAGATGAGGAAACCAAAGCTCATTTGAGAAACCATAAAATAACTAAAGGAAGAACTGCCAGGTGGGGAGGAGCTGCCATGCCAGGGCCCCTGTTTTTCCTGCCTTGTATTTCCCCTTCCCCCTTCTGCTGTCACCCTCCAGGCTTCCACTCCTTAGAAATCGGATCCAAATATGGATTCAGACACCATCAAGAAAGACTCTCGTAAGTCCCTGAGAAGAGGAACACAAGTCTACAGAATCAGACAGAAACAACTGAATCCGACTGTGCCATTTAATGGTGGTTTGATTTTGAGGAATTTTTTTTTTTTCATTTTCTCAAGGCCTCCTTTTCCTCATCTGTCAAATGGATGGTACTTATGTCATATAGTTATGGTGAGGATTAAACAAGGTTATTCTTATCAGGAACTTAACAAAATGTACTCGGTAAATAATAACAATAATAATATTGGGGGGAATGTTGACTTTTAAGGGAATTGATTATATCAGTATCAAACTGTGAATCATTAGTTCATGATATAATAATGGAACTCTATAAAAAGGAAGAGGAAGGTAAAAAGCATAACAAATATAGGAAATTTTGATATAAAAGATTTTATCATAGAACTCTACCTAGCCTTTAATAACCACCATTATTGGTGAAGCTGTTTGAGGGCAATATAGGAGGTAAGTTTTCCTAACCCATTTGATCATTATTTTTCTGGAGTCCTGTTAATTTCTAAGGAATCTTTGGGAAACTCTCAAACAGACAAACTCTGGTTGTAACTTAAATTATTCGGAGAAGTAGGGAATTGTTTTATTGCCAAACAATATGCTTCCACATCAGAGACTTTGAAAATATATATTCTAACATTTTCAAATTCACATAGCATCCCATAGGCTAGAAAACCTAGGGCTTTAGGAAAAGTGAGTTATGATTCCAGTATTATTTGATATTAACTAACATAGGATTGAATCTCTCAATACAGAAAGAAAGCCAGGCTTGGGGAAGGACAGAGCGGAAGGCAAAAGAGACTCCCCCAACCACCACCACCACCTAGGAGAAGGGGGAAAGGAGAAGATGTGGAGAGTGGGGACCTGCTGGAAAGATGCATGTGGATGGGCTCCAGGTTTCAGAGAAAGACAGGAAAGAGAAAGGAAAATATCTCTGTAACCCTGGGGAATCAACTAGGAGGGGCATCCTGAGGATGCCAAGCATAGGGTCCCGACTTTGCTAAGCACCACCTTGTTTGCCCTCAGCTGTTTCTGTGTAACCAAAGGCAGTGTGTGTAGGAATTTTTGTCCCACACAAGTGCACATATTTGCAAGTCAATGGAAACAATACCAGTGAAAGTCAACACTGCTTTGAATGATTTGTCAGTTTCTTTGGAACACATGGTTGACTGTGTCCTAAGGGCAGCTCCCAGGTGATTCCATAGTGGAAGTATGACTGCATGTTCTTCATGGTGGAATTGGTATAGAGTGGTTGCTGAAGCCCAGAAAGATTTCTTAGGGCACCCTAAGGCCAGCTCACAGCATAAACCTGGAGGAACACTGACCAGTGAGATGCACTACCTGCCTTCTTCTCATTCGCCTCCTCAATTCAAGTCTTCCTAACAACATCCAATGTTCTATTTTGTTTTGTTGTAAAATTGTTAAATAAGTGCTTCCTCATAGAAAAATTGACAAGCAGATGAAAGGAAAAAGAAGGGGAAAATCACTCTTGATCCCACTGTTAGTATTTACTAGTATTTTTTCATTAAATTTTCTATCAATTCTAAATACAACTTTGAGTCCAGATTCTTTTCACATATATATATATCCTTTTCCATTTTAAGTTGTTATAAGATATTGAATATTGTTCCCTATGCTATAGAGTAAATCCTTGTTGTTTATTTTATATATAGTAGCATATATCTGTTAATCCCATACTCCTGATTTATCCCTTTCCTCTTTCCCCTTTGATAACCATAAATTTGTTTGCTATGTCTGTGAGTCAGTTTCTGCTCTGTAAACAAATTCATTTGTATTATGTTTTAGATTCCACAGGTAAATGATACCATAAAATATTTGTCTTTGTCTGACTGACTTAGTATCCAGATTTGTTTGTTTGTTTTTTCCCCAAATCTATTATTGACTCTCTTGCTCTCCCTCATTTACTGCAACTTTATTTCAGACCTTTTCTCACTTGAAAGTATTTCCCATCCTTAAGGACACGGGAGTGACTGAAGAAAGCAAGAGCCCTACCTACTCTCATACAGCCTGAAAGCAATATCAATCAATCTTTTCCCTTCTTTAACAGAGGTCTTTTATAGTTCATATTCTTCTGTGGCTTGTTTTTCCCTCTTAACATTATATCCTGAAGATCATCCTCACTCTTTCTTATTAATACATTGTGTGTTATTTCCTTGTATCCTTGTATCATAATGTAACCAACCCATGTTGACGGGCCTTTAAGGTGTCACCAGTCTTTATTACTGCAAATAGTACTACAGTAAACAACCTTGTACATGTGACATTTCACACATGTGGGAACAGAGCTGTAGAATAGAAACCTGGGAGTTGGCTTGGGTAGACTTGCCAGACCGCCCGCCATACAGGTTTACCAAGTAACATTTCCTCAGCAACCTGTCAGAGGGCCAGTTTCCCCACCACCTTAAAAAGCTCTCCTCTTTCTCCTCTGAAACCCACTTCGTGGCTCTGGGAAATCCCATAGCAGAGAGAACTGAAGGAGATGGGAAGGGAAAGGGCAAGCTTGCTTTCTCCCTCGGGCCACCAAGGAACTTTTCTCCATGGAGGTCTGGGCTGATTTTTTAAGGTTCCTTTATTCCTTAAAGAAAGAAACTGCTACAGCGCTACTATGTAGGGGCCCTTTGAGGGGACGGATTTCTCTCCTGTGTTTCCATCTAAGCCAACCACTTAAAAAGATAAGGGGCACCGTTCAGGGTTGTTGGAGCAGTAGGGGAACACATGGCTGATCAGCAATCAAATGGCCACTCAGGAGAGCAATCTGTGTTCTCTCCCCACCGAGCAGCCAGTTTCAACCGGCACCTAGGCAGAGCCCATTTGCCAGCTTCTTTGTGCCGTGGCTATGCTCCCCGTCTTGGGGGCTGGGGCAGGTTAGGAGAGAGCGCCCATGTTGTACAACAGGATATCTGAGCCGCCCTTTATGCCTACCTATTTCTTTCCCTGTTTTCACCCTTTTGTGTGTTTTTAATGGGGATAAGTGTGAGATGTACTGGAGTGCAATCACATTGTGGTCTTAAAAGGATCTCTGATGACAGAAAATATGTCAATTTATTATTTCCCTCGGGACAGAGGGAAAAAGTACAAAGGTTCAATGGATGATGAAGATAATACTTGTGCGCTGTATAGCATTTTCCAACAAAAGATTTTAAGGTGATTTTCCTTCAAAAAAAAATATTTTAGTCCCATTTTGTAGGTGGGGAGACAAGAAGATTTCGTAGTGACTGAAACGTCCTAGTGGTGGGACCCTGCCTAGAGTCAGCATCTCTATGATCCTTTCTGGGCTCTTTTCACTCCCTCTAGTGGAATTTGGTTCTTCACATCAGAGTTTCGTACAGCAAATAGCAAGCACTGTGCTATTGTGTGTGATCTTTTGGGTACCAGGGCCACAGTTTCATCAAATCTTCAACCCAATGGCTCTGTCTGTGATCAGAACCGTCTCCTGTACCTACAGCTCCATTTTCCTTAAATAACAATTAGCCCAGCAGATCCTAGGCTGTTCTCAAACGCAGGCAGCATTGTGGTGAGGCTCAAGCAAGGAGGTAGCCGCTTGTTATTTGTCACGCAGGGTCATTCATAATGAATCAACAAAGCATTGACAATAGTTTTCTTGTAAACTGAGCAAACCTTATAAATGGTGTGTGGTCTCCCCTCCCCCATGAATTAGTTCCTTTGTCCTGAAATGTGTGGTTAGCACAGATATTCATTCTGCTCTGCTGGGAGAGTGGCGGGAGTCTAGGGAGGCACCCGGAATGTGCAAGACAAGTCGACATTTTATCTTGTGGTTTTCTGTATCAGAACTGGAAATATCTCATGTGTACCTTGAAAAGAAAAACCTAGGTGGAAAGCATAGAAAACTTTCTGGACTGAGTGATCAATTTTAGGACATGAACGTGATGGCTACTTCCTCTCTTTTATGTGTACAAGGATGAAAGGAAATTAAGACTGTAGAAACAGTTTTTTAAGCGCTTTGTATGGCTGCTTGAAATTCATTGTATGATTGCCTATTTTTTAAAAACCTAAATAAGGAGGCCGAAGGTACTTAGAAGGAAACTAATTGCTTTAAGCTTTTCCTCCTCAGTGTATGCTATTCTCTGCTGTTATATAATCTTGGATACTGAGCAACTGAATGAAAGAAGCAGTGTCTTACTTAAAGTAAATAGACAAACATTATTTGCTGCTGGCATCTTCTTTGGCTCCTGGGATAGGGGTGAGAGGGTATATTTTGTAGTTAAAGTTACCATGACTTAGAGTTCATAATATCAATCTTATTATCAAAAACTAAAACAAAAATTCACAGAATTGCAAAGAGCAAATTTATGTGGAAGGTTTTTAAAATCTTGAAATGTTCAAGTATCGCTGCTTGTCTTTGTAAAAGGCAAATTATGATGGCATAATTTCTGATGTGTTGTTACCAGATAGTGTGTTGGAATGTGTATTAGATCAAACTGATAGACTGCCGCATGAAAGAGCTGCAATATTCAAACGACTTCATGTATAAAATTATTTACAGAATTATACCACATTAATAGCATTTATTTCATGTCAGATATAATTTTTCTTAATGGTAAATTTTTATTAAGGCCTATGAATGTGTTTTCACCTCTTCAAAAGAATTGCCAAAATCACTGCTCACACATGAAAACAAGTCAATGATTAAGATCACATAAACCCATGTAATATGTATATTCAATCCAGAGTTGTTTTAGGGTCATTGTAGCCATAGAGTTTTCAAATAAATTATTTGAATATAAAAGTAGATTATGTATTTCTCCTGTGGCTGGCCAAATGTCTTTTCAACAAAGGGTAAAATAAGAAGGCTATTTTTTTGTGTAAAAGAGTGATCTTTTTAGTCATGCTTGGCTGCCTTTTCAGGACTGTCTCCATTTATAATGAGATATTCTTGAACTCATTTGAACCAGAAAGTTTAGTAAATTTGTGGCACATTTTTACATGAAATATCATGATTTGTTTAAAATGATCAGGGGAGAGCAAAGGGAGAGTAGATTAATGGTTGTTTTGATTTCTAGATTATAATTTTTGAGCTGGCATTTAAATTGGACAAAATCTAGAATATTGAAAACGTGTATGTATTTACTTTATTTCAAACTTCTTGGCAGTTCTCATTTCATCTTATTGCTTGCTGAAAGGTATACTTGCCATTCGGATCTCAGTTAAATCTCAATTGAAGCTGTCATAAAGACTATCATAACAATAGTTTTTATAGTAGTATTTTTCAGGGTTCCTGACATTGAAAGGTGGTGATGGCCCTTCCAAAATATTGAAGAAAAGTGTTTTTCTATAATTTCATGGCTCTGATTTGTAGTAGATTTGACTTAAATGCAAATTTATAAATATTGAGTTTTTCCTTTTCTTTATAAACATACTAAAAAAAAAAAAATCCTGAAAATGAAAACATACACACACAAGTGGTGAAAGGGATCTTTGGAAAACTGAAAGTAAACTTTGACATGTTCATTAACATATGAAAACACATTTATGTTATTCTCTTATATTTTAACTTTCTCTACATTTAATTATTTTTCCTCACATACCTGAAGGTCATTTAAAAAACTCTTAGTTATATATATTTTGCCATTTCAAACAGAAAAATCAATTAATAGACCTTAACCTGGTATCAGAAATCAATTCTGTATTGTAATCATTCCCAATCTTATTTCTTTAATTGTGCTTTGAAATGGCCTCATTACTTGTTTTACATTTGTGTTTTTCTCAAACCCCCTATTTTCTCTATAACTGCTCTACAACAAATGCCATTTTTTTTCTATTTTTTTGCCTTTCCCTGGTTTTTACAGCAAACGATGTGTCATATCTCTCCTGAAATTGGCCATTCTTTTCAGAAAATATTTTTTTTTTTTTTTTGGCCTGTGGTGTTACACTGAAAAAGTCACCCAGCTAAAATGAGTTACTTCATTTCCAAATAAAAACAATGGTGTTTTCATGCCTGCACTTATTATTATTCTGAGAATGTACTAATTTGTTACATCCAAGATGACGGTTCGTTGGGTCTGTGAAAAGGGCAGTGTGCCAACTATAGCAGGGAAGTAAAAGGCCTTCTTTCATGGGAAGTAGTGGGACAGAAAGTAGCCCGCAGTTCAGCGGGTATCAGGAGGCATGCTGCCAGTGGAGTCATCCCAGTGTCAGGGTTTCCTGTGCTGGGTTCTGAATCAAGCAAAAACTATGATTTCACTTAATGTCAGCCTGGGCAGCCAAATTTTCAAACCCACTATTGCTCTAAGGAGCAACTGATAAATGTTTTATCCCTGCAGGCACTGGCTGATGTGGCACAAGGGTTTTGAATGTGTGCAGTGCATTATTACTTTTGGCATTAAGCTTAGATAATTGTCTACTTACCCTGAGCTGGTAATAGCAAAATACAAGTGGAGGTTACTCTTATAAAGTAAAACTACAAAATAGATTTATCTGTATTATGATGAATTTTTTTTATTCCTGTCCTCCCCCCTATTAAATTTAAATGATAATGAAGTTTGATTCTATACCTTTATTTGGCTCTAAACCAGGGTGGTCTCATAATTTTGCTTTACATGCATGACATTGCTTAAGGTCATTAGCTGTAAATCGTAGTATAAAAAGGCTGAAAATATATTCAGTACTTTGTAGTTTCCGAATACACATTTAAGAGCTGCTATGAAAAGTCGAGACCTACATGGCAGATTTTCTGGCACTGAATGGTCAATTTAGTGATGTAGATTAGTGAATCCACACAGTAAGTGGAGAGAAACGATAATAATGCTTTGATATGTCCCTCTGTTGAAGCATATCCTGGCTGATCTATTTTCTGTTGTAATATTTTTCCTTGTCCTGTGGCAAAATGCTAATTTTTAAAAAATATAACCCAGATAAAATGATCAGTTTTTAAAAATTATTTTCATCTGCTTTGGGACCACTGAAATAATAAATGAAAGGCATTTGGATGAATGAATTTTATTTTGTTGGAGTAAAAAACTTCCCTTTGAGAATGTTTGCTTTTTGTTCAACATGTATTTGTTGAGTTTTCTTTTCATATAAAGTTTTAATTCATGGTCATTTTTTATTTTAAAGAGGAGTGTTCTTGTTTACATTTAAACAACTCTTTTAGTAATAATGATGATGACGATGATATTTTATCTAAATCTTGAAATAGGTCTTGCTTAAAATATGACTGACCTTAACATGGTGCTTTAGTCTTATTTCATTTTTTGTAACTGTTCATGTTCCTGGAAAATGACAATGAGTTCTACATTTTGTAATTTTTCCTAGGTTACAAATTTGATTTTCTTGACAACTTCAAAATTAAGGGCGTACGTATTATTATTTTTCATTTCAAATGGAAACTAGCTGAATTTACAATAAAGGCAACTGAAAATTGGGATTGTTTAAAAATTAAAACAAAAATACACCGTTGTAACAGATTTTAAATGAAGTAGATTATCAAGTGGACTGCTAATTTTGCCTTTCCAAAATGTTGGATATTTAACCCTCAGAATAATTAAATATTTGTAATAAAGCAGTTAATTCAAGCAGTTTATTGCTGTAATTTGCAAAAGTACATTGAGCTGCTTTCTTTTCAGCTCATTGATGGAGGAACAAACATTTCTTTAATAAGACTACAGCACATTCTAATTTTGTTGCAAAAGCTTAGATAAGGATCAGGCCCCCTCTGAATCACTGCATTGACCTATGACATTGAAAGTGCTGAAGCTCTTTGGCAAAAGAAGAGTTAGACAGTCATTATTATGCACAGGACTTTCCAGTTCTAAAGGGGCTCTGTGCTTTCTCTCAGATAGACTTTGTTTGTTGGAAATGAGAACTGTATTTTGGCAGCAAAGGACCAGAACTGAAGCTACTCTGCAGGCAGACTCATTATGACATAATCCTTCATTAATCCTCATTCTCTATTAATAGATCATGCAGCAGTTTTGCTTTAGTTGATCATCTTCATCAAGGAGCTATGAAAAAGCATTATTGGTGAAATGCCCACCTCTGGTTTTAAGGCTGCTGGTTTATATTCATCTTTATTAGCTGCAAAGATTAATGGTGAAAATAATCTCTTGGACTTTGCTTAGTATACAAATGACATATGAGCACCTAAAAAATCTAAAGTAACTGGATCTTGGTGTTTGGGTGGGGGAGGAGTTGGTAAAACTCACCTGGGAAGAAAATATACCATTTAACAATTTAAAAAAGAAAAGTTTATCAGGCTGAGATTTCCTCTGGAGAGATAAAGGGGTTCTAGTTGTAGAAGTGTGGGAATAGTGGCTGAACAGTCCAAGTTCCCATAGTGCTTCAGAAAACTAGTGATCATAAAACATACATCTGTTACTGTGTAGATTAGAACAATCTTGAGAAGCTGAACTTTTCAAAATGAGTGGGTAGGGGCGCATTTCCCTTAGAAATATATATGTGTGCTTCTTTTCATCCAAATTATCTGCCCCAATCAGAGATGAGAGCTATAGCATTCTGTTAGATTTTCATGTTACCCTACTGCATTTTGGAACCCATGTAAAAATGTAGGAATAATAAATAAATGTGCTTTGCTGGGGTGTTTTGTCATTTTTTAAATTGAAATCTGTAACACTCTTGGGGTCACTGCTGAGCCAGAAGTTCCCACAGCAAGTTTGCTCCTAGGCTCAGCCTGAAATTCCCCGAGTCCCATGACCTCCTACTTTCCCTGACTCTATGCACCAAGACTTTGATGTACATTTGTTGATAGACCCAAAACCTTATCAGAAGGTATAATTAGGAGCAATAGGAGGAGGTTCTAATGATATTTCTTTCATCTTAAGTCCACAGGGTGTGAATATTACAAAATAAAATACTATCAATGGGGAGATTATTTGGCTGAGAATATGAACATTTTCCTAGAGGAAAATACTAGAAAACCTTTTTCTGTGGTTGACAGGTGATTGTTCTGGTAGGAATGTACTTATAGTGTTGAATCATTAATGGAGATTGTGCCTCTTTGGAACTGGTGACAGCCCTACATTGATCCCTGATAGTAATGCCACTAATTCTTAAAATATTAGAAAATATGCAGGCTGCAACAAAACTGTGGGGATGTATTTTTTGTATTGTCTTGCACATATTTGTGAGTTGAATAAACCTCAAGGAAGGTAATGAAGTTGTCCTTAAGCACCCAATTGTAATGGTTTAATTTGGTTTCTATCCAGGTCTTCTCATCTCTTAATGTTTTTATTTATATTCTATAGTAAGAGAATTAAGGTTTACTGAACAGCTCTTATAAACGTACCACCTCCCTAGGCACTTTACATAAGTTATCAAAATTAATTTTAGAGTTAATAGTCTAAGCTAACTGAGGGAGAATTATTGTAGAACTGTGTTTTCTAGGCTTTTGATATTTAAACTGTGTTGGAACCTGGGTTGACACCATGGTAGAGGACAGTCCAATCAAAGCCTGAGAGATCAAAATATGACTGAGGCTTGAGATCTAGTGGCTGTCTTTCTTCATGAGAAGTGGCTGGTGGTGGATGGAAGGGCAACATAGACTCTATGTAGAGAATATTCAGCCCTCAAATGGGGATCTTTACGATAGCAAATAAGAAGCTGCTAAATAAGAACTTTGAAATTACCATGACCAAGCTAGGACCTGCAAACCTGAAAAACCAGTCAATCTCGTCAATCTCCCCATGGTAGACAGCTTCTTAGAAATGTTTGACCACCTCTTCATTGATTTGATTTAATCTGAGGCTTTGCTTGGGGCTTCCCTGGTGGCTCAGATGGTAAAGAATCCGCCCGCAATGTGGGAGACCTGGATTCGATCCCTGGGTTGGGACAATCCCCTGGAGAAGGGCATGGCAAGCCACTCCAACATTCTTGCCTAAAGAATCTCATGGTCAGAGGAGCCTGGCAGGCTACAGTCCCTGAGGTCGCAAAGAGTCAGACATGACTGAGTGACTAAGCACAGCACAGCAGAGGCTTTGCTTCACAGCAATAGCATGGCATTTAGTTAGTTTCTATTTAAGGAGATTCAACACAGCAAAAGTATTGTTGCATATAAAAAAATAAGGACCAGACAATGTCTAAGAAATGTATTTAACATTTAATAAAAACATAGATCATAGCAATTTGGTCTTGGGTTTTCTTGCTGAGTTTTCTGGTGTTTGGATATTAAAAAGCCTCAGAGTTCCCCATAAAACCATTGCAAATTGCTCCTGGACAGAATTCATCCTCCCCTATGTTATTCTCCTATTGTTGTGGTAATAAATTAACCACAAACTTAGTGGCTTAAAACAACCCCAATTTATTATCTTACAGTTATGGAAGTCAGATGTCTAAAATGAGTCCACAACACTGCATTCTTTTTGGAGACTCAGGAGAGAATCTATTTCCTTGACTGTTCCAGCTTCCAGAGGCCTCATACATCCTTTGGCTTGTGGCCCCTGTCTCCATCTTCAAAGGCAGCAAAAAAGCATAGTATGTTCACATTCCCTTCTTTCTATCCCTTTTCTTCTGGGGTCACATACCTTCTGTCTGATTCTGACTCCTGCCTCCCTCTCATAAAACCCCTGTGGTGACATCTCAGGCCCACCTGGACAATCCAGGATAAACTCCCCATCTCAAGATCTTTACCCTGATCACCTCTGCAGAGTTCCTTTGCCATTCCAGGTAACATTCACAGGTTCCAGAGACTAAGGTGTGAACATCTTCAAGGACCATTTTTCAGCCTAACACATCCCCTGACCCTCAGGAAAGAATAGGGCTTGTATTCCTTTTCTTCAGGCATGAAATGGTGCTGAGATCAGCAGTTTCCCACCTTGGCTGGGGATTTTTTTTTTTTTTAACCCTAATGCCTGCAATGTACCCCAGATCGATTACATCAGGTCTGTGGGCGTGGCTCACAAGGCATAGGGTATTTTATGCTCCCCAGATGACTCCAAAGTACAGCCAAGGTTGAGAGCTAATCATTAAGAATGTTTTCTTTTCTTTTTGAAGGCTGTCTTAGGGCATGACCTGGATATATGAGAGTGCCTCAACTTTACCAAACTAATTTCAAATTTTGTTAAGAGGTACATGAAAATGTCTAGAAGAATGCATGTTTTTGTTCATTTTTATTGAAGTATAGTTGATTTACAGTGTTTCAGGTGTACAGCAAAGTGATTCAGTTAGACATTGATATATACACATATATGGAGAAGGCAGTGGCAACCCACTCCAGTACTCTTGCCTGGAAAATCCCACGGACGGAGGAGCCTGGTGGGCTGCGATCCATGGGGTCACTAGGAGTTGGACACGACTGAGCGACTTCACTTTCACTTTTCACTTTCATGCATTGGAGAAAGAAATGGTAACCCACTCCAGTATTCTTGCCTGGAGGATCCCAGGGATGGGGGAGCTTGGTGGACTGCCGTCTATGGGGTCTCACAGAGTCAGACAGGACTGAAGCGACTCAGCAGCAGCAGCAGCAGCAGCATACACATATATACACACACATCAGTTATGGTTTTCTCTGGATATATACCCAGGAGTGAAACTACTAGATCATATGGTAGCTCTATTTTTAGTTTTTTAAGGACCCTCCATTCTGTTCTCCATAGTGGCTGTACTAATTTACATTCCTACCAACAGTGTAGGAGAGTTCTTTTTTCTCCACACCGTCTCAGCACTTATTACTTACAGACTTTTTGAAGACGGTCATTCTGACTGGTATGAGGTGGTAGCTCATTGTAGTTTTGATTTGAGAATGCATATTTTAATTGTTCAGAATTTGTTAGATTAGCCTTAGGATGCTATAGTCAAGAGAGTGGGATGAAGACAATCTATTCTGTAATTACCGAGTTCAAGCAATAATGATTTAAACTATATACACCTACAGATAAATCTTGTGCTGAATATATAAGTTAAGCACTTTTTAAAAATAATTTTTCCCTTAATAGTATGAATTCAAAGCAGTCTCTTCCATGCTGTTATAAGCTGTAAATCAATGATACAGAATGTAACCCAACATTCTGAAATTGAAATTGACTTAACAGTGAGTTGCTGCTGCTGCTGCTAAGTCGCTTCAGTCGTGTCCGACTCTGTGCGACCCCAGAGATGACAGCCCACCAGGGTCCCCCGTCCCTGGCATTCTCCAGGCAAGAACACTGTAGTGGCTTGCCATTTCCTTCTCCAGTGCATGAAAGCGAAAAGTGAAAGTGAAGTCGCTCAGGTTGTCTACTTGAAAGTTATACAGTCGTGTCCGACTCCTAGCGACCCCATGGACTGCAGTCTACAGGCTCCTCCGTCCATGGGATTTTCCAGGCAAGAGTACTAGAGTGGGGTGCCATTGCCTTCTCCAACAGTGAGTTATATGGATTCAAATATGAAATAATTCCTTCCTTTTCATATTTACACTGTATTTCTTCACTTAAAGTTTACCCTTCCACATAGCTAGAAGGCTTGGTGTTTTAGAAGGGCTTATGTTGGTTGACATTTGAATAATTGATTAACTTATTGTCACTGAATCATCAAGACCTTTAAGTCATCACATAATCTTGACTCTCTTCCAGTGTGAAAATATACATTATATTGTATCTCTAGATAATTACTACTAAAAAAGAGAGACAAAGGAGTTCAGATATTTTCCTCCCTTGACTATTTGAATTGTCTGTGGGCTTTACTGGTCAATTCTGTTTCCTAGGATTGGAAAAGGTCAGCTCTGTATTGGGCTCCATCGAGAAGGGTTTAGGAGACTGTTACAAGATGCCGTTAACATAAAATGGTCTGTTGGTGTTTATGCTTTGATGCTACAAGGACAAGGAATACAGTGGCTACATTTTTTTGAATTAGGACATAAAGTCTAAGGAGCAACATTTGCCCTATTTCCACATAGAAGAGGAAGTGTGGAAAATGTTGCATCCGTACTAAATGATGGGAGATTACTCAGGACATTTTCATATATCATGGGGGCAATGAATAAAACATTTAAAATCAAACTGATTATTTTCAAAAGTAGGTTTGGTTGTAGGTAATTTATTAGATTCTTATTAGTAATTTAAATAATGGGAACTATTCATTAAGAATAAATAAATACTAATATAATAAATAGCATGGACTGCAGCCCACCAGGCTCCTCCCTCCATAGGATTTTCCAGGCAAGAGTACTGGAGTGGGGTGCCATTGCCTTCTCCGAATATATCAATTTGTTCAATTACATTTGAGAAAGGAATGTGTTCCATTAGCATTTTTGACAAACACTAAAAGCACACAAAAATCCTACACTGAAGGTACTATATCAATGCATATGTAATAAATAATAGCTACTACTTAATACACTTTAAATTTAATTAATACACTTTAAATAAATTAGCTCATTTAATAGCACAGTAACATATAAATGCAAATACCCCATTTTACAGATGAGAAAACAGAACTAGAGAAGTTTAGTAACTCCATCAAAATCATAGAACTAGTAAGTGGTAGAAGCAGCAGGCACACCTAAATGTGAGTCTCAGCTCTCCTGACCACTTCAGTTCCAGAGAATGAAGGCTTTAACTAACTTTCAAATGCTCTGAATTCACAGTTGTTAAGTCTGTAATCCCAGATCAAGAGATAAGAATAAACACAGGCCAAAGCTTTGTACCCAGGTTGGTTTTCAGGGCATGATGAGATAAGAATGAGAATTTTACTACAAAGAAGAGGTCTCCAGGAAGCTTGATTTTTCATTTGGAATTGTTTCATATGCATGTTTAAACTATCCTCAAGATGATATTGATTCCTCTATTTGTGTGTGTTCCACTTTGAAAATCCTGATCATTTAGAGGTAAATTAATTTGCTTCGTTTTATTTTAGACTATATATAAAATATCTAGTTTTATTTTTATGAATCAGTGTTTCTTAACCCGATCCTTAAATCACAAGAATTAAAATTACCTGCTTGTTAAAAATATACTTCCTGGATTCCATTTTAGATCATCCTGATTCACAGTCTCTAAGGTCGGGGCTTGGAGAAGATGTTGTTCATTTTATAAACTAATCAGGTGATTTGTTGTAGAAATTAATTTCACTTGCCCAAAATTTAGATTCTAAAATCAATGCTCATTATAGTGATTTAGAGACAGTGCAAAGCTTCCGAGAAGGACAAAGCTAATAATATACTTCATATACTATTTTCTTCTATCTTCATTTCTTCATGTTAACTTCTTCCTTCCTTTTTCTTTATTCATCAAACACTAGCTGATGCTCCCACAATGTGTGGCCACTCGGCTAACCTGGATGCATGACTACTGTCACAGTTTAGGAGATTTCACTGTCCCTGCTCTTGCATGTTAGATAATTCCAGCTCTAAAGAAACCTGTTTGATATTGTTAAGTCCACCATTTTCCAATCATATTTACCCACATATGTATCCTTTTTCAAAGAATATTTGTTATCCTGGAGAGCAACTTTAGAAAAAGGGGATTTGACAATGATATTTTAAAGCATATTAACATATAATCAATAATTGGCAGGATTTCCTGGAAGTGCATTTATTGCCTTTTTAAAATAACTATTGCCAGGATAAAAGACTTCTGGTAGATTACCCATGCTCTGAAGTTTCTCTTGGAAGACTTGACCTGTACTAAAGGAAATAGAGGCAATCCTAGCGTTTTTGATTATACCAGACTTTAGGTAAGAATCCTAATATATATTTCTATTCCTTTTTAGAAAAGTGCAAACTCAACCAATTCACCTATTTTGTTATAAATTTGGATAAATGATTCAGTATTATAATCTTGGTCTCTAACTGTTAATTTACAGTTTGTCTTTACTTGTTTTTAGATGATTAAAGCAACATGTATATTTTAAAAACACACAAATAAAACAGAAGCATATAAAGTACACAGTAAGAACCAAAAATGATTTCCCATTCCTATTATGTCAGTCTCATTCCCTAGGCATGCTTCTGCATCTCTTTCAGTTTTTTCCTATATTGTGTTTACACACATACACATGCAATGTATGAGGAAATCAGTATGTATAATATGCTACCCTGGAATTCTCTTGCTTTTTCTATGATCCAACGGATGTTGGCAATTTGATCTCTGGTTCCTCTGCCTTTTCTAAATCCAGCTTGAACATCTGGAAGTTCATTTCCCATACTATTGAAGCCTGGCTTGGAGAATTTTGAGCATTATTTTGCTAATGTGTGAGATGAGTGCAATTGTGCGGTAGTTTGAACATTTTTTGGCATTGCCATTCTTTGGGCTTGGAATGAAAACTGACCTTTTCCAGTCCTTGTGGCCACTGCTGAGTTTTCCAAATTTGCTGGCATACTGAGTGCAGCACTTTCACAGCAACATCTTTTAGGATTTGAAATAGCTCAACTGGAATTCCATCACCTCCACTAGCTTTGTTCGTAGTGATGCTTCTAAAGGCCCACTTGGCTTCACATTCCAGGATGTCTGGCTCTAGGTGAGTGATCACACTATCCTGGTTATCTGGGTCATGAAGATCTTTTTTGTATAGCTCTTCTGTGTATTCTTGCCACCTCTTCTTAATATCTTCTGCTTCTGTTAGGTCTATACCATTTCTGTCCTTTATTGTGCCCATCTTTTCATGAAATGTTCCCTTGGTATCTCTAATTTTCTAGAAGAGATCTCTATTCTTTCCTATTCTGTTGTTTTCCTCTATTTCTTTGCACTGATCATTGATCTTTCTTTTTTTAAATTTTATTTTATTTTTAAACTTTACAATATTGTATTAATTTTGCCAAATATCGAAATGAATCCGCCACAGGTATACCTGTGTTCCCCATCCTGAACCCTCCTCCCTCCCCATACCCTCCCTCTGGGTCCTCCCAGTACACTAGCCCCAAGTATCCAGTATCGTGCATTGAACCTGGACTGGCGACTCATTTCATACATGATATTATACATGTTTCAATGCCATTCTCCCAAATCTCCCCACCCTCTCCCTCTCCCACAGAGTCCATAAGACTGATCTATACATCAGTGTCTCTTTTGCTGTCTCATACACAGGGTTTTTGTTACCATCTTTCTAAATTCCATATATATGCGTTAGTATACTATATTGGTGTTTATCTTTCTGGCTTACTTCACTCTGTATAATAGGTTCCAGTTTCATCCATCTCATTAGAACTGATTCAAATGTATTCTTTTTAATGGCTGAGTAATACTCCATTGTGTATATGTACCACCACTTTCTTATCCATTCATCTGCTGATGGGCATCTAGGTTGCTTCCATGTCCTGGCTATTATAAACAGTGCTGCGATGAACATTGGGGTACACGTGTCTCTTTCCCTTCTGGTTTCCTCAGTGTGTATGCCCAGCAGTGGGATTGCTGGATCATAAGGCAGTTCTATTTCCAGTTTTTTAAGGAATCTCCACGCTGTTCTCCATAGTGGCTGTACTAGTTTGCATTGCCACCAACAGTGTAAGAGGGTTCCCTTTTCTCCACACCCTCTCCAGCATTTATTGCTTGTAGACTTTTGGATAGCAGCCATTCTGACTGGCATGAAATGGTACCTCATAGTGGTTTTGATTTGCATTTCTCTGATAATGAGTGATGTTGAGCATCTTTTCATGTGTTTGTTAGCCATCTGTATGTCTTCTTTGGAGAAATGTCTATTTAGTTCTTTGGCCCATTTTTTGATTGGGTCATTTATTTTTCTGGAGTTGAGCTGTAGGAGTTGCTTGTATATTTTTGAGATTAGTTGTTTGTCAGTTGCTTCATTTGCTATTATTTTCTCCCATTCTGAAGGCTGTCTTTTCACCTTGCTAATAGTTTCCTTTGATGTGCAGAAGCTTTTAAGCTTAATTAGGTTCCATTTGTTTATTTTTGCTTTTATTTCCAATATTCTGGGAGGTGGGTCATAGAGGATCCTGCTATGATGTATATCGGAGAGTGTTTTGCCTGTGTTCTCCTCTAGGAGTTTTATAGTTTCTGGTCTTACGTTTAGATCTTTAATCCATTTTGAGTTTATTTTTGTGTATGGTGTTAGAAAGTGTTCTAGTTTCGTTCTTTTACAAGTGGTTGACCAGTTTTCCCAGCACCACTTGTTAAAGAGATTGTCTTTAATCCATTGTATATTCTTGCCTCCTTTGTCAAAGATAAGGTGTCCATATGTGCGTGGATTTATCTCTGGGCTTTCTATTTTGTTCCATTGATCTATATTTCTGTCTTTGTGCCAGTACCATACTGTCTTGATAACTGTGGCTTTGTAATAGAGCCTGAAGTCAGGTAGGTTGATTCCTCCAGTTCCATTCTTCTTTCTCAAGATAGCTTTGGCTATTCGAGGTTTTTTGTATTTCCATACAAATTGTGAAATTATTTGTTCTAGCTCTGTGAAGAATACCGTTGGTAGCTTGATAGGGATTGCATTGAATCTATAAATTGCTTTGGGTAGTATACTCATTTTCACTATATTGATTCTTCCAATCCATGAACATGGTATATTTCTCCATCTATTAGTGTTCTCTTTGATTTATTTCACCAGTGTTCTATAGTTTTCTATATATAGGTCTTTAGTTTCTTTAGGTAGATATATTCCTAAGTATTTTATTCTTTCCGTTGTAATGGTGAACGGAATTGTTTCCTTAATTTCTCTTTCTGTTTTCTCATTATTAGTGCATAGGAATGCAAGGGATTTCTGTGTGTGTTTATTTTATATCCTGCAACTTTACTATAGTCATTGATTATTTCTAGTAATTTTCTGGTGGAGTCTTTAGGGTTTTCTATGTAGAGGATCATGTCATCTGCAAATAGTGAGAGTTTTACTTCTTCTTTTCCAATTCGGATTCCTTTTATTTCTTTTTCTGCTCTGATTGCTGTGGCCAAAACTTCCAAAACTATGTTGAATAGTAATGGTGAAAGTGGGCACCCTTGTCTTGTTCCTGACTTTAGAGGAAATGCTTTCAATTTTTCACCATTGAGGATAATGTTTGCTGTGGGTTTGTCATATATAGCTTTTATTATGTTGAGGTATGTTCCTTCTATTCCTGCTTTCTGGAGAGTTCTTATCATAAATGGATGTTGAATTTTGTCAAAGGCTTTCTCTGCATCTATTGAGATAATCATATGGCTTTTATTTTTCAATTTGTTAATGTGGTGTATTACATTGATTGATTTATGGATATTGAAGAATCCTTGCATCCTGGGATAAAACCCACTTGGTCATGGTGTATGATCTTTTTAATGTGTTGTTGGATTCTGATTGCTAGAATTTTGTTAAGGATTTTTTTGCATCTATGTTCATCAGTGATATTGGCCTGTAGTTTTTTTTTTTGTGGGTCTTTGTCAGGTTTTGGTATTAGGGTGATGGTGGCCTCATAGAATGAGTTTGAAGTTTACCTTCCTCTGCAATTTTCTGGAAGAGTTTGAGCAGGATAGGTGTTAGTTCTTCTCTAAATTTTTGGTAGAATTCAGCTGTGAAGCCGTCTGGACCTGGGCTTTTGTTTGCTGGAAGATTTTTTATTACAGTTTCAATTTCTGTGCTTGTGATGGGTCTGTTAAGATTTTCTATTTCTTCCTGGTCCAGTTTTGGAAAGTTGTACTTTTCTAAGAATTTGTCCATTTCTTCCACGTTGTCCATTTTATTGGCATATAATTGTTGATAGTAGTTTCTTATGATCCTTTGTATTTCTATGTTGTCTGTTGTGATCTCTCCATTTTCATTTCTAATTTTATTGATTTGATTTTTCTCCCTTTTTTTCTTGATGAGTCTGGCTAATGGTTTGTCAATTTTATTTATCCTTTCAAAGAACCAGCTTTTGGCTTTGTTGATTTTTGCTATGGTCTCTTTTGTTTCTTTTGCATTTATTTCTGCCCTAATTTTTAAGATTTGTTTCCTTCTACTAACCCTGGGCTTCTTCATTTCTTCCTTTTCTAGTTGCTTTAGGTGTAGGGTTAGGTTATTTATTTGACTTTTTTCTTGTTTCTTGAGGTATGCCTGTATTGCTATGAACTTTCCCCTTAGGATTACTTTTAAAGTGTCCCATAGGTTTTGGGTTGTTGTGTTTTCATTTTCATTAGTTTCTATGCAAATTTTGATTTCTTTTTTGATTTCTTCTGTGATTTGTTGGTTATTCAGCAGGGTGTTGTTCAGCCTCCATATGTTGAAATTTTTAATAGTTTTTCTCCTGTAATTGAGATCTAATCTTACTGCATTGTGGCCAGAAAAGATGCTTGGAATGATTTCTATTTTTTTTTGAATTTACCAATGCTAGATTTATGGCCCAGGATGTGATCTATCCTGGAGAAGGTTCCATGTGTGCTTGAGAAAAAGGTGAAATTCATTGTTTTGGGATGAAATGTCCTATAGATATCAATTAGGTCTAACTGGCCTATTGTATCGTTTAAAGTTTGTGTTTCCTTGTTAATTTTCTGTTTAGTTGATCTATCCATAGGTGTGAGTGGGGTATTAAAGTCTCCCACTATTATTGTGTTATTGTTAATTTCTCCTTTCATACTTGTTAGCATTTGTCTTACATATTGCGGCACTCCCATGTTGGGTGCATATATATTTATAATTGTTATATCTTCTTCTTGGATTGATCCTTTGATCATTATGTAGTGACCATCTTTGTCTCTTTTCACAGCCTCTGTTTTAAAGTTTATTTTATCTGATATAAGTATTGCTACTCCTGCTTTCTTTTGGTCCCTATTTGCATGGAAAATCTTTTTCCAGCCCTTCACTTTCAGTCTGTATGTGTCCCCTGTTTTGAGGTGGGTCTCTTGTAGACAACATATGTAGGGGTCTTGTTTTTGTATCCATTCAGCCAGTCTGTCTTTTGGTTGGGGCATTCAACCCATTTACGTTTAAGGTAATTACTGATAAGTATGATCCCGTTGCCATTTACTTTATTGTTTTGGGTTCGAGTTTATACACCGTTTTTGTGTTTCCTGTCTAGAGCATATCCTTTAGTATTTGTTGGAGAGCTGGTTTGGTGGTGCTGAATTCTCTCAGCTTTTGCTTGTCTGAGAAGCTTTTGATTTCTCCTTCATATTTGAATGAGATCCTTGCTGGGTACAATAATCTGGGCTGTAGGTTATTTTCTTTCATCATTTTAAGTATGTCTTGCCATTCCCTCCTGGCTTGAAGAGCTTCTATTGAAAGATCAGCTGTTATCCTTATGGGAATTCCCTTGTGTGTTATTTGTTGTTTTTCCCTTGCTGCTTTTAATATTTGTTCTTTGTGTTTGATCTTTGTTAATTTGATTAATATGTGTCTTGGGGTGTTTCGCCTTGGGTTTATCCTGTTTGGGACTCTCTGGGTTTCTTGGACTTGGGTGATTATTTCCTTCCCCATTTTAGGGAAGTTTTCAACTATTATCACTTCAAGTATTTTCTCATGGTCTTTCTTTTTGTCTTCTTCTTCTGAGACCCCTATGATTCGAATGTTGTAGCGTTTAATATTGTCCTGGAGGTCTCTGAGATTGTCCTCATTTCTTTTAATTCATTTTTCTTTTATCCTCTCTGATTCATTTATTTCTACCATTCTATCTTCTAATTCACTAATCCTATCTTCCGCCTCTGTTATTCTACTATTTGTTGCTTCCAGAGTGTTTTTAATTTCATTTATTGCATTATTCATTATATATTGACTCTCTTTTATTTCTTCTAGGTCCTTGTTAAACCTTTCTTGCATCTTCTCAATCCTTGTCTCCTGGCTATTTACCTGTGATTCCATTTTGATTTCAAGATTTTGGATCAATTTCACTATCATTATTCAGAATTCTTTATCAGGTAGATTCCCTATCTCTTCCTCTTTTGTTTGGTTTGGTGGGCATTTATCCTGTTCCTTTATCTGCTGGGTATTCCTCTGTCTCTTCATCTTGTTTAAATTGCTGAGTTTGGGGTGTCCTTTCTGTATTCTGGCAGTTTGTGGAGTTCTCTTTATTGTGGCGTTTCTTCACTCTGTGTGGGTTTGTACAGGTGGCTTGTCAAAGTTTCTTGGTTAGTGAAGCTTCTGTCGGTGTTCTGGTGGGTGGAGCTGTATTTCTTCTCTCTCCTTCCAAAGACTTGGGTTGCTTTTCTGGGTGCCTGATGTCCTCTGCCGGCATTCAGAAGTTGTTTTGTGGAATTTACTCGGCGTTTAAATGTTCTTTTGATGAATTTGTGGGGGAGAAAGTCCTCCACCAACTTAGCTCCTCCTCCTCATTGATCTTTCTTATCTCTCCTTGTTATTCTTTGGAACTCTGCATTCAAATGGGTATATCTTTCCTTTTCTCCTTTGCTTTTCACTTCTCTTCTTTTCACAGCTATTTGTAAGGCCTCCTCAGACAGCCATTTTGCCTTTTTGCATTTCTTTTTCTTGGGGATGGTCTTAATCACTGCCCCCTATACAATGTCACGAACCTCCGTCCATAGTTCTTCAGGCACTCTCTATCAGATCTAATCCCTATTTGCTCAGAATCTATTTGTCACTTCCACTGTATAATTGTAAGGGATTTGATTTAGGTCATACGTGAATGGTCTAGTGGTTTTCCCTACTGTATTCAATTTCAGTCTGAATTTGGCAATAAGGAGTTCATGATCTGAGCCACAGTCAGCTCCTGATCTTATTTTTGCTGACTGTGTAGAGCTTCTCCATCTTTGGCTGCAAAGAATATAATCAATCTGATTTCAGTATTGACCATCTGGTGATGTCCATGTGTAGAATCTTCTCTTGTATTGTTGGAAGAGGGTGTTTTCTGTGACCAGTGTGTTCTCTTGGCAAAACTCTGTTAGCCTTTGCCCTGTTTAATTTTGTACTCCAAGGCCAAATCTGGAGTTATTCCAGGTGTTTCTTGACTTCCTACATTTGCATTCCAGTCTTCTATGATGAAAAGGACATCTTTTTTTGGTGTTAGTTCTAGAAGGTCTGGAGAAGGCAATGGCACCCCACTCCAGTACTCTTGCCTGGAAAATCCCATGGATGGAGGAGGCTGGTGGGCTGTAGTCCATGGGGTCGCAAAGAGTCGGACACGACTGAGTGACTTTGCTTTCACTTTTCACTTTCGTGCATTGGAGAAGGAAATGGGAACCCACTACAGTGTTCTTGCCTGGAGAATCCCAGGGACAGCAGAGCCTGGTGGGCTGCTGTCTATGGGGTTGCACAGAGTCAGACACGACTGAAGTGCCTTAGCAGCAGCAGCTAGAAGGTCTTGTAGGTCTTCATAGAACCATTCAACTTCAGCTTCTTCAGCATTAGTGGTTAGGGCATAGACTTTTATTACTGTGATATTGAATAGTTTGCCTTAGAAATGAAGAGAGATCATTCTGTCATTTTTTAGATTGTACCCAAGTATTGCATTTTGGGCTCTCTTGTTGACCATGAGGGCTACTCCATTTTTTAAAGGAATTCTTACCCACAGAAGTAGATATAATGGTCATTTGAATTAAATTCATCCATTCTAGTCCATTTTAGTTCACTGATTCCTAAAATGTCAATGTTCACTCTTGCCATCTCCTGTTTGACCACTCTAATTTACCTTGATTCATGGACCTGACATTCCAGGTTCCTATGCAATATTGCTCTTTACAGCATTGGACTTTACTTCTATCACCAGTCACATCTACAACTGGGCATTGTTTTTGAGTTGGCTCCATCTCTCCATTCTTTCTGGAGTTATTTCTATACTCTTCTCCAGTAGCATATTGGGCACCTACCGACCTAGGGAGTTCATCTCTCAGTGTCCTATCTTTTTGCCTTTTCATACTGTTCAGGGAGTTCTCAAGGCAAGAATACTGAAGTGGTTTGCCATTCCCTTCTCCAGTGGACCATGTTTTATCAGAACTGTCCACCATGACCCTCTATGGGTGGCCCCACACAGCATAGCTCATAGTTTCATTAAGTTAGACAAGGCTGTGGTCCATGTGATCAGATTGGTTAGTTTTCTGTGATTCTGGTTTTCCTTCTGTCTTCCGTCTGATGGATAAGGATAAGAGGCTTGTGGAAGCTTCCTGATGGGAGACACTGACTGTGGGGGAAACTGTATCTTATTCTTATGGGCAGGGCGATGCTCAGTAAACCTTTAATCCAATTTTCTGTTGATGGGTGGGGCTGAGTTCCCTCCCTATTGTTTGACCTGAGACCAAACTATGGTGGAGGTAATGAAGATAGTGGCCACCTCCTTCAAAAGGTCCCATGCACACACTGTTGAACTCAGTGTCCCCGACCCTGCAGCAGGCCACCGCTGACCCACGCCTCCGCCAGAGACTCTTGGACACTCACAGGCAAGTCTGGGTCAGTTGCTTGTGGGGTTACTGCTCCCTTCTCCTGGGTCCTGGTGCGCACAACATTTTGTTTGTGCCCTCCAAGGGTCTGTTCCTCAGTCCTGTGTAAGTTCTGTAATCAAATCCCACTGGCCTCCAAAGTCAGATTTTCTGGGTGTTCTCAGTCTCTTTGCCAGATCCCCAGATTGGGAAATCTGTTGTGGTTCCTAGAACTTTCTTAACAGTGCAAGAATTTCTTTGGTATAATCGATCTGCAGTTTGTGGGTCATAAAAAAAGCAAGAGAATTCTAGAAAAACATCTACTTCTACTTTATTGATTATGTCCAGGTCTTTGTGTAGATCACAATAAGCTGTGGAAAATTCTTAAAGATATGGGAAAACCAGACCACCTTACCTAGCTCCTGAGACATCTGTATGCAGGTCAGGAAGCAACAGTTAGAACTGGACATGGAACAGCAGACTGGTTCCAAATTAAGAAAGCAGTAGGTCAAGGCTATATATCGTCACCCTGCTTATTTAATTTATATGTAGAGTACATCATGTGAAATGCTGGGCTGGATGAAGCACAAGCTGGAATCAAGATTTCCAGGAGAAATACCAGTAACCTCTGATGTTCAGATGACACCACCCTTACGGCAGAAAGTGAAGAGGAACTGAAGAACCTCTTGATGAAAGTGAAAGAGGAGAGTGAAAAAGTTGCCTTAATATTTAGCATTCAAAAAACTAAGATCATGGCATCCAGTCCCATCACTTCATGGAAGATAGATGGGGAAACAGTGGAAACAGTGACAGAATTTATTTTCTTGGGCTCCAAAATCACTGCAGATGGAGACTGCAGCCATGAAATTAAAAGACACTTACTCCTTGGAAGAAAAGCTATGACAAACCTAGGCAGTATATTAAAAAGCAGAGACATTAGTTTGCTGACAAAGGTCCATCTAGACAAAGCTATGGTTTTTCCAGTAGTCATGCATGGATGTGAGAGTTGTAGTATAAAGAAAGCTGAGCGCCGAAAAATGCTTTTGAACTGTGGTGTTGAAGAAGACTCTTGAGAGTCCCTTGGACTACACGGAGATCAAACAAGTCCATCCTAATGGAAATCAGTCCTGAATATTCATTGGAAGGACTGATGCTGAAGCTGAAACTCCAGTACTTTGGCCACCTGATGCAAAGAACTGACACATTTGAAAAGGCCCTGATGCTGGGAATGATTGAAGGCAGGAGGAGAAGGGAATGACAGAAGATGAGATGGTTGGATGGCATCATAGGCTCGATGGACATGATTGTGAGCAAGCTCTGGTAATTGTGATGGACAGGGAAATCTGGCATACCGCAGTCCGTGGGGTTGCAAAGAGTCAGACATAACTGAGCTACTGAACTGAATATGCAACACTCAATAGAAATGGGAGCCCACCTAGAAAATGCTATGGACAGAGGAGCCTGGCAGACTACAGACCATGGGATTGCAAGAGTTGGACATGACTGAGCATGCATGTGTGCATCATGTAATACATATAGTAAGTATATATTTTTGCAAAGATAATATCATATATTATTCTAAAATCCACTATTCTGTATTAAATATGTTGTCTCAGGTTTCTGAAGTTTCTGCAAAATAGGGCTCTTAGGTTCCTGTGTACCTTTCACAACTTTTTGAGTATACCACCATGAGCTTTATGTAAGCAATAACACCTGGATCTAGAGTTTAAAGGAATTTATGTAAGTGTATTGCTTTCTGAAATATCCAAGTATCATGTGGTTAGTTGATGATGCCTCAGCACATTATTACATGAGGATGTATTCTCATGCATCAGTTGTAAGTGTGCCATATGAGTTTCACAACCACATTCTATACAAACGCATTTTTGCAAAACAAATACTCTTTAAATATGCTAGAAGACATTTACTATTTAAAGCAAAGCTGGCACAAATTCTATTTTACACCTAGGAATTCCACTGAAAAATAATTCCTCCCTAATTCATGAATCTGAGAAATCTGGGCTTTTATAAATCAAACATGTGGTTATTAGAAAGACTTTACAGCCTTCCAAAACAACAAGATAACAAAAACTTACTATTACAAGGTCTATGTCGTTTCCAAATCATGAACCATAAGAAAGATAAAGATAGTTCAGTTCAGTTCAGTTCAGTTCAGTTCAGTTACTCAGTCGTGTCCGAATCTCTGCGACCCCATGAATCGCAGCACACCAGGCCTCCCTGTCCATCACCAACTCCCAGAGTTCACTCAGACTCACGTCCATCGAGTCAGTGATGCCATCCAGCCATCTCATCCTCTGTTGTCCTCTTCTCCTCCTGCCCCCAATCCCTCCCAGCATCAGGGTCTTTTCCAATGAGTCAACTCTTCTCATGAGGTGACCAAAGTACTGGAGTTTCAGCTTTAGCATCATTCCTTCCAAAGAACACCCAGGACTGATCTCCTTCAGAATGGACTGGTTGGATCTCCTTGCAGTCCAAGGGACTCTCAAGAGTCTTCTCCAACACCACAGTTCAAAAGCATCAATTCTTTGGCTCTCAGCCTTCTTCACAGTCCAACTCTCACATCCATACATGACCACTGGAAAAAGCATAGCCTTGACTAGACAGACCTTTATTGGCAAAGTAATATCTCTGCTTTTCAATATGCTATCTAGGTTGGTCATAACTTTTCTTCCAAGGAGTAAGCGTCTTTTAATTTTTGGCTGAAGTCACCATCTGCAGTGATTTGGGAGCCCCCCAAAATAAAGTCTGACACTGTTTCCACTGTTTCCCATCTATTTCCCATGAAATGATGGGACCAGATGCCATGATCTTCATTTTCTGAATGTTGAGCTTTAAGCCAACTTTTTCACTCTCCTCTTTCACTTTCATCAAGAGGCTTTTGAGTTCCTCTTCACTTTCTGCCATAAGGGTGGTGTCATCTGCATATCTGAGGTTATTGATATTTCTCCTGGCAATCTTAATTCCAGCTTGTGCTTCTTCCAGCCCAGCATTTCTCATGATGTACTCTGCATATAAGATAAATAAGCAGGGTGAATACACAGCCTTGACGTACTCCTTTTCCTATTTGGAACCAGTCTTTTGTTCCACGTCCAGTTCTAACTGTTGCTTTCTGACCTGCATATGGGTTTCTCAAGAGGCAGGTCAGGTGGTCTGGTATTCCCATCTCTTTCAGAATTTTCCACAGTTTATTGTGATCCACACAGTCAAAGGCTTTGGCATAGTCAGTAAAGCAGAAATGGATATTTTTCTGGAACTTTCTTGCTTTCTCGATGATCCAGCGGATGTTGGCAATTTGATCTCTGGTTCCTCTGCCTTTTCTAAAACCAGCTTGAACATCTGGAACTTCACGGTTCACGTATTGCTGAAGCCTGGCTTGGAGAATTTTGAGCAGTACTTTATTAGCTTGTGAGATGAGTGCAATTGTGCGGTAGTTTGAGCATTCTTTGGCACTGCTTTTCTTTGGGATTGGAATGAAAACAGTCCTATGGCCACTGCTGAGTTTTCCAAATTTGCTGGCATATTGAGTGCAGCACTTTCACAGCATCATCTTTCAGGATTTGAAATAACTCAACTGGAATTCCATCACCTCCACTAGCTTTGTTCGTAGTCATGCTTTCTAGGCCCACTTGACCTCACGTTCCAGGATGTCTGGCTCTAGGTGAGTGATCACACCATCGTGATTATCTTGGTCGTGAAGATCTTTTTTGTACAGTTCTTCTATGTATTTCTGCCACCTCTCCTTAATGTCTTCTGCTTCTGTTAGGTCCATACCATTTCTGTCCTTTATTGAGCCCATCTTTGCATGAAGTGTTCCCTTGGTATCTCTAATTTTCTTGAAGAGATCTCTGCTGCTAAGTCACTTCAGTCGTGTCCAACTCTGTGCGACCCCACAGATGGCAGCCCACCAGGCTCCACCATCCCTGGAGTTCTCCAGGCAAGAACACTGGAGTGGGTTGCCATTTCCTTCTCCAATGCATGAAAGTGAAAAGTGAAAGTGAAGATGCTCAGTCGTGCCTGACTCCTAGCAACCCATGGACTGCAACCCACCAGGCCCTTCATCCATGGGATTTTCCAGGCAAGAGTGCTGGAGTGGGCTGCCATTGCCTTCTCCAAAGAGATCTCTAGTCTTTCCCATCCTGTTGCTTTCCTCTATTTCTTTGCATTGATTGCTAAGGAAGGCTTTCTTATCTCTCCTTGCTATTCTTTGGAACTCTGCATTCAGATGCTTATATCTTTCCTTTTCTCTTTTGCTTTTTGCTTCTCTTCTTTTCACAGCTATTTGTAAGGCCTCCTCAGACAGCCTTTTTGCTTTTTTGCATTTCTATTCCATGGGGATGGTCTTGATCCCAGTCTCCTGTACAGTGTCACGAACCTCCGTCCATAGTTCCTCAGGCACTCTATCAGATCTAGAGCCTTAAATCTATTTCTCACTTCCACTGTGTAATCATAAGGGGTTTGATTTAGGTCATACCTGAATGGTCTAGTGGTTTTCCCTACTTTCTTCAATTTTAGTCCGAATTTGGCAATAAGGAGTTCATGATCTGAGCCACAGTCAGCTCCTGGTCTTGTTTTTGTTGACTGTATAGAGCTTCTCCATCTTTGGCTGCAAAGAATATAATCAATCTGATTTCAGTGTTGACCATCTGGTGATGTCCATGTGTAGAGTCTTCTCTTGTGTTGTTGCAAGAGGGTGTTTGCTGTGACCAGTGCATTTTCTTGGCAAAACTCTATTAGTCTTTGCCCTGCTTCATTCCGTATTCCAAGGTCAAATTTACCTGTTACTCCAGGTGTTTCTTCACTTCCTACTTTTGCATTCCAGTCCCCTATAATGAAAAGGACATCTTTTTTGGGTGTTAGTTCTAAAAGGTCTTGTAGGTCTTCATAGAACCGTTCAACTTCAGCTTCTTCAGTGTTACTGGTTGGAGCATAGACTTGGATTACTGTGATATTGAATGGTTTGCCTTGGAAACGAACAGAGATCATTTTGCCGTTTTTGAGATTGCATCCAAGTACTGCATTTTGGACTCTTTTGTTGACCATGATGGCTACTCCATTTCTTCTAAGGGATTCCTGCCCGCAGTAGTAGATATAATGGTCACCTGAGTTAAATTCACCCATTCCAGTCCATTTTAGTTCGCTGATTCCTAGAATGTCGATGTTCACTCTTGCCATCTCCTGTTGGACCACTTCCAATTTGCCTTGATTCATGGACCTGACATTCCAGGTTCCTATGCAATATTGTTCTTTACAGCATCAGACCTTGCTTCTATCACCAGTCACATCCACAATTGGGTATTGTTTTTGCTTTGGCTCCATCCCTTCATTCTTTCTGGAGTTATTTCTCCATTGATCTCTAGTAGCATATTGGGCCCCTACTGACCTGGGGAGTTCCGCTTTCAGTGTCCTATCATTTTGCCTTTTCATACTGTTCATGGGGTTCTCAAGGCAAGAATACTGAAGTGGTTTGCCATTCCCTTCTCCAGTGGACCACATTCTGTCAGACCTCTCCACCATGACCCGCCTGTCTTGGGTGGGCCTACGGGCATGGCTTAGTTTCATTGAGTTAGACAAGGCTGTGGTCCTAGTGTGATTAGATAAAGATAACTCTTTGAATAAAGATGAATGTTCTTTCCACAGTGTCATTTCTGTCTTTAATCTTTCCCCTTTAGGTGGGATAGCAAATGGAAGATAGTTTAAATATATTTATACTGAACTATTGATGATTTATTTAAAACAAAATATGTATTTGAAGAGATTAGCCATCATTATATTTAAAACTTGTGTTTACAGTGTTTTGTAAAATAAAGCAAACCATGTACTTGATAAAAATGCTCAGGTGGTTTAAAAAAGATACTCAAAGTGAAATCTCCCTTTTTAAATCTTATCCCCAACAAGCAGTACCAATCCCCAAGAGAACTATGGTTAATAGTATGTTGTGTTTATCCTTTCTGAAGAAAAGTCTGTTATACTCCAGACCTATATATATTTTTTATTATTTTCAGATAGGATCATACAATTTTTTTTAGTCTCAGATAGAATCATACCATATGCACTTCTGAACTTTATCTTTTTCATTTAATAATATATGTTCAGTTCAGTTCAGTCACTCAGTTGTGTCCGACTCTTTGCGACCCCATGAATCGCAGCACGCCAGGCCTCCCTGTCCATCACCAACTCCCGCAGTTCACTCAGACACACGTCCATCAAGTCAGTGATGCCATCCAGCCATCTCATCCTCTGTCGTCCCCTTTTCCTCCTGCCCCCAATCCCTCCCAGCATCAGTCTTTTCCAATGAGGCAACTCTTTGCATGAGGTGGCCAAAGTACTGGAGTTTCAGCTTTAGCATCATTCCTTCCAAAGAAATCCCAGGGCTGATCTCCTTCAGAATGGACTGGTTGGATCTCCTTGCAGTCCAAGGGACTCTCAAGACTCTTCTCCAGTACCACAGTTCAAAAGCATCAGTTCTTCGGCATGAAGAAAGGACTCATCATATTGACATGAACAGATTTATTTCATTGTTTTTTAACAACACTGCATTCCTCCTTATCACTTCACTATCATTTAACTTAGCCTTTGTTTGGGATCACTTAGATTGTTTCTTTCTTCTTGCTAGTATAAACGTTGCTACAGTGAACATCCTTATGCTTACCTACCTTGGCACAGTTTTCAAGAATATCAACGGATAATTTTTAGCAGCGATGTTACTCACAGAGGTTAAGATGCATGATAATATGCAACATTCAAAAGCATGTCAAATCAAAAGCTTTCTAATACTGTAGCGGTAGTACAAATTGATGCATACTCCTGGGAGGGCAATTTGATGATGACCCAACAAAATCTGAAACTCACTTAGTTTTATCTAGAAATTTTGCTGTCAGAAACTAACATAATGCTATATGTCAATTATATATCAATGAAAACAAAAAGAGAAACTGACTCTATCAATGTGTGCTAAGTTGCTTCAGTCATGTCTGACTGTTTACAACCCTATGGACTGTAGCCCCCCAGACTCCTCCATCCATAGGATTTTCCGGGCAAGATTATTATCAATTCATATAATAGCTTTTTTGCATAGAAAGTTTTTGTTATTGAAGTATAATTGATTTACCATATTATATTAGTTTCAGATGTACAGCATGGCGATTCAGTACTTTAAAAAATTATGCTCCATTTAAAGTTATTATAACATAATGGTTATATTTCCCTATTTTGTTTACTTATTTTATACTTGGTAGTTTGTGTCTCTTAATCTCATACCCCTATCTTGCCCCTCCCTCCTTTGCTCTTCCCACTGGTAACTGCTAGTTTGTTCTCTATATCTGTCAGTCTGTTTCTATTTCATGCATTCATTTGTGTTACTTTTTAGGTTTCACATATAAGTGATAACAGGGTATTTGTCTTTCTCTAACTTATTTCACTAATCTTAGTGCACTCTAGGTCCACCCACATTGTTGCAAATGGCAGAATTTCATTTTTTATGGCTGATTAATAGTCCATATTCTTTATCCATTTTTATGTTGAAGGACATGGGTTACTTCCGTATCTTGGCTATTGTAAATAGTGCTGCTATGAACATTGGGGTGCATGTATCTTTTTGAAAGGTGTTGGCTCTCTTTTCTGGATAAACACCCAGGAGTGGAAGTGCTGGATCATATGGTAGTTCTGATTTCAGTGTTTTGAGGAACCTCCATGCTGTTTTCCATACTGGCTGCATGAATTTGCATTCCCACCAACCGTGTACTTGAGTTCCCTTTTCTCCACATCCTTGCCAACATTTGCTATTTGTAGACTTTTTGATGTTAGCCACTCTGACAGGTGTGAGGTGATGTCTCATTGTGGTTTTGATTTGCATTTCTCTAATAATTAGCAATGCTGAGCATCTTTTAATGTGCCTGCTAGCCATCTGTATGTGTTCTTTGGGAAAATGTCTATTCAGGTCTTCTACCCATTTTTTGATTGTATTGTTTGGCTTTTTGATAGTGAGTTTTATGAGGTGTTAACCCCTTATCTGTCATATCATTGGCAAATATTTACTCCTGCTCAGTAGCGTGTCTTTCTATTTTGTCAGTGGTTTCTTTTCCTGTGCAAAAGCTTTTAAGTTTAATTAAGTGCCATTTATTTATTTTTGATATCATTTCTTTTGCCTTAGGACACAAATCCAAAAAAAAAAAAAAAAACTGCTACAATTTATGTCGAAGAGTGTTCTGCTTTCTTCTAGGAGTTTTATGGTTTGGAGTTGTACATTGAGATCTTTAATCCATTTTGTTTATTTTTGTGTATGGCTTAGGAAATGTTACATAGTATCATTTCTTATGGACACAACCTCTTATATTACATCTGTAAGAATAATATGTAATATAAGAGGAAAGAAATTTGGAACTTATCTACTCCAATTTCTGAGATCTAAGAGGGAAAGTTACATAGCAAACAGATGCCCTGTAAAAACTATTACACAAGTTCAGGACTACCAGCTAGCTATGCTAAAAGAGATGGATAATTAGACACATCCTTTTCCTCTCAGACCTCCATCTCATTGATTATAGTCACTGTATTGCTCTCTCTTTCCCTTTCCACGTCTATTCTAATGTTGTTATGTCAGATCTTTATCAAAGGTATAGCTAAGGAGCACTGTTCTAGAAAATAGGTCCACTTCGTATGGTTGAGGGCAGGAGAGAATAGGAGCGAAACCAGGGTTAGGTTAGGAGAGTGAGAGAAGGGGCCTGAAATTTGTTCCATTAATAGATAGAAATTAAAAAGAGTCAGGGGTCAGGGTGGTGTCCTTAGTTCCCAGAACCAGTCCTGATCTACCGTGACCTCAGTCATTTCAAAGAGGAAAAGCATCTACTAGTTATAGGTTTGTAGAACCCACAGTGTGAGACATAGATTGTTGCTGCTTAGTCGCTAAGTCACGTCTAACTATTTGCAACCCCATGGACTGGAGCCTACCAGGCTTCTCTGTCCATGAGAGAAGGCAAGAGTACTGGAGTAGGTTGCCATTTCTTTCTCCAGGGGATCTTCCCCACCCAAGGATCGAACCCATGTCTCCTGTTTGGCAGGCAAATTCTTTACCACCTGGGAAGTCCCATAGATTTCTGCAGCTGTCATCAATTGACTGGTCAGTTAGCAGGTGTTTCATCAAATGATGATTTTACCTGTAGATTTTTAATACTCAACATCTCAATACATTGCATGTATGGCAAACAGGTATACATACATATATGTAGTAGGACATCACCAGGCAATTGAAACAAACAAAAAAGGGAATTACTCACCAGAAATGGAGGAAAATGTTCATTTTAATTAGAAACAAAATAAAAACAATCAAAGGGTACTATTTCCTGTTCAACAAGTTAACAAAAAATGTGTTTTTCAAAAAATACTTAATTATATTAAGGTTTCCTTGCAATGGGTGCTTGTTGGAGTAGGACGGGGGCCTTGGGAAAATACAGCTGATGGTACAAACCTAAACATTGAAACATCTGGGGCCAGTCATCCTACTACTAGGAATTTAGCCTGAGAACATCATTTGGAAATGAAGTTGCTTGCTATAAGCTGTAGGATATTCCCATCAACTTTATTTTTTAACTAGAAACACTGTAAACAGCCTTCAGTCCTATCAGTGAGGAATGGTGGGTGAAATTGTAGCACACCAAATGGATGAAACATTAAATAGATGATGATTACCAAAGCCATTTAACTCTATGAGCAGATACTGCGATACAGCGATAAAAGAAAGACGTCAAATTGTACACGGTGATTGGCACACTGAGTGTATGTCTGTGCTTGGATAAATTTTGGAGGAATACCCACACATACAACATACAAAATAGACTATATTAGAACAAGAATATGCTGGTTTCCCTCCTTTTGTAATTTTTTGATTAACAACAATAACAAAATGAAACAATAAAAATAACAAATCTAAAAAGGTCAATAAATATTTTCACTTATAAAATTTTCTCCTGCTCAATCTATATGTATTCTTGGTTGTTCCCACCTAGGATGTCAAGAAGGGATACATTTTGGTCAGTTCATGTAGATTCTTTCAAAGTTTAAGCACAATTCCAGTGTGCTCTCTTAATTCATTTTGGAATAAGAAGACTCTAACAATGTAATAGAATAAAATCAAGCAAGACTTTAAAAGTGTTTTGTTTTGTTTTGTTTTTAATTCAAGAAGATGTATACTGATTCAGTATTTCAACATTTGCAGTGTTAGGAAGTTAGGAATATGCTAGCTCGTAAAGCAGCATATTCAATTTATAAATTTCCATTCACTCATGATAAAGGTATTAAGCTGATTCTCTGTTTAGAATGACAGTAACAAGACTGAAAGTGAGGAGACCAGTTTAGAGTCTTTCTCATTAGTGTTGATGAGAAATGATGAAAACTGAACAGAATCAGCACCAAAAAAGTGGAAGAACGACTCTAATACATATTTAGAAAACAGATCAATCAGACTTAATGACTAACTCCAGCCCAAATTCAAGGAGAGAGTATTAGTTTTCACTTCTTAATAAGAGGAATAGAAAAGAATTTATGGCTATCTTTTGCCTGACACATCCTCCTTCCATATTCTATGCATTTGTTTTAAAAATCTGAGCTCATCAGAAACCCCAGACATCTACAATGTTTCCTCTTTTAATTTCAAAATCTGACTTTTCTTCCTCCACTAAGAGACACTTTTCTTTTTATGGTTTTAAGGATTTTTAAAATTCTGTTAAGATTTGTGTCCACAGAATAATCTAGATCTTATATCTTAACTTTAAAAAATCCATTTTTCAGAATTCTAAACAGTGCTTCTCAGCTGTGAATGTACACACACATCATTAGGAGATCTTGTTAAAATGCAATTTATGATTCTGTAGGTTTAGGTGGGGCCTGAGATTCTGCATTTCTCACAGGCTCCCCAGATTATGCCCTGTTGCTAATCCTCACACCATACTTTGTGTTGCAAGAGTCTAGAGAATCCTATCTAATTCCAACATTGCTTAACTTATGTGGCTCCATGACACTCTATCAGTCAATTCTGCCTTTGGGGAAAGAGTAAATTTCAGAATGATATTATTTCCTAGACTTTTTCAAGTGATGTAATTGGAGACACGTCAAACCAATAATTTATCAAAGACTCTGCTTAGTGAAATAAAAGTCCAGATAGGTATAGATACATCTTGTCACTGCACCTATTCTATACTCTGTAAGGTAGTGATAACATTTTTATGGAGTCACATAGCAGTCATATGAAGCATTTATGATTATCTTCTCTAGATGAAGAAAGAGGCTCAGAGAGGGCAGATCCAACAGCTGGTATTCAGTTAAGTGCTGCCTCCCTAACTTGGATCATCAGACTCTTAATTATATAAACCTGAAAGAAAAAAGTCTGATGAGGGTTCCTAAGGTCAGCATTGATTATCTACTAATCATATGAACCAGTATCCGAAACCCAGAGTACCCCTAAAATATGGGAGAATAAAACTCAAGTGAGGTAGCTGGGTATTTGGAAACCATATATTTTCACATGAGATCATTCTTGATCCATTTTCCATCACAAGGCATAGATGAAAGAGACACTCACTATCTCCAGACCCCCAAACATTAGTCTGCCATAATGACATAAACAACAAGTCTCCCCACTCCCCAGTCCCCTAAGGACATGCTTAGATGCAGTGCTGGCAGTGTCATGTTGCAGTTGTATTGAGAGCTTCTCTTCTTTGTTGAACACCAAGAATCAGGTCTGGGGAAAAAAATCTGTAAGTACTATAATTACCTTCAATTTAATTTCTGGGTGTCTTTTTTTTTCTCCCAGCTGCTGCCAAGGTTCTCCTTCTGCCACATCAGTTAGAGCAATATACATGAAACTCAGGTCAGACATCCTGGAGCAATTTTTGTGAGGTTTCAGGGTGATGTACTCAAGCCCTTCTAGGAAACGGGAGTCAAACTAAAATCAGGATTGATTGTTTAAAAAAAAAAAAAAAAGCATACCAGTTTCAAGAAGCCAGTTTATTTTCTCAGTTTGGGGAAAAACTTTTAGGAGTTGAAATGTTAATACTTCATGGTTTTCAACTTGTTTGGGTAGAATACATTTAATCTTCAGTTCATTTTCTTTGTCATTTGTTAATATTTTTATTATTCCTTCCTTACCTATTACTATTACTTTTCCCTATGGGTGTTCATTGCTCCCCTGGTGGCTCAGAGGTAAAGAATCCACTTGCAATGCAGAAGACTTGAGTTTGATCCTGGGGTTGGGAAGATCTCCTAGAAGAGGAAATGGCAACCCACTCCAATATTCTTGCCCGGAAAATCCCACAGAGGAGCCTGGTGGGCTATAGTCCATGGGGTCGCAAGAGTTGGACACAACTTAGCGTCTAAATCACCACCATATATATTCATACATAGCTCTATGTGCATTTATTCTGCTAAGAATGAAGATCACTAAAAGTCTCGGAAAATGTATCCCTCTATTCTACTCCAGGGCTGTTTAAATTAAGGTCCTCACTTCTTTTAAAATCCAATTTATGTTACTTGGAAGCCACATTTCATATTATCCATAATAATGCCTGTTTACCCACAAATTAATAGTGTACCAGACAGAACAAATGGAATAAAAATAGGATCTATTGTAGAAGTTAGGCTTCAGGCCTACTGTATAATAAACCATAGAGACAGGGCAGGATGAGGGCACTGGTGACTGACCCAAAGGCTAGAAGGCATCCAGTATTATTCTGGCATTAACTGAGGAGTAAGACTGTGCATAGTATACTAATTGGGGGTTTAAAACATGTACATGATTTCTGTCTTCAAGATGCTCACAGTGTAGACAGGGAGACAGATGAGAAGATAGAAAGTGAATAGCAAGAGTAATGCCATAGGAATAGTGTAGGAAAAGATTCCTTTCAGTGGAGGTAGAGGAAACTGGGAAAAGTTCACAGAGATTATTGCATGTGAACCAAAACTTACAGAATGCATAAAAATTAAATAAATAGGAATGAATGGTAAGGATAGTTACAGAAAATAGATTACGCTATTATCATCTACAGAGGTGGGAAAGTGGAAGGCATGCACAAGGAATGTGTGATTAACTGAAAAATCACGGACTGTAGAACTGAAAGTTAGAAAAGTAAACCTCCTTTTGCATCGTTTTACCAGTGGTGTATATCCTCCAAGACCAAAGTGTCTCACTTATTTTTTTTAGCCCATTTCCTTTCTGTAAGACTCCTAAGAATAAAAATTGAGATTTTTGTATTTATTGATAGGTATAAAGAAGAGGTTTTATTTTCCTTGTTGGGCTTCATGGCAATGTGTCTCCTATATATAACCCCCTATCACTTTTCAAGCATGTCCATATTCTTGCAAAGTGTAGATGTCTAGTCACTTAAAGATAAGATTAAATATTTTAAATATGAGATGGATAACACAATTATACTCAGGGTTTAATGAAAGCAGAATATAAGTCATTGACATGTCTTTTCCTTGTTCAGTTTACTTTTAATTTTATTCCATTGTGTAGTTCATATAGGATGTCTCCATTTATATCTTGAGAGCAATTGAAAGATACTGATTAAAATAATTTAATAATAACTAAATAATTATTAATAAGTAGTACTGAACTGATTTGACTTGATCCTAAATTGCCATATTCTGACTTTCCTCTTGGCTCAAGTGTGAATATCTGTTTTTGTTATATTCTTAAGTTCAAATTCAGTGGCATACTTTCCCAATAATTCTGACTAAAACACATCTAAATTTTATCCATTCTCTGGGTTTCAATTACTTCCAGAGTAACGTGGATATTACAGAATTTTAGGAATGCCATTTCTTTTCTCCAGGGGATATTCCTGATCCAGAGATCGAACCCAGGTCTCCTGCGTTGCAGGCAGATTCTTTACCATCTCAGCCACCAGGGAAGTCCCTTTAGGAATGTCAGTCATTCTAAATGTATGCAAACTGCCTTATTCTTTAAATTTGTCTCCTTATAGAGCGTAGCTTAATTATTTAATCCATTAAAAGGTTCTGAACAAGACTTTTGACAGGACAGGAATTGAAGGCCATCCTCCACGTCTGGAATCTTCTTTTTGACTCTCTCACTTCAAAATCCTACTTTGGACAGCAAGAAAATGTTGCATTGTGGAAGGTTATTTGATTTTTGATAGGTTTCCCTAGGCTTACATCTATCTATTATCTTAGGATCCAGAAATCCTCTTTTTTTAGGAAAGTGTTGCATCCTTATTTTGTTAGACTTATAAAAATCACAGTATTTCAAATGACTATATTGTTTAAGTGACTATTCATGTGCGTATTGGACATATCACAGGTCACAGATAACTCTTCATCCAAACGTTTACTGGTAAGGGTAGCTGGGTTCTGTTTTCACTTTCATTTATCTCTTTTTCAAGATGTGAAGGCAATACATTTTTTCTTGCCTCCATCTGCTTCCCTCACCCCCTCTTCTTTTGCTCACAGCATGGAAACTAGAGTTACAGCTTAGCCTGTTTTGTTTATGGAACTGTGCCAGAAGCAGTTTTGAAGGTGTTTTAAAAATGAAGACATCTGGCAGCTGGCATACTTACAATTCATTTGCCAAAGACAAGTTGCACGCTGCTGGAATTTTTAACTGAAGGTCACGCACCAGGTAAGATGCAGTCAGGTGGAGCTGGTGTGTAGGAAGCCACACTGAAAATTTGTTAGCCCTGTGAAGTTGGGTGAACTAAATCAAGAAGCATGCCTGCCTCCTTGTCCACCATCTCCCCCATGTCACCAGGCCCCCTTAGAAGAAATAAGAGGAAAATAAATCCAAACCAGGAAAGCTGACAGTGAATCACAAAGCTCTGACATGTCCGCAGAAGCCCTGGAAAATAGGCAAGAGGAAAGTGTTAAGAAAATAGAGATGAAAAGAGTTTTTAGCATAGTGTTGGATACACATGATTCTGTAAGTTGAATGGTTCAGTTTTTCAGAAAGAAATAGCCTAAGAGATTATTGTGTTTATGACACCTCACTAGTGAATATCTAAAAGCTAACCAACGAATAACACACTCCAGTATTCTTGCCTGGAGAATCCCATGGACAGAGGAACTTGATGGGTTACAGTCCATGGGGTCACAAAGAGTCAGACATGACTGAAGCGACTTAGCACGCATACACACAAACCACTTAATGCTCTGTGATTGAAAATTGACTTGGTGTCTGATAGCTTTAGAGTAGTTTTTTGGGGTTATCTGTTTTACAATCTTTTATTGTAACTGGAAATAACTAAACACTAGTGCCAGATCAATTTGTTTTGTAATTCTACACTGGGATTAAATTAATCTGTGTTTTATACTTTTGTTTTTCTGCAACAGGAATTTAACATATAAACATGGGCATTTCATTATGAGATTAACACTTGACCTAACAGAGGAAAGGAGGGAAATTATCCCACCACATTGACAATTTCTCTCTGACAAATTTCAGCACTTTAAAAGTTGTGGGGGCCATATTTGACATATAGGCAACGAGATACAGGTTTATAAATCAAGAACTAGAGATTACTTCTGTTAGGCCTTGATATATTTCCATGTAAAAAGTCTGAGCTTTTTTCCTTCTGTTCTAAGTCCAGGCCTGTTGTCTTGAGTGTTCTTGTTCAAAATATTATGCCTAGGGGTACTGGTTAGTGGAGAAGGAAGGAGATAGTGTTGCTGTCATGATTCTGTTGTTGGATCCTTACCTCACTGCAGATGGAGACAGAATTGCTGCCCTTACAGAGGCTGCAAACCTGTAGTCTAAGTGCAGGATCTAGTCCAAATATATGTTCATTTGACTCACTCACTGTCAATTTGCAGAGTGTTCAGAATTTTTTTTTTAATTTAATTTTATTTTTAAACTTTACATAATTGTATTAGTTTTGCCAAATATCAAAATGAATCCACCACAGGTATACATGTGTTCCCCATCCTGAACCCTCCTCCCTCCTCCCTCCCCATACCATCCCTCTGGGTCATCCCAGTGCACTAGCCCCAAGCATCCAGAATCGTGCATCGAACCTGGACTGGCATCTCATTTCATACATGATATTTTACATGTTTCAATGCTATTCTCCCAAATCTTTCCACCCTCTCTCTCTCCCTCAGAGTCCATAAGACTGTTCTATACATCACTGTCTCTTTTGCTGTCTCGTTCACAGGGTTATTGTTACCATCTTTCTAAATTCCATATATATGCGTTAGTATACTGTATTGGTGTTTTTCCTTCTGGCTTACTTCACTCTGTATAATAGGCTCCAGTTTCATCCACCTCATTAGAACTGATTCAAATGTATTCTTTTCAATGGCTGAGTAATACTCCATTGTGTATATGTACCACCGCTTTCTTATCCATTCATCTGCTGATGGACATCTAGGTTGCTTCCATGTCCTGGCTATTATAAACAGTGCTGTGATGAACATTGGGGTACACGTGTCTCTTTCCCTTCTGGTTTCCTCAGTGTGTATGCCCAGCAGTGGGATTGCTGGGTCATAAGGCAGTTCTATTTCCAGTTTTTTAAGGAATCTCCACACTCTTCTCCATAGTGGCTGTACTAGTTTGCATTCCCACCAACAGTGTAAGAGGGTTCCCTTTTCTCCACACCCTCTCCAGCATTTATTGCTTGTAGACTTTTGGATGGCAGCCATTCTGACTGGTGTGAGATGGTACCTCATAGTGGTTTTGATTTGCATTTCTCTGATAATGAGTGATGTTGAGCATCTTTTCATGTGTTTGTTAGCCATCTGTATGTCTTCTTTGGAGAAATGTCTATTTAGTTCTTTGGCCCATTTTTTGATTGGGTCATTTATTTTTCTGGAGTTGAGCTGTAGGAGTTGCTTGTATATTTTGAGATTAGTTGTTTGTCAGTTGCTTCATTTGCTATTATTTTCTCCCATTCTGAAGGCTGCCTTTTCACCTTGCTAATAGTTTCCTTTGATGTGCAGAAGCTTTTAAGGTTAATTAGGTCCCATTTGTTTATTTTTGCTTTTATTTCCAATATTCTGGGAGGTGGGTCATAGAGGATCCTGCTGTGATGTATGTCAGAGAGTGTTTTGCCTATGTTCTCCTCTAAGAGTTTTATAGTTTCTGGTCTTACGTTTAGATCTTTAATCCATTTTGAGTTTTTGTTTGTTTGTTTGTTTATGGTGTTAGAAAGTGTTCTAGTTTCATTCTTTTACAAGTGGTTGACCAGTTTTCCCAGCACCACTTGTTAAAGAGATTGTCTTTAATCCATTGTATATTCTTGCCTCCTTTGTCAAAGATAAGGTGTCCATATGTGCGTGGATTTATCTCTGGGCTTTCTATTTTGTTCCATTGATCTATATTTCTGTCTTTGTGCCAGTACCATACTGTCTTGATAACTGGCTTTGTAATAGAGCCTGAAGTCAGGTAGGTTGATTCCTCCAGTTCCATTCTTCTTTCTCAGGATTGCTTTGGCTATTCGAGGTTTTTTGTATTTCCATACAAATTGTGAAATTATTTGTTCTAGCTCTGTGAAGAATACTGTTGGTAGCTTGATAGGGATTGCATTGAATCTATAAATTGCTTTGGGTGGTATACTCATTTTCACTATATTGATTCTTCCAATCCATGAACATGGTATATTCCTCCATCTATTAGTGTCCTCTTTGATTTATTTCACCAGTGTTTTATAGTTTTCTATATATAGATCTTTAGTTTCTTTAGGTAGATATATTCCTAAGTATTTTATTCTTTCCGTTGCAATGGTGAATGGAATTGTTTCCTTAATTTCTCTTTCTGTTTTCTCATTATTAGTGTATAGGAATGCAAGGGATTTCTGTGTGTTGATTTTATATCCTGCAACTTTGCTATAGTCATTGATTAGTTCTAGTAATTTTCTGGTGGAGTCTTTAGGGTTTTCTATGTAGAGGATCATGTCATCTGCAAATAGTGAGAGTTTTACTTCTTCTTTTCCAAGTAAGTTGACAGGAGAGTTCACATTTTTAAAAATTTTGATTTCTGGTTTCTTTTTCAAAATCAGAAAATCAGGCATCACCACCCACAATCCCTCATGAGAGTGGTCTGTTGGCCCTGGCCCCCACGATGCTATGGTGCAGGGGTCCTCCAGTCACCAGGCCCTGACACCCCTATTCTCTCCCCAGGGCTGAACGCAAATTGCTACTTCTCTTTGTTTTTGCTGTTACTTTTCCAAACTCAGAGTCAAGAGGAAAGTGAAATGTTTCTTCTATCTTTGTCTCTGACAAAAATGTGGAAATAGAAACAAGTCAGAGAGACATGTTTTTCTAACACCAGGCCCTTTACCCACAGTGATATTATCTCTCTTGTCCCAGTACATTTCCTTCCTTACATGAAGCGCCTCCTCTGTCCACCTCAAATTCTGGGGCTGGAGACTCCAGGAGTATAAGCTGCTTCCTGGCCCAGCCAGGATCACAAAACCTGTACCCCACATCAGAACTGCTGCAATATCGCAAGTGGAGTCTTCTATTTTAAAAAATGAATTTATTTATTTTAATTGGAGGATAATTACTTTACAATATTGTGATGGTTTTTGCCATCCATCAACATGAATTTGCCAGAGGTATACATGTGTCATCCTCCCTCCCTCAGTTCAGTTCAGTTCAGTCGATGAGTCGTCTCCGACTCTTTGTGACCCCATGGACTGCAGCACACCAGGCCTCCCTGTCCATCACCAATTCCTGGAGTTTACTCAAACTCATGTCCATTGAGTCGGTGATGCCATCCAGCCATCTCATCCTCTGTCGTCCCCTTCTCCTCCCACCTTCAATCTTTCCCAGCATCAGGGTCTTTTCCAGTGAGTCACTTCTTCACATCACGTGGCCAAAGGACTGGAGTTTCAGCTTCAACATCAGTCCTTCCAGTGAATATTCAGGACTGGTTTCCTTTAGGATGGACTGGTTAGATGTTCTTGCAGTCCAAGGGACTCTTAAGAGTCTTCTCCAACACCACAGTTCAAGAGCATCAATTCTTCGGTGCTCAGCTTTCTTTATAGTTCAACTCTCACATCCATACATGACTACTGGAAAAACCATAGCTTTGACTAGACGGACCTTTGTTGGCAAAGTAATGATTCTGCTTTTTAATATGCTATCTAAGTTGGTCATAGCTTTTCTTCCAAGGAGTAAGTGTCTTTTAATTTCGTGGCTGCAGTCAACATCTGCAGTGATTTGGGAGCCCAAAAAATTAAAGTCTGTCACTGTATCCAATGTTTCCCCATCTATTAGCCATGAAGTGATAGGACTGGATGCCATGATCTTAGTTTTCTGAATGTTGAGCTTTAAGCCAAATTTTTCACTCTCCTCTTTCACTGTCATCAAGAGGCTCTTTAGTTCTTCTTCACTCTCTGACATAAGGGTGGTGTCATCTGCATATCTGAGGTTATTGATATTTCTCCCAGCAATCTTAATTCCAGCTTGTGCTTCATCCAGCCCAGCGTTTCTCATGATGCACTCTGCATATAAGTTAAATAAGCAGGGTGACCATACACAGCCTTGCTGTACTCCTTTCCTTATTTGGAACCAGTCTGTTGTTCTATGTCCAGTTCTAACTGTTGCTTCCTGACCTGCATACAGATTTTTCAAGAGGCAGGTAAGGTGGTCTGGTATTCCCATCTCTTTCAGAATTTTCCACAGTTTATTGCGATCCACACAGTCAAAGGCTTTGGCATAGTCAATAAAGCAGAAATTGATGTTTTTCTGGAAGTTTCCTGCTCTTTTGATAATCCAACAGATGTTGATAATTTGATCTCTGGTTCCTCTGCCTTTTCTAAAACCAGCTAAAACATCTGAAAGTTCCCGGTTCACGTACTGTTGAAGCCTGGCTTGCAGAATTTTGAGCATTACTTTACTAGCGTGTGAGATGAGTGCAATTGTGCGGTGGTTTGTGCATTCTTTGGCACTGCCTTTCTTTGGGATTGGAATGAAATCTGACTTTTTCCAGTCCTTATGGCCACTGCTGTTTTCCAAATTTCCTGGTATTTTGAGTGCAGCACTTTCACAACATCATCTTTTAGGATTTGAAATAGCTCAAGTGGAATTCCATCACCTCCACTAGCTTTGTTCGTAGTGATGCTTCCTAAGGCCCACTTGACTTTGCATTCCAGAATGTCTGACTCTAGGTGAATGATTATACCATTGTGATTATCTGGGTCATGACGATCTTTTTTGTATAGTTCTTCTGTGTATTCTTGCCACCTCTTCTTAATATCTTCTGCTTCTGGTAGGTCCATACTATTTCTGTCCTTTATTGAGCCCATCTTTGCATGAATGTTCCCTTGGTATCTCTAATTCCCCTCCCCCACCCCAATGGAGCCTTCCTAAAGATACACAACATATGGGCCATCCCTGGTTTCAAAGGCTGTTAAGGGATTGGAGGATGGAAGGGTAGGAGACCTGGGAGAGGGGGACAGTGCACTCTCTGATATTATTTCAGTTAAAAATGTAGTTGTTTTTTTTTTTTTATTGTTGTTTAGTTGCTAAGTCATGTCCAACTCTTTTGTAAATCTATAAACTGTAGCCCGCCTGGCTCCTCTGTCCATGGGATTTCCCAGGCAAGAATACTGGAGGGGGTTGCCACTTTCTTCTCCAGGGGATCTTCCCCACCCAGGGATTGAACCCAAGTCTCCTGCATTGGCAGGGAGATTTTTTACCACTGAGCCACCAGGGAAGCCCTTTGTTCATAAATTTACTCATAAATTGGTATTGCCTGTTAGGGGTTTTTCTACAATCAGGCTCTACTGCTTTTATTGAAACTGACTAGTTATAAAACCTGGGAATGTTTCTCTTTCTTTTTCTTAAGAGAAACCACCATAAACACATACAGGGAAAATGGTACGTGGTAGAAATGAAGACATTTGCTTGGTGATTTTAGTGATTGGTTATGAAAGCAATGATGCAGTAACTACTCTTTTCACCAGTCCATCCATTTAGTGTAATTGCTCTCTAAGGAGAATTTTATAGTGCTTGGAATTGTCACTCTGTGAAGTACTAGCAAACTCTACCTCATGTAATCTATACTAAAGTCTCAAGAGATGAATTATAAATGCTTAGAAATGGGTTTCAGAAAGAAAATTGATGATTTGTTAACTCTCCATCTTTCCTTTAAAACTTGTTTGTTATTGACAGTCAAGTGCCTATCAGATGAGGCCAGTCTACAATCTCTGCTATGTTTTTTATTCATCACATAAAGCTATTTATTCAGACTTTATAATATATAAAGCTAAACCTAAGGAGTACTGTTTAATTACAGGATCTCAGATCTCTAAGATGACCATGGAAATTAATTTCTACAACGTTAGTTCTCATTCTCCTTGTGGATGATTTTAGGTCTTTTCTTATTTATATAGAATTTTATTACTGGGTTAAACAGAAGCAAAGTGTACTTTATAGACAGCAAATATAATCTTCAATAAGATCTCTAATCAAAAGGGAGTTGGAAAAGTGAAAAATGTAGATTATTGGAAGTAGGTGCATTTTCAAAGAATGATTTTTGGTTGTGTGTGTATGTGTGTTGGTAGTAGAGTGGCAGAAACACAATTTATTCTTTTCAGCATTCAATTTTAAAAGTTAAAGGAGATGGTTATGTTCTCCTTGTTGTTACCATTGATTTTAAAACATGAGAGTTTGCTCAGATGGCATGATCTGGAGATTTTGTTTTAAATATCAGGTTGGTCATTCACTCAGCCAACATTGAACAAATGCTATATGCTAAACGGGTTTTCCAGGGAACACAATGGTAAAGAATCTGCCTGCAAATGCAGGAGACATAAGAGATGTGAGTTCAGTCCCTGCGATGGGAAGATCCCCTGGAGAAGGATATAGTGACCCACTCCAGTATTTCTGTCTGGGAAATTCCATGGTTAGAGGAGCCTAATGGGCTACAGTTCCATGGGGTCACAAAGAGTTGGACATGACTGAGCTACTGAGCATATATGCTAAATACTTTAAAAGGTTCTGGGGCTACAACTCAAAATAAAACAGACAGGCTGATTGGAAAGAGTATCATTAAATGAAATACCACACTTATTGTATCCCAGGAACATACCACGCCTGCTCCTGCTTTGGGCCATTTGCACTCACTATTGCCTTTGCTCACACTTCTCTTCCCCCAGATAACTGCATAGCTCCCTCCTTCACTATTTTCAAGTCTTTACTCAAATGTCACTTTCTCAGTTGAACAATGCAGAATTCTAAATCTAGCTAAATGAACACCAAATATTAAGATAAGATGAAGGTATTTTTTAAGAAATCCATTCAGAAGGAAATGTTCAAGGAAGTAGTCAAAGAAAACAAAAAAGATTTCTGGAGAAAGAAGCACATTAAATACAAAAAATATGAGAGAAAGAGAAACCAGTGAGACATTTGACTAAGTGTAGATGCTAAGAATCATGTGAACTTTTAAAAATACTAATAATTTGGAACAGAACTCCAAATGAGTTCAATATGAAAGCTGAAGGTGAAGCCAATGTCATTGAAGGGAGAAATGATAGCATGCTGTGGTTCACTTTCTTTTATTAGGAAAATGTTATATACATTTGGGCTCCCCTTGTGGTTCAGCTGGTAAAGAATCTGCCTGCAATGTGGGAGACCTGGATTCGATCCCTGCGTTGGGAAGATCCCCTGGAGAAGGGAAAGGCTACTCTCTCCAGTGTTCTGGCCTGGAGAATTCTATGGACTATACAGTCCATGGGGTCGCAAAGAGTCGGACACAACTGAGCAACTTTCACTTATATACATTTAAACATATGAGTTTAAAAATTCATGGCTAACCAATACAGGAATAGACACAGATATATAATTCTTAAATCTCTAGAGAAGGAAAAAGTGGAGAAAATGAAATTAAACCCCTCCCCCAAAAGACAGAGAGAGTAAAGAAAAAAAAAATTTTTTAAGGTAAATATTAAATATTTACTAGTGGTAATATCGGAGAAGGCAATGGCACCCCACTCCAGTACTCTTGTCTGGAAAATCTCATGGATGGAGGAGCCTGGTAGGCTGCAGTCCATGGGGTCGCTAAGAGTCGGACCGACTGAACGACTTCACTTTCCCTTTTCACTTTCATGCATTGGAGAAGGCAATGGCAACCCACTCCAGTGTTCTTGCCTGGAGAATCCTCGGGATGGGGGAGCCTGGTGGGCTGCCGTCTATGGGGTTGCACAGAGTCGGACATGACTGAAGCAGCTTAGCAGCAGCAGCAGTGGTAATATGGCCAAATATTTTAATAATTACAATGAATGTAAAATGTTAATTATTTTAAAAGGCAAAGATTATCGGATTTTATTTTTATCTAACTACATACTAATTCGCTGCTGCTGCTGATCCTAAGTCACTTCAGTCATGTCGGACTCTGTGCAACCCACCAGGCTCCCCCATCCCTGGGATTCTCCAGGCAAGAACACTGGAGTGGGTTGCCATTGCCTTCTCCAATGCATGAAAGTGAAAAGTGAAAGTGAAAGTGAAGTCGTGTCTGACTCTTAGGGACCCCATGGACTGCAGCCCACCAGGCTCCTCCATCCATGGGATTTTCCAGGCAAGAGTACTGGAGTGGGTGCCATTGCCTTCTCTGACTAATTCACTGCGACACTTCCAAAACAAAATGACACAACGTAATTAAGGAGATAGACACAGGTATATCAGAAAGATGCTAAATAACCAAGAAAAAGATTAGTTAAAATAATATTAACATGATTTAAGAGGTCAAACTCATTTGGACAAAGAGGAAGATTTCACACTATAAACAGAATAATCTGTTAAGATACAAAAATCAATAAAGAACAAAAATTTGATGTACCTAACCATCCAGCTTTCACATATATAAAACAAAAACTATTAAAAATGCAAGTAGATATAGGTAAACCCATAATCTTAGCAGGAGTATTTAGTGCAGCTCTCTTAGAATTTGATGATTAAAGTAATAAAATTATAATAATAAAGGTACATAGGGTTTTAATAATACATATCAGATCAGATCAGTCGCTTAGTCATGTCCGACTCTGCGACCCCATGAATCGCAGCACGCCAGGCCTCCCTGTCCATCACCAACTCCTGGAGTTCACTCAGACTCACGTCCATTGAGTCAGTGATGCCATCCAGCCATCTCATCCTCTGTCGTCCCCTTCTCCTCTTGCCCCCAATCCCTCCCAGCATCAGAGTCTTTTCCAATGAGTCAACTCTTCGCATGAGGTGGCCAAAGTACTGGAGTTTCAGCTTTAGCATCATTCCTTCCCAAGAAATCCCAGGGCTGATCTCCTTCAGAATGGACTGGTTGGATCTCCTTGCAGTCCAAGGAACTCTCAAGTCCAAGGACTTCTCCAACACCACAGTTCAAAAGCATCAATTCTTTGGTGCTCAGCCTTCTTCACAGTCCAACTCTCACATCCATACATGACCACAGGAAAAACCATAGCCTTGACTAGACGAACCTTAACAAATTGCATATGTATACACATACATGTCCAGTAAAAAATGAATACACATTTATTTCAAATGCAAGTCCATTATTTATTTTTAAAAATATATCACATATTATGCTTCAGTAAATAATCTGAAAAATTTCAAAGGAAAACTGAAACTACACACACATGTACTGACTTCAGTTCAATAAAATCAGAAATCAATAACAAACTGATGACTACACACAATCTAACTACTTAGGTACAGTTTTTAAAACTATTAAAATAATTCCTGAGCTAAGAAGGATATTTACAAAAGCGAACGATAATAAAAACACACTATAAAAAACCATGGAGCTTCCCAGGTGGCATAGTGGTAAAGAATCCACCTGATAATGCAGAAAATGCAGGCTCAATCCCTGGGTTGGGAAAATCCCCTGGAGAAGGAAATGGCAATCCACTCCAGTATTCTTGCCTGGAAAATCCTATGAACAGAGGAGCTGGTGGGCTACAGTCCATGGGGTCACAGAAAGTTGGACATGGCTTAGCACACATACACATACAAATACATATAAAAACATGTGATATAATTCTAGGTAAATATATAGCAAAATATAAAAAGAATAATATTTTAAGAAAAGATAATTTAACATTTAGAAATGTATGTATGTCATTCACTCTAGTAACAATAATAAAGAATGATAAAAATATGGTCATCTCAATATATTTCAAATTAAAAAAAAATTCAATAACATTTTTTGTTAAAACTCTTAGTAAACTAGGAAGAGAGATAAGCCTCCACACTTTAACAAGAAATATTTATGCATCTTACAGTATACCAAAATCAATAATGAAACATTATAAAGATCTTCATTAAAGTCAGGAATAAGTTTCCATATTCAAGATTGTACTCTCTGTCCTAAGCAATGCAATAATAAAGAATAATAAATTATATTAATTATAGGACTAATATTAAATAAGAGTTATAAATGTTAGAAAGGAAGAGAAAATTCATGATTTATAAATAATATAATCTTATATCTTGAAAATCCAAAAGAAATAATTAAAATTACTAGAACTGAGAAAATTTAATAAAGTAACAATTTTAAAATGCACAGCTTTCATATAGACCAATTAAAAACAATTAGAAAAATTTTGAATATTGTCTTTAACTGCAAAAAGGGAAAAAACCACAAAATAAATAGGATATTAATATGATAAGAAATATACAAGATTTACATGGAGAAAGTAGTAAAATATGGCCTCAACAATGGATAGAATTACTCAGTATAGTAAGCTCACAATTCTTTTCAAATTAATCTGCAATTCAACGTAATACCAAACAAAACTTAAAAGCTAATTCATTTTAATATATATCTGTAGGTGAGAATAGTCAATAGCGTAAAGAAAAATGGAGGTAGAGTATATTTTTAAACCTTCTAAAATATCAGGACATGTTAAGAAATTAAAAGAGATTGATACTGGGGGCAGAAAAATAGATAAATAAATGGAATGGAAAGTGCATAAAAGCAAATTTAAGATATCATAAAAAATTGCATTTTAAACCATTAAACACAGGAAAATACTTTTATAATACTGGAGTAGGACATGCACTGTTAAGAGAAAAACTAAAAGCTAAGAATCAAATTATTGATAATTTGATAAAATTTAAAACCTATGTATGATCCAAAAAATATCCACAAATAAATTTGTCAAATGCAGTATATTTGGAGAAAATATTTGCTATATATATATATAAAACAAAGGATTCCATATAGGATATGTAATAAAGGATTATATATAAGACATATGAAGAATTCCTAATAATTAACAAGAAAAAGATTACCACACCACAGGAAAAAAAAGTCAGCAGAATATGATCAAGCAATCTTAAAAAGAGGAAGCATGCATGATTAATTAATAAGTAAAAATGTATTCCACTTCAGTAGTACTCACAGAAATGGAAATTAAACCAGAAGTTAGATATAATTTCTCAGTCATCAGATTAGTAATTTATTTTTAATGGCAGAGTTCCAGTGTAATGTAGTATCCTTAGAGCCAGCACTTCTACTCCGAGATGTCTGTGGTGGACACTGTTAGCTGCCCATCTAGCTTTTCATCCTTCCAGAGCACTGATTTCTGCAGTATTGCTTTCCCCTCCCACACCAGGGAGGAGTCTGATTGAACCAAAAGGTAATCTTAAGCCCTGCCCTCTCAATCAGTGATTGGTCAAAATTTTTGAGAGGCACAAGAGAGAATTTTGCAAGTGTTTAGAAAAAGTTCTTCCTTACTGTTAAGGAGAATATCAAGAAGCAAAACTTACTTTCTCTCACAAAACATGAAAAAATGGCACAGAAGTCCAAGTATGCCTGGCATGTTTAAGGAAGAACAAGAACCCCTGAGAAGAGAAACTGTTTTACAGTGGTGGAGGGGAGACATCAGGGGTTTGGTTCAGTTTCTCTGTTTGAGATAGTGTATTTCAACGTGGAGATGTCAAGTAGACATTTGGATACTCAAGTCTGGCTTTCAGTGAAAATATTGGTTTGGAGGTAAAACTTTGGGAGTTACCAGAATTCACAAGTCATTTGATCATGAGAAATGTTTACATGCCTTATGATCCAGCAATCCCACTGCTGGGCATACACACTGAGGAAACCAGAAGGGAAAGAGACACGTGTACCCCAATGTTCATCGCAGCACTGTTTATAATAGCCAGGACATGGAAGCAACCTAGATGTCCATCAGCAGATGAATGGATAAGAAAGCTATGGTACATATACACAATGGAGTATTACTCAGCCATTGAAAAGAATACATTTGAATCAGTTCTAATGAGGTGGATGAAACTGGAGCCTATTATACAGAGTGAAGTAAGCCAGAAGGAAAAACACCAATACAGTATACTAACGCATGTATATGGAATTTAGAAAGATGGTAACAATAGCCCGGTGTACGAGGCAGCAAGGGAGACACTGATGTGTAGAGCAGTCTTGTGGACTCTGTGGGAGAGGGAGAGGGTGGGAGGATTTGGGAGAATGACATTGAAACATGTAAAATATCATGTAGGAAACGAGTTGCCAGTCCAGGTTCGATGCACGATGCTGGATGCTTGGGGCTGGTGCACTGGGACGACCCAGAGGGATGGTATGGGGAGGGAGGAGGGAGGAGGGTTCAGGATGGGGAACACGTGTATACCTGTGGCGGATTCATTTTGATATTTGGCAAAACTAAGACAATTATGTAAAGTTTAAAAATAAAATAAAATTTAAAAAAATAAATAAAATAAATAAATTTAAATTAAAAAAATAAAGCAGAAAAAAAAAAAAAAAGAAATGTTTACAGATCACGAAGGAAGTGAATAAAGAGAGGACACTGAAGGACGTGGCTCTAGGGTACTCCAGTAGTACCCTAGGAAAGGGTACTTAGGAAATTTCCTGATATTTAGGAAAGCCAGAAAGAGGAACAGGCAAGAAGAATGGGAAGGAGAGGTCAAGAAGATAGGGGAAAAGTTCAGGAAAGCATAGTGTCCTGAAAGTCAAACAAAGAAAGTGATTTAAGGAGGAGGCAGCAATCAACTGAGACAAATACTAGTGAGTCAGTATAAGGTAAAGTCTAAGATAAAGGCTCTGAAGCCATATGCCAGGTTCAAATCCAGCACTCACATTTACTTGCTGTGGAACCATGAAAAAGTCACGATACCTCTCTGTCTCCACTCCTCATGTAAAAAAGTTATTACAATGGCTCTGATGTCATATGTTATTGTGAGGCTTAAGTGTCTAAATATGTTTAACACACTTAGAATAGTGCCTGGATATGGTAAGTGCTCAATAAATGGCAGCTAGGATTACTTTATTGTTGGATATTTTTTATTTTTCTCTTCAAGTTTTATTGAGGTATAATTGACACACAGCACTCTAAGGTCTACAGCATAATGGCTTGACTTCCCTATCCATATATACATATATGTGCTGTGCTTAGTCACTGAGGTCCAACTCTTTGCAACTCCATGGACTGTAGCCCTCCTGGCTCCTCTGTCCATGAGACAGAGTTCTTTAGGCAAGAACACTGGAGTGGGTTGCCATGCTGCCTCATATACATATATATACACAGACATATATACATATACTATTTTTCAGATTCTTTTCCATTATAGGTTATTATAAGATTAAATATAATCCCTGTGCTATAGTAGGTCCTTGCTGTTTTTCTATTTTATATATAGTAGTGTGTATCTGTTAATCCCAAACTCCTAATTTATCCCTCTCCCCCCAAACCTTTCCCCTTTGAAACCTTAAGTTTGTTTTCAGTGGGTCTATTTTTGTTTTATATATAATTTCATTTCTATCATTTTTTTTAGATTCCACTATAAGTGATATCATATGATACCATCGTATTTGTCTTTGTGTTATTTCAATTAGTATGATGATCTGTAGATCCATCCATGTTGCTGCAAATGGCATCATTTCATTCTTTTTATGGCTGAATAATACTCCATTTTAGGTAAATACCACATCTTCTTTATCCATTTATCTGTTGATGAACATCTAGGTTGCTTCCATGTCTTGGCTATTGTAGATAGTGCTGCAAAGAACTTTAGGATGCATGTACTTTTTAAAATTAGAGTTTTCATCTTTTCTGTAAATATGCCAAGAGTGGGACTGTTGGGTCACACAGGAACTCTATTTTTAGTTTTTTAAGAAACCTCCATACTGTTCTCCATAGTGGCTACACCATTTCACATTCCCACCAATGAGTGTGGGAAGGCTCCCATTTCTTCACACCCTTCCCAGCACTTATTATTTATAGACTTTTTGATGATGGCCGTTCTGACCAGTGTGAGATGGTACCTTATCATAGTTTTGATTTGCCTTTCTCTAATAATTAGCAGCGTTAAGCATCTTTTCATGTGTCTGTTGGTTATCCATATGTCTTCTTTGGAGAAATGTCAATTTAGGTTTTTTGCCCATTTTTTTTATTGTGTTGTATATGTTTTGGATATTAAGCTGAATACACACTTTGTATGTCTTTGAAATTAAGCCCTTGTGAGTTACATAATTTGCAAATATTCCCTCCCATTCCATAGATTTTCATTTTGTTTATAGTTTCCTTTGCTGTGCAAAAGCATTTAAGTTTAATTAGGTCCCATTTATTCATTTTTGCTTTTGTTTCCACTACTCTAGAATGCAGATCCAAAAAAATACTACTGCAATTTATGTCAAAGAGTATTCTGCCTGTTTTCCTCTAAAAGTTTTAAAATATCTGGTCTTACATTTAGGTCTTTAATCCATTTTGAGTTTATTTTGTGTATGGCATTAGAAAATGTTCTAATTTCATTCTCTTACATGTAGCTTTCCAGTTTTCCCAGCATCACTTATTGAAGAGACTGTCTTTTCTCCATTGCATATTATTGTTCCTTCTGTCATAGATTAACTGACTATAAGTGTGTACGCTTATTTATGGGGTTTCTATCTGTTTCCATTGATCTATATTTCTGTTTTTGTGCCAGTACCATACTGATTTGATTACTATACTGATTTGAATAGTCTGAAGTCAAGGAGCATGATTCCTCCAGCTCTATTCTTTCTCAAGTGTTTTGCTATTCAGGGTCTTCTGTGTTTCCATACAAATTTAAAATTTTTTGTTCCAGTTCTGTAAAAAATGCCATTGGTAATTTGATATGGGATTGCACTGAATCTGTAAATTGCCTTGTATGGAATACTCATTTTAACAATATTGATTCTTCTGATCCAATCTTTCCATCTGTTATCTTTCATTTCTTTCATCAGCATCTTATAGTTTTTTGAGTACAGGTCTTTTGCCTCCTTAGGTAAAGTTATTCCTAGATACTTTCCTCTTTTTGATACAATGGTAAATGTGATTGATTCCTTAATTTCTCTTTCTGATATTTCATTGTTAGTGTATAGACATGCAACAGATTTCCATATTTTCCATGTATTTTGCATCCTGCAACTTTATCAAATTCATTGATGCACTCTAATAGTTTTCTGGTAGCATTTTAAGGATTTTCTATGCTTGGGATCATGTCATCTATCAACAGTGACAGCTTTACATCTTCTTTTCCTATTCAGATTCCTTTTATTTCCTTTCCTTCTCTGATTGCTGTGGCAAAGACTTGAACAAAAATGACAAAGAGTGTATATGCAAATCAATCAATGTGATATACCATATTAACAAATTGAAATATAAAAACCATATGATAATCTCAATAGATGCAGAAAAAGCTTTTGACAACATTCAGCACCCATTTATTATAAAAAACTCTTTAGAAACTGGGCATAGAAGGAACCTATCTCAGCATAATAAAGACCATATGTGATAAACCCACAACAAACATAAGTCTCAATGGTGAAAAACTGAAAGCATTTCCTCTAAGATCAGGAACAAGACAAAGGAGCCCACTCTTGCCAGTTATTCAACATAGTTTTGGAAGTCCTAGCTATGGCAATCAGAGAAGAAAAAAATAAAAGGAATCCAGATTGGAAAAGAAGAAGTAAAACTCTCACTGTTTGCAGATGACCTGATACTATACATAAAAACCCAGAGATACCATTAGAAAACTATTAGAACTAATCAATGAGTTTAGTTAAGCTGCAGGATACAAAATCAGTACACAAAAATCACTTGAATTCCAATATACTAACAACAAAAAAATAAATAGGAATTAAGGAATCAATCCCATATACCATTGCAACAAAAAGAATAAAATATCTAGGACTAAATCTACCTAAGGAGAAAAAAGAGCTGTATACAGAAAACTAAGACACTGATGAAAGAAATCAAAGACAACATAAACAAATGGAGATATTCTATGTTCCTGGGTTGGAAGAATCGATACTGTGAAAAAGAGTATACTACCAAATATAATCTACAGATTTAGTACAATCCCTATCAAATAACCAATGGCATTTTTCACAGAACTAAAACTAAAAATTTCACAATTTTTATGGAAACACAAAAGACCCCAAATAGCCAATCTTGAGAAAGAAAAATGGAGCCAGAGGAATCAACCTTCCTGACTTCAGACTATACACAAAGTTACAGTCATTGAGACAGTTTGGTACTGGCACAAAAACAGAAATCTAGACCAATAGAACAAGATAGAAAGGGCAGAGATAAATCCACACACCAATAGGCACCTAATCTTTGACAAAAGAGGCAAAAATATACAGTGGAGAAAAGAGAGTCTCTTCAATAAGTGGTGCTGGGAAAACTAGACAGCTATGTGTAAAAGAATTAGATTAGAACACTTTCCAACACCATACACAAAGATAAACTCAAAATGGATTAAAGATCTAAATGTAAGACTGGAAACTATAAAACTGTTAGAGGAAAACATAGGCAGAGTCTCTATAATGTAAATCACAGCCAGATTTTCTATGACCCACCTCTTAGAGTAATAGAAATTAAAACAAAAATAAACAAGTGGGACCTAAGTAAACTTAAAAACTTTTGCACAGCAAAGAAAACTATTAAAAAAGGTAAAAATGCAACCCTTAGAATGAGAGAAAACAATAGTAAATGCAACAACTGACAAAGGATTAATTTCCAAAATATACAAGCTATACAACCAGCTTATGCAACTCTATACCAGAAAAACAAGTGACCCAATCAAAAAGCGGGCAGAAGACCTAAACAGACAATTCTCCAGTGAATACATACAGATGGTTCGGTTCAGTTCAGTCGCTCAGTTGTGTCCGACTCTTTGCAACCCCATGAATTGCAGCACGCCAGGCCTCCCTGTCCATCACCAACTCCTGGAGTTCACTCAGACTCACGTCCATTGAGTCAGTGATGCCATCCAGCCATCTCATCCTCTGTCGTCCCCTTCTCCTCCTACCCCAGTCCCTCCCAGCATCAGGGTCTTTTCCAATGAGTCAACTCTTCGCATGAGGTGGCCAAAGTACTGGAGTTTCAGCTTTAGCACCATTCCTTCCAAAGAAATCCCAGGGCTGATCTCCTTCAGAATGGACTGGTTGGATCTCCTTGCAGTCCAAGGGACTCTCAAGAGTCTTCTCCAACACCACAGTTCAAAAGCATCAATTCTTCTGCACTCAGCCTTCTTCACAGTCCAACTCTCACATCCATACATGACCACTGGAAAAACCATAGCCTTGACTAGACGGACCTTTATTGGCAAAGTAATGTCTCTGCTTTTGAATGTGCTATCTAGGTTGGTCATAACTTTCCTTCCAAGGAGTAAGCATCTTTTAATTTCATGGCTGCAGTCACCATCTGCGGTGATTTTGGAGCCCCAAAAAATAAAGTCTGACACTGTTTCCACTGTTTCCCCATCTATTTTCCATGAAGTGACAGGACCGGATGATATGATCTTCGTTTTCTGAATGTTGAGCTTCAAGCCAACTTTTTCACTCTCCTCTTTTACTTTCTTCAAGAGGCTTTTAGTTCCTCTTCACTTTCTGCCATAAGGGTGGTGTCATCTGCATATCTGAGGTTATTGATATTTCTCCCTGAAATCTTGATTCCAGCTTGTGCTTCTTCCAGTCCAGTGTTTCTCATGAGGTACTCTGCATATAAGTTAAATAAGCAGGGTGACAATATACAGCCTTGACGTATTCCTTATAAACACAAAAAGATGTTCAACATTGCTCATTATTAAAGAAATACAAATCAAAACTATAATGATATATCATCTTATATAAGTCGGAATGGCCATCATCAAAAAATCTACAAAGAACAAATGCTGGAGAGGGTGTGGAGAGAAGGGAACCCTCTTGCACTGTCAGTAGGAATGCAAATTGATATAGCTACTATGGAAGACAGTATGGAGCTTCCTTAAAAACCTAGGAATAAAACTACCATATGGCCCAACAATCCCTCTACTGGACATATACCCTGAGGAAACCATAACTGAAAAATACACATGTACCCCAATGTTTGCTGCAGCACTATTTACATAGCTATGACATGGAGGCAACCTAGATGTCCATTGACAGATAAATGGATAAAGGTGTGGCACATATACACAATGGAATATTACTCAGCCATTAAAGGAACACATTTGAGTCACTTCTAATGATGTGGATGAATCTAGAGCCTGTTACAGAGAGTGAAGTAAGTCAGGAAGAAAAAAACAAATATTGTATATTAATGCACTTATATGGAATCTAGAAAGAAGGCACAGATGAACCTATCTGCAGGGCAGCAGTGGAGACACTGACATAGAGAGCAGACGTGTAGCCATAGAGGGCAGGGGGAAGGAGAGGGTGGGACAGATGGAGAGAGTAGCATGGAAGCATATACACTACCATATGTGAAATAGATAGCCAGTGCGATTTTGCTGTATGACTCAGGGAACTCAACCCGGGGCTCTGTGACAATCTAGAGGTGTGGGATGGGGTGGGGGATGGGAGGGAGGTTCAAGAGGGAGGGGAAATATGTATACCTATGGCTGTTTCATGTTGATATATGGCAGAAACAAGCATAATATTGTAAAGTAATTATCCTTCAGTTAAAAATAAATAAATTTTTTTAAAATGGCAAGAGGAGTCATCCTCATCTTGTTCCTGATCTTAGAGGGAATGCTTTCAGCTTTTCACTGTTGAATATGATGTTAGCTGAAGGTCTGTCATATATGGCCTTTATTAGGTTGAGGTATGTTCCCTCCATGCCCACTTTCTGGAGAATTTTTATCATAAATGGATACTGAATTTTATCAAAAGTTTCTTCTGTATCTGTTGAGATGATCATATAGTTTGTATTCCTTAATTTGTTAATGTCATGTATCACCCTGATTGATTTGTGGATATTGAAAAATCCTTGCCTTCCTGGGATAAATTTCATTTGATCATTGTGTATGATCTTTTTAATGCATTGTTGGATTCAGTTTGTTAGTATTTTGTTGAGGATTTTTACATAATGTTCATTAGTGTTATTGGCCTATAATTTTATTTTTGTAATATCTTTATCTGGTTTCGGTATCAGGGTGATGGTGACCTCAAAGAATAAGTTCAGAAGTATTCCTTCCTCTACAAATTTTCAGAATAGTTTCAGAAGGATAGCTCTAAATGTTTTGTAGAATTCACCTGTGAAGTCATCTGGTCCTGGATTTTGTTTGTTGGGAGTTTTAAAATCATTGATTCAATTTCAGAACTTGTAATTAGTCTATTCATATTTTCTATCCTGTTTACTTTAAATATACCTTTAATCAGAGGTTGGCCTTAGAGAAGTCATTCTGAGGACTTGCTGGTGGAGGACAGAGAAGATGGAGGGATGTGGAGCTCCAGGCACCTCATGTTAAATGTACTTATTTGTTATTATATCTCTATCACATACTACAATGTAAGCTCTGTAAGAGAGGGCCCTTATTTTATTCCCTGCTATATCTCCATCACCTTTAACAGTTCCCAGCACACAGTAGGTATCCAGTAAATATTTTTAAATGAATGACTACTTTCAGTAAAAAATTGAGGCCCAGAAAAGATAAATAAAATGCTTTCCCACCTTATTATGTCAGAGTTTGATCTAAAACCTGAGTCTCTTGGTTCCCATTACAGGGACTATTCCAGTAATAGGAAAATCTGGGTTTCAGAATTTATATCCCACCCTTCAAAATGGTATTAAAGTTGTAACAATTTCAAAGGCAGAAATGAGATAGAAAAGAGTAGAATGAATTCCCACTTCTTTTCAAGATTATCCGAAGTCATTGCATACACAGTTTTTATTTTGCTGAAAAGTTAAAACTTTTGTTGATGATGTGGCTGCTAAATAATTAAAATAGAAGTCTTAAAAAAATCCATAATCTAACAAAATTAGTCATTTATTGAACAATACAAATGAAAGTGAAATTTTAAAAATTACCACAATTTTACCTCCTTCTTGTTTCACACATTTTATGTATTTTTCAAGGACTACAATTGAAAATTTGAGAATATAATTCCTTATAGTAAAAAGTTAAATTGTGTATAAATATAACAGATACTTATTTCCACAAAACTCACCAGTAATATGACATTTATGCAATTAGAAATAACCTTGAATCTCTTATCCCTCAGTTTAATAATCTATATATAGCATAAGACTGAAAGGTTAAGAGAAGAATTATATTTCTCTGTAATATTTACTCTTAGATATTTAAGTGGCAATATTAAGTAGCAATGAATCACTTCATCCACATGTAAAACTTCATAGTTCTGTAAATAACTAGCTAGAACTGGGGAAATATTTTTAGAATAGCCAGGGACTATAAAATGAAGCTAATTCATAGAAGTCTCCAGTTAATTATAGAGAGATTACTAGACGATTTCTGTAAAAATATACAAAGTAGGTCTAAATCAACACAGATGGCAACATGTAACATGTCTGTATAAAGAAATTGAAAATTGTGTCTCCAATCATGTAATCATAAAAATGTCCCTCTTGCTAAGTTTCTAAAAACCATAACATTGTAAAATAAAACAAATAGTTTGCCAGAGTTTTTTTAAAAAATTTTTTTATCTTAAAAATGGCCTTAATTTTTGATCTAGAAAAACTCACTTTTAGAAGATTACTCTATGGAAATAGTCAAAAGGAAGGAAAATGCTCTATGTTTTGAAGATGTTCACTGTGGTATTATGTATATAACTGGAGAATCTAAAAACTTAGATGTCCAACAACAGGGAGATATTTAATTAAATTGGAGTTGATCTACTTAATATATATTCATTAAACACAGTATAAAATGCTCCTTGTAAAAAAAATGTTTAATCTGTATGTGTATCATTAAAGAATTCAATCCAAATCAACTCAGCTACTGTCATATGTGTGTGTGTGTGTGTGTGTGTGTGTGTGTGTGTATACACACACATACATAACTGTGTGAATGCTACTTAGGCTTACGGGTAGGGAAAACAAAACTAGAGAAGTAGCACCGCTTATACAATTCTTAAGAACGTTTAATTCTGACTGGTTAAGCCACATGCACATGACACAGTGATAAAGACTTTTAGGTTCCGAGGGTAATTACAAGTCACACCTAAGCAATCACCATTTAGACTTTCTGATTCATTGCAGCTAACCTGAAGCAGAGAAATTTAGTGTATTTATTCTGGGTATTTTGCTAGCCTCTTCAAGTCATTTTGGAATCCTTTATTGGCAATATGAAGTAACTGTATATTTCAGTGCACATCTTTGCTATAGAAACATGATTTTCAGCTTTGCAGCCCAAGGATGCATTCCATGTATGAATAGGGTCTTTGTGAAACAAGAGTAAAGTCATCAGCTTTTATGCTATGAAGAAGAAATGTTCATCTTCTAATGTGCATATATGTAAGCCACCTCTTTAAAATCAGCCCCCTTAAATGGCAATGAGTATGCTTGTGTGTATGACACATCAATGTCCATTAATTGCATGAAGAGAACTGAGATTCCAATGGCAAAATCTGTAAAAGTAGATATACAAAGAAAAGTGGAAGCATCTGTTTAATATATACGACATTAGAATTTAATTTTACCTCTGTGATGCTTTTGTGTGACTGCAGTGTTACAGCAGAGCACAGAAGCATAGCCGTGCAGTGTCAGCAGGTGCATGCCACCAAATTACTGCTTTTAATTTGCATATTCATCTGCTAAGAAGCATGTCATTATCATATCAAAGGGATACTAAGCAACATCTAGCTTGGAGAGATGTGGCATAGTTTCAATAGGAGCAATTAATGCAAGATGAGGACTCTCTTTCTGTCATGTCTCCCAGGGCTGGCTGTAATCGGGCTGATTATTGGATACCAATAAGACCGAGGGCCCAGTTGGCACAGAATAAGAGAAGAACTGGAAAGAGAGCCTGCTAGTCCTCTCCACTGTACACTCGATGGCAATGTGATGCTCTGGTCACTCAAAAGAATCCTGTCCTTATTATAGATGCTATCTCTCTGCCCTCATCTATTTCAGATGTCATTAAATGACCAAATGCATTCCAAAAGTAATTATGTATTAAAAGAAAAATGATCTTGACTTCAGAGAGCATGGGAAAATTTTTTGAAAAAGACATTAAAATTGTATTTTAATAGAGGTTTTAGTACTTTAGGTAAATTTCATTCAAGCAAACATTTTTCTTCCTCCTTTAAGCAGTTATTGAGCACCTAAGTATATATCAATGGAGAAGGCACTGGCACCCCACTCCAGTACTCTTGCCTGGAAAATCCCATGGACGGAGGAGCCTGGTGGGCTGCAGTCCATGGGGTCGCTAGGAGTTGGACACGACTGAGCGACTTCACTTTCACTTTTCACTTTCATGCACTGGAGAAGGAAATGGCAACCCACTCCAGTGTTCTTGCCTGGAGAATCCCAGGGACGGGGGAGCCTGGTGGGCTGCCGTCTATGGGGTCGCAGAGTCTGACACGACTGAAGCGACTTAGCAGCAGCACCAAGTATATATCAAACAGTGTCAAGTGATGAAGGTGCAGATGCAAACTAGTCACTGTCCCTAATCTCAGCTTGCAGTTGAACAGGAGGAGACAAACATGTAAACCAAGCAAAGCTTAACTAACATTTCTTACTTACTGTTTATTAGGAAAGGTCACAAACATGCAGAACCATCTTTTTGATATAATAGTAAGGACATGTGGTGTCATTTCTTTGTGGAAAGATGTTAAGAACAGAATTTTAAATTTTATTTTAGTTTTAGAAATGATCTCACTTTCTCTCTCCTAATGGTAGTAGCTAAAACAGTGTACAAATATGAATACTTGAACAGTAGAAATAGAGACAATTGTTTCAATTATTCTGTTGTTCTTTAAGCTTTCATTGGATGTATTGGTATAAGCAAGTGCTTTTTAAAAACAGGAACCATTAATAGCTTGCTTCCTATGGTGTATAAAATGGGATGGTATACACATACACTTTCATTAATTTATTCAACAAATATTTTTTGAGCGCTCACTATGTGGTAAGCACTGCTATTAAGCACTGAGGGTACAGCTGCGAACAAAATGTGCGAAGTGCCTGTCCCTGAGTTTATACTCACACATGCTCCTCTGTGTGAATATATGCATTGAGCATATGCCTAATGAAAAGTTCAATGGCATTCATTCAACAAGCACTTAATAACCACCTTATGTGGCAACTTCACTTTCACTTTTCACTTTCATTCATTGGAGAAGGAAATGGCAACCCATTCCAGTGTTCTTGCCTGGAGAATCCCAGGGACAGAGGAGCCTGGTGGGCTACCGTCTATGGAGTCACAAAGAATTGGACACGACTGAAGTGACGCAGCAGCAGCTGCAGCAGGGAAATGAAAGGAACATGAAGTTTACCTTGAAAACTACAAGACAAGAATGAGTACAAGAGAGATATCAAATGATCAGTAGACCTAAAACCACATGTCTTACGTGAAACAAAAATAAATCAGTATTCTTTCATGGTTGTCCAACCTTATAAGTAATTTCAGATATCAACCAATCATCTCAGTATAACCCCAGAAAGTTCGTCAACCACCTTCTTATCAATTGCTATTAAAATTTTAGGGGCGAAGTGTTGAACCTTGTTGAGCATCAGAGCTAGGCACTTTGGGTGCATCATTTTTCTTAATACTCAGACGAACACTCTGATAAATGCTAATATACCCAATTTGCTAGTAAGGAAACTAAAGCTCAGAGAGTTTTATATCTTCCAAGGTCACTCAGTTAGTAAGTGCCAGGTATAATCAGAACTTGGAATTTGCTAATGCCTAATATGTGTTCTAACCAATTCTTTGGGCTTCACTGGTAGCTCAGCTGGTAAGTAATCCACCTGCAATGCAGGAGACCCCTGTTCAATTCCTGGGTTGGGAAGATCCCCTGGAGAAGGGATAGGCTACCCACTCTAGTATTCTTGGGCTTCCCTGGTGGCTCAGTTGTTAAAGAATCCACCCTGCAATGCAGGAGACCTGGGTTCGATCCCAGGGTTGGGAAGATCCCCTGGAGAAGTGAATGGTTACCACTCTAGTATTCTGTCTTGGAGAATTCCATGGACAGAGGAGCCTGGCAGGCTATAGTCCATAGGGTCTCAAAGGGTTGGACACAACTCTTTTGCTTTATTATAGTAGAAATTATGGGTTAAATGATATATATCTCATTAGAACTACTGATTGAAAATTTAAACAAATGAACAAAAATATAATCTCTTTAACTGTATGTTACTATTCTGGCTGACCTTTTCACCAAACGAAGAGGATCTTTTTTCTTTTTAATTAACCTTATGCTGAGAATTGTAGACTCATTTTATCTTGTTTAAATTGGTTGTTTCATAGAGCTGAGCTACTGACTTAGAGTCAGAAAGTCTGAGGTTAAATCCTAGTTGCTTGAGGAAGATCCTTAGCTGGTAAGAGCTTCAGTCTTCTCATCTACAAAATGAGGAATTTAATCTATATGCTATATTAGGTTTCTTCCAGGTCTGGCTTTCTATGAATCTATGAAAAACAGCTAGAGAGGATGATAAAATATTTAAACATCCTATACTTCCTGTATCCTACTTTCCTGCAAAAAGAAAAATAAAATTCTCTGTTATGTTTTTAAATAATACCTTTAGGTAAAACATCAGTAAATACTAATTACTGATTAAATGTTTTCTTCTCACAAAAGTTGACTTCATTACAGCACTTAATGTTCATTTATTTCTTTTTTTACCAAGAATAAAGGAATGAATGGAAGAAGGAAACAGAAAAGGAAAGAAAGAAAGCCATATATGGGTATATGTACATTAAATATTCACTCATATAACAACAGTTGTGTATGCGTGCCTACATGTATGTACGTTATATGTACACAAATGAACGTATCGAAAACCTCAAGTTCTGTAATTTTTTTTCTGCTGTAGCAGGAGGAGGAAAATGTTGCCCTTTAACAAGTTCATATTTCAAGGAGCTTATGGCCTCCTTCCTCTAAGTGAAATGGTGGGTTTCACAAATGGTGGAGTGTCACAGAAAAGTTTATTTAGTTCTCCTGTTTTATCAACAGGAGTCAGCTTTATGAATCAATCATGAATTGGTTGAATGTATATCTATTTATAACTATTCATAGTTTTTACAACTATTAGATTAAATATTATTCAATTATCATCTACTCTGGCATCTGGGCATTTTCTAATTGGTTTGTTTAAGTCTGCATTCACACAAGGAGGTCTTCAAAGATCACTCTGTTCTTTTCAAGAGACTCTAATTCATATCAAAACCTTAACTGATCTCAAACAGAAAAACTTTAATCACATACACGACTCAGTTGAGGACATACTCAAAAGACAGAATCTTTCGCAAATAAATCACATCTTCACCTATCAGTTCATCTTGTGTCCTTCTGTCAGTACAAATTCCCAAACTTCTTTACAGTAATTGTAGGCCTCAAATAAATGCTAAAACTTTTAAAACTATGAATAGGCTTTTTAAGCATAATTCATGAAGGAAATTTTTTTGTCAGTTCCTATCTTCGTGGCTTATATGAAATTTCTCAGCAAATTCACTCACAAACCTGTCCGCTCCATGTTTGTCTGCTATGGTAGAAAATGAGAACCTCAGTTCTTTTACAGGGATGATTCAAAGTACTGCATTCACCTTAAGTAAACGTAAGTTTATTAGTATTTGTGTAACATATTTATTGTCATCCTGCTTATTTAACATATGCAGAGTACATCATGAGAAACACTGGGCTGGAAGAAGCACAAGCTGGAATCAAGATTGCCAGGAGAAATATCAATAACCTCAGATAGGCAGATGATACCACCCTTATGGCAGAAAGTGAAGAAGAACTAAAAAGCCTCTTGATGAAAGTGAAAGAGGAGAGTGAAAAAGTTGGCTTAAAGCTCAACATTCAGAAAACTAAGATCATGGCATCTGGTCCCATCACTTCATGGGAAATAGATGGGGAAACAGTGGAAACAGTGTCAGACTTTATTTTTGGGGGCTCCAAAATCACTGCAGATGGTGACTGCAGCCATGAAATTAAAACACACTTACTCCTTAAAAGGAAAGTTATAACCAACCTAGATAACATATTAAAAAGCAGAGACATTACTTTGCCAACAAAGGTCTGTCTAGTCAAGGCTATGGTTTTCCCAGTGGTCACGTATGGATGTGAGAGTTGGACTGTGAAGAAGGCTGAGCGCCAAAGAATTGATGCTTTTGAACTGTGGTGTTGGAGAAGACTCTTGAGAGTCCCTTGGACTGCAAGGAGATCCAACCAGTCTATCCTAAAGGAGATCAGTCCTGGGTGTTCATTGGAAGGACTGATGTTGAAGCTGAAACTCCAATACTTTGGCCACCTCATGCGAAGAGCTGACTAATTGGAAAAGACCCTGATGCTGGAAGGGATTTGGGGCAGGAGGAGAAGGGGACGACAGAGGATGAGATGGCTGGATGGCATCACCGACTCGATGGACATGAGTTTGGGTAAACTCCGGGAGTTGGTGATGGACAGGGAGGTCTGGTGCACTGTGATTCATGGGGTCGCAAAGAGTCGGACACGACTGAACGACTGAACTGAAAGGAAAGATAAAGAAGCTGCTTTCATTCGTGTATGGGTGTATGTATTAGCAACAGTAAAGCCAAGTGGTGTTACTGGATATGGTAGAATAAGAAAATAGGTGTTCTTTAGGAAAAAAACTAAACTTTATTGATACAATTCAAATGGCCAGAGATAACATTTGTCTCCAAAAGAGAAAACTACAAATGAAAAATATTAAGTGATGTCTATAACAAATTATTGCAGTTGAAACTGAATAAAGAATTCCAGTATCACACATCAGCTTTTCTATTGGTACAGGAGGAGAGATATGAATAGAAAGAGATAAAATTATGCCATTAATAACATGGGAAAAAGTGAATCATAGGCAAATCTATTATTTTAACTATATAAGATATAAAAAGTAGTAGATTCATCATATGCTTCTGTTATGCAAAGTCATAGCTAGAAAGCCTTGGTCCATTTCTATAGCTATATGTTGATAGATATTAACTAGACTTGTGATCATTTCACAGTATATACAAATACCAGAACTTTATATTGCACATCTGAAACTAATATTGCATGGCAATTATGCCTCAATAAAAAAATTAAACAAATAAGAAATCCTTGATCTAGTTAGGAATAAATACTTGGTAGATAATTGATTACTTAATTAAAATGCAGCTAAAACGAGAACAAATTTTGAAACCATCCACAACCATTTAACAGTAATATATTTACATGGCAAAAGAGAATTAAAGCAGAACAGAAAATTGGTGACACCCAGATATGGTTGGCTGCTTTAAAAGAAGGGAAATATTACCATAAAAATATCTAGAATTTCTTTCTTTTTAAAGAAAAACAAAAGATCTGAAAGTACTGCCTGTATTCCTATATGACAAGTGGCAGGAGCTAAGCAGTAAATGTCACCTTTAGTTGAGTCTCTCCTGGTTTGCCATAGTTCCCACCAGCTCCTCTCACCTTCCAGCCATATTGCTTTACCTATGTGATACTTTGGTGGCTTTTGAGTGTTCAACCCGATATGCTAAATAGCACTTTCTCTGTAAACAGTACCTTAAAGATTAGAAAGTTCAGACCAGTCATTCTCAAAATCAGCTACATATTAGAATGACCTGAGAAACTTTAAAAAAATTTTATATATATATAGATATATGGACCCTGTCCCAGGCTATAAATCAGAATCTCTTGAGGTGGCATAGGTTTTTTTTTGTTTGTTTCTCAGCTAATTTTAATACATAGCCAGGGATGTAGTTTAGGTATTAAAGATCATTTCTAGTTTGCTCTTAATTCTGATTGTTATTAGTTGTTTGTATGAAGACACATACACAGACATTTGGCATTATAAAAACCCTGCACTTGTTGAATGCTTAACATTTGAAAGTGTATTAAATTGTTGTTGTTCAGTCGTTCAGTTATGTCTGACTTTTTGTGACTCCATGGACTGCAGCACACCAAGCTTCCCTATCCTTCACTATCTCCCGGAGTTTGCTCAAACTCATGTCCATTGAGTCAATGATGCCATCCAACCACCTCCTACTGTTGTCCCCTTCTCCTCCTGCCCTAAGTCTTTCCCAGCATCAGAGTCTTTTCCAATGAGTTGGCTCTTTTCATCAGGTGGCCAAAGTATTGGAGCTTCAGCTTCAGCATCAGTCCTTCAAATGAATATTCTGGGTGGATTTCCTTTAGGATTGACTGGTTTGATCTCCTTGCTGTCCAAGGGACTCTCGAGTCTTCTCTAGCACCACAGTTCAAAAGCATCAATTCTTCAGGGCTCAGCCTTCTTTATGGTCCAACTCTCACATCTTTACATGACTACTGGAAAAACCATAGGTTAGACTATACAGACCTTTGTCACCAAAGTGATATCTCTCCTTTTTAATAAGCTATTTAGATTTGTCATAGCTTTCCTTCCAAGGAGCAAGGGTTTTTTAATTTCGTGGCTGAAACCACTGTCTGCAGTGATATTGGAGCCCAAGAAAATAAAGTCTCTTAGTGTTCCCATTATTTCCCCATATATTTGCCATGAAGTGATGAGACTGGATGCCATGATCTTAGTTTTTTGAATGTTGACTTTTAAGCCATGTTTTTCACTCTCCTCTTTCACCTTCATCAAGAGGCTCTTTAGTTTCTCTTCATTTTCTGCCATTAGGGTGGTGTCATCTGCATTTGGTTCAGTTCAGCCACTCAGTCACAAAGTCCGACTCTTTGTGACCCCATGAATCCCAGCACACCAGGCCTCCCTATCCAACACCAACTCCCGGAGTTCACCCAAACCCATGCCCATTGAGTCGGTGATGCCATCCAACCATCTCATCCTCTGTGGTCCCCTTCTCCTCCTGCCCTCAATCTTTCCCAGCATCAGGGTCTTTTCAAATGAGTCAGCTCTTCTCATCAGGTGGCCAAAGTATTGGAGTTTCAGCTTCAACATCAGTCCTACCAATGAACAGCCAGGACTGATCTCCTTTAGGATGGACTGGTTGGATCTCCTTGCAGTCCAAGGGACTCTCAAGAGTCTTCTCCAACACCACAGTTCAAAAGCATCAATTCTTCAGCACTCAGCTTTCTTTATAGTCCAACTCTCACATCCATACATGACCACTGGAAAAACCATAGCCTTCACTAGAGATGGACCTTTGTTGACAAAGTAACATCTCTGCTTTTCAATATGCTATCTAGGTTGGTCATAACTTTCCTTCCAAGGAGTAAGCGTCTTTTAATTTCATGGCTGCAGTCACAATCTGCAGTGATTTTAATTAAAAGCGTCTTTTAATTTCATGGCTGCAGTCACAATCTGCAGCCCCAAAAAATAAAGTCTGACACTGTTTCCACTGTTCCCCCATCTATTTCCCATGAAGTGATGGGACCGGATGCCATAATCTTAGTTTTCTGAATGTTGAGCTTTAAGCCAACTTTTTCACTCTCCTCTTTCACTTTCATCAAGAGGCTTTTTAGTTCTTCTTCACTTTCTGCCATAAGGGTGGTGTCATCTGCATATCTGAGGTTATTGATATTTCTCCCGGCAGTCTTGATTCCAGCTTGTTCTTTTTCCAGCCCAGCATTTTTCATGATGTACTCTGCATAGAAGTTAAATAAGCAGGGTGACGATATATAGTCTTGACGTACTCCTTTTCCTATTTGGAACCAGTCTGTTGTTCCATGTCCAGTTCTAACTATTGCTTCCTGACCTGCATACAGGTTTCTCAAGAGGCAGGTCAGGTGGTCTGGTATTCCCATCTCTTGAAGAATTTTCCACAGTTTATTGTGATCCACACAGTCAAAGGCTTTGGCATAGTCAGTAAAGCAGAAATAGATGTTTTTCTTGAACTCTGTTGCTTTTTCGAAGATCCAGTGAATGTTGGCAATTTGATCTCTGGTTCCTCTGCCTTTTCTAAAACCAGCTTGAACATCTGGAAGTTCATGGTTCACATATTGCTGAAGCCTGGCTTGGAGAATTTAAGGTCAGTTTTCATTCCAATCCCAAAGACAGGCAATGCCAAAGAATGCTCAAACTACCGCACAATTGTACTCATCTCACACGCTAGTAAAGTAATGCTTAAAATTCTGCAAGCCAGGCTTCAGCAACATGTGAACTGTGAACCTCCACATGTCATCTGCAATATCTAAGGTTATTGAGTTTCTCCTGGCAATCTTGATTCCAGCTTGAGCTTCATCTAGCCTGGCATTTCTCATGATGTATTATGCATATAAGTTAAATAAACAGGGTGACAATAAACAGCCTTGATATACTCCTTTCTCAGTTTTGAACCAGTCTGTTGTTCCATGTCTGGTTCTAACTGTTGCTTCTTGACTTGCACACACGTTTCTCAGGAGCAAGTAAGGTGGTCTGATAAATTTTCATCTCTTTAAGAATTTTCCAGTTTGTTTTGATCCACACAATAAAAGGATGTAGTGTAGTCAATGAAGCAGAAGTAGATGTTTTTCTGGAATTCTCTTGCTTTTTCTATGATCCAACAGATGTTGGCAACTTGATCTCTGGTTCCTCTACCTTTTCTAAATCCAGCTTGTACATCTGAAAATTCCTCGTTCATGTACTGTTGAAGACTAGCACAAAGGATTTTGAGCATTACCTTGCTAGCATGTGAAATGAGCACAATTGCACAGTAGTTTGAAAATTCTGTGTCATTGCCCTTCTTTGGGATTGGAATGAAAACTGACTTTTTCCAGTTCTGTGACCACTGCTAAGTTTTCCATATTTGCTGGCATATTGAGTGCAGCACTTTAACAGCATCACCTTTTAGGATTTGAAATAGTTTAGCTGTAATTCCATCACCTCCACTAGCCATGTTCATAGTAATGCTTCCAAAGGCCCACTTAACTTCACTCCAGGATCTCTGGCTCTAGGTGAGTGATCACACCACCATGGTTATCCAGGTCATAAAGATCTTTTTTGTATAGTTCTCCTGTGTATTCTTGCTACCTCTTCTTAATATCTCCTGCTTGTTACTGTATTATATAGACAAAGAATTAACAAACCTCCTAAACTGAGTTTGTTTTGACCCAATTCTACATGGAGTTTGTATAGCCTGGTTTGTTAAAGTACTGAAACAAAGCAAACCTTTGAATATTGGTGCCTGTTTGCTGTAGGGATCAAATATCTTCACAGGACTAACATTCAACTTCACATGTATTAGGCCCAACCAGGACTCTAGCTACTTTGAGTAATTAAGTTTTAGCACAGGTCATGGCAAAGCTTGTATCTTTTCTGATGCTTCAGGCCTGTTCTTGGTACTATATGCAAAGCTCAGTTTGATCAGTCAGTCAAAAAATGATATTAGTTAACTTTTTTAAAATAAGAAATTGGACTAATTTAACTCATCAAATCTCCTAAGGTAGATTAGTTTGTATGTGTAGACCATCTACAATATTAATGCCATTACTGTATTTTATTAAGTTGTTGAAAAAATTCAATGTAATTTTTATGTGGATCAATTCAAATATTACTAGATCTGGAGAGAAGGAAGAAGAAAGTAGAAAATATAATTATTTAGTCCTGGCAAAATGTGACACAATTTTTGCTTTAAAATAAACTCCATGCATTATAGATGAGTATTTGTTTTTAGAGGCTCGTTCAGTCAGGAAAAAAAAAAAAAACAACTTGCAAATTACTTCCTTCTTTTGGAATATGTCTTTACCAGTAAGTGTACTGGAAATTATTCTACATTAGAGTGGTTTCTAAAGTGGTCCTAAAATTAGAAAATTTACTTCAGACATAACTTATTTTGATACATCATAAAATTTTGTGAAGAATAATTTTGAAGGGAGGTTTAAGATTGCAGTGTTCTCTATTTTAGTGAATAGAGAGCTGGATAGTAAATTTCAAAATTTGGATATTCATCCAAAATTAGAAGCTAAAGAAGCACTGGAGTTTGCCACAATTAAGGCATGGATGTGTGGAGGCCTCATAAGCCTACTTTCTCAGGTCACCAGTATATGTTAAATAATCACTCAGCATCTGTAAAAATCTGTCTCAGTTAATTTTAGCTCATTTATTCTCAAAGCATCTTCATCAGTAAGAATACTGATAAAAATCTATTTTACATACAGAATGTAGTAGTAGTAGTTTAGTTTCTAAGTCATGTCCAACTCTTTGTGACCCCAGGAACTGTAGCCTGCCAGACTCCTTTGCCCATGGGATTCTCCAGGCAAGAATATTGGAGTGGGTTGCCATTTAGAGACAAACTTTGCTAAAGATGAGGTTGAAATTGCATAAAGTTTAAATTGCAAACTGAGTACAATATTGCAGCCTGTATAACATGTGGTGGGTAGGAGGAGGGAGGGTATGTATGCATAGACATGTATGTATATATACATACATATACACAAATATCAAATATATATAATACTTATAACAGACTTTGATATGAAGGTCATAATAGCAAAATTTTAAAAAATTTTTATTGGAGCAGAAAGTGAAGAGGAACTAAAAAGCCTCCTGATGAAAGTGAAAGTGGAAAGTGACAAAGTTGGCTTAAAGCTCAACATTCAGAAAATGAAGATCATGGCTTCCGGTCCCATCACTTCATGGGAAATAGATGGGGAAACAGTGGAAACAGTGTTAGACTTTATTTTTGGGGGCTCCAAAATCACTGCAGATGGTGACTGCAGTCATGAAATTAAAAGATGCTACTCCTTGGAAGGAAAGTTATGACCAACCTAGATAGCACATTCAAAAGCAGAGACATTACTTTGCCAATAAAGGTTCGTCTAGTCAAGGCTATGGTTTTTCCTGTGGTCATGTATGGATGTGAGAGTTGGACTGTGAAGAAAGCTGAGCGCTGAAGGATTGATGCTTTTGAACTGTGGTGTTGGAGAAGACTCTTGAGAGTCCCTTGGACTGCAAGGAGATCCAACCAGTCCATTCTGAAGGAGATCAGCCCTGGGATTTCTTTGGAAGGAATGGTGCTAAAGCTGAAACTCCAGTACTTTGGCCACCTCATGCGAAGAGTTGACTCATTGGAAAAGACTCTGACGCTGGGAGGGATTGGGGGCAAGAGGAGAAGGGGACGACAGAGGATGAGATGGTGGATGGCATCACTGACTCGATGTACGTGAGTCTGGGTGAACTCCGGGAGTTGGTGATGGACAGGGAGGCCTGGTGTGCTGCGATTCATGGGGTCGCAAAGAGTCGGACATGACTGAGCGACTGATCTGATCTGATCTGATAGCTGCTTTACAATGTTGTGTTAATTTCTACTGTAAAGTGAAACAGTTATATATGTATGTCCCCTCTTTTTGTATCCTTCCCATTTAGGTTACCACAGAGCATTGAGTAGAGTTCCCTCTGCTATACAGTAGGTTCTCACTAGTTATGTATTTTATACATGGTATCAATAGTGTATACATGTCAATAAAAATCTCCCAATTCATCCCGCCCCCCTTCCTTCCTTCTTGATATCCGTATTTGTTTTCTACTTCTATGTTTCTATTTCTGCTTTGCAATTATTTACAATACATTGCTATTGTCTATAGCAATTTCTTCAGATTCCACATATATGCATTAATATACAGTATTTGTTTTTGTTTTTGACTTCAGTCTATACAACAGTCTCTAGGTCCAGATACATTTCTACAAATGATCCAATTTTGTTCCTTTTCATGAGTGAGTTGCAAAGAGTCGGACATGACTGAGCAACTGAACGGAACTGAATATTCTATTGCACCTATGTACCACATCTTCTTTGTGCATTCCTCTGCTGATGGACCTTTGGGTTGCTGCCATGTCCTGGCTATTGTAAACCGTGCTACAGTGAACACTGGGGTGCTTGTGTCTTTTTGAATTATGCTTTTCCCTGGATATACACCCAGTAGCAGAATTGCTGGATCACATGGTGGTTCTATTTTTTAAGGAATCTCCATACTGACTGTATCAATTTACATTCCCACTAACAGTGCAGGAGGGTTCCCTTTTCTCTACACCCTCTCCAGCACTTATTGTTTGTATATTTTGTGATGATGACCATTCTGACTGGTGTGAGGTGAAATCTCATTGTATTGTTAGTTTTGGCTTGCATTTCTCTAATAATTAGAGACGTTGAGCATCTTTTCATGTATTTGTTGGCCATCTGTATACTTTCCTTGAAGAAATGTCTATTTAGGTCCTGCACCCATTTTTTGATTGGGTTGTTTTTTTGAATGATATCAAATTCCTTATGATAACATAAGTTTTTTAGTTAGAAACAACAAAACCCAATTCAAACTAACTAAAAAATAAATCTTATTTATTAGCTGACATAGACCTGGCTTCATTCAGTGGCAAGTGGTGCCATCATGGAATCTCTATCTTGGATTTTTTCGCAGACTGTCTCCACTTGGCATCAAGATGTACTGAGAAGCTTCCCTCTCCCTAAACCTCCCTTCTGTTGTGGACATTCTAGTTACCACTCCAGAAAGAATTGTTCTTCAATAGCTCTAACAGAAAAGCCCAGGACAGCACCCTGATTAGCCTGGCTTGGGTCACCAGCCTGCCCTGTACCAATCACTATGGCCTGAGGGAAAGTGTCCTCTTACTACCTAGGGCTAGGTCATGTGCCCACCCTTGTATCTGGGTGAACAATGAAGGAGCTTGGGTCATTCTGCCTCTCCAAGCCACGTGCAGAGGGTCCTCTCCCTGGAAGAGAGAGCTCAGTTACCAGGAGGGTGTGGAAAGAACAGCAGTTAAACAAAAACAACATATGCTCCACTTGAACATACAAGGCTCATTGCATTTGGCCCCTGCCTTCCAGCATAGCCTTATTAGTTCTCATTTCCCATAAATACATCAGTTACTACAGTTTCCTGAATTTGATGTGTTTGCTTGATGAATTAATGAATACCTGTATCAGTAGAGGTGAAAGTGAAAGTGAAGTCGCTCAGTCGTGTCAGACTCTTTGCGACCTCGTGGACTGTAGCGCACCAGGATCCTCCGTCCATGGGATTCTCCAGGCAAGAATACTGGAGTGGGTTGCCATTTCCTTCTCCAGGGGAATCTTCCCGACTCAGGGATTGAACCCAGGTCTCCTGCATTGCAGGCAGATGCTTCAACCTCTGAGCTACCAGGGAAGCATTGAGCTACCAGTAGAGGTACCTCCTGGTTAGATATCTACTGATCATGTATCTACTCATTGAGCTATCAGTAGAGGTACATCTATGCTACTACTGGCTATATGGAAACCTTGAAGCCTACCTAAACTAACAAGATTCCAGATAACTTAAAGATAACCAATCTTGTTCCTAAATGATCATTATTATTCCATAGAATGTTGCATAAATATGAAAGTGGGTTTATTAATAATGATTTTGCATGATAAAAGTATTTCTATCTATGTATGTAAGTATCAGGCTCCTCTCCCAGACTGAAGGCAGGAATCCCACTGCATTTGCATCTTTCAAAGCACCTCTATGATGCCATGTACATACTATCTGCTTAGTAAAAGTTTTTGAACTGAAATGAATAGTGGACTCGAGTTTTGAGGCAGAGCACTTTCTGTTTTCTGAAAATAGGATGGCTATTTTCCTTCAAGCAGCTATCAAGTGCTATAATTTACATATGTGTATTTAATAAAGAGACTCTGCTCTTAAGTATAAACATTCTGACTTCATAGTAGTTGTCCAGATCACCCTGTATAATAAAAATTGTGTTGTCTTGTTTTTAGGTTGACGTTGAGTACTGGATTGTTTTAGAAATATTAGAGTCCATGGGTGAGAGTCTTCCCTCTACTATTTGCAGCCAGATTAGTGTAACCTGTTTTTGTTTGTTTTTTTTAATGATATGGAGATTTTTAGAAGGCAGTAAGAATATCCACAAATTATAATTTATCTGTGAACTTTTTCACTTTAAATATAGGTCAAATCTTCCACTTATGCTATTATTAATAAATAATATTAGCATAGTAGTTTATAGTCTATAAACTGCTTTCCTGTTTATAAATTTCTAAAGGTCATAAATTTCATAAGTCACATAAAAAAACCACTTAGGGTTTTAGTTGACAGCAAGTGAACCAATAAATGTTTAGTTGCCAAGAAATGTAACACAATTTCAGACTGCATTAATATAAGTAAAGTATCTGAACTAAGGAGGTGATAGTTTCACTGCGGTTTGTGCTAGTTAGAAAACATCCGGGCCATTGTGTTCAGTTCTAGGCATCACTGAGTCTTAAGACAGGCAAAGATTGACACAACTGGAGCTTGTCCAAAGGAGAGCAACTAGGAGGATGTGAGATCTGGGAAGGCCAAGTCACATGAGGAACACTTGAAAGAGCTGATGATATTGGGTCTAAAAACATACTTGAGAAAACAGCAACTGCCTTTATTAATAGGGCTATCATAAGAAGGAAGAATTAGATCTTCTCACATGTCTATTTAGAACTGTGTCTATTTAGAACTATTTAGAGCCTGTCTATACAGAACTGTGACCGAGAGCTGAAAGCTACATAATTCAGTTCAATATTGTTTAAAGCCCTACCCCTCAAAAAGTTGTTTTCAATGACATAATAATTTACCTGTCACTGGAAGTGACAACTCAAAATCTACATGATCATTTATCAGGAATATCAGCTCCACCATCTGTTAGTATGTAACTTGGGACAAGTTACTTTCCCTCTCTAAGCCTCAGAGTTTTTTTTTATCTTGAAAACAGATTTTTAGGACTGCTGTAAGGAATACATGATGTGATGCAAGTTAAGCCATCAACACAGACAAGCATTATTATCAGAACAGCTTGAGAAGGGCATCTCTAAACAATGCAAGAATAACAAGTAAGGTAAATATAAGAGTTTAATGACGTAGGCTCTTATACACAACCAAAGGTTGACAAAGGTTTGCCCTCATTATGTCATACACTGATTTTAATGATTCTCTTGTCTTGAATTTTACTGTAAGCCTTAGCCAAGGGAATTACCATTTTTCTTAATAATAATAAACTTTTTATGGAATATCTCACTGATTTTATGGAATGCCATAGAGTATTAATGGTAAGCATTTGGGAATGAGAGTTACTCAAGAGGCAGCAGAAATCAAAGAGTGTGGTTGTTGAGGCAAGCAAAGGTCAACTTACAGTCTGTGATGTACCATATGCATCTGAAATAACTCAGGACACTTAAAATGGAATACTGAGAACAGAAATATATAATTTATGGGAATTTATCCCATTCACATTGCAAACATTTATTAAGCACCACGTGTCAGCATTGAAAGAATAAAAGCTGAATACAGGAAATATAGAAATAACTATAGGAAATGATGCCTGTCCTGAGGATTTTATACAGTATAGTCTGAGACAGAGAAATATATAGAACTCAGCATAAATCCAAACAAAACAATTTTAACCAAATGCTGTCGGAAAACAGAGTAGGAAGCAATGAATATAAAAGAACCATAATTCTAGTGCAGGGAGCTGGGCAGGTTTTGCAGAAGTGAAATTTGTAGGTCCTATCTTTGTTTCCATGATGAAAGGAGGACAAACATTCAAGACCTTGGGGATAGCATTAATCAAGGTGAGGAGATATGGAAGAGCGCCAGTCTTGCAGGGATGGCAAGCTGTCTGGAGTGACTTAAATACAGGAGGTTGTGGGGAAGGGAGGAAGGAGTGACAGATGAGCCTGGAAAGGCAAGTGTGGTCAGATGTTAAGAAGTGGAAAACCATGCTAAGTAAATACACCAAGATAGGATAATTGGGGCATAAGTTTCATGAAGTACATTCACTGTTATGTATTCCATGTGGGGCTGTTAATAACTTCTTTAGACCAGAAGGCATCAAAACATCCCAGACAGGTTCCTGAACTTATATTGAGACAATAGGTAGATATGGTTCCTGCAGTCAACCACTGTCCTGAGTTTAAAACAATAAAAACATAAACAAACCAAAGAAAAAAATGAACACACTATCTTATTAAAAGTCCACTTGTTTATTTCCCAATTTTAGTTCTATCCGATCTCAAAAGCCTCTTAAGCAGAAATATAGTTCCTGCACTATGGAAGGAAACTCCTGCATACGATACCTAATTATTATTAATTTCCACCAGTAATACTTGTAAGGAGTAACCAGCAAATAGGCTTTTCGCTCTTTGAAGTTTTCATGAACAAATCTACAATGTAATTTCTGCTATTTACAAACTGGAGTATTCTGAAGATGACAGTAGAGCAAGCTTTTACATGTGTGTGCACGACAATTCTGGGCTGCTACTAAGCTCAACCTGTGAATTAGGGATTCAATTTCCTCTCAGTTTATTGTCTTAAACTAAAAACATATCAAAAATATCAAAGATCATAATACTTCCAATACCCTTTGACTCAGCTTTCTAAGAATTTATCATTGAAATTTTTCATACATATATTCAAAGATTTTATTGCATGGATATTTTTGCCTTCAATAACAAAAGGAGGGCAATCTAAATGTCCCATAAAATGGAATTAATTAAATTATGACACAGCTATATGACGGCAAAATATTTTACAGCCTAATAAAAACATAGTATCCATTATGCTCACAATATAGTGTTAAGTGAAAAAGCATATCGCAAAATAGTCTGTACTATATAATCTTATTTTTATAAAATTAATGCACATGCATAGAAAAAAATGATATTTATTTTTACATTATTCTTTGGCCTTTCTGTATCTTAGTGAATAAATACATAGAAAACAATATTTCTTAAATAAAGGGAAAGAAATTGAAAGTTATTATTTTAATAGCATGTCAGTAGACTTTTATTTTGAAGCTTAAAAACATCAATGCATTTGTAACATTCAATTGGTGGTTAAGGCATTTTTCAAAACAACTTTAATTCTTCACTTATGTGAAACTCATAACAGTGAGAATGATATCGTCTGGGACCCCCAAAAGAAAAAAGATGAATAGTTTAATTGTAGTTGAGAAGTGATTTTTTTCCCCCTATAACTGTATAGTCAGAATGATTCTTTTGGTCTTTTGGTTCAATCTGACAGTCCCAAGCTCTACATCTGTTGGTCGTATATGTGTGAACCACATGGAGTGAGTTTGGAAGAAGTCAAGGGTATAAAAGTGATGAAAAGGGACTTTCTGCTTGGATGGGTCTGCTTTGAATGCTAGTACAACTGTGACAAGAAGGGAAATACCTTTGAAAGAAAGAATCAGGAAGCTACTTGGAAGAGAGAGAGAAGGATCTCTGTGGTTAGAAGGAAAGCTTTATAGCAGCACGTTTTCATGCTAGAGATGAAAAAAATGGCTTTCCAAAGAGCAGAACTGAGATTATGAAATGACTGATGTGACTTTCAGTGTCCTGGGCTATGTGATGATCAGATGCAGGATGGCCAGTGTGTGGCACTGTGCTCAGCAGAACTTGAACTGGTCACCCACCCCTTGGCCGGGTGACTCAGATAAGAAACCTGAGACCTCTCTTGAGAAAATGATGGGGGAGATAGGGGAAGAAAGAGAAAGGCAAATCTTGAGATATGTGTACAAAAACAATGGCATAAGAAAAAAGCACAGAAACATGATTTGATATGGTGTGATAATCAAACTAAAGCCCTTAGTGAAAAGAGATGTAGTTTCTCCATCAGTCAACCCAATGAAAGATGAAATAATACAGATGAAAGGTTAAGAAAGTCATGGCTATCATCATGACCATAGGAGCTACTTTTAAAGAAAGATACTGCAACCAGAGAAAGTGGGAGCCCTCTTGCATGGTATGCCTGATTTAACGTCCAAATGCACAATTCTGATAGTTTTCAAGACTCCGTCCTCAGAAACCTTCCATGTCTACCCACCCCCCTGGTGCTATGAGAGGAAGCTCAGATTTCTTGGCCTGGCTTTGGAAGTATTCCCTGGACTAGATTCAGCCTCCTCCACAACTTTACCTCCCACTGTTCTCTTTCACACTCTCTCTGCTCCAGCCAGGAGGCTTCCCTGATGGCTCAGTGGGTAAAGAATCTTCCTCCAATCCAGGAGATGCAGGAGACATAGGTTCAATCCCTGGGTCAGGAAGATCCCTTGGAGAAGGAAATAGCAATCCCCTCCAGTATTTTTGCCTGAAAAATACCATGGACAGAGAAGCCTGGTGGGCTACAGTCCAAAGGATTGCAGACAGTCAGACACAACTGAGCTACTAAGCACACACATACATGTTCCAGCCAAATAGGATTATGCACTGACCACTCTGCCTTTCCCTGTTTCCCACTTTCGCGTACATTGTTTTCTCTACTTCTTCCTCATTGTTAGATAGCTAATCTCAACTATGCTTCAGGGTCTCATCTCAAGTGCCATCTGATCCTTTCCACTGTCACAAATAACTTCTTCCAATGCCAAATTTCCTCTTAGTTCAGTTCAGTTCAGTTCATTCACAGTTGTGTCCAACTCTTTGCGACCCCATGGACTGTAGCACGCCAGGCCTCCCTGTCCATCACCAACTCCCAGAATTTGCTCAAACTCATGCCCATTGAGTCGGTGATGCCATCCAACTATTTCATCCTCTGTCGTTCCCTTCTCCTCCCACCTTCAATCTTTCCCAGCATCAGGGTCTTTTCAAATGAGTCAGTTCTTCTCATCAGGTGGCCAAAGGATTGGAGCTTCAGCTTCAGCATCAGTCCTTCCAATGAATATTCAGGACTGATTTCCTTTAGGATGGACTGGTTGGATCTTCTTGCAGTCCAAGGAACTCTCAAGAATCTTCTCCAACACCACAGTTCAAAAGCATCAATTCTTCAGCACTCAGCTTTCTTTATAGTCCAACTCTCACATCCATACATAACTACTAAGCCTTGACTAGACAGACTTTGTTGGCAAAGTAATGTCTCTGCTTTTTAATATGCTGTCTGGGTTGGTCATAACTTTTCTTCCAAGGAGGAAGTGTCTTTTAATTTCATGCCTGCAGTCACCATCTGCAGTGATCTGAGAGCCCCCCAAAATTAAGTCTGTCACTGTTTCCACTGTTTCCTTATCTATTTGCCAAGAAGTGATGGGACCAGATGCCATGATCTTAGTTTTCTGAATGTTGAGTTTTAAGCCAACGTTTTCACTTTCCTCTTTCACTTTTATCAAGAGGCTCTCTAGTTCTTTGCTTTTTGCCATAAGTGTGGTGTTATCTGCATATCTGAGGTTATTGATATTTCTCCCAGCAATCTTGATTCCAGCTTGTGTTTCATCCAATCCAGCATTTCTCTCAGGCTCTTTCTATTCAATTTAACCAGAAACTATTGATTACACATGTATGAGATACTCTACCAAATACCAGAAATACCTCTACACATGCACACAAATTTCATGTCCTCAAGAAACTAACAGTATAAATGAAATAATGAGACTATATAATAATTGTGTATCAGTGTGAAAAATTAAAAAAGAGAATCATGTACTAAATATACCACCAGGGTCCCAAAGGAGAAATAAGTCCCCATCTCAGTAAATGGCCCTAGCATTTACCCAATTGCTTAAGCCAAAAACTGTGGTGGTCATCTCAGAGTCCTTTTATCCACACAGCCTCCACATCCAGTCTGTCAGCAAGCCTGTAAACCCCCATTTCAATGCATATCCCAAATACATTCACTTTGCTCCTTTTCTACTACTAGCATCATTTCCCCCCCACCCCATCAGTCTCCTTGTGAGTCTCTCTGCTTCCAGTCTTGCCTTCCTGCAAGACTGGAAGAGAAATTAGGGTGAGCTTTCTACAACATTGATTGAATCATAGCCCTTTACTGTTTATAACTTACTGTAGTGGTTCCTAGCTACACATAAAATCAAAACTTCTTTCCATGGCTTATGAAGTCTACATGATCCAACCTCTGTTCCCCTTACTACCTTTCTCATCCTCTCCACTTTTTTCCCATTCATTCTGTCCCCATTTCTGTCCTCAGATGCAAATTTGTTCTAATTTTGGCATCTTCACATTGTCTGTTCCTCCTGCCTGGAGCACACTTCCTTCAAATCCTCTCATAACCCTTCACATTATTCATTACTAGTAATGAAGACTTATACTCACCCATCACTTAAAGGTCATTTCCTTGATCATCCTACTTTAAATAGATGACAATGACGACTAATATTACTACTCTCTATTATCTCTGTTTGTGTCTTTTACAAAAAATTTGAAATTCAAAATTATCTTTATTTACTTATTTATGGTCTGTCTCTCTCACTACAAGGCAAGAAACTATTTATTTCACTTCTGCCTCTCAACAAAGCTTAGCATGGTCCCTGGCATCTTGTAGGTACACAATAATTATTTTTGAATAATATTAACTCCAGTTAACATTTATATTATACCTACTGTGTCCCAGGTACTGTTCTAACACTTTATAGAAATTAATCTTTGCAACAATGTTATAAGATAGATTAGATACTACTATCATCTTTATTTTATAGGCAAGAAATAGAGACTCCAAGGGGCTAAGTAACTTGTCCAAAATTATACAACTCCTTAAGTGTCAGAACTAGGATGCCAAACCTGAGTCTAGCTTTAGAGCATTTGTTTCTAATGTCTACACAATACCACTTCTGCAAATGAACTCAGTGCTGAACTTTGCTTATGTGGAAAGGATAATTACTCTGAGAAGAAAATGCTCTGCTGGAGTTTTGAAGGACAACTAAAAGTTTGCCAGAGAATAAAGGACGGAAAGGCATTCTACGTTGAGGGAAGAGTGCATTCAAACGTTTGTATTTTGTAAAATCATTTGTATTTATCTTTTCATATCTGCATATACTTTACATTTCAAATAGTACTTACTATGTACCTACATGCCCTGAGTGATGCACATATATATTAGTTTTTGGTTACTTATGGCTGTGCTGGATGTTCATTGCTGCATATGAGCTTTCTCTAGTTGAGGCAAGTGGGAGCTACTCTTTGTTGCAGAGTGTGGGCTTCTCATTGTGCTGGCTTCTCTTGTTGCAAGCATGAGCTCTAGGTGCACAGGTTTCAGCAGTTAATGGCGTGTGGGCTCAGCAGTTGCAGCAATAGGCTCTGGAGTGCAGGCTCAGTAGTTCTGGCACACAGACTTAGTTGCTTCATGCACATGGAATCTTCCTGGGCCAGGGATTGAACCCATGTCCCCTGTGGTGGCAAGAGGATTCTTAACCACTGGACCACCAGGGAAGCTGCAAATGTTTTTAACATTTTTTCTGGAAGGGGCTTTGGACAAGAATCTAGAAAAATCTGTGTTCTATCCCCTAGAGTTCTAGCATTTAAAATTTCTATGACCTCTTAAATGCACTCTCATCCTCAGTTTCCTTACTAGTAGAATGGGAATGATAATCGTACATTTGGGGATGCTGGGAGTCCTGAAGGAGATCATGGATGTAAAAGATGAGTGAAGACCATAACAGGGAAAGAGAAACTTTATGTTCTGTCCCTCACGTAACTTAGTTTAATAATTACAATAGTTTTCACAAATCTGTGAGATCTTTAGTCTTGTTCTGACATTTATACCTTTTCTCTTTTCCCCTTCATCAGTCATACTTCCTCTATAAATTTGTCTTTTCTAGTTTCTAGAGGTAAATGTCTATGTCTGTTATGTCTAGTTTGGCTTTACATGACCCTCGAAGCATAGCTTTAATTGTATTCCACAAATTTTGATATGTAGCATTTTCATTATAATTGAATTCAAATATTTTCTAATGTGCAGAATCGTTTTTTTCTTTGACACCCCCTTGCATATTTAAAAGTTTATTATTTAATTCCTAAATCTGTGGGGTTTTCAGCATTGTTGTTATTGGTATCTAATACATGTCCACTGGGTTTCCCAGGTGGCGCTAGTGGGCAAGGACCCACCTACCAATGCAGGAGACATAAGAGGCACAGGTTCAGTCGCTGGGTCAGGAAGATCCCCTGGAGGAGGGCATGGCAACCCACTCTCGTATTCTTGCCTAGAGAATCTCTTGGACAGAGGAGCCTGGCAGGCTACAGTTCATGGGGTCACAGAGTTGGACACAACTGAAGCGACTTCGCACACATGCACATATTTCCACTATGGCCACAGAAAATGCTCTGAATTATTTAAATCTTTTGAAATTTTTTGTGATTTGTTTTATAGTTTGGCTCATATAAATTTGGATAAATATTCCACATTCACTAAAAAGAAAGCAGTCTAGGGTGAAGTTTAAATCTTGTGCTGTTTAAATCTTCCATATTCATATCATTTTTTGGTCTGCTTGTTTCACCAGTTATTGGGAGAGGTGTATTAAAACTTCCAACATGATTGTGGACTTGTCTCCATCTTCTTTTAATTCTGTCCATTTTTCCTTTGTATATTTTAAATCTCTGTCATTTGGTGCCTACAGTCAGAAAATTTAATCTTCTTGCTGAGTTGAAACTTTTATCATTATGAAATGTATAAATGTACCAATGTGCTATCTTTTAATTTTGCCTGAGAATGCCTTCATTTTTGAAAGATGTACTCACTGAGGATAGAATGCTAGGTTGACAATTATGCTCTTTCAATGCCTTGAAAACATAATTCCTTTGTACTTTGATTTACAGTTTCTTTTGAGAAAATACATTATTCTTGCTTCTTTGAAAGTAATGTTTCTTTTTTTCTGTCTGCTTTTAAGATTTTTCTCCTTGATTTTGGTTTTCAGTTGTTTCAGTATTATGTGCTTAGCAATGGTTGTCTGTAGTTGTTTTGTGTAGGGTCTCCCATGCTTCTTTAAAATGTGGTTTGGTATCTTTTAGTTGTTTGGGAAGTTCTGTCCTATTATCTCTTCAACTAGTGCTTCTTTCTGTCTACAAATATATCTGATATGCCTCTGCTACTTTTTTTCTGTATTTTCATTGTTTTATATGCTCGTCTGATGCTTCTTCCTGAACTGTGTTCTGCTTCATAAACTCTTTCTTAAACTGTGTCTAACTGGCTGTTGAATCCAGTTATTCTATTTTTCATTTCTAGAATTTTTATTTCATTCTTTTTATAACTTTCAATTTCCTGTTGCGGTGCTCTTCCTTGCCTTGCCTTTTAATTCCTTGGACATATGAAACAGTTATTTTTAAGCCTATGTCTGATAATCCCATTATCTCCTGTGTATTATTTTCTAGTATCTGCTTTCCCTTCTTCTTCCATTATTTTACAGATATGTTGAGGCTTCAGATAATAGTATTTTTCTCTAAAGAGGATTTACATTGTGTGCATGCTAAGTTGCTTCAATCGTGTCTGCCTCTTTGCAACCCAACCCTATGGACTGTAGCCCACCAGGCTCCTCTGTACAAGGAATTCTCCAGGCAAGAATGATGGAGGGGGTTACCACCCCTCCCCCGGGAGATCTTCCTGACCCAGGGAATGAACCGACATCTTTGTGTGTCCTGCATTGGCAGGCACATTCTTAACCTGCGGCTTCCCAGGTAGCACTAGTGGTGTACATTGATTTCTGGTAAAAAGACAGGCTCGGACCACTGCCAATCTTCAGATTATCTTAATCCAATTAGAAAATGAATTTATTCAAATCTGGGCTTTAATTCTGGTAAGGTGTAGCAAGCCCAGGCTACCCATGAGCTCGGGCAGGTGGTGGGGTGCTCATAAACATTCCAAGTTATCTTCCTATAAGGAATGCTACTGAACTTTCTGAGAAGCTGGCCAGACTGCCTGGGAACTCAGCAGGAAACTGCTTACTGGGGCAGCTGCTCTATTTGCTAGAAGTCACCTTCATGTCAGGGGGAAGGATGTCTGAAATTCACTGGGTGTGAGCCCCAGTGGGTACACAAGAGTACTCACTGAGCAGCACCACAGCAAGAAGGAGTAAGAGCACACTCAAACCAAGCAGGAGAGAGGTTTAAAACTGCTCATTCCCACATTATATTATTAAAGAACTGAAAAGAAACGTCCAACATTAGTGGAACAGATCAATAAAATATACTTATAAAGAAGTTTTACATAAAGTAACTTGGTCCTACATGCAGCAATGTAGACATATATCAAAATATAATTTTTAGTGAAAATTATGGTATTATAAAGTAACTTTTAAAATATACAAAGCCATACAAATGTGATATATACATAGGAATGTATCAAGTTCAGGATGTTGGCTACCTCTGGGAAAAGTAAGGAGAGAATAGGATTGGAAAGAGACACACAGGAGAATTCAATTATTTCAATAATATTTTATTACATTTTAAAAGACCTTATCAAATGGAAAATGACTAATGTGTACCCATGGTTTTATAATATTCTTGTTTTCTATATGTTTGTCATTTTATAATAAGATACTTTTTATAAGACAGGATGGGTGGAGTGTCTATTATCTGTCTGTCACAGAAGATATTTCATAAGTAGTCATGAGCATTGCTGTTTCAAGGCCATTCCATAGAGATGATTGAAATTTGGGACTTTCCCAATCTGTGTGCGTTGTTGTTGTTGTTCAGTCACTCAGTCATGTCCAACTCTTTGTGACCCCATGGGCTGCAGCACATCAGGCTCCCCTGTCCTTGACTATCTCCCGGAGTTTGCTTAAACTCATGTCCATTGAGTCTGTGATGCCATCCAACTATCTCATCCTCTGTCACCCCCTTTTCCTCTTGCCCTCAATCTTTCAAAGCATCAGGGTCTCTTCCAGGGAGTCAGCTCTTCTCATCAGGTGGCCAAAGTACTGGAGCTTCAGCATCAGTCCAATCCATGCTCTGGATGATTCTAATAGACATTCTGCGAGAAAAAAAAAAAAAACTTCCTGCTTAAATAGATGACTCTTGACTGGTTATAATATATATTGGCATATTCTGAAGGACAGGGGAACATTTTTTTAAAAAATCCATTTAACCCAAACTTTCTTGGCCCCAGATTTTTCTTCTGTGTGATACTCATTGATATCTTACTGAACTCTCTTCTATGCAGCACAGACAAGTGCTGATCTGCTAAATAAACTGTGGTTGTAACACACATAATTCAAGCTGTAAATTTAAGAGACAAAATTATGCTATTAAAGAAATCATCCCTTTGTTTAAGTTGAGTATGATTTCTCAAGTGATAAAGACAGTTCTCCCAGTATTTGATTTTACAGCCATACCTTATCAACCCATTTGTGATACCTTAGTTCAAGGCTTGATTTTCAACTGAAGCATCATTTATAGTAGAAAATATTACAAAGGAAAAGTGGTGTGACCTATATGTCCATTCCAATCCCACCAATTTTCCTGATTCTACACAAGCTCAATCAGTTGTAACACCCTTTAATTATCCACTAAAATAGTCGTTTTCCAGTTCAAAGCATTCGAAACCTACAAAAGCTTATGTTTGGGGCAGTGATTGACAGTACTCTTTAGGGGTGGGACCAGAGAAATGCAGCTAATTCTTCACTATTTCTTCTTATGGATGTTCTCATTATTGAAAAGCACAAACTCAGATTTTGTAAATACTACTTGTCTAGTCAAAGTGTTTGATTCTTAAGTGAATCAAGGAATGCATAAAAGCAATCTAAATGAAAATATACCATCAGGTCACTTGCTGGAACCATTTTATGTAATTTGCAGACCTCACTATTTGTCAGTTTTTCTATAAACACATAAACTTCAGTATAATCTTAATTTGTAAAACAGTAAGAAAGGCTTGCCAGGGATGACTTATTCAACAGTTGAAAATTGGCACTACATTTAAGCATTGAGAAAGGATTATTCTCCTTTAAAGTTCTTTCATATAAGCAGTTGACTCTCTCTGGTATCACAAAACTGTTTATTCCCTCATTCATTTACTCAACAAAGGTTTGCTTTTTTAACATGCCAGGCATTAAACAGCTTTAAGCTAATTTTGGCCAAATCAACTCCTCTATAAAAATGATCAGTGAGATAACAGAAAAAGCTTTACGACCTTGGAATGGCATTATCCCTTTATTCAATGAATTTTTGAGTACCTACTATGTGCCATACATTTTTCAAGGCACTGGGATTATAACAGAGATGAACAAAAAAGACAAAGTTTTCTACCAGTCTAGTGATTAAGAGAGATATTAGGCAAGTAATCATGATAAAGTATGATTATTATGACTACATGGGAAATACAGGCTGCTCTTTGAGAAGTTCATTTATTGACCCTTGTTCATTTATTTAGCAAATATTTTTATTATTTAATATGTACTAGTCATTGTTCTAGGAACTGCTGGTCAGCAAGAAACAAATCAAAATACCTGTTCTCATGGAGGTCAAATCTACAATGCTGGTCTTTATCAGCACAACACACCAAACCAGTACTTTCCAAAGTGTAGCATTCATAACACATGTGAAATCTGAAATTATGTAGGTGGTACACAGACTAATACATTAGTAGTTTTACATTTATATGTTATTATATTTTATTCATGATATAGGCTGTTTGTGACAGTTTAGGCAATGACTTCTTCCTAATTGAATTTAATTTTAAAAAGCTGAGTTCAGTCAAAGAAAAGTATTTAGTAAATAAGTATAGACTGTATATTGACTTGGGAAGATGTTATGGTGATACGTATATTACCAAAAAAACAAAACCAAACCAAAAAAAGAGTGGAACACAGCTTTCACCTTAAATAAAGTGTTGTCCAGATGTCAACAGTATCATTACATTGCCCAAATTCTCAGGATAAACTTTTCATTATTTTAAAGTTTTACAGCTATATGACATAAACTCAATGGAGCGGGGATGAGGGAGGTAGGGGTAGAGAAAACAGATTTACAATTTTTTCTTCCAGTCTTCTGTAAACTGTTTGAAAGTAGGGAAATTCTTATTCATAATTTTCAACATAGTATACAGCAATTAATAGATGCTAAATAAATGCTAGGTGAAGGAATGAAAGAATCATTTAATGAAATGGGAAATGCCCTCTTGTACCACTCAAACTATAGTGAATGCTCTGACCTGACTGAATGTAATTAGCCACCGGGCACGAGAAGGAACAGTCTCTCTGAACCAGTCTTCAAGAACAATTTACGACTCTGCCCTGAAGATTCAAGAGCTGTTTTTCCAATAGAAGAAACATAAAAGAGATTAACCTTTCTGCTGTGTAACTACAGACCAAGTGGTACAGCTTGCCTTCTATCACTGCCACAGAAGAACAGAGATAATGAAAAACCCTCACCAAGTTTGTTATATGCATTTTTTTAAAGAACCGATTAAATTATCAATAAGACCCTATTAGGTAATCTTTCGTCATCACCAGGATCTCTGTATTATGCTAACAATCAAAGAGAAATCATAGAAACTGCAAATTATAGACAGTTCTCTTTGAACCTATAAAAACTAAAAAAAAGGGGGGGGGAGGGGCAAGGGGTAAATAACCTTTGAAAAGTAGCATCCTGACCAAAAAAATATTAAAATATGGTTACTTTCCATATTTTCTGCAGCTTAAGAATAAAATTTTACATCCCTTATTTTGAAATGTTAATTCCTGCCATCTTTAACTGCTGAGGAAACCATATTTTCTATTTTGAGAGTTTGAAGAATTAAAAGGTCATTAAACTTTTGCTAATAGAAAATCCTAATAGCTAAATTTCAAAGAACTAAGGATTCAATTATGATGAATAACCCATGTTCTTATTTTTTACTGTGACAATTTAAATAATGATTCTGTAAGAGGCAATCTTTCTCAGTCATATCAGTTCAACCAGGAATTATCTTCTTTCCTGTCCAAACTCTGATTGTCTCACAGTTATCAACACACAAATGAAGTAAATATCCTAGTCCTGTTGATGTCATGCTCAGGTTTTCTTGTCAACTGTCATGAGAAATCCTGTCATTAGGCAGATTTGGTAGATGCCCACTGCCAAGTCCTCTTGCCTCATTAGACCAATTTCATAAGGCTTTCTGAATCTATTTGGTAGAAATGGGATCCAGACATCCACGTCTGAAATTAAATTCTCCCAGCAGTTGCCTCTCAAAGAGCGGTCCATCTCTCTGCCCTCTTTTCATTGGCTGTGGTATGAGTTGACTAGCGTAGGATGAAGATGGACTGCTTGGCTTTTAAACTTGCCATTCTCCAAGGAACATGAATATGGTCTCGGCAATTTGAACCACTGGGAGCAGGATTCAGTCCCTGATCTTGCCTAAGTTCACTGTAAATAGCTTGACAAGGGGGGCAAATGGCTTTCTTCTTGCTAATACATCAATATACACTGTCTAGATCCACTTACAAGTATTTGCTAGCCAGTTCTTTGACTGCCTTTGCAAATCAGTCAAAGGATCTAACCATTTCTCTGTAACAAAACAAATGATTTCTTAGTGCTGACCGACACTTCCACGATAAAAGAGACTTTACAAGCCTGCATTTTGTAAATCAAAACTATGGTAAATACAACATACAGAGCATACTTTCTTTTCAGGGACTAAATAAGCAAGGATTATTTATTCATTTATTTATCCACATATTTACACTCACATTTTTGTTTGAGGATGTGTCAAGTAAGAGATTAGAAGGCAATTTTCACACACAAGCCCCAAAGAAACATGTTGTTATTCTGTGGAAGTTATTTGATTGTTCTTCATAGTCTTTTCCTTTCAACTGGCATTTAGAGAACTAGCCACACAAGCTGCTCCGTACCTTCCTGCATGATACCATTCCTTCCTGTTCTCCTTATCTGTACCTGCAAGGATGCACAGCTTTCTCTTTTTTCTTTCTTGTGGGTTTGTGCAGTTTCTTGATGTTTGTGACAGGCCACGATAGGGGAAGCTTTTATCACCGTGGGGTTTGGAGGCCTCAGTAAATTGAAAATTGCAAATGAAATCCACTGGGCTTGAATTCATCAGCTATTATGTCAGATGACCTTTGGCAGCTGCTGATAAAAATGAGAGAATGTTAGCTCTGATCCAATTTTCAGCACTAACCATTCCTTTTCAAATCCATTCACAGTCAGGCAGCAGACACATGGGAAGTGAAAATGATAGGGTTTCAAGAGAACGGCATTGTGTTGCAGATTAAGATTTTCTCCCCCTATTTCTAGAGGTCGGCCCCCAGGCCTCTGTCTGGTATCTACCTATTGTCCAATCAGTTTCAATATCTGCTTCAGAGGACATGTTAGCCATCCTTACAGATAAGTGCTTACAGGAGAGAATGTTGGACTTAATAGTTTTGCTTAGGAGGCATCAAGGGTCGCAGTGTAGCAATATTGACTGGCACATGTTAGTTTAATCTGACGTTCTAAGGAATGTGACACTAGATTCTTTCAGAGTTGTTGATATCTAGGTGATTTTTTTGTTACCAGCTCTGGTTTTATAAAATTTATTTTTGTACAACTATTTATATTCATGAGTCAGAGATATTCTAAAATGTCTATCATAGCCAAGCAAAGCAGCCTAAGCTTGTCTAAATAATGTACGGATGCCAAAACTATGAAACTGGGAACCAAATGACATGTGCGCTGTTCCTGCAATCCAGTTGAAGGTTAAATGTCATCAACAGTATTTCAGCAGCTGGACTATCCTGAACTAAATGAGTTCTTATAGCTGGTACTGGTTCCCCAATAAATGTAGATTTTTATTTTGCAGGGGGATAAATTAGACTTAGTATTTTCCACACAGGTAGCATAAACAAGCAAAATAACACTATGGATAGTTGAGTCATCAGTATCATTTCCCTACCTATGAAACTTTTAGAGGCCTTCTAAAAGCAAAGAAAATTGAAGTTAATCACTTTTTTTCCTTCATTTAACTGTAAGTTAATCACTTTTTCCTTCATTTGACTGTTCAGAAATGGGGGGGGGAAGGTCTCTCCTTCAATTCTTTGAAAATGCCAAGTTCATTGTGGGAACAGTCTCAAATAAATATGAAGTCAACAAGCATCAAATAATTGAAATCCATGTATCATCATAAGCATTTTCAAGAGAATCTAATAAACTGAAAAATATTTATTTAGGTTTTCTTGGTATGCAGATTTAACTTTTCTATTTGCCCTTGACACTGTTAGTTAACAATACATTGAAAATAGATGTTTATATGTAAATAGGGTTATAAAAATACTTTTCATGGCATAGCAACTGCTTTCTTCACGCATAAGAACTATAAAGACATTTAGAGACTCCTCCAAATGTAAGTATTTGAGTGGGAAGAAAATGGTTCTATACACTACTTCTAAAAAAAAAAAGTAAGTGCATATAGGATGTGTAGTATGCATACAGTATATCTTACTTTTGAAAAGTAATTGGGCTTCCCAGGTGATGCAGTGCTAAGGAATCCGCCTGCCAACGCAGGAGATGCAAGAGACACGGGTTTGATCCCTGAATCAGGAAGATCACCTGGAGTAGGAAGTGGTAGCCTACTCTAGTATTCTTACCTGGGAAATCCCATGGACAGAGGAGCCTGGATGGCTGCAGTCCATGGGGTGGAGAAGAGTCAGATGTGACTAAGCATGCATAGTTATTTAAAATCAGTATGTTTCCCCCCTGCCTTTTTCTGGTACTCTTAAGCCCTTTTAAGAGCAGACAATAATCTGTTGCCCAATGAGCTTGTATAAATAAAATGCCTAATGATGGTGTCTAAAAGATTCCAACCCTCCCCAAAATATGCAAATTAAAGTCAATTATTGTTGAACAATATTTAAAGGAATCAAAGTCACGTTGTAAGCACTTAATGGATCTAAAAACAAGAGGCACCAAATAACCAAAAAAGTATGGATTCAGTATATTCGGGGCTGCCTTTAATTTCTCCAGGTGGTTGATTTTCTACGTTTTTTTTTTTTTTTAAACTAATGAAGACACATTTAGACTCAGATTTAGAAAACTTTGATACATGGTATTTCTGTCCTACATCAGATAAGATCACATCAGATCAGTCGCTCAGTCGTGTCCAACTCTTTGCGACCCCATGAATCGCAGCACGCCAGGCCTTCCTGTCCATCACCAACTCCCGGAGTTCACTCAGACTCATGTCCATCGAGTCAGTGATGCCATCCAGCCATCTCATCCTCTGTCGTCCCCTTCTCCTCTTGCCCTCAATCCCTCCCAGCATCAGAGTCTTTTCCAATGAGTCAACTCTTCGCATGAGGTGGCCAAAGTACTGGAGTCTCAGCTTTAGCATCATTCCTTCCAAAGAAATCCCAGGGCTGATCTCCTTCAGAATGGACTGGTTGGATCGCCTTGCAGTCCAAGGGACTCTCAAGAGGCTTCTCCAATACCACAGTTCAAAAGCATCAATTCTTCAGTGCTCAGCCTTCTTCACAGTCCAACTCTAACATCCATACATGACCACAGGAAAAACCATAGCCTTGACTAGATGAACCTTTGTTGGCAAAGTAATGTCTCTGCTTTTGAATATGCTATCTAGGTTGGTCATAACTTTCCCTCCAAGGAGTGTCTTTTAATTTCATGGCTGCAGTCACTATCTGCAGTGATTTTGGAGCCCAGAAAAATAGTCTGACACTGTTTCCCCATCTATTTCCCATGAAGTGATGGGACAGGATGCCATGATCTTCGTTTTCTGAATGTTGAGCTTTAAGCCAACTTTTTCATTCTCCTCTTTTACTTTCATCAAGAGGCTTTTTAGTTCCTCTTCACTTTCTGCCATAAGGGTGGTGTCATCTGCATATCTGAGGTTATTGGTATTTCTCCCAGCAATCTTGATTCCAGCTTGTGTTTCTTCCAGTCCAGTGTTTCTCATGATGTACTCTGCATATAAGTTAAATAAACAGGGTGACAATATACAGCCTTGACGTACTCCTTTTCCTATTTGGAACCAGTCTGTTGTCCTACATACCTCTGTCCATTTGGATCTCAAATGATGCCCTGGCTGGCTCTGTAAAAACACCACCCGGTTGTTTGGCTGAACCACCCTTCTGACAGTGTGGACAGCAATTCTTAACAAAAGGCTGAAGTCTTTACCTTCAGAAATTTATCAGTGACTAAGGCCACACATGGCTCAATTCATCCATCGCATACAGCAGGATTTGTTTCTCTGATTATAGTTTCCTCAAACTTCTACCTGCCTTTAGGTTTTGCCATGGATACTAGCACTATTTCTAAAGAAGCAAATGGCAATAGTGAGCATGTTCTTAGGGAACTGCAAAAGTGCCAGGCCCAAGCCATTCAGCTTGGACCCACTCAGCTAACAGGTCCCTGCCAGAAGAAACAGCGGCAACACACTTGGCTAGACCTGAGCCTGGCTTTCAGCCACTATGATCTGCATACTCAGATATATAGAGCAATTAGATAGGCCTGTTAGGTTTTATGTCTTCATTATTGATTTATAGTATGAACTCAGCATGACAATTGAACCAGAGCAGCCAATAAAACAACTAAATCATTGAACTTTACATAGGCACATATTTCCAATTTATATTTGGGGAGGAAATACATGGATGTACCATTATTTCTGGTATTTTGTCCAAGGACTTGAACAGAGATTTGGGTAATTCATTATTCCCACTTCCTAATCTTTCATTGCTGTTCCTTCTATAGAAACACTATCCAATAGAACTTTCCATTATGATGGATATGTTGTACTCTATCTTGTTCAGTATGGTAGCCACTAGCCACATGTGGCTATTAAACATTCAAAATGTGGTTAGTTGGACTGAGGAAGAATTAAAATTTTAAATTATTTTATTTTATTTTCATTGGAATTTAAACAGCCACATATAGCTAGTGACTACTGTATTGGACAGTGCAGCAGCTTTATAGTGTACTAAATTTGTCCTCCCTCCACCAATAGCTTTTTCACCTTTTCAAGACTGTTTGAAAGCTATGCCTTTGATAAAGTCTTTATTGACTCCCCCATCTCAACATTCCCTAACTCTTCCTGAATATATTTCATTTTGTATCTTTGATCATTTTCTGCCATTTATTACACTTATCTGTTCTACAATGCTACAAACTGCTTGAGGACAAGGACTGTATCGACCCAGTGACGTGCTCAAATATTTGAGAAATTAAACTGAGTTGTAGGCGTTATAGGGAGAGAGGATATAATTGTTTTAATACACGCTAATTAAGAGAAGAAATGACACTTTGTCATCCTTCTTTTCATGCACTCTTTAAATTTACAAAAGGGCCTATTATTTCCCTCTCCTGATCTATTAGGTAGAAGTATAAAACAAAAGTATTACATTTGTTCTTTTGAAGGCAGTAAACTTGGGGATACTTCTTCCTCTCTTTATAAATGATAACAATGCTATACATGTAGAAAAAACTCAGTACATACTTCTTGAGTCAATTAGTAAATGAAAGAGAATTATTAGCCAACTTTCAAGTGTATTTGAAGTCCCTGAATCAAGGAGATGTACTTACATTGGCTTCTAAGTTTAGAAAAATTCTTTCTAAATATTCATGTAAATAAACTCTAAGAGCTGTCCTATACAGTAGTTATACAACTCTATGTATTTGATAGAGCTCAGAACTATACACTTGAGGGTGAATTTTATTACAGTGTATTAGTTTTTTTAAAAGTGAGGGAAAATACCATGTATTTTAGTGTATGCTCATAATTTTAAAGTAGCTGCTTAGCATTTTAGTGCTAAATTATATTTATATAATACTAATTTTATTCAGTTGTGTGCTCCTGTGATGCCATATGACATCTAGGTGACTTTTGGGGAATAGTGAAGAAATCTGAGACAGTTGTAGAAACTAAATTCTTCCACTTACTAATTAGGAATACTACTACTAATTGCCACATTATATTATAGTAGCTTCTGATTACTGAACATATGATACATGCCAGACACCATTCTCAGGCATCTATTTAGGATAACTCATTTAATCTCTTGCAACCCCATAAAGTTAGTATTATTATCCCCACTTTAAAGATGAGGGAAGTAACATACAGGAGGATTCAGTGCCTTGGCAAAGGGCACACGGCAGTTAAAGTGGCACTTGGCCACAGTAGATTCTCCATTATTTTGGGTCCATGTGAATATTAGCAGGTAGGGTCAGGGGATAGGTTTTAGCAGCACACACTGGCTCTATTGGCTCTTACAATTTTACAACAGCTCTGACCTTGTATTTTCTTTAATAAAAGAAAGATTATTTTTTAGGCATTTCATGGAGAATGCTGCAATGAGGGCTGAATGAGATATTAATATGAAAATACAATGATCTGTTTACTAGCTGTGCTTGTTAGCTGTGTTTAGTGTTTAAAATTACAGTTCATGTGCCTTTTTGTGTTTGCATGAAAGCCATATATACCTCATTTCTGATAGATGTCCTCCTCACTCCCAAGTTCATAGTTAATTAGTCATGACCGCCCTTGAAGAAATCCAGGGAAAGGAACAATAAAGATTTCAGTCTTTTGACATCTAATTATACAGCAGGGCCCTTTAACTGTTTTTCCTTTGTGAAAAATCTGGGGAAAAGGAACAGGAAGAACAGATGAGAAAGGAAGGGATGTGAGGTTGAAAGGAAAGTAGGAGAATCCCCCAGAGCTCACTGTGAAAAAATCAATTAATTCAACCAAGATGAGACTTTCTAGCACTTTCCTCTGCCCTCTTCCATTCGCCTCAGCTGGGTAGTGTCAGATTCCCAAAATGCTGGACACTGAAAGGATTCTAGAGTAAAATGTTTAAAAAGAGTAATAAAACAGTTAATATCAGAACACGAATTGTTTCTCATTCCCAGAAATATATACATGGACTATATGAGGGATGGAGGGTTTTAATGAGGTTAAGTTGTTCTACTTAGTGTTATTTTAGACATTTTATAGCTAATCATTGTGAAAATGTCCCTATCAGTCAGTTCAGTCGCTCAGTCATGTCTGACTCTTTGCAACCCCATGGACTGCAGCATGCCAGGCCTCCCTGTCCATCACCAACTCCTGGAGTTTACTCAAACTCATGTCCATTGAGTCAACGATGCCATCCAACCATCTCATCCTCTGTCGTCCCCTTCTCACCTAGCTTCACCCTTTCCCAGCATCAGGATCTTTTCAAATGAGTCAGTTCTTTGCATCAGGTGGCCAAAGGATTGGAGCTTCAACATCAGTCCTTCCATTGAATATTCAGGACTGATTTCCTTTAGGATAGACTGGTTGGATCTCCTTGCAGTCCAAGGGGCTCTCAAGAGTCTTCTCCAACACCACAGTTCAAAAGCATCAATTCTTTTGCACTTAGCTTTCTTTATAGTCCAACTCTCACATCCATACATGACTACTGGAAAGACCATAGCTTTGACTAGACGGAACTTTGTTAGCAACATAATGTCTCTGCTTTTTAATAAGCTGTCTAGGTTGGTCGTAACTTTTCTTCCAAGGAGCAAGCATCTTAATTTCATGGCTGCAGTCACCATCTGCAGTGATTTGGGAGCCCAAAAAAATAGTCTGTCACTGTTTCCCCATCTATTTGCCATAAAGTGATGGGACCAGATGCCATGATCTTAGTTTTCCAAATGTTGAGTTTTAAGCCAACTTTTTCACCCTCCTCTTTCACTTTTATCAACAGGCTCTTTAGTTCTTCGCTTTCTGTCATAAGGGTGGTGTCATTGACATAGCTGAGGTTATTGGTATGTCTCCCTGCAATCTTGATTCCAGCTTGTGCTTTATCCAGCCCAGCGTTTCTCATGATGTACTAAGCATGTAAGTTAAATAAGCGGGGTAACAATATACACCCTTGATGTACTCCTTTCCTAATATGGAACAAGTCTGTTGTTCCATGTCCAGTTCTAACTGTTGCTTCTTGACCTGAATACAGATTCTTAAGAGGCAGGTCAGGTAGTCTGGTATTCCCATCTATTAAAGAATTTTCCACAGTTTGTTGTGATCCACGTAGTCAAAGGCTTTGGCATAGTCAATTAAGCAGAAGTAGATGTTTTTCTGGAACTCTTTTGCTTTTTCTTAGCCTACAAATACACAAAACTATGTCCAAAAGATTTACAACTACAGACCAAACTTTACTAATCAATACCGTCCATCAACAACATATTGTACTAATTTCCTTTTTGTGAAATCAATCATTCATTCAGATAAATAAGAAATAGTGGCATTAAGAAGTTCAGGTTAAGTGGAGACCTTAAATAAATAAATATAAAATACTATACCTCTTCAAACTTCTTGTGAAAACAGCCTCCTGAGAATATACATTTTTTTAAGTAAGGTTAGAGAGAAGTTTTCAGAGTCAGAAGGAAATGAATCTGGCCAATGAATATTAAGTACCACTGAAGTCTAAGGCTACCGCTGGCCATTCCTTTTGATGGTGAGCAACAATAATAATGGTCATAGCTTCTATTCCTTTTTTCCCATCTGCATACATAAGGAAAGGTAAATAACTGTAGCTGCTACAATCAGTAAACCCCCAAATCCAAGTTCTTAAAAATATCTGCTAGATATCAGGAGAATCTGATATGGGTCAGGTGGCTCTTCTTTACAGTTTTCCTCTTCTTTGCAGTTTTCCTCTAAGAAAACACTTTCCTTCCATTCTGCAACTCTGCAATCTCCGAGTCTCTCTAGTAGTGATGGTGGAATAGAAAGGATTCCTTCCTTCCTCAACCTGTAAATGACATAACACTTCCCTTTACATCCCACTGGTGAGATTTAATCACACTACTTTACCTAGGTCTTGAGGAGCTGAGAAATAAAGTTTAGCTCTATGCCAAGGAAAATGAAATGGATGGTGAACCCATATGTTATAATCTGCCACAGCCGGACACTTTACATTTGTTGTATGTGATTAATATATTACATGTTACATATATTAACTTTAATGTTTATAAGAACCCTGGAAAGTATATGATATTAATCTCACTTCACAAAAGGGAAGCCAGAGATGCTTTATATAAGTTGCTTTATATAAGATGCTTATATAAGTTTAAATAAATTGCTAAAGACACACCGTGAATTGTGGGACCAAGATACAAACACAGTCTGTCTTCAATGGATTTAAAAAATAATATTTTATAAATGACATGCAAAAATATATATGAATGGCCAAAGGATATAGAAGGCAATGGCACCCCTCCAGTACTCTTGCCTGGAAAATCCCATGGACAGAGGAGCCTGGTAGGCTGCAGTCCATGGGGTCACTAAGAGTCAGACACGACTGAGTGACTTCACTTTCACTTTTCACTTTCATGCGTTGGAGAAGGAAATGGCAACCCACTCCAGTATTCTTGCCTGGAGAATCTCAGGGATGGGGGAGCCTGGTGGGCTGCCATCTATGGGGTCGCACAGGGTCGGACACGACTGAAGCGACTTAGCAGCAGCAGCAAAGGATATAGAAAGAAACAAGAGCTAGTAACTAAATTATGAGAAATGGTCAGGCTCAAAAATAGAGAACTATTCTAAGCTATCAGAACGTTAGTGGAGAGAGAGTACTATCACATAATGAAATGGAAACTATCATGTGCTACCTAATAGTAATTTCAATCATATAGAAAGCAATGTAAAGACTGTAGATGCAGAATAAAGTGGTTTTAAAAGACCAGATCCTGACAAATTGGTCAGAGTAATATTAGGGGATAGTGGGTGCAGGTGGGGGAAGGGTCAGGACAGAAGGATGAAATGTTTCATAGTGCTTATATTTCTCGCCATTTGCAGAAATCCATTTTCAATTGATCGGCCAATTCAGACATGCCTCTTTTAGCCGAAAAGGGAGACTCTAACCACCTCTCACCTCTCATTAAGATACCATGTCAGCAATACAGACATAAAACGTATTTAAAGACAAGTCATTGCTCATATTTCCTGTATTAAGAACAAACTTTCATGAAAATCAATTGATAACAAGACTTGAATCTTTAAGTAAATTTTGAGAGATTCCATTAGAGTCTAAAAATCTATAGATAGTAAAAGAAATTCTGAAATAAGATAGTGACTAAAGCCAATTTAGACCAGCACAGGACTAGAAGAATATAGCAAAAGCAAAATAAAAGCAAAAAACATAGGAAAAAAAGATCTCTATAACCTGGAAAAAAGAATATTTTAATATGGAAAATATTTCCCTGATCTTTTACTTAAAGGCCCATTTCACTAAATCCAAATAGTCGGTTTGCCCTGCTAACTAATGCCATCGCCTTCTCCACAACTAAAGACATAAGAGTTGTCAAAAACAGTTAGCGAGAGCTATTTTGTAATATGGCCAGTTATTAAAGCATTTTAATGCAAATTTCTCAGGTGTAGTGTACACAGTACCTCTTCTGAGATACAGGAATAGATATTCTATAAATGAAGATTTTGTGCTGGGTGAAACAAATCATGAAAAGATTTACAGTAAAATTTAGCAAAACCTTTACTACTAGTACTTACTATGGATCTGAGATGGGAAGAGGGATATACAACATTGAGTGTTTCACCAGTGCACCCTTTTATTTTGCCATGAAGCATATGGTGGCGCTAGTGGTAAAGAACCCACCTGCCAATGCAGGAATGTAAGAGAGATGGGTTCAATCCCTGGGTTGGGAAGATCCCCTCATAAGGGAATGGCAACCCCATTCCAGTATTCTTGCCTGGAGAATCCCATGGCTAGAGAAGCCTGGTGGGCTACAGTCCATGGGGTCACAAAGGGTTGGACATGACTGAAGTGACTTAGTACATACTGAGGGACGAATGTCTTTTGGATCATTCTTTGGAAGTACTGATTTGGCACCACTCCTCTCCATCAACAGAGGCCTTTGTTTTCAGTTGTCAAAAAGGGGATAATGCAGTTAGGAGTTGTAAAAAGCAGTTGGGAAAGAGGGGATAATGGTTAGGAGTATGGACTCTGGAGTCAGACTGCCAGCGTTCAAACTCTGACTTGCTGTAGGCTCTTGGGCAAGTTACTTGAGCTCTCCTTTTTCTTTATTTCTAGGATGGGCATGAGAGTAGTAACTAGCTGAGAGAAAGTTACAAGTGTTAAATAACTGGACACATTTAAAGTAGCTGGAACAGTTTCTAGCATACATAGTATGCTAGTACATACTACATACATACATAGTACATAGCATACTCCCAATATTAGCTCTTGGCTACTAAGGCAAGGAACAGTTGCTCCAAATAAATATCTTTACTAGGACAGCTCCAAATCTAGTTTGGGTTATGCTATGTATGTGTGTGTGCATTAGTCGTTCAGTTGTGTCTGACTCTTTGCAACACCAGGGACTGTAGCCCACCAGGTTCCTCTGTCCATGGGGATTCTCCTGGCAAGAACACTGAAGGGGGTTGCCATTCCCTTCTCCAGGAGATCTTCCCAACCCAGGGATCAAACCTGGGTCTTCAACATGGCAGGCAGATTCTTTACCATCTAAGCCACCAGGGAAACCCAGGTTATGCTATACAGAACATCTTTATTTTGTAAGGAGGTTTTTTTTCCTAAGACTACTTCTAAAAATCATATTTTGAAATTTAAAACTTGTTATTATACTCAGGAAAAATTTTTTATTTTTCCCCCTAGATTAAAATCATGACCATTTAAACCTTCATTTCTTTCACTTAAGACCCTAATTTTCAGTAGGTTGCAGTGATATATTATTAGATGAGGATATTTTCATCTTTGTTTTACTATCAGGACTCCAAAGATGACCAGATCCTTCTACTAAGGAATAGCTCTTAAATTCTGCATCTGTGAGTAACCAGATAACTAACGCTTGATTAGCACTTCATCACTGACAGTATGCTTTCATATACATTAGAGCACTTATAGTTCTTCCTGAACCATTTTTCTTTAACCCAGGCTGTCTCATTGCCCCTACCTGTAGTTTCAGCCATATGTATATTCACCTCCAAGCAGGAAGTATGAATTATTTATTACTCATAAATCCATTTCACTTAAGAAAGATTTCAGACAAATAGCAAAAGATTGACTCAGGATCAACATTAGCTCTATTCTTATCACCTGCCTCCCCAGCAAGTGTCCAGCTGCTCAGATACCCAGTAACTGGCTCTGATTCCATTGTTCCAGCTCTCTCCTACAGAGCTCACATACTACCATCACCTGGAGCCTGTCTTGGCCCCAAAGGCCCTTTATTCCAACTCCCAGATTCCAGATAACCAGGTCTCCTATATCACAGTCTGTTCTGAGGAACAGAGAATTCTTGTGGGAAATCCATCCAAAAGTTTCTCAGTTTTCTGTTTAATTTTGCAATCAAAAAACCAATGAAACCTGTCCAATAAATCCTACTAATGAAGTAATGGATTGTCAAGCACAACTGGCCAGAGTGCCTCCTATGTCTTTGAAGCTGATGTCCAGATTACTTAACAACCTAAAGAATGTAGGTGTAAGCATTGGTGGGTATGTGGTAGAATTCTCACCTGCCACGCAGGAGGCCTGGGTTCAATTCCCAGCCAATGCAAGAGCACTGCTACTGGATTTCCATGCTCGCTCCGATGGTAAAGAATTGCCTGCAAAGTGGGAGACCTGGGTTCAATCCCTGGGTTGAGAAGATCCCCTGGAGGAAGGCATGGCAACCCACTCCAGTAATCTTGCCTGAAGAATCCCCATGAACTGAGGAGCCTGTCAGGCTATAGTACATGGAGTCCCAAAAAGCCAGACATGACTGAGCAACTAAGCACAGCATGAAGAATGTAGATATGCTCAGACTGAGGAAAAAGAGAAAAGCAGGAACCCAAAACTAGTGTTTCACATCTGAATGGTATGTACTCATGGATTTTTTTTGGACTGATTTATTCAGATTTTTCCATTAAAGAATTCCAAAATACAGCTTAATTTTTCTGATATTTACCTGCTCCTTTAGCTTCCCTAAATAATGCTGCCCCAATTTGGGGTTACATTTTTATTGTGGTAAAATCTATGTAACATTAAATTTTTTAATGTACAATACATTGGTTTTAATTACATTCACAAAGTTGTGTGGCCAGCACCACTATGAATTTATAAAACTTTTTCATCACCCAAATAGAAACTCTGTACTCATTTTAAGCAGTAACTCCCCATTCTTCTTCCACCCAGCCACTGATAACTTCTGTTCTACTTTTTGTCTCTGTCAATTTGTCTGTTCTAGATATTTCATGTAGGTGGAATCCTACGGTATTTGTCCTTTTATGTCTGATATATTTCACTTGTTCTCAAGGTTCATCATTGTTGTAGCATGTATCAGAATTTCAATCTTGTTATGGCTAAATAATATTGTATTTATATACCACAATTTATTTATTTGATGGTGCTTGGGTTGTTTCAACCTTTTGGCTAATGTGAATAATTCTACAGTCTGTACAAGTATCTGTTTGAATTCCTGTTTTCAATTATTTGGGGGTATATACCTAGATATCCAGGAGTTTAATTGCTGGGTCACGTAGTTATTCTATTTTTAGCTTTTAAAGGAGCCTCCAAACTAGCTTACACAGCCACTATATGTTCCCACTAGCAATGTATAAGAGTTCAAATTTCTCCACATTCTCAGCAGTAATTATTATTTTGTTTTTGTTAATTTATTATATCCATCCTAGTAGGTGTGAAATGGTATCTTGTTGTGGTTTTTATTTGCACTTGCCTATTGGCTGATAATGTTAAGCTTCCTTTATGAGCTTGTTGATAATTTGTATATCTTCTTCAGAGAAATGCCTATTTAATTCCTTTGCCTATTTTTTAATTGGGTTGTCTTTTTATTATTGCATTTTAGGAGTTCTTCATATATTCTGGATATTAAACCTTACCAGATAAATGACTGTAAATAACATTTCCCATTCTGTAGGCTGCTTTTTTAAAATATCTTTTGATTCAAAAATCTTTTTCATTTTAATGAAGTCAAATTTATCTATTTTTTTCTTTTGTTGCTTGTGTGTTCTGTGTTGCTGATCTACTTTGAGTTAATTTTTATATATAGTATGAGGTAGGAATCCAACTTCATTGTTTTGCATAGGGAAATCTAGTTGGCTCATTATCTTGAGGAAACTATTCTTTCTCCTCTGAATGGACCTAGCACACTTGTTAAAAATCAACTGACCACAGATGTTTACTTCTGGACTGTCAATCCTATTCTATATGCTTATATATCTATCCTAATGGATCATGGAAAAAGGAAGAGAGTTCCAGAAAAACATCTATTTCTGCTTTATTGACTATGCCAAAGCCTTTGACTGTATGGATCACAATAAACTGTGGAAAATTCTTCAAGAGATGGGAATACCAGACCACCTGACCTGCCTCTTGAGAAACCTATATCCAGGTCAGGAAGCAACAGTTAAAAGTGGACATGGAACAACAGACTGGTTCCATTTAACTTATATGCAAAGTACATCATGAGAAACGCTGGGCTGGAAGAAGCACAAGCTGGAATCAAGATTGCCAGGAGAAATATCAATAACCTCACATATGCAGATAACATCACCCTTATGGCAGAAAGTGAAGAGGAACTAAAAAGCCTCTTGATGAAAGTGAAAGAGGAGAGTGAAAAAGTTGGCTTAAAGCTCAACTCAGAAAACAAAGATCATGGCATCTGGTCTCATCACTTCATGGGAAATAGATGGGGAAACAGTGGAAACAGTGTCAGACTTTATTTTGGGGGGGCTCCAAAATCACTGCAGATGGTGATTGCAGCAATGAAATTAAAAGATGCTTACTCCTTGGAGGGAAAGTTATGACCAACCTAGATAGCATATTGAAAAGCAGAGACATTACTTTGCCAACAAAGGTTCGTTTAGTCAAGGTTATGGTTTTTCCAGTAGTCATGTATGGATGTGAAAGTTGGACTGTGAAGAAAGCTGAGCGCTGAAGAATTGATGCTTTTGAACTGTGGTGTTGGAGAAGACTCTTGAGAGTCCCTTGGACTGCAAGGAGATCCAACCAGTCCATTCTGAAGGAGATCAGCCCTGGGTATTCTTTGGAAGGAATGATGCAAAAGCTGAAACTCCAGTACTTTGGCCACCTCACGAGAAGACTGGAAAAGACTGATGCTGGGAGGGATTGGGGGCAGGAGGAGAAGGGGACGACAGAGGATGAGATGGCTGGATGGCATCACCGACTCGATGGACCTGAGTCTAAGTGAACTCCGGGAGTTGGTGATGGACAGGGAGGCCTGGCGTGCTGCAATTCATGGGGTCGCAAAGAGTCGGACATGACTGAGCGACCTAACTGAATGTATCACACTGTTTTATTTTTGCAGTTTTGTACTAAGTTTTCAAAATAAATGGAAGTTCTCCAACTTTGTTTTTGTTCTTCGAGATTACTCTAGCTATTATGGGTCCTTTACAATTCCATATGAATTTGAGGATTGGCTTTTCCATTTCTGGAAAAAAAAAATGAACTTGGAATTTTTATAGGAATTATACTAAATTTCTAAATAGCTCTGAATAATATTGACATCTCAAAAACTGAGTTTTCAGGCTTAAGCACTTGAGCAATATGTAGGGTTTAGTAAGTTTAGGAATATCACATACTAGATTCCATATAATTTTTATTCTTAAAGATTCAATCTGCACTAGCATATTAAATACTCAGAGAAATTCTGTAAGATATAAGTTTTCAAAATGTGGTTTAATTCTGCATTTCCAAATCCATTGACCCCAAAATCCTTTTTCATCTAACAGCTATGCTATACTATTGAGCTCTGGAGTCAAAGGGCCCAGTTCAAATTCCAGCTCAACTGCCTACCGATGACATTTATCTAATCCTCACATCCCTTACCCATAAGATGGAAATAATAAGTAATATTATGCAAAGACTTGTGAGCACTGGATGATAAAATGCATAGAAATCATATACTAAGTACTAAACAAATTTAGCTAAAACTGTTGTTAACAGTTCTCAAAATGAGAGTTTATAGAACATAATTTGAAAATGGAATCGTAATTATTCAATAACAGCACAGAATGCATACACAAATAATTGCTGCAGGTCTATTATATACCAGTGGGAATGTAAAACTTATTGGAAGGTTTTCAAGTAGCACATATTTGTGAGAAGGTTTGCAATCCTGGCAAAGTGTGGCATTTTCATTCAGGGATGAAGGACCATGTAGTGTCATACCATTGCTGAGATTTGCTGATGTCTCTATCAGTTCAGTTCAGTCGCTCAGTCATGTCTGACTCTTTGCAACCCCATGAATTGCAGCACGCCAGGCCTCCCTGTCCATCACCAACTCCCGGAGTTCACTCAGACTCACGTCCATCGAGTCAGTGATGCCATCCAGCCATCTCATCCTCTGTCGTCCTCTTCTCCTCCTCCCCCAATCCCTCCCAGCATCAGAGTCTTTTCCAATGAGTCAACTCTTCGCATGAGGTGGCCAAAGTACTGGAGTCTCAGCTTTAGCATCATTCCTTCCAAAGTAATCCCAGGGCTGATCTCCTTCAGAATGGACTGGTTGGATCTCCTTGCAGTCCAAGGGACTCTCAAGAGGCTTCTCCAACACCACAGTTCAAAAGCATCAATTCTTCGGCGCTCAGCCTTCTTCACAGTCCAACTCTCACATCCATACATGACCACAGGAAAAACCATAGCCTTGACTAGATGAACCTTTGTTGGCAAAGTAATGTCTCTGCTTTTGAATATGCTATCTAGGTTGGTCATAACTTTCCTTCCAAGGAGTAAATGTCTTTTAATTTCATGGCTGCAGTCACCATCTGCAGTGATTTTGGAGCCCCCCAAAATAAAGTCTGACACTGTTTCCACTGTTTCCCCATCTATTTCCCATGAAGTGGTGGGACCGGATGCCATGGTCTTTGTTTTCTGAATGTTGAGCTTTAAGCCAACTTTTTTACTCTCCTCTTTCACTTTCATCAAGAGGCTTTTTAGTTCCTCTTCACTTTCTGCCATAAGGGTGGTGTCATCTGTATATGTGAGGTTATTGATATTTCTTCCGGCAATCTTGATTCCAGCTTGTGCTTTTTCCAGTCCAGCATTTCTCATGATGTACTCTGCATATAAGTTAAATAAGCAGGGTGACAATATACAGCCTTGACAAACTCCTTTTCCTATTTGGAACCAGTCTGTTGTTCCATGTCCAGTTCTAACTGTTGCTTCCTGACCTGCATACAGATTTCTCAAGAGGCAGATCAGGTGGTCTGGTATTCCCATCTCTTTCAGATGTCTCTATAGATGTTTGCAAACACAGAGATTGTCCATGAAAGGATAAAGGTAAAGCTGGTGCTCAGAGGCAGATAAAGAAAGGGCAAATGAGAAGGGAGTGCTAACTCATGCCACTTCTCTTATTCCAATCAGTAATATCTGTCTTCCCATTAATATAACCCCGTTTCTCAAATACAAACAAAAAGATACTCTTCATAGTGGCTACTTTTCCCAAAAAAAAGATGAATCATGTTCTTTTACTTTGAAACAGAAAGTGGTAGAATTAAGAGAAAATACTACCAGCTGTTTTTCTTTTAAAATGGAAGGTTTGTTGAAATCATACTCTGTAAAAGAAGATGTGTGTGTGCTTAGTCATTAAATCATGTCTGACTCTTTGTGACTCCTTGGACTAAAGCTCGCCAGGCTGCTTCTGTCCATGGGATTTTCCAGGCAAGAATAATGGAGTGGGTTGCCATTTCCTTCTCCAGGGGATCTTCTTAACTCAAGGACTGAACCCGTGTGTGTCTCCTGCATTGCAGACAGATTCATTACCCACTGAGCCATTTGCAAAGCCCCATAAAAGAAGATAATACAGAGTAAATACAGCAGACTTTATTTAGATTGATGTATTAGAAAATTCATAGGGAGACAATAAACAACTAATATTGCCATTGTCTATATATTTGTAGAGCTATTTTTCTATACAGCAAAGTATAGCCGAGCTATTGAAAATCCTAAAGATGATGCTGTTAAAGTGTTGCACTCAATATGTCAGCAAACTTTGAAAACGCAGCAGTGGCCACAGGACTAGAAAAGGTCAGTTTTCATTCCAATTCCAAAGAAAGGCAATGTCAAGGAATGTTCAAACTACCACACAACTGCACTCATTTCACTTGCTTAATAAGGTAATCCTCAAAATCCTTCAGCTAGGCTTCAGCAGTATGTGAACTGAGAACTTTCAGATGTACAAGCTGTATTTAGAAAAGGCAGAGGAACCAGAGATCAAATTGCCAACATCCATTGGGTCAGAAAAAAGCAAGAGGATTTCAGAAAAACATCTACTGCTTCACTGACTACACTAAAGCCTTTGATTGTGTTCAGTTCAGTCAGTTCAGTTGCTTAGTTGTGTCCGACTCTTTGCGACCCCATGAACTGCAGCATACCAGGCCTCCCTGTCCATCATCATCTCCCGGAGTTCACTCAAACTCACGTCCATCAAGTCGGTGATGCCATCCAGCCATCTCATCCTCTGTCGTCCCCTTTTCCTCCTGCCCCCAATCCCTCCCAGCATCAGAGTCTTTTCCAATGAGTCAACTCTTCGCATGAGGTGGCCAAAGTACTGGAGTTTCAGCGTTAGCATCATTCCTTCCAAAGAAATCCGAGGGCTGATCTCCTTCAGAATGGACTGGCTGGATCTCCTTGCAGTCCAAGGGACTCTCAAGAGTCTTCACCACCACCACAGTTCAAAAGCATCAATTCTGTGTGAATCACAACAAACTGGAAAATTCTTAAAGAGATGGGAATACCAGACCACCTTTTCTGTCTCCTGAGAAACTTGTACATAGGTCAAGAAACAATAGTTAGAACTGAACAAGGAATAACAGACTGGTTCAAAATTAGGAAAGGAGTATGTGAAGGCTGTATTTGTCTCCCTGATTATTTAACTTATGTGCAGAGTACATCACGTGAAATGTTGAGCTGGATGAATCACAAACTGGAATCAAGACTGCTGGGAGAAATAACAACAACCTCAGTTATGTGAGATACTACTCTAATGGCAGAAAGTGAAGAGGGCCTCTTGATGAGGGTGAAAGAGGAGAGTGAAAAAGCTGGCTTAAAACTCAACATTCAGAAAACTAAGATCATGGCATCCAGTCCCAACACTTCATGGCAAATAGATGAGGAAAAAGTAGAAACACTGACAGATTTTATTTTCTTGGGCTCCAAAATTACTGCAGAGAGTGACTGAAGACATGAAATTAAAAGATGCTTACTCCTTGGAAGGAAAGCTGTGACAAACCTAGACAGTGTATTAAAAAGTCGAGACATCACTTTGCTGACAAACGTCTGTCTAGTCAAAGCTATAGTTTTTCCAGTAGTCATGTACAACTGTGCGAGTTGAACCATAAAGAAGGCTGAGTGTTGAAGAATTGATGCTTTTGAATTGTAGTGCTGGAGAAGACCCTTGAAAATCCCTTGGACTGCAAGATCAAACCAGTTAATCCTAAAGGTTATCAACCTTAAATCATTGGAAGGATATCATTGGAAGGACTGATGCTAAAGCTGAAGCTCCAGTACTTTGGCCACCTGATGCAAGGAGATGACTCACTGGAGAAGACCATGATGCTGGGGAAGACTGAGGGCAGGAGGAAAAGGAGGCAGCAGAGGATCAGATGGTTGGATGCCATCACAGACTCAATGGACATGGGTTTGAGCAAACTCCAGATGATAGTGAAGGACAGGAAAGCCTGATGTGCTGTAGTCCATGGGGTTGCAAAGAGACAGACATGACTTAGCAAATGAACAACAACAAAGTATATTACATAATATCGAAGAAATTTTATTATCTAAATATCACTTTGGTGTTGTAGTAATTTCATCACATTAACACAAGAGAAAATGGAAGTTTTATTAATATTAATGTATAGTTGTGAAACAAATAGACTAAACTCTAACAGCTGAATAGCTGTTTCTGTTTTGCAATAAAAATAAATAAATATGTTTTCTACAGGGTACCTTGTCCCACGCTTTTCTATGATTAAGCTGCCTCTTCAATGCATTAGTCACTCAATTTATAGGATACCATTTATGGCTTATCAAGAAATATTTATTCAACCCAGCATTACATAAGTAGTTTGCCTAATGCATTATTCCTTGTAAAAATGTTTATCCTTCCTGAATATGATGATGAGCAGTTGATTTATTTGTTCATGTCTCTTTAAGGATGATTTATCAATGTCAATGATACTTAAGAGTTCTGAGAGCAATTAATGTTGCTTCAAGAAAAGTTAATATGGCAGCTCCACTGAAGGTAGCCAGGGAAAACAATACTTCTTGAATGGTTAATTTAAGATCATGGACTTTCTGACTGAAACTCTAAAAAATCAACCTCAAGAGTTCATTGTATTTTTGTGGGCAAGTTGGAGAAAGAATAGGGGGTACCCACAAAAAAATATTTCTCTAGTTCAAATGTTACGTTTATACAAACAGAGCCAAGATAATCAATGTAAACCTGACCTCTTTGCTTTTCCTTTTGCAGCATGCGATAGTTTAATGTTTTATTTTGATATTACGGAAATTTTAAAGTAAAAGAATTGTTTGTTGTACAAATTAAAATATCTGAATTGAACTATAGCATGTTTCTGACTCCATCAAAATCCAAGATCCATTCAAGCTGCTATCTTCTGATAATCTCTCTGATCAGATAAATCTCAAAACTCTACTCTTGCAAGGTAGCTGCAGAAGTCAACTCTTTCAGCAGGATTTGTCTTGCTGCCCAACCCTGGTGATGTAAGGGAGGTGAAATGCAGTTGGTAGGTAAAGAAGCCTCTCCTAGTGGGAGGGGTTGGGAAGTATAAAATGGTGCTGGTGCCAGGTACAACCTCACTTAATCAGAAGTCGGAATCTGAGGGTTGAGACAAGAGAGTGGAGAAAAAATGACATGAGCTCATCTCTGTTCATGAAAACACCAAAATCACACACCTTGACACGGCCCTGCTCACCAGAGACACAAGACCCAGATCCACATGCCAGTGGGCAGGAACCAGTTCCTCCCATCAAGAAGCCTGCACAATCCCCTTAGGCTAGCCTCATCCACCAGGGGTCAGACAACAGAAGCAAGAAGAATACAAGCCTTCAACCTGTGGAATGGAAACCACAATCACAAACAGACAAAATGAGATAGCAAAGGACTATGTTCCAGACAAAGGAACAAGATAAAACCCCAGAACAACTAAGTGAAATGGAGATAGGCAATCTACCCCTAAAAGAATTCAGAGTAATGACAGTAAAGATGATCCAAGACCTTGGAAAACAATGGAGACACAGACCAAGAAGATACAAGAAATGTTTAACTGCATGTAGCTAGAAGAACTAACAAACAAACAGATGGGGACTGTCACACCCCACTTTCATCAGACAAATAATCCAGATGGATAGATAATCCAGACAGAAAATCAATAAGGAAACACAGGCTTTAAATGATGCATTAGACTGGATGGATTGATTTTTATAGAGCATTCCATCCAAAAGCAGCAAAATACTCATTCTTTTCAAGTGCAAATGGAACACTCTCCAGGACTGATCACATAGGGATTGGCCACGAAGTGAAACTCAGTCAATTTAATACAACTGAAATTGTATCAAGCAAGTTTTCTGACCACAATGAAATGGAATTAGAAAACAACTACAAGAAAAAACTTTTTAAACATAAACACATGGAGGCTAAACAGTATGCCACTAAAAAACCAATTGATCACTGAAGAAATAAAAGAGGGAATAAAAAAAATACATAGGGACAAATGAAAACACAACAATCCAAAACCTATGGGAGGAAGTAAAGAGGTTCTAGATGGGAGGAAGTAAAGAGGTTCTAAGAGGGAAGTTTATAATCTTACCTCAGGAAACAAGAAAAATTTCAAATAAACAACCTAACCTTACACCAAAAACAACTAGAAAAGGAAGAAAAACAAAACCCAAAGTTAGAAGAAATTACAAAGATCAAAGCAGAAATAAATGAAATAAAGAAAATAATATCAAAGATCAATTAAACTATTATAAAAGCTGGTTCTTTGAAAAGATAAACAAAATTAGCCAGACTCATCAAGGGAAAAAAGGGAGACAGCTCAAATCAATAAAATTAGAAATTTAAAAAAAAGAGAAGGCAGACACCACAGAGGATCGTAAGAGAGTATACAAGCAACTATATGCCAATAAAATGGAAACATGGAAGAAATGGACAAATTCTTAGAAAGGTACAATTTCCCAAGACTGAACCAGAAAGAAATGGACAAGATAAAGAAACTCGGTTTGGGGCTTCCCTGGTGGCTTAGATGGTAAAGAATCTGCTTGCACTGCAGGAGATGGGGGTTTGATCCCTGGGTTGGGAAGATTGCCTGGAGAATCCCATGGACAGAGGAGGCTGGCAGGCTACAGTCCATAGGGTCGAAAAGAGTTGGACATGACTGAGCAACTTTCACTTTCACTTACCATTACTGAAAGTGAAACTGTAATTTTAAACTCTCACAAACAAAAGTCCAGGACCAGATAGCTAAACAGGCAAATTCTATCAAACGTTTAGAGTAGAGTTAAAAGCTATCCTTCTTTAACTATTCCAAAAAGCTTCAGAGAAAGGAATGCTCCCAAACTCATTTTATGAGGCTACTATCACCTGATATCAAAACCAAAGATATCACAAAGAAAGAAAATTACAGGTGAACATAGACACAAAAATCTTCAACAAAATACTAGCAAATGGAATCCAACAGGACATTAAAAAGATCAAACGTCATGTTCAAATGGGGTTTATCTCAGGGATACAAGGATTTGTCAATATCCACAACAAATCAATCAGCATGACACACGAATCAACAAATTGAAGAATAAAAACCATATGATCATTCCAACAGGTGCAGAACTTTTGACAAAATTCAACATCCATTTATGATAAAAACCCTCCAGAAAGTGGGTATAAAGGGACCATACCTCAAAATAATAAAGGCCACACATGTGTGGTAAACCTACAGCTAAAATTATACTCAACAGTGAAAAGCTCAAAGCATTCCCTCTCAGGATCTCCACGGTGGCTCTATGGTAAAGAATCTGCCTGCCAGTACAGGAGACAGAGAGATGTGGTTTCAATACCTGGGTCAGGAAGATTCCCCTGGAGTAGGAAATGGCAGCCCACTCCAGTATTCTTACCAGGAAAATTTCATGGACAGAGGAGCCTGGTAGGTCCCCAGGTTGTAAAAAGTCAGACACGACTAACCGTGCATGCACACTCCCTCTAAGATCAGGAACAAGCCAAAGGTGTCCACTGCTGCCACTTTTATTCAACATAGTTTTGGAAGTCCTGGCCACAACAATCAGAGAAGAAAAGGAAATAAAAGGAATCCAAATTGGAAAAGAAGAAGTAAAACTGTCTCTGTTTGCAGATGATATGCTACTACACAAAGAAAATCCTAAAGATGCTACCAGAATACTACTAGAGCTCATCAATGAATTTGGTAAAGTTGCAGGATACAAAATTAATATACAGAAATACTGAACTTTTATACCCTAACAATGAAATATCAGAGAAAATAAGGAATCAATCCCATTTACCACTGCATCAGAAAAAATAAAATACCTAGGAGTAAAGCCACCAAGGAGGCAAAAGACTTGTACTTTGAAAACTATGACACTGATGAAAGAAATGGAAGATAATACAAACAGATGAAAAGATACACCATATTCTTGGAGTGGATTGGAAGAATCAATATTGTCAAAATGACCATGCTACCCAAGGAAATTTACAGATTCAATGCAACCCCTATCAAATTACCAATGACATTTTTCACTAGAACAAACTGGAACAATACATTTTTAAAGTTATGTGGAAATACAAAATACCCCAAATAATCAAAGCAATCTTAAGAAAAACAGTGATGGAAGAATCAGACTCCCTGTCTTCAGACTGTACTACAAAACTCCAATAATCAAAAAGGTATAATATTGACACAAAAACGGAAATACATATCAATCAGTGGACAGGATAGAAAGCCTGGGAATAAATTTGTGCACTGTAAGACAATGAAACAGAATTTTTCAAACAGAACATTGTGATATCCAGTGGGAGGCTTTTTGCTAGGCCTTGCATCTTAAGAATATAAATGTTCTATCACAGTGGAGTTACCTCTGAGAAGAGAAGTAGTGGTGACAAGATGTTCTCAACATTATACACTGACAGATTCTCCAGGGTGACGAGAAACAACTAGCTGGGCAATACCAAAGTTACTGCTTAGCATTCTGCCATCTGAAATTTGTCAGACTAGTATCTGCTATAAAATAACCTATATGGTATATGTGTAATAGTATTCCTGAGCAAAATATGGCTTTCATTATTTTTAAAAATTTGTGTTTGTTTAAATTTTGCCTATAAAACACATAGGTGTGGGGAGATAAAAATCTGTTGGATATATTCCCCAGTGAAATATTATCCTCATTTTATTTAAATCAGATGTTCTCCACTGTGCTTTTTAGGATAGTGCCAATAATTAAACATTTGTATTATAGCTTCAACCGTACGGCTGACATTTTTTTTAAAGATGTGATATTAAACAAATTTAATACCAATTTTTAGGTTGTTTTTTCCTGCAATTCTTACTTTGCATATGTAGTAACTGTGGTAAACAGTTTCAAGAAATGTTCTAGGGAAATACTACATATCTAAAGCTCATTTTGTTTTTTTGATGTCTGTAGTTGCAAAAATAACTTCCTGTATATAAGCTTTAATTTTTTCATTCATTTGTTTATCCTAGCAGCCTGGGTAGAATTAAGTATTTTGAAAGTAAATAGAGTTTGGGTCATGATTCATTTTATTAACTTTGAGTGATCTCATTTTTCATTTTTAAAAATCCTGATTATTATTTTGACCCCTTCTTTACAAAGAGGTAAAAATCACTTTAAAATAATATAGTATGAATTTATTGTCTGAAGGATCAGTGATTTTTCTATACAATCATGAAATTGTAGCTTAAAGAGAACCATTTCTTTGATCTAGTCTGAGATGGAAATGCTAAATAAGACTTTCAGGTTTTTCAGTAGCATTATGTTGGTTGAACACTAGGCCAGTAGACTTGTTTCTCAAGACAATATCACAGGTGGCTCAGTGTTAAAGAATCCACTTGCAGTGCAGGAGATGCAAGAGACTTGGGTTCAATCTCTGAGTTTGGAAGATCCTCCAGAGAAGGAAATGGCAAACCACTCCAGTACTGTTGCCTGGGAAATCCATAGACAGATGAGCCTAGTGGGCTACAGTTCATGGGGTCTCAAAGAGTCAGACACAACTTAGCAACTAAACAGCAACATGATCAACTAATCTATGAAAGAGGAGGGAAGAATACACAATGGAGAAAATACAATCTTTGCAATAAGTGGTGCTGGGAAAAACAGACAAGTACATGTGAAAGAATGAAATTAGAACACAACATTCTCTAATACCATATGCAAAGATAAACTCGAAACGTATCAAAGACCTAAATATAAGGCCAAACACTATAAAACATAGGGAAAAAAGGCAGAACATCCTTCGGTATAAATTGCGGCAATATCTATTTTGATCCACCTCTTACAATAATGAAAATAAAAACAAAAATAAAATAAACAAACATAATTAAATGAAAAAGCTTCTGCCCAGCAAAGGAAATCATTACTTCATTTGAAAAAAATTTTTTAATCAACAGTGATTAATCTCCAAAATATACAAACAGCTCATGCAACTCAATATGAAAAAAACAAACTTTCCAATCAAAAAACAAAGGACAGAAGATCTAAATGGATATTTTTCCAAAGAGGACATACAGATGGCCAAAAGAGCACATGCAAAGATGCTCACCATCACTGATTATTAGAGAAATGCAAATCAAAACTACAATGATATATCACCTCACACTGCTTAGAATGGCTGTCATCAGAAAAACCTACAAACAATAAATATTAAAGAGGAGGACATGGAGAAAAGGGAACCCTCTCACACTGTTGGTGAGAATGCAAATTGGTACAGCCAATTACGGAGAACAGTATGCAAGTTCCTTTAAAGACTAAAACTAGAGCTACTACATGATCCTTCAATCCCATTCCTGGGCAGACAGAGAAAGACAAATATATCGCTTACATGTGGAATCTAAACAAATGGTACAAAGGACTTATTTACAAAATAGAAATAGAGTCACAGATGTAAAAAACAAGTTGTGGTTACCAAGGGGGAAAGCCAAGGGCAGGGTAGAGAGGGATAAATGCAGATTGGGACTGACAATATATACAAAACTATATATAACTAATAAGGACCTACTGTATAACACAGGAAGTGTCTCAATACTATGCAAAACTGATGTGGGAAAAAAATGTAAAACAGAGTGGATATAGGCATATGTATAACTGATTCCCTTTCTGTACATCTGAAACACACTGTAAATCAAATATACCCTAATAAATACTTCTTTTTAAAAGTATACAAACAATAAATGCTGGAGAGGATTTGGAGAAAAGGGAACCCTCCTACACTGTTGCTGGGAATGTAAATTGGTACAACCACTATGGAGAATGGTATGGATATTAATTAAAAAACTAAAAATAGAGCTTGCACATGATCCTGAAATCCCACTCCTGGACATATATCTGGAGAAAACCATAATCTGTAAAGACACACCTCAGTGTTCATTATAGCACCATTTACAACAGCCAACACACGGAAGCAACCTAAAATGTCAATCGACAGAGGAATGGAGAAAGGTGCAATGCTGCTGCTAAGTGACTTCAGTCGTGTCCGACTCTGTGTGACCCCATAGACGGCAGCCACCAGGCTCCCCCATCCCTGGGATTCTCCACGCAAGAAATGCAATACGTATATACAAAGGAATATGAGCCATAAAAAAGAATGAAATAATGTCATTTGCAGCAACATGGATAGACTGAAAGATTATCACACTAATTAGACACAGATAGAAAATTAGACACAGGTAGAAAAATATTACATGCTATCACTCATATGTGGAACCTAATTTTTAAAAAGGTATAAATGAACTTATTTACAAAACAGAAGGACTTACAGATGTGGAAAACAAACTTATGTTTACCAAAGTGGAAACGTTGAGGAGGAGGGATAACTCAGGAACTTGGGATAAACATATACACACTACTACATAAAAGAGATAACCAACAAGGACTTACTGTTTATTACAGGAAACTCTACTCAGTATTCTGTGATAACCTATATGAGAAAAGAATCTAAAAAAGAATGAAGATATGTATCTGTATAACTGAATCACATTGCTATACACTAGAAACTAACAACACTGTAATTCCTTGATACTCCAATAAAACTAAAATTTAAAAAGACAAAAAATAATAAGCATTAGCAAAGATGTGGAAAAAGGAGAATCCTTATACACAGTTGATGAGAATAGTAAATGGTTTAGCCATTATGGAAAACAGTATAAAGATTCCTCAAAATATCAAAAATAAAACAACCATATGATCCAGCAATTTCACTTCCGGGTATATATCTACAAAGGAAATGAAATCAGCACCTGAAAGAGATATATGCATTCCCATATTTGTTTCAACATATGTGCAATAGTTAATATATAGAAACAACCTAAGTGTCTGCCAGTGGATAAACAGATAAAAAAGAGATGGTGTATGTAGGACTGCCAGTAAATATGAAATCTGCAACATCTGAAATCTGTCATCTGCAACAACATGAAGAAACCTGGAGGATATTATGCTAAGCAAACTAAATGAGAAATAAAAAGACATATACTGCATGTGCTAACTTATATGTGGAATCTAAAAAAGCCAAACTCATAGAAACAAAGAATGGAGGGATGGCTGTCAGAGGCCAGGAATGGGGAAAATGGGAAAATATTGGTCAAGGGGTAAAAACTTTCAGTTATATGATGAACAAGTTCTGGGAATCTAATGTACAGCATGGTGACTATAGTTAACAATATGGTGTTTTACACTTTGAGTGTGCTAAGAGTAGTTCATTAGCTTAATTGTGGAAATCATTTCCAGTTTGTCCATATATTAAATCATCACATTGTACATCTTAAATATGTACGTATTTGTTAATTATATCTCAAAAAACTGGAAAAAATAAAAGAAACTGAAAATGACAAAGAGATAGGCAGTACTTTTGAATTGGAAGAATCAATATTGTCAAAATTTTATACTACCTAAGGCAAGCTACAGATTCGATGCGATCCCTATCAAATTACCAATGACATATTCCACAGAAGCAGAACAACAAAAATTTTAAATTTGTAATGGAAACACAAAAAACCCTGAATTGCCAAAACAATCTTGATAAAGAAAAATGGAGCTAGAGGAGTTAGGCTCCCTGACTTCAGACAATACTACAAAGCTACAGTAATCAAAATAGTACCATAGTGGCACAAAAACAGGAATACAGATCAATGGAACAGCACAAAAAGTCCAGAAATACACCCATGCACCTATGATCAATTAATCTATAACAAAGGAGACGAGAATATACACTGGAGAAAAGACAGTCTCTTCAATAAGCAGTGCTGGGAAAACTGGACAACTACGTGTAAAAGAATAAAATTACAACATTCTTAAACACCATATACAAAAATAAACTCAAAATGGATTAAGGATCTAAACGTCAGACTGGATACTATAAAACTCAGAGAAAAACATAGGAAGAACGCTCTTTGACATAAATTGCAGCAATGTCTTTTTAAATCTGTCTCCTAGAGACATAATAAAAGCAATAAAAATAAATGAAAACAAAAACAAATGAGACCTAATTAAACTTAAACACTTTTGCACAAAGAATACCATTATAAAAAAAAAAGGCAAAAAGACAACTCACAGAATGAGAAAAAATATTTGCAAATGATGTGACTGACAAGGGATTAATCTCCAAAATATACAAACAGCTCATGCAGCTCAATATCCAGAAAAACAAACAACCCAATCAAAATGGGCAGAGGACCTAAACAGACATTTCTCTGAGGAAGACACACAGATGGCCAAGAGGCACCTGAAAAGATGTTCAACATCACTAACAGAGAAATGCAAATCAAAACTACAGTGAGGCATCACCTAACACCAATCAGAATCAGATCAGATCAGTCGCTCAGTTGTGTACGACTCTTTGCAACCCCATGAATCGCAGCACGCCAGGCCTCCCTGTCCATCACCAACTCCTGGAGTTCACTGAGACTCACGTCCATCGAGTCAGTGATGCCATCCAGCCATCTCATCCTCTGTCGTCCCCTTCTCCTCCTGCCCCCAATCCCTCCCAGCATCAGAGTCTTTTCCAATGAGTCAACTCTTCGCATGAGGTGGCCAAAGTACTGGAGTCTCAGCTTTAGGATCATTCCTTCCAAAGAAATCCCAGGGCTGATCTCCTTCAGAATGGACTGGTTGGATCTCCTTGCAGTCCAAGGGATTCTCAAGAGTCTTCTCCAACACCACAGTTCAACAGCATCAATTCTTCGGCATCAGCCTTCTTCACAGTCCAACTCTCACATCCATACATGACCACAGGAAAAACCATAGCCTTGACTAGACGAACTTTTGTTGGCAAAGTCATGTCTCTGCTTTTGAATATGCTATCCAGGTTGGTCATAACTTTCCTTCCAAGGAGTAAGCGTATTTTAATTTCATGGCTACAGTCACCATCTGTAGAGATTTTGGAGCCCAGAAAAATAAAGTCTGACACTGTTTCCACTGTTTCCCCATCTATTTCCCATGAAGTGGTGGGACTGGATGCCATGATCTTCATTTTCTGAATGTTGAGCTTTAAGCCAACTTTTTCACTCTCCACTTTCACTTTCATCAAGAGGCTTTTTAGTTCCTCTTCACTTTCTGCCATAAGGGTGGTGTCATCTGCATATCTGAGGTTATTGATATTTCTCCCGGCAATCTTGATTCCAGCTTGTGTTTCTTCCAGTCCAGCGTTTCTCATGATGTACTCTGCATATAAGTTAAATAAACAGGGTGACAATATACAGCCTTGACGAATTCCTATTCCTATTTGGAACCAGTCTGTTGTTCCATGTCCAGTTCTAACTGTTGCTTCCTGACCTGCATACAAATTTCTCAAGAGGCAGATCAGATGGTCTGGTATTCCCATCTCTTTCAGAATTTTCCACAGTTTATTTTGATCTACACAGTCAAAGGTTTTGGCATAGTCAATAAAGCAGAAATAGATGTTTTTCTGGAACTCTCTCGCTTTTTCCATGATCCAGCGCATGTTGGCAATTTGATCTCTGGCTCCTCTGCCTTTTCTAAAACCAGCTTGAACATCAGGAAGTTCACGGTTCACATATTGCTGAAGCCTGGCTTGGAGAATTTTGAGCATTACTTTACTAGCATGTGAGATGAGTGCAATTGTGCGGTAGTTTGAGCATTCTTTGGCATTGCCTTTCTTTGGGACTGGAATGAAAACTGACCTTTTCCAGTCCTGTGGCCACTGCTGAGTTTTCCAAATTTGCTGGCATATTGAGTGCAGCACTTTCACAGCATCATCTTTCAGGATCTGGAATAGCTCAACTGGAATTCCATCACCTCCACTAGCTTTGTTCATAGTGATGCTTTATAAGGCCCACTGGACTTCACATTCCAGGATGTATGGCTCTAGGTCAGTGATCACACCATTGTGATTATCTGGGTTGTGAAGATCTTTTTTGTACAGTTCTTCTGTGTATTCTTGCCATCTCTTCTTAATATCTTCTGCTTCTGTTAGGTCCATACCATTTCTGTCCTTTATCGAGCTCATCTTTGCATGAAATGTTCCTTTGGTATCTCTGATTTTCTTGAAGAGATCCCTAGTCTTTCCCATTCTGTTGTTTTCCTCTATTTCTTTACATTGATTGCTGAAGAAGGCTTTCTTATCTCTTCTTGCTATTCTTTGGAACCCTGCATTCAGATGTTTATGGCCATTATCAAAAAGTCTACAAACAATAACTGTTGGAGAGAGCATGGAGAAAAGGGAACCCTTCTACACTGTTGGTGGGAAGGTAAATTGGTACAACCATTATGGAGAACAGTATGGAGGAGTTCCTTAAAAAACTAAAAATAGAGCTACCATATGATCCAACCATATATCTGGAGAAACCCGTAATTTGAAAAGATACATGCACCCCAATGTTGATAGCAGCACCATTTACAATAGCCAAAATATGGAGGCAACCTAAATGTCTATCAAACGAGGAATGGATAAATGAAGATGTGATACATACATACAATGGAATATTATTCAACCATAAAAAAGACTGAAATAATGCCATCTGCAGCAACATGGATGGACTTGTAGATTATCATACTAACTGAAGTAAGTCAGAGACAAATATCATATACTATCACCTATATGTGGAATCTTAAAAAAATGATAGAAATGAACTTATTTACAAAGCAGAAACAGATTCCCAGACTTAGAAAACAAACTTACAGTTTCCAAAGGGGAAAAGTTGGGGGGAATGATAAATTCAGAGTCTGGATTAACATATATTCACTATTATATTTAAAATAGATAACTAACAAGGACCTACTGGATAACACAGGGAACTCTATATTCTATAATAACCTAGATGGGAAAAGAATTTGAAAAGAAGAGATATATCTGTATATATTACAGAGTCACTTTGCTGTACATCTGAAAGTAATACATTATAAATCAATTATACTCCAATATAAATTTTTAAAAAATTTTAAGAAATTGTAATGCAATGAGATTACAAGGTGAAGAGAGAGTGCTCATGTTGATTTTTTTTCCTTCTGGTAAACTAGCCTTACATGCAAACTATCAGGGAAGAATACTGACAACTATTCAATTTTCATAGGAAAAAATGTGCTTATTGAATTTTTTTGATCAGCAGGGAGATTTTTGAAGCATGAACTTTGTACACGAACAATTTCCCTCTCCCAAAAAGTTCAGTATATTTTTTCTTTTTTTGCTTGTATATTTGGAGCTGCCAGAACTTTAAAGCTCTCAGGGTATTTCTAGCTTGAGTAAAGTTGGATCCATACAGAAATAAAAATGTATCTTCTTAATTTTCAAAGCAATTTCATTTGAAAGTGAAAGTCGCTTAGTCGTGTCCAACTGTTTGAGGCCCCATGGACTATACAGTCCATGGAATTTTCCAGGCCAGAATACTGGAGTGGGTAGCCTTTTCCTTCTCCAGGGGATCTTCCCAACCCAGGGATCAAACCCAGGTCTCCCGCATGGCAGGCAGATTCTTTACCAGCTAAGCCACAAGGGAAGCCCTTTCACTTATGTGTGGAAATCTAAAAAACGAAAGAACATATATAACAGAACAGAAACACTCATAAGTAGAAAACTACTAGTGGTTGCCAGAGGGGAGGGAAGTGGGAAGATAGGCAAATTAGGTGAAGGGAATTAAAAGGTACAAATTACAAGTTATAAAATAAATAAGTCACATGAATGTAATGCATAGCACTATATATTGTCAATAATACTGGAATACAGTCAATAATATTGAAATAACTTTATATGGTACATAATCTAAGAAAATAATGAATCACTATACTATAAACCTGAAACTAACATAATATTGTAAGTTAACTATACTACAGTTAAAAAAAAAAGGCATTCAAATAGTACACCATTGTTGCAGCATGTTAATACAGAACTCTTCAGAGTCTTAATTTACTTGAGCAAACCCGGTATAAACCCATGCCAAAGAGTGGGAAAGAAGGTTGGCAGCCAGAGAACTAGAAGCCAAATGGCTCCTCACTGGCAGCGGCATCTGGATGGGAGGTTGGCTTGCCTCCGGGACTCTTGGCCAAAGCACTGTTGTCTATACAGACGGCTGTGTATCTGTTCAGGAGTCCAACAACTGTGTGTATGTATTTTGGTAAGCTTTTATTTCTGGGCCAAAGATTTCCATGGCATTTTTACATCTGTTGGCACCAATTCTATATTCAGCTCCCCCCTTCCTCACCCATAGTTACATTTTAGTTTTAGATGAAAAACACTGCACATAAATGGAAATGCATTAAGAATAAATTTCTTGAGATTTTTTTCCTTAAATTCGATAAAACATGTATAGGTATGGCACTGACATTATTCTAGATGGTCTATCTTCCTTTCTCAAACCTTTAATAATGTGGAAATTCCCAAACAAAAAGCAAAAATATCCTTGATATTCACAAGATTTAGATAGAACCTAACTATAAAACTATCAGAAGTTACTTTCATCATCAAAAGTATAATGGACCATAAAGAAATTTAAAGTCAAGTTACTCTTTCAATGTTCTAGAGAAACAAAATCATTTTATAATTTTATAAATGTAGTTCCTGCAACATAACCACAGGAACTGCCACACATCCAATCAACGAGCTTGTCAAAGTCCTGTTTTGCAGGGTTTCAACTTCTCAACCTAAATTACTTGTTTCAAGGTCACTCACTCTCACACTAATTCAATCAACATCTATCAAATAGCCCCTTTATACAAAATGATAGGGGATATAGAGATATCTACCCCTAAACGTTTATATCTTCTTTTTGATGAAGAAAGTTGGAACAGACTTTTAAACAAGTAACAAGAGCACCAGGACAAAAACAGTAAAAGCTCAGTGGAGGTCCAAAGTACCATATAGCATATTCCAGGAATAGGACAATAAAGAAATGAATCCCATTTTTATGTGAAACATTTCAGTTGAGCTTAGTGCTTTAAAGCTAGAAGGGTCTGTGGAAATCATGTAATCCAAAACTATTCTATACTTTTGATGACGAAACTGATGGTCAAAGAGGCTGGATGGTCTGGAGGCTTACGTGGTGGTCCGGTGGCTAAGGGCTTCCCAGGTGGCTCAATGGTAAAGGATCTGCCTACCAATGCAGGAGATGCAGGTTCAATCCCTGGGTCAGGAAGATCCCCTGGAGTAGGAAATGGCAACCCACTTCAATATTCTTGCCTGAAAAATTTCAAGGACAGAGAAGCCTGGAGGGCAACAGTCCACAAGGTTGCAAAGAGTTAGACACGACTGAGCACACACATACCAATGATTAAGAATTTGCCTTTCAATCCAGGGGATGTGGGTTCAATCCCTGGTTGGTGAACTAAGACCCCACATGCTAGCAGGGCAACTAAGCCCAAGCACCTCAACTAGGGAGAAGCCTGAGCACCCAAATGAAAGATCCCACATACCACAACTCGACACAGCCAAATAAATAAGAAGTGATTTGGTCACAGTCACAGAGTAATAAGTATGAGGACTTAAAATCCAGTTCTCTCTCAATGCTACTCCTCATGATTTGAGGGTTAGGGCATACTTAAAGGAAGTTTGCATAGAAATCCTTTAAAATATCATGGCTAAATTTCCAAGATGATAATAAACAATGAACCAAGAATAGGTAATTACTGTGCGACGTAAATGAGAGGTGGGATGGAGTTACTACAATTACAAGCAATCCTCTTTGGCTAGAGTGTTGGGACAGGACCCCAGAAATATCACTCAGTGCCAGCCTATAGATGTTGCAATTGATAATGAAAAAGGCATCTGCCACAACTTTTCTCTCCCTATGGCTTGTAGACATCTCTATGGAGAAAGGAGGTGTGTCCAAAAGCTTATAGACAACTATGATGTTACCTCCATCCTCTTAGGGACCATGTTGTTATTTTTTCGTTGCTAAAACATGTCCAACTCTTTTGTGACTCCACAGACTGTAGCCTGCCAGGCTCCTCTGTCCATGGGATTCTCCAGGTAAGAATACTGGAGTGGGTTGCCATTTCCTTCTCCAGGGGATCTTCCCAACCCAGGGATCCAACCCATGTCTCATGCATTGGCAGGTGGATTCTTTACCACTGAGCCACCAGGGAAGCCTCTTAGAGACCACAGTGTCATAAAAAATGGCTCCCCCTTGGATATACTACTTAAGTGTCACTCATCAGCAGCCCTCTGAAAAAGACTGAGGGCTCCACAGTTTGAAACAGGGTGTTACATGGGTTTAAACAGTCTTACTGTATTAAGCTGAAGTTACTGTACACAGTAAATACAGTGTAGTCTGTATTGAACACTACTGAGAAAAGCTCTTATCCAACTTGGTCTGAGCAAAATAAGATTGTTTTCTGAATTAAACTAGGTAATCAGTACTTGATGGACGGGAGCCCTGCTGAACTGATAATCAGTATACAAAACCAACTTAAAGAGGCTGAAGAATGCCCAGACCAGAAGGACCTCTTCATAACCTAAAAGAATTAGCAAATCTGAAGGAAGAATACAGCACTTAGAAGGGAAGTTAATCAACTACAAAGAAACACAGAAAAAAAAAACGAAAATGTGTGTATGGGCAGTGTCCATCCCATAACCATCCTAGGCAAGAGTGCCCTGGGCAAGGACCCACCTATATTAATCATGCCTTTTTATTTTCTGTATTTTCTAGCATTTTGACATTAGGGCCTTGAGGAAACTGGAGAGACCTCCCTTCCTAGTGCTAATTCCAAGAGAGAGCAAACAACTTAAAATGACTACACTTTCACAAGCAAACCACCCAATACTCAAAGCCCATACCCTCAACTCCCTTCTTTACCTAGTTTTTACACTCTGGGCCCATTATCCACCAGCCCTAATCACCCCAGGGTCAGGTACTAGAAAAAGAAAGACAGTCCCTAACCCTGGAGCCTGCTAAAACTATTCAAACTAGCCCATCCTAAACCTGCTCATCCTGCCTCACCGACTTCTTCTCTCAGAATAAAGGCTCTTCCCCATGTTTTCACCTTGCTCCTTCCTCCTGAGCTACCCTGGTGCCTCCCTGTAAAGGTATATAGTGTGTCTCTTATTTCTAGGGATTTGTGCATATAAAACTTCTTCCCTCATATAAGTCATTTCCATGTCTGTATGACTGCTTATCACTAACCATACCTGATTAAAACAAATCCCCTGTACATTTTAAAACCACCATTCTGATGCAGTGACAGTGAGCTCACAAATCTCTCTTAGCCTGAAGACTTTGAACAATCTAAACAGACAAATACCTTTCACTGTTTCCAGTCCATTCCAATCCTCTGCTCTAATCTGGCATCTCAGGTGGCATGTCTTAGGAACAGAAGATTCTGGATCAGTCCCTATCATTTTCCTAATTTAACATATTAAGTAGATATTTATAATATGAGCAATAACAAATTAGATTCCAGTCTTGTAAGCCTGGTTCAGTTCAGTTCAGTCGCTCAGTTGTGTCCAACTCTGCGACCCCATGAATTGCAGCACACCAGGCCTCCCTGTCCATCACCAACTCCCGGAGTTCACCCAAACTCATGTGCATCGAGTCATTGATGCCATCCAGCCATCTCATCCTGTGTTGTCCCCTTCTCCTCCTGCTCCAAATCCCTCCCAGCATCAGGGTCTTTTCCAATGAGTCAACTCTTCGCATGAGGTGGCCAAAGTACTGGAGTTTCAGCTTCAGCATCAGTCCTTCCAATGAACACCCAGGACTGATCTCCTTTAGAATGGACTGGTTGGATCCCCCTGCAGTCCAAAGGACTCTCAAAAGTCTTCTCCAACACCACAGTTCAAAAGCATCAATTCTTTGGCACTCAGCCTTCTTCACAGTCCAACGCTCACAGCCATATATGACCATTAGAAAAAACATAGCCTTGACTAGATGGACCTTTGTTGGCAAAGTAATGTCTCTGGTCTCTACTTTTGAATATGCTGTCTAGGTTGGTCATAAGTTTCCTTCCAAGGAGTAAGCATCTTTTAATTTCATGGCTGCGGTCACCATCTGCAGTGATTTTGCAGCCCCCAAAAATAAAGTCTGACACTGTTTCCCCATCTATTTCCCATGAAGTGATGGGACCAGATGGCATGATCTTAGTTTACTATGACTCTATTCCTAAAAGATCTCCTAATTGGACTTCTCAGTCTTGGAAGCCTAAGTGTTGAGGACCAAAATCTAGAGGCTTGTTTCTCAAAATGTGGTCCTCAAACTAGTAGCAGCAGCATTACTACGGGCCTGTTAGAAATGCAGACTCAAATCTCAGGCCCCACTCTAGACCTACTGAATCAGATCTGTATTTTAAAGATTCCAGATTTGTATGCAAATTAAGACTTTGCGAAATACTATTCTAGAGCAAAGAGAAGCAAACTTCTTCCAGAAAGGACTAAATAGTCAAAATTTTAGGTTTTGTAAGATATATGATATTTGTTGCACTTCTAATCTCTGCCATTTTAGACCAAAAGAAGCCTTAGACAATGGAAACAAAAAAGCATAGTTATGTTCCAAAGGACTTTATGTATGGATACTGAAATTTGAATTTCATATGACTTTCACATGTCACAAAACATTATAAAGATTGTTAACCATTTAAAAATGTGAAAACCAGTATTAGCTTTCAAAGACTTACAATAATAAGTGGCAGGCCAAGATAGTTTGCTCACCCTGAATCTAGACCATGGAAAAGTCAATAGGATAGTTATTCTTTCAAGTGAGGCATTACCTATTCATCCACCCTAAAACCCCATGTGCCAAGTGAGACTCTTCCTCTTTACACTTTCAGAGCTGGATTACATTTTTTGTTTTGATAATTAACATTTCAAATTAAGATCTTATAGGAACTCAAGGATTCTAGAACACAGATGCAGAAGCTAACAGAGAAAGAGCTCCCTTCCTAGTGGAAGAGCACTGTAACCTGAAATATCAGTACTTTAGCAAAACATACCGTTTCCAACTTATTTCATATGGTTTCCTGAACTGACTGAGAAGCAATGAGGAAGTGATAGACCATTAGCCTTACTACAACCATGCACTCACACGCAACAAGAATCATCAAAGCTTACTTAATGTAAGTGCAGACAGAAGCAGACATGGAGTACCGATTACCTGATTTTCAATCCCTGTTCATAACAAAGGCCAAACGACAACATTCTGGTGTCTTGATTTTTTTCCAGCATTTGTGCAGCAAGCTATCTATTTGGAGGTGTGCCATAAGCACCCATCAGCCCTGACACCATCTAGTTCATCTGTCAACCACAGAAATGGTCTGGCCATCTACAGTGGTTTTATTTTTCCCCAATGAGATAAGGCAGTTCACCCTACAATTTCCAATTAGTGACATGCAACGAGTTGCTGAATTCGGAATATCAATTTTACTGTTGAATTATTAGCTATTTCTCTAATTGGATTAACTAAGGGAAAAAAAAGGTATTTCCACCATAATACTTGAAGTGGAAACTTCAAATAACTCTATAGCTCCCATGATGATGTGCTTAAGTTTCCTGACATCCATTTCACCATAATATTCTGTAATGTGAATTTTTACTTTTTATATTAAATCTTATTATATAAGTTTCTAATTTTATATATTTATTCCCCATTCTAAAGCTTGAAGACACACACACACACACACACATGCATATGAATCATCTAGGGACATTTTTAAACATGCCAGTGCCCATGGGGCTCCTAGTGGTGGGTCCTGAGATATTCATTAAAAAAAAAAAAAAAAAAAACTCCCAGGTTATTCTAATATATGGTAATTGGAACCACTGCTTTTGTGATTCCCAAAATCATTAAATATCACCATTTTTTCCTGAAAGTTTTGTAAGTCACCTTTTGTTACAATTATAAAAACTCAGAAACACTATTTTGAAAAATTAGAATTCTTCATGAAAATGACTTCCAGAATGTTCTCAGGATCAGTATCGATACAAGTGAAGCTATACACCTCCTTTATTTTTGTCTTTTTTATCTAGATAAACTGGTTTCAAATGCTGATTAACTATAACCCAGTAGGTACATATTCCCTAATGTCCTAGAAATATGGTAGTTTTATTACTGCTCAACATAGTTTCAAAACTATAATTGCAGTATAGTTGCTTCTCTGGGTACTTCCATAATTTTCATTCTCTGTTAGATGGTTAATATTAAAGTAGATATATAGTAAATTATAAAAATGAACTTACCTAGATGTTATTTTTATTGTTCATGTTTGGTTTTCTTACTATCTCAATTCCACCAGGATATGGGATTGTGATAAATAAACATTACTCGGATTTGTCTCTACCATCACCCTAGAAGTTTCTGAAGACATTCTAGCCTATGTGCCATCTCATCAATTCCAACTTTTGTGCCTCTGAGAAACATCTCAATAAATCAAAGTAGCACCTTGGGATATCTACTACCCAGGGATATTAGTAATCTTTCCTCAATTTTCCTTCAGGGATAAGTGAGCATACACTTGTTTTTAAAAATTTTTTTCTTATTATTTTGGGCATATGGAGGGAAAAATGAATTAGTTGTTCTTAAAATTTTCATCATATGAAATGGAAATGGAAGTAATTTGATTATTCTGATTACAAACAATTGTGCTAAAAATAATTAAATGTTACTTTTTAAGTGCTTTCTATTCTAGGTACTGTGCTAAGATGCACATATTATATCACTTAATCCTCACAGTAACACTATAACATAGGTTGAAAATGCTCCCATTTTACAGCTGAGAAGCTGAAAAAATCAGCAAGATTACATAATTTACCCAAACTCATACAACTAGTTAGCAGGATCAAAATTTGAAACTAGGTCTTTAGGATTCCAAAACCCACAATCCTAACCACTTTGTATAGTATAGTATTGTATAGTATACAATAGTATACTATACAATTGTATAGTATACAATTCAAAACTATACAATATTCAAACACACAATTCAAAACTACTACTTATCATAGTAAATGACCTTAAAAAAAAAAAAAAAAAGACAGACTGGGTCCCTTCTCTCACACTTTGCTTTCCTCTGCACAGAACTTGACTCTTGGTTAATAATTAATCAGCTCAAACAGGTTAATCACCTCCTGACCAATCTGTTTCTAACTGTTCAATTCAATAGAAGCAATCAGGCTGGCAGCAGTTTTGAATAGCTGCTTCAAGAAGATGGTTCCTTCAGTTTGGGTTTGAAACAGGATTGAAAGAACTCAGACTGCCATTGTTTTCAGAGAAAATATCCAACTCTGGAAAAAAAAAATCAACCAAAAATGTTTTTAAATGACCATCACACACCCTAAGTTTGTGTCTGTGTTCTTTAGCATGAATATTCTTTAATAGTTACCGTACATACATGTAAATGGATATAATGAGTATGTGTATGTATGCATATGTGTATATGTACACATACATACATTACTAGCAGGTGAGCATAAATTAAACCAAGTGTGCATCCTTTTATTTTTTTTAGTTTTTTCTTCCACACCTGATAGATTTAAACCCCTACAGGTCATCTTGTCAAAATACAATTTCAGCTCTGAAATAAAATTACAGAACAGAAACAAACACAATTTATTACAACTCACTGCCAGTGTTGCCAGATAACTACAAAAAAATAGTGTCTCAGACAGAAATATCAATAACTTTAATGCGTACGATTTGTTAACAGGGAAGAAAACAAGCAAAGTTGCTCTCCGCTGACTGTCACTAATATTTATTCGTCCAGTGACTGTTAATCAAACCAAGTTTACAGTCCCGTACAGCACCTGTCACAGGTGCTGATCATTAATCAGCTATTACAGCAGTTTATTCTGCTGCTGACAACTCGCAATTTTCCACTGATTCAGCTAGTTTGTCAGGTGGGAATTATGGCATAGCGCATGTGACAAAACACATCACCCTTTTTTTTTTTTTTTTTTTTGCATTTTCAGGCTTCTCTCTCCTGCTTTCTCCCCCTTTTTAGACAAACAATATCTGGGAACTCAGAAGTAATAAGGCGGAATGCATAATTAATTACCCAGCTTGCTCTAATTAGGGATGAATAAGTTGTGTCCCTCTCATCATCACAAATGTGGTGATGGGTAATACCAGTTTATGCTGTATTAACTGCAAATATGCAATCCTTCTGAGAGCACTTTTGTTGATGAATTTGATGAATGTGACAATAATTAGCAGAGACAGATGAGAGCTAAATTACTACTGACAATGTAATGCTATCCTGCTCGAGGGCCTGGGAACGTGGCAGGATAACATGGCAGGGACCTGGGCCTCGTTTCTAATTAATAGTCTTTTTTTTTTTTTCCCTTTTCCTTTTTTTTTTTTTTTTGCCAGTTGGGGGGAAAAAAGGAGTAACGGTAATTGTTTTCGTCAAAGGCTGCAGGGAGTTATCAGGGTAATAAAGTTAATTAGCAGAACAAACATCCTTTCACTGACTTACCAGTCTGAGGAAAAGAGGGTAATTCAAACTGCAGAAAGATATGACTAGATGGGATGATAAGGAAAGAAATTTTACACAGGAGGCCAACAGGGAAGAACGGTTTTCTCCCTTCACTTCTCTGACTTGATACATAGAAAGAAATTAGACTGTCCCTGCTTTCAGTTCACAAAGTTGCTCATATAAAGAACTTTATTGTTATGGTTTTAAGTTTAGGAAATAAAGTTGGCTTAGACTGTTTTTTTTTTTTCTAGGTAGTGATAGGTTTGTTCAGTTTCATCTTTATTCAAGTGACATTTTCTTAACATCTCAGGCATAGAAGTTCAAATATTAGCCAAGGAGAACATTTAGCTGCATTCTGTCCTACAGATATCTGTTTCATTCTCTGAATCTTTGGGGAAAAGTAAGAAATTGTTAAGCAATTTCCACCAAGTAGTATTTACTCTCCTGTGTAAATTAAAAATTAAAATGGGATTTTAAAAATACATATTTTATTCTATTTTTGTAGCCTCAAAAAATCACCTGTATTTTTTATGGCAACATTGTTTTTCACTTCCACTGTCTCTTTTACAAATACAATTGAACAATTTTTAAAAAGGTGAACATTTTAATGAATCTCAGTTTTAGACTTTATTCACTTCATAAACACTGCTTACCATAAGTAAATACAAGATAAAGAGAAAAGATCCAAACATTCTGAAGCCTTTCCAAGTTCATTTTCTCCCTTTAAATATCATTAGTGGTTGGCCACTTTAAAATATCAAACACTTGAAACATGTATAAAATAAATAATACTAGAGGGGAAGGAAGTCTGATGCCCCCATAAAAAAGTATCTATGGATTTTTATTTCATTTAGGTACTGGATTCAAAAAAGTTTTATGTTTTTTTGAAAAATTAAATATCTCACATTTATTATGTACATTAATGTGCACACATTTGTTTGCTGTCAGAGTCAAATAATAAATATAGCCTCCCATAATGTTCTGTTTGATTCTAAGTTAAGAACGTAAAGAGTAAGTAAATGGTAAACCTGACTTCTGAGTCTGACTGCATAAAACCAGGGTGACCTCCTAGCAGACTTCTGCATGCATAGACTTTCACTAAGAATAGGGAAAACATACCAAAACAGCCTTAACTCCTAATATCTACATTTAAAAAGTGCTATGCTTGTCCCAAAGACACAAGCAGCATGAGAGTGGAAGGCATAACACTGAACTACACACAGACACACACACACCAAAAAAAAAAAAAAAAAACCTGAGTTCTTTATTCACTTTTCTATCAACATCTATATGATCATGAGCATTTCTGTCATGCCTCTGATCCTCAATTTGCTCATCAATGAAACTGGGAGCCTTTCCTACTAACTTGATGGTATTGCTGTTAACACAAAAGAAATCATTTTTGTACTTTAGAGACCAAGAGATAATCTATGAATATACTGTTAACATTATTACAGCACAGAAAAATCATAAGAAATAATATTGAGAAAATCCATCTCCTTTTAATAATCTTCCCATGTGTGTTAGTCAGAAGCCAGAGCTAAAAGACTTGACAAGAAGTTTTTGTAGTAAGAAGAACTGAAATCTAGCTTTACTTTGTGCTTTTGCTGCTAAATTTACCAGAGAAATTCTCATTGAAAAAATATCCCCTTGGGGGTTCCCCCAGGAGCTCAGTGGTAAAAGAATCCATCTGCAATGCAGGAGATGTGGGTTCAATCCCTGGTTTGGGAAGATCCCCTGGAGGAGGAAATAGCAACCCACTCCAGTATTCTTGCCTGGAAAATCCCAGGACAGAGGAGCCTGGCGGACTATAGCTCATGGGGTCGCAAAGAGTTAGACACAACTGATAGGGCACACAGCCCAGAGAGATGTTTACCTTACACACAGATGAAATAATACAGAATAAGAGTGAGCACAAACAATGCCACAGAGGTAAACTTGAATCCAGATTATTTATTAAAATTCATTAAATGCTAAAAAAGAAAAAATACCCTCCAAGTTCATTTTCAAAATTTTCTTAATCTCTTTTAGAAGAACATATTAAGGTCATGACTAAAGAAAACTAATAACTGGCCAATATAGAAAGATCTCTTAGACTTGTCAAGCAAAATTTCCATTTGAAAATAGTCAAATTATCACAGACAGCTACGAGCACACACACACACACACAACAGATTTAGACGGCTATTCTTTGCCTTGTATCCTTAGGAACGTTCTTAAGTTTTTACCATATAATCAAACTTTATGTAGGAAAACTCTATAAATGAAAGAAACATTGTAATGCTACTTTCAACAACTTGTAATAGTTCTTATTTAATAACAGCTACCATATGAGGTAATAAGTTTTAATAGAAGGTCATTTTACAGAGAGGGAGGGAGGGAGAGAGAGAGAGACAGAAAAGATGTTAAGCAGCAACACAAAAATCCAAATGTGAAATTGTTTCTTTCTAGAAGTGGGTTGGAATTTTTTATTGTGAGAGAGGGAGTAACAGGGAACATGTTTGTTTCCTCTGGGACCAACACTGAATTTATCGAATATTTTGGTCTTTTCCCCTCTAGTCACAAGGTATGTCCTTTCAGAAAAGTAATGCAGAGTCTAATCAACCTAACTTCACTGACCTCCAAGGACTATTGAAAATTACAAAACTTGCTATGGTATTCTGACATGCCAGAAACCACTAGAAAAAGAAATTTGGTAACTCAGAGGTTCTCCTCATCTTGGAATGGAGACCAAAGTGATACTTCAAAGTAGGCAATAATTTCCAATACTAGCTAGCCTATTGGGTGAGCTAAAAACACTTAGTGAAAAAAAAACTATTAAGAGATTCGCCAATCAGATACTGTAGGCACTGGGAGCGTGTACTGTTGGTATTATTATGAATGTTCAGGAAATTTAATTCTTTCTTTTCCTTTTTGCTTGGAATTCCTTGGCCATTTTAGAGAGTTTTTTGACGGATTCTCAGTTCTTGAAGGCTCTAGGACATTTTTGCTTCTTATTTAAGTGTAGAGAAGTGTTACTTAGTTAAATAATTGCAAAGGACTAAAAATAAACCATAGTTTACTTTTTCAGATTTTGAATTACAAAATTATTTAAATGTTGTGTATAATCGAAGTGCTACATTACTACGTAATGAAATTACAATACTGCTTAATGACATTAAGGAACTGCATGCAAAAAAATATTTGTACACAAGGTGGTGATGTTAGCAACCAACTACAGTACTTTTATTCTGCTAAAAACCACAATAAATAACAACAAATTATTTTCCCTGAGTGATCTCCAAAGGTATGTTTAGGTATTCATACAGTGACAGTATGCAAGGGCACAGAGCATGTAAGAAATTTGTCATCACATCTTACAGAAGTAGCAGGGAAGAAAGAGAAAAAGGACAAATCACACACACACACAGAGTAACTTCTAAGGAATAAGATTATATTGAACGTAGTAATGATTCAAGTATTCAGCTTTTAACATTTACGTCTCTACAACACGTATTTGGATATTGAAGTCCAAAGATTAAATCCAAAATGTAAAGTTGTTTCTAAAACTAGCTCTAGCAAAATATTCCCACTTCCCAGAAAGGTTTCTTTAGAAAGCCTCTGCCTTACCACTCTCCCTGGCCTTCGTAAACAAGTTTCCTTATCCTGGTGACTCAAATGGTAAAGAATCTGCCTGCAATGCAGGAGACCCAGGTTCAATCCCTGGATGGGAAAGACACCCTGGAGAAGGAAATGGCAACCCACTCCAGTATTCTTGCCTGGAGAATTCCATGAACAGAGGAGCCTGTTAGGCTGTAGTTCATGGGGTCACAAAGAGTCAGACACAACTGAACGACTGACACTTTTACTTCCTTACTTTCCTTATCCCAAACCTAACTACAATGGTGATTAATGGAAGGCAATGTCGTACTCTCTATTCATGTTTCTTGTGAAGAAACTGAAGTTCGTAGATTTATATTAGCATAATTCAGAGCAATTAAAAAGTGAAGCTGATAAATAGTAAGTCACAATCTTATTTCTCACGAAATACTGGACTCATTATTATCAACACTAAAATATAAGTTAACTAATATATAGAGAGCTATATGCTAGCTAATATGTGTCCACAAAGAGTCGGACATGACTGAGCAACTGAACTGAACTGAATATATGCTAACACAAATCAATTCATATTTTTTGAGTACTGGTACACTAATAATGACATATAAGGCAAGTAAATAATTTTATCATCAAGCCCCAAGTCCAATTATTTGTTACAGTGAAATATATTTCTACTGATAGTTTTTCTTTAAAAAAAAAAAATTAAATGATGACACTAGCAGGAATGCAGAACTTGTTGGTTACAAAGTGAAAAGCTTGTGTGCCATGAATCAAAAAGGTAGACAGATGTGTTTCAATTTTAAGATTCTTCTCCCAAGATGAAAAGAGCAGCAATTGTTATTTGCAATCTAGAAAGCAAAGTATCTGTTCATGAATTATCTAAGGATGAGTAGGAAACTTAAACCCATAGAAAAGTAATAAAAATGACAACAGATGTTTGTAAACCTGTGCTCCCCTGTTCAGTGTTTCTACGTGTTGTTTTTGCTTTGATGTGCTGTCAGCCGCCTCTCACCTGGGAGTAGTGATATCTTATCAAAGCCCAAACAGTTCCTCTTCACAACAGACAGATAATGGTGCTTTTCAATTTATCGTACTGGAAGTCTAAAAGAACCATGGGAACGATTGGTCAGGTGACAGCTTGATGGACAGTTTGACAGCACTTAAAGCATCATGGGAAATGGCTGTCACCTGATTTTCAGAGCGACCAGGGAGATAACCTTCAGAATGATGAGGAAAACAAAAATCTGAATATTTGTATAAGATCCAGAAGCAGCATCAATGTTCACTTAAGTGATAATAGGTATGAATTTAGATGACTCAAAATGTTATTATCAAACCTGAGAGGTTTCTCCAAGTCCAGAAGTGCCCTTCCTCACTTTTGATGCCTTATACTATTTTATTCAAATGTCATTTGAAAAATATATACATAATATAGGAATTTTGACTTTAAAAAGACACAATAAAACATATTAAGTAGTTAACCACATGCTAAATATATTGGATGACCACTAATATTCTCCAGCTTTGAAATCACCTTTTCTTTTTTTACAAACTCCTCATATACTTTTTCTTAAATTTAATTTGCACATTACAGCTCTAATTAAAAACGCTATCATAAAGAATCATATGGATCAAATGTCACACTCTGGGCTAACTTGGCTTCATGATCAGTGTAATCTTGGTGTGAGAAACAAAATAAGCACATCAATTTGAGGATCTTTTGCACAAAAATGTTTGAATCTGTATTCATTAATTTATACAGCCAATAAGAACTGAGTACTTACTACATCAAGGGTCTCTGCTAGGTGTATAAAGATGAGAAAGAAAACACTTCAGCTTACAACTTGCCTACAGTTTGAATGTGAGAATGGATAGAGTTTTAAGTAATAGTAGTTGGCAAATGAGATCAAGAGATCAGTCCAAATTTATTGCCTTTTAGTTCATGAAGCTGATATACAGTCATTTGCAAAGTTGTCTCTTGAATATTTTCTCTTGTGAATTGTATATACAGTTTACACTAGTTTTATGGTCTGATCTGAGGAATTCTGCCTGAAAATTAGGATTCCAAAGAAAAAATAAGCAGTCAGTGTTTATACATTTACTGAGTGCCTCACACGCAAGTTTAAAGAATGATTCCAGAAGTAATAGAAAGGTAAGAGAGACTTAAGATGCAATTTCTACAATCAAGGACTCTAGACATCAAAAACCCTCAGTCTCTTAGATATTTCAGCTACCTTTTTTTTCAGAGCATACACATGATAATTTATTTTAAAATAATACCTAAGAAAAGTTATAAGAATAGTACAAAGAACTCCATTATACTCATTATCCAAAATTCGCCAGTCGTTAACATTTTGCTGTATTTGTTTTTATCACTTCAATGCTCACTCTTTTTCTCTCTCACACACACATAACCCTCTCTTCCTCCTTCTTCTCTCTTTTATTTAGTTATCTATATATATTTATATAATTTTAATAGAGGGAAATGAGATTTGTGTCTAATTCATCTTTATATTCCTTTACAAAACTTAGCAACTGCCTTTTATATACTTAATAAAAATACACATGAATGAATGAATAATAAATATTCAACCTAAATATAGTCTCTGATCTTTTAGATTTGTGTTTATACATAAATATAAAAGGAATTATATTATTCATCTAAAGTGCATGTAATATTTTACAAAATGTGAATCTTCCTTCTAACTATGTCTTATCACTAAGTGATTTAGTAAAAGAATAATAAATAAAATAATGAAATCACAGCAGGAATGTCAAATAACTTTCCAAAGGAAGTAAAAGATAAAAGCTTCAGGTGCTGCTGGCTCTTTGTCTTTCTCCGGGACAAACAGACTAACTATAGATGTCAGACAAAAAGCTGAGATTTAAACAAAAACTGTCTTTCTGAAAAACATTCTGGCACTATTGTTGAAACTGGTACCACTTGGCTGCTTGACACTTTTGGGATAACACTTTGCTTTCATAAAATTTGATGCTTTGGATTCACATTCCAACATGATTTTCCAAATCCAGTTGTGCCAAAGCCAGACAAGCCAAACAAATTGTGAGAGTACCCTTAGTGTTTTCCAGAGACCTGAAAAAAGCCAATAAATAATTTAAATGACTATTAACAAAATGTTCTCCAAGTATTCTTCATAAGAATTCATTTGACAAAAAAAATGAAGCTGAAGTTTGCAAATGCAAAACAAAATGCTTTTGAGTGTTATATGTAAAATGAAATACTTAGAGACTGATAAAAACACATTTTGCTTGTTTCAAATTGGGAGGGCAAGATGCAGAAGGATTTATAATAACTGATTTTTGGAGAAGGTCCAAGTGCTACTGAACAATTGAATTCAGAGTCATTTCTGAATCATGTGCTTAGTCACTGTCATGTCCGAATCTTTTAGACCCCACGGACTGTAGCCCACCAGGCTCCTCTGTCCATGGAATTCCCCAGGCAAGAATACTGGAGTGGGTTGCCATGCCCTCCTCCAGGGGATATTCCCAACCCAGGGATTGAACCCAGGTCTCCCACAGTGCAGGCAGATTCTTTTACCATCTGAGCCACCAAGCAAGCCCAGAAAGCTTTTCCTTTCCTTGCTGAAATAAACCCATGCAACATCAGGTCCTAACAGGTCTCAGGTGTAGTCCCTAGCTCACCTGAAATGAATTGTTTCATTTTTAACAATTAATGTAGTCAAACCAACTAAAGTTCAATATAAAGCCAAAACTAAAGTCTAATGACATATTTCATAGTAATGCCAAAATTTGTGGTCTGGAAACTTAGAATAAGTTTTAGTGTTGAACTTTCAGTCAGATTAAATTTTCATAGAAAGAAATTTTCAAACTAAAAATTCCACAAAAATAAAAAATGATTAAAACCACTTAAAAAATAAGATATGTACTGTCCCATTATAAATTTCAACATATAAAATTAGCTTTTGGTGGGACTATTAAGCAACATTTTGAAGATATGTACTGTCCCATTATAAATTTCAACATATAAAATTAGCTTTTGGGGGGACTGTTAAGCAACATAGAAGTCTTAAAGTATTGGTTAATGTAGGTTGTATGAACCATGGACTTTTAAAAACACCATCCTTACTTGAAAAAGTGTATAAAATTGGTGATCTTTTGACTCAAAAATGTATGCACCACTGTTTGGACTCTGCTTTGGTATGAGATACAAAGAAAGCCTTGAGTCTTATGACCCAAATTTGAGCACTGAAGTTATTTCTGTTAGTTCTTTTTTCTTTCAAGGTATGTACAGTATGCTTTAAATGTGGGATATTCTGAATTCATTTTCCTTTACTTTTCTGACTGCATCTTTTTCAGATTTGGTAGATTTTGATATTCAAAACACAGAAAGCTTTCCTTTAGATGCCTTCTCTATTATAGAGGCTTTTACGTATTTATTACTAATGATTATAAAGCAGGTGGTGATGGAGAGGGAAGCCTGGCGTGCTGCAGTCCATGGGGTCAGAGAGTCAGACTAAGCAACTAAACTGAACTGAACTGAAAAAGCAGGATAGCTTGCACATTTAGAACACAGGTTTAAGGTTTTAAAATTTGAGCTCATCAAACTTCATCTGTACCTTTCCAGTAAACTGGAGACTTGCCACAGAAAAGAATCAGTGAAAAAAGCTGTTTAATTTTCTTAATGCCAGAAAGCAATCACTGAAGAATCTTACCTAAAGCTATTGTTATGGTTTATATAACGTCTTTACAGATAAAAAAGCTTAATTTTTGTTTCTTTTTTTCTCAATAAAAATATAAAAAATGCTGGAAAAGAGGGGAATGTGATAGCATATCTCACTTATACTATTTGAAAAGTGAAAGTTGCTCAGTTGTGTCCAACTCTTTGCGACCCCATGGACTAGACAGTCCATGGAATTCTCCAGGCCAGAATACTGGAGTGGGTAGCCTTTCCCTTCTCCGGGGGATCTTCCCAACCCAGGAATCAAATCCATGTCTCCTGCATTGCAGACGGATTCTTTGCCAGCTGAGCCACAAGGGAAGCCCTATACTATTTAAACATTTACTATAAAAGCTGCATATTTACATTTATAAGACCATGTTTTGAATGTGGAAAAGGAATCGATTCTCAACTTTCTGTCCAACTATTTCTCAGAATTCTGATTTGTGATTATTCAGAAATTTATGACAAATTTTCTAAACCTCACATATACTGTATAAAGCTAGGATTATAAAAATGGCACCTTACATGGCTCAACCTTCACATCTACCAAAAGTATTTTAATAAATTCTTCTAGAGGATATAAGAAGAAAATACATGAAGCTAGGTTAAGCCAATTCTTAGTATCCAAGTGTTATTAGTACCTACATTATTTACCTACATTAGTACCCACCAAAGTGAAAAGTCAAATTTCCAGTACTTTGGCCACCTCATGCGAAGAGCTGACTCATTGGAAAAGCCTCTGATGCTGGGAGGGATTGGGGGCAGGAGGAGAAGGGGACGACAGAGGATGAGATGGCTGGATGGCATCACTGACTTGATGGATGTGAGTCTGAGTGAACTCCGGGAGTTGGTGATGGACAGGGAGGCCTGGCGTGCTGTTATTCATGGGGTCGCAAAGAGTCGGACACGACTGAGCGACTGAACTGAAGTGATTTTTTATCTACATTATATCAAATTAACACTTAGGTTTTTTCCATTGAGATGCTTAACTGGCAGTTGTGTTGGAATTTCATAGGTGCAGCTGTAGTGTTTTAACAATCGAGCAGCAACCTTCCTCTTATTCATTCTATATGGCATTTTAAACCCATCATTTTCTTTCTAACTTTATAGTTAACAGAGAGCAAATGAACATCATACTTTCCACCCCTGCAATGTTCCTTATCTATTATGTTGGAAATTTGCTCTCTCTTCTCTCAGTCAAAAAAGGCTTAATCCTTTGTTATTTCATTTCCCTCACCATCTTAGGAAAGTTACAGCTCTCTGAGACTCAGTTTCCTCACCTGTAAAGTGGAAATAATTATGCCCACCTCTCAGATTTGTTATGAAGATTAGAGATTACTACAAGTAACTGCATAGGACCTCCTGTAACAGTCTGCTCCCCATAAAAGCTAATTCCCTTCTCTTTGATTAGTATTGAAATCCTTATTGATCGACTTGTGTACAAAGACAGGTTATTCAATGTCTTAAATTAACCTCTTTTCAACTACACTGAAGCACAAACCAATGCATCAGCAGATACTAATCTTTCTTGCTGGGCTGATTCATTAAAAGGGATTCAGCACACACAAAAAATCCTAAATCGTTAAGGCTGACATTGACAACGTTCAGACAACGCAATCTTTCCCAAAGACAGAAAAAAAGATTCTTTGCCTACCTTACTAAAAGCCATTGGGGGACTGGGGCAAATTGAGAGACTGGGATTGACACATACACATTATTATATGTAAAATAGGTGACTAAGGCAACTAATAAGGACCTACTGTACAGCACAGAAAATTACTCAGTACTCTTATGGCCTACACGGGAAAAGAATCTAAAAAAGTGTGGATATATGTATTTGCATAAAACACACTCACCTTGCTGTACACCTGAAACTAACACAACACTGTAAAGCAATTATACCCCAATAAAAATTTTCAAAAAAGAAAAGACCAACACCAATTTCCCCTTAAATATTTTCCCTACAATTCCATGAGGCAATAATAGAAGAATAATCAGATTATAGTCACAAGGATGTTTATACAGATATTTGAAAACTAAAAAAGATATACAAGGTATTATTCACATTTGTTACTATGGAATCAAAGAGCTATCCTATCCTCAAAACAATAATAGAAGAAATACCAGTGACAGGCATTGTGGTCAAGTACTTAACATGGATTATCTCATTTAATCCTCACACCACTACTCAAGTAGGTATTACCATTATCATTCATAGATGAGAAGCATGGTCATGGAGATAATAAGCAATCTGGTGAAGGCTATATAGTTTTTAAGTGGTAGGACTGAAATTCCAAATGATCTACAGAAAACTCTTTATATTCATTTGGACATAAGCTTTAAAAGTATAGCAGTCTTTTTATTCTTTAAAAAAAGAAAATTATATAACTATTTCATTATCTTTTGTCTCTCAGCCAATAACAAATCTAATTTTAAATATGTAAGCATTCATAGCATTCATTTACTGTGGTTTATAAATTTTGTTGGCCTCAGATAGGCAACCCACTCCAGTGTTTTTGCCTGAGAATCCCAGGGACGGGGGAGCCTGGTGGGCTGCTGTCTATGGGGTCACACAGAGTCAGACATGACTAAAGTGACTTAGCAGCAGCAGATATCCTTTACAGTCTTAAAAATTATTGAAGACCCCAAAAAGCTTTTGTTTATGTAATCTAGATCTAAGAATATTATATTAGAAATTTAAAACTGAGCAACTTTAAAAACACTTAACAATTTATTGAAAAATAACAAAGAATTCATTACATGTGAGCATAACTAACATATGAAATATAACTAGAGTTATTTCATCAAAAAAGTGGCATTACTTGACATTTTTTTCAAATCCTATACTATCAGGCTGAATAGAAGACAGCTGAAGAATTTGAAATAAAAAGCTTCCAACAAAAATCCAAGACCAGATGGTTTCAAAGGTGAATTACACCCAACATATAAAGAAGAACTTAAACTAATCCTTTCCAAACTCTTCCAAAAAAACCAAAGAGGAAGGAACGCTCTCAAAGACACTGTATGAATCCACCATCACTGATACCAAAATGAAACACACCACCAAAAAAAGAAAATTACAGGTCAATGTCTTCATTGAATATAGATGCAGAAATTCTCAACAAAACATTAGCAAACTGAATCCAACAATATATAAAAAAGATCATACATTACAACCAAGTAGGATTCATCCAAGTTCACAAGGATGATTCAACATACACAAATCACTGTGATATACCACACAAAGACAAGACAAAAATCATATGATCATCTTCACAGACGCAGAAAAGGCATTTGACAAAATTCAACATCCATTCATGATAAAGTCTTACAAAGGTGGGTATAGAGGGGAACATATCTCAATATAATAAAAGCTATTTATGACAAACCCACAGCCAATATAATGCTCAATGGTGAAAAGCTGAAATCCTTCCCACTAAAATCTGGAACAAGACACAGACTCCCACTATCACCTCTTCTTTTCAAAATAGTATTGGACGTCCTAGCCACAGCAATCAGATAAGAAACAGAAATAAAAGGTATCCAAATTGGAAGCAAAGAGCTAAAATTATATACAGAGGTCATTATATGCAGGTGATATGATACTATATATAGAAAACCCTAAAGACTCCACACAAAAACTACTACAACTGATAAACTAATTCAGGAAAGTAGCAGGATACAAGATTAATGTATAGATATCAGCTGTATTTCTTCAAACCAACAATGAAATGTCAGAAAAGGAATGTAAAAAATGATATATTTTAAAATTGCACCCCCCAAAATAAAATACTTAGGAGTAAACCTGACCAAGGAGGTGAAAGACTTATATGCTGAGAACCATACAACATTAATAGGAAAACTGAAGATGATTCAAAGAAACTGAAACATATTCCATGGTCTTGCATTGGAAGAATTAATATTGTTAAAATGGCCAAAGCAAACCCAAAGCAATCTACAGATGTAATGCAATCACTATCAAATTATCCAGAACATTTTTTCACAGAATTAGAACAAATAATCCTAAAATTCATATGGAACCATAAAGGACCCAGAATTGCCAAGTGAAAGTCAGTCATGTCTGACTGCGACTATACAGCCCATGGAATTCTCCAGGCCAGAATACTGAAAAGGGTAGCCTTTCCCTTCTCCAGGGGATCTTCCCAACCCAGGGATCGAACCCAGGTCTCCTGCATTGCAGGTGGATTCTTTACCAGCTGAGTCACAAGGGAAGCCCAAAAATTGCCAAAGTAATCCCGAAGAAAAGGAACAGAGCAGGAGGCATAACACTGCAAGACTTCAGACAGGGTAGCTACAAAGCTATAATAATCCAAACAGCATGGTACTGGCACAAAAACAGACATGTAAGTCAATGAAATAGCCCAGAAATAAGCCCACACACCTGTGGTCAATTAACCTCAACAAAGGAGGCAGCTTTACAATGGGAAAAAGACAGTTTCTTCAGCAAGTGGTACTGGGAAAGTTGGACAGCCGCATGTAAGTCAATGAAGTTAGAACACACCCTCACACCATACACAAAAATGAACTTAAAATGGCTTAAAGACTTAAGAAGAAGACATGACACCATAAAAGTCCTAGAAGAGACATTGGCAAAACATTCTCTGGCATAAATTGTACCAATGTTTTCTTAGATCAGTCTCCCAAGGCAACAGAAATTTAAAAAATAAAGAAATGGGACCTAATTAAACTTGAAAGCTTTTGCACAGCAAAGGAAGCCATAAACATAACCTGCAGAATGAGAGAAAATATTTGCATATGATGTGACCAACAAGGGCTTTACAAAATATATGAGAGGTCACACAACAACAAAAAACAACTCAATTGAAAAATGGACAGAAGACCTAAATAGACATTTCTCCAAATAAGAAACATAGATAGCCAACAGGCACATGAAAAGATGCTCAACATCACTAATTATTGGGCCGCCTTGGTGGCTCAAGATGGTAAAGCGTCTGCCTGCAACGCGGGAGACGAGAAATGCAAATCAAAACTACAATGAGGTACTAGCTCACAACAGTCAGAACAGCCATCATTAAAAAGTCTATAAATAACAAATGCCCGAGAGGGTGTAGAGAAAAGGGAACCTTTCTTCACTGTTGGTGGGTATGTAAGTTGGTGTAGCCACTGTGGAAAACAATATGGAAGTTCCTCAGAAAACTAAAAATAGAACTACCATATGATCCAGCAATCTCACTCCTGGGCATATATCCAGATAAAACTATAATTCAAAAAGATACATGCACCCTCATGTTCACAGCAACACTATTCACAATAGCCAAGATACAGAAACAACCTAAAGGTCCACTGACAGATGAATGAATACAGAAGACGTGGTGCATACACACAATGGTGTATCAGTCAACTATAAAAAAAAAGAATGAAATAACACCATCTGCAGCAACATGGATACAATTAGAAATTATTACACTAAGTGAACTAAGCCAGAAAGAGAAAGACAAATACCATATGACATCACTTATATGTGGAATCTAAACTATGACACAAATGAACCTATCTATGAAACAGAATCCTGGACATAAAAAACAGACTGGTGGTTGCCAATAGGGATGTATGGAGTGGGACACTGGGATTAGCAGACCTAAGTTTTTATATAGAGAATGGATAAACAAGAAGGTCCTACTGTATAGCACAGAGAACTATATTCAATATCCTATGATAAACCATAACAGAAAATATTTTTTAAAAGGAATATATATGTGTATAACTGAATCGCTTTGCTGCACATCAGAAATTAACACAATAGTGTGGGGAGTTCTCTGGTGGCCTAGTGGTTAGGATTCCAGGCTTTCTCTGCCATGGTCCAGGTTCAATCTCTGGTCAGGAACTGAGATCCTACAAGCCACATGATGTGGCCAAACCAGGAAAAAAAAAAGAAATTAACAACATTGTAAATCAATTTTCAAAATCGATTGAAAAACTTAAAAAAGAAGACAGCTAAATGCTCAGATCTGTTTCTTCACTCAATCTTCTGTGATTTTGAAGTATATCGAGAAATTCTGATCTCTTACAAATGTGCAGTTAGAAAGGGGAGGAGTGTCTAAATAGCCTTTATAGTTATGAGTATCATCCTTTTATGCAACACCAAAACTTGATGAACATGGTTTCTTTAATGGCTAGTTTCAATATGGAATCTGAAACATCAGTGAACTTTCTGTACTCTGTTATATTCAAATCCATTGGCTTATTTCTAGTGCCTGGCTTTGAAATCAGGCTTCCAGGTGGTTCAGTGGTAAAGAATCTATCTGCCAGTGTGGGAGACCCAGGAGACACGGGTTCCATCCCTGGGTCAAGAAGATCCCCTGGAGTAGGAAACAGCAACCCACTCCAGTATTCTTGCCTGGAAAATTCCATAGACAGAGGAGCCTGGAGGGCTGCAGTCCATGGGGTCACAAAGAGTCGGACATGACTGAGCATCCACATACACAGTAATTTTGAAATATTATATTAGTCCTTTGGAAAATATCCGTCTACTTCAAATATTCTACATGTCGATATACTTCATTATGTAATATTTAAAATCAAGCCATATTAATTAAAATTACCATTAATTTTATCAGAGAGTCACCTTGCATCTCAATCATGATAGTGCTATCCTTGAGACAACTATGTTACTTCAGTACACAGCAGAAATGCTTTATATGTATTTCCCATTTAGTTACACAGACTATTAAAAAAGATGTGTACTCAAGGGACAGCATTTAATAAAATTAAAAACTTTTATTGCTGAATCAAAGAAATTCTTAAGTGCAACTGGCTTTTTATTGTAAGTGTGGAGGTGAAGAATATATCGACTATTCGAGTTTAGTACCACTGCCTTATATCATCAGCAGTTTATCCATCATAGTTTGTGTACAATCAGTGCAAAATACCAACACAGCAAGAAAATAAGTAACGTCTTAGTAGTATCATGGGCTTCCCAGGTGGCTCAATGATAAAGAATACACCTGCAATTCAGGAGATGCAGAAAACGTGGGTTCAATCCCTGGGACAGGAAGATCCCTGGAATAGGAAATGGCAACCCACTCCACTATTCTTGCCTGGAAAATTCCATGGACAGAGGAGTCTGTTGGGCTACGGTCAATGGAGATACAAGAAGTTGAAGATGGCTGAGCATGCACGTGTGTGAGTATGTGCGTGCACACACACATACACACACACAGTAGTATCCTAAAAATAGTTTCGATTTCATGGACTCCTTGAAAGACTTTCAAACAAGGGTTTGAAGACTACACTTTCAAAACCATTGATTTAAGGTTATACTCTCCTTTGCCAACCAAATCTTCAATCTTCCCTAGGCAGTTCTGGCAGAGGAATTAAAATGGGATGGAAAGGATGCATACAGAAAATTTTTTATTCCTTTGATTCTTGGGTCTTCCTGTTGTATTACAACAACTAAAATTTGGCCTCTTCACATACTGTAAAACACTGAATTCATTTCTTGGTAACTGCTTGTCTATATTATTATGGTGTCAGTCAATGTGTACAAGTTATTACACTGTCTGGAAAGGTTTTTTTGAACATATTAGGAGAAAGATAGAATAAACAAGTAATAATATTTTCCCAGCATATAAATTATTTACTATGTGTAAACTGCTCCACAGGTAAAGTTATTCAGTCAATAGGGTATCTCTCTCACTAATCAACCTCTACATTAATTTACTAATTTATCTGTACCTCCCAAAGTGAGAACTCTATGTTTCCTAATTTGAACAGATTATGAATATATTATGATATAATTGAAGATACATGCTGCTGCAACTAAGTCGCTTCAGTCGTATCTGACTCTGTGCGACCCCATAGACAGCAGCCCACCAGGCTTCCCGGTCCCTGGGATTCTCCAGGCAAGAACACTGGAGTGGGTTGCCATTTCCTTCTCCAATGCATGAAAGTGAAAAGTGAAAGTGAAGTCGCTCAGTCGTATCCAACTCCTAGTGACCCCATGGACTGCAGCCTACCAGGCCCCTCCATCCATGGGATTTTCCAGGCAAGAGTACTGGAGTGGGTTGAAGATAGTACATAGATTGTACATATTAGATCTTTTCTGTAATGAGTTCAAGGATGAAATAATACATGTTTTTAAAAGTCAGTTATCATGGGTAAAAGATGCTAAACTAAACCTCAGAGGAATTCTTTTACTCTGGGCCATTGTAAACTACTTAATTCTGAAAATACCTCCTTAAAATAAATATAAAAATTTATTCCAATTAATCCTTTATGAATAAGGGTTAAAGACTTAATCCTATGAGTTTATAAATCCATGGTGTCTAACAAATTTCATATTTATTTAACTCTATTGTCCAAATCAGTTCATACAAGTTCTTAAACAAGAAGGATTGATGCTGAACCATGAGACACCTTGTGATCTATGAACCCTTTATCTTAGAGTCATTTTAGACTCTGAATATGTAACTAATTTTTTTTTCTTACTTTTTCTGGTTGTAATCTAATAGTAAGACACAATAGAGGACTTTTTACCAAATTTTCATTCTTCATGTAACATTTTAAATAACTTTATTTAGAGTAAAAATAAAACTGAAATATTTATCATAGGAGTAGTACAAGTGAGCATAGAGTGGAGCACCTGCCATTTCTCTAGTAAGGCAGTGCTAACCAGTGGCCCACTTCTGGGCTTTTAGATATCCCTTTTCCGCTATGTCAACACCTCACATACGTCCTATCTTCCTTCTTAAATGCTACTCATTCGTCAAGGTCCTCTTCAATAAAGCCTGGTGATTCCTGGTTCCATGCTTGTCCCTGTCGTATATTTTTAATCTAGGGGCATTTCTTCTATTCCTTCAGCATTTTTTCCAGCTTATTACCATACTGTTAGTTATTAATCAGCACCCAAGAAAAACTATCATGCTCAAATATAAACTGCTGCTGCTGCTAAGTCACTTCAGTCGTGTCCAACTCTGTGCAACCACACAGATGGCAGGCCACCAGGCTCCCCTGTCCCTGGGATTCTCCAGGCAAGAACACTGGAGTGGGTTGCCATTTCCTTCTCCAATGCATGAAAGTGAAGAGTGAAAGTGAAGTCGCTCAGTCGTGTCCAACTCTTAGTGACCCCATGGACTGCAGCCTACAAGGCTCCTCCATCCATGGGATTTTCCAGGCAAGAGTACTGGAGTGGGTTGCCATTGCCTTCTCCGCAAATATAAACTATCAGAAAAAAAAAAAAAGACAGTTATTTCACTGAAAAATTATTTAATTTAAATGTTTTGCCACATATTATGACTTTGAAAAAATACAAAATTCAAGTTAGAGACAACAAAAAAAATTCAGAAAAACAATTTCCCTGTTTTACAAATGTTTTACCTCTAAGAATGAATAAATTTTGAGAATGAATAAATGGGTTTTCTGCAAGAGTAAAATGTTGGTTATAATACTGGCTATAGACTGAAAAATACATACAATAAAGAGGAAAATAATGATCTTTTGAGAAAACAAGTTAGACATGTATTTAGGGAGAAGAATAAAGCAAGTTGACAGGTTCAGAGAAGAAAATAAAATCAGAACTCAGCTCACCTATAACAACAATTCAAAACATCTGTTTCCGTTGAAACATAAGCCTCAATAAATCTGCTAGAGTATTACAACTTTCTTAACTTTGTGATTAAATTTTTAATAAAAATGTGAATTATAAATATTGGAAGACAGTTTCCATTTTTGTAGTGTATAATTTCCATTTTGTAGATATACTATAAAATATTTGCATTTATGTATAATACCCACATATGTATTACATATCTTAATTTCCACTCCATTTACTTTCTACTATACATAACAATGTAATATATGAAAAACAATGTTTATTATAACTAATGAAAAAGGAAAGGATTATGCAGTAAACAGGAGTGGGAAATGAACGCAGGACTTGGAAAATTGCCAATTATTGCCAATTAAGGTGGCCACTTCATATTACATACTCCACACATAAATAAAATGTGCATGTTTTGAGACAAAATGAAAGGAAAAAGTTACTACGGGAATTTTGTAATTTGGCAGTGGGAAGATTCTAGATACTAGTCATTTATCCAAAGGGTATTCATTTGATTTTAATTACCAATGGTTTTTGCAATGTATGCATTATTGTCCTCACAACTAGCACTGAGCTTTTCACACTCTAACTGTACAACGTATTTTTGATAGGTGGTTGATAGATTTATTCATTCATCTACTCATTCAACTCTGTTATTTAAAAATATTTGACTACATTCACCTTTTAAAGGTATTTTTTTTCCTCTAAAGAGAGTATATTTTGATACATCTTTTTATCTTTATACACACATATGCTATGCTATGCTATGCTAAGTCACTTCAGTCGTGTCCGACTCTGTGCTACCCCATAGACGGCAGCCCACCAGGCTCCCCCATCCCTGGGATTCTCCAGGCAAGAACACTGGAGTGGGTTGCCATTTCCTTCTCCAATGCATGAAAGTGAAAAGTGAAAGTGAAGTCGCTCAGTCCTGTCCGATCCTCAGCGACCCCATGGACTGCAGCCTTCCAGGCTCCTCCATCCATGGGATTTTCCAGGCAAGAGTACTGGAGTGGGGTGCCATTGCCTTCTCCGTATACACACATAGTTGTATCTATTATACTTGGACTGTACTTTCCAAGCAAAATAAAATGAAAACAATAGCTAAACTAAAAACAACCTTGTAGCTATAGATTTTGGATCATAACATGTTTTCCAGGAATAGAGCAGTTGGGTATACCTGACTTTAAGATACCAGAAACCTGAAAAGTGGGGCCCTTCAATGACTGTCTTCACACCATAATCCAAACATACTAGTCTGGACTTCATTTTCCCAGTATAATGATTTTGGTCATGGATAATTTGTAGTGGAGGTCTCCATGCTGGAACTGGTCTCATTTCAGGATAAAAGATTTATATAAGAACAGCAAGATGATGGTCAAAATAATCTTTCAAAAGTCAGGAGATAACCTTATCTCAAGAGAAAAATACTGTCCAGTGACCACACATTCTAAAATAAAAGCCTTGCTACTGGTGTGACTTTTCTATCAGGGAAACTGTAAAAATATGATAAAATAGAAGCTATTACTAGAGTTCAGGGAAAATTGAAGGTATTTTATTTAAACATTGCTCTTTCCCCCAGTGTGCTCCTTGTTGTTTTTTTGCATGATATAATTTCATGGTATTTTGATAGAATTTTGTACCTAAAAGAAATCTTAATATGTATTATTGACCTGAAAGTTCAGAGGCAACATTACCAAATAGCAGCAATGTCTGAGTTAAATTTTATTATTTATGACAAAGGCATCTCTATCTTGTCTGGACATGTTAGTCAGTTGTGCTTAAAGTGCAGTCCTCAGTCCTTTATAGGCTGTGTTTATTTCTTCACGTCAGTTTCCTGTTCTTTTAGAAACCTTAAATCTAAATAACTGTGGGGTTTTTTCCCTACTTGAATGAAAGTTGCTTTCTTTTCTTCCTCCTTCTGTATGGTTGCACAAGTTCCCTTCTAGGTTCATGAACCTATGACTGCTTAGTGAAGTTGAATATAATTCTTAATGGATGCTCATGTATTACTTTGAATATCCAAAGACACTTATGGAAAAAGACCTGATCATATGTACTACCGTATCTTGCAGGGGCCACTTGTTCTCATACAGTCTATTTTGCTGAGCACTGCAGTGCCTACAGTACTCTATTAAAGCTGGTGATTTGGGCAGGAACAGACTCACAGCCTTAGGCAACAAACTTCCAGTTATTGGGGTGAGGGCGGAAAGGATGGTGGGAGAAGTAGACTGGGAGTTTGGGACTGATTGCTATATTTAAAACAAATGATCAACAAGGACCTACTGTATAGCACAGGGAACTCTGCTCAATACTCTGTAATAACCTAAATGGGAAAAGAATTTGAAAAAGAATAGATACATGTATTTGTATAACTGAATCGCTTTGCTGTACACCTGAAACTAACACAACATTGTTAATCTACTCCAATATAAAATAAAATTAAAAAATTAAAATAAAGCTGGTGATTTGGGGATAAAGTGACAGACTGACAGATATGATACATAGGTGGATAGATGGATAGATGGATGGATGGTCAGGAGGTGAAAATATATATATATAAAATATATATATATGCACATTAATATATACTTTGATCTCTTCCTGATGAGGTCAAAGGTTTAAACTATTTTCTTTCCAAGGCCTTTGGATCACAGACATCATCTATCTTGCTGCAGTAATGTTTCTTCAGCAGCCTATCCAACACTGTTCTTTTATGAATGGCATATAGGGATCTTCTGAAAAAGTGCAAGAGTTTCAGCCAATGCAGGTTATCATCCATGAAGATCTTTCCAGGCTACAGTTATTTGCATGATTGCTGAATCTTACATTTCTTCTCCCTCAGAGCAGAGGTAGACTGACCAAATAAGATAATATAATTCCTGGTCTTCTTTCTGAAATGAGTTAAATAATATTTTCCTATGTCATATTTTGAAAATTATTTAAGGAATAAACGGGTATTTTAAAATAAATATTGATGGTTAATTTTTAAAGGAATTTATCATGTGCAATCCAAAAACTGAGCAAATGAATGATCTGTAAAAATGGATTTCTTTTTCTGTGTAAAAATTTTGTAAGCATTCAAGCATTCTTTTTAAAAGAAAATCTAAAATCAAGAGGTAGCACTATGAAAGACTTACATGCATACATATTCTGACAAACACCCCCCTACTAGATTAGAACAAATCATTTTACCTCTACTTTCTCTCTGAAAAATAGGCATAATCTTAGCCTCTGACATTAAAGTTTTTCAAAGTGACAATCAGGATATGCCAGCTAATATGCACATTGGCATTAGGTGGGTTGTGGTTTGCCTTTCTCAGAGATGGGATATCAACTCATCCTGCATAAAGAATATTTAGAAAAAAAAAAGAATATTTAGGATGACATTAGATACCGAAAGACAAGGATAGAATAAAGACATGGCCATTTTCACAATAATCTAGTATTTATGTCTAAAATTAATTTCTAAGTTGTGACCATCCACATGAGTAATATCGCCAATTAGAAGTCTCTTTGGTGTGTGTTGTTATAGAGGAACTGTAAGATACATGCAAAACATATTCATCCAACAATAATTCCAACAGAAAGTATCATATAAGGCTGAATAATGAGAATAGTTTGGCCATTAAAGAGAGATTGAAAGACCAAAATCTATCTCAATTTAAGATAGTTTATACCAATGATATTAAGTAAAGACCTTTCCTGAGAATACTATGGAAGCAGCAAGTCAGAAAAACATGTTGATATTCATCCTACCCATCTGGAAAAAAATAGGTATTATGAATACAACACTATGCAGGTCAAGAAGCAACACTTAGAACTGCACATGGAAAACTGGTTCAAAATGAGCAGTGGAATATGTTAGGCTGTATATTGTCACCTTGCTTATTTAACTTATATGCAGAGCATATCATGCAAAATGCTGGACTGGATGAAGCACAAGCTGGTATCAAGATTGCTGAGAGAAATATCAATAACCTCAGATATGCAGATGACACCACCCTTATGGCAGAAAGTGAAGAGGAACTAAAGAGCCTCTTGATGAAAATGAAAGAGGAGAGTGAAAAGTTTGGCTTAAAACTCAACGTTCAAAAAACAAAGATCATGGCATCCGGTTCCATCACTTCATGGGAAATAGATGGGGAAACAATGGAAACAGTGACAGACTATTTTCTTGGGTTCCAAAATCACTGCAGATGGTGACTGCAGTCATGAAATTAAAAGACGCTTGCTCCTTGGAAGAAAAGCTATGGCCAACCTAGACAGCATATTAAAAAGCAGAGACATTACTGTACCAACAAAGGTCCATACAGTCAAAGGTATGGTTTTTCCAGTAGTCATGTATGGATGTGAGAGTTGGACTATAAAGAAAGCTGAGCACTGAAGAATTGATGCTTCTGAACTGTGGTGTTGGAGAAGACTCTTGAGAGTCCCTTGGACTGCAAGGAGATCCAACCAGTCAATCCTAAAGGAAATCAGTCCTGAATACTCATTGGAAGGACTGATGCTGAAACTGAAGCTCCAGTACTTTGGCCAAGTGATGCAAAGAACTGACTCATTGGAAAAGACCCTGATGCTGGGAAAGACTTAAGGCAGGAGGAGAAGGGGATGACAGAGGATGAGATGGTTGGATGGCATCACTGACTCAATGGACATGAGTGTGAACAAGCTGCGGGAGTTGGTGATGGACAGGGAAGCCTGGTGTGCTGCATCCCATGGGGTCTCAAAGAGTCAGACATGACTGAGCAACTGAACTGAATGAATACAACAGCAGAAATTGGACACCCCAATTTAACAGACTTGTGTGATAGGGATCTTTGGAGTGTTCTGGTAGTGAGAAAATATGGGCCTGACATTTGAGGAACAGCTACAATAAACAAGCACTTTGAAGAAGACTTTGATCATATGAATTCAGTAACTGCTTAAAATATTCCTCACACAATAGTTTTATTCCCGTTTCAAGTTGAGAAACTGACTTTCAGACAAGCTGACTTTCTTAAGCTGATAAATACCAAGATGTGTGAAGGATGTGTTCTTTTGGTTATATTTGGTGTATTCTAGGAGTCGGACACGACTGAGCGACTTCACGTTCACTTTTCACTTTCCTGCATTGGAGAAGGAAATGGCAACCCACTCCAGTGTTCTTGTCTGGAGAATCTCAGGGACAGGGGAGCCTGGTGGGCTGCCGTCTATGGGGTTGCACAGAGTCGGACACAACTGAAGAGACTTAGCAGCAGCAGCAGAAGCTGTACAAGACAACAGAGACAGAACATTGTCATCAAATAATTTGCAAGTTGGTGAGGTATATATAGACATACATACAAATGTGACAACACTAGGATAAAAAGAAAAGAATGAGAAACACAAAACTCAGAAGAATGGTTACTCGTTTCTAAGGAAAGACAGGAATTATGGAAGGACACTTTCAAAGTAGAGGGTACATGGGTTTTTTAAATTATTATTATATATATCATTTATGCATACAAAACAATATGAATTTCCTGTTTGTATGTATAAAATAAAGAGCTTCATGTTTTAAAAAGCATAATTACAAGTAGCTAATGGGAATACCAGACCACCTGACCTGCCTCTTGAGAAACCTGTATGCAGGTCAGGAAGCAACAGTTAGAACTGGACATGCAACAACAGACTGGTTCCAAACAGGAAAAGGAGTACGTCAAGGCTGTATATTGTCACCCTGCTTATTTAACTTATATGCAGAGTACATCATAAGAAACACTGGGATGGAGGAAGCACAAGCTAGAATCAAGATTGCTGGGAGAAATGTCAATAACCTCAGATATGCAGATGACACCACCCTTATGGCAGAAAGTGAAGAGGAACCAAAGAGCCTCTTGATGAAAGTGGAAGAGGAAAGTGAAAAACTTGGCTTAAAAACTCAACATTCAGAAAACTAAGATCACAGCATCCGGTCCCACCACTTCATGGGAAATAGATAGGGAAACAGTGGCTGACACAACTGAGCAACTGAACTGAATCTATATGTGATTTACAGGTATTATACCTATCTGTGGAAAAGCCCAAAATAAAATTTACATATCAATCAGATGGAAAGTTATCTGAGAGAAAATCATTTTTGGGTCCATATATAACAGATGGGTACAGTGTCAGAATGAGCCATTTGATAACTGACAAAAACTAACAAATGCTTACATGCAATTAAGCTTTTTATCCTCAAATCACTTCAGGGGTATTATTTATTTGTGACAACTCTTAGTACCACAAGGTAAGAATATGAGAAAATAATGGCTAATACAATAGCCTTCTTCAGTTCAGTTTAGTCGCTCAGTCATGTCCAACTCTTTGCGACACCATGGACTGCAGCACGCCAGGCCTCCCTGTCCATCACCACTCCAGGAGTTTACTCAAACTCATGTCCATTGAGTCTGTGATGCATCCAACCATCTCATCCTCTGTCATCCCCTTCTCCTCCTGCCTTCAATCTTTCCCAGCATCAGGGTCTTTTCAAATGAGCCAGCTCTTCGCATCAGGTGGCCAAAGTATTAAGAGTTTCAGCTTCAACATCAGTTCTTCCAATGAACATTCAGGAATGATTTCCTTTAGGATGGACTGGTTGGATCTCCTTGCAGTCCAAGGGACCCTCAAGAGTCTTCCAACACCACAGTTCAAAAATATCAATTCTTTGGCACTCAGCCTTCTTTATAGTCCAACTCTCACATCCATACATGACTACTGGAAAAACCATAGCCTTGAGTAGATGGACCTTTGTTGACAAAGTAATGTCTCTGCTTTTTAATATGCTGTCGAGGTTGGTCATAACTTTTCTTCCAAGGAATAAGTGTCTTTTTATGTCATGGCTGCAATCACCATCTGCAGTGATTTGGGAGCCCCCCAAAACAAAGTCTGACACTGTTTCCACTGTTTCTCCATCTATTTGCCATGAAGTGATGGGACTGGATGCCGTGATCTTTGTTTTCAGAATGTTGAGTTTTAAGCCAACTTTTTCACTTTCCTCTTCCACTTTCATCAAGAGGCTCTTTAGTTCCTCTTCACTTTCTGCCATAAGGGTGGTGTCATCTGCATATCTGAGGTTATTGACATTTCTCCCGGCAATCTTGATTCCAGCTTGTGCTTCTTCCAGCCCAGTGTTTCTCATGATGTACTCTGTGTATAAGTTAAATAGGCAAGATAGACAATATACATTCTTGATGTACTCCTTTTCCTATTTGGAACCAGTCTGTTGTTCCATGTTGAGTTCTAACTGTTGCTTCCTGACCTGTATACAGATTTCTCAAGAGGTAGATCAGGTGGTCTGGTATTCCCATCTCTTTCAGAATTTCCCACAGTTTGTTGTGATCCACACAGTCAAAGGCTTTGGCATGGTCAATAAAGCAGAAATAGCCTTCTTAATAATCTGAAATATTTACCAGCTACACTGTAAATCCACATGTTCCTTAGAGTAAATATCACAGGGCCTTGTACACAACAGACACACAAATCAGGGCTTTATTTAAAATTACTAACATAAATATACTTAGCATGGGCTAGGTAATTTTCATACATTATTTTCCTCACAGCCACCCTGAAAGATAGGTGACTGTTTCTCACTGCAGTATACAGAAAGTGTGGCTCAGAGAGAGTCAGTATTTTGCCCAAGGTCACAGGAGTAGTATACAGCAAGAAAAGTATTTGAACCCAGATCTGTTCCCCCATACAATCACAGGTAATATTAATCCTTAAAACCACCCTGTAAGATACATTCTATTGTGCTCTGCAAAGTCTCTTCAGTCATATCCAACTCTTTGCGACCCTGCAGCCCACCAGGGTCCTCTGTCCATGGGATTCTCCAGGCAAGAATACTGGAGTGGGTTGCCATTCTCTTCTTCAGGGGTCAAATCTGCATCTCTTCCATTCACTGCTTTGGCAGGCAGATTCTTTACCATCTGAGCTACCTGGGAAGCCCATCCTAAATTTACAGATAAGGAAATTGAGGCATGAAGGGATTGTCATATGTCCACAGTCACACACTTGACTCGGACTCAGAGAGACTTAACTGGGAGGGAGACTGGACTAGATCTCATGTCCTCAGGTCTAGGTTCATGGCCACCACTGTGGTGGAAGAGAAGGACACCATCTCATACACGAACTTTCCCAAGGCAAACCAGGAAGAACCCTCACTGTAAATAACCTTATTTCTGGATTTAAGGGGCTTAAAACTGGCAAAAATGCCCCCTGCCCTTTGGCCTCCTAAGATCTGTCCTAAGAGTGGACAGAATCTCCCAGGTCGCCCAGAAGACCAAAATCCACAGAAATACAGACTTAACACTTGAGTTCAGTGTCACGTTAAACTGGAGCAAGACAAGAATCCCCCCAAAGCTCTCTTTATTTCTCCTCCTCCTTCTCACAACCAGGCTTCTGACATCAAAGTTTACCATTAAAGCATCGTTAATAGAAATATTACTGTATATATTTTCACTAGAGAGAAGACTGTCATGGAAATTTTTCATGATAGGTGTTTACTGTAAGTTTGACATGCATTATGTTAGCGCATTCTGCTCTCCTTCTATAATTTTTCTATGCAACTTATTTATGTGCATATTTAAATGGTGTGCCACTTAATTGAAATTATAGTGTGTTTAAGCCAGATCTGACACTCACTGGCAGTTGCTATTAAGGAATATTTGGAACCTATGAACAGGTCATTTTCCAAATAGTACAGATATAACCATGTTATCTAGCAGAATGTTTCAGGAAATCAAATAACTGATATTGCTAACCTAAGTAGCCCATTCATTGCAGGCAGGATTATGTCTTATTAACCTTTACAATCCACAACCCCAGATCCACATATGACCTAACAGTGGTACCACTAACTTCTTCTCATATAAAGACTGCGTACAAACCCAAGGATCTGGGAAATAACTTTAAAAAAAATTTGTTCAATCATTGGAGTACTTCTTTAAAAATGTAAGTATTTGTACTGCATACAAAAAACAGTATTTTTATTCAGTTTTCTTTAGATTTCATCCGGATATTTATTATAAACAGTCTGTGACAAAGAAAACAAATCCAAGCTATCACAGGAAGAAGGTCCTTGATAGGGCAACAGTCCAAATAGTTCAAGGAACTAACAAAAACACCAAATAGCCTCTAATTTTAGTTGTGAATTTAGAAAGGCTGAATTTTATAATAAGCAACAGATTTTCTTCTCCCCTCCTTTATGTTTCCTACTACACATATCTACTTTAGTTCTCAGGTACTTAGTCACTCTGTGTCTGCTTCTCATCTGTCAAACAGGATACTACTACTACCTTCTCTCTGGGTTGTTGTATTAAATGAGGTAAAGCAGTTAAATGCACATATCAGATACCTGCATGTGATAAGTGCTGTATTTTAGATAATATATTATTTATAATTATTGTTCTATTATTATTATTCCATGATTGTTATACACTATAACTTATGATAGCTTTTAAAAAGTAAATTAACATTTGTGGTACTTCTATGAATATAAAAAATAAATTATGAACATAATGAAATGAAAATTGGTATATGATCAAAGATCACTTTGATGATAATACTCATAAAAATTATACAATGGAGCCACTCTTGAAATGTCCTTTATTTTTCTACAGACTAGATTACATGACATCCTAATGTGTTCTGCAAAGAAACTTCAACCCTGTATCAAAGGTGTCTATAATGCAAGTTTCACTATAAGAAATATATGACAACCTTGATCTCTTTAAGATTTGGCTTTCCCCTGTAACTTTTGCTTGTGAATTAGAAATCAAGTAAATAGGTAAGTGATCAGTATGTTTTAACTATGAGGGATGCAAAAGGGGAAAGGAATTAATATTTTTTTAGCACTTTCTAAGTGCCAGAGAGTCTGCTATGTGTTTTACATTGGTCATTACTTCATTTAATCCCCATAACTGTTCCCCTGAGATAGATATTATCCCTACTTTAACAAATGTGGACATTGTTTCTCAGAGACTTTTTTTTTTTTTTTTGATATGATTAGTCAACTAATAAGGGATGGATCAGAGTTTAGAACCTAGATCTCTCAAGCCTATTCTCCATATACTGTAAAATGTTTGAGAAACTGCTTTTTAAATTGAAGTATAATTGATGTACAATACCATACTAATTTTAGGTGCACCTCATAGTAATTCAATATTTATATATTTTTTCTTTTTTAATTGAAATGTAATTGCTTTACAATGCTGTGTTAGTTTCTACTGTACAACAAAGGGAACCAGCTATATGTATACATATCATATGTCCCCTCCCTCCGGGCCCTCCTCCCACTCACCTCACCCATGCAGGTCATCACAGAGTACTCAGGTGAACGCCCTGTGTTTCACAGCAGCTTCCCACTAGCTATCCATTTACACGGTAGTGTATACGTGTCAATCCTGCTCTCCCAGTTCATCCCACCCTTCTCTCCCTCTGCAATGTCCACATCTCTTCTCTACATCTATGTCTCTATTTCTGCCCTGCACATTGATTCATCTTTACCATTTTTCTAGACTCCATATATATGCGTTAATATAAGACATTTGTTTTTCTGACTTACTTCACTCTGTATGACAGACCCTAGGTCCACCCACATGACTACAAATGAGCCCATTTTTACGGCCAAGAAATATTCCATTGTAATGTTTATATACATTTTGAAATGATCATCACAGTAAGTCCAGTAACAACCTGTCACAGTACAAGACTGTTACAATCCTATTTTTTCCTATTCTGTACATTACATCCCCGTGACTTATTTTATAAATGCAATTCTGTATCTTTTAGTCCCCTTTTTTGCACCCCCAACTCCCTCTCCTCTGGCAACTACCAGTTTGTTTCTGTATCTATGAGTCTGTTTCTGCTTTGTTTTGCTGGTTCTCTTGTTTTTAGATTTCATATGTAAGTGAAATCATATGGTAATTGTCTTTCTCTGACTTATTCACTTAGCATAATGCCCTCAAGTTCCATCTATGTTGTTGCAAATGGCAAGATTCAGTTCTTTTTTATGGGCTTCCCTACTCAAACAGTAAAGAATTTGCCTGCAATGCAGGAGACCCAGCCTTGATCCCCGGCTCAGGAAGATCCCCTGGAGAAAGAAATGGCAACTCACTCCAATATTCTTGCCTGGAAAACTCCACGGACAGAGGAGTCTGGCAGGGTACAGTCCGTGGGATCACAGAGAGTTGGAGTTCTTTTTTATAGCTGATAATATTGCATTGTGTGTGTATATATATACATATATATGCCACATCTTCTTTATCCATTCATCCACTGATGGACACTTCGGTTGTTTCCACATTTGGGTTGTAAATAATGTTGCAATGAACACAGAAGTGCATATACCTTTTCCAGTTAGTGTTTTTGTTTTATTTGGATAAATAGTCAAAAGTGGAATTGTTGGATCATATTTTTAATTTTTTGAAAAACCTCCATACAGTTTCCCACTGTATGGAAAGTGGCGGTACATGTCCACCAACAGTACACAAGGGTCCCCTTTTTTCCACATCCTCACTGAGTAACTACCTTTGACTGACTACTGTTTTATAGAACCAGATAACTTATTTCTCAAAATTATCTGAGAATCACCTTTAGAATAGCACATTGTGACCTTCTGGGAAATGCTAACAAATTTTTTTTTCTTTTGCTGACTCTAATTAGGATATTTCTCTTTAATTTTGGGGAATCCTGGCAACAAATTTCTACAAAGAACTTCTGTAGCAGCTTAGAAACTTCTCCATAAACATTTCATTTGATATTCTCATATTTTACATTAGTGTAAGTGTTCTATACACCCCAGGGAAGTGAGCTGCCAGTCAATGTCCCACAGGGGGATTTATGAAATGAAATCCTGCATATGTTGTTTGTTTCTTTTCAGCCCAGACTGCATGAATTATTTGAACTAAATGGGGGTGGGGGGATGAGTGAAGGGGTACAGGAAGCTAATACAGAGCTCTGTACCCCCATGGATGATAAATAAATACTTATGGCCTGAATGACCGACTACTTATTACAAAAGTCTAAAACTTTTTATTTTGAGATACTGGTTTTATGTAACTCCTGCAGATTTGTTTAAAAAAAAAACAAAACAATTTACCCCAATTATCATCACCATCCTTTCTAAGTAAAAGCCAGACTGGGCTCCTTGAACTGCTCTCCTCCCTCCTGCCAGGAGAGGGACTGCATGTAAGATCCAGGTGCTTTATTCTGACCAGGTTTACCTTCTGAGACAGAAGAAGGGTTAGTCTCAGGATTTGGAAGGAGCTAGACTGATGGGGAAAGCACCATGCTGTCATGGTTAACACTTGATCTTTTAAGGGCCTGAAAGTGAATGTGTAGTTGCTCAGTTGTGTTCAACTCTTTTCGACCCCATGGACTGTAGCCTACCACGCTCCTCTGTCCATGGAATGCTTCAGGCAAGAATACTGGAGTGGGCTGCCATTCCCTTCTCCAGGGGATCTTCCTGATCCAGGGATCAAATCCGGGTCTCCTGCATTGCAGGCAGATTCTTTACCATCTGAGCCACTTTAATGAATCTGAAGAGGCCAGATCCATGGAATTCTCCAGGCCAGAATACTGGAGTGGGTAGCTGTTCCCCTCTCCAGGGAATCTTCCCAACCCAGGTATTGAACCCAGGTCTCCTGCATTGCAGGTAGATTCTTTACCATCTGAGTCACTTGGGAAGCCCAAGAATACTGGAGTGAGTAGCCTATCCCTTCTCCAGGGAATCTTCCCCTGTCAGCAATCAAACCGGGGTCTCCTGCATTGCAGAATTCTTTGCCAGCTGAGCAACCAGGGAAGCCTGAGTTTTACTCAAAGTTTTTCTACTTTCTAATTGTTTGGCTTGGGCAAGATTACTACCCAGAGACTCCAGTTTCTCATCTCTCATATAGGGGAAATATCATGAGCATTAAATGAGATGCAATTTTTAAGACACCTGGTACATAGTAAGCATATCATTTACTAAATACTAGCAACCTTTGTTTTCATTTTTCAGGAGGCAGTAACACAAAATAGTATCATGCCCTGAATACACACTATTAGATATTGGGAGATTTTACAGGATTAATTGCCACTTAAAGCCCTTTTATTTTTTTTTCTAAACTGTAGTTATCACTGAACAACCCAGCAGAACTCCTTGTTCACTTAGTGGCTGTACATACAGTCTGACTGAAAACTAACATCCTCTTCTTCAGTAACCTTCTTCTCCAGGAATCTATATAGTACTATAGTCCTCAGATTATCTCACTAATTACTTAAATCCTATTGTCTGAATATAGTTGTCAAATCATCATCTACTTGTTGATATAGAGTAATATAAACATAAATATATTGTCAAAAGGATTTATCTTCACCAGATAAATTTATATACATATATAATATATTTATTCTATATGTCTAGGGACTCAGCTGGAATCAAGTAGGGTTATTATCATTCTCAAGCCTGTGAGTGAAAGTTGCTCAGTCATGTCCCACTCTTTGCAACCCCATGGACTATACAGTCCATAGAATTCTCCAGGCCAGAATACTGGAGTAGGTATTCTTCTCCAGGGGATCTTCCCAAGCCAGAGATCAAACCCAGGTCTCCCGCGTTGCAGGCGGATTCTTAACCAGATGAGCCACAAGGGAAGCCCATTCTTAAAAAGCCTGTACTACCTGGAATTAATGTGGAAGCTATCCATTTTCAAAAACTAGGCAAAATGAAATATTCTATGGTCATGCTACTGCATTATTTTTGATACAGTGGTACATGTTTTAATCTGCAGAAAGCTAAACTTAAACAGTGGGATGTGCTTCTTTACAATTATAGATACTGTTTCATCCAGAGACGCAGACTGAGCTTTTCTACTTACTTTTGTTTTAGTAAGTTTTAGAAAAACTTACTAAACTTACTGTGTATATATGTGAGTGTATGTGTACAGTATTTGCCTGACCAGTTACACTTCAAGTATAAAAATTAAGGAGCTTTCCTGGTGGCTCAGTGGTAAAGAAGCTACCTGCCAATGCAGGAGACATAATTTTGATCCCTGGTCTGGGAAAATCCCAAATGCCATGGAGCAATTATGCCCACGTGCCACAACTATTGAGCCTGTGCTCTAGAGCTGGGGAGCTATGACCACTGAAGCCCGTGTGCCCTGGAGACCATGCTACACAAGAGAAGACACAATAAAATTAGAGAGTAGGCCCCTGCTTACAACTAGAGAAAAGCCTGCACAGCAGTGAAGACCTAGTACAGCCAAAATTAAATAAATAAATAAAATTATTTTTAAAAACTCAAAATTTCTGTCATTCATCCCAATATTTCAATTTAGGGAGCTCCTTACTTCTATGTTTAACTAGATCACCATTTTCCAGTGTGGAGACATCAGTGTATGTAGCTAAAAATGTATTTCAGTATTTATTTATTTTAGTATGCTTTCAGAAATTTAACCAAAATACTAAATTATGATATAAAATTTCCTTTTTCAATAAAATTACTAACATAAAAAGAGGTAATTTAAAGTATTAAGGAAATAATATTATAGGATTTAATGTGGAAATATCAAATATTACAGAGGTAGGGCTTTCCTGGTGGCTCAGTAGTAAAGAATCCAACTGTCCGTGCAGGAGACATGGTTTTGATCCCTGGTCCAGGAGGATCCCACATCCGGTGGAGCACTGAACCCATGTACCACAACTACTGAGCCTATGGTTCTAGAGCCCCAGGAGCCACAACTAGCGAGCCCATGTGTCACAACTGCAAAGCCTGCGCATCTGAGAGCCTATGCTCTGCAACAAGTGAAGCACCAAAATGAGAGGTCCACGTATCACGACTAGAGCATAGTCCCTGCTTGCTTCAACTAGAGAAAAGCCTGCACAGCAGTGAACACCCAGCACAGCCAAAAATAAATAAAATTTTTTTAAAAGTTACAGAGGTAGTATTTAAAAGAACTTCAGAAAATAACTGCTCTAAATAACTCATTGAAAGCATCTTCTTACATGTTAATATTAAGTTATTTTGTCATATGGTTTTACAGAGTATTTTGAGTGGTAAATACCTGATAGTTTAAAGAAACCAGGTTGTATCATTCGGTAATCAGAGACTCTTGCCTGACTAAATTAGCAGAAGAATGTGGTATGTAATTTTCTATCACTCCTTACTATAAAATAAATCCCAAATAAAGCAAAGATCTAAGGGGGAAAAATGACAGAAGGGAGCAACATAGGATGAGATAGTTGGATATCACCAACTCAATGGACATGAGTTTGAGTCAACTCTGGGAGATAGTCAAGGACAGGGAAGCCTGGCATATTGCAGCTCATGGGGTCACAAAGAGTCAGACACAACTTAGTGACTGAACAACAATAATAATCTTGGAGCAGAACAGATCTTTCAAAGCATGATTTAAATTTCAGAAGATTTCAAAGATCTAAGAATTTGACAATTTTTTAAAAATTTCTCCATTGCAAAGTAAGTAAATAATAAATAAAATCAAAAAACAAAATAGAAAACTTATTTGCAGCATATGACAGACAAAAGCTAATTTCCATAACATAGTATAAGTCCTACAATACACACACACACACACACACAAAGAAAGACAACTAAAGGATAACAGAAAATCTAAGGTCATGAAACTAGTAAACATAAATGGCTTTTAAACATACTAGAATGTACTTAAATTTCTCATAATACAAGAAATACAACATAAAACCAGACATTCCTTTTACCTGCTTCGTAAGAATTTTAAAAGTTTGATAGATATGTGTATATATTCATATAGATATACGGCATATGTATATATGTATATGAATCTAAGCCTCTGCACCAGAATTAGCAAGCCCACGCTGTAGAGACAGCAAACAGCAACCACTGAGCCCACACGCTCCAGAGCCCAGTGTTCCACACCAAGAGAAGCCCCAACCACTGCAACTAGAGAAGGCGCACATGCAGCACGGAGGACCTAGTGCAGCCTGAATTAATTAATTTTTAAAAATTATCTATTGTGCTTTATAAAATTTTAGTTTTTGTAAGTTCAAAAATAAAATCTGAGGCTAGCTGGTATTTTAGTCGGTTCCTTTAAATTTGTGTGGACTGGATGAAAAATAAAGAAAACTAATAAAATATTAGACTATTTTGTGTATGCAATAAAAATACCAGGTTTTTAAAAAGAATTTAGAAGCCTGAGTAATTTTTTTCAGTCATTTCCAGGACTCTTGGATTTGTACGCAGAGTCTTCTTACAATGCTAACAGTCTGTTTATTTAAGTCTGCATTAAATGCTAAATCCCAGGGCCCCATATCAACGCAAGCATTACTGGAGCAAGTGACCAAGGGAGAGAGTGGTAAGACATGAACTGGGAGATAGAGCCAGAGGTCAGGTCTTTTTGGGCCTTAGAGCCTACATAAAATATTTGGACTTTAAGTTTACCATGCAGTGACTGGAGGCTTTTATTTTTAAGCATGTCATTTCTGATGTTGATCTGATATGAATTTTTAAATCACAGAAGTCTATAATAGCCATTTTCTAACGATATATATGAGCCATGCCATGTAGGGCCACCCAAGACAGAAGGGTCATGGTGGACAGTTCTGACAAAATGTGGTCCACTGCAGAAGGGAATGGCAAACCATTTCAGTATTCTTGCCTTGAGAACCCCATGAACATTATGAAATGGCAAAAAGACAGGACACTGAAAGATGAACTCCCCAGGTTGGTTGGTGCCCAATATGCTACCGGAGATCAGTGGAGAAATAACTCCAGAAAGAATGAAGAGAGGGAGCCAAAGCAACAACACCACCCAGCTGTGGATGCGGCTGGTGATGGAAGTAAAGTCCGATGCTGTAAAGGGCAATACTGCATAGGAACCTGGAATGTTAGGTCCATGAATCAAGGCAAATTGGAAGTGGTCAAATAGGAAATGGCAAGAGTGAACAATGACATTTTAGGAATCAGCAAACTAAAATGGACTGAAATGGGTGGATTTAACTCAGATGACCATTATGTCTACTACTGTAGGCAAGAATACCTTAGAGGAAGTGGAGTAGCCATCATAATCAACAAGAGTCCAAAATGCAGTACTTGGATTCAATCTCAAAACCAACAGAATGATCTCTATTTGTTTGTAAGGCAAACCATTAAATAACACAGTAATCCAAGTCTATGCCCCGACCAGTAATGCTGAAGAAGCTGAAGTTGAATGGTTCTATGAAGATCTACAAGACCTTCCAGAACTAACACCCCAAAAAGATGTCCTCTTCGTTATAGGGGACTGGAATGCAAAAGTAGGAAGTCAAGAAATACCTAAAGTAACAGTCAAATTTGGCCTTGGAGTACAGAATGAAGCAGGGCAGAGGCTAATAAGAGTTTTGCCAAGAGAACACACTGGTCATAGCAAACACCCTCTTCCAACAACACAAGAGAAGACTCTACACATGGACATCGCCAGATGGTCAATACCAAAATCAGATGGATTATATTCTTTGCAGCCAAAGATGGAGAAGCTCTACACAGTCAGCAAAAACAAGATCAGGAGCTGACTGTGGCTCAGAGCATGAACTCCTTATTGCCAAATTCAGACTTAAATTGAAGACAGTAAGGAAAACCACTAGACCATTCAGATATGACCTAAATCAAATCCCTTACGATTATACAATGGAAGTGACAAAGAGATTCAAGGGATTAGATCTGATAGAGTGCCTGAAGAACTATGGATAGAGGTTCATGACACTGTACAGGAGGCAGTGATCAAGACCATCCCTAAGAAAAAGAAATGCAAAAAGGCAAAATGGCTATCTGAGGAGGCCTTACAAATAACTGTAAAAAGAAGAGAAGTGAAAGGCAAAAGAGAAAAGGAAAGATACATCCATTTGAATGCAGAGTTCCAAAGAACAGCAAGGAGAGATAAGAAAGCCTTACTCAGTAACCAATGCAAAGAAATAGAGGAAAATGATAGAATGGGAAAGACTAGAGATCTCTTCAAGAAAATTAGAGATACCAAGGGAACATTTCATGCAAAGATGGGCACAATAAAAGACAGAAATGATATGGACCTAAAAGAAGCAGAAGATATTAAGAGGTGGCAAGAATACACAGAAGAACTATACAAAAGATCTTCACGACCCAGATAATCACGATGGTGTGATCACTCACCTAGAGCCAGACATCCTGAAGGCGAAGTCAAGTGGGCCTTAGGAAGCATCACTATGAACAAAGCTAGTGGAGGGATGGAATTCTAGCTGAGCTATTTCAATTCCTAAAAGATGATGTTGTAAAAGTACCAATTGAGTGCTGGCACACTCAATATGCCAGCAAATTTGGAAAACTCAGCAGTGGCCACAGGACTGGAAAAGGTGAGTTTCCATTCCAATCCCAAAGAAAGTCAATGCCAAGGAACATTCAAACTACCGCACAATTGCACTCATCTCACACACTAGCAAAGCAATGCTCAAAATTCTGCAAGCAAGGCTTCAACAGTACGTGAACCAAGAACTTCCAGATGTTCAAGCTGTATTTAGAAAGAGCAGAGGAACCAGAGATCAAATTGCCAACATCTGCTGGATCATCAAAAAAGCAAAAAAGGTCCAGAAAAGCATCTACTTCTGCTTTATTGACTATGCCAAAGCCTTTGAATGTGTGGATCACAACAAACTGTTGAAAATTCTGAGAGAGATGGGAATACCAGACCACCTGACCTGCCTCCTGAGAAATCTGCATTCAGGTCAAGAAGCAAAAGTTAGAACTGGACATGGAACAACAGACTGGTTCCATATAGGAAGAGTACATCAAGGCTGTATATTGTCACCCTGCTTATTTAACTTCTATGCAGAGTACATCATGAGAATTGCTGGACTGGATGAAGCACAAGCTGGAATCAAGATTGCCAGGGGACATATCGGTAACCTCAGATATGCAGATGACACCACCCTTATGGCAGAAAGTGAAGAGGAACTAAAAAGCCTCTTGATGAAAGTAAAAGAGGAGAGTGAAAAAGTTGGCTTAAACTCAATATTCAGAAAATTAAGATCATGGCATCTGGTCCCATCACTTCATGGCAAATAGATGGGGAAACAATGGAAATAGTGGCTGACTTTATTTTGGGGGGGGCTCCCCTCCCAAATCACTGCAGATGGTGACTGCAGCCATGAAGTTAAAAGATGCTTGCTCCTTGGAAGAAAAGCTATGACAAACCTAGACAGTATATTAAAAAGCAGAGACATTACTTTGCCAACAAAAGCCCGTCTAGTCAAAGGTATGGTTTTTCCAGTAGTCATGTGTGGATGTCAGAGTTGAACTATAGAGAAAGCTGAGTTCTGAAGAATTGATGCTTTTGAACTGTGGTGCTGGAGAGGACTCTTGAGAGTCTCTTGGACTGCAAGGAGATCACATCAGTTCAATCTAAATGAAATCAGTCCTGAATATTCACTGAAAGGACTGATGCTGAAGCTGCAACTCCAATACTTTGGCCACCTGATGTGAAGAACTAACTCATTTGAAAAGATCCTGATGCTGGGAAAGACTGAAGGTGGGAGGCGAAGGGGACAACAGAGGATAAGATGGTTGGATGGCATTACTGACTCAATGTACGGGAGTTTGAGTAGGCTCCAGAAGTTGGTGATGGACCGAGGCCTGGCATGCTGCAGTCCATGGAGTTGCAGAGTCAGACAGGACTGAGTGACTCAACTGAACTGATGGTATCTCTTATTCCTTATAGCAGAGGATATTTTGCTTTTTATAACACATCGTTTTAATTTTTTTAGTGTGAAAGTAATTTATCCTTTTCTCACTGTAGAAAATTAAGAAAAATATTTAAAAAGAATAAATGCATCTGCAAATCTAACCCAGAGGTGGACAAATTATGGCCAGCAAGCCTATTTTTTGTAAATTAAGTTTTATTGGAATACAGCACCCCACCCCGCCCCCCCATCTGTTGACTGTTAATTACGGCTGCTTTCCATACCACCACAGCACAGTCTAGTAGTTATGACAGAAACTCTATGGTCTACAAAACCTAAAATGTTTACATCAGCCAGCACTTTACGGAAAAGGTTTGATGACCTTTGTTCTAACCCTCTGAAACAACGTTAATATATTAACTACATTTTCAAAGGTATGTTCTAGACATATTTCTAAAGTGAGGATCAGACTATAAATACAACTATATATTTTGCTGAGCTCTCTTACCACTATACCATCAGCATTTGTGCATGTAATTAACATTCATTATGAAAGATAGCCAGAGGCCAACATTTTTTAAGCTAGTATATATTGTACCTTTTAAATATGTCATCATCTATGTAAAGAATCCTTATTTATTCCCCTGTTTTCTGACATTTAGTTTTAATTTTTATTCCTAGATAATGCTGTGGTGAATAATTTTGTTAATATTTTTTTCATTTTTATTATTTCCTTTGACTAGGTTCCTTAAGGCAAAATTATCGAATCAAAGGGTATCAACATTTTTATGACCCGTGATAAATATACTGAGATTTTAAATCCTTGTTTGCCAAAACTCTAGGCCTCTGCCAAGATTGAATAACAACATATGGATAAACTAAATAATGGGGAGATTGCTTGCAGAAATCACTAATTTTTCATATTTTAAATATTTGTGAGGATATTTATAAATATAACTAATCTTTATTTTGGATAGAATATTGTTCTAAGTGATTTACATATAATAACTCATTTAGTCCCTACAACGACCCTTTGGGATAGGTTTTACTACCCCTATTTTAGAGGCACAGCGAAGATTAAAACCTAGATACTGTGACACCAGCGTTCTTGCATTTAACCACTTTGCTAAACAGTTGGAGTATTCATGCTTCTTGTTCATTTTTCTTTTCATATACACTATCATATTACTACTACTATTAAGAATTATGTTCTGTGTGAACCTTCTAGGAAGTGTGCTTTGACTCTAAAGATCTGTGACTTCAAAAAAGTTGGAAACCCATTTATCTCAAGGACTGTATCCTGTTGGCAATAGGATTATTAATTTACATTACATATTTCTCCTTCCATTCCTTTGGGTTTTCTGTATTTGTTCTCTCATTTTTTCATCTCTCAGTACTTTGTCTTGTTGACATTTATCTCCAAAGTTTAAAGTTTCCATGTCATGCTGTTATTGAAAATTTATTTAGTATTACTCCTAATTACCACCATGAACACAGAGGCAGGCAGAATCAGCTTCCAGAAACTCAAGGAAAATTTTATCTACTATAATTTTTTTAAAAGATAGATGCAGACACAACTTTGATGTTATAATTACTTCTTTTGGGTTTCCAGCTATTTTTAAAACAAATTTACACCATTTCATGCTTGTGTGAAACCTCAAGGATAATGTTCAAGAGTTCCTCCAATTATTTTTCCAAAGCATAAGACCTACATCTTAATTGTTTTAATTAGCAAACCTATGAAAATTAATTAAAATTGGCATCATACTTCCAAAATTACATACCATTGAATACTGAACATAAAAATCTTAATTGAAACACTGAAAAGCTTGAAACCAACTTGTTTTAATTGTCTAATATGTTTGCTTGAGGAATAAAATAATGAAAACAGTGAGTAAAAAGATGATGCCTTTTTCAGGGAGTCTACAAGAAAGACCTTCTAAATTCGTGCTTCAAAAAGTAATAACGATGATGATGTGGCCAGTTTCTTTTTCACTCTACCAAGATACAGAATTTGCTTTCAGTAGAGGTGCCCACCCTGATGAGAGGGAAGCAATTCAGTTGCAGTGAGTCCCTGACAGCTTTGCATGGAGATGAAATGTGAGCAGCCTAAGGAAGTGGCATCAACTAGTGTCCAGGCAGAGAAAGGAAGGGAAAAGAAAGAGATGCAAATGGTCTGGCTGTCAGGAGAGTCAACTGTTGCTCCAGTAAGTGCCAGGAACTGGGTTAGAAGCCTTCCCAGAGGCTTTTTTTTTTTCCCTGAAAAAGAACAGGCCAAATTGTGTTTTTATTAACCTCATTTTACAGCTAATAAAATCAGATTAAAAGGGATTAAGTAATCTGTGAAAAGCCATACAGAATGAACATGGCAGGACATGTTCTCTTCACCATTTGCTCCTTCTCCCTTGGTGGATCATGTCTCCCCTTCAAGCTCTAATCCTAATTCTATTCCTGCTATGACCACTTCAAGGAGGGAGGCAGTTCATACATGACAAATCCACAGCTAACATCATACTCAACAGTGAAAAGCTGAAAGCCTTCCTTCTAAGATCAGGAACAAAACAAAGATGTCCACTCTGGCTACTTTTATTCTACATGGTTTTGGAAGTCCTAGCCACAGCAATCAGAGAAGAAAAGGAAATAAGAAAATAAAAGGAATCCAAATTGGAAAGGAAGAAGTAAAACTGTCATTGTGTGCAGATGACATGATACTATACATAGAAAATCTAACATTGCTATCAGAAAACTATTAGAGCTCATCAGTGAATTCAATAAAGAGGCAGGATACAAAGTCAATTTACAAAAATCTGTTTAATGTCTATATATTAATAACGCACTATAAGAAAGAGAAATTAAGGAAACAATCCACATACCGTTACATCAAAAAGAAGAAAATACCTAGGAATAAACCTACCCAAGAAAGCAAAAGAACTGTATTCCAAAAACTACTAGATGCTAATGAAAGAAATTAAAGATGACACAAACAGATGGAAAGATATACCACTCATCCTGGGACTGGAAGAATCAATATTTTAAAATGATCATACTACCCATAGCAATCTACAGATTCAAAGCAATCCCTATCAAGTTACCAATGACATTTTTCACAGAACTGGAACAAAAATTTTTTAATTTGCATAGAAACACAAAAGACCCCCATTAGCCAAAACAATTCTGAGAAAGATTAGAGCTGGGAGAATCAAGCTCCCTGACTTCAAACAATACTACAAATCTACGGTAATCAAAACAGTAAGATCCTGAAACAAAAACAGACACTAGATCAATGGAACAGAATAGAAAGCTCAGAAATAGGTGGGACTATAAACTAATACAGCCACTATGGAAAACAGTATGATTTTAGTTTCTTAAAACTAAAAATAGAACTACTATATGACCCAGCAATCCCACTACTGAGCCTATACCCAGCCTAAAACCATAATTTAAAAAGATACATGCACTGCAATGTTCACAGCAGCACTATTTACAATAGCCAGGACATGGAACCTACCTAAATGTCCATCAACAGAGGAACAGATAATGAAGGTGTGGTACGTATATACACGGCAACATTGTGTATATGCATGTTAGTCACTCAGTAGTGTCCAACTCTTTGTGACCCCATGGACTATACAGCCTGCCATGCTCCTCTGACCATGGAATTTTCCAGACAAGAACACTGGAGTGAGTAGCCATTCTCTTCTCCAGGGGATCTTCCTGACCCAGGGATCAAACCCAGGTATCCTGCATTCAGGCAGATTCTTCACCATCTGAGCCACCAGGGAAGCCCAAAGGAATATTACTCAACCATAAAAAGGAACAAAATTGTATCATTTGTAGAGATGTGGATGGATCTAGAGAGTGTCATACAGAGTGAAATAAGTCAGAAAGAGAAAAACAAATATTGTATATTAATACAGATAGGTGTAATAAAAAAAAAAAAGGTCAGATGATACGATGTACAAAGTTGAAACAGAGACACAGACGTAGAGAACAAATGTATGGATACCAAGGGGGAAAGGGAGCAGGAGGAACTGGATACTGGGATTGACACATATACACTATTGATACTGCGTATATAGTAGATAACTAATGAGAAATACTGTATAGTACAGGGAACTCTACTTAATGCAGCTTGGTGACCTGAATAGAAAGGAAGTCCAAAAGGGAGGGTACATACATATAAGTATGGCTGATTCATTTTGCTATACAATAGAAATGAACATGGGCTTCCCTGGTGGCGTAGATGGTAAAGAATCTGCCTGCAATGCAGGAGACCAGGGCTGGACCCCCTGGGTCAGGAAGATCCCCTGGAGTAGGAAATGGCAACCCACTCCAGTGTTCTTGCCTGGAGAATTCCATGGACAGAGGAGCCTGGCAAGCTACAGACCATGGGGTTGCAAAGAGTCGGACACAACTGGGCAACTAACACTTTCACTTTTCAGAAACTAACACAACATTGTAAAGCAACTATATTCCAATTAAAATTAATTAAAAAAAAGAAAGCTCAGAAATAAACCCATACATTTACAGTCAATTAACCTATGACAAAGAAGGCAAGAACACACAATGCAGAAAAGATTCTGTCTTCAATAAGTCACGTTGGGAGAACTAGACAGCTACGTGTAAAAGAATTAAATTAGAACATTCTCTAACACTATATACAAAAATAAACTCAAGGTGTATTAAAGACCCAAATGTAAGACCAGATATTATAAAACCCCTAGAGGAAATCATAGGCAGAACACTCTGACATAAAGTGCTGTAGTATTTTTTTTGCATCCATTGCCTACAGTAATAAAAACAAAAGCAAAAATAAATGAATGGGACCTAATTAAACTTAGCTTTTGCACAGCAAAGGAAACCATAAACAAAACAAAAATCTATGGAATGGGAGAAAATATTTGCAAATTATGTGACAGATGAGGGATTAATTTCCAAAAACACAAACTGCTTATACAGCTTGATATTTAAAAAAAAACCCTAAAACAAAAACAACCCAACAGAAAAATGACCAGAAGACCTAAATAAACATTTACCCAAAGAAGACATACAGATGGTTATCAGGCACATGAAATGATACTTCACATCACCAATTATTAGAGAAATGCAAATTAAAATGAGGTATCACCTCACACTGGTCAGAATGGCCATCATCGTGAAGTGTACAAATAATAAGTGCTAGAGAGGGTACAGAGAAAAAAAAACATTCTTACACGTTGGTGGGAATGTAAACCAGTGTAGCCACTATGGATAACAGTATAGAGGTTCCTTTACAAACTAAAAATAGAGTTACCATAGTATTCATCAATCTCATTCCTCAGTGTAAATCCAGAAAAGATGAAAACTCTCATTCAAAAAGATACATGCACCCTGTGTTCATAGCACCATGATTTCCAATAGCCAATAGCTGGAAGCAACCTAGATGTCCATCAATAGATGAATGGATAAAGAAGATATGATATATATGTGGATTATTATCCAGCCATAAAAAAGAATGAAATAACATCATTTACAGCAACATAGATGGACATACAGATTATCATACTTCATGAAGTCAAAGACAAACATTATATCACTTACATGTGGAATCTAAAAAGATGATACAAATGAACTTGCATACAAAACAGAAATAGACTCACAGATACAGAAAACAAGTTTATGGTTTACCAAAGGGGAGAAAGGAATTTGGGATTAGCAGATACACACAACTATATATAAAATAGATTAAAAAATAAGGATTTACTGCATGGCACAGGGAACTGTATTCAATATCTTGTAATAACCAATAAAGTGATAGCATCAGCAACTCGATGGACATGAGTTTGAGCAAGCTCCAAGAGTTGGTGATGGACAGGAAAGCCTGGTGTGCTGCAGTCCATGGGGTCACAAAGAGTTGGACACGACTGAGTGACTGAACTGACTGACTGAATAACCTATAATGGACAAGAATATGAAAAAGTAAATATGTGTATATATATCTGAATCACTTTACTGTACACCTGAAACATTACAAATCAAGTAGACCTCAAATAAAATATTGCATCCAAATAAAATAAAAATTGGTGATCTGAATATAATAAACTAAAACTGCTTTGAAAAGAAAACATTTTCTTAAGAGTTAATACTTATCTGTGCAACTTGGATGATTCCTCAAACATATTTTCAGTAGTCACTTTTATAAAAAATCACTACTCCTGTATTTTTGCCACTATCACTTTTATTCAAGAAGTACAAATACATCTTTCCACATTCTTCTCATTTTATTTGATGTTTCAGAAGTATGCACTTCCTCCTGTTATGCATGTGTTATGTAGTTTATTTGTAATAAACCTTTCTTATTGCATGCAAAGACATGCAAAATAAAGAAAATGGCAATATTTGCACTTTGCCCGTTTGGTTTGGAAAGTTTCCTCGCCGTATCAGTTTTCATACTTATTATTCTTCAAACATAATGGGTGCATATTCTTGGATTTTTCTCTGGATTCTCCAGAGAGCTAATAGTACATTTAGAACACTTTTCACCACAAACATGTGCATCTGTACCATGTATGCTACAGTAATAGATTTTCATCAGTGATACAAGATCATATTTATAATTTGATTTTGGAGTTCTTAAAAAACTCTCCATGGAACCCTTGGTTCCAGAAAACACTATGAAAACCATAGTAATAGGAAATGGATAGTCATTAAAGGTGAGAGACACTAACAGATCTGCATTTTATAATAACATCTCTGGTCATAAAATGGAGACGCTTAAAGAGGGAATAGATTATTAGAACCTGAGAGATCTATTAGAAGCTTACTCTAAGTCACAATGGAGGGCTGAACTTCAAATTAAGAATTAGAAAAGATGTGATATTTGAAAAGTAAAATTTTAAAAATTAGACAATTATCAGTTATCAGAATTGAGAAATAAGAGATCATTGATAGCCTCCTGCTTTGGAGTTCACCATAATTAAGTGTGGTAAAGACAGAACAGGATGTTGAAGACAGGGGAACATGTTTTTGTTGTTTCACAGTGAAGCAAATCAAGAATCAGATTGATTTAAAATACTACGCAGCTGAGGTACTAAATCTTCAGTGGACAGCTAAATACAGATCTAGAATTCAAGAGAAAGACTTGGGCTGCCTTTGAATTTGATAACCAATTTGATAAAGCCATGGGAGTGATAGGCAAGGAGAAAGTGCAGACTGAGTTGAGAAGATGGTTAAGGGCCAATTCTGAAGACCGTGGACCATTATGGAGAGTGTGGGGAAAGAGCTACTGAAAAGTTAAGTTACTCTAAGTCAAGCAGGCAAGAGTTAACATTATAGAAGTATGCAAACTAGAAATGTGGAAGTAAGGAGAAAGCCAGTGCTAAGCCTCTGAGAAATGCATTTTTTTCTCAATCCTTTTTTTCCTCTTCTAAATCTCTGTGCACCTTTACCCTCTGCTATCTCTTACTCAAAAAAGAAAAAAAAGAAATTAAAGCCTTAGTGAATGATTTTACTCCTACTTCAAAAAGAAGCTTGGTGCCATCCGGTATGACCTATTTATTACACACTCTTTACCTTCACAAACCATTTTTCCATATAAATCCTTCTATGTTTCTTTTCTTTTTCCACTCCTAAGGCAACTCTGAGTCCTCTTACTTCTTTTCTACTCCTCACTTTATTCTGTGTTCTCATGATAGATCTTCTTCCCACTTCAACAAATACAGTCTCCTCAAGGCTTCTTTATTTTTCTGGGCTCCAAAATCACTGCAGATGGTGACTGCAGCCATGAAATTAAAAGACGCTTACTCCTTGGAAGGAAAGTTATGACCAACCTAGACAGCATATTAAAAAGCAGAGACATTACTTTGCCAACAAATGTCTGTCTAGTCAAGGCTATGGTTTTTCCAGTGGTCATGTATGGATGTGAGAGTTGGACTATAAAGAAAGCTGAACGCCGAAGAATTGATGCTTTTGAACTGTGGTGTTGGAGAAGACTCTTGAGAGTCCCCTTGGACTGCAAGGAGGTCCAATCAGTCCATCCTAAAGGAGATCAGTCCTGGGTGTTCAATGGAAGGACTGGAAGCTGAAACTCCAATACTTTGGCCACCTGATGTGGAGAGCTGGCTCATTTGAATAGACTCTGATGCTGCAAAAGATTGAGGGCAGGAGGAGAAGGGGACAACAGAGGATGAGATGGCTGGATGGCACCACCAACTTGATGGACATGGGTTTGGGTGGACTCTGGGAGTTGGTGATGGACAGGGAGGCCTGGCATGCTGTGGTTCATGGGGCCGCAAAGAGTCAGACACGACAACTGAGCGACTGAACTGAACTGAAGGCTTCTTCCTTTAGTTCTTAAAATATGAAAACTTCTTCCCTAACACTGGCTTCTTGGAGGCTGCTGCTCCCAATAACTGCCCTCTTTCCTCCTTTCCCAACCAGTGTTGAAAAAATATTTTTTATACCTACTGCACCTCATTCTTCTCCTCCCATTCTCTTCTGAATCTCCATAGTCTGACTTTTTCCTCCACCCCAGTATTAAATTCCTTGGTCAAAGGTTAGCAATGACTTTCTTCCAGCCAACTCTTTTGTCCTTTTCTTAGATCAGCCTAATCAATTGCCTGCCTCATCTGACATTGCTGATTGGTCAGCCTGTCTTCGAAGCCACTGGGGTGTCCATGGTCTCGACCTGCCTCTGTGCCAGGTCTCTCCTCTAGCAGTGTTTCTTCCTCCTCCTAACTCAATTTGTGGGTATTCCCTGAGTTGCAAACCTTGTTGTTATTTCCTCACTGTACATGCAATGTTCCTTCAGACCATTCATCCATTCTGCTAGTTTCCACTGCCATTTCTATTCCAGTGGCTCTCAAGCCCGTATCTCCTGTCTTGACAGAAAGATTACGTTGGTACTCCCATCTCTCTCGAGCCATCTGTGAATTAAAAGTGAAGACAGTAGGCTGAAGACAGAGGATGCAGCTGATCGAGGGCAATACTTTGAGAATCACTAGCTTAGAACAATGATTCTCAAAACTTGGCTTCACTTTAGAATCACTAGGATAGCTTTTTAAAAACTCTGAATGCCCAATTCTTTCGACTGAAGCGACTTAGCAGAGAGTCGGACACGACTGAAGCGACTTAGCAGCAGCAGCCCAATTCTTTCAACCATCACTCACGTGTTTTCCAGAGTCCAACCCACCTGAGTTAATATTACTTGTCAACCTCTGATTTGAAGTATCCTTCTCAAAACTGAGGACCCAAAAATAAGTATGACCCTCCAGAGGTTCACCCAGTGTAAGCAGGATACAGGAAGGCTGCTCCTTGCTGGTGTTACGGCACCACTCAGTACCTGTCAGCAAGCAGAGGATCACCTCTGTTAACCAGGTCCCTGTTTCCCTTACACCACAAATGATGCCCAAGAACCAAACAGAAGAAAGGAAAGAGTTAGCCGCTCAGTCCTGTCCAACTCTTTTTGACCCTATGGACTGTAGGCCACCAGGCTCCTATGTCCATGGAATTCTCCAGGCAGGAATACTGGAATGGGTAGCCATTCCCTTCTCCAGGGGATCTTCCTGACCCAGGGATCAAACCCAGGTCTCCTGTATTGCAAGCAGATTCTTTAACCACCAAACCTACGTTGTATCATATAATTCTACTTTTCTTGATTCACACACACACACATATACACACACAAAAAAAGAGAGAGAGAAGTATCATAGATTTTAAAACCAAGGTGTATGTAACATGGCAAAAGCAGAGTCCGAGAGAGGTTATTCCAACAGTGATGTTGTGGGTTAAGATGGAAGATCAGATCATCTTCAAAGCAGTTCTATTAATGCTTGTATGACCTGCTATAGACTAGACTAGTACATAGGTCTTTGGAGAGCAAGTGTAAAGATATAAAAGTGATGTTTCATGAATTTTATCTGGGATATTTTGAATAATAATATCACTGCTATAGCAAGTACAGCAAAGGTAACAGGGAAGACATTAATTTGTTTAAGTAAACAAAACTTATTTAGTGCTGTCAGTATGCCAGTATCGAGTGACAGTATCTAATGCTCTCACATACATATATTTATAGAATATGTGGGGCTCCTAGGTGATGCAATGGTAAAGAATTCACCTGCCAATGCAGGAGACGCAAGAAACAAGAGTTCAATCTCTGGGTCAGGAAGATCCCCTGGAAAAGGAAATGGCAACCCTCTCCAGTATTCTTGCCTGGAAAATACTATGGACAGAGGAGCCTAACATTGAGAGAGAAAAAGCTGCGAACACTGTCAAGTCATTCTACACAATAAAACTGTAGTTCAGTTTATGCTGTGACATTCAATAAAACAAATTCTATGGACTTAGGACATCAAGGCGAAATAGTGAGAAGTCATGTTTCTTGTCTGTTTGGGTGTGTTTTTTCACTTTTAAACAAGATCTTATAGAGGGATGGGAGTGGAATAAGAGAGTAAATCAGTTCAATCTTTCATAGCATATTTACATCACCAAAAATAATAATAATAACTTTAATTCTACAGGAATAGAAAAAATGTTTGAATATCCATCTTTGACAAGATTCAGGACTTTGATGTGAGGAAAAAAAATTGACATTTAAGTTTAGATTTGGTGGTGGAATTTAAACCTCATGGCCATCAACATATCATAACGAATGTGACACTTGCATAATAGCACTTGTTTGAGCACTTTTAGAAAGAGCAGGGGGAGTCTTTGCAGTGCAGTAAAGGAGTTTAAATTTTTAAGGATGTTATCTTTTCAATGAGAAACAACACCTACTCAAAATAAGTTGGAGATTCATGTTCAGAATCTATGTTGTCAGTCTGATGTTCAGGAATGGTTACAGAAGGAAAGAGAATCTCAAGGTCACTGGGAATGATCGTTAGAGTATTCTTATAGGGCTTATCTGTGCTCACATGCCTAATTTTTTTCCAAGTGCAAAGAATGGCCACTTGCTTGAGACAGGCCCAGTGCCATCCTTTATTCAAGTTCCTTTATACTCCTCTTTTTAAAGAAGCTGTCAAGTTCTTTTTTTGCAGCTGACAGAAAAGGCCAAATCTGTGGTACAGGAAAGGAGGCGCAAAAAGAAACTTTTTTGTGTTGATGTTTTACTAAGTGAGCTAAGGAGAATTTTAGAATCATGTAATTTACTCTGGAGGCATTTACTGTACATAGCTATAGTGATGGTAATTTCTTTCATTGTTGAAGTGAAAAGATAACCATCAATCAGTTGTCAATTGGTCAATTGCAGAAGTGATGAAAAGAAACTGGTAGGAACAATCACTTCTGTGGCTACCTAGACCATTTGCAGGCTTAAGAAAAGTATGGGAACTGGATTGCATCTTAAAAAGGGATTGGACCAGATTTCTAAAAGGTTAATAGGCATAACTTCCTCGCATAGAATGGCTTTGCAGTTAAACATGATCAGGAAATGCATTTAAAAACAATGAACAATTTAAATGACATGGGGTCAAAAAAGTTTAAAAAAATGTATTAAACTAGATATCAGGAAAGTAAGCCCCCAAATTTTGGAGTTCAGTGTGTTCTTAATGGAGGAAATAAATATAGTATATTAATAATCCAACACAAGTATTTTAATACAAATTAATGAAAATTATTTTGTACTCAGCCCTTAGCATCAATATGGGTTCTTTGAAATGAACTTTCCAGGTATTTATCATAAGAAATTGAAAGTCCAAGTTAATTTTAAACACTGTTATTAAGCAAATTTCTACAAATATTTTAATGTTTTAAACCTATGGAAGCTCATATAAAGGTTAAGATAGATTTAAAAATCATTAACTTGCATAAAAGGCAAATGGCACTTGGGATTTAGTGTTACAAGCAAGACTTCATTTTAATTTATCCTATTTACCTAAGAATAGCAATGTTACTGATTTATTCTGAAAGAGCTTCCCCCACACACAGTGATTTTTTTTTTTTTTACTGTGGTAGGTAATAAAAAGGATTACAGGCCCCCAGAAGGATGAGATATCATCAGTTTGTAATCCAGCCCATGGTTTCCTAGATACCGTATTGTCTATTCTGTTCCGCTATGTGAAAAATGTTGAATATCAACAATGGGTTTCAGTGCTGTATTGTTGAGTTTTGTATGAACTAATCTAGCTTCACTAAGGAAAAAAAAAAAAAAGAAAGAAAGAAAAGAAAAGAAAGAAAGAAGAAAAAAAGAGGAAAAAAAAAGAACCACAGCTTTGGACAAAAGTCTATAGCCAGTGCATTTGAAACTCCCCTTGCACAAGGGCTGACTGTAGCTGGAGAAAGACAGTTTACTCATTTGCTCTCTCCTTTCATACAGTTAGCTGGCCCTCTTCTCAGGTGTAGATCACCTATTATCATTTCACCTGTTTTGATTCTCTGATGAGGCAAGTCCCAGGACTTATCAGCAGGGATAGGCCTCATTGCCAAGACAGCTCTGTTCAGTATTTGGAAGGTAAGCCATTTGCGCAACTTCTCTGCTGTAGTGTGCTGGCCTAGCTCTAGAACTTTTGCAGCATATCACTTATTTTTAACTTTCACTTTTTTCTTCTCTTTTCTTCTTTTGGAGAAAGAAAGCCTGACAGGTTTCTCCGGGAAAGTGACCATCCATGGAATGAATGAAATGTTCCCTTTCTATTCCTGTAAGTAATTGACTTGTAACTAAAAATTGAACTGGCTGCTATGTCAACTGCAATGTGAGCTGCTGCTGGCACAGGTGTTGCTTACTCTTTAGCCTGGAAAGAAAGGGGGCTTAACCTGTGATTAAATTTCAAGTCAATTGACCTCAACAAGATAGTACATAATTCTCACTTGCCTACTGAATGGCCTGAGTCTCATTTTGACCCTGATTCTGGCACCTGCTTTTTTAATGTTTGGTGTAGCTAAAGCTAGAGGTTGCTCTTTTGGTTACAAATAAAGTGGGAGGAGAACAGTTCTAAGCAAATAACAAATGATGGTCAGCCGATTAAGTCTTTAATCCAGTGCTCAATGTGTTCTATTTCTTTAATGAATTAACTGCAAGTCATGTAAATTATTATTCAAACTTTTGTTTTAAAAAGTATGGGTTCATGTATTTTACTTTATTACTAAACCATTTTATTACTAAAGACATACAGTAAATCCAAATCAGAGAATTACAAACAAGCAAAAGAGGTGAGAATTATGATGCTTTCAAATCCTTAAGTTTGATTACGTAACCTATCACAGGCTCTCTAAATAAGACTTGCACTTTAATGATTTTTTTAGCCCTAGGAATTAAATAGCAGCATTGTTTTTCCTAGAATTACCACAGTTATCCAAGTAGGAGAGGAGCGAGTTTCTGTAAATAAACAAAAGACTGTTGAACTTTAGCAAAATGACCCTATTTGAGTTCTTGGAGAAAAACCTCTATTTCCAAAAAGCAAAATAAAAATTAATGACATCTAAAATTACCATTTACACATGAAGCTATTCTCTATTTTTTGCAAAATGGTTGCACGCTAAGAACTGGTCTGTAAGAGGAGAACAGCCTGGACTGTTGTTTTTTCTTCCTCATTTCCTTTTTAACCTGAGAATTAGAAGAAAGTGCTGATGATGCTTGCTTAACCCTGCTTTTAGTGCCAGGCTGTGACCAGCTCTCTGTGAAACCATTTCTGACCCTCTGCTTGCAGTGTTGAGCCTGAATTTTTCCCCTTCCTTGCCCATCACTGTCAGTCAATTATAGGATTGAACTGAACCAGAAAATCTGGTACAGTCTGGTAATTAGTACAAAGGGTTTCCAGTCTAGTGTAAAGATGGGGATGCAAGAGCCCCAGCAGTCACAGAAATCGTTTTGATTGGCCGTGGACATTGCCTTTTAGTGCTGCTCGGTGACTTCCTAAAGATACTGCCTCCTACCCTACAGGTCTTCTCCTTTAAGTACATTATGGACCTTTTTTAAAGTCGAGTGTCTGTGTATGTGTGTGTGTTTCTTTTTTTAGATCCAACTTCTCCCATTTTTAGTCTGTCATTTTTGCCTATCAAACAGACACATTTTGACTTGCCCAACAAAGAACCAAGTTATCAACACTCACAGAAACTGACATTTTTAATTCAGGCTTCATTATGTCTTTGAATTATGACAGTGAAGTACAAAGACATTTTAAGAGTTTTTTCATTATTTTTTTTAAATCCAGCATTGGGATGTTTATCTTTCTTTAGTATTCATATTTCCTTTTCTACTTTTATTCTCAGTAATATATAATTAGCATTATCAAAACCATCAGCTATTATCCTTTATGACTTTTGACCTTTATTTTTTTAATATGTGTCAACCTAGAACACTCTCTAAAATAAGTAAAAACGCTTTCAGAGATTTTAATGAAATATTTTAGGGTTATAAAAACAATGAAATAATTTAAAACATGAATCTCTTTTAAATATCAATGTTACATGATAAATAACATTATATGATAAAATTATAGTGACACAATAAATTTCAGAAAAAAATTATTTTGTAAAACAAACTTGTATTTGATGGTAAGTAAAATTTTATAATCTATATTTCATCACATCTTTAAACTACTACCATGGAGTTCTTGGCTTAATATCAATGCTATGTTTAGGTAAATCATATATTTTTTTGCAGAAGCAAACATCCTCTTTGATTATAAATGAGAAAAACTCATTAGTCACATATTAAATGCAGCAAAAGTGTTTGGTAGCTTGTCAGTGTAAACAAATGCCTGCCTTCAAAAGATAGATATATGTATATGTAAGGGCAAATTTAATGTCTGACACCTTGTTGCAAAAGCAACAGTCCCTAATATAACAGAAGCAAAAGAAAAAAACAAGGTTTTTCATTTCCAAGAATGCTATCCTTAGCACAATCTGCATCAAGATTTTATTCATGATGCATGTGTGCTGTGAATCTTCTAAAGGCCCATTTACTTACCCACATCTTAATGTAGTTTTAAATATCTGTTTTATCCTACATACAATCTTAACAAAAGTAGTTATGTGACCATGTCTGGTACTGATTTTTACATGTCTGGCTTTGCTATTAAATTTCAAGAAGGTTAATATTGCTTTTGTAACCCCTGTCACAAGTAACGTATTTTCCCAGTAAACATGTCATAATTTTAAAGGCTGTTCAAGAAGCAGTACTTCTGTTGAAATAGTTTTGCATTCATTTTTCTATTTTTTTAACCATAATATAGTGTATGCTTTGAAAAGAATACGCATATTTATGTAATTAACACTTTTTGTTTTTAGTAAAACCTTGCTCATTAAAAATAAGAGAGTCTTAGAAACCATACAAATGGGCAACTTCTCAGTGACAATATTTGCATTCAAATTTAATCCACCATCATGTTGGTATCTTGAAATGTATCCATAAAATGACTGAGGGAAGGATACATTCTGGTAATATTTTTCTTATTTTTTAATCTAAAATATATGTTGAAATTCAAAAGGTGCTTGCCACATGTGGTATGGCAGTATTCTACATTCTGTAATAGCTAAATGCTGTGTGAGTCTGTATAACATTACAGGGGTTCACAGGCTTTAATATGGACACAAATATTCTTTTCTGCTTCAGTCTTACTTCAAGTGGTAGGAAAAAGGCTTGGGTAAAACTAAAGATTATCTAACATCATGATTTTCAAACTATGTTCCCTTGAGCTCTCGGGCTCTCTGGGGATACTTAGGGCCATGGAGGAAGGGAGGCCAAGTAGCCTCTTACCTCTTGCCTTTATCTGCTGTGACTATTAGAGTTCCATGTAAGATGGGATAACCATGCTGGAAGGAAGAAGTAAATATCTTATGGATAAAGAAACGTTATCCATAAGATAACCAGGGTTTACTTAATGTACCACTCCAAGTCAGTAACAATATCAATTTTTTGGTGCAATTTCTTGTGCCTTAGTCTTAAACTCACTCTACTAAACCACAATAAACTTTCCCTACACATCTACAGATCTTTTTGCATAGTCATCCTAAACAATATTACTAAAAACACACACTAAGAGATCCATAAGTCAATGTTCAAAACCAAGATACTTACTGAGAATACAGCATCCAGATATGTAATACAACTGAGTAAAGGTTGTAGCCCCAAATCATGCCCTTTATTTGGCAATAACATTAAATTTTTGGTTCATTATTATAGCCCTTAGGTAAAATACTGATTCATCTATTTTTAGTAAAGTAATATTTGGGGAGTATTTTTAAACTTTTAATTGTGATTTAAAAAAACAGAACATAAAATTAACCATCTTAACTATTTTTATGTGTAAAATTCAGTACTGTTAATTGTATTCACATTTTGTGCTTAAGGGTATTGTGTACAGTGAAAGAAATTAGAACTTAAATTCAAAAGATAATTAAAGAAAGTAAAGCTGAATGAAGATGCTACTTTTCCCAAACTGTGTTTTATGGAATAGTCTTTCTATAAGATGTGCCAAGTAAAAGAGGAACATAGTCAAATAATCTTTAAAATGTAGCATGTTATATCCTGCTCTAAGAAATTTACAGTGACAATTTGGACCTGAAAAGCTCTGAGAAATCATATTGTAAATATCTCTTTGAACTTTGTATAATATAGAGTATCCTAAACAATTTTTTTCATAGACTTTCCTCACCTATTTTGCATTTTAAAAATCTATCTATTCTTCAGAGCTAACGTTTTGTTAAATACGTTTTGGGAAATTCTCTATAGAACTTTTGCAGATTAAAGAAAATAAAATTAAAGAAAACATAATGTTTATGTTATTTATGTTAACTGGTTCTGTATTTACCCATCCTTTATCCTCAATTTTTTGGACAGGATATTAATAGACATCCCATTAATTCAATCACTCAACAAATATGTAGGCACAATCCTAAATGCCAGGAGTATAGTAGTGAGGAAATCAATTGGGGCCCATGATCTTACAGAGCTTCAGGAAAAAAAATCACCCCAAGTGCTCTAGTGTCTAAAAAAGAAAAGGAAACAGAAGAAGCACAAGCAATTTTAGCTCTCTCTGGCACTCACATCTGGTTATTTTTGTTTTCCCTAATTCTAAAATGAGAGAAGAGGGAAAGGAAAAAAGAAAAGCAGAATATCAATCTGTTTACAATCTGTTCTTTGAATAGAGATATGCCATATTCTCCTGAGGTCTACTTATGCATCAATTAGATCTATGATAATTCTCTAATAATCCAAAGATGGGCTTCCATTGTTTATAACAAGGGAGATGGGTAGGAATGGAAAGAAAGAAAAGAAAGCAAAGGAGGAAGGAGGGAAGAACTGCCGAAAGGAAGGGAGGGAAGAGGATGGGGGGAGAAAGAAAATGCAACACAGTGTTTTCTGCTCTTTCCTCCTATTGTAACTGCTTAGTTATTAATGTTACCTTCTATATAAGATAATTCTTTTTCAAGTGTAAGCTAAAGACCTTGCTTGTTCAACAACAGGCTGCATGTCATCACTGTCTTTCTAATAATTCAGGAATATCCCTCCATCAGATTCAAGCCCTACTTCTGTTAGGAAATATTTTCTTTAATTAACTCTACTAGCTCAGGCTCTGACCTCTATACTGGGGAATCTGTGTCTTCATCTGAGCAGATGTCTCCTAAGCAAAGGAAAAGACAGGCCCGTGGGTTCAGCTAGTACATGATTCTCTAGAACTATCCCAGCCCAAGAATGCCTACACAAAAATGTTAGACATAGTCCTACCAAAAGATGTTCTTGAAAGGTTTAGGAAGAGCCTTGCCTTCTTACTGGATGGTTTCCTCAGGTCTGTTTTCTTGAGTAGAAGTCAATGACCTGAGGGGTAGCTCCTGTATATGCTACTTGAAAGTAAATATTGTAGATTACTGGTCTTTGATCATAGAAATTTAGGAAGAAGGAAAGGCTGCAAAATTTATAAGAGAAAAATAAAAAAGCTTACAACTAAGAGAGAAAAAAGGAAGACCTATGGTTTATTGGCTACATTTGCCATCACTGATGTGCCACAGGTGATTCTGTAAATTGGTTCTGAGCTGCATTCTCTAGGAAATCACAACTTTATTTTGTTCTTTCCCTCCAACTCCTCCCAGCAATTCCTTCAATGGAAATAATGTGAGATAATATCATTGTCAGAATACTATGAGGAAAGGACTTAGTAAAGACTTTGGGATTTTCAAGTTTAAAATTAAGAGCTGTGTTAGTCTGGTTTCTTGTTCTAGTTAGCTGGGAATCAATTTTCTAATTCATTCTCCTCTCTGTCATTTGCCTGTTGATAATATGCTAGGCCACTGCACTATTTGTCCTGTTTCATTCCTTTTAATTAACTTTTAAAAATCAATTATGATTACTTGCATGGATTTCTATTCTCTCTTCTCATCAAATTTGTTTGGCTTATTTTTTATTTACACACCACTACCCACTGCTGTGAATTAACAATAACAAAAAATCTGCACTCCTCCCTTCTACCTCTTGAACTGGAGAAACAGTTAGCTAATAAGAGGCTAAATGAGCCTTAGAGTATAGAGAAGCAGGAATCCTTAAATTATTTAAATTGAAAAATGGCTGGTTTTACAATCAGAAAAACTCAAGTGGACTGTAAGCCCTACTTGATTGTCCCCCCCTTATCTGGATGATCTTGTAATGACAGCTGGAGTTATCTACCATCAGCATCACTGTCCACAAAAGCGTCTCCTCTCTCTGCTCCACTCTGCAGCAGCCCTGGGGAGCTGGAGTTGTTTCAGGGGAGAGGGTCCTAGAGGACTGGAAACTGTATTAAAATGCAAAGCTGTCTCTAGTGACAATAAAAGCTCAGTAAACAGTGACAGATCTTTAGACTAGAAAACTGAGATTTCATACAGTGCCACCAATAGCCTAGGGTCAGTGTAAAATAAAAAGCAATGTGAAATAAAGAGCAGAGTAAAATAAAGACTAAGAGCTGGAAGGAAAGGAAAATACCATGTTTCAATGTTAGCAGTGCAACAAATGCCGTGTGTCAGACCAGGCCTTGCAGATTTCTGTCTCAGGAAGCAACCCAGTCAAATGTATTGTGGGAAGTCAGGATAGTGTCTGCTTTGAAAGATTAGGGAAGTACCCCCCAAACATTCCTGATTTTCTCTCCATAAGCAAGTTTTTCTTGAGCTGTATCCATGAATTTTCTGAAACTTTTTGTTGCTAATAGTATTAGTAGTAATAAGATGGTAACAGCAATCTATCACACTTTTTGAAAGTCCTTCACTTCATTTGCCATACTGCCACAAGGAATCAAATCTTCAACATATATTTTATGTTACTTGCCCAATTTAATCGATTGCATTATAAAATAAAATCAAATTTATTTGACATTGTGTCCATTTAACTCAAAGGACTCCACATAATATTACTCACTAATAAGTTGAGAAGCTGAAAACTAAGATGCCAAAGTATAATTAAGTCATTTGTTACAAACAAGGAAAATTAAAAACATGATTCAAATGATTTCAATTTGAGAATGCTAAGCTTTTCAAAAATCCCTCTATCTTGCATTCAAATTCCTTACTAGAAAAAAAATTAAGCACAAAAGTAATAAATAATACTTTAAATAGCTCAGTACTCATAAAAATCAAAGTACTCATAAAAATCAAAGTTCCCTGTGATTTGAAAACTTTCTCAGGAGAGATTTATTAATATTATCATCACCACCATGACAACCACCTACAGCCACTTATTGAGTGCTTACCATATTTCTCCCCAGCCCTTCTTTCTCCTCCAAGCCTCATGTTTAAGCTCATTTTCCCTTCTGCTCAGGAACCCTGAAAAGCAAAAAAAAAGCAAAAAACAACAACAACAAAGTGTTGATCTAAATTACCTAACTGACAATTTCTCTCTTTATTCAACTAGCAAGTTCAGCTAACAAATGAAAAAGCTGAACGGAGTACCCCATTCCTTCATGTTCAGCAGAAAATATTAAAATTACTGGTCAGATCACAATTACTCAAATTATCAGAGGAACCCCCTAAGTATGTAATACTTTTGTCCTTATTTTTCCTAAAAATATTTTGTTTACATTTGACCTGTTTATATACTGATTTTTGTGATGATAAAGCCTGGTAGAGTTACTTAAGATGTTTTTTCCATTTTCAGTTCAAAGATGCCTTAAGGTGTGACCTTGTACACCAGCTTCCTTCCCCAATGTAAGAAAACAAGATCCTCTCTGTCCCCAAAAACAAGACTGGGCACTGGAACACAGAGAGGCCCCTTTGTCCAGCTCCCTCCACCACCCCCATTAATATGCACTGCTGCAAATGAGGCCCAGTGAGGAACGCTTTTGACTTAGGAGATTGGATTTTTTGCAAAACCCCAATCTTTGTTCCACAAGGACACATGTCAAATGACAGTCCCCCATAGTAATTGTAACTCCACCATGTTCTCCCATTCAGGATACTGTTCTGGTGTGCAAGTGAGTGAAAACAACGCTGTTACAAGGATAACCTTGAGTTTTCTGGAATTAATTCTTAAACCCGAAAACTTATCATTTCACGTTTCTTGTAACATATCTCAATTACAGCAGATCATGACACACACACCAAAGTCTTGTGGACAGTGGGGCTGAAAATACCCATTTAGCACAACTAACAGCCAAACAAGAAGAGCTAATAAATGAGGAGATCCTTTGATCCCTAGAGCTAACCAGAGATGCGAGAGAGCACTCTGAACTACCACTGCCTCTTAAGAAACTTTCTGTAAATGATAGGATCAAATCCTACTGCTCTGCTCCTTCCAGCCTGGTACCTTTCATACCAAGTTGGCTCAACAGCCTTAATTTTATGAGGCGGGGCAGGACAGAGGGTGTTTACATTAAACTAGATTTTAAATAACTGTGTGTGTGTGTGTGTGTGTGTGTGTGTGTGTGTGTTGCTTAGTTGCTCAGTCGTGTCTGACTCTTTTCGATCCCATGGACAGTAGCTCACTAGGCTCCTCTGTCCATAGAATTCTCCAGGCAAGAATACTGGAGTGGGTTGCCATTTACTTTTACAGCAAATAACCTTAAGATACCAAAATATTCTTAATAGTATGAAATTAATTCTATGCCCTGTGACTCAATTTCTTTTTATTAACTGCATTTTTGGCATGGGTTAACTTGGACTTTACATTGAAAAACAAAATTAATTTTGAAATTTTCAGTGCTCAAAAGTGCAATGACTTTCTGGAGAGCTTTTAAAAAGACAATTAAAATCAGACTCTCTGAGAATGGGACCAAGTCATCGGTAGTTTTTAAAGCTCCACAGATGATTCCAAGGTGTAACCAAGATTAAGACCCACTGGTCTAAGGAGGGGGAAAAGGGCAGGAGAGGGAAGTTAGTACAGGGCAATATTGAGAAACTGTGGTCATGCAATTATAATTGGTGTTATTTAGATTTGTCAACCTGATATTCTTAAAGCTGCCAATGACATTGGAGAGATGGGCCTAAGATGTTCCCCAACGGCAATCATTTGCTGTCTCCCTGTGCCTCTATCCTTGGAGCCTCATATCCCTGGGAGCCAGGGCAAAAAGAAGTGCTGACTTCTGCATAGCTGCAGAATTCTCTTAAAATAGATTCATTAAAATCTTTCTCTACTTCTTTCTCTTTAGAGGCAGGTAGAAGTAGATAGTCCTATACCTACTACAGACTTCCTCAGAATACACAGATTCAGACTAGAGTGAAAAATATATATATATATATATATATATGGTATATCTATTGCAAGCAAGGTGCTAACTTAACCTGTACTACCACCTCATGAGTCAGATATTAGATGTGCCTCCATTTTACAGGTGAAGATACTGAGAAAAAGCAACATAAGAAGGCTGCTCAAGGTCATACAGCTAAAACGTGTCTAAATCTGGACTTTTTACTACTCTAAGACAGATGGAAAACTGACCAAAGGTCACCCCAGCCATTCATGGACAGCTGTCTGTGTCAAAGCAATTCTTCATTCTTTAGGTAGAGAATCAAATTAGTATGCTAATTGTGTTCTTTGCTAGTATGTGTAAGCAAGCATTATACTCACAGACATAGAAAAAAATCTTAGTATTCAGACACCATTATGGTATATTTGTCCTCTTTTGAAACATCATCACTAGTTCTCATAACCAATTTAAGTCTATTGGAGTTTCTTTGATTAAAAAAATGTTTGAAATAGCTAAGAGAACCCAGCATACGCATCTAAGCTCAAGCTTACATGGAACCTTTGAAAACAGTGTATGACTCCTTTATATAACCTTTTTTTTTTTTTTTTTTGATTTGTGCTTAGTCGCTCAGTCATGTTTGACTCTGCAACACCACGGACTGTAGCCTGACAGGCTCCTCTGTCCATAGGATTTTCCAAGTAAGAATACTGGAGTCAGTTGCCATTTCCTCTTCCAAGGGGATCTTCCCGACCCAGGGATTGAACCCTAGTCTCTTGTCTCTCCTTCACTGGCAGGTGGATTCTTTACCATCATGCTAACTTTTTTTGATACTGAACTTTTAAATTTTTATTGGGGTATAGCTAACTTACAATGTTGTATTAGTTTCAGGTGTACACCAACGTGAATCAGATATACATATACAAATATCCACTGTTTTTTAAGATTCTTTTCCCATATAGGCCATTACAGAGTAGAGTTCCCCGTGCTATACCGAAGGTCCTTATTAGTTAACTATTTTATATATAGTAGTACAGCAGGCACCCAATATGCTACTGGAGATCAGTGGCACTGACTCGATGTACGTGAGTCTGAGTGAACTCCAGGAGTTGGTGATGGACAGGGAGGCCCTAGATTCATGGGGTCGCAAAGAGTCGGACACGACTGAGTGACTGAACTGAATTGAACATACATGTTAATTCCAATCTCCCAATTTATCACCCCACCACCCCAGAGTAAATGGAAATCTTGAATTCACGGTGCTAGAAGAGAAAAAAAAAAAAAAATACATCTTGTACGGTCTCCCTGTGAAGTCCTACTTTGTGAGCATAACTGGGATTTGGCGTCAACCCCAAACAGCTGGAGCCATCTGTTTCCTATTTTGTAAACTTTTACTCAACCAGAAATCACTAGCTACCTAAAGAAACAGCCTAAGGTAAAACTTGCCCTTTATTCAAGCACTGCCTTGAGTAAATTGTGTCTACTATGTGCTAGGCACTGTTGCTCTAGCTATTTCATTTTTACCCCTTTCCCAACTTACTAGCTCTCCTGTCCCTCTTCTTCTCACACTCCCAAAGGCCTTTTCTCTGTCCTTCTACACCTCGGAACCAAAACCTGCTCCTCAATTTTTCATTTATATGAAGGCAGAAGTACTTGATAACAGCTAACAATAATTATGATTTCCAAGGTGATGTGCATTTTCACAGTGATCAAATTCTTTATTCTAAAAGGGCAATGGTCTTCTAATTCCAAGCAATGGTTCCCTGGAGATTGATGAAGCTTGCTCTGATCTTGTCACTTCATGGCAGCCTATGGCTCTCCTGAGGTCAAGTCCATGCCTTTCCAAGTTTTTATCCCAAGTATTTGGCACAGTGACAAACATATCTGGCACTCAATAATGAAGGAAGCTCTGGCCTGAGGCAAGCAAGTTACAATAACAAGTTGCTGACACGAATGAACGAGAAGGTGCTGGGTTAGTTTTGAGCCAAAATACCATCAGGAGAGGCCAGGTAGAATAATAAGAGGAGATAACCCAGAGCCATCATTTGAACTCTCCTAGAAGCCTGTGTTAGTTTTGAGAGATTCCTGGGAGTTCCCATTAGCTCTAGGATCTACAGATCTGGTTTTACTTAGAAGCTCTGCTACTTTTCAATTTGTTGAATGGAACTGGGATAACAAGTAACTGAATTATTTTCAAAAAATCAATACTGAGCATCTGCTATGAGCCAGGAATGCTGCTAGGCATTGCAGATACAGCAGCATAAAATCTAGCTCCTGCCCTCATAAAGCTAATATTCTACTTAAAGAGTCTGGTGTGAAAGCATTAATTACATAATTTAGTATTTAACTGGAGTCATATTCAGCACTACAAAGGAAAATTGCAGGGTGCTAAGAAAGCATATAACAGAGGGACATGATCTAATACAGAAGATGAGACAAAGCTTCTCAGAAAAAAAAAAAAAGTCATTTAAGCTGATTCCTGAAAGATAAGGAATTAGGAAAGGAATTAGGTGGGTAGAGTAGACATTTCTAATAAGCACCTTTACCATGTGATATACTAGATACACTAGAGCTAATCCTGAGAACTGTCTCAACTCCTTTTCTTGATGTTGTTCATGAAGTAAAACTTTTGAGACCTTTGCAACAAGTTAGCCTATTCAAGGCTCTGAATTCAGACAAAAGGAAACACTGGCATAGAAAAAGAAATCATTTCCATACAGTCAACAACTTGCTGAGGCACACACAAGTATACTGGGATCCCATCCATGACTGCTCTTCTGTGCTCTCACCTAGGTTATTAGCATGAACGCCCATTTGACTTACCCCATCAGCAGGCCAGCAGCTCAAATTCTAAAATTACCATAGACTAGACTTTCGATACGGTTCTATCCAAAAACCTTGGGCAAAAGAAAAGGAATTAGGAAAAAGGAAATGAGACAAGGCCCTGAAGACCTCAGAGAGAGTCTGATCTGTGTAAGGGGTATTTTAACCATTCCACTCACCCTTCTTTTAATACGGAGCCAATTCTTTGTAAGTTTGCAAAAAGACATTTCCAAGCTCATCATGCTATTTTATACATCACCTTTCCTTGGCCCTTGGTGCCCTTCTTCAGCTAATTAAATTCTTGTTCCTAAACTTTAACCTCTGGTATTTTATCTTCTTACCTTACTGTCCCAATCGAGATCTCCCTTTTTTGTGCTTTCACAGAAAGCTGTACTTTAATACCTCATCAGTTATAATAACTGATTTACTTATCTGACTCATCTATTTCTTGTGGGAGTAAGTTCCTTAAGGGCAAAGCTCATTTTTAATCATTTTTGTATCCCTAGTTTCTAGCAGAGTACTACTTTAAAAATCCACTGAATGAATTAATGCTCACGTATGATACTTTTCTTAGCCTCTAGACAGACACGGAGGTTTAGATTTTATATATCTAGTAAATGGACACGGAAGCCTGGCGTGCTGCAGTCCATGGGGTCTCAAAGAGTCGGACACGACTGAGTGACTGTGAAATGAACTGAACTATCTAGTAAATAAGTCTTGTTTTGTACATAGGAAATTTTTTGACTCATACCAGCCTGAAATTCTCCATTTAAAGATAAGTCTGCTGTGATTATCTTAACAAGGCTGTTGCTCTATAGTCTTCCTTTGAAAACATCTTAAGAACTAAGTAGACCAGTATACATGGCCCCACTGACTAATAGATCAGTCAAAAACATGATTAGTTTTGATGTTCAACACTGAATAAGATTCAACCATATGCATGCTGCTGCTGCTGCTGCTGCTGCGTCACTTCAGTCGTGTCCGACTCTGTGTGACCCCATAGACAGCAGCCACCAGGCTCCTCCATCCATGGGATTTTCCAGGCAAAGTACTGGAGTGGGGTGCCACTGCCTTCTCCGAACCATATGCATAAGTCTGATCTTTTAGATAGTGCATTTTAAATAACTTCCATGTTTCATATTCCAAGCTAGAAGCAAGGGAAGAATAAACTATGCCTAGCAAGATACTTATCAAGTAGTAAATACTTAAATATTTAATGAGAAAAAGAAAAGATATTAATAAAGGAATAACTAGGTACAAGTATAAATATAGCACAATCCACAGGAATCAAGTTATAAGTTAGAATAAGAAACTTATCATTGTCCAAAATGACTAAGCCATCAAACATAAAAAAATAAAAGCTATTGGAGAGTCACATGGAATCAAAATAGAATCAAAACATCATTCAAATATTGAAAAAGAGTATGTCTGAAAAAAAAAAATACTAACCTGGAGGAGGCAAAATTTGGTAAATGAGGACAATATATTATAAACTCTAAAGAAATCCCCATACCACCCAATCTTTCTTCTCACACCCATCCTCCTCCCCATCCACCCCAACACGCACAATCACCATCCTCAGGTACACACATCATGGTTGTCTTGTCTATCTTCTCTTCCTAAAATAACTTTGATCTGCAAAAGAGGAAGTCAGAGATGATAGCAGGATAAAAGAAAGTTTCCTCCAGCTAAAATTCTCCTCTTCCAGTTCTGCCTATTATTCTTCAAGAAAATGTGAAAGTAGAAGTTGCTCAGTCATGTCCAACTCTTTGTGACTCCATGGACTATAGTCCATGGAATTCTCCAAGCCAGAATACTGGAGTGGGTAGCCATTCCCTTCTCCAGGAGGATCTTCCCAACCCAGGGATCGAACCCAGGTGTCCCACATTGCAGGCAGATTCTTTACTAGCTGAAGCCTTTACCACCAGGGAAGCCGAAGAATACTGGAGTGGGTAGCCTATTCCTTCTCCAGTGGATCTTCCTGACCCAGGAATCAAACTGGGGCCTCCTGCATTGCAGGCAGATTCTTTACCAACTGAGCCACTAGGGAAGCACCATTATTCTTCAAAGACTGGCATAATTGCCACCTCTTCTATGAAAACCTTTTTTGATCTACTATATAGCCCCCTAACTAATTGCCTCCTTCCTCTGCACTATCACCACAAGTTACCTCTTCCCCTCTTTTGCAATTATTTTATTAAAATCTTTTATTGCAGTTGCTTCCATCTGTCCTTCCTCTAGGACAGCAGCTTTGAAAGAGGTGCTGGGTCTCATTTACCTTTATATTCTGTTCTCCCTCCCTCTGTTCTTCATCCCTAACCCAGAATCTGGCAAAAAGTAGGAACTCAGAAAATGTTGTATGGAAAGGAAGAAAAAAGAAAAAAAGGAAGTTTATTTCTGATGAAAAAAGCCATTTGTCTTTCTTCAAAATATTTTGTCTTTTCAAATTCAGGGGCAGCCTTTTATTCCCGAGGTGTTAGGGCATGTGCCCTTAAACACCTTACTTTGGCAAAGAGCCCAAATTCCATTTCCAACCAGCTGAGTCATTTTCAGTTTCTTTGTAGTTCATTCATGCTTTCCGCCTTCATTGACACATTAACATTTCATGGTGAGTGGGTCCTGTTCAGCTGGCAGCGCCTCAGCCCCACACCTCTAAGCTGTACTCACTTCACTAGTTCCCAATTGCCTGCCTCTTGGGAAGCTCTCTGTCATCAGCATCATCTAGCTGGCAGAGTTGTCTGTCTGCTGTTGTCACACCTAAGTTATGATACTGAACAACATGAAGCAAACTCGGAGACTGAGAGACCTCTGTTAGAGGCTATTTTCTCTCATATGTTTTTTTCAAAAGCACCTAGTTTAAGAAAATAAGAGAAATACAAATAATTAAAGAACTGGATAGGTCTAATATCAGCTTAATTTGGTATCTTGTTAAAACCTCTCATGTTTATTCTTCTCAAATACCTATACTCTGTACCTCCATGTCGTCTGCAACAGGGACACTCAGTGAGTTTCTAGCTTGATCTTATTTTGTAGGTAATGAATTTAATATCTTAACCTCAAAAACAGTAATACTCCATGAACAAATTTAGTAACTAAAAATCTAGCATCTCTAAAGCATGGCATACAAAGGTTTCTGCTCATTGACTTCCAAAAGGAAATCATACATGCATACACATATAAATATCTGTTACAAGGTTAGCATTTCAGGATTGACTTTCATGCCTTAGGCCCTTAGTAGGTGTTCAATAACTCCCCACAGAGACACTGATTCGTTTTAGTAGCTTCCTGTTATTTCCAAAGAAACAGTATTTTCCAGACTTTTCTGATCAACAAATGAAATGTACATTTTTTTAAAAGCTGTAGAAATAGAATAATTCATATTGCAAGGTTATTTATTACCAGCCAGACCCTCATCTTGCTCTACGGGTCTCTGATAATCACCTATTTCAGAAGCCATTAGCCTTCTGTGTGTTGTTAAGCACTCTTCACTGTAACGTGTCTATGCCTTTGTATTCTAGGGGGAGGAATGGTGTGTACTGAAGTAACAGACCTCTGTTAACCAAGTAAGAAAGTCCTTGATACACAAATAGTACATTAAACTGCTTTTATTTGTTATTGTTGAAATTAAACAGTTTGTGGAATCCCTGCCCAAGTATGGGGACTTATAAAACCTTTGAGAATATGTACATTAATTCAAATTTTTAATGTTACTCAAACACAGACTTATAAGGAAAATGCACATTGAAAGGATATAACAGTCAAAGCTTAGGCACTTATAGGAGGACAGCAGGAGCTGGATTTAACAATGATTTTAGAACCACTGTTTTTTAAAAAGGAGGCGAAATATTGCTTTTAGTGTTTTCAGATAATAATGACTGTTGTTGCAAATTATAAAATTTAATTAGCTATATAAATGCCAGAGGAACAAATAGTGTGCTATTGTCTTGATATCTTTCCAGAAATTAGTCTTTTAAAATAAATTTGCCATATTAATCATCTAAAAATATTTTTGATCACTGAATTAATAGTTTGCAGCCTGTTTTCAGGTACTCATTGCCATAGGTGATTGCTTCTTAATTACTACATGGGTTCTTTCTATTCACTCATATTAATTCATGTTTTCTGGCACAGTCCCAAAAGGCAGCCTTGCCCTATATCTTCTAATTACTTCTATAATTGAATTTGCCCACTTTTTCTAACCTATTTTTTAAACTGACTGTGTTTGTTCATGGTTTATTGTGTCTTTTTTGTGTCAGTTCTCTGCAAGCAGAATGTACATTGATTCTTTCCTCGTTTCTCATTAATTTTCAAGAGCTTTGCTGCATGTCTGTTTTTTCAGTCTGTCAGACCTATTGCTGAACCAAAAAAATAAAAAGACTCTTATTATTAAAGGTTAGGTAAAATAGACTGAAGTTAATTAATTCATTAGTAACTCTGAGCCAATTACTGAAGCCTTCTCTTATTTATATACTTGTTAACAAGACAGAAATGAGAAAGGCCAATTACAGGCACATGTCCTTCAGAAGTTCAGCAAACCCAGAGCTTATGCATTTATCAATAGTCATCCAAAAAATATTCAGTTAATCTATTATATATGTGAAACTACATTAAAAAATTTTTGACTAACATTCTATTCCATTCTGTTGATAAATTCTAACATGTTTTTGCCCCCATCCAGATATCTTTAATCTGTCTAAATTCTTCTAAAATTATCTCAGTGTATTACTTAGCCTTACAGCAATTACAAAAATAGAAAAAAAATATTTTCTGGTTTGCAGCATTTTCTTCTTTATAAGCTTTTAACTGATAAAAGCTCAAATAACTGATTAGCAGATTCAGTATACTAGAACTCTTTAAATATATTCCACTTGATTTTTATTATGTCAGAACTTTACAACATGCAGAAAGGCAGTTTTTCCCAGATTTTTCCTGGTGACCAGTATAAAAAAATTTAACTTGTTCATCCATACAAACTACCTTCACAGTACATACTATAACCATTACTTCCCCTTCCTTACCTCAGAAATATTTTAATTTAAATGGATTTAGGAGGGAAGGGGGGTGATCAGTGATTGATTAGTTTTTTATACATTTATATTCTCTTTATAGGTTTGTGTCACCATGGGACCAACAAACCAACAGAATGAACTGACATTAATGTCTCAATAAACTGACTGGTTGTTTGGTGGAATTAAAACTTGAGGCTTTTTTTTTCCTCAGTTTTTTCTTACTTTTGAAATATTGTATAGACATGGTTTTCCATAGTCAAGTGATGCCAGGGTTACTGCTCCCTTAGTTTTCCCACAGTTCCAAATGTATTCAAACTTAATCGATTATTTGATAACATGGTAAGAACAGTCACAGTATTACAAAATAAGAAAGAATCTCAGCAGATGGTTAGTTCAGGTCTTCTATTCTTAGAAGACCAAAGAATAAAATTTTATAAAAGGTAGTATGCCTTTCTTGATACTTTCTACATCTGAAGTTAATACTTTCTTGCCTCTAAATTTTCCTATCCTCTTATTTATAACCATTTTATGAAGTTTTTCACTTTTTATGGTGCATTATAATAACTTGTATCTTTTTTTCTGCTGAATTGTTACTTAATTGAGGAAGAAACTGTGTTTTATGCATTTTGTAGTCCTAACACTTAGCACAATGCCTGGCAAATAGTAGGCCTTCAATAAATACATACCAACAGAATTAGGAATGAGGAGTCCATAATCTCCTTTTAATGTGTTCGTTGTCTAACCTCCCTCACTGTCTGAGCTAAAGAGTCTCCTGCTTGAAATCAATTAGTGTATCTTGGTTTTATGTGGTAACTACAGTAAATGGATAACAAATGTTCCATTATTAATTCAGTATGTAAGCGTCTCTGCTCAAGATTAAAAATCTATAGTAATTTTTCCTCAGATGAACTGTTTCTCATTCCTTTAATTACTATCTGACTAATTTTTTATGACTTTACCGGCCTCGAGTTTGTTACTTTGGGCCAAGACCACACAGGCCCTTGTTAACACTCTTCCCAATTCCATGTGCGGTGTGGTCACGGTATCTTCATCAACACCTATGTGGAACAGAAATTAGATTTCCCAGATTCCTTTACCTTCTTCTACCCATAAGTTCTCCAAACCCCTGCGGCAGTGACTGGTTTTCCTTCTGTTGCTTTTTTTAAATATTGTCCTTGCCTCTCTTTTCTTTTTACCCTTTCTTCCTTCCTTCGTCTCTTTCCCTGACCTCCCTCCTTTTCTTTCCTATTTTTTTTAATAAGGTATCTCATTGCTCTATCTCCTAGTAACAGCATTTTTTATGTTTATGATGATTTTCCAGTGTATGAGCTCTTTTCACAGGTATCACCTTATTTAATTCCTACAGGCTATTATGCAGATAAGGAAACTAAAATTCAAAGAGGTGAAGGGACTTGCTCAAGGCCACACAGCTACTTAGAACTTCGGGTTTTAAATTCCTGATTTGTCTGCCAGTGAGTACAAAATCCTGAAGGCCCCTTTCCTTAGATAGTTCTTTATGTGAGGAAACTATCAAACAATTGGATTTGCAGCCAACTAAATGATTTTTCCAGTAATTATACAGATCACTCTAAGGGGAAAAAATGTCACCTAGTAGTTTAGGGGGCGTATATCATGTGAAAACGCATATTCTGACTCAGTAGGTCTGCATTTCTAATGAGTTGTCAGGTGGTCTGGGGGCCGAGACTTCAGTCCACGGACCTCACTTGAAGTAGTTAGTCTAGAGACAGAGTGAGGCTCTGGAGTTGGAGGGACTTGATTCAAGTCCTGGCTTTTCTATTTACTGTAATCTGGGGCAAGCTACTTAGTCCCTCTGACCCTCAATTTCTTCATCCTTAAATGAGGATAGTAATATGTATCTTGCTGAAAGCCAAGGGAACTGACTTTCAATGAACTGGCCTGCTTCCTCTCCATACTACCACCTGATCAATCTTCCTAAGGTCTCCCTCTACTCAGACACTTCCCAGGGAGCCTCACCGCCTGGTGAATTACATACAAACTTCTCCCCTCGAGGCTCAAACCTTCAAAAATATTATAGCCAAAGTTGCCTTTCTAATTTTATCCCTCCTTACTTCTTACTCACACCTTGTATGTCACCAACACATTAGATTTCTATTTTTTCTTCTTGATTCAATTTTGTTCCACTCAGCCTTCATCACATCTCTTTCATTCTTCCTTTTAGTCCCTTTTCCCATCCAGGCTCTTAATGGGAGTGCTTTCCTGCTCTCCATCTCCTCTCATTCCTAACTCCCACACAGAGCTAGATAGGCATGTCTGGATCTGAATTCTTCTAACACTCTGTTTATATCTTGGTTGGTTGGTTTTGTATCCTTTCTTATATCTTAGTTATTTCTACAATTATATCATATCCTATTAGACTCTAAGTTCCTTGAGGATGGGATCCAGTATTGTCCAGACATCAAGGAACATAACTTTGGGGTGCACAGAGCTGGGTGCATATCTCATGAGGCTCCACCATTTACCAGAATAAGTCTCCTAACCTGTCTTAGCTCCATTTTTCTCATCTTTATTTTTGTTTTCTCATCTTTAAAGTATGTGCCAATAATTACCAAACTTGCAGAGTTACCGGGGAGAAATGCTGTATGTATAAAATACCTCACACAGTATCCAGCACATAATAAGAGCTCATGTCAGTGAAACTGAATAGATTAGAACTGACCATGTAATCCCAACAGAACTCAGACATTTATCCTAGCGTAAGAACAACTGGACCCAAGCCCAGGCTTCCAATCTGTGTGAACATTTTAACATTTTCTTTTCTGGCTATGTTTATGTAAGTGTTAAGTCTTATCAGAATGTTCCATATTCAGCCTTCTTCGAATGAAACTACATTTGTTGATCTAGCACCCAGTGAGTATAGTTTAAAGTGATATTAGAAGGCAACACAGTATAGTTAAAAAAAAGTATATGGTTTCTAGTTAAACCTGAGTTTGAATCTAAACTGCTACTCTTCCAACTTTCTAATCTCTCAGAACTATAACAATCTCAGAAGTTGGATCTAGGATGTTTTCACTTTCTTCTTTGTATTTGTCTATATTTTCAGATTTTTAAAATAAAATGCATATTATTTCTATAGCCTAGATACATTATTATTACCATGAGTGACAGCAATAACTTTGAATGTTCCAAATCTCACTTTTGTAAATTACATTTATACTTATATTTTTACATGTGTGTGTGTGTGTATATATATATATATATTTTTTTTTTTTTTGCTTCACTGTTCAGGGCCTTTGTGAATTTAAATGTTTTACTTATTTCAGTAATTGCTAAGGAGTAGTACATTCTTTTCATAATCTTATAAACTAATTTTAAAAACAATTAAATCTATCAATAAACTATATTGCCATTCAGTTTAGGATTTGGGGGAGGACAAATAATATTACATTTTGTCAGTGCAACCAGATTTCATTCAATACCTGGATATAATATGAGAGACAGAAATCAAGTTCGATCTAAACTTGAAGGCAGTCAAACAAATAGACTCACAGACATATAGAGGACAGATCTGTAGTTCTTAAAGGCCAGAGAGGGATGAATTGGGAGTTTGGGACTAGTAGATGCAAACTATTACATGGAGAATGGATAAACAGCAAGGTCTCACTATACAGTACAGGCAACTATTCAATATCTTGTGATAAACCATAATGGAAAAAAAGAATGCATATATGTGTAACTGAGTCACTTGCTGTACAGCAGAAATTAAACAATACTAAAAATCAACTATACCTAGATAAAATAAATTTTAAAAATAAATAAATTTAAGACAGTCAACGCCAAAGTCACAGCCACAGTCAGTATGCTGTTTTGTTAATGTGAGTAAAGATGGCTTAAAAAAAAAAAAAATAGAACATGGGGCAAACCTTGTTTTAATCATGGAGTATATGGAAAGAGAATTAAATGTCTATATTAAAACCTATTCTTTCAGACCACCAATAACATTTTCCCTCGGCCTCAAGAGACACTCACAAAACAATGGCCCACAGTGCTTTTAGGACAAGAACTGCAGTTGTGTACTGTGCGTGCATAGTCCTACGCAGGAGGAAGGCAATGTTTAAAGCTGCTGTCGCCTCCTGGAAAAAAAAAAAAAGAAAACTGGGACTCTGAGTCAAGTACGTATGCATTTTCTGTTTTTCTGTCCTGTGGGTCTTTATTGCTAAAAATATTTTTATGAAGTTGTTCTGTGCTTCTTTAAGCTTCGTGTGGTCTTGTTTGCTTGTTCTCAAATCTCAAACCACGACATAGTTATGAAACATCTTGAGTTATTAAAAGTAGAAAAAACTGTACTTTGTGAACTGAACAGCAGGCCAAGCAATGGCTTCATAAAGTAAAATCTTATATGAAAAAATGTTCTTTTTTCATTATAAGCTAAAAGGATGACAAACTGAGACATACTCCATCAAACAGTTAAGAGCATGGGCTTCAATTTAGACCCACCTGAATGTGAGCCCTGGGTCTACTGCTGGCTAACCATGTGATCTCTGACAACTTAACCTCATTAAGTCTATCTCCTCTTCTGTAGTGTGGGGAGTATATCATAGTCCTCAGAGTTAAGGCGCATATTCTTTCACATTTTAACATCTCTGATATAAGAATGCATCTTAAAACTGATGATATGTCTTGGTTTAAATAGTAAAGCTTTTTTCTTACTAGTAAATAAATTGTGGAATTTATAATCTATGACATGTGAGATTTGGTTAAATAATATATACTTTATGGAGTTGTTCTGAGATAGAAGTAAAATAATGATATAAAACCTAGACCCTGACCCATAGAAAACTCTAAGTAATATCTATTAATGTTGTTCAGTATGGTTTTTCATAAACTCTGGCATTACCCTGTCCTTTTAATCATAATTTTTGTCTGCCAAAACTGGAAGTTCTTCTCAAAATCCTTGTGCTGGAATAGTCTACCTACTGAATTGTTCATTAAATTTCCTCTAATTTCTCTGGCAGCAAGATATTGACCCTAAGGGCATAAGTCTGAAACATGATCAAAATAAAGGTTTGGGCAAGTCCACACTGATTTGTCAGATTAAGCTCTCTGCAGACAAAAAGAGGAGTAAACAGTGAGCATGCCTCACCAGTGCCCGGCCCGTAGGTAGCATTACCACAGTGTTGTTGAGAGGCAGCAGTGTGCATAGCGTGGTGAAGGACCACAGATTCTGAACTGGACTGGCTGAGTTCAAATTTTGGCTCTTCCCTTTACAAGCTGTGCAACATTGGAGAAGTTACTCAACCTCTCTCTGGCCTCCATTTCTTCCTGGGGTTATTGTGAAAATTAAATGAGAGCTGTCTATGTCTAGAGAGGATGCTTTGTAAGTTTGCTATTATTGAAAATACACCCTTCTGTGTTTAAGTTCCTTTTAAAAAGGTCTGAGTTTTCTTTCTTTTAAAAAAAAAAAATCTATTTTTTTTTGGAGCCGGGGGGCTGTGCTGGATCTTCCCTGTTCTGTGCAGGCTTTCTCTAGTTAGAGTGAGCATGGGCTGCTCTTTGTTGCAGTACACAAGATTCTCTTGCTGTGGAGCACAGGCTCTAGCACCAGGGCTTCAGTAGTTGCGGCGTGTGGGCACAGCAGTTGTGGCGTAGGGGCTTAGTTGACCCGTGGTGCACGGGATCTTCTGGGACCAGGAATCAAACCCCTGTCTCCTGCACTGGCAGGCAGATTCTTACCCACTGGACCACCAGGGAACTCTCAGGTCTGAGTTTTCTGATACTAAAAGGGAATATTCTAATCAATTTACTGTTCAAGAAAGTAACTGTTATAATTCTATTAGAGGTTTGTATATATGTTTATATGTTACATAAAACCTATAATACACAAACAGTGCCTTTGAGGTATTTTTAATTATGTGGCCCAACTGATAAAACTAATCTACTTATGAGTAAATACATGACTAAAAAATAAATAAAAAAAGTTTGAGGTTCTTCCAACAGCCTCTGGAGTATCTGTATAATATCTCATTGTGGCTTAAAATTCACTATGATTCAGGTCAGCCTGTAACCACTATGTTTAAGAATTTTAAAATGGATGGCCTTCTTCAACATTCGTTCACTTGTAACCCATATTATTCTAACTTTTTACAGTTGTGAACATGACTATTATGCCTAGAACAATTATGGCCATCAAATGTGTATCTCTAAGCACTGAGACTGGGCATGGCTTGTAACTTACTGTTCACACCTTTAAATATAGAGAATCAACTCTGAAATGAAATAATGCTTACCAATAATCATTTTTTGAGTGGTAATTACGTGTTAATTCACTCAAATAATTGTAATCAATATTATTTTTTCAAAAGCAAAGCACATTTTTAGCTTTTATCTTTCTCTTCATTCAAATTTTGTTCACTCTCTAATGTCTATCATTAGTGTCAATATCAAGACACTACAGCACAGTGTGTTAGAATGTTGGGGTCCCAACAACTTGCTCTAAAACCCAGTTTGTCACTCAACTAAGCCCCAAAATCTTCAATAAGATTTATTCTTGTTCATGTCATAAGTCTGATAAGAGATGATAATTCCTTTATCCTGTACCTCTGCTATCCTGGTAGGGAAAGCAGAACCTAGAGACAATCGGTCCTGGAAATGACTTACGTCACTTCCATCCAGACGCATCAGCTAAAAAACAATCACACAACCCGAACTGAATTACAAGACAGCCTGGTAAATACTACTTGCCCAGTTAGAAAAAATAGTGTGGTTCCCTGGTGGCTCAGCGGTAAAGAACCTCAGTGCCAATGCAGGACACGTGGTTTCGATCCCTGGGTTGGGAAGATCCCCTGGAGGATGAAATGGCAACCTACTTCAGTATTCTTGCTGGGAAAATCCCATGGACAGAGGACCCTGGCGGGCTACAGTCCATGGGGTCACAAAGAGTCAGACATGACTGAGCATGCAGAAATAGCCTTTTCTCTACCACAGCCACTTACAAACTGTATTACTTTAAGCAAGTTACTTAAATTCTCAGAGCGTATTTTCTCACTGGCAAAGTGGCAGTAATAATATCTATCTTGCAAAGCTGCTATGAGGATAAGTGAGGAAAGGAACATAAAGCACATGGCATATGATAAGTAATCTATAAAACTGTTATGTTTTAGTACTAATAATAGTTTCTCCCTAAAACACATACATGCATAGAACCAAAGCCACTAGAAACCCAAGTGCTTTGGTCCTCACCAGTTTAGCTCTCTACTGAGCCTCTAGCTCCCACCCAGCCTGCCGGGAGTGCAGGACTCAAGATAGCTGAGACTCTTGGCCATGGGGCTGATATCAGTTATAAGGGTCATACTACAGAAGCAAGACTGAGGAGAAACCAAAGCCAGGGCAGGATACTGAAAATGGCTGTATGTTCTCCAGGAGAAGACTTGGAGGGGAAGACTTTACGGGAACAAATTAAAGGGGTAGAGGACCGACAGCAGAACTCACCAGTTGTGTGAACTTATGCTCAAAGTTGACCCCAATATGTATAGCTGATTCACTTTGCTGTACAGCAGACACTAACACAACATTGTAAAGCAACTGTGTGTGTGTGTGTGTGTGTGTGTGTGTCCTCAGTCATGTCTGATTCTTTGCAGCTCTATGGACTGTAGCCCGCCAGGCTCTTCTGTCCATGGAATTTTCCAGGCAAGAATACTGGAGGGGGTTGCCCTTTCCTCCCCCAGGGGATCTTCTCATCCCAGGGATCCAACCAGAGTCTCATGTGTCTCCTGCATTGGCAGGAGGATTCTTTACCACTGTGCATCTTACTCCAATTTAAAACAAAAAGTTTCAGTTACATAAGAAAAAATTAGTTTCTGTCAAGACAGATAGGGGAGGGAAGGACTAGGAGTTTGGGATTAATAGATGCAAACAACAAGATCTTACTGTATACACAGTGAACTATATTCAATATCCTTTGATAAACCATAATAGAAAAGGATATGAGAAAGAATATATATATATATATAAAACTGTGTCCCTTTGCTGTATAGCAGAAATTAAATACAACATTGTAAATCAATTATACTTCAATAAAATTATAACAACAAAAAACACAAAGTGGACCCCAAGTCCCAAGACGGCAGCTACAAGAAAGGGGGGAAAAAAATGAACACGTACTGAATACTTACAACGTAGTAGGCATCATGCTGGGACCTTTACACAAGTGACCTCATTTAATTCTCACGAAGATCCTTAGGTAAGAATCACAAACCCCTGTTTCCAGTATTGTCAAAGTAACTCACCCAAGTTTACATAGCTAGTAAGTTAGCATTGGGTCTTCAAAATCCTAATGTAGTGCTCTTTGTACTACACCACCACTTTACATCTCCCAGTGATACTAAATTGTGCTGAGGACCAGTCGATCCCAGAAAGTAGACAGGAAGTTTGTCCTGCTCAGTGGAGCAGGAAGTATATCCATTAACCTCCTCAAGTAATCCCCTCTACCCCTACTTCTCACATGACCAAAATAGCTTAGAGTACAACAGTAGACCCTGCCAAAGACATACAAATATATCCCTATCTGCTTGCTAGTATCTGAAATTTATTTCACTGAGAGAGGTAATTAGCATGTGGATGGGTTTCCATTAACATGTATGTGATATCATTTCTTTTGTGGGGGCACGTGGAAGGTGGAATCATTTTATGAACAGAGCAAGGATTTGGATGGAGAATATGGATTAAACCAAGGCCACAGCTCCATTTTCACCAGAAAATGGCTCAGAAGAACTTCTGAGTCCTCTGTAGCCATGTAAATCTAGAATATGGTGGGAATTAATCCCATAGAACAGTCTCACAGAATGAACCCTGAGTACCATGCCATGAAGTGCCCTCAGTGTATCCAAACATATTCAGAAAAACCAAGGGATTTGGGGCTTGGCATCTTACAGGAACAATATAAAGGCAGAATACATTCGCAGCAGAACTGAAATGAATATAAGACCAGGTTTTTCCAATCTATCAAATTTACTTGGAATTGTGAGCAGCATAAACTCTAAAAGTTCTAGCCTCTGCATCTATTTTTAACACATGCTAGGATTCTACCTACTCATTTGGGCAAGTATAAGAAAGAGTACATAAGATGCTCAACATCGCTAAGATTAGAGAAATGCAAATCAAAACTACAGTGACTTACGAACTCATGCCATCAGAATGGCCATCATTAAAAGTCTACAAATAAATGCTGGAGAGTGTGTGGAGAAAAAGGATCCCCTCCTACTCTGTTGGTGGGAATGTAAGTTGGTGTAGCCACTGTGGAAAACAGTTATGGAGGTTCCTCAGAAAACTGAAATAAGAATTACCATGTGATCCAGCAATGCTACTCCCTGGCATATATCCAGACAAAACTATAATTCAAAAAAGTACATGTACCCCTATGTTCATAGCAGCACTATTCATGATAGTCAAGGCATGGAAACAACCTAACGTTCATCAACAGACAAATGGATAAAGAAGCAGTGGTACAGATATTCAATGGAATGCTACTCAGCCATAAAAAAAGAAAAAAGGAATGTCCTTTGCAGCAACATGGATGCAGCTAGAGCTTATTATACTAAGTGAAGTAAGTCAGATACCATCTGATATCACTTAAATGTGAAATCTAAAATATGGCACAAAGGAACATATCTATTAAACAGAAACACGGTCACAGACATAGGGAACAGACTTGTGGTTGCCAAGGGGGAGGGGTTCAGGGAAGGATGGAGTGGGAGGTTGAGGTTAGCAAATATAAGCCATTATATACAGAATAGATAAATAAGGTCCTATCATATAGCACAGAGAACTATATTCAATATCCTATGATAAACCATAATGGAAAAGAATATTAAAAGAAGAATGTATACACATATATGTATAACTGACTCACTGCTGTACAGCAAAAATTGGCATGCTGCTGCTGCTAAGTCGCTTCAGTCATGTCCGACTCTGTGCGACCCCAGAGACGGCAGCCCACCAGGCTCCCCCGTCCCTGGGATTCTCCAGGCAAGAACACTGGAGTGGGTTGCCATTTCCTTCTCCAATGCATGAAAGTGAAAAGTGAAAGTGAAGTCGCTCAGTCGTGTCTGACTCTTAGCGACCCCATGGACTGCAGCCTACCAGGCTCCTCCGTCCATTGGATTTTCCAGGCAAGTGTACTGGAGTGGGGTGCCATAACACTGTAAATCAATTTTAATTAAAAAAAATAATAATAAAAAGGAAACAATCCATAGAGCAGGACAAAAATACTAAAAATAACTATATTTTAAGTTCAAAAAAAGAAATAGTTCATGACCCAAGATGCCTCTCTTGCAGTATATTTTGGGACTCCTCTGTCATTTCTATGAAATGGTATCTTCCTTACTATTACTTTTCGTGGATACTGTAACACTCAGAACAGGGTTTCCATAATATACATCGTACTGAGATGCAATTCAGTGTAGTGGTTAGTGGTTCTGTTTGTACAGGTTTGTACAGGTTTCGTCATGTACAAGCTGTCCAAGTTTGGGCAAGATTTTCCTGTGTGCCTCAGTTTCCTCATCTGTCAAATCTAGAGATTAACAGTGCTACTTCGTAAGTTTGTTTCAAGGATTAAATAATATATGTAAAACAATTAGAAAAGTTACTGACACAAAGTAAAATCCAAATTCTCTAACAAGGACCTCAAGGATGACGGAAAGAAACTGGCAAAGAGAAGATTCAAGATCTAAATACTTTTATGTCATGCAAAAGAATGGAGACAAGCCAGCATAAAGTGGCTAAAATTTGTCTCATTGGTCCATGTCTCAACAGTTCAGAAACAAAGGCCAGTGCTTCTGAAATTTTAATGTGCTTATGAATCACCTGGAGATCTTGTTAAAACGAGGACCTGTTAAGATTCTGCATTTCTAACTGGCTTCCAGGTGGCACTGATGCTGCTGGTCTGCAGAGCTCACTTGCAGGAAACCAGTGTCAAGAGAACACCTATTCTAACCGCCACAGAGGCTCTTTCTCCAGAACAAGAAAATTCTCCAGGGATCTTCCTTTAACTCAGTCTCTTTTGTCACTTTGGTCATGGATCAATAAAATGTTGGAAAATAAGTATTGATTCAGAGGAAAATGGCACAGATACTATATCTTGAATTACATAAAATATTTTTAATCCTTAAGCATGTGATGATTTTTTACCCTTGGGATCCAAAACTGGTTTCTCTCTTCTGCTCATCAATTATAAACTAAAAGACTGAGACCTTTTTTGAGGTAGGCAAAAATGTCTCCATCTGTTTTCCAAATAGGGATGGGATTAGCAAAACTAAGCATTCTCTTGCCAAATGGTGACCTTCGCCAAGTAACCAGTTCTTTAATTCTAACCTCACGCGCATTTCAAGGGAAATGTAAGCCACATGTTTGTGTTCCACTAATACATAAAGCATTGACATTTCTCATAAAAAGAGTTCTGATTGTTTAGGAGCTTCAAACTACTAGACACTGTTTTGCTAAGACCAAAGTTGGGCCTTGGCAAAGAGCTAAATTGAACAGCATTCAGATCTGAAAAGCCTAAATCCAGTCAAATGACTGTTTTGACCTTGCCGTTTTTGACCTCACAGATTCAGATTAAATTAATTTTTAATCATTTAGCCATTTTTTTTCACTATTATCTATTCACACTTCTTCATAGAAAGCTACAGTATGCAGAGACTTCAACTTGTGAGTGTATATGTATTTTAAAACATGCCTGCAAGCAAAATCAACAAGCATCGTGTCTAAACTTTTCTGAAGCCAGAAAAAAGACCTCAGGAAAAATGATCCATAACCCACCATCAAATCATGCTCGAGCTTAGCTGTGACTGACTCTTTGTGACCCCATGGATTGTAGCCTGCGAGGCTACTCTGTCCATGGGATTTCCCAGGAAAGGATACTGGAGTGGGTTGCTGTTTCCTTCTCCAGGGTATCTTCCCGACTCAGGGATCAAACCTACATCTCCTGCATTGGCAGGAGTTTTCTTTACTGCTGAGCCACCAGGGCAACCCAACCATTAAGTCACTTATGACTAGTTCTTACTTCTAATTCCACCAAGATTAAGCCAGAGCCCTACAGCAGAAGTGGCAAACTTTTTCTGTAAAAAGCCATTACTTAATACTATAGGCTTTGTGAGTTATACAATATATTGGTTTGCGAGAGCAACTCTAGCAAAGGACTCCACACTGGGTGGCTTAAACAACAGGAAGTAGTGCCTCACAATTGTGGAGGTTAGAAGTTAAGAAGAAGGTGTCAGTAGGGCCGGTTCCTTCTGATGGCTGCAAGCCATCCGTCTCACGTCTTACCTAACCCTGGTGGTTTGCAGGCAATCCTTAGCATTCCTTGGCTGCATCACCCTCATCTCTGTTGTCAGCTTCACATGGTGCTTTTCCTATGTACATGCTTGTGTCCAAATTTCTCGTTTTTATAAGGATACCAGTCATACTGGATCAGGGTCACATTCTCCTCCAATATGACTTCATCCTAACCTAACTGATTAAATATGCAATAACCCTATTTCCCCAAATAAGATCATATTCAGAAATACTGGGGTCAGGACTTCAACAAATGGAGCTGGTGGGGAGGGAAGCACACATTTCAACCTATAACATAGAGTATCTGTCCCAACTACTCAACTCAGCTCTTGTAATACAAAATCAGTCACAGAAAATTCAGTTTAAAAATGGGTATGGCTGTGTTATAAGGAAGTTTCACTTAGGAAAACAGGCAGCAGGCAGGCAGGCAATAGTTAGATGAACCTAGTCTTAGAGCATTTCTGATCCTTTCTGAATATGAGAGAAACCAGGAAGAGATTTGGCACTTGGCAGGAAAAGAGAAGAAAAAACTTCTCAAGCTTGGAGAAAATCTACTTTATATTTTATATTCTAGTCACAGTGTTTTACATTAGACTTAATATTTTATGTTTGTATTCTGATAGAACCTGAGTTAGTATACATAGTTTCAATTAAGCAAACTGATACAAATTTTATGAAGACGACTCTCAGTTCAGTTCAGTACCAAAATGACAAAAAATAGACCTTTCCATTTAATATTATGCTGCATGCTTTGTTTTCAGTATAATTTGTCCAAAAACATTATAATTATTTATGATTGCCAATCCCATAGGAAATGTGTATATATTTATCCTCATGAATATATTTGTATAATCCTCTCAATATGATTAACATTTCTAGAATGCCCACATGCACTATATTTCATTGTGTACAGAGTCCTGGACAAGACACAAACATTGCTTCCAGGGATTTACTCTGTCCTGGAATTTGGCCTTGGAGTACAAAATGAAGCAAGACCAGATGGTCAATACCGAAATCAGACTGATAATATTCTTTGCAGCCAAAGATGGAGAAGCTCTCTCTATACAGTCAGCAAAAACAAGACCGGGAGCTAACTGTGGCTCAGATCATGAACTCTTTATTGCCAAATTCAGACTTAAATTGAAGAAAGTAGGGAAAACCACTAGATCATTTGGGTATGACCTAAATCAAATCCCTTATGATTATACAGTGGGAGTGACAAACAGATCCAAGGGATTAGATCTGATAGAGTGCCTGAAGAGCTATGGACGGAGGTTCGTGACACTGTACAGGAGACAGGGATCAAGACCATCCCCATGGAAAAGAAATGCAAAAAAGCAAAACGGCTGTCTGGGGAGGCCTTACAAATCGCTGTGAAAAGAAGAGAAGGAAAAAGCAAAAGAGAAAAGGAAAGCTACAGCCATTTGAATGCAGAGTTCCAAAGAATAGCAAGGAGAGATAAGAACGCCTTCCTCAGTGATCAATGCAAAGAAATAGAGGAAAACAACAGAATGGGAAAGACTAGAGATCTCTTCAAGAAAATGAGAGATACCAAGGCAACATTTCAAGCAAAGATGGGCACAATAAAGGACAGAAATGGTATGTACCTAACAGAAGCAGAAGATACAAGAAGAGGTGGCAAGAATACACAGAACTATACAAAAAAGATCTTCATGACCCAGATAACCACAATGATGTGATCACTCACTTAGAGCCAGACATCCTGGAATGTGAAGTCAAGTGGGCCTTAGGAAGCGTCACTACGAACAAAGCTAGTGGAGGTGATGGAATTCCTGTTGAGCTATTTCAAATCCGAAAAGATGATGCTGTGGAAGTGCCGCACTCAATATGCCAGCAAATTTGGAAAACTCAGCAGTGGCCACAGGACTGGAAAAGGTTAGTTTTCATTCCAACCCCAAGGAAAGGCAATGCCAAAGAATGTTCAAACTACCACACAACTGCACTCATCTCACACGCTAGCAAAGTAATGCTTAAAATTCTGCAAGCAAGGCTTCAACAGTATGTGCATCCTGAACTTCCAGATGTTGAAGCTGGATTTAGGATTTAGAAAAAGCAGAAGAATCAAAAATCAAATTGCCAACATCCGTTGGGTCATTGAAAAAGCAAGAGAGTTCCAGAAAAACATCTACTTCTGCTTTCTTGACTATGACAAAACCTTTGACTGTGTGGATCACAATAATCTGTGGAAAATTCTTCAAGAGATGGGAATACCAAACCACCTGACCTGCCTCCTGAGAAATTTGCATGCAGGTCAAGAAGCAACAGTTAGAACTGGACGTGGAATAACAGACTGCTTCCAAATCGGAAAAGGAGTACATCAAGGACCCTATATATTGTCACCCTACTTATTTAAGTTATATAAACAGTACATCATGTGAAATGCTAGGCTCGATGATGCACAAGCTGGAATCAAGATAGCAGGGAGAAATATCAATAACCTCAGATATGCAAATGACACCACACGTATGGCAGAAAGGGAAGAACTAAAGAGCCTCTTGATGAAAGTGAAAGAGGAGAGTGAAAAAGTTGGCTTAAAACTCAACATCCAGGAAATTAGGATCATGGCATCTGGTCCCATCACTTCATGGCAAATCTATGGGGAAACAATTGAAATAGTGACTGACTTTGTTTTCTTGGGCTCCAAACCACTGCAGATGTTGACTGCAGTCATGAAATTAAAAGATGCTTGCTCCTTGGAAGAAAAGCTATGACCAACCTAGACAGCATATTAAAAAAGCAGACATTACTTTACCAACAAAGGTCCATCTAATCAAAGCTATGGTTTTTCCAGTAGTCATGTATGGATGTGAGAGTTGGACTGTAAAGAAAGCTGAATGCTGAAGAATTGATGCTTTTGAACTGCGGTGTTGGAGAAGACTCCAGAGTCCCTTGGACTGCAAGGAGATCCAACCAGTCCATCCTAAAGGACTGATTTCTAATCAAAGACTAATTGGAAGGACTGATGTTAAAGCTGAAACTTCAATACTTTAGCCACCTAATGCAAAGAACGGACTCATTTGAAAAGACCCTGATGCTGGGAAAGATTGAAGGCGGGAAGAGAAGAGGACGACAGAGGATGAGATGGTTGGATGGCATCACCAAGTCGATGGACATGAGTTTGAGTAGGCTACAAGCAGTTGGTGATGGACAGGGAAGCCTGGCGTGCTGCAGCCGTGGGGTCGCAAAGAGCCTGAGGGACTGAAATGAACTGGAAGATATACACAAAGCAAATAGATAATACAGTAAAGTAACATATATTAAAACATCAACCAAAGGTTACATGTATTCCTGGCATGCAGGGGTACTGCTTTGTCCTGTCTGAGTTCCTACACATACATATATATGTGAACCCTGTTTCTTCACTTACAGACCCTTAAATGGAACCAAATTACAGAGTTCTGTATAAGGTCATAGATGGAAGTGTTTTAAAAAGCTTTTACAGAAAGCTTGAAGTTTGACTATGTAGGAAAGAAAAGCTATCGGTCAGCCACATACTATATATTTTGTAATAGTAGCATAGGTCATGCTCCCATTTACATTAAAACACAGACTGGGCTTATTAATGATCTTTTATATTAAAATCCTGGGCCTCTGAAAAACCCTGGAACTCTTCCTCCATATGGTTATAAAGGTGGCTAGAGTCAGAGGCCAGCATCAGCTTTAAATGTTACGGGAACGTATGTGGAAGCAATGAGTGGTCTCATTGAAGATGAAACAAACCTGGTCACAGGTATCAGAATTGGATGTTGGGGCTCATTCATCTTCAGCAGAAGTGCCCCACAAAATCACTTACTTGGAGTGCCCCCAAGATTGGTCTTGTATTAGGATCTTAAAGAAAATACCCACTGGATCGTACCAATTATAAAATGGGTCAAATTTGGGGTCCAAAAAAAGTGGACCATATGCCTTTAATCAAGCTTGTTACCTAAAAGGTTTTCAGTTCAGACAGAAATTTTCAGAGAAAGTGTCAGCTATGATGATATATATATTTATATAATTGCTATATGACCTGAAATGTCAGATATATGTGGCTTTAACAATTTTAACTATTTCAGGTCCAAAGAAAACTTCTAAAATCATAATTAAAATGCAGTTAGTCTCTTTATAATTATAAACACCACTACATTTCCTGACTACTATACCCATGACCTTCATTAACATAAGCCAAAATCTGCCTTTACACATACAGATGATCTCATAACCACATATAATTGACTTTTACTGCCTGAAATAAGATTTGAGCTCAAGGAATGCAAGTAGAATTTATTCTATGAATAAGATAGTAGAAAATCCTTAAAATTTTTTTATTCTAGAAATTTTTTTAATCTCTTGGATTCCCCAGCCTATAGTTTAGAAAAAACTGTCAACTATCCTAAGGATTTTGTACACAGTTGTTTGGATACGGAACGGTTTCTCTCTTTTCCTTCTACTTTCTTTAAAATAAAGAGACTGGACATCCATCTACCCACAGAACTAGAAAAAGAGAATGGAACTAAATGGCTTTTTTCTTCTCAACACTTTGCAAACTTTAAGAAAATGAAGCCCTACAGCATGTCAATGCAGAATAATGATAATATTAATAATGATGGTGACATTGATGATAATGATGAATTAGACAATATCATTCTCTTCTTATAAGTAAAATGATGAAGTGCCTTTCCCAAGATCAGTGGCTCCACAATTAGAACTTGGGCTTTTCCTCCCTTCACACCTCTTCTTCTGAACAAATATCACTAATGTTCATCCTCACCAGGAGAAAACCATACTGGCCCACTCAATGGCCAATTAGAATAAATTGTAAATTAGGATAAATATGATAGGTAATACAAAAATCAAAAGCTCTCAAAAGAAAAGGAACAAAAAACCTGAATAAATAAGCTTAACGGTCCATTGTTTGTGGGGGAAATGATGAAATTATCATCAAAATATTCTATGAATTGAGAATGAAGATACATTTTTATGTGGAAAGATTTTACAAAAAAAAATCTATCTAAAAAAGTAAGACTCTTCTAGGACAGGTATTAGTTTTCATAAAGGGAGCATCAGTCTGTGTCTGGTAAGGGAAAATATATGCTTTATGTAAATCTCAGTAAATTGGTTAATTAAGATTCTTCATACTAACCCATATTTAAGGGAATATTTGTGACGAGGCTAAGCATCTGGACATTAAAACCATATCCACACAGGAGAGTTCCAATTATCCCTGAAGCGGCCACACAGTCTGAATCATTCAGGTGAAAACACCCCTTTTCTTTAAGAGCAGTTTTAGGGACACAGGTTAACAGTAAATTCTGTAATGCTTCTTTTGCCCTGAAGGAAAAAAAAAAAAAAAAAAACCTAGTCTAAATATCAATCCTCAGATATCAAACCTGTGTTTAAACCAAGTACCAATCTGCTCCCCCACCAAAATTCTGGGTGAGGTATTGTCTCCACATTCAGGGACATTAGTCCAGCAGTGTGGGAAAAAAAAATCTTCATTTGGACAGTGCATCTTCCAGACATTCCCTTCTATTATTGATTTGTTTTCTCCTGTCCCTTTTCTCCTTCTTTTGTTTCCTTATCATAGCTTCAGGTTATTACGTGCGAAGTATTGATGGGAATGGATGGTTTTGGTCGATGGAGAGCTAATGCATCCCTAATCCCACTATTGTTACAGAGTTATGCTTTACTCTGGTCTCTGATGGGGGAAAAGGTGCAAAGCTGTTGATCCTAGTTTTATTTGTCACAAACCCATCCATCAATCAAGCGCAAGCATGTCTGAATGCTGAATGACATGTGGGTCTCAGCTGAAAAAATTCGATAACACTGTATTGTCAGCTCTCTCACTCTTTTTTTGATAAGAAATACATTTGACTGAAATAGATAAGCATGCAACTACTAAAGACTTGAAGAGAGAAAGTGACGCATTGGCACCAAAGGTTATATATCTTTGGTATTAATGATACTTATGAGTAAATAAAATGGGAGAGGGCAGCTACAGCTAGAGACATACAACATCCCTAAGGCTTGGTTATGTTTAAGTATTGTCACTCTACTATTATTCAGGTTTTCAAATATTAATCTGACCATATTTCACAGTTGGCTACACTGGTTAAAATGTAAGCAAATGTGCATTTAGTGAAGGTGGTGAGGTGGAGGGAATCAAATATCACTTGTTTACACTGCTCTGAACAATAGAGATAGATCCTTTTTTTGTTATGTATGGTACATGAAGCCATGCAATATTTTTGTGTATATATGAACTCATAAGTTCACAACTGTCTCCTCTTGTGAGTGAAAGCATTTGGGGGAAAAAAGCTTTAATTATTTTAAACTGGAAATATATATACATGTCATTTTAATAGTGACTTAACTTATAATTACAGTCTCAAAAATGGTTTCTGTGTGTCCTTTTTATTCTTAGTTACTAAATTAGGTACTTTAATACATTATGAAAGCCTGTCTTTTCAGTTATACACAATTTTCTATTCATAGTTATTTCAAGATAATTACATTTGGAAATAGTTAAAGCATTAAAAACAACACTAGTATAATATAATTTTAGAGGCAAAATTAATCAACAAATCAGAACATTTTAAAAACCATTTGATTTTCTTGTCATAACATTTTAGAGAAGACAAGAATTTTTTAAATGACCTAAAAAAGCCTATCAAGAAAGGTAACAAAAAGACAGTCCTGAATTAGAGGGCATGACAGATGAACATTTTGTAGCTGTTAAGTATCACCATGCTATGAAAGTAAGCCATCTTTTCTCTGTTCAGTGACTGGGGGCTAGAAAACTGCAAAAAAAAAAAAAAAAATCAATGTAGAAGTGCTTTAGATTTGTGGGGTAAATTACATGTGCTTGGCCGCTCCATTGTATCTGCCCTATATTCTATACGAGATACTTTAGATGGAACTGTCACATAATACATATACTTAATATTGATTTTTAGAGATTTAACAGAACTTAAATTGAACCCAATAGCAAAGCAAAAGAAACTGTATCTTCTTCAAATCCCTAATACTTGAAATATTCTTGAAATTAACTAAATAGTAACTCCCAATTTTAAATTCATGATGATAGACAAAAAAAAAAATCAAATTTGATTCCTAATTCTCCTCACTTTGTTTTGCTTCTCTTACTAACATTTTAATCTTACTTTTTCACTTCTTTAAAACCATGTTAATTCTTGAAGACTTCCCAGGAGGGTCCATGAATCAGCAAATGGGAGCCAACTGGAACCTTTGAGAGTTGCTAGAAGTTCCAAACAATGACCTTTCTGTTGACTATTCTTTTGGGTTTTCAACTTGCTTTAGTTTGGCCTCAGTTTGCAGTGATTTCAATTTGCAGGGCTTCCCTGGTGTCTGCAATGAAGGAGACATGGAATCGTTTCCTGGGTTGGAAAGATCCCCTGGAGCAGGGAATGGGTACCCACTCCAGTATTCTTGCCTGGAGAATTCTTCATGGACAGAGGATACTGGTGGAGTATAGTTCATGGAGTCACAAAGGGTTGGACACAACTGAACAACTAACACTAACAGTGAATTATACACTATTGTGAATTCTAATCCCATTTAAATAAAGTATCTGAAGCCACCAGGATCAAGGAGTCCATAGTTTTCCAAGGGCAGCCTCTCCTAGCTAGATACTATCTATGAGGCTCCAAACAACTCTAGTTGAAAGAGAACCCAGTTCAGTCCCTGGTAAGAAAAATACTATGAGGTTATTCCAGTCAACTCTGAATATCCAGGTCCTGGACTTTGGACAGAAATATAACCTAGTCTGCACATACTCTTGAATAAGAATTTATCACATCTAGGGTGACCTCAGTTCCACAGTGGGCCTCCAGAAAGAATACAGACTTTATAATTTTACTCATCATGATGAGAAGCAATAGCAACGTCAACAAAACAGGGAACCATCTTGAGATCTGTTGGTAGTAGGGCCTCATTCCATCCAGAAATGCCTTGGGAAGAAGGATGAAATGTGGGATAAAGGGGATTTTATGTTCAGGTGGTATTTTGAAATCTTTTTGAAATATTTTATAAAATAGTTAATTTTATAAAAAAGAAAATGAAATCACATACAAAATGCCATAACCCACAAATAGCATCTGTAGCTTTGCTATAATATATATGTAATACAATGAAATATTGAGATTAATCAATTGGTCTAATGGGAATACTTTAATGTGGCTAATTACACACTAATAACCCTATTCCAAAACTCCTCTGATAAAAGAAACATCATTAATAGAAGATCTGTTACTTCCAAGTGACCAATATTTTCACATAAATGAATATTAAAGATAGCCAAGATATTAAACAGTATCTATTTTCCCATGGGACACAGAATTTTGAACTCTACTCCAATGATCAAAGAATTTAGAAACAGCTTTTCTCTAATGACTATGAGATAAAGTTCTAATGACTTCTGCTAGCCCTACTTAGTATAACAACTGTGTTTGCGTGTGCGTGTGTGTGTGTAAAACCATTTGACTCTGGGAATGTCTATTATAGTTAATATTGCAATCAAACCTTTTTTAAATGGGGACAAAGTAAAATCAGGAAAAAATATATCTATAAAAACAACTCAAACTCTACTAAAGAATACAAAAGAAGATTTTGAAAAATGGAAAGATATACCATTTTTCTGACTGAGAAGACTCAATGATAAACAGATTAATTCTTTCCAACTAAGTGTACAGATGTAATATAAACAAAATAAAAGCCCTAATGCCATTTTTAACCTTAGAGACTAATTCTAAACTCTATTTGGAAGAATAAATGTGTGATGACAGTCTAAAAAATGTTAAGAAAGAAACAGGAGAAACGATTTGTTCTACCAGGTGGCAAAGCATTCTGTAAAGCTTCAGTAATTAAACAGTGTGTGTTCTGTTTGTATCTCCTGAGTAGATAATTTGTATCTCCTGGGCCCCCAGTTATGATGATGTTCATTATTAAATTATAATGTCATATAGTCTAAATCACTCTCCAAACCCAAAGGGGAGAAAACAGGCAAAACAGTAGCAGCAATGGTGAGAGACCTTTTCTTCCTATCAATATTCCTAGGGTTTGACCCCTAGAGAAGACGAAGGGGGAGGTGACAGCTATCACAGAAGCATGTAAGAACTGGAAAACTTTGTTACTCTATTTTCCCATCTCACAGAGAGGCAGAATTTTAAAAGGGCACACAGAGAAATATTTTACACTCTCCCTAATTCCTGTCTCCTTGCATTAGTCAAAGTTATACAGTATTAACAGCTATGCCTTTAAATAGTTTTAGAGTGAAACTGAAAGTGCTACTCGCTCAGTCGTGTCTGACTCTTTCCTGACCCCATGGACTATAGCCTCTGTCCATGGAATTCTCCAGGCAAGAATACTGGAGTGGGTTGCCATTCCCTTCTCCAGGGGAATGTTCCCCCAAATAGTTACTTTAAAACTCTAACACCTTTGTAGGAAAGAAGGGAAGACAATCTTACACCTAAGCCCACTCAAGCATTCTTGGTGCTGATTATAGGGAAAAGTTGTCATATATGATTTGAAAAAGTAGAAACTATCTATGGCTTTTAGGCCTGGCTCTGGTTCATGGATCTCCCAAATTCTGCCAAAAAAGCAAGATGTTAGTGAAACAGACAAAGCAATATAATAAACAGAATCTGGGAATTTGGTAGCGGTAAAAACGACATTTTAAATAGAGAGGGCTGCTCTCAGACACTACTGGTATGAATGTAAAATTGGTAAGCCAATTTAGAAGCCAATTTTTGCAGTATCTGTTAAGATGAAAGACATGCATAGCCCAAGACCCAGCAATTCCACTTTCCCATGACAAACACTGGCACATGTGCACAAGTACAAGGTCACAGCACTAGCTGAGCAGTGAAAAATCGGAAACTACAAACGACCACAGGGGATTGGCCAAATACTATGAATATAATACATAAGTAGGAAAGGTGAGATCAATCCCTCTATACTGGCACAAAAGAGATTCCTAAAACATATCACTGAGTGAGAAAAAACAAGCTTCAGAATATTACTACATAAAGTATTTTATGCTTGAGGTATATATACATGTATAGTGCACCATTCACCGTGGAAAAAAAAATGACATAGATTTTCATTAATCCTTATCTACCTCAAATCATATACAAAAATATACTTCTTATGTATTACCTTAGCTGTGACTTTAAGCTATAAAGTTAGTTACTAAAAGGAATTATACAAAACTATTTATTTAACCTTATTATGGTTAAATAAAAGCCAGAAGGTATAAAAGAAAACAACAGCAACAAACTTCTGTATAACAAACAGCACTAAGAAAAACTGAAAGAAAAACTGTCAGAGGAGTTCAGACGGTACAGCATCTCTTAGGGAGAAATCCATTAATATGCACATTTAAAATGCAGATACCCTGTATCCCAGCAATCCCTTCCCATTTACAAGAGTTTATGCCAAGGAAATAATTGTATATATTGTCCATTATGTGTGTAAAAGGATGTTCAGCATGGCATTTTGTGTTTATAACTGCACATAAAAGGGGGGACACTAAATGTCCATTAGTAAGTAAATGGTTCAATAGATCATGGTGCTTCCATATAATGGAATACTATAAAGTCATTAAGATGAATAGTATTAATATTAACTTTGTCAAGTTCCACTGACCAAACTCTGAATTAAATGCAGCATCTCATTCAATCCTTTCAACAATGCTTTGAGGTAGCTATAATTAGGGCCAAACTCTGAGTTAAATGCAATATCTCCTTCAATCCTTTCAACAATGTTTTGAAGCAGCTGTAGTTAGAATTGTCATTTTAAAGATGACAGGGCTGAGACTTAGGTTAAGCAGCCCAAAAACATACCACTGTCTCACTCTGAATCTGGAGCTTTTTGAAGATCCACGTGTACACAGACATAGGAGGATACTGGCAAAATACTAATATGAAAAAAAGGAAACTGAAGAGTAGTACGTATAGTGCAGTCACATTTATATACATAAATGTAAAAGTCTGACAGGGAGAGAGAAACATGTTAAAGTGGTCTCTATATGGATGGATCTTTTCTACTTTCTTTTTACTTGATTATATTTTCTGACTTTTTTCCAGCAAGGAACACATACTGCACTTTTTAAAATAAACTAAGCAATTCTAAGATTAAAAAACCAATAGTGTTTCAGAGCAGTGAAGATTATTATTCTAGCAAATGTAATTATTTAAATGAAGATTTTTAAAAAGTTCGATGGTTTTGCCTAGAAAACACATTTCCATGTGTAAGTAAATGCTGTGTAAGTTAGAGTATGAAAATTCAGCTGGCTTTTCCAATAATCAAAAACTGATATATCATTGGAGAGATAAAACTGATCTTTTTCTAATTACCTAGATGCTCAGGAACTCTTTTTAAAGCACACTAGAATAACAGCTTTTGAGCAAGCAAGCAATAATATGAATTGGGGTTTTTGACAGAAAGGATGAAAGCAAGTTACTTTAAATCTAGTATCTCCACTTTTCAAAAAGCATTCTCTAAGATTAGCTGTGCTTTTTCCAGGCAGTGTACTGATCTAGAGGATCCCTAATCCATTGGGATGAGCCTGCCCGATCAATAAGATGGAATCTACACTTGTCACATCCAGGGATGTAGTTCTGGAGACAAAATTGCCACCAAATGTGAACCCTCAACCAAACCATGATCTTGTCAAACACCCCTACCACTTTTCTTTTCTCTTATTATCTCATTCCTTTTTTAATGACATCAGGTTAAAATGAGTATCAGAGGGAAAACTGAAGATAATGTAGCAAGACAATGCAGTTCTACTTTCTCAACTGGAAGATGTACCAAGTGAGACCCAAAGTATAAATTAGCCCCTTCTTCCTAAAGCTAGAATCACAACCCAGGTCTCCTTCGTGGCACAAAATTCTTTGACTGGACAACTCTGTGTAATATACAGTCTGAGTGGGCTGGTATAATGAAACACAGTTTTTGCCTTAGGGACGCAGTCAGGCAGAGGTGAAGAGGGGTAAGATTCTGGGATGTGGGCTGACTGTAGACATGTACGTTTGAACACCAGCAATCAGAGCCACTTTTCCTTTTACCATTATTTCCTGAGAATAATGAGCCAACAGTTCCAAAGCTCTAGATTCCAAAATACCACACCCTAAGGAATATTCATGGGGTCGCAAAGAGTCAGACACGACTGAGTGACTGACCTGAACTGAACTGAAGGAATGTTCACGTCCATTTGTGAGAAGCCAAGGACTGGGAGAGAAAAGAGCAACAGCTGTTTTCTCTCTTCCTCTAGTCTGCAATTTGGTTGAAAGATATCTAAGATTGGAGCAAGGCATAGATAACCACCTTCTAGTATGATCTGAGAAAAACAGTCCTCCCACCTCTAAAATAGGTCCTCTAGGGACTTGCTGAAGTGCTTGACACATCCACATTAAAGAGTCATTCCTTTGGGACAAAGAATTATTTACATATTCAACACTGAAGAAATATCTACTAAGAATCTATGTGCCCAACACATGTTCTTTATGCTTCCCTCCTTAAAAAGTGACAAATGAATAATAACTGGGCTCTATCCTAAAGGCATTTAAAATCTAGATGGGAACGAGAGCAGAAATAAGATAATTTAAGTAGAAAACGATGTGTTAGCACAGGGTTAGGATGTGTGTCAAGCACTCAGGAGACCTGAAGGCAAGCTGCAACAAAGTGAGGTGAAACTTATCAGGTGGCAGGCGTAGGCACGGGGACCCCAGAGCTGGAAGGAAGTGTAAGACACAAAGACAGAAAGTGAACACAAGCTGAGCGCGAAGGGCCCACTTCATCCTGAGGAGGAGGAGAGCCACTGAAGAGGGTTAAGTTAGCAAGGAAGGGTGGGGAAAAGGTGATATAGAACATATATTGATGCTTATGTATCATAGTGGAGAAAAGAATGCATCAGGTGATTAACAGTCGTTAACACTTATGAAAAATTTGCTCCAGGAAACAAAAAGGGGAGAAGAATTAATCTCAGAATTACATTCTTGCTCTAAAACTGTGGGAAAACGGTCTTGCCAGAATTTGTAATCCTGTGAAACAAAAAAAAATCTGGCAAGCAAAATCTTGCCAGAACTTGTAATCCTGTGGAAGGTCGAAATCTTTGCGTGCAAAAATATTAGAGTACATATGTTAACCTACAGGGTGGAGATTTCAATGCATTAGTGGTTCAGGGAAAGGCCTGCTCCGGAGAAGACTGAAGCAGCCTCAAAAGACCTTATAAAGGAGAGGGGAAAATACTTGCTGGGAAGAGTGACAGCAAGTGTCTGTTTGAGGGTGACAGAACCTAGTAACATTCATTCAAAAACATTAACCAAGCCCTGTGCGGGTGCCTTCAGTGGATGAACAATAGATAGAAATGACCTGTCCTCAAAGGCCTTCAGTTTAGTGTTCGCTGGGGGTGACAGAAATAAACAAGGTCTTACCATACAGCACAGGGAACATATTCAATATTCTGTAATAAACCATGATGGAAAAACATGAAAAAGAATATATATCTATAACTGAGTCACTCTGCTGTACAGCAGAAACTAACACAACATTGTAAATCAACTATACTTCAATAAAAGAAAAGATACTCGTCTGATCGGAATAGAAGCTTTGCTGAAACAATGATTCAGAGCAGGTGTGTGTGTGTGTGTACTGGGCTAGGGACTGGGAGTCAAAGGACTTGCATGGCCAGGTTTCAACTCTGAGTTCTTGAGGAGACAGACGGATAGAAGCCAGTGAGAACTCTGAAGGTAAACTTGATCACTTCACAGTACCTCCTTCTGACTTAAACATACACACATGCACAAACACACACATGCACACGTATCTATTCACATGCATATGTAATACATACTGACTGAAGTGTACTTTAGAAGTATACATAAGTTGCCCCTAGATGAAAGATTTGCTGTAGAATACTTAATTAAAATGTGTCTCTATTTCAGTTAGAGCTGCCTTCCAAAGACATTATTGCTAAAACACAATCAAAACGATAGCCCTTCTTTGGTGTGAATAGATATGCTTGAAAAAAGGTAACTTTGGTTCATGTGTTACTTTTTTTAACTACTTTACCTATTATTCCATTTATATAATAATTTTACCTCTTTTGTGGATTTTTAAACTTTTTATTTTATATCAAAATATAGTTGATAATAATGTGATTCATGTATCATTTAGTTGAAGGATGTTTTTATAGAAAAAGTATATGTGAAGGTCATAGCAGGGACCCTGCACCTTGGCTTAAAAACAAAAGTTTGTTTTCTACTTAGAAAACTTTTCTATCCATTATTTAAAATGTATAATGTACATAAAAATATGAAACAATCATCCATAAGTGACCAAAGCTGACATTCTTTGTAGCTCCTTCTAACTGTGTATCTTTTAACCAACTGTCTCATTAAAGCTGAGCTTGCTGTTTGTATCAGTAGACGCCTTCAGGTGCTCCCACTGCCTACAAAGCACAGGTGACTGTGTTAACTGACCCAGGTCTCTGGCCAGCTAACCTAAAGTTTTGTATTTATTAATATGTTCAGGGTAAACATCAATTTCAGGTTTTGCACTGAAAGGAACCTCAGAGAGTGAGTTCACTGCCCTGGAGCAGTGATTCTCAAAGTGTAGACCTCACAACAGCAGTTTTGGCTTCACCTGTGAGATGGTTAGAAATGCAAAACCATGCGCCCCACTCCCACCTGCTCCATATAAACCTCTGAGAAACGCGCCCAGGAAAGAGCATTTTAACAAGCTTTCCAGGTGACTCTAGTGCACATATGTATTTGTGAACCCATGCTCATGGGGAACACACAGCTAGTTAGCAGTAGTCCCCAGTCCACTGCAACCTGGGAAAAACATGTTTGATGGTGCCTCGTGTGACTTACACAGAGTAGGAACTTACTAAATGCTTGTTGACTGAAAGAGCTTACTTCTAAATTCTCCCAAATTTCTAACCCTTTTCCCATACTTTTTTCTTAGAACAATGCCTGGCGTTTTATTATCTAGTTACTGTTTACAAATTCATCACCTTCCACTGCTCACACTTGCATGCACCATTTTCTTTTAATTTTTTATTTAATTTTTAAACTTTACATAATTGTATTAGTTCTGCCAAATATCAAAATGAATCCACCACAGGTATACATGTGTTCCCCATCCTGAACCCTCCTCCCTCCTCCCTCCCCATACCATCCCTCTGGGTCGTCCCAGTGCACTAGCCCCAAGCGTCCAGTATCGTGCATCGAACCTGGACTGGCATCTCGTTTCATACATGATATTTTACATATTTCAATGCCATTCTCCCAAATCTCCCCACCCTCTCCCTCTCCCACGGAGTCCATAAGACTGTTCTATACATCACTGTCTCTTTTGCTGTCTCGTTCACAGGGTTATTGTTACCATCTTTCTAAATTCCATATATATGCGTTAGTATACTGTATTGGTGTTTTTCCTTCTGGCTTACTTCACTCTGTATAATAGGCTCCAGTTTCATCCACCTCATTAGAACTGATTCAAATGTATTCTTTTTAATGGCTGAGTAATACTCCATTATGTATATGTACCACCGCTTTCTTATCCATTCATCTGCTGATGGGCATCTAGGTTGCTTCCATGTCCTGGCTATTATAAACAGTGCTGCGATGAACATTGGGGTACACGTGTCTCTTTCCCTTCTGGTTTCCTCAGTGTGTATGCCCAGCAGTGGGATTGCTGGATCATAAGGCAGTTCTATTTCCAGTTTTTTAAGGAATCTCCACACTCTTCTCCATAGTGGCTGTACTAGTTTGCATTCCCACCAACAGTGTAAGAGGGTTCCCTTTTCTCCACACCCTCTCCAGCATTTATTATTTGTAGACTTTTGGATCGCAGCCATTCTGACTGGTGTGAAATGGTACCTCATAGTGGTTTTGATTTGCATTTCTCTGATAATGAGTGATGTTGAGCATCTTTTCATGTGTTTGTTAGCCCTCTGTATGTCTTCTTTGGAGAAATGTCTATTTAGTTCTTTGGCCCATTTTCTGATTGGGTCATTTATTTTTCTGGAGTTGAGCTGTAGGAGTTGCTTGTATATTTTTGAGATTAGTTGTTTGTCAGTTGCTTCATTTGCTATTATTTTCTCCCATTCTGAGGCTGTCTTTTCACCTTGCTAATAGTTTCCTTTGCTGTGCAGAAGCTTTTAAGGTTAATTAGGTCCCATTTGTTTATTTTTGCTTTTATTTCCAATATTCTGGGAGGTGGGTCATAGAGGATCCTGCTGTGATGTATGTCAGAGAGTGTTTTGCCTATGTTCTCCTCTAAGAGTTTTATAGTTTCTGGTCTTATGTTTAGATCTTTAATCCATTTTGAGTTTATTTTTGTGTATGGTGTTAGAAAGTGTTCTAGTTTCATTCTTTTACAAGTGGTTGACCAGATTTCCCAGCACCACTTGTTAAAGAGATTGTCTTTAATCCATTGTATATCCTTGCCTCCTTTGTCAAAGATAAGGTGTCCATATGTGCATGGATTTATCTTTGAACACATACCACTGCAATCTGCCTCTGAAGTAAACACTCCCTTTATTTGCTGAGAGTTCCCTTTGGTGTCAACAGGAAAAAAAAAAAAAAAACTAAGTACCACAGTGTTTTCTTCACTTTCCTCATTCTAGGGCCTTACTACCCAAAGTGTGAACAGCAGGTTAGCAGCATGGGCATCACCTGTCAGCTTGTTAGAACTGTAGAATCTGGGGCCCTACTCCAGACCTAATGAGGCAGAATCTGTATTTTAACACAATTCCAAAGTGATGCATATACAGTTAACATCTGAGGAGAAAACTGCTAGGGAGCCAGTTGCTACTCTTAATCGTGCTCAGACAGGTTTTGAAGTACGTGTATCTCAGTATTAACACTATGTGACACTCATTCACTCCTTATTCAGCAAGTGTTTCTTGAGTAGCTACTGTGTGCAAGGATGCGTGCTTGATTGTGCTTGCTCAGTTGCTTCAGTAATGTCTGACTCTTTGCAGGCTCCTCTGTCCATGGGATTCTCCAGGCAAGAATACTGCAGTGGGGAGCCATTCCCTTCTTCAGCAGATCTTCCCCACCCAGGGACTGAACCCAGGTCTCACATCTCCTGCATTGGCAGGTGGATTCTTTACCACTAGCGCCACCTGGGAAACCCATGTGTAAGGATGGGTGGTATGGAAATACAAAGATGAAAATGACTCTTTTAGGAACATAGTATAGCTAACAAGGGAGATAGACAGTGTGAGCCAATAGCTACAGTGCCAAGCAGGATATGGTTTAGAGTCTTCTGAGTGGTCTAAGAATACTGGCATTCAGAGAGGGCAGAGAGTACTGTCTCCTAGGGTAGAAGAGGATAAATAAGTCATTAAATTTGAAAACTTGACTGAAGTATGAAAATAAGAAGTTTATTGTCTTAGCAATGCATGGCCAACTACAGTAGAAAGAGCATCTTTGGAAATAGAGGCCTGAGTTAAACCCCAGCCAGGTGATCTTGGGAATATTACCTAACTCTTTGAAGCTAACTTCCTCATCCTCGAAAGAACATAATACTATATTTCAGGATTGTTAAGAGGCTTAGTGAGAGTGAGCGCACAGCTCCTAGAACAGCACCTGTCACACAGAAGGCACTCAATAGTGATGTTATTGCTGCTACTCCTGTTGCTGAGATTCTTTGTGAGAGGTACTCTGTCTCCTTTGATCTCAGAAACATGGCAAGAGCTGCTTGAATGTGACACCGCTGGAGTAGCCCAACAGACTCTAAGAAACAAAAGGGCAAGAAAAAAGTCTTGACAAATACTCTTGAATATTAAGGTGTTAAAGCTCAGTGTCTGGATTTCCAAAGAAAAGACCCACACAGAAGGAGTGCCACACAGTCAGCACAGCCATGAAGATACAGTGATCATACACCTTATCACTTATAACTCTTTTAATAATTAAAGAGGTGCTATTAATATTTATATAATTATAAAGATTATTAACCCAGGATAGTTCTGGGAAACAGATGTATAGGCACCCTACCTAAAGGCAAGAAAGAAAAGGACAAGATTTGGAGCAGAGGTAATGGTAGGTAGGGCTTCCCTGATGGCTCAAACGGTAAAGAATCTGCCTACAATGCAGGAGCTATGGGTTCGATCCCTGGGCTGGGAAGATCCCCTGGAGAAGGGAATGGCAGTCCACTCCAATATTCTTGCCTAGAAAACCCCATGAACAGAGAAGCCTGGCAGGCTACAGTCCATGGGGTTGCAAAGACTTGGACACGACTGAGCAACTAAGCAGCGGTAGGTAAGGAGATATGGACAAATATTATTTTTCTGCATTTGATACGTATACTTATAAAATCTGTCCATGGGGCTACAGATTGATAGGACTTTGGTAAAGTAGTTAAAAACATACCTCATCTGACTTAGTCAGCAAGCTCAGCCATATGGACTAGCCCAGAACCGAGTTTGAGTGGCAAAGCACACCCATTAACATTCATGTGCCTACGAAGAAACAAAAGAGAAGCCCCTCAAACCTTCCCTCAAAGTTTACTGAATCTTCCATGAAATGCAATCCATTAAGATATTCATTTAACTAATGCCAGACATGGTCTATAAAAAGTTGTGTATCAGAAAATATAATGGGCCTGGCACACTCATAAGCAGCATGGGACCTGACAGCTTCATTGTTAGAGGACAGAAAACTCCCAAAGCAAAGTTTCTATGACCTATAAACCTATAGCCTCTACAGTCGCCATTGCTGAAACAGCACAGTACAATAACTGATGTTCATCATTATGATCCTGAGTCAAGAAAAGAGTTGTCATTTAAGAACAGAAGCAGTATAGTGACACTGAAAGAACACTAACAATGGAAAGACCTAGGATACAGTCCGAACTCTCCCATTCCCTAGCTTCGTGATCTTGGGTTAATTATTTAATCTCTCTAAACATTATCAGCATTAGCATCATCTCCAGAGTAGGAAGATTGCATAGGCTTTGGAAGTTCTCAGAGTAAAAAGATCTTTATAAATGAATTGTACTGCCTTGAAAAGTAGTGAATTTTCCATCAACAAATGAGTATTCAAATTTAACTTTAAAAGTTTCTTGGTATGGGTTTTGTTGAATGGATTTAAGCATTGGCTGGAAGACAAATCACCTCAAGATGATCCTTTACAAAACTAAAACAATATTTCATTTATGTAGAATACTCTCAGTTCAGTCACTCAGTCATGTCCGACTTTGCGACCCCACAGACTGCAGCACACCAGGCCTGCCTGTCCATCACCAATTCCTGGAGCTTGCTCAAACTCATGTCCATCAAGTCAGTGACGCCATCCAACCATCTAATCCTCTGTCGTCCTCTTCTCCTGCCTTCAATCCTTCCCAGCATCAGGGTCTTTTCAAATGAGTCAGTTCTTCACATCAGGTGGCCAAAGAATTGAAGTTTCAGCTTTAGCATCAGTCCTTCCAATGAATATTCAGGAAATGAATATTCAGGACTGATTTCTTTTAGGATTGACTAGTTTGATCTTCTTGCAGGCCAAGGGACTCTCAAGAGTCTTCTCCAACACCACAGTTCAAAAGCATCAATTCTTCAGCACTCAGCTTTGTTAGAGATTCATAAAAATGCTAAGTGAGATGCTATTGTAAATAGTTTATTTTTTCTGAATATGAAGAGAATGTATATCAACTGAAAAGATTAATATAGTACCAAAACACATATGTTGGGCTGGCCAAAAAATTCATTTGGGTTTTTCTGTAACATCTTATGTAACAACTTTTTGGCCAACCCCAACACAAGAGAAAATAATCTTAATTCTACCCTTCCACAGATGACCATCATAAACATTTTCTTTCAGTCTTTCTTCCGCAGAATTTTTTCCAAAGTTGAAAATTTATTGCTCATACAATTTTTATGGTTCTGAAAACTGCTTTCGTTTTTAATTTACAATGCATCATAAACATTTTTCCATCCAATGAATGGAAATCTGCCACTGAAACACAGAGGGCTGCAGTTGGCTAACAAGAGTGACACCTAAAGCACAGGATTAGCATAAGGTTAAATAAAGCACAAGGCCTGGTAAACGCCTGCCAGAGGCACTACACAAAAGGAATGTCTTCCAAGTCCCTTTGTGGGGCCCTGCAGCCACCCCTGAGTTCCCCTGGGCCCCTCAGGTAGAAGGGGTCCTATAAACTTGTTTGCATCCACATAAACCCCCTCAATTTCTGTCTGGTTTTCTTCACCTCATCCTCCACCCTGGCCATCTCATCCAATTCTCTTCTCTTCACTGCTCAATTGCATATCGTGTACAGCCTCCTCATTTCCTTAAGACACTTAGAGCCAGCCTTTTTGTTGGTTTTTCTTTGGGCCTTCCTGGGTACATTCTCCCCAGCTGAGTGCTTTCTGGTGGCACCTGGTTCGCTGGCTGGCTTGTCTTCTTTTAGTTTTCCCTTGCTTTCTGCTTTTCTTTCTTTTGCTTTTCCTAATTCACTGGCATTCCCTGGCTCTTTGGGTTTCCTTCTTTTAGTTTTGTCTCACTCTCTGACCTTTCCTTATCCTTTAGAATTTCCTCATCTTCCATCTTTCCCTTGTGATCTGTCCTTCCCCTGTCTTCTAACTTTTCCTTGTCTTCCACAGTACACGCTACTCCTGGCTTTGCCACATCCAGTGGCTCGCCTCTGTTTTCCATCTTGCCTTGGTTCTCAGGCTTTCCTTCATTTTCACTGAAGAGTTTTTCCTTGTTGAGTGTCCCCTCCTTTTCCTGTTCTGTGGAGATTCTGGATAGGTTCCTCCTCTTTCTCTAGCCCTACAGAGCTCTGGGAACAATAGACACGTAGACCTGAAAGAACCTGTGGCAACAATTAGGGATTTGCAGATGCCTCTGGGTCCAAGAGCACAGAAGGAGGATGGGTACCTGGCCTGGTGCCCAGTTTGGAGCCCAGCAGTCGCCACACATTCAATTTTTATCCTACTTTTATTTTTGCTTTGTTATACCATAATCATTTTTGTGTCATAAAAAAAAAAGTTTTAGGCAGTATTTTAACGTTGCAAAATATTACATTATCTGAATACCTCAAATTTGGGCACAAATTCACATGCCTAGGTAGGAATCCTGCTCTGCCATTTACCAGCAGTGTGAATTTGGGCCATTTACTAACACCTCTGGGCCTCCTCTGTAAAAATGTGAATAACAGTACTACCTACTTCATAGTTTTATTATTAGGATTAAATGAGTTAATACATATAAAATACTTAAAGTGTCTGGTACAGGAAAAAGGAAAGTGTTAGTCACTCAGTCATGTCTGACTCTTTGTGACCCCATGGACTGGAGCCCACAAGGCTCCTCTGTCCATGGAAGTCTCCAGGCAAGAATACCAGAGTGGGTTGCCATTTCCTTCTCCAGGAGATCTTCCCAAACCAGGGATAGAACCTGGGTATCCTGCACTGCAGGCACTCTCTACTGAGTGAGCCACCAGGGAAGCCTTAATACTTAAAAGTATCTGGTACGAACTTAGAAGTGTCTGGTACACAGTAAGTGTTGAATAAATTTTAATTATTACTGTTGCTACTCATTTTATCAAACATTAGTCATTTAGATTGCTTTCAATCTTTTCATTATTATAAACAATTATGTGATAAACATCTTTGCAATGAATGAGTTTTTAAAGATATTCTTCACAATCCAAAATCTTCAGCCATTTTTTAAAAACTTGTTTCAGCTGTATGCTTCAGCTATAAAGCAGTGGATGAACAGATGCTATTTATCTGGAACCGCTGGCTTTGCCAATATTTTTTAAGTTACAACTATTTCTATTGTTCTATTTCCTCTTTTTTTAACTGTGATACAACACACATAAAATTTACCACTACTGACATCCAGTACACTGTTGTGCGATTTGCCAATATGCTGCCAGACTACTTATCCTAAAAATCGTCAAATATAATGCACAGAATGGAAGGAAAAAAAGGTAAAGGTTATTAACCTTAAAATGTCTCTCAAGAAAAAGGAAAAATAACTTCTTCATTCTCAAATTTTATTAGGAAATCATTAGGTCCAATCACCAAATTATAACCACCTTAAATACTTTCTAAAGACATATCATACATATATATTTATTAAAACTTCAACTGTCTGCATCTCTGGAGTCAGGAAGAAGATAGCTGAGGGAAGACTATCACTTAGAGTCCCATTACTTAAGGAGTCCTATCATAGTTCAGGCACTGTGGAAGCTGGTTAACATAAAATATCCTATTTAGTCCTTATGAAGACTTCAAGTTACAACTATTGTCCTCCATATTACCAGTGAGGAAACTGAGGTTTGGCAATGTAAAGTAATTTGTCTAAATTAACACAGCTAAAAAGTGGCAGAGATGGGACTCAATCTCAGATCTACCTGGTTCCCAAATTCCATTCTTTCCTTGATACTATGCTGCCTTGTTGATATAAGTATTCGTTATTACCCCAAGAGAAAGTTATTCTCTGAAAGTTGTAACAGAAATTCCAATAATCATCTAGATAGAAAACTGCAAGTCTACAAACCAGCAAATTCAGTTTTTGCAACTTTTCCTAATGGATGATATAGTTCTCCTAACATTTCATCCTCCTCTATTGCCATCAATTTGTTGCCTGGATATCTCAACATCCCTGAAAGGGTTATTCTAAAAGGATTAGGCATTAGCATTGTCAGTTCTATGCCAAAACACACAAGGCTTGTTGACTCAACAAGAAACTGCTTGTAGAGCAGCTTTACATAAACCAAAACCACAGATCTCCAAAGCTTCTCTCTTTTCTATCATAGTTATTTTCTTTTTCATGTTTGACAACATACACAGACCATCAAGAAGAAAATGTTTTTCACTGATTTACTAGAGTTTAGTGTTAGAAATTAGCAGTGAAAAGTAGTCTTCTGTTAATAATCTCATTCGATCCAAAGCCTTTTTTATTTGCTCATGTTCTCCAGTTTTCCATGATGCTAAATTTCTCATTTATAACACAAGAATGACTTAAAAACTGTACCTAACATTGTTATATAGAGATCCCCTTCTGCTTCACCTGCTCTTGGCTTACTTTTCTTGTACCCTTCATTCCATCCCACTGATACCCTCCTGAGGTGGTTTTCCTGGGGTATTACTAACCTCCAAAGAGAAAGAAAAAGAACGAGCAAATACTGTAAATCTTAGGGGAAAAAAATTCCTTCCTAGATGACTACAATTTACAACCATACTATTTAGTCTAAACAGAAATTACCAATTTTAAGTTAACCCTCAATTTTTTTTTAAGATTTTTTTGATGTAGATCATTTTTAAAGTCTTTATTGAATTTGTTACAATATTGTTTCTTTTTTATGTTTTGGTTTTTTAGCCATGAGGCATGTGGGATCTTAGCTCCCTGACCAAGGATAGAACCCACATCCCCTGCACTAGAAGGCAAAGTTCTAACCCCTGGACCACAGGGAAGCTCCCGAAGCTACCAACCTTCAACTCTTACCGGGGCCACAGTTCCCCTCTCCTGTTAATGTTCAGTGTTTTGAGGTGGGGGATCGGTAAGTGTCCACAGATTACAGCACTCTTTTTCCAGAATGACATTCATCTGCCCAGACAAAATTAACTCCATCAGCAGAAACAAGTTCATAAACAATGACTGTGCAGATGTACAATGCAATCTCCATCAAAATCTAGAACTTTCCAAGGCATTTTAACCAAGGGGAAAAAAAAACTTGAAGAATTAAATTTCTCTTTCTTTCCTCCTGTGCTCCCTGCCACCCCTCACAGTACTATCAATATTCTGTGTAACTTGGATATTTCAGAGGTTATTATAGTAAAAAGGCCATGGTGTGTCATTTACTTTCAGTAAATAAGCTGTAAATATACACACACACACACAAAAAAAAAACAAAAGTTTTGGAGATACATTTTATAGTTTATCAAGATATGAATATAAATAATTATAACCAAAAAAATTATTGGGTATGATTATCATACAGATCTATGGATGGCCTCAAATGACATTATGACACACTGCTGACTTACAGATACTTGGACTGTAGGACACTCAATGCTCCTTAAATCATATCATCAACACGGTTGCTTATTTCACCTAAGGACTATGGGATTCAATTTTATGTGGTGTGATTACAGAATATTAGAAAATCAGCTGGTAGAATAGTTTGAGTCAAGCAAATTGTTAAGAAAAAAAATCACTGAAACCTATCCTCTAAGCAATTTGGAAAATATTTATCAAAATTATAAATACATATACTTTAATACAATTTTACATCTAGGAATTTATTCTAATGAAAACCTGTGTAAAGAATGACTTTTACAAAGTTATTCATGTCATCATTGTATCAGTAAAATATTGGCAATAACTTAAATGTTCATTATCAAGGAATTGTTTACATAAATTGTAGTAGACTCATGCAGCAGAGAATGAAGCCACAAAAAAGAATGAATACACTCTATATGAAATGATACAGAAAGTTCTATAATAGATTTAAATTAGCTGAATTTTCAAAACTAATTATTTCTGGAAAATTATGCAAGAAACTAACAACATCAACTGGGAGGAGGGGGATTAGGTGGCTAGGGGTCAAGGATGGGGAAGAAAACTTTCTGTTTTGAATTTTAGACTAGAGTTGACCCTTGAACAACACTGGTTGTTCTACTACATGGGTCTGTAGACTGCATGGGTCTACTTAACAGGCTGATTTTTTTCAATAGTAATGCTCAAATTTGGAACCATGAATACCAAGGAACCACAGAGATGAAGGAACCAGGTACAGAAGGGCCCACTGTATGTTACACCTGGATTTTTGACTGCATGAGGAGGTTAGTATCCCTGACCCCACAGGCGTCAAGGGTCAACTATAGAGGAAACAGTGGTTAGTTAGGTCAAAACAACTGATACGGTAGGTCTTCATTACATAAAAATGGATGCTTAGTTGTGAAGATACACAAACGAGACCTAGAAGGACATGTCACGGTAAACTGCTTGTGATTCTGAATGACTTCGTTTTTTGCTTCTTGTGCTTTTTGGTTTCCTATTATGCACATGTTAACTTTTAAGAAATAAATGTTATTTTAAAAGCCTTAAAAAAAAATAAAATAAAATAAAACATGATAACTCATGTATGTTTCAAACTGCCCTGAAACAGGAAAATACTGCTGTAAATATTCCTCTTATAAATTTTCTCAGATTACCAGATTTTAAAATTTAGTTTAAAAAAACAAATACTAATGCTTGTTGCTATTGTTTATTTGCAAAGTCATATCCTACTTTGCACCCTCATGGACCGTAGCCTGCCTGGCTCCTCTGTCCATGGGATTTACCAGGCAAGAATACCGAAGTGTGCTGCCATTTCCTCCTCCAAGGGATCTTCCTGATTGAGGGATCAAACCCACATCTCCAGAATTAGCAGATTCTCAACCACTGAGCCACCAGGGAAAGCAAATAATAATAAGCAAATCAACAGTTAAATGGGGACTTGCCTGGTGGTACAGGGGTTAGGAATCCACTTGCCAATGCAGGGAAATGGGTTCAATCCCGGGTTCAGGAAGATTCCACATGCTGAGGGGCAACTAAGCCCATGTGCCACAACCTGTGCTCTACAGCCAGCAAGCTATAACTAGAGAAGGCCCACATGAAGCTCCAAAGATTCAGCACAGCCAAAACCAAAATTAATTTTATTTTTATAAAAAGCCTTTAATTATACAGTTTATAATACATGTACCTATGCAAACATAATCAAAGGCAATTTAATCTTTTGACTTTCACAAAGTTATAAACTTTTAATGTAGGCATCATTATGTATTTTATCAACCAGGACAACAATCATCATTCCTCATTCTCTTAAATATATATTGAGCACCTACAAGATATCAAGTACCAGGTTGGCCTCTGGAAACTCAGTGTTGAATAAGATAGCCTTGGTCTCTAACCTCTTGTACAATTCTGATACTCGACCTATTAAGGACAGAAAAGGTTCCTTTTTTTACAATGATACATGCAACACTCAATAGCTGCTTTCCACTTTCAGTAAAACTGTAAATATTCAAATGTGAAAAACAGCTGGAGCAGATGGATACAATTTAACCTTAAATTAAAAAATCCTCAGACATATATTACTTATTCTCTCCACACTCACATGAGTTCAGAAGGCTCAGTGTGCAAGGAGAGTTGGAAAAGACTCCCCTCTTCCTCATATCTCTATCTTCTCCTGTACATGCACACTTTCATTGGCCCACAAAGAAGAAAATACAGGAGTGCTTTTAATATAAGGTTCCATAAGTTATGGTTGGACTAAATGATAGTTTCCTAGGTATAAACTGTTGTGTTATATTTACTCTCTTTTTAGAAAGTCTGGAAAACACATTGCTTAAAACCTGTGGAAAAATTATTGGATGGTCCCTATTAGAATTCACTTGCATACTCTCTCCATTTGAGTTGAGATATACAATCATAAACCTCCCCAAACTAGCAAAGCATACTTTGGTGAAAGGTGATGAAGGGGATGGTTTTCAAAAAGCAACAGCAGTAAGAGGAGAATAAGGGCAATGAGGTGAGAGTAACTTCATCGAGTGCTTCCTTCACACGTGACAGACATTAATCGTACTTCAGAAATAAGATGCTCTCCCTCCTGAGACAACCAGAGTCTGGGGCAAAGAGCAGTCCCCAGATGAGAAAATAGACAGAAAACATGAATGGCTGTTAAGGCATATTCCATTCAAGCCTGAGTAGATCACAGGGAGGAGACACTGTTGAGGCCTACTTCCTGGGGAATACCTGGGCTGCAAAGATGGACAAATACTACAGTCACAATAGAAGATTGGGAAGATGTTCAATAAACTGATCTCAACACTGCTAATCTGATGAAGTGAATTTCTGTCTTTGCTTCCATGACTGTTTTTAACAGTTAACACACATATGCTCTTATGCAAGTAAATGACACGTTTCACAAGCAATAGCCTTCAGGAAAACAATATGCACTTTGCAAACCCAAGTTCTGCTAAATGAGAGAAATTATTTTCTAATAATAATTAGAAATGTTTTGGGAGAACCTTTAATTATTCATAAACAAGGAAACTTTTAATACATGATTGCATTTCTTTTGGCTACCAGAAGAGTGGATATGATTTAAAGCAACTACATGTCACTAACTTTATGCTATAAAGAACTTCAATATGCCTCACAGTTTTGCAAGACCACACACTTTCAAATGTCTAACACACACAATAATCAGTGAGTGCTATACCTCATGTGTTGAGACAGGGTTGGGGGAAGAGTTAGGAAAAGGAACATAAATATGCTAACATGAGATGAACCAGTGAGAGCAATTCTACTGTTGAAAATTGTAATATCTCACAGAAATAGTCCTCTGTTGTCTACTTATTACATATATAGGACACCTAAATTTTATTTATTACAGCTATATGGACTTTTATATATTTGAAAATTAATTTACCAAGATGCGATTTTCTTATAACAATAGCCTACAGTGGTATCCCTTTCGGTTTACGCAGAAATGAAGTACTGTAAAATGAAGAGAAATGAAAAATAGATCTTATATTTAATCATACTTCAAAAAGTTATTTGGAAAAAAAGATGAATTTTCATGAATCTCATTCATACTTCTTCCTTACCAAATTTTGACTGTTTGGCCAAATAACTTATAAGAAAAAACTATAAGCAGTTTGTTGGAAAACTGGACAGCCACAGGCAAAAGAATGAAACTAGACTACTATCTTATACCAGATACAAAAATTAACTAAAAACGAATTAAAGATTTGAATATAAGACCTGAAACCATAAAATTCCTAGGAGAAACATTGGCAGTAACTTTAATGACATGGGCTTAGTGATGTTTATGTGGACCTGAGTCCAAAAACAAGAGCAACAAAAGCAAAAATTAACAAATGGGACTACATCAAACTAAAATGTTTCTGCACAGCAAAGGAAACCATCATCCAAATGAAAAGTCAAACTACTAAGGGAAGAAGACTTTGCAATGATATATCACATAAAAGGCTAATATCCAAAGCATATAAAGAACTCATACAATTCAGCAACAACAACAAATTTTTAATGGGCAGAGGCTCTCAAAAGACATTTTTTACAAAGAAGACATACAGAAGGCCAATAGGCACAAGAAAAGATGCTGAACATCACTAATTATCAGAGAAGCAAAAGTCAAAACCATAATGAGATACCACCCTGCACCTGTTAGAATGGCTATTATCAAATAATAATAGTAATAAATACCAAAAAGAATGTGAAGAAAAGAAAACTTTCATACAGTGTTGGTGGGACTGAAAGTCGGTGCAGTCATTATGGAGAGCAGTATTGAGATTCTTCAAAAAATTAAGAATAGAACTACCTTTTTTTTCCCTGCTCAGTAGTGCCCAATTCTTTGCGACCCCATGGACTATACAGTCCACGAATTCTCTAGTCCAGAATACTGCAGTGGGTAGTCTTTCCCTTCTCCAGGGGATCTTCCCAACCCAGGGATCAAACCCAGGTCTCCCGCAATGCACGCGTATTCTTTACCAGCTGAGTCACAAGGGAATGACTCAGCTATTTCACTTCTGAGTATTTATCCAAAGAACACAAAAACATTAATTCAAAAAATACAGGCATCCCTGTTTACTGCAACATTATTTACAATAACCAAGATACAGAAACTACCTAGGTCTCCATGGATCACTGAATGGATAAAGATACGGTATACAAATACATAACAAACTAGTACTCAGTCATAAAAAAGAATGAAATCCTATTATCATCCTATGACAACATGAAGGATTTTGAAGGTATTATGCTAGCAATAAGTAAAATAAGTCACATAAGGACAAATACTGTATGATTTCATTCATAAGTTTAAAGTTTAGTCGCTCAGTCGTGTCCAACTTTGTGACCCCATGGACTGTAGCCTACCAGGCTCCTCTCTCCATGGGATTTTCCAGGCAAGAGTACTGGAGTGGGTTGCCATTTCCTTCTCCAGGGGGTCTTCCCGACCCAGGGATCGAACCCAGGTCTCCCACATCATAGGCAGACGCTTTACCGTCTGAACCACCAGGGAAGTCTATGGAATCTAAAAAAACAAACCAAATGAATAGGGAATTCCCTCATGGCCCAGTGGTTAGAGCTCTGCACTTCCACTGCAGAGAGCATGGGTTCAATTCCTGGTCAGGAAACCAAGATTCCACATACCATGTGGTACAGCAAAAAACAAATGAACAAACAAAACAAAAACACTGAGAAAAAGACCAGATTAGTGGATAACAGCGGGGAAAAGGGATTGGGGGTGGGTGAACAGAGTTAACTGTATGGTAATGGATGGTAACTAGACTTGTGGTGATCACTTTGTCATGTATACAGATGTTGAATTATATATTTTTTTTCAAAAATAAATTTAAAGTAGGCCTGATTCAATATGGTACAGAATATCAATAAGATCTCTGAAAATTAGTTTTTCAGGAAAGATGATAGAAATAATCTCTGGAATCATTTTCCAATGCTATTACTTGGTAATTTTAAGAGTTGATAATGATTTGAGGCCCATAAATATGTAACTAGAAGTGAAGTTCTTTGCTTAAAGTTCACTAAAGTTTTAGGATTACAAATGGATTTAGGACCATCTTAGCTATGGTTTTTCCAGTGGTCATGTATGGACGTGAGAGTTGGACTGTGAAGAAGGCTGAGCACCCAAGAATTGATGCTTTTGAACTTTGGTGTTGGAGAAGACTCTTGAGAATCCTTTGGACTGCAAGGAGATCCAAATAGTCCATTCTGAAGGAGATCAGCCCTGGGTGTTCTTTGGAAGGAATGATGCTAAAGCTGAAACTCCAGTACTTTGGCCACCTCGTGCGAAGAGTTGACTCACTGGAAAAGACTCTGATGCTGGGAGGGACTGGGGGCAGGAGGAGAAGGGGACGACAGAGGATGAGATGGCTGGATGGCATCACCGACTCGATGGACATGAGTTTGAGTGAACTCTGGGAGTTGGTGATGAACAGGAAGGCCTGGTATGCTGCGATTCATGAGGTCGCAAAGAGTCGGACACGACTGAGTGAACTGAACTGAACTGAAACCATAGATTCTGTTATCTTCTAGCTATCATGTAAATTCCAGTAGTAGTAGCTGATCTTAAACAGATGGGAATACCAGACCACCTTACCTGCCTCCTGTGAAACCTGTATGCAGGTCAAAAAGCAACGGTTAGAACCAGACATGGAACAACAGACTGGTTCAAAATTGGGAAAGGGGCACATAAAGGTTGCTTATTTAACTTATACGCAGAGTACATCAAGCGAAATGCCAGGCTGGATGAAGCACAAGCTGGAATCAAGACTGCTGGGAGAAATACCAATAACCTCAGATGCAGATGACACCACCCTAATGGCGAAAGCGATGAGGAACTAAAGAGCCTCTTGATGAAAGTGAAAGAGGACAGTGAAAAAGCTGTCTTAATATGCAACACTCAAAAAACAAAGATCATGACACCCAGTCCCATCACTTCATGGCAAATAGATGAGGAAACAATGGAAAACAATGGACTGTGTTTTCTTGGGCTCCAAAATCACTGCAGATGGTGACTGCAGCCATGAAATTAAAAGACACTTGCTCCTTGGAAGAAAAGCTATGGCAAACTTAGTGTATTAAAAAGCAAAGACATACACTAATATATGTAAATAGACAGCCAATGGGAATTTGCTGCATGACTCAGGGAACTCAAACAGGAGTCTATAATAACCTAGAGGGGTGGGAATAGGCATGAGGTGGGAGGGAGATTCAACCACAGACACACCTATAGTTATTTCATGTTGATGTATGACAGAAATCAAACCAATAATATAAGCCAATCATCAATCAGTTAAAAATAAATACTTTTTTTAAAGTAAAAAAAAGACAAGCAAAGGCATCACTTCATCAACAAAGGTCCATACAGTCAAAACAATGGTTTTTCCAGTACTCATGTATGGATGTGAGAGTTGGACCATAAAGAAAGCTGAGCACCAAAGAACTGATGCTTTCGAACTGTGGTGCTGGAGAAGATTCTTCAGAGTCCCCTGGAGAGCAAAGAGATCAAACCAGTAATCCTAAAGAAAATCAGTCCTAAATACTCATTGGAAGAACTGATGCTAAAGCTCCAATACTTTGGCCACATGATGCAGAGAGTCAACTCACTGGAAAAGACTGATGCTGATAAAGATTGAGGGCAGGAGGAGAAGGGATGACAGAGGATGAGATAGTTGGATGGCATCACCAACCCAATGAACATGAGTTTGAACAAACTCCTGGCGATGGTGAAGGACAGGGAAACCTGGCATGCTGCAGTCCACGGGGTCACAAAGAGTCGGACACGACTGAGCGACTGAACAAAAACAGTAGCTGATAATCAATACAAAATCTTTTTGCCATCCACACTTTCAGTTAGTAGAGCAGAGCAACTGACAATAAGATTATGTTGCCTGGGTTAAAAGAGACCTTCAAAAAACTCTGAAATGTCTTAGCTACTTTTAAAATTCATCTTCCTGGTGTTCTTCACAGTTCTCCACTGCTACTTCCCCAGCAGCCACCTTCTCTTTCTTCTTTCATGTTCTTCATTCGCCATATATTTATGGAACATCTACTAGGTACCAGTGTGTGCCTGCTCAGTCGCTCAGCCATGTCAAACTCTTTGTAACCCCATGGACTCAGCCCACCAGGCTCCTCTGTCCATGGAATTTTCCAGGCAAGAATACTGGAGTGAGCTGCCATTTCCTCCTCCGGGGGATCTTTCTGACCCATGGATTGAACCTGCGTCTCTTGCATTGGCAGGTGGATTCTTTACCACTGTGCCACCTGGCAAGCCCACTAGGAACCAGTACCAGAGCAGCAAACAAGACAGGCAAAGATTTTGTACTCCAGGTTTAATTACCTTTGAGCCTTCATTAATCACCAACTGCTTATATCATTCTTAATCCAAAGTTACAAAAGTGATAATTCTCCTCTTTAATCTAGATTTACCTAACCACGTTTAAAATCCCATTTCTTTAAGCCAAATCTCCATCCCCTGGAGAAAGGAATGGCAGCCCACTCCAGTATTCTTGCCTGGAGAATTCCATAGACAGAGGAGCCTTTTTACTACAGTCCCTGGAGTCACGAAGAGTCAGACACGACTGAGCAAATTAACACTTTCACTTTCACACTTTCCTAGTGGTTCAAAGGTAAAAAATCCGCCAGCCAATGCAGGAGACACAGGCTTGAGTTTCCACATGCCACAGAGCAACTAAGGCTCTGCACTTCAACTACTGAGCCTGTGCTCTAGATCCCTTGGAGTCGAAACTACTGAGCCCAAGCACCACAACTACTGAAGCCCTCTGCACACCCTAGAGCCCATGCTCATCAACAAGAGAAGCCTCCACAATGAGAAATCTGCACCACAACTAGCGAAAGCCTGGGCAGCAATGAGAGTCCAGAATAGCCAAAAATAAATTAAAAAATGTTTAAAGTAGGAAATAACATAATCTCAGTGTAAAGGACAGTCCTAATATAAACTTAAATTTAATGATGAAAAACTTACTATGTTCTTCTAATATTTCTATTTTACCACAGACAGGTGTAAATTTAATCATGAATCACTACTTAGGAACCAATAATATAGGGTATGCCAAGTCTAGACCTATCAATTATTTTAAGAATTGTATTTGAAAAGTATTTGTAAAAATCTGGCTGCCCTAATTTTAAATTTTAGATAAATTATCATTAGTCTTCGCTGACCAAAACAACTAAGTTTTTAAGACAAAAAAAAAAGAAAATTCCTATCTCTACTTCCAGGTGAGATTTTAATAAAGCCATTTTAGAAATGAGAGAATGCACCCTATTTAAAAAAAGCAATTTCTAAGAGTTTCCAAGAGTTCTCAGGATAAACCATCTTGGAGTTTTCAAACCATGCTGGAGAACTTTGAAGATGTGTTGTAGTTATACACAAGCCCGCAAGTTGTGTCTGTAGGGAAGCAAAATATCTGTTACCTATTCAATAGTTTGATTTGCATGCACTCTCAGAAATGAATTCCAGATGCAGAAATCACAAGTTCCCATAAACATTCTCAGGCAGGCAGACAATATAACGTGTCTACTAATAATGAGAAAAATCTTTGACAGACTATTCCATAGCTGTATTCTTGCTCTTCCCATGTGGGAAGGGAAGGCAGTTTCTGCAAGGAAATTCTCATTCCAACCACATGTGAAAATAGAACAGTGATGCCTCCAAGCCGGAAATGATGCCATCCCCAGAAATTTCTGTGCAACACAGAAAAAGATTAAAAAATTGATTCAGCCCTCATTTGAGTAATTTCTGATTTTTCTTCTAAACATAAATATTTATCTATTTTTCCAAAAATAAAACTTCATTTGAAATAAAAATGATGTAGTTTGATCTCATGTAGAACAAATTTAAGAAAATTTTGACCTTAATTTTGTTAGTTACTAAAGTTGAGTCTGTTAGAAAATAATTATTACTTGGAAAAATAATGAATAATTTAATGATGAAGGTGCTATATCAAAAATGAATGCTACAATTATGTCAGTTATAAATATGCATTTTTCATTAATGAAAGCTTTTTAAAAAGTGGTAAGTGGATTATTTTGTATCAACATATGTGTAGGTCCATAAAGACATGTAAAACTGTAAAATGCTTCAAACAAACTGAATTGCATCTTTCCTCTGTTTTCCAATTATATGTCAGAAATCTGACACCATGTAAGCGTATTCTGTTGCCCAGAGTAAAGAAAAAAAAAAATAATAAGAGAAAACTTATTGCAATTACAGTATATGCACAAGGAGCTTACAATAATAATTTGTATTATGTATGATTCATGAGTTTGAGGAAACAGTAAGAGGTTATTATTATTCACTTACATTAAGTATATATTATTTACATTTATAAAGTTATAAATGTAAATTTATACCTTTGATTTACTGGATTTTCAGTTCTTATGGGATATGTTCTATTTGACCAAGTGATTGACTGATGTAAGAAAAGTATGAAAATTCAGGAATCAATGGATTATAAAATTTCAAGCTCTGTGACTAGTCCCAGAACTCAACAATCTGGTTTCTGTCTACCTGTACACAAAAAGGTAAATAAATTTTTCAATTTAAATCAGTTCATTTGGTATAATATGGACCCTGCTTTACTGTTTGTTTAAAAAAAAAAAAAAAGGGCATAATTCAGAACCCCCAGCTCTTATATAGACATTTGTCCATTCACATGGAGTAGTCTTTGCTCAAACATATTTTTATTCAGGTCTGGGAAGTGGAGCATGACTGGAAGCTCATGTTTATAAAAACAAAAAGAGAGAGAGAGAAAGGAGGTGTAGGAAATAAGATACTGTCCCAAGGAAGAAAGACCATGGAACTAAAAGTGAGTTTTATCTCATGTGTAACATTATCATAACTAATAGCACTGCAATGTCACTGTCCATTTTTTTCACTCATTAATTCAATATGTATTAAGTGACTACTGAAAATACTAGGTACATAATTTCAATTTCACGTATCAGAAAATATATGGATTCTTTTTCTTCCCATTTTCCATCTTTGCAACCATAGAGAGAAATTTAGTACCTGCCAGGTAGTATAAACCATTTTTAAAAATCTGTTAAATGTAATGGGTAACATGTTCAGTTTTTTTCAAAACAAAATATATGGTGATAGATATACAGACAATGTATGACTAGGAGAAAATATTTGCAACTGATGCGACCAAGAAGGGATTAATTTCCAAAATAAACAGCTCATGCAACTCAATAACAGGAAAACAAACAACCCAATCAAAATGTGGGCAGAAGACCTAAACAGACATTTCCACAAAGAAGACAAACAGTTGATCAACAGGCATGTGAAAAGATGCTCCACATCGCCAATTATTAAAGAAATGCAAATCAAAATTAACCTCAAAACCTGTCAGAATGGCCATCATCAAATATTCTGCAAATGATAAATGCTGGAGAGGGTGTGGAGAAAAGGTAACCTTCCTACACTGTTGGTGAGAAACGTAAATTGGTTGCAGCCACCACAGAAAACCACCTGGAGGTTCCTTTAAAAACTTTAGAGTTACCATATGATCCAGCAATCCCATTTCTGGGCAAATATCAGAAATGAATAAAACTCAAAAAATAATTTGAAAAGATAGCTGCACACCAGTGTTCACAGCAGCACTGTTCACAATAGCCAAGACATGGAAGCACCTGGAATGTCAATCAACAGACAAACGGATAAAGAAGATGTGGGACATATATACAGTGGACTATTACTCAGTCATAAAAAAAGAATGAAATATTGCCACCTGCAGAAACACTGATTCTGATAGAGATTATCAAACTAAGTGAAGTAAGTCAGAAAGAGAAAGACAAATACCATATTATACCACTCATACATGGAATCTAAAAAAATAACACAAATCAACTTAGTAATAAAACAAAAACAAATCCACAGACATAGAAAATAAACTTATTATCAAAGGGGAAAGAGGAGGGGGAGATATAAATTAAGAGTAGGAGATTAATAAATCTACAGCACTATATATAAAATAAATAAGGATTTACTGTATACAGACAGAACTATATTCAATTATCTCATAATAATCTATAATAGAAAAGAATCTGAAGCTGTACACCTGAAACTAACACAAATTGGAAATCAAGTATAGTTTAATAAATAAAATAATGTAATCCACATCACAATGATATATTTAAAAAAAAAAAAAAAAAGATAGTGGCACCAAACCATTCTCTCATTGTCATTCAGCACCATGCTAGGAGGAAAGACAGATCCATTTAAGAACGTCCTCCATGAGTCAGTAGAGATCATTAGTTTTATTAAATCGCAACCCTTCCGTACAAGCCTTTTTACTACTCTGTTATAAAATGGGAAGTATACACAAAACACTTCTGCGGCACCCCAAAGAAAGGCCTGTGTATATCTCACGATACTGTGTGCTGTACCTGAGTTGCAAGCTGAACTACTAGTATCTTTTTTCATGGAACACCATTTTTATCTGAAAGAAAAGACTGCAAACAAACTACGGTTTATTCAGACTTGGGTACTTGGTATTTTCTCAGAAGTAGAGTGAGTCTATAACCTGAAGGGGAAAAATTGACAGTTGCCAATGATAACTTGCAATGAAAACTAAAATTTTGGAAAACCTGTATGCAACTGCTGGGAACTTCAAAGTTTCCCAATACTTAAGCACTTTCCTGATGAGATCAGTGTTATAACTAACAAATGTCATTTTTTTTAATTGTATATGGTCCCTCATGTCTCACTGGTAAAGAATCCACCTGCCAATATGGAGACTTGGGTTCAATCCATGGGTCAGAAAGATCCCCTGGAGAAGGAAATGGCAACCCACTCTATATATTGCTTCCTGGGAAATCCTACAGACAGAGGAGTTTGGTGGGCTACAGTCCATTGAGTCGCAAGGGTTGGACACGACTGAGTAACTAAACAACAAAATAGTGATACACAAACTCAGCAAAGCAGAATTTTCCAACTGACCAACGCATGAAATTATAAAATCATGCATGGTTAAAGATTCATCAAAATATAAGATACACCAGTAACGAACTACAAAATGTTCATTGATAATAGTTTCAGATCTCAGAAGGTGATTGAAAATCACCTTCAAGAAACTACCACTTGTCGAGCTTTGGTGCAATATCAAAGAAAAATATCCACAATTAACTGAAAAGGCTGTTAAGATACCCCTCATTTTTCTAACTACATATCCGTGATGCTGGATTTTCTAGATATATTTAAATCAAAACAACATTTTACAAGAGATGAATACAGAACAAATATGAGAATCCAGCTGTCTTCTATTAAGTCAAACATTAGAGCTTTGTACACATGTAAAATGATGCCACTCTTCTCACTAAATGTTTGCACTGCAAAATATTATTTTTAATTTAAAAATATTATGTTAACATTTTATGTTTTATGATTATTATTTTAAAATTAAATATTTAACATTTTTATTTCTAATGTGGTAAATAACAAGGGCTCTTAGGATCCTCAATAATAAGAATATAGAGATCCCAAGACCAAAATCTTTGAAAGTTGCTTAAATAGTGTTTTTCTCTCAGGATCAGTCAAGCAGTTCATGTGAATACCCTTGATGCTTGCCAGGCACATAACTATGATTTTACTTCTGCCTAAAGTACTTCAGAAAAGAACAGGACTACAGAAGACATCTAAGAAATGCATAGTGCAAGAAAAAATTTCATTTTTAAATTACAAAGTAATGTATGATAAAGATAGCCACTGTTGCAAAAGACTAAAAACGACCTGTTTGATCTGTTGTTAGATTTTGAACTTCAGACACACAGACAGCATCTAATTGTGGCCTTAATTTCTCAACATGTTGTCGTCACTAGTCCATGCCAGATCCCTTTCCTTTGCTTTATTCTTTCTTCACTTTGATCTTTACTTTTCACTCTTTATTCAATTTGCACCGCAATTCCCTCGAGTATTAACCCATTTTAAAGAGATTAGCATGTATCTTTAATTATGTGTAGTATTATAAAATACTACTATAAAATATTATAAAATAGATATATCTTTATAAATACATGTAGCATTATAAAATAGATACATCTTTAATATGTGTAGCATTATAATAGATATATCTTTAAATAAATGTGTAGCATTATAAAACAGATATAGTTGTTTTGTAAAGAATTATGTGTGTTCTGTTTAAATAAATAGCATTTGTGCTATAACTCATTGTTTTCTATTTTTTCTTTCATTATGTTTTTAAAATTCTTCCATGATCAATGAGTTCATTGCTTCTTACTGCTGCATAGCACTTCATAGTATGCATCCACTCTATTTTACTTATTAAAATTATTTATTGGATGCATCTCTCTACCAACACTAGTGATATTATAACATCCATGCATATAATCTCAGATGCATCTAACTCTCTACCTCCATTTGCAGGAATATAATATCCATGAACATGTCCTCACTAAAACTTTTGCTAGTTCTCTGGAAAACAGACCCATGAGTAGTACTGCTATGCATATGATTGTGCAATTTATATCCCCATCACTCACTGCTGTGTTCAGTTGTGTCTGACTCTCTGCAACCTCATAGGCTGTAGCCTTCCAGGCTTCTCAGTCCATGGAACTCTCCAGGCAAGAATACTGGAGTGGGTAGCCAATACCTTCTCCAGGGGATCTTCCAATCGAGGGATCAAACCCAGGTCCCCTGCACTGCAGGCAGATTCTTTACCATCTGAGCCACCAGGGAAACCACATCAGCAGTGCAAAAATTTCCCCTATCCATATCCTCTCCAATACTTGGTATTATCTACCTTTCCAAGGCTTCCCTGGTGGCTCAGATGGTAAAGCGTCTGTCTGCAGTGCAGGAGACCTGGGTTTGATCCCTGGGTTGGGAAGATCCCCTGAAGAAGGAAATGGCAGCCCACTCCAGTACTCTCGCCTGGAAAATCCCATGGATGAAGAAGCGTGGTAGGCTATCAGTCCACAGGGTCACAAAGAGTCGGACATGACTGAGTGACTTCACTTTCACTTTTCTTTCACCTTTCTAACTGCTGCCATTCAAATGCCAATACTTGTAAAGTGGTATTTTATCATTGCTTTAATTTACACTTCACCTCCTTAGACATAAACTGTAGCAGCTCTTCATACATTTGCTATTTACTCAGACATCTCTGAATTACCTGTTCATTCTGTTAGAGTTCTTTGCTTGGGTTCTCCATATTTTTCATGTTGATTTAAGATGGGGATATTATCCCTTGCTGGTTTTAAATACAGCAAATATCCTTTCCCAATCTAACATCTATTCATCAACTTCATCTATGGAATACTGCACTGAACAAAATCCTCAACTGTGGTGTAACCAAATCCGACCACTCTTTTTTGACTTTCAGTTGGAGCTTCTAAGAAAAAGTCTTTTCTAGGGTCAGGAAGGGAAAAATTAGGAGGCTGGGATGAATATATACATGCTACCATATATAAAATAGATAACCAAGAAGTAACTACTGCATAGCACAGGGATATTAATATTTTATAATAACTTACAAGGAAAAAGAACCTGAAAAAGAATATGTATACACACACATATGTGTATATGTATATGTAATAACTTATAAGGAAAAAGAATCTGAAAAAGTATATATACACATGACTGAATCACTGTGCTGTACACCTAATACTAATAAACATTGTAAATCAACTATACTGCAATAAAATTAAAATATTTTTCCTATCCTTTGGCCACAAAGATTTTATTTCACATTTTCTTCTATTATCTTCTACTAGCATTATACCTTTATCTCTCACTTTATTAGGGGCCAATCTTTATATGTTAGAGGTTTATATTTTTCTCTATATAATGAGATAGTTATCCTCACATCATCTACTAAATGACTCATCTTTTTTCAACTGTTTTGTGATACAAACATTTATCATATAAGTCTTTATATACACCTAGATCTATTTTTGAGCTCTCACTTCTGTTTTATTTATACATTGCTGGAACAACAGCAGCATCATCACCATCACCATTTACAACATATATTATGCGATGACTAAGGGTGACTATCAATTTGGCTTATCTTTTTCTATGCACAGTTTTAGAAATGTTGGAACAATCAGCCATCCATATAAATTTTAGAATTTGTTGGGTTCCTAAAAAATCCTCAAGAATTTTGACTAGAATTTCACTTACTTTGCATGTATACCTGGAAAGAATTAATAACTTTATTAGGTTAAATAATACCAACAGTGCACACAGTATCTGTTCCCATTTATTAAAATCTTATGTACTTTTCTATTTTTCTACTAAAGGAAACAAAAAAATTATGTTTCTTAAAATAATACCTTATTTAAAGGAGTACTTTTTTGAGTTGATAAAAAATACAGAAATATACAAATTCTATTCATCTTATTAAACTTTTGTTACTACTCACAGTATGTTCATTCAACTGAACTTTCTACATAGATAATCATATGTGCCTTTCCAATTCTAACATACCTTTGATGCTAAGTCACTTCAGTCATGTCCAACTCTGTGCGACCCCATAGGCGGCAGCCCACCAGGCTCCCCCATCCCTGGGATTCTCCAGGCAAGAACGCCGGAGTGGGTTGCCATTTCCTTCTCCAATGTATGACAGTGAAAAGTGAAAGTGAAGTCGCTCAGTCATCCTGCCTTAAAAGACAGGTGGGACCTGTAATATTATGTTTAAGTGATAGTGAAAATTCTAAACATCTTTCTCTTGCTCTTTGTTTCAATGGAAATGCTTCTAATTTATTCCAGTAAGTTTTCTGTAAATTGTCTGAGAAGTCCTTTGATATTCCTAATATTCTGTTCAGATCAGATCAGATCAGTCGCTTAGTCGTGTCCGACTCTTTGCGACCCCATGAATCGCAGCACGCCAGGCCTCCCTGCCCATCACCAACTCCCGGAGTTCACTCAGACTCACATCCATCAAGTCAGTGATGCCATCCAGCCATCTCATCCTCTGTCGTCCCCTTCTCCTCCTGCCCCCAGTCCCTCCCAGCATCAGAGTCTTTTCCAATGAGTCAACTCTTTGCATGAGGTGGCCAAAGTACTGGAGTTTCAGCTTTAGCATCATTCCTTCCAAAGAAATCCCAGGGCTGATCTCCTTCAGAATGGACTATTTGGATCTCCTTGCAGTCCAAGGGACTCTCAAGAGTCTTCTCCAACATCACGATTCAAAAGCATCAATTCTTCGGCGCTCAGCCTTCTTCACAGTCCAACTCTCACATCCATACGTGACCACAGGAAAAACCATAGCGTTGACTAGACGAACCTTTGTTGGCAAAGTAATGTCTCTGCTTTTCAATATGCTATCCAGGTTGGTCATAACTTTACTTCCAAAGAGTAAGCGTCTTTTAATTTCATGGCTGCAGTCACCATCTGTAGTGATTTTGGAGCCCAGAAAAATAAAGTCTGACACTGTTTCCCCATCTATTTCCCATGAAGTGATGGGACCGGATGCCATGATCTTCGTTTTCTGAATGTTGAGCTTTAAGCCAACTTTTTCACTGTCCACTTTCACTTTCATCAAGAGGCTTTTGAGTTCCTCTTCACTTTCTGCCATAAGGGTGGTGTCATCTGCATATCTGAGGTTATTGATATTTCTCCCGGCAATCTTGATTCCAGCTTGTGTTTCTTCCAGCCCAGCGTTTCTCATGATGAACTCTGCATATAAGTTAAATAAACAGGGTGACAATATACAGCCTTGACAAACTCCTTTTCCTATTTGGAACCAGTCTGTTGTTCCATGTCCAGTTCTAACTGTTGCTTCCTGACCTGCATACAAATTTCTCAAGAGGCAGATCAAGTGGTCTGGTATTCCCATCTCTTTCAGAATTTTCCACAGTTGATTGTGATCCACACAGTCAAAGGCTTTGGCGTAGTCAATAAAGCAGAAATAGATGCTTTTCTGGAACTCTCTTGCTTTTTCCACGATCCAGAGCATGTTGGCAATTTGATCTCTGGTTCCTCTGCCTTTTCTAAAACCAGCTTGAACATCAGGAAGTTCACGGTTCACATATTGCTGAAGCCTGGCTTGGAGAATTTTGAGCATTACTTTACTAGCGTGTGAGATGAGTGCAATTGTGCGGTAGTTTGAACATTCTTTGGCATTGCCTTTCTTTGGGATTGGAATGAAAACTGACCTTTTCCAGTCCTGTGGCCACTGCTGAGTTTTCCAAATTTGCTGGCATATTGAGTGCAGCACTTTCACAGCATCATCTTTCACGATTTGGAATAGCTCAACTGGAATTCCATCACCTCCACTAGCTTTGTTCGTAGTGATGCTTTCTAAGGCCCACTTGACTTCACATTCCAGGATGTCTGGCTCTAGGTCAGTGATCACACCATCGTGATTATCTGGGTCGTGAAGATCTTTTTTGTACAGTTCTTCTGCGTATTCTTGCCATCTCTTCTCAATATCTTCTGCTTCTGTTAGGTCCATACCATTTCTGTCCTTTATCGAGCCCATCTTTGCATGAAATGTTCCTTTGGTATCTCTGATTTTCTTGAAGAGATCGCTAGTCTTTCCCATTCTGTTGTTTTCCTCTATTTCTTTGCATTGATCGCTTAAGAAGGCTTTCTTATCTCTTCTTGCTATTCTTTGGAACTCTGCGTTCAGATGTTTATATCTTTCCTTTTCTCCTTTGCTTTTCACTTCTCTTCTTTTCACAGCTATTTGTAAGGCCTCCCCAGACAGCCATTTTGCTTTTTTGCATTTCTTTTCCATGGGGATGCTCTTGATCCCTGTCTCCTGTACAATGTCACGAACCTCAGTCCACAGTTCATCAGGCACTCTATCTATCAGATCTAGGCCTTTATATCTACTTCTCACTTGCACTGTATAATCATAAGGGATTTGATTTAGGTCATACCTGAATGGTTTAGTGGTTTTCCCTACTTTCTTCAATTTCAGTCTGAATTTGGAAATAAGGAGTTCATGGTCTGAGCCACAGTTAGCTTCTGGTCTTGTTTTTGCTGACTGTATACAGCTTCTCCATCTTTGGCTGCAAAGAATATAATCAATCTGATTTCAGTGTTGAGCATCTGGTGATGTCCATGTACAGAGTCTTCTCTTGTATTGTTGGAAGAGGGTGTTTGTTATGACCAGTGCATTTTCTTGGCAAAACTCTATTAGTCTTTGCCCTGCTTCATTCCGTATTCCAAGGCCAAATTTGCCTGTTACTCCAGGTGTTTCTTGACTTCCTACTTTTGCATTCCAGTCCCCTATAATGAAAAGGACATCTTTTTTCGGTGTTAGTTCTAAAAGGTCTTGTAGGTCTTCCTAGAACCGTTCAACTTCAGCTTCTTCAGTGTTACTGGTTGGGGCATAGACTTGGATTACTGTGATATTGAATGGTTTGCCTTGGAAATGAACAGAGATCATTCTGTCGTTTTTGAGATTGCATCCAAGTACTGCATTTCAGACTCTCTTGTTGACCATGATGGCCACTCCATTTCTTCTGAGGGATTCCTGCCTGCGGTAGTAGATATAATGGTCATCTGAGTTAAATTCACCCATTCCAGTCCATTTCAGTTCGCTCATTCCCAGAATGTCGACATTCACTCTTGCCATCTCTTGTTTGACCACTTCCAATTTGCCTTGATTCACGGACCTGACATTCCAGGTTCCTATGCAATATTGCTCTTTACAGCACTGGAGCTTGCTTCTATCACCAGTCACATCCACAGCTGGGTATTGTTTTTGCTTTGGCTCCATCCCTTCATTCTTTCTGGAGTTATTTCTCCACTGATCTCCAGTAGCATACTGGGCACCTACTGACCTGGGGAGTTTATCTGTCAGTATCCTATCATTTTGCCTTTTCATACTGTTCATGGGGTTCTCAAGGCAAGAATACTGAAGTGGTTTGCCATTCCCTTTTCCAGTGGACCACATTCTGTCAGATCTCTCCACCATGACCCGCCCGTCTTGGGTTGCCCCACGGGCACGGCTTAGTTTCACTGAGTTAGACAAGGCTGTGGTCCTAGTGTGATTAGATTGACTAGTTTTCTGTGAGTATGGTTTCAGTGTTAATATTTCATAAATAAGTATTAATACTTTATTCTGCAACTTTTATCATAGATAAGATGCTTTTTATGTGTCTCATGAAATCATTATATATTTCTTCTTTGATCTAATACTAAAATGAAATACATAGATACAATTTTTCTGACACTGAACTATCCTTTCCTTCTTGGCATAAACACTACTTAATCAATATGTACTTTTTAGGGAATTTCCTGACAGTCCAGTGGCCAGGAGTCAGTGGTTTCACTGGCAGGGCCCAGGTTCAATCCCTGTTCAGGGAACCAGCCAAAAAAAAAAGTACTTTTTAAAACATACTATTGGATTTGGCTAGCTAATATTGTATTTAGAATTAGTGCACCAACATCCATAATGAAACAGATATATGCTTTTCGTATCTTGTATCTTCCTTATCTGTCTTATATCTTCATTTTCCTTGACTTGATAATCAAGATTATAAAGCTTTGTATAAAATGAGCTGGGCAACTGGGCAGCTCTTCTCTTGCTCTTTTTTTTTTCATTTTCTGGAGCAACATATATAAAATAAATACTATTTGTCCCTTGAAAGTTTTGTAAAATTCCATTGGAAAACCATCTACGTGAGGGAGCCTATTTTGGTAGAGAGGTTATAATTTCTTTTTCTTTTAATCATTATATATATACTCACATACTTTATAAACCTTGTATTATGTGAATGTGTAAGTTATACAGAAAATTATACACACACCTTTTAAAAAAACAGAGAAGTAAGACACCATCATATTTTTAAATTCATACAATGCAGTCTGTGCCGAGTATCTTCCATTTGCCCATCCAGACCCTTTCCCACCCTGCTCTGCCTCAGGAGGCTGCCCCGTATAGACATGCTGCCTAGATTCTAGCTCCCTGACTATTAGGCAATCTGCAATGAGAAATCCAAGAGAGGGAGCAGAGCATTCACGCCCCTGTTGGGCTTGTTGCCTCCATGACCAAAGTCATAGCCCTTCCCAAGGTAGCTGTCCCTCCTCCACTCTTTGTCTCTGAATTCCAGAAATTGCTCCTTCTCTTCATTCTTTTGGGCCTCAAAGTGTTAACAGTCCCTGCTGCTGCTAGGCCTGGGATACTACACTAATTTTTGTGGTTTCCCAACACCTCATCCACATGTTTGTAAACAGTCTCTTTAGTAACTGTTTTGATTATCCTAATTTGAAAGTACCATCTGTTTTCTCCCAAGACCCTGATATGGAGATGAAAAGAGAAAATCCAACTCCGACTCCAACAGATTAACAATTATTAACAGTTTGGTGTATATCCTTCCAAACACAGAACACACTTGTGACATATATTACACCAAAAGCATGCAGATAAAACACAGACAGTGAGAACTTGTTTGGAAACGTGAACATTTCTGGTTGCTATTGATCTCGTCTCATTTTTTTAAACTCTTTCCTTTCTTGGTCCCTATAATGCTTCACAATTCTAATATTTGTTTAATCTGTTTGACAACTCTACCTGTTTCCCCTATGGGCTTATCTTCCCTAGTGGATAAGTAGTAAAGAACCCAACTGCAATGCAGGAGACATGGGTTTGATCCCAGGGTCAAAAACATCCCCTGGAAAAGGAAATGACAACCCACTCCAGTATTCTTGCCTGGGAAATCCCATGGACAGAGGAGCCTGGAGTTGAAAAAGAGTCAGATATGACTGAGTGGCTAAACAACAAAATCTTCCATTTAAGTGTTTGGATTTTGTCTGAATGCAGAGTTCCAAAGAATTTCAAGGAGAAATAAGAAAGTCTTCCTAACTGAACAACGCAAAGAAATAGAAGAAAACAACAGAATGGGCAAGACAACAGATCTCAAGAATATCAGAGATACCAAGGGAACATTTCATGCAAAGATGGGAACAATAAAGGACAAAAATGGTATGGACTAACAGAAGCAAAAGATATTAAGAAGAGGTGGCAAGAATACACAGAAGAACCATACAAAAAAGATCTTAATGACCTAGATAACCACAATGGTATGATCACTCACCTAGAGCCAGACATCTTGGAATGCAAAGTCAATTGGGCCTTAGAAGCATCACTACAAACAAAGCTAGTGGAGGTGATGGAATTCCAGTTGAGCTATTTCAAATCCTAAAAGATGATGCTGTGGAAGTGCTGCACTCTATATGCCAGCAAATTTGGAAAACTCAACTCCAGGCCACAGGACTGGAAAAGGTCAGTTTTCATTCCAATCCCAAAGAAAGACAATGCAAAAGAATGTTCAAACTACTGCACAATTGCACTCATCTCACACACTAGCCCACCAGGGCTTCCCTGATGGCTCAGAGGTTAAAATGTCTGCCTCCAAAGCGGGAGACCTGGGTTCGATCCCTGGGTCGGGAAGACCCCCTGGAAAAGGAAATGGCAGCCCACTCCAGTATTCTTGCCTGGAGAATCCCATGGACAGAGGAGCCTGGTAGGCTACAGTCCACCAGGTCTCAAAGAGTTGGACATGACTGAGCAACTTCACTCACTCACATGTTAGCAAAGTAATGCTCAAAATTCTCCAAGCAAGGTTTCAACAGTACGTGAACCAAGAACTTCCAGATCTTCAAGCTGGATTTAGAAAAAGCAGAAGAATCAGAGATCAAATTGTCAACATCCATTGGATCACAGAAAAAGCAAGAGAATTCCAGAAAAACATCTACCTCTGCTTCATTGACTATGCCAAAGCCTTTGACTGTGTGGATCACAACAAACTGTGGAATATTCTTCAAGAGATGGAAATACCAGACCACCTGACATGCCCTCTGTGAAACCCCTATGCAGGTCAAGAAGCAACAGTTAGAACTGGACATGGAACAACAGACCGGTTTCAAATTGGGAAAGGAGTATATTGTCACCCTGCTTATTTAACTTACATGCAGAGTACATCAAGTGAAATGCCTGGCTAGATGAAGCACAAGGCGGAATCAAGATTGCCCGGAGAAATATCAATAACCTCAGATATGCAGATGACACCACCCTCATGGCAGAAAGCAAAGAGGAACTAAAGAGCCTCTTGATGAAAGTGAAAGAGGAGAGTGAAAAAGCTGGCTTAAAGCACAACATTCAAAAAACAAAGATTATGATATCCAGTCCCATCACTTCACAGCAAATAGATGAGGAAACAATGGAAACAGTGACAGACTGTGTTTTCTTGGGCTCCAAAATCACTGCAGATGGTGACTGCAGCCATGAAATTAAAAGACGTTTGCTCCATGGAAGAAAAGCTACAACAAACCTGGACAGTGCATTAAAAAGCAGAGACAGGAGAAGGAAATGGCAACCCACTCTGGTATTCTTGCCTGGGAAATCCCATGGACAGAGGAGCCTGGTGGGCTGTAGTCCATGGGGTTGCAAAGAATTGGACACAACTGAGGAACACAGCAGCAGCGTATTCCTAAGATTGTACGGGTGTCGCCACTGACTCCAGCTGTTTCCATCACCCCCAGAATACAGCCCTTACCCATTTGCAGTCACTTCGCATTACCACTTCCCCAAACCTCTGGCAACCACACTGTGTTCCTATGAATTTGCCTATTCTAGACACTTCATATAAAAGGAATTGTACAGTCAAAAAAAAATAAAAATAAAAAGCAGAGACATTACTTTGCCAACAAAGGTCCGTGTAGTCAAAGCTATGGTTTTTCTGGTAGTCATGTATGGATGTGAGTGTAGGACCATAAAGAAGGCTGAGCACAAAAGAACTGATGCTTTTGAATTGTGGTGCTGAAGAAGACTCTTGAGAGTCCCTTGGACTGCAAGGAGATAAAACCAGTTAATCCTAAAGGAAATCAACCTTAAATATTAATTGGAAGGACTGATGCTGAAGCTGCAATACTTGGGCCACCTGATGTGAAGAGCTGACTCATTAGAAAAGACCCTGATGGTGGGAAAGATTGAAGATGGGAGGAGAAGGGGGTGACAGAGGATGAGATGGTTGAACAGCATCACTGGCTCAATGGACATGAGTTTGTGCAAGCTCTGGGAGATGGCGAAGGTCAGGGAAGCCTAGCATGCTGCAGGCCATTGGATCGCAGAATCGAACACAACTGAGCGACTGAACAACTCTTCTCTCACCATCTTATCTCTCTGAGACTGTATTCCCCATAAAGCTTCAACTATAATTACAAGGCAAATGATTCCTAGATCTCTGTCTGTAGTCCTGATTTCCCTCCCAAGTCCCTCCATTTTCATCACTCTCTGATAGCTATCTTCATTCAACCTGAGGAAACTAACAATGCTGATACAACAGGATCAAAACTAAAATCACATCTTTTCCACTAATTCAGTTTCTCCACCTGATTTTCCTCTTTCTACTCCTAATACCATCATTCTCCTTGTCATCCCAGCCCAAAATTTGGTGACATACTTGGTTCTTTTTTATTGCTTTTCATCACTTCTACTTTGACAAATTTTAGCAGCTCCTACAGCCACACTCTTCATCCAATATTAATCTCCTTGTTTACAGTCACGACAGCCAAATTCCAGTATGAGCCTCTTATCCTGGAATCTTATCACAGACTTCCAACTTAGCTACCCACTGATAGTTTTTCCTTCCCTCATACCTAGCCTTCCAAAAGACTGACAACCTAATCCTCCTTAAAAAAACAGAACATTTCTATTTTCTAAATTAAAAAATAACTGCCCAGTATTCCCCAAATTTAAGTCTGTATTTCATAGTTTATATTCAAGTGTCTCTATTATATGACCTTAAACTGATACAAGCCTTCATTTCAACACTTTCCCTATACTCCTATCATGGAGCTTTAATATGCTCTTTTCTCTTCGTCACATCCTCTGCTGTTTTAAATCCTTCAAAGTTCAGCTCAAACATTACTTCCCTAATGTGCCTCCCTTAGAACATCAATCATATTAATCATATTTTGCTTTACACTGCATGTGTACTGTCTTCTTCTTTACCAATTAAAAGTTCCCTGAGAACAGGGGCTATTTCTTAATCATTTTTGTTTCCCTCATAGCACCTGTATAACCCCTTTACAGTATTGGCAGTCAATAAATAGCAATTCTTATGTTAAATCAATGAGACCAAATCATCAGAAACAAAGTTTTCTTTCCTTTAATAAAGATTTAGAAACCACCTGCTTTTTGGTTTTTTGGTTGCTGTTTTTAATCGTTTTTCTTTTTAAATTTTATTTATTTTGGCTGTGTCTTCATTGCTGCATGGGCTTTTATCTCATCACGGTGCACAGAGGCTACTCTCTAATTGTGGTACTCTGGCTGCTCACTGCAGTGGCTTCTCTTATTGTGGAGCATGGGCTCTAGAATGCAAGAGCTCAGTAACTGAGTTTCCCGGGCTCTGGAGCACAGGTTCAACAGTTGTGCAGCACCAGCTTAGTTGCTCCACAGCATGTGAGATCATCTCAGATCAGGAATTGAACCCATGTCTCTCGCGTTGGCAGACAGTTTCTTTACCACTGAGCCACCAGGGAAGTCCAATAGTTTTTCTCTTCAAATGCATACATACCTATACTCCGTAAGTTGTCTATTCTGAATTCTTAAAAGATTGTATTTTCTATAAACTACATACAAGAGATGAAATCCAACTTAAGGTATGACTGATCACAACATGATCCATGTGTTTGTGTGCTTAGTCACTCAGTCTTTGCGACCCCATGGACTGTAGCCCTCGAGGCTCCTCTGTCCATGGGGATTCTCCAGGCTAGAATACTGGAGTGGTTTGCCAGGCCCTCCTCCAGGGGATCTTCCCAACCCAGAAACTGAACCCAGGTCTCCTGCATTGCAGGTGGATTCTTTACCATCTGAGCCACCAGGGAAGCCCGAAACTGTTGCATGGTCTCTAACCAAAAATAAGTGTGACTTTGGCACAAGTCAATCTTCCTTTAAAGAAAGAGTAGAATAAGAACTCTGGGCCTTTAACTGAAAGACTATGTGGTTACTTCCTCTTTAGTGACACTACCATCCAAACCTACTTGAATGGAATTATTCTAATTGTATTTTTGTAGATAACCAGTGCAAACAAAAAATAAATATGGTACTTGTGGCTGTCAGAAATTGAATGTGTTGAGTGACCCGCTCATCTTAAAAGCTACATTATGAAGTGTTATATAGTATATACATAAAAGAATAACTTGTAGCTTCAAAGATGGAGTGGCACAGGTGGCTGAAAAATCTGTTTATTACTTCCGGGTGAAGAAAAGATTGAACATTTTCCTGCCTTCATTCCTTCCTTCCTAAATTCATCCTACATGCTGATCATTATGGTAGGCACTAAGGGTATCCAGTAGGATAAAGACATGAGCCCTTCTTTAAAAGAGAGACACAATTAGAAACAAATGATGAGAAAATAATCTAAATGTAAAGTTTGTGCCAGGTATAGCAGCAACACAGAAAAAGAAAAAAAAACTGTTAACAGTTTTATCCTTTAGAGCCTTTGCTAGTTTTTCTATAAATTACTATACAAGATCATTCACCAGACAAAACCAAGAAAAAAGAATATTTTACAAGACTTAAGTATTTGAATAATGGCTATATTACTCAGAAAACTTCAGTTCATTTAGGCAAATAATGAGATCACTGATCTTAAAATTGAAGAAAAGCATACAGCATTGTAGGAGAAGGCAATGGCAACCAATTCCAACACTCTTGCCTGGAAAATCCCATGGACAGAGGAGCCTGGTGGGCTGCAGTCCATGAGGTCGCTAAGAGTCGGACAGGACTGAGCGACTTCACTTTCACGCATTGGAGAAAGAAATGGCAACCCACTCTAGTGTTCTTGCCTGGAGAATCCCAGGGACGGGGGAGCTGGTGGGCTGCCGTCTATGGGGCTGCACAGAGTCGGACATGACTGAAGCGACTTAGCAGCAGCAGCATATAGCATTGTAGGGCCTAAAAACAACATACAATTGCAAGTATTTAAAAGTGATGGCTAAACTAATAAGAACCTACTTACAGCACAGGTAATTCTACTCTGTAATGGTCTATATGAGAAAAGAACCTTAAAAAGAGGGGATATATGTATAACTGATTCACTTTATTGTACACCTAAAACTAACAAAACGCTAAAAAAAAAAAAAAAAATCAATCTTGCACACATGCTCAGTCATGTCCAACTCTTTTGCGACCCCATGGACAAGTAGCCCGCCAGGCTTCTCTGTTTATGGGATTTTCCCCAGCAAGAATACAAACAATCCTCCTCCAGGGAATCTTCCAAACCCAGGAATCAAACCCATCTCTCCCATGTCTCCTGCACTAGCAGGCGGATTCTTTATCACTGAGCCATCTGGGAATCCCTGTAAATCAACTAGATGCCAAGAAAAATTTGTTTAATAATTGTACTTTTACCATTAAAAAAGGGGGGGGAGGGGGCTAGTCATAATTATTTTCTGTAGTCAAGAGGAAAAAGGCCTGTTTACTTCATATTTTAACAGAATGCTTACCTGCCTGAGATTTCTTATCTCTGAGCTAAGTAAATCATTTTAATTTCAAGCAAAGTCACAAAGCGTTATTTCTCAAAATATGTATTTAATTAACTGCTTATTTACTGGGCTTTTTCCTCTCTAAACCGTGAGCTTCTTCTAGGACAAAGACTATTTCCTATTCATCTTTATATCTAGGGCCCAAGCACAATTTCTGGCACTTAACAGGCAATAAATACTTATTAAATGAAAAATGTAAATACAGACCTTTATATCCTTTCCAGCTCGCAATATTCAAGTTTTTAATGCTCATCGTTTGCATACTTTTGTTATTCTTCTACTGATAAAAACAAGGGGGATATTTCTAAACAGTCTAATTTGTGGTTTACTGGTGATCCAACAAACTAAAGCCCCAAGAATTACTGTGTGTGCGTTCATTATCTAAGCTGTGTCCAACTCTTTGCAACCCCATGGACTACAGCCCTCCAGGCTCCCCTATCCATGGGATTTTCCAAGCAAGAATATTGGAGTAGGTTGCCATTTCCTCCTCCAGGGGACTATCCTGACCCAGGGACTTTAATTCTCAAAAAAAAAAAAAAAAAAAATTTAAAAAGGAGAAAGTAAGGATTGGAGGGAGGGAGAAAAGAAATCTATTTATATTTCAACTCAAAACTGTACGCTTCCTGAAGATGTTCCTCTTGCTAGGTAACTGAGACACCTTGAGCAAATAGAAAATGGTATACATGGCCCTAAACTTCACTTAAAATGATTGTATTTATTATTTATATTTTTATCCTCACTTTTGCTGTAGCCGCCATGAATGGCTTGGAAAATGCAAAATATACTAAGCAAGAAACACAGCCCATACCTGAAGAGTTAGCAGTTGAAAGGCACAAAGAGGTAGAATGGATTTAAAAGCCTCTTGAAGAACAGCCTTTTGCTGCATAGATGCCAGGCAAGACAGTATGTGGCAGGAAAAGAGTTGGGGAAACTGCTTTAAAAACCTATTAACTAGGAATGTGAAAATGCAGGGAACAATTGGGAAAGGAGGGAGGTGCTCACTGCTTAAAAGGCTTTTAAATGTGACTATATTTTTGTTGGCTTTTTGCCTGCAACATAAAATGAGGATGGTGTACAGAATAGCTAGATGGCTGCTGAAGGTGGAATGAATGGAAGCTAGGCTAGGGAGTCAAGGCCTAATTTTGAGATGCCACTATGGACTGTGTGCAGCTGTCAAGACCACTGTCAGCAATGGCTTAGTGAAGTAAACACAAAATTCAGTCAGCCGGTTCAATCACCCTTTCATTCTTGTGGTTTTCTTGATCCGTAAATATTTCCCTATGCAGTTTTTGTAGCAGATAACAAGGAGTTAACAAATTAGCCAGCCAAACAGGCAGGAATGGAGAAAAGCCACAGAACTTAGAATTGAACAGCTGACAGCAGATTCTGCAGGTGTGAGATGAGACTCAGCTCTGCATTTTCCATGTAGCACAATTTTCTCTGTCTGGGCTGTGGCCTGATTTTCTGGCCCCTTCAGGACAAGCTGAGTTATAAAGGGGAGAATTCCAGAGGGCTTTGTTCTATGATCTTATGAACTCTAACTTACTTTAGAAAGGAAGCAATCTCCTATGTTTAGACTGATAATATTACACGTTGTAAGATTTTAGTTTTATATTAGGAAGGAAAATACTCTAGCTGCCATCCTACTTAAATAAGAAATGGTGGATTAAACTGCATAGCACAATGAATCATTCCCTGCAATTGGGAGTCAAGGGGCAGCCCACACACACACACACAACACGTGTAAGAAAGAGGATCACTACTTGCAATGAATATGTAAATATCACAACAAATAATAAGGTCATAACAATGTAGGTAAAAAGGAAAGAAATGGACTGCATTAAAGTGTATCTTTCTAATGTACTACTTTCTAATATTCTTCTAATCATTCATTTGCTGGTAATGGACATTCAAGGCTAACCTCCACACTGCAGCAGTTCTTCTAAATCTTTTTGACTAATAGTGGTAAAATACACACACACACACACACACACATATATATATATACACACTAATTACATAACACATTAAAGTGTTCAATCTGATGCCTTGCTTAACAAAACATTCCACTGTTTCCTTCTGGGGTATCTACAAAAGTGATTGTGACTGATCAGATTGATAATTAAAGAATTAATTGCTCTTTACATTGGTGAATATGGCCTACCAATCCAAATCCGTTTGACCAAACAATGATAGAAAAACTCAGCAAGCTCAGGCTTTTTTCTAGATAGACTCTGGGAAGGACAGATAAATACCTTCAGTTATCAACATTCAGAAGTTGATACCTACTCTTAAATCTCATTTTGGATCTTCTCTTTCCCCAAAACCTACTTTATGTCCCTAAAATCATATGTTTCTAATTTCTTCTTCTAAAACAGAAGATCCTATGATTTATACCATAAAAGATTAGCTGCTTTCAGATACACTGCCCTTACTGAGATCTGAAAGTCTCCCCAATTCAAAAATATTCCTTTTTTGTGAAGGTATAAAATTTTATCATTAGAGATTTTAATATTTAGGGAAGTCATTGTCCCTTCCCTAAATGACAGATTCAATTTCAAAAACAAAAAATTAAGCAAACATAAAAATAAAAAACTATGTGTACTACAAATATAATTTTTAATTATCTATGGGCCAAAGATCAGAAAGGAATACAGAAAATTTAAGTTATTTACATTGTTAGGTTGGTTGTATTATAGAGGACAGTTTCCTTTTAAACTTTCCCTTTAATGTGTTTTTAATAAATATCAGTAAGGAAAAATTAACATCACTTTTAAAGACCAGTTCTGCCTGATTGCTATACCTAACCATTGGAGCCTAAAAAATAAATACATAAAATTTAAAAATAAAAAACATAAGATTAGTCTCAATTATATACAACTAGATGTGCGGACAAAAACATAAAGCAACAAATATTCCTTTAGGATTTAATGTATAGTATATTTATTATGGGGAAGACGTTAATGAGTGATACAAAGATACAAAAATGACTCTAAGATCTCTGCCCACCTTCTCCTTCAGTAACAGCAACTTTGAAGAAAGAACACAATGTTATTACCAGTCATTAGTATATTAGGTTGAATCTATTGGCCATTTGTTTCAGATTTTGAAAAGCGGAATGGTAGGGTAAAGCTGGGACATTACCTAGGAAAGATCAGCCAGGATTAAGATACTTAATGAAGGAAGATGAGGGCAGTGGGTACAAACAGAGGAAGTGATAGCAACAAAAGAGGGAAGATGAGAGCATGCTGACAGTGTACTCTCTATTTCAGAGGATTGATCAGAGTTAGCTGTGACTTTGAGCAAATAATTTTCAACATATAAAATGGACCCTGAAAATGTATTATTCCTATCATTTAAGGAGCACCAAGTAATTAAGGAGGGATATTTAAACACAAATGTACGTTTATATTCACAATATAAACTCTGAAATCATGTGTATTTCATTTAAACCACCACTGTAGTGAAGACTCTTTTAATCCAACCATTTTGAAGCTCATTCTGATATCTGACGTTACAGATATTCTTGTTCTACTATTCTGTCCCAAATGTTCAAAACAGGACGGGAAAAAAAGTAATATCCTTAAGGAGTGGAATTCATCATTAAAAATAAAGTATTTTCCAAGTTTTTTGGGAAATGGGTTACTTTCTCTCCCTCTCTCATTCCAGGCATCAACTATATTGACTTTTACTCAATGATAAAGAAATATGGCATCAAGAAGTGTCAAGTAAATTCACCTTAAGAGACCTCAAAACAATACTACTAAGCAATTGTTTCTAAATGTTTCTCTCTCCAAGACTAAGTTCTTACAGCTGATAACTCTCTTTAGGAAGTGCTGACACTCACAAGGCCCTAAATTTTCATTTGGTCCCTAATACTCTATTTGGTAATCAATATCCTCTTTTACTCTTCCCAGAAACCCCATAAGCCTTATTCTTCATCAGTATCACATTTTTCTTTTCATGGTCTTTTATTTTTAATCCTTCCTTTTGGGCCAAGTTGTCTGCCTTTTATATCTATATTTATTTTCCCTTCTTTTCTCATTTGACCCTTTTCAGACCTTTAGATTATAAACGCTGACATTTGTGACTCATTTTTTGCCAAGGCGGCCTTTCATGAATAAAATTTCCCTCCTCCACAAGACTGTTCTAAGCAAGCATAATTTTAAGCATCCACAACTACTGTCCAAATAGAGATTCCCTTCATTTGATTCTTCATGTGCTAAATCAAACGTATTTAAGAATATGATTTCCTACTCCTGTTCCTTTTCAATATTTTCTCTGTGTCTCCTTTATTATACCTTTCTATTGCCATGTGGAAACTTTAGCTATCCATGGTCTAGTGTGAACTGTACATAGGACAGTGATAATGACCTTCTGACCCTACAGTTCTTCCTGGCTGTGGGTAGAATTGATAGCACTTTTTCAATTTCTCCCTTGTCTTTGCTTGAACATACTGGAATTACAACCTCTGACAGAGGCAACATCCCTTTTGTAGTGGAAACAAAAGGAGTGTGTAATGAATTGGTTAAGATTACATTGCATGTTTAGATGATGAAATCCAACTGCAGCTCAATTCCTTCATTTTCTTTAGCTGGGCCCGGTCTTTCAATAAGACATTATTGACTGGCATCTTCCCCAGAACAGGTGATTCGGAATACAGTCTTGCTGCTTCGAGTTCTTTAGACTGAAACACAACAACTGCACAGGTCAAGGGAATCAGATATGAGACAATAATTCCCAGTATCTTAGGATGAACACTGTAGATGATCCATACCCAGGTGGCATTAAAAGAATGAATAGTCCTTGAATTTATATGATGTGCCAACCCTTTCAAATTAACTTTAGTTACCAAGATGGCAAGATGTGAATTTTAGTTTTATATGCCATTTCTCTGCAAAATTCTAGGACAGAGAAGTTCTATGGCAAGGAGAGTGGAGGAAGGCAATTTTTATAATTCATCAATACAGATTTTGCTATACTGACATTATAAAACAAATTATTAATCTTTATGACTATGGAATCAATATCACAATTATGTGGTATTAAAACCTATCTTTTTATCATAAGACATAAACACCTTTGGTTGCTCTGAATAGCAAATTACTGGCCTCTTTCTGCCCTCCCTCTTATTTAACTTGTACTTTTCTTTTTCTAACTTAATCTTTTTATAAAAAAGCACTTAGAATTTTTCTTTTCAAAATGGCATAATACCAATATTGGCTGCAGAAAATATTTAAAATGTGTGTTTTTCGAAGAATGATCAGATCACTTATTCATCTGATAAAAATGACTATATTCATCTCAATTATTTTTGCCAAGGACTGTAACACTAATTTTACTCTTTCTAAAAATTAAAATGGCAAACAGTTTGTATAAGGTGTTGATAATTACCTATATTATTGTACTGCTGTGACAGATGTTGGCAAAAAAGCCTAAAATGCCTACAGCTGTGCACTCCATGACATCTAGTTTATACTCAGACAGAAGGCTAACAGATGTTCTGAACTGTCACTTTGCCTAAATGTTTTTAAAGTCTAAAGACCTGCTTTATAATTCACCAGGGTCTGGTTTGGTTTCACACAGGTCCTCAGAATTCCCATCTGTGACAATTAGTTTTAAAGACATTGACAAATCAACCCGTGTGTCTTCCCTCTTTTTTAATAAACATGCATCCGTTTATATATGGACTGTGGATTGTAAAAGCTGTTTTTATATACATCCTAGTTAAGTTCTTCCCTTAACATAGATTTTATTGGGCTACCAGAATTCATGAAGCTCTGTTTAGAGCTGAGTGGATGGAAAGAGCCAGGAAATCACCTATTCTTTTCTTTTTGCTAAATTTCATGCACCATGAAAGTAAAATGTTAACTATTTCCAAAGACAGTTTTATTTTTTCTAGTGAATAAAAGTGTTTTATTTTTTATTTCAGTATTTTAATAACTCTGCTCATAACAATAACTATTAATTGCACAGGCTGTTAGGATAATGAAAGAATAAAATAAATGGCATTCACAAAGCAAATAGCACATCTTCCGCTGCCTGACAACCTAATACTTCCTCTTCCCAAACATACCTTTAGATCCTTCATATAGAATTACTGCCCCGTGCAAAGGCCATCAATGCCTTATTTGCTGTTGCTCTTAATTTTAACAAGCTGGATTCCTGTAGTACACTTGCTTAATAGTTTAAACATTCTGTTAACAATCAGGTGTTTGGCCTATCCTGTTTCTCTCCCATTCTGTATCGAAATATAACTCCAAATAGTACATCTTTCTGGGTTTGTTTCTAAATTAGTCCCCACACTTAATTATGAGGATGAGAGGGATGCCTTATTCCTCTTTGTTATAGGCTAAGCTCTCAGTAATCCCAAACAAAAGAGCCAGTTCTGGAAGATATAGGATTTGCTAGCAGGATTATGGTCTCATAGATAATGATGTGCAGTCAGCAGAAGCGAAGCTTTATTTTAATTCAAATAAGCTAGTAAACAAACCACTGACAAGTCTGCTGGTGAGAGTAACTGGCTGCTGTTGCCACATTGGCAGCTAAATTATAGAAAATCTATTATACCCTGTTCACCATATGTTTAATTTAATACAAGATACAAATTAAACTATCCACAGTGCCTATTAAAATAACAATACTTTTTTATATTTGAATGTCTTAAAATAATTTCTACTGACCTTTTAAAGGGTGGTTTTGATATAGGTGATTATCGGGGGGGAAAGGTAGTTAATAGAAGGCAAAAAAAATTAATTGCCTTTGAGAAAATAAAAATATAAATGTTCACTGGCTTGCAGTTGTTAATAAGGTTAATTAGCAATCATGTGTTCTGTTATTACTATATTTCCCTCCCACCCTTTTCATTTCTGAGGCTGGAGTTTTAAGAGTGATACTTAGTTTGACCTGAGTCTATCCTCACGAAATCATACCTTGACCAAGCCAGCCTATGGGTAGCCTTACATCTGATGCCAATTGAGACCTAAATGCAGAAAACCTGCGTTTAAACTGTAGGTTCAATTTTGGTATGGCACAGGAAAAAGACACAGAATTTTATATCCCTGCTTCAAATCTGTCTCTTCATAGCCAAAAGATCCTAAGAGAGCCAGAATTAAGACCTCGCCTTCTAGAAAAAGGAGAGAAAAACAAAAAAAAAGATAAAATGACACACTGTTCACAGTTTCCACCTGAACCTGCAATAATTAGTAACCAATGGTGCTTGCTTGAGTCTATTTAGACTCAGTTAACCAGATTCTAAACACTGAGCTGGATTTTAGAATTATAGAGCTAGATTTCAAACCTAGATTAACTATTGCCACCTGTGTGAGCACAGATATTTAAACCAGCTGGATCTTTCCCTTACTTTTTTAAAGAGGATAATAATTCCATTTTATAAGATTATGAAAATTAAATATGAGAAAGTTTCTGGTACATAATAGATGTCCATTAAAGGTTAGGACCTTTCCTCTTATTACCCTCAAACAAATAGAATATTGCTCTTTTTTCAACAGTGAAGAAAGAATGTTGGAAAAATGGATTGGAAGGGAAGATATAAGTAGGAATTCTCCCTAGAATCAGTTTCCTTGGATCATTAACTACTTTCCACAGGCAAAACTTCAAATGGGATGGTCCTTTTCTCCCCAAATTCACAATTTTTACTCTAAGAATGTGTCAGCAAATGAACTTATTTACAAAACAGAAATAGACTCACAGACAGAAAACAAACTTATGGTTACCAAAGGGAAAGGGAAGGGGGTTTAAATTAGGAGTTTGGGTTTAGCAGATATGCACTACTATATATAAAATAAACAAGGACCTACTGTAGAGCACACAGAACTATATTCAATTAACTATAATGAAAAGGAATATGAAAAAGTTTATTAATATATATAATGGAATTAATTTACTGTATATCAGAAACACACCACTGTAAATGAACCCATTAAAAATATATATATATATAAAGAAGAATGTATCAGTAATCTACCCATACCAACTGCCCATCCTTGGGCCTCTGAAATAGAGAAGCAAGGAATAATCACCACATTCTGAGGTACCTTTTTAAACATTTATGTACATAAAACTTTTGCACTGGGTCTTCAAGGGTGTTATGGAGCCGCACTCCACCATTTCAGTTCAGTTACAAGCCTATCAAATCCAACTGCCTACTGGTAGTTACATTACTGAATAAGGTATATGTGTGGAGAATATCCTCAGTTTATTGTCATTCTTGAAGTCCAGTAGATGGTGATACTATTTGAACTAAAACGCAAATTACTTTATCTTGGGAGCATAGTACTAGTATGACTATGCCAAAGGGACACAAAACAAATATTCCACTACCCTCAGAAGTTGAAAGACCAGAGACATTTCCATTTACTGAAACTCTAAAACTGATAAAGTTTTTTCAAAAGTCACAGATGTGTGGCATATCTTCAATGTTCAACACTTTTAAGTGCTAACACATAAACATAGAACATACGATTGCATGAATAATTTCATGTATCTCAAGAAAGTTTAAGGAGGCCATTGATGAATGCTACTCACAGGCCTTACTCCTACCTCCCAACTTGCCTCTTAATTACAAAAACACATCCTTCTTAGTCCCTTCTTAACGTAAAACAAAGACTGGGGGATCCTCAGAGAGTTCCAGAAGTTTGAACACTAGTGGGGAGGAAGACCACGCCTCGCATGTGACCAGCGAGGAAAGAGGCCGCCTTGGAGCCTGCAGCCTCGGCTTCTCACCTGGGCCTCCCAAGTAGTGGCCGCGGACCCGCGAGCCGCCTCCCCTGGGAGGGTCTGCCCTCCTCTCCCGACTAAACGTCCCTGAATCCCTCGAGCCGTCGAGATGCCCGCAACCCAGCCCCGGGGAGGACACCACGCTCTCCACTCTTCCTGGGCTGTGCCGGGCTCGGCCTCCACACGCGGCGTAGTGGGAATAGAACCAAACCCACCATACAGTGCACTCGAGTATACGAGCGAGTCTCAACACACTTGAGTCTAGAGTCCGGGAGGCAGGCGCGCCCGTCCGCGCCTCGGGGCGACCAGAGTGGGAAAGGGTGGCCTGGAAAGCAGGCCTGCAGGCGACCCGGGACTCAAGCTTCCACTTACTCGGTCCGCGCCGCTTGTCCCTCGGCGGATAACCTCCGCCTTCCCTCTCGCAGCCGGAGACCGAGCGGGACCCGGAGGCGGGGCCGCGCGGGGCCTTGTAGGCCGCGCCGGGAAGTACGGGCCGAGAGCGCGGGAAACGCGGCGGCGCGCGAGGGACGCCGCTGCTGCGGGGCCGGGGTTATGCAGCCCGGCAGACCGATCGAGCCTCGGCTCTCCAATGCGAGCGCGGTCGGGTCAAGCAGACCGGTCCCGCAGGGCCCCGCCAACTTAGAAGACCGACCCGACCCAATGAGACTCGATCACCCACAGTCCCGACTGTCCTCGGGAGGAGAGGGGGGCGAGAAGTTTATTCTAGAGTCTCTGAAAACCGAGGTTCCCAGCCTCTTCACACACTCGCGCGCGCTCCCTGGTTAGAAGCTCAAGAGCTTGGATTTTAAAACACGTTTCTCCCCGAGTCGTGTCCGGCGGAGGGTCTGCCTGGCCCGCGCTCCCCTGTCCTTTTAAGTGCGCATCAAGTGGCAGGTTGGTGTGGCGGTGGTGGTTTATCTAAGTGAATAAATGAATCATGTTGAGCGAGTTGACGGGAGCAACACGTTCAGAGTCCGCTAGTGATTTGGAGGCACTCGCGGCCGTACCCTCCGCAGGCTGGAGAGGCAATCGCCCTCGGATCTGGCGCGGGCCGCTCCCATCCGAGCCCCGCTTGGCCGGCACTCGGTCGCCCGCCCGCGCACCCGCGCCCGCAGAGGGTTCCCAGACCCAGCCCGCGCCGGAGGCTCCGAGTCCGACTTCTTTCCGTGTGGAATGGTGGAGCGGCCAGTTAGTGAATGATGGATTGCCTACGAGAGGGAGGCTAGTTTCCACGATAGCTCATGGCTAAAGCATGACACTATGTCATCCCTGTGAAACTCGTGATTTGTATGGTCATCAGTTCGCTGGAACACCCAGACCCTGATTGTGCGTACAGTGTTTTCTTCTAAAAAGCACTCGCCAATTTAAAACCAGGTCCCAAGTGCCCCTCTTGCTAATCCCCTCTGCCACTAAGTCCAATTAAATCCTCTCTTTTTAAAAAATCTCTTCTCTTTCCTCCTTTCTTCCTTCCCTTCCTTCCTTTTTTTTTTTTTTTTTTTCTTCTTTCCTTTCCTCCCTCCCTCCCTCAATCTGAGTCTTTTTTGAATGCAGCCTAGTCTGGTGGTGGGGGTGGAATGTCCCCCCTCCACATATCCCCAGTAGGGCTTTCTGCTTGTAGAGTTGGAGAGCTCATTTGGCCCCAAAGCAGTTTTGAATAGTGAAGTTTCCGATTCAGAGGCACCTATAAACGCCCCTATATAGTGCACACGTATTCCCCACCCCCTCCCCCCGTCAGAAAGCCGGCCCTGTAATTTAAGAGTCGTTTTTGTGGTGTGTGCTTGCTCCAACGAGAGGGGAGCTGACCAGTCAAATTAGTTTGTGGATACAGAAAGGTTATTTTGCTTTTTGTTTTTTTTTTTTAAGCAGTTTTCCAATTGAAGGCAGCTGGTTCTTGATTCCCTCACCTACTAAAGCAGTTAGTCACTTTCCCTTCATCATCACCCACTCCACATTTTAGTCATAGGCTGAAGTCTCCTCACATGTCAGATAGAATGAATTGCATTACAGCTTTTTAGACAAATTTTGGAGGCTTACCTACAAAACTGTCCTCCTATCCTTAACCAGAGAGAGAGTGAGGCCACCTGAGAGATTTTTAAACTTCCTTTTGACTGGGATTGAATAGATTAGTTGATAAAATATGTAAGGTTTACTCACTCTTTAGACACCTCAGGGTACTCACTGATGCCTTCCTAGCCTACAGACACATTCAGTCCCAAACCCCTCCCTTGTTGGAAAAAGGACAAGCAGTTCAGAATCTTCTTTCAGTTCATTATGAAAAGGAAAATAGCTTTCAGCAGGTTGGGACCTCCTTTATAAATTTTGACATTCAAAAAAATAGGACAGGGGAAGCAGGAAGAGATCATTCCTTTATTTCAGTGGATTACTTTTGTAGTGCAAAGTTATGAAACCCTGGAATAAACATTTTACAAATGTTTATTTGTAAATAAACTCCCACTCCACCTTAGTTGGAGGAGGTGTTTCTACTATTGACTTTCAGTTTTGCATAATGCCCCTCCCACACACACACCTTTCCCCTGGTGAGGAAAGTAACACTCCTCAGCCTATTCTATTAAAGGTTGCTCTTGATTTACACTCTCCACTTGCTTGCTTCACCAAAATACACTTATACAGGCACATTTTTCTTGATCCAGAGCATGCAGAGAGGTACATAACTTTTTAGTATTGCCTTAACTTTCATTCCTTTCAAACTGATATTAAGGTGTTCATCCTGAGACACAAAATGAATTTTTGAGAAACAGCCATGGGGAATACTGTTTAATTTTCTGTTTTATTGTTTGTGTTTTTCAAGTTTTGCAGGAAAGGCTTTAATTAGTGTCTAAGTAATAGCCCCAAGAATTCCTTATTAGATTATTTCAGACCAGTTGTAAACAAATAACATTACAGTTTCCAAAAGGGAAAGTAGAAGCTAAGATCAGTTCTGTCAAGACATTCATTTGAGTATTCATCTTTTATTTTGAATGGTTTGTGGGAAGAAAGGGAGGACTGAATGATGAAGGGGGCAAGAGAACCCAATGAAAACTTGTTTTTAAGACTAAAGCCATTTCCCCAGACTGTTGTCTTTCCACAAGTGACAATACACAGAACAGAAGTCATGAAAGTGGGTTACTGTCACTTTGGACTATTGGAGGCCCAGAGAGCCCTGGCATTAATTCCTGTAGAAAGGTAGAGGAATTTAGCCATCTTCTGCACTTCTCCTGCGGCACCCTCATTGCCTTAGGGTTCAGGGCTCAAAGTTGATACAGACCTCAGCTGAGTCTAGGTGTCAGGGCTCCCCCTGTGAGGGGAAGCAGATGTTCTCTGTGGAACCAAGGGGGAAGCAGGGTGGTTATAAGAACCCTGAGGGCATGGGGCACTGTAGCAGGAGGGCTGTGGCCAACAGTCCCCTTGCAGGATAGCAATCCATGAGTCTAAGCTAACTAATAGTAAATGAAAGAGAGCCAAGAGTAGGACCCTTTGGGTACTAAAGACTAACCTCTAGTTTGTTCTAGTCCTCCCCCTGGGATCCCATCCTAGGTTTTCTGTGATTGGAGATCTACCTAGAGAAGAAGGGAAGCATAGTAGGAAAACATGCCTAACCCCTGTCCAACATGCACGCACGGGTGGAGCTTGCAGAGATCAGCAGACACATCTCAAGTCCTCAGTGATCTGTGTGTCTGGCTTGTGCAGTTATGCATGGCCAACAGGGGGTGGGGGTTGGCAGGGAGGAAAGCCTGTTTCCCCCCCACCCCCCACAGTTACTCTGTCTGGGGCTGGTGTGTTTCCTCTTCCCCCAACCCTCCACCTCACCCCATCAGAACGAAACAGAATTGAAACTCCATTGCCTTTGCCTGCACTGAGCCTAAAAACTCAAGATTTGATAAGGTTACTGCACCATTGATACAATTGCAGATTTTTTTTTAAAGCTTCCTCAAAGAGACAGATGTTTGGGCTGATTAAGAATCGAGGAGGAAACCTGCAGCTGCACCAAGGAATAATCTATTGGACAAATATTTTAATAAAAAATATGAAGAGATCAGCCCGACCTTGCAAGGTCTTCTGCTTTAAAAAAATCTTTATCAAACCCCTATTCTATGGCTTCAATAAACAGAACCCATTACCTCACGGCATCTTTTGTTGGCCCCATACAAGAGAGAACAAAATGGTTATTCAGGGGAACGCTTTCGATTTTTATTGTGGGTAGCCTGCACAAAGAGCCGTGTTATTGTATTTAAAAGAACCATCTGTAGCAGAAACAATGGCATCAAATTATCTTTGAATACCCACTGAAAAAACATAAAGCTTTTTTTTTTATTCTTCTTCTGTACGGTGGGGGGATAGAGCAGTGTTAGGATAACTGACTTTTTTGTTGTTCTCTGGGTGCATTCTTCTCGCTCCCCCTCTCTCTCCCCCTCACCCTCTCTCTCCTCTCTCTCTCCCTCTCCCTCTCTCTCTCTCTCTTTTAAAAAATCAGCCATTTGGGGTTTTAAGCCATAAACGATTTTTCTTGTTGCAGGGGATTGCAGTGGCAAAGCTAGGCTAGGTCTTGGAGGCTGGTGTAAGGCGAAGCGGGTGAAGGCAGGAGGCTGATGGAGAGACTGGGGGAAGAAAAGCCGAAATGGATTCATGGTGCCTTGGATGGAGGACGAGAGGAGAATTGCAAGCTCCTTCAACTCGTTCTGTCCGGTGAGAAGTGATCAAGCTTGGGCTGACAAGAGGCTCAGGGAGCCCTCACGTTCTTTTGCTTTTTTACCTGCCAATCAAACTGCTACAAGACAACACCCTGATCTGGCATGGACATGTAAGTAGCTTGCAACCCAACTTTGACATTCACTGCTAGCTCCCTCCTCTCCGCCCACCCCCCCCAACTCACTCTTCCTCTCATTCTATTTTTTTTTTTTTTTGACCTTTAAGAGATCTGGAAATACACTCTGTGTGGCAGTCATTTTACACAGATTTAAGTCTGAAAGCGTTAACTTTTGGAATTAAACACTAATTTTGATTTCTTTAACAAATGCAGAAATGAAATGACATTATTTTATTCTCTTCTGAGCAGTTTTAGCACTGAACATAATAGTTGCCTTCCCTGGTGTGTGTTTCCTTTTCTATGAAAATGAAGAAATCTGTGAGCCCCCAGAGAGAAATGCAGAAATGAACAATTCAGGCTTCCATTTCAAAAATATTAAATTCTAACATTTCATCTCTACAAAGAACCTTCTCCATACCTAGATTACACAGAGTAGAACGAGTGATTTGCGTCAAAAGGTATATATCATTAAGGGGCTGCTGCTGTTTTATCTGGCATCTTACTATTTTGGTGGTGGCTGAGGGGAAGGGTGTGAAAAGAGAAGGAAAAGGACATGGCGACACCTTGTTCTTTATGAGAGATTGACACTGAGGAGGCTAGAAAAGCAAGAGGGCAGGATAAGCCGGAAATATTACCTGAGAGAAGGAATTACAGAGCATGGCGAAGCTGGAAGCTAGGAGGGCTTCTGTGGGAAGTTGTGCGAAGGGGTGATAGGGCTTGCTCTCTGGTGCCCTCTAATGGCAATTTAAACCAACGTTTTACTTTCTCAAGTCTACACAGAAAAGCAGCTGGGTTTTGTCGTTACCGTTGGTGGGCTCCCCCCCCCGCCCCCCCCCCCACCACTCCCCGCAGACTTAGAAACTGTAGACTACTTGTGTAAATTAATTGTTTTCATCCTGGAAACTTATGTACGTGCCTTAAAATTATCAGTATATTTTCCTCAAACATTCGTCCTCTTCCAAAATTTTGTTAAGAGTAATAGAAAAGGAGAAGCTAATGGCAAACTGACTTATGGAGGGTGGCCCATGCCCAATTAGTAATTCGGGGGAAAAGATTTCTTTCCCACCTGAACAACATTCTGACTCTCTTACTACACTGGAGAAATGCAGCGGGCTGGGGTGAGGAGGGAAGATTTGGAAATTGCAGATTCTGACATAGGTTCATTATAATACAATTTTAAGGGGTCTCTTAGGAACCTCTGTTATTTCGACATGTGGTGGTAAGAGGGCTTTCCTTCCCGCCTCCTTTTTCTTTTTCTTCTTTCTTTCGTTGCTTTTTTCCTTTTTTTTTTTCTAAATTTGGTAGATAAAGGTTAATCTTGGGCTGAATGATAGAACTATGATTGACAAGAGAAAAGGTGTTGAGGGCAGGTCGCGCTGTCTTATTTACAGCCCACTGCTTGCTGTAGAGTCTTTGTTAGGACTGGAAAGCTAATTTAGTGCTGATCAAAAGCACCACAGAGTTAAAGGACTGGTAATGACTGCTAATTTCATTTCAGCCTCATGCATCCCCAACTGCTGTAATTAAAGACACGCTATTTAAATACAGGTGAAGGTTTTTTTTTTTTTTTTAAGTTAGGGTGGGGGTGGGTGGATTACAATTTTATTTAGATTTCATCTTACATACTTGGGTGTTATGTAGTCCAACATCAAAAAAAAATTTTTTAGAGTCGCTTCTTGTCATTTATACATGGCTTTGCAGAATAGGCAACGTGAAATGTGTCAATCACATAAAAGTCCCTATTTAAAGAAAGAAAATGAGTAAAAAAGGATGCAGAGGAGTAACTGTTTTGGGGGATTTAAATATTTGGGTCTCTTTTTTCCCCCTTCAAATTAATAGAAGGGCCTTCGAAATAGCTAAAGTATTTGAAACTTGGGGCAGGGTGAACAGGCCAAAGAGATCAGTGTCAGCTTTTTAAGTACTTCTAAAAAGATCATGTGAACAGATGGAAAAATATATTTTTAATTAAATAATTTCCCTCACACTGTAGCTGCAGTGTTGGCTCAGAAACCATGTAATTCCCCCACCGATAGGAGTCTCTTTATATAGAACATCAAAGGATAAAAAGCTCTACATTTTCGTAGTTGGTTAAAATTGATAAACCCCCGCCACACACACACACACATACACACACACACACACACGCACGCGCGCACACACACACCCCAAAAAAGAATTTAGCCTTTAATCTCTTTTTATCCACGAAGACTAAAGCTCTGTACTCGACCCCGTGAGCGGCTCTCGCCTTCAGGGGCTAGAACCCGGCTCAGATGTGAAGCGGCGCTGAGCCGCCGCGCAGGTTCGAGCCCAGCGCCCCCTGTTGGACACAGTCGGAGCTGCGCAGCGCCAGTCCTGGAAATCGCTAGAACCTTGCTCTGGGGTTAAAGATAACACGCTTTATTACCGTCCAAAAAGGAGATGGGACCAGGAAACAAGTTCTTGTATCTTTGAAAGATAATATAAGTTTAATTCAACAAAAACTAAAAGGAGATAACACAATTTTAATTCAATAAAAAAGACGAATCTATTCTCCCTCCTCACATCCCGCAGCCACATCCTGTCCCCCGTTTGGGTTTGGTAATCTCTTTAAAGATTCAGCGAGAGTAAAACAGGTACAGAAGCATGATTTTAAAAAGAGAGAGAGAGAAAGAGGATTTTCCTCTGTAGCAGTGGAGAACCAACCAAAAGTTACCTCTCCCGTTCTGTACACATTAAAAAACAAAAAAAACCGAAGATGCTGTTGCGTGCTGTATTGATGTTGTCCACAGCATCTTGTTGCCCTAAGAGGTCCTTCACATGTAGTAACAGAGTCTCTGACTAAACGAAATAACTTGCTCCTTTAAAAATTTATTTTCAGAGTGTAATTAAAAGGCCAGTCTCTTTGAATGTTTCCATTCCCCCAGACCAATCTTGATCAAACTTTTCCTTTTCCGGCTAGCGCTTAAATTCCAGGTATTCTCTAAGAAACAAGTTCCTGATACCTCTCCCTCTCTCTTCACCACCCTCCACCCCCACCCGGAGCTGTAGGATTCCAGGAAAGCTGTGCCGGCGGTAAAGAGTATTTTCTTTTGAAATTCAGCATTTTCGTTGACTAGGAATCCAAATCATCCTAGGGGAAAAGGAGTATTTTTTTTTTACACTTTCAAAAACTACCTGTCTACGTAAGAAAGAGCTTTGACTTTTTCTTTGGTTTGGGAGTGAGGGCAAAGGTACACTTTGAAATCGTTCAGAAAGATTAACTATAAAAATGACACATTCTCTGAATTTAAAACAGTGGGGAAACATGGATTTGTTTAGGTGTTTAAGATCAAACTGAAACGACGTGTGTGCTAAATGAACACACATGATCTCAGCAAGGTGTTTGGTGATATGGTTCTTGAGGGCTGTACTTACAATTCTAACTTTTAGATAAAAACCTTAAGAAGTTTAAGGCTTGCTTGCTTGCTTGAAGTTTGCCTTTTGAAGGAAACTAGCTTAATTTTCATAATAGAATTACTTTTTAAAAGATTTAATACTGTGGCTACACAAGTTGTTTTTAACGTTGGTCTTACCTTTGTTCTCACCTCCCAGTCAGCAGATCTGAGATTGTGTTTTCAGGGAAATTGCTGTTGGGTGAGAGGAGAGATGTTTTCTCTCCCTGATTCCAGAATCAAATCTTGGTTTCTGTTTCTCAATACTTGAGTTCAGAAACAGTGGCAGAAAGAGATTCAAGGCTTTTATTCCGTTTTTACCTGGAATTCTATGGAAAAGACAGGCAAGCAGACTTTCCCCTCCCCCTTCCCCCCCCCCCCCCCACCCTTTGCTTCACTGAAAGGCTAGTTAGTCCCCATTACAGAAATATTAAGTCTGGGCAAACTTTCATGCCAACCTCCTTAAGGTGACAAACTGAGCTCTGACAGCCGCGGTCCAAGGCTGCCTAAGGCGTAGGGAGGCCAAAACCAGCAGAATCTTGGAGGTGACCAGAATCTTGGAGGTGACCAGCTAAAGGGGCTAGATATATGCTTGCTGTTCCGAAGTGATGTAGAATTTGCAAAAGCAGAGGCCGAGATTTCACACACACACACACACACACATGCGCGCGCGCGCCCTGCTCCCCCCTACCCCCTCGCAACCTCTGCCCCGCGGGGGTCCCAACCTACTGGGAGAAGTCTAAGGAAGGAGCTGCACCTGGCTGCCAGAGGGCAAGCAATGAGCCCCCAGATTCCCAGGACCCAGGGAGAAAGCACAGCCCCAAGTTTAGGAAAAAGAACTGAACAAGTGGGTGGCCTAGGCCTGGAAATACCACCCAGCTCTCCCAGCACAGTGTCATTGCTGTGGTTTCAGGCGGCCTCAGCCCCTGCAGGAATCTCACGCCCCACGCTGGCAAGCAGGAAAGCAGCCTCGCATCTTTGGGGCCTAGGGAGGAGGCAGCAACTGACTCCGTGGTAGCAGGCAAAGCCGCAACGCTGGCAACCCGCTGCGTTTTCTCTGCAGGAGCAAAGTGCCCTTTAGGGGCGGGGCGGGCATTTTTGGTCTCTTGTCCCAGTGTCCACGCCAGTGCCCGCGTCTGTTGGCTGAGCCCCCTGCTTTGTAAGTAGTCAATCTTGTCCGTTTCTGAGGGCGATCCAGGAGGATGGGCTAGCCTAGCTTTGGGCCCACTGGGTGCCAAGTCCTCAGACCCCTCTCCCCTCCATCTCTCACACCTTTCCTGGTGAATACAAACCCTCCTTCTGAAAGCCAGTATATGAGGCTTGGAGTTTTGTAGCTATTTGGGAGTGTAGAAAATGATTATTAAAACCAAGATTATAAGGATGAACCTTCATTTATTATTGTTTGCTCTTTTACTTTGTCTTTAAACTTTGAAGATCTTTAAGTTCATTTGATCCAACCCTGAGACAGACAGGGACCCAGGGAGAAAGTACAGCCCAGCTTGGGCAGGAGCTGGGGTATAGACAGATACTCACCTCTCCACCACTCAGTGGGCAGATAAGTGCTGCCAGACTGTGGGTCCTAATCCAGGGCCCAGCTGCTATGTGGGTTGCTGAAGGGTGTTGAAACTACAAGTACAACTTGACACCACTGAGCCCACAGTGCTTGTCAATAATCTGTGAATTAGGTGCAGAGATTGTCACCGTAGATCATAACAGTTTCTGAAGGACTCATTACAGCCTATCGTGTCAATGATCTTCAAATTAAGGAGAGGGGTGGGGCGGGAGGTAAAAGGAGTAAGGAGAGCCTGCAAAAAGGAAAGAAGTGTGGGAGGGGAGATAAAAGTCAGAGCCCCAGCTCCCAAGGAGCCTTTAAAGATTATCAGGCTAGCGATCTGAGAATTCCATTGGGATGGATTTGGAAGCCCAACTTCATGTGAGCCTGAGCCAGGTCTGGAAGCAGGGGTGCTAGGGCTTGAGCAGAAGTGGGCCCCTGGGAAGGCAGACTCTTCAGACATTTCTTTTGAGAGCAGAAGAGCTTTGGGGAGAGTACTCCAGATGTAGAGGGGAGGCCTTAAAGATGCCAGTCCATCCAGTATGGGTGTGCACTTTCATTTACAGTGCTTTCCAGGGCTAGATGTTGCTGCAAATCTTGGAGCAAAAGTGGGTAACAGTTTTGTTTAGAGCTGATGGTAATTGTATGGTGTTTATTTGTTGGTTCTAATGGTTTTCTTTCAGTGTATTTTCATGGAAACAGGTGAAAATCTTAATTCCTTTTCCTTTGATAGTGTTCCTGTCCCTCACACATACCTTAATTAAGCAGATCTTTCTTCCCCCAACTTGCTTTTTGGGGTGTCAGACACCTCTGCCTTGTGAGGTTGTTGAGTTGTCACTCTCGGGGAATTTGTATTATGCCTGACTGTACTTCTGGAAAGGGGATTTTGCAGGTAACACAGGAGCAGTGTGCACCATGAGATCTCCAAAAGGAAGGAAATTAAACCCCACTACTGTGGCTTGGAAGGGACCAGGCTAAGGGAAAGATGTTCTCTCTGCTTGGTGGGCTGCCGGTGCAGGCTGTGAGGAGCCCAGCCCACACTTTGGTGTTACTTATCTGTCATTTAATATGGTCTAGAGAAACTTTAAGGAGGACTTAGATTTGTTTTTCACATAAAAGCTGTGGTCATAGTCAACTGAAATAATCACATTTGGAAAATTTGAGACAATCGTCTTTTTCCCAAAATGGGGGCAACAATCCTAGTCGCTGGAAAATTAGGATTCTAAGGAAACCCTGTTCCTTTGGTATGATTAGTTGCATGAGATAGTATGGTCAATCAGGGAGATACGTATTTAGACTCACAAGCAATGATTTAGAGGTGGGAAAAGGCCCATGTGTTTTTTGGGCCATTTGCAGTTCTTGGTGATCTATATGCTGATTTTTATTTTTCATTTGCTTCTCCTAAATTTAATATCAAAATCAGAGGATCTTTTTTTTTTCAGTGCAAATGAAAACCACTGGTGGCAGCTATTTACTTATTTTTAATTAAATTTTTTATGTAGTATTGGAATATAGCTGATTTACAATGTTGTAATAGTGTCAGGTGGACAGCAAAGGGATTCAGCCACACACATACCTGTATCCATTCTCCCCCAGAATGGCAGCCTTTAAGTTTTCAGTTTGTGTTTTTAAAAAGAGAATTTCTATTTTAATAATTAGATTATTTAATGGCCACACTGAATTTTCCCTGCACAATAGCTGCAGTACAGAGACTGAATCCTATGTTAAAACTGCTTGATAATTCAGGAATAGAAATGAAATTGTGAAATTGTGTTAAATATTTTCCAGAAAATATTTAAGCTGGAATATACAGGGGATGTGTGTATATATATATATATATATATACACACACAAATACATACTATAAGCAATATGATTATTATTATATACAACCCTAAAGACATACACAAGTGATTATATATAACTCTGTTTCTGTAATTTGAAAGGAGAAATATATTTAGTTTTATAACTATTGAGTTCTTTTTAAAATGTATTTATTTCATCAGTGGGAATTAGATGAAAGAAATGAGTATAAAAAGGAACTGAATGCAGAGTAGCCCTGCATTCCTTAGGTTTCAAGGGTCCTTACAGCTCTTGAGTGAAATTATTTGGTGAAATTGGGTCTGGACTGAAATAGCATTTGTTATCCCCTTATTCATTTGTTATGTGTAATACCACTTCTGAAAATTAAATGCAAGGTGCTGAAGGGACAGACAAGAAGAAAAAAATATGATTAAGCAATTTAAAATTGTCACTCTATCATGCATCCACATGCATGTCTATGCCTTAGTAAATAAAAAGGGATAGAGGTATATGCTAGTCCTTTGTATCAGCTAGAAACATTTATTATTTCTGTTGCTGTCAGTAATCCTCCACACTTCCAAAACCTGACAACTTTGCCAATAGGAAGAAAATGGGAGAAATACAAGTGAAAGTTTCTATCATTTTGAAAATTGCTTTATAAAAATTGAAGTATCCCCCTCTTGGATTTCCTAAAGCAAATGAAGTTTGGTAACAAGACAATTCTATTCTAATTTTTGCTCTTCCTTTCAGTATTCTAACTTTTTCCAGACTATTTTGTATTGATGTTCTGGGGAAATATATGGTGCTTTTTTTAAGGAAAAAAATCCTCTAATACGTTTCTTTCTTTACCTTCATTTACCTATGTTTGTTTGATAAATCTTGGAGACTCAAGTGTTGATCATTTTGAAAGTCTTGTGGCATGATCCAGTTTGGAGTGACTGAGGTTTTTTCCAGTTTAGAAGGGGGAAGGAAGCATTTTAAAAATTGACTTATACCAGTTTCCTTTCTTTATAATTCTCAGTTTTCTTTTTTCTTGCGTTGGGAGCTAAATGTCAATAAAATCTCATCTTACCAGATTGCACCAACGTTGTCCCAAACACTGAAAATCCTCCTTTATTTTTGTCTTTTAAAGTCAGGAACTTTCCTTGGGTTGCCGTACTTCTCTTTTTAGTTGTATTCGCCTCTTACTTCCCATACTGCTGGTATGATCTCTTTCACTCCAGTATGATCACTGCTATGGTCACTTTCCCTGGAGCTGGTTGGAAGGTTAGGATTCGAAGGAAATATGATTTAAAAGAGGAAGAAGAAGAAGAGAAAAAAAAAAACCCTTCATTTGGCCAAATCCAACTCCTAATATATTTAACCAGTTCCAGAATTAGAAATTCTTTCTGTACATTTTCTTCTATTTTTCTCTCTTTTTTTCCTTACATAATGAAATTAAAACTTTTGGAACCCACAGTTGACATTTTTCAGAAAATTGAGTTATCAAGGCAGTAATTATTTCACGGGGAGATAAAACTCTCATAGCCCTAACTGTCAAATAGGACCCTTTTCAGATTTTAATTACAAAATAAAATTAGTCTGCTCTTCCTCGGAATGGTTTGTGAGTGGTTAAACAGAGCTTTCCCCCCAATACTGGTGGTCGTCAAACTCTGCTAATTAGCAATGCTGAGAAATTCCAGTTAACAAGGACATTCTCCAAGACTCTGCAGGTTCCCTGCCGTTTGCCTTCATTTCCATAAGAAGATTAAGAGAGGAGGGGAACACACTCAAATGCAGATGCAGAAAAGAAGCGTTTTTTAACAAGCATCATAATAGTAAGATGCCTGGCTAGTTCTCACCTAATTACTGCAAGTTAAACCTCTATTTGCCACTAAGGAGAAAAAATAAGTCTACAGTCCCCCATCTCCACAAAATTGTTAGTTGGCTTCAGATACAACACTTGAGGAGGGATGCAGGAGTTCAGGAGGGAAATATGAATGCAAAAGGTTTTTTTAAAAAACTGAGTTACACTTAATCAGTTAAGGATTTGGAGTTGGGGCCTATAATAAAACAAAATCGAATCAAAATATCCTGGGCATTAAGGATTCTTAATTTCTAAGCTTACTCTGAAAGTGTGCAGCTTTTTGCTGCCCAAGGAAGGGAAATGTTACACTATCTTTAGATTAAGCACTTTCACATTTTCATAAACTGTGCCAGTGGCAACATTTTAAATTCTCAGAGGATGAAGCACCCTCTTCCAAGTCTTATTTTGATTCCTCAGTAGTCAATGGTGTATTGTTATTAGTACTGTAGCCGTCTGTTAGAAGCCTAAAGCCGGGCTGCTTCTGTCATCTATTATGATTGTTATAGTTATTATTATATTTAGGGCCCAGTGATGGTGCTGGATTGAAATAGAGTGGCCGGTGATCTGATTTTTTTAATGCATATGTTCTAAAAAATCTAATGAGAAAATTGTTTCTGCTATCACCATCTTCTTTAATCTTATTTTCATAGCACATTATTATGCATAAACGCCAGCCACAGTTAGTTTATTGCCTTGATAAGTACAGCAGGCTTAATTAAAATAAAGCTGTAAATAAATGCAACCAATGATAACACAATTGTAATGTATTTCCATAGCTTATTTATATGATAAAAGCAATTAACAAAAGACCTAGCCAGCCCCTTTAACCTCTTAAATGCATTATTATAGAGTTCAGGCACAAACACATGCATCTGAGAATGTATAAAAGCTTTTATATATCATACCAAGGAAAAATTTGTGCCTCTTACTACTACCCTTGAGAGAGATTAATAACGTTTGCTTCTATAACCATCCATTATTAGTATTTATTTTAATACATATACACCATTATCCACATCAACCCCTTGTATTTTTTTTCTTCAAACTTAATTATCCATAACCTTTTTTTTTTAGTTTTCCGATAATGCTATTAAGCGCAGACCAATGCATACACAATCATAAAGTGAATGCTTGGTCTGCCCTTCATGGCGTCTGGACAATCACAATTCATTCATATGTTGAATCTCATAATTTGTACCTATTTTTTCCCATGGTTTAACCTCCCACTTATCTCGAGGTTATATGTACATTTCTAAGCTAAGCAAATTAAATCCGATTCTTGTGATTTGGTTTCATAGCTTATACATGTTAACTTTTCTTTTGTTTAGATTACGTGCAATTAGTTTGGTCTCACTCCCATCCCCCTCATTTTTTTTTAAATTATTTCCAAACACCTTATTTTAAAGGTAAAAGCAATAGTCTTGGAAAAGTGAATCCACCAGTAGGGGGCGCACCAGCCACATCCCTGAAATCAGACGCGCTGAAAAGCCGGTGGCCGCCTTCTGTTACCCAGATCCTCTCAACCTTTTCTCTTTCCTAACTCCAGGTCTCTGTTTAGCTTAATATTACACCTCGAATAAACTGAAAACATTAAAGACTTTAAAATAGAAGGTTCTGCTTTATTTTGAAGAGTAAGTGTGTAAGTTTTCGAACTAGCATCATCCTTCCCGGATTCCTGATAACTACAACTAATCATAACTTAAGTGCTAATAAGAGAAACTGCAGGGGTAGGAGAGGCTGATTGGAAATAATATTTTACTAAGAAAAGTCTGCAACTTTTCCACAACTTTTCTGGGTTTCCAGGGAGCAGACTTGAGTTTGACTAGAACAGAAAAGCCTGGGAAGGCAGGGATCGGGAAGCTGGAGCGGGGGATGGGGTAGGGGGTAGGTTATGGGAAGAAGGTTAGTAAGGAACAAAACAATGCACAGTTTTGTAAAGATAATAAATGGAACGTGGCCGACAGATACTATTCAGTACATTTTCTTTGGGTGAGTAAGGGTAGATCAGGGGAGGAGGGAGGCGGAGAGAGTGTTATAGAAGAAAGAAAATAAGTAACCCTGATGGTTTAAGCCCTTTATAAAAAAGAAATGGCATCAGGTTTTTTTTTTTCCATCTCCTCCCGTCCCCCCCGTCCCAGCCCACCCCCCCCCCCCCGCTTTGTAGTCAAGTGCATTTTAGCCACAAAGATCCCAACAAGAGAGTGGAAGGAAACTTAGACGGGGCTTTGTTTGACTCCGTGTAGCGACAACAAGAGAAACAAAACTACCTATTTGTAACGGACGTGCTGCCATTGCTCTGCGCATTGAGCGCCTACCTATTGAAATCTTTACGTCGGGACAATGGGAGAGCGGCTAAAATTACCCTCTTGGGTCCTGGGAGGGCAGGATTCCTGAGCCCCTACTCCCGCCCCCATCCCATCCTCCTCCAGCCCGGGCCTGGCCGGGTTCGCTCCCTTCTCCAGCCCAGGTCGCCTTCCTCTTGCCTTGCCTGGCCTGCACCTGTGCCTGGAGAGCACCACCCCCGCCTCCCAGGCCCGGAACCCCCTTCGGGGGCAGCCCAGACCCAGGCTGCCCGGGCGATGCGGCCACCGCGGTAGAAGTCAGTGGGGGAAATGCCAGGGCTGGTTCTGCTGGAGTCCTGGGAACTCTGCGTGGGAGGGAGTTTGTGAGTGCGGCTCAAAAGCCACCTCCAAGCAGTGCCCGGGGATGCCAGGAAGTTGAGACTACCCTCCCCCACAGCCTGCACTTCTCAGGGCCCTTCGGTTGATCTTTTTCTTCCCCCAGCCCCCCTTTGGAACCCCGCTCCACTGAGATCCCTCCTTGGGGCGGGGGTGGGGTGGGGGCGGGGAGCTCAGGAGAATGGGGAGAGAGGACGAACGTCCCATTTTGCACGGACTGAGTGGAGGAAGATGGGTGGGAGCTGTGGCTAGGGTGAGGACCAAGCTGCGGTTTCCTGCCCCGCGGGCTGAGCTGGGCCGGGAAGAGGGTGGATTCGGCTGCTCACACAGGCCTGGTCTGACCTCAGCTCTGGAGGCAACCGCACAGTCGGAGCAGGATTTATTGGGGGGAAGGAACAGAGTACATTACGTGGAAGCAAGAAGGTTTTGAGGACAGAACTTCTTGTCGGGACAGTGTGAGAAGGGGGCGAGCGAGTGTCGGTGCCCTTGGAGCGAGCCGGGCGAGCGGAGAAGCCAGCTTAGGGAGAAGCGCTGGAGCGGCTGGAGTTGGGGGAAGTGTGCGGAGGAGCGGGAGAACAATGACACACCAACTCCAGCACGGCTGGTTTCCCGAAATATTAGTGGGACAGTCTCACTGAGCCACCTTCTCTGCCCCGCCCCACCCCCCCCCACCTCAGCTTCTCGCGCCCCCCTCCTCATTTCAGCAGTCCGCACCAAAAGAGTAAATTCAAGATTAAGTTTAAAGAAGAAAATATCGTAGTCTTAGGGCTGTTTACCCACTTCCTCCGAAAAGGCGTGTGGTGTGACCTGTTGCTGCGAGAGGGGATACAAAGGTTTCTCAGTGGCTGGCAGGCAGGCTGTGGGAGCCGCCTCCCCTCCCTCCCCCCCGCGCCTTCCCCCCCCCCCCCGCCTCCCCCGCGCGGCTGGCGGCGCGGCAGGCCCCGCCCCCTTTCATGCAAAACCCGCCGGCGAGGCTGGGCTCGAGTGGAGGAGCCGCCGCGCGCTGATTGGTCGCTGGAAACCCATTTATTCCCTGACAGCCCCCGTCACATGGATGGTTGTCTATTAACTTGTTCAAAAAAGTATCAGGAGTTGTCAAGGCAGAGAAGAGAGTGTTTGCAAAAGGGGGAAAGTAGTTTGCTGCCTCTTTAAGACTAGGACTGAGAGAAAGAAGAAGAGAGAGAAAGAAAGGGAGAGAAGTTTGAGCCCCAGGCTTAAGCCTTTCCAAAAAATAATAATAACAATCATCGGCGGCGGCTGGATCGGCCAGAAGAGGAGGGAAGCGCTTTTTTGATCCTGATTCCAGTTTGCCTCTTTCTTTTCTTCCCCCAAATTATTCTTCGCCTGATTTTCCTCGCGGAGCCCTGCGCTCCCGACACCCCCGCCCGCCTCCCCTCCTCCTCTCCCCCCCGCCCTCGGGCCCCCCAAAGTCCCGGCCGGGCCGAGGGTCGGCGGCCGCCGGCGGGCCGGGCCCGCGCACAGCGCCCGCATGTACAACATGATGGAGACGGAGCTGAAGCCGCCGGGCCCGCAGCAAACTTCGGGGGGCGGCGGCGGCGGCGGCGGCAACTCCACCGCGGCGGCGGCGGGCGGCAACCAGAAGAACAGCCCGGACCGAGTCAAGCGGCCCATGAACGCCTTCATGGTGTGGTCCCGCGGGCAGCGGCGCAAGATGGCCCAAGAGAACCCTAAGATGCACAACTCGGAGATCAGCAAGCGCTTGGGCGCCGAGTGGAAACTTTTGTCCGAGACGGAGAAGCGGCCGTTCATCGACGAGGCCAAGCGGCTGCGAGCGCTGCACATGAAGGAACACCCGGATTATAAATACCGGCCCCGGCGGAAAACCAAGACGCTCATGAAGAAGGATAAGTACACACTGCCGGGAGGGCTGCTCGCCCCGGGCGGCAACAGCATGGCCAGCGGGGTCGGGGTGGGCGCCGGCCTCGGCGCGGGCGTGAACCAGCGCATGGACAGCTACGCGCACATGAACGGCTGGAGCAACGGCAGCTACAGCATGATGCAGGACCAGCTGGGCTACCCGCAACACCCGGGCCTCAACGCGCACGGCGCCGCTCAGATGCAGCCCATGCACCGCTACGACGTGAGCGCCCTGCAGTACAACTCTATGACCAGCTCGCAGACCTACATGAACGGCTCGCCCACCTACAGCATGTCCTATTCTCAGCAGGGCACCCCTGGCATGGCGCTTGGCTCCATGGGCTCGGTGGTGAAGTCCGAGGCCAGCTCCAGCCCCCCCGTGGTTACCTCTTCTTCCCACTCCAGGGCGCCCTGCCAAGCCGGGGACCTCCGGGACATGATCAGCATGTACCTCCCCGGCGCCGAGGTGCCGGAGCCCGCCGCCCCCAGCAGACTTCACATGTCCCAGCACTACCAGAGCGGCCCGGTGCCCGGCACGGCCATTAACGGCACACTGCCCCTCTCGCACATGTGAGGGCCGGACGGTGAACTGGAGGGGGCGGGGGAGACATTTTCAAAGAAAAAGAGGGAAATGGAGGACAGCAAGAAACAGCATGGAAAAAAACCCGGTACGCTAAAAAAAAAAAAAAAAAAAAAATCATCCACAGCAAATGACAGCTGCAAAAGAAAACGCCAATCCCATCCACACTCACGCAAAAACCGCGATGCCGGCAAGAAAACTTTTATGAGAGATCCTGGACTTCTTTCGGGGGGACTATTTTTGTACAGAGAAAACCTGGGGTGGGCAGGTGGGGAGGGCGAGGGAATGGACCTTGTATAGATCTGGAGGAAAGAAAACTACGCAAAACTTTTTAAAAGTTCTAGTGATACGGTAGGAGCTTTGCAGAAAGTTTGCAAAAGTCTTTACCAATAATATTTAGAGCTAGTCTCCAAGCGACGAAAAAAATGTTTTAATATTTGCAAGCAACTTTTGTACAGTATTTATCGAGATAAACATGGCAATCAAAATGTCCATTGTTTATAAGCTGAGAATTTGCCAATATTTTTCAAGGAGAGGCTTCTTGCTGAATTTTGATTCTGCAGCTGAAATTTAGGACAGTTGCAAACGTGCAAAGAAGAAAATTAATCAGATTGGGCATTTTAATTGTTTAAAAATTGTACAAAAGGAAAAAATTAGAATAAGTACTGGCAAAACCATCTCCGTGGTCTCTAAAGGGGCAAAAGTTTTAGATTGTACTAAATTTTTTTAACTTAACTGTTAAAAGCAAAAATGGCCATGCAGGTTGACATCGTTGGTAATTTATAATAGCTTTTTTGTTTTCCAACTTTCCATTTTGTTCAGATGAAAAACCAACATGAAATTACTGTGTTTGAAATATTTTCTTATGGTTTGTAATATTTCTGTAAATTTATTGTGATATTTTAAGGTTTTCCCACTTTTAGTTTCCGTAGTTGTATTTTAAAGATTCGGCTCTGTATTATTGAATCAGTCTGCCGAGAATCCATGTATATATTTGAACTAATACCATCCTTATAACAGGTACATTTTCAACTTAAGTTTTTACTCCATTATGCACAGTTTGAGATAAATAAATTTTTGAAATATGGACACTGAAATTATGCTTGAGTCTTTCATTTATTTGGATAACATTGTGATTATAACCCAGCTCCTCGGGGAATATACTGTGCTCAGCCAAGAACGCAGAGTACCTAAAACCTTGGTATTCTAGTCCAGTAGCATGTGCTAATGTTAACAGCAACAAATAAATGGCTGGATGATTAATTGAATAAGTATTCTCGAAAAAATGGAAATGCTTATGTCATTTCCAAAACAGAAACTAGGGACATATATTGTAAACCCACCCCCTCCTTTTCTAAGCAGCATGAATAAGCATGATGGGGACTTAAACTGATTTATGCCACTTGTTGCCAGAAAGGAGTCAATTCTGAAAATTTTCATGTAGCTTAGCAGATGGGGTATTGAGCCAAATCAGAACCAGGTTGGCTGGTTTTGTTTTCGTTTTCTTCACAGCACAATGGCCCTTTGGAAACGTGGTTATAGGGGGAAATGATGCTTCTTGTATAGGAATAATTGCAAACTAGACAAGCAAAGTGCTCATCTGCTGGGTGGGTGTTTAGATTACTCTGGCCCTGCTATTGTCTGAGAAGGAACAAGTGGTTTGCTTCTTTGTTCCATCACTTCATAAACTTTCTTCTCTACGTTTTCCTGTTTAGGGACAAGGGAAAGCAGAGAGCGGCTTGCAAAAACTCCCCGACTTATCACAGCTATTTATTATTATTATTTATTTTCTTTTTTCCTCTCTCTCCCTCCACGAATTCCATTTCTTAAATTGACAGCGTGGGTCCAAGCCTGTAGCCCCAAATCGGATAATCTCTGCAGCTGATAACAAGCAAAAGAGAAGCCAGGCAACAGCCATATTAAAGAAGAAAACAATCAACTCTGAGGTAGATATTTTACTTTGTCCGGTCTAATCACATTTAGAGATGATTGTGCTTTTGATCTGTTAACCATGTTTTACTAGAGTAGTAGAGAAGTAGGGGGAGGGGAAAGGGGGTGGAGAAACAAGATTGGATTTGTTGTTTTCTTTTGCCCTAGGAAAGGTAAAGAAAGACTGTAGTTATCCTCAGTGGGAGCGGAAAAGTTAGGGAATCGCCACGGTCTTTGAATTAGCGATGTTTCAGCTTCGCAGCGAATCCGCGCGCTTTGGCGCAGAGAATCTGTAAGACCGACTCGGGGACTTTTCTTTTATTCACTACTTAAGTCGTTCATCTTCCCCTACCGAAGGGGACCAGGAACCTAGAGTCCTGCCTTAGGAGCGTGGGTTTCCTTCCTACAATTTCAAGGGCTTGTTGTGTGAACTTGCCACAACTTTGGAGAAGTTGGAATCCAGCTGCGCCTTTCACCCTTGAGTAAAGTATCGGCTGCAGTCACTAAATTAGTTCATCCCGTTGGTTTGCATCTTCTCGTTTTCCAAAAAAGTATTTCTCTCTCGTGGTGTTGTTATATTAGTTCTGGGCTCAGCTGAGGATATCCTCATATTTTCTCTTTTTATTTCATATGGATTGCTTTATGTGTTGGTTTTTTATTTTATTCCCTTTTTTCATCCTCATTTTTAGGGTAATATTGTACTGAGAAAGACAATTATTATGCCAGTTCCCAATTCTAAGTGAGGCATTTCCCCCCCTAATTAATGCAGAGACTCTAAAAGAATTTCCCCTGGCCTGGCCAGCCATTGTAATGCATATACAGATTATTCACGTGGTAATGAGCACATTCGCCAGTTCTTGCTCACACATACGAATAAAAGAAACTTTGAATAAAGATCCAAATGATCTTGCTGGGGGGTGGGTAGAATATTCCCGGAATTTGAGCCAATCAACTATATAGAGTGTATATATTTGAAAAAAAAAAAAGATATATTAGAAATATGTATTGGGGTTTGGAGTAATTGCACTGCACTAACCTGTTTAAAAAGCCCCACAGGATCAGACTGAAAAAGAAAAAAACTTATTGGCAAAATGCTCAGATTCAAATATTTTGCAAGAGTGATATTGTGGGAAGTTGAACTAGTTTTGAATGACTGTTACTGTCTACTGAAAGGAGAGTACTTGCGTTCTCCCTCCTAACCCTCCATATGTCCTAACCAATGAATGGAAAAACATATTGTTTGCAAATATAAATGCTTTTGATAAACCGCGTTTGAGGAAAATGATGCATATTTCATCACTCATTGGATTGGGTTAAACGGTTCCCCAAGATGTGTAGTTTCATGGCTAGATCGATACTGAACATATGATATTTTAATTATAACATGATTTCCAAGAAGGGGGTAAACCCATAAGCTTGCCTAGAGATGATTATCTCCCAGTGCTAAAGTTGTTGAGTGTTCAGTTCCTTCCTTGGGATATTATCCTGCTCACTAAAACTATTCAACTTGCAGTGAAAGAGGTGAATTTAATGTTTTGCTAACCTTATACACAGGATAGAAATGGGCAGAAGGATGAGATTATTTGTTCCCTCTGCAGTTTTTTTCTCTCCCTGCATCCCCTCCCATACTTTAAATAAAGAGTGTTAAAATATTTTGCTGAGCTGTAGTAGATTAGCAAGGTTTCTTGCCAGTGCTGGGAAGCCGGTATTACAGATGGTCCCAGGGGAAAATGGCTCACATTAACCACTAAATGAATATTTGACAAGGGCTCATTCGGAGGTATTATTACTATAAACGTGTCCCTACTGGACTTTTCAAGGGTCAAAGAGCAACGCTTCAATTAATTATTTAGTCTGCTAGTAGATTTGGTTGTAATAGCTGTACTTATTTCTAGAACCGACACATTCTTATAGTAGGAAATCTCAGGAGAATCTTCTCCATCAGCAGTGCCTTGAATTGAAATACACACAGAGCCCTGGCATTCTAAAGCTGACTTTTTCATAAAATCTTTTCCTGGATTGGGAGTATGTGTATGTGTATTAAGGGGGAGGGGGGTTATAGTCTCTTTTTCTATTTTATTTACTGGTTTTAGGTTTCAAAGGAAGAAAACAAGAACATAATAAGTTGTCTTATTTCTGCATCATGTCTGGCATAGTCTTTCAGGGCCTTGCAATTTGGAGAGAGAGGGGAGGAGATTTATTTATAACCTTTGCCTTTTCTAAGTGGAGATGTCACAGAATTTCAGAAACTCAAGCAGGCTCTGAATTTAGAAAGGATACAGATTCCCATTTGCCAGTAAAATTCAGGTTTTAAAATGGAAGATTCTGTAGATTGAGTACTGAGTTCTAGTAGTCTCACAGTAAATTAGGGTACAAGATAATCCCTCCTCCTCTCTCTACCTATTGGGTATGAACATTTCCAGGTGTAGTGGGGGGGTGAATGTTCCATTTCTGCCCTGTCATAAGTTCCTCTGAGACCCCAGGTAAAATGGGAAGAGAATGATTTTGAGAGTAAGATTCTTTGACAATAATATAAGGTGAATGAATAAGAGATAAGCTGCAAGGGGTGGGGGAACGGGGAACGGGATGCAGTAATTACAAACCCAATTCATTCAGCTTTTCAGAACTTTTGTTGTGGGCGCTCCATTGATGGGTTTTGAGCTGCCACTTTTCTCACATTATAAGGAACTGATCAGCACCTCAGGAGGACAAGAAATACCGTTTAACTGCATAGTGATGGGGTCTTCATTTAGAACCCTTACAAGAAGAAAATTAAACAGTGCCTTTGTGTGCACAAGGTTTACTTTTCAACTGCTAACAGTTTATAGCTAAATGCCCTGAGATTGAACTTTGATTGTGGTTTGATTGCCTGATATCTGGCATTGTTAATTAATTTATTTGTTGTAATTAAAAGATTTTAAAATATCCTTCCCCCCTGCTTTTATTTCTTGCTTTTGGAGGATTTTGCAAAACGGGTTCTTATATTTTGCTTTGTGGAAGGAATTTCCTTTGCCATGAGCTTTAGCAGAGGCCTGAATTAACATTTTCCTGAACTTCCTTCCACCACCACCGCCCCCCCCGCAATATTGCCTTAAAATAATTTGCATCTCACTGTTTTTTATACTGCCTTTCCTTGCTCTCAGAGCAAAGGCTGTTTTCAGGACAACTACAAGTGAGATTGGGGGTAGGGTTGATTGATTTATTTTCGTTGCTTTTTTTTTTTTTTTGTCCGAATTTGGAAGATGGCTGGATGGATTTCCTTAGGGACCTCCTCGATGAGGTGAATCCCTTTAAGACAGGAGAAGAGGGAGAAACTCTTGACCTTTACTATGAAAATATGGATTAAAGTCCAAAGGGACACGGCTTCCAGAGTTCTAGAGTAAGCAAATGTGGAAAGAGCTTTCCAGAGATAAGGAAATAGCCCAAACCAGAGAACTGGTTTAGTGTCTTTCATAGTTATTTTCTATTTAAAAACTTTCCTGGAAATATGACCTCTAATATCACCCAGAGAGACGTTGTAACATCACTCCCTTCTGACGATGCTGTCCAGTTTTACAATTTTTGTTTTCAATTTTTTGTTTTGTTTATGTGGCCTTTAGGAAATTATAGATTTGACTTTCTTATTTTAACTAAGAGACTTCTCTTTGGGAGCGTGGGCTCCTAAGACAAGGCCAAGATTTCCCATGGTGGACAGCTCTCTTTCTGTATGCGGGTTCAAGGGATTTTATTTTATATCTTGGTGTAACGGTAGTATTTCTTATTCCTTGAGCGGTGCACTTAGTTTCTGTTAAAAGCAAATAGGACGTCCTCTCTTTTCAGGATGCAAAGATATTTGTTATTTTTGGGATTTTGGACTTGAGAGGCTTGCTCTACTTTGCAAAGAAGTGCCAGGTGATGTAAAAGCTCCCAGGAGTCACTCGTTTCATTACCCTCGTCTGCCTTTATGTACAGATGAAATGTGCAGTATTAGTAAAGATTTCAGCGCTTTGAACTATCTTCTGCCTCCCTCCCCGTGCTTCTGTGCGGGGCGCGACTCAGGGCTATGAGCGCGCGGGCCTCCCACCGTCTGCCCCAGGGAGCGCGCCGCGCCCAGCGCTGGGAGCGGATGCGCCGGCAGATGGAAGCTGAGGCGGCCAAGCGCTGGGCCGGGGCCCTGACGTCACCGCGGCCGTAGCCACGGCCCCCATCGGGCTCCCTGAGAAGGTGCTGCGTGGGGCTCGAGTTCTCTCCGCGCGGACCCTGCCCAAACTGCCCGATTTCCTCTCTAGGCCCTGGGCCGTGCCCGCGTCAGGCAAGTTTGCAGTCTCCCGAGGTGCTGAGAGCTCTCGCCCCTCCAGAGTGCTCTAGCTCCTGTACCCCAGCCCTCTCCACGTTGACATCGTGACGCCAAAGACAGCTCTAGACTCTAGACTTCCCAAATCAGAGGCTCACTGACTCAAGTTCTGCCTTCCTTTTGCCTCTTAACCCAGACCCTTATTTTTAAGGGGCTGTTTGTCCTTGTTTGGCGCCGAGGCTCAGCATGAGTTATCTTGATCTTAGTCCTTCCCAGTGCCAGAGGTTGCGGATAGACATGGCTGTGGGATGCTACAGGAGCTATGTGGGCTCCCGGGAATATTGCTCCCCCTCTAGGATCAGAGTAGGTGGGGATGGGAGGATGCAGATCTCTCTTTCCCGTTTATAAAATAGGGATAATATATAGTTACCCCGCAGAAGATGAGTAGAAAGTCACTGACGCTGAACAGGATTAATAGCTATTACTTTTCTTACTGCCCAATGGTAATAGGGAAGGTGATAGGGAAGTCAAAAGAGTCTCATTTGGACTCCGAGTTCAATATCGACATTTGGGTTCCTCCTCTGCTTGCTGGTCTTTGGCCATGAAATTAGCCTTGTTCGGACCACCCTGCTCCCTTTTCCAGTGCCCTTCCTGGCTTTAGGGTTCGCCTAGGAAGTTATCCTCCAAACTTGCCACCCCTGGGCATCTTTCTGAAGGGAGGGATACAGATATTCCTGGCAGGAGCCGCCCCCACCCATAAAAGGAAGAAAAAATAATTACTGTATTAAAAGGAGCAGCAAATTCTTCCCAAGGGTTCTTATCGCTGGCGGCCAGACCAGTAACAGGACTGCGCCCCCACCCCCACCTCGTGACGTCAGGGTCTGCAGGGCCTCCGGGATGAGATGATTCGTTTGAGCGTCCCAGAAAGGACCATCCGAACACTTGCAGAACGAGGCCAGGGGAGCTGGCCCCCTTCCCCAGCACCCAGCTCCAGCTTTTGAAGTCTCCGCCTCAACACAACCAAACACAGCGATAGCAAGAGTCTTCACTACACATACAGTTAGCCACAGGACAACCATCTCCATCACCTTGGCACTCTATATATTTATATACTTATCCATTTACATATATGTAAAGAACAATATTTATAGTTTTTTGATTTGCTAACTAGAGTTTGTTGTGAAGTCTGAATGAGTTGATTTTGATTTACATGTGTTTTGAGATGATCAAAAAATTACACTAAACACCTTTACAAAGTACACCACATCCTTATTTTATTTGGTGCTGCAGAAGTTTCACTGGTGGTTGGAGAACTGGACTCTCAAAAGTTTTCCGGTTCTGATATGGAGAGGTGATTAGGACAGTTGCTTCTGGCTTGCCATTGCTATGCCATTTCGATTTTCTCTTTCCTTCTCCATCCCTAATAATTTGTGTAGCTTGTAATAATCTTTTTTTAGAATCAAAAAAGTATTGCTGAGAGAACTCCTTGGAACAGTGATTTAAACTGTAGATAAGAATGACATTTGGTGTGTGCACTCCATATGAAATGGATAAAATTATGTATTAGGTGAAACACCTCTGCATTTCTCAAGTTTTATTTACGACCCAATGTAATTCATTGAATGCCCTTGCAACAGGAAGGATTGCAGGGCCTTATATTGGCTAGACTAATGATTTGCTGAGAATGAGCCAATATTTCACATACAGTCAGTTTAGTATCAACTTACATCCAGGTTGATTTGACTATCACATGTAACTCAATTCTAGGTTATTGCATAATATTACAGTTTAATCAGTCTGAAATACTAACTGGCAAAGTTGTGTTTCCTTCTGCTCAAAGTCCTCTTCCCTTTCTTTGTTTCCCCCCTTACTCCTACCTCCAAGGAAAATCTCATAAACTCAAGTTTGCCTTGTGAGAGTTTGTTTACTCCAACTTCTGTTAAACTAGACTAACACTCTCTCATCAGCTTTCTAAACACTCTCATCAGTTTTGTAAAATGGTGCAAAAACATCTTGGAGTCTAAGATGGCAAAATAAACCTGAGCATATGGGAGGAAGACTTTACTGTTAGAAAATTGATTTAAATGTTTAACTCACACTTCAGCCTGGTTGCCTCCCTTACTACCCTCTCTCACTTTGCTCACTGCCCACCCTTGGCTCTTGGGTACCTCACCTCTATTAGCAAGTTGGTTCACCAGCATAAATTATGAATGCATTTCCAGTCACCGTTCTGTAAGATAAATCAGGGGCTTTTCTCTTGCAAATTTCTACTTTCGTTCCCATTAAAACTTCTCCATGAGCCATGCTGCAGTGTCTTTTTGCAAACTTACTATGCCGGTGTAAAATATGGAGGTATGTTTTCAATAGGAAAAATCAGGTAATCTTTTCTCAAGAAGGCTTACACGTTAAGGATACAAAATATTTCATGGTTAGTTGTGTGAGCTTCCAAATTAGCTGCATATAAAGTATTTTAAGATTTTTTTGGCTGTCACTGGCTGGCAATACTCATTTTGTGTGTGTGTGTTGGTTTGAAAAGCAGGAAGAAATGTAATGAATTGAGTGCTGTCAGAGATGTCTTCTGTTTGAACAATCTGCGATGGGCTGAATGGCAGAGACTCCCTCATCCAGTGCAGGTGCAGTAGAGCTGGGGAAGGGGGAGAGGGGGGGCTCCCTCTGTTCAGTCAAAAAGCACCATTCTCCACAATAGACCACACACTGACAGCCAGCGTGACATCAACTCACACTTTCATACTTTTCCCCCCATCCATAGTTCTGAGTTCACAAAGTGGCCATACAGTAGCCTTGGTTAGGTTCCTTTAATGAACATTTTTGTGGCTCCATGACCAACATTGAAATCTGCTGAGCCCTGGGAGGAACAAATAGATTTTTAATCGAGAGTTCCAAATCAAAACGTATAGCCATAGGTTTTTAAAGTTAAGCTGGTCTCTCCACTCTCTCCCAATACCCATGCCCACAACAGCCACCCCCGCCCCTCCGCCCCCAGATGATCTGAAAACTCTGAGTTAAAAGTTCTTCTAAGATTCACTAGGTTCCAAGACGCTGTTTTCTGATGTCTGGAGAGAGAGACCAAACAGGAAGGGAGAGAAGGCACGAATTTGGGGTGTTTATTTAAATTTAAAAGAACCTCTAGTATTTTATTATGCTTCGTAAGAGGGTTAATCCTGCAAATGAACGGACATTAATCTGGTGGAGTGGAGTCTGTCCCCTTTTGAATTGGTTTTACTGGGAGATAGAGAAGGGGTTAGGAAAGGCAGCAACTGTTCCAAAACTCTCGACAAAGATGCGACCACCCTTTGGCTGCCCCGAAGCCTTCTGAAGATTTCATTTTTACATTTGTTTAAACTCAGGCCTCGGTGCCTCAAGTTTTAAATGGAATTATTCAAGGAGGGTTCGCTACTAAAGAAATTCTTCTCGTCCATCCCTTCTTGCCACCACCCCCACGCGGTTCCTACTCTTCTCCGCCCCCAACCTCTACCCCCCCACCCGCCCCGCACTGCTTAATCTGGGATCCGAGCGTTTGGTGGAAAGAGGGAGGGGCAAGAAAAGGACTGTGCGGACCAGGAAGGTTCCCCCAGCGCCGCCGCCGCGCGGGGCCAGATTCCATGGCCCTGCCACTGGCTGATTTCCCTCTGTGCCCGGACTTGCTGAAGCATCGCGCCGAGGAAAATTGCTCCCCTGTTTGCTTATTTAAAAACCATGTAACCGTATACATTTTTAATCGCGGCAACAAAAATATCAACTTTCTAGCCCTTGGAGCAAAACCTTTATCATTCGCCTGAACATTGTTCAGTGGGGTGGGGGCGGGAATAGGCAGACCTCCCAGGGCCGAAGTCACAGCCTTACCCAACACTCGCCTACGGCGTGGAGGCAAGGAGTCGGGAGTCCGAGGATTTGGTGAGCAGGGTAAATAAGGACCAAGTTCTCTAAGAACCTCAAGTAACACAGAAGAGATGTATCTTACCATCTCCGTGGCGCCCTTTGCTTGGGACTGCAACGAGTTGCCGATGACCTGCGATAAGTATGCCTACGGCGCCTACTAAAGTCTGGGCCTCGGAGGAGAGGCGTCTCCCTCCCCTAGACCCGCTGCCCGCCACCACTTGATAACTGCCGCGTCTTCCGGCAGGTACACACCCACAATTAATCTTTCTTATTAAAGCCTCCATTCTGTACCCAAGGGGCGACTCAAACCTATTTAGATTTCCTTGGTTGGCTGCACAAATTTAAGTGGGCAAAGAGTTATAAACCTAATAACAGAGGGCGAGAGAGAGTGATTTGAGTAGAGAAGACGCAAAGATCCACTAGGAGTGTGAGGATGCTGCGGGCCTTGCCCGCCCCAGGCCCCCGCCTCCGGTTGCACTCTAGGCTCTGGGAAAGACAGCAAACCTCCCGCGCGCACACGGCGCGCAACCTCCGTACACACACCTTCATCGCTCACAGGTACACTTGCCCTGAGATTGCCTCTTCCGGATTTCTTATAAACCCCTCCCAGAAAGGAGGACATTTTCAGAGCATCCCAAACCAGGGAACTCCCAGAGAACCAGGGAAGGTCTGCACTGTTTGGGATTAATTGAGAATAATTAACACTGGAGACCGTTAATCACCACTTTGCTGCTCTCTCCCTCCTTTCGGGTCTGCGGCGACTGCCTCTATCGCTCCGGCTGCAGGCGCGGGTGGGTTCGCTGGTGAAAGTGAAGACGTCGCGGTAGCTGTCACCCAGTTCGGCTGTACTTTTTTAAACGCTCGCATATTGTTTGATTACTAATTCGAGTTAATATGATCTTTATGGCAACATAACAGTGGATAATTGGCCTTTTTTTCTGAACAACAATGTAAATCACAATCGCTTTATTATTTAATAACGTCAAACGCTTCGTTGGATTGGCCCCGACCGAGAAGACCTTTTCTTTCTAGACAGTGTTGTGGAGGAAGAACAATGAAGATCTAATTGTGGAGATTTCATAAGTTGGCTCCCGTAAATGAACAGCTTAGATATGGAAGTTCCAGCAGATGTGGGCACTACTCGCCATAGATACTCTACCCCCACCCCACCCCCAATGTACTCAGCCCAAACACTCTATTGGAGGTTTTTTTGTGGTGGTGGTGGTCCTCAGATCCTAGCAACCACCCAAATCTTCCAGTAGCAATTAGAGCTTTTATCGGGCTTGCTCTTCAGCCCTTTATGTTGCCGATTTAGCATTAAGGCATTGAGTCCACATACCAAATTAGCGCAACTCCCCAAGAGCCACAACCACTAATGGCGCCCCTTCGGTTATTTTGGTTGTTGGACACGGAGAGCACGGACTCGGGGCTTTTAAAAAGTCTTATTTTGTTTTGATTTGATTTTTAAAACGGATTCACCAACGCAGTGTCTTGGAATATACTTTTTCAGGTAGAGTTTTACAAGAGGCACGAGTCATTATTTTGCTAATGCCTGCAAGAGCAGATGAAAGCCAGAGACCCCTCAAATGCAGATGGCAACGCTTGGAAGGATGGGCCCTCGTGGCCCGAATGAGAGATGAGTCACATTTGCCCCCAAAGCCCCAATTCTAACGGTTCTCTGTCGCGGCTCTTGCAGACTCAGGAGGACCGCTGTCTCTGGGGGTCTTAAGACTTTGGAGTTTTTTGCAAATGGGGAACCCTCACCATTTGCAATTCGGGTCAAGGAGAGAGACTCCGAGTCTACAGCAGGTTTTGGTTTTTTGCGTGTGCTCGCCTCTCCATTTTATTTAACTTCTACTGCCCGTCGGGAGGAAGAACAATTCGCCCCCCTCCTGCCCACCCGCCTCGCTTCTAAGATAAACAAGAGGTGCGAAATGCTTCGCCCGCACACGCGCCCTCGGGGCCCCTCTCCCCTTTCCCCCGGCGTACTGACTGTGCAGCTGTCCTCCGCCCAGACCTGAGTGGAGACACCCCACCCTTCTCTTCCCACCCGCATTTTAAAACCGTCACATCGACGGTTCTAGAATCATTTTCACATTTTCGGCCCCTCTTCCAATTTTTTCCGGTCCACTCTCCCCCTTTCTGAGAACCGAAAAAGTGACAAAGGAAAGAGTTGAGAAAGTGAGAGAAGGCCATGGATTTTTCAAAAGTTATTCCCCCACCCCACCCCGCCCTGTTAAAAGTATATTTTACTACAAGGAGTGCATTAGGAAACTTTCCCTAACAGGACTTGGGCGCAGTGTTATTCTTCTCCAGGGGCCCGCTGGCTTCCCCGCCCCCGCTGGACAATGCCCGCTTTGAGGCTCGGTGGCCTGCAGGCAGCGGGAGACGAGGGGACTGGGCGGCCTTCCTCCAAGGGGCCCGCAGCTGGGGGAGCGCCGGGCAGGGAACAGGGCCGGGGAGGCGGGCCGCGCAGAAAGAAAAACCATAAAAACACAAGTTTCCTCCCCCACCCCACCCCACCCCACCCCCCAAACTCCCCAGCCTTCCACAGAAGTCGGCTTTGAGGACGTGGGGGAAGGGCGGCTGGGGAGGGGGATGTAAGAGGTTTTGCATTTTGTTTCTTTCTTATTCTGCCCCCACCCCCTCCCAAACATTTTATTTCGACACAGAATTGTGCAGCCTAGCGTTTCCAACCCCCTGGCCTTCACTCTTGGGGACCTGGTCTCTGGTTAATATCTCAACCCGGGTCTTTAACGCTCGAATCGACCCGAAGCCCAAGCCTGGACCCAGCCTTTCTCAACGCCGACTCCCCCCTCCCCCCTTCCACCTCAAGCCTCCCCTCTCGGGGTGCCGGGCCACAAGGGAAGCCCCCATGACCATGTACTCTGGGATACTACTTTCTAGTTTGGGGTCTTTTTTCTCCCAAAGAGAACACCACCACATTCCCCTCTATGCAGCATCAGGGCAGGACCGCTGAGATCAGCAGAAGCCCTTTAAGGGTTACCATATTGGTGCAAGCGTTTGTCTGATGTTTTAAAAGTTATACCAAACGGGGCGCCAAGGCCACGTGCTGTGCCTTCGAAACGCCGCCGCGGGCCCTGGCTTTCAGAGCCGGGGACGCCTGGCTGGCGCTGAGCGGACGCAGAAGCCCCGCGAGGGCGTTAGGGGCCCGCGCTGCGCCGTAGTTCTGGCCGCAGCGCTGAGTGAAGCGCATTATCTGGAGCGTGTTTGATCTGGGACTGCGTAGTCAGCTTCTGCTTTATTTGTTTGTTTGTAATCTCATATTTAGCAAGCCGGGACGGTGGCAGCAAGGGAGAAAAGGAAAGGATGGAGGAGGGGGCTTCGCAGTAACCACACCCCTTCCTAATGAGTTAATTTCCATATTTGCGCCTCCCGTGTCTAGCGCCCTCTTTTTCGCGACGCTACCGTGCTGTTGCGTCTTGCGCAGCGCAGACGCCTCCTCTCAGGGTTGAAATGAAAAAGCTCGCGGTGGGAGCAGAAAATTGGTCTATTGATACATTCGCTCCGAGTCTTGGTTCATTTTTTGGCATCACCGGCAACCGGTTATTCCCCACGCCCCAAATGGTGCGCACACGGATTGCAGAGCTCGCAGACAGCCAGGCAGGCAGCAGACAGAAACCGACCTTCCTGCTTTTTCCCGTGCTCCAACTGTCCGACCCCCACGTCCCTTTCTTTTTACCCAACTCTAGAATTTTTTTTTTTTTCTCTCTCTCTCTACCTCAAGGTGATGGCAAGAGAGGGCAGGGTCGCAAAGAAAGGGAGGATATAATCCCAAACGAATGAATCAAAAGTGAAAGTTTCAAAGTAGATACCCGGTCCTGATCGAGAAAAATAATGTTATCTTTCACTCAAGAGAGTGTGCTGGCCCGAGTCGTGTGTATGTCAGAGAGGAAAGGAGAGAAACTGAGGTTTTGAGATTTGTCTCTTCTCTGAGTCGTTTAAAAGTTGTGGCAAAGATAGTGAAGTTTTGGAAGACCCTCAGTCGAAAACTCGAGGCAGGTTTCAGGCGCTTCTCACCTGGTTTCCTATACATTTTTGTGGCAAGCCTGCTCAGGAAATTGGAGAAACAGACTTTTACAATGTGCTCACACCCCCCCTTACCCGCACCGCATCACCCTCCTTACTTTGCCGCGCGCTAACTAGGGTGTGGGCTCGGGTTTGAGCTCCAAAATAGCGTGCTTGTCAATTGCGAGTTGTAGCAATATCAAAGTGAACTGTCCCAAGTAACTCTTGTCTAGAAACTGGGAAGAAGCTTAAGCAGCTCGCTTTAATGATGATTTGTAGCTCGGCGAGGGGCACGGACAGCAAACACCCCGCAGGTGTGTGCCGTAACACCACCATCCGGACTTGAATGTAGATTACTCTGGCGATCGTTTGATCGGCCCTTTGAAACCCTTCACAATTGCCTGTGACGAACGGCCAGTCTCAGTTTTTCTCGGAATAATGCCTTGAGGGTAAGTCCTTCGGGCTTTTAAAGAGCTCCAGTATTTTTTTTTTTTAAGAAGAAAAAAAAAAAGAAAAACGTTCGATTTTGGTTTAGACGTTGTCAACTTTGAGTCGCTAACAGGCATCACTCAAGCTATTCAATACTTAATGGCCGTTACCTTTGCTGCTTTTATTTGTATACTATATATATATATATCATATATATGTTAACGAAGTCATTAATTTTGTTACAAACTGCCCTGCCTGTTTACAGATGTTCGTGTGGGTGTTTATTATAGACATGCATTATTATTATTACTGGCATTGTTAATCTTGTCTTAGTATGTTCTCTGTATTCTCTCTGAGTTATATCTCTTTGAGCAAGTGGGAGTTTAGCTTAAACATTAAAGCTTTCCAAAAGTAAAACTGTAGTTTAACCTGCCACCAACACCTTCACACCATCCCCCATCACCAAAATGAAAAAGGTAGTGCCTGTTCAGCCTTTAATATTTACTTTGAGTGTTTATATAAGGGGAGGAAAATGAACTTTTGTCTGAAACGTGCAACAAGCGGCACTTTGATTCCATAAAATAAATGTCAACAGTTGCAAGAGCTTATCAAACTAGGGTAGGGGGTGGAGGGTGGGAGTTGCAGTTGAATTAAAGGCCCATTCCTGCCATTTCAGACTACAAAGGGTTACACATAAATAAGTGCCACATTTGCCTATTGCAAAAGTTTTCTCGGTGCTTTCTAAGTCACAACAGGGGAGGAGGAAAGCTGTCGTTTATTATCAGCTCTGGGCAGGAGCAGACCCCAGTACCATGAGGCTCTTAGCTTTGGCCGGCAGAAGAGGGGTAGCCTTTCAACAGCAGCCCCCTTTGTTCTCCCGATCTCTTTCCCAATTTCAAGCTTCACTTGCACATCCCAAGTTTGTGTGTTAATGACGCTATTACCATCTGGCTCGCCCTACTTTCCAAAAGATATAAATCTCCTAGCTCCATTGCCCACATTATCATTTAAGTGCCACCATAGCCAGAAGAAAAAGATGCTTTCAAGACTCCAGATTCTCTTGCACGGACTACCCCTGGCATGACTCTTCCACGATATTTATAGACTATACATTGGGTGCGAGAGAGCTCCCTGAGAGCCCTGATTTCTCAAAAGCTGTCCCTCCAAGCCAAGGAAGACATGCTACTGGGTGAAAGGATTTCAAATAAATTTCCCCTTAATATATTTTTGGTTTGTTTATAGCAAACAGATCGTTTGCCCCAGCATAGTTTTATGTGCCTGTGTCTCCCTTTCTCCTGGTTCAGGTTTGTAAAAAGTTGAGGTACAACTCCTAGACATTCAAGATGTGCCACTCTTCAAACCCTATTTTGAGTGGGAGAATAGACTGACCTCTTTATGGGAGTGGGGGCAGGGGTGAAGGGAGGAAAAAAGTCCTGTGAGGCAACTTTTGGGAGCTGGGACAACTGCATCCACTCTCTTAAACCCTCACTTTTATAGTGCCTTCGTAGATGTGTAGATGTTGTGGGATGTGCCCACTTCTAGCTGTAGATTTAGATCCAGCTCTTTTTTCCCAGGTAATCAGTGATTTGCGTGTTTTGAGAGCAAAAGCTGAGAAACTATTACAAAAAGAGTTGGGCTGGCTTGCGAGTGACTCCACAATGACTTCATTTATCTGGCCAGGTCTGAGTGACCACAGCAGAGCAGAGTCTGCCTCCAAGCACACGGAGTTTAGACTCAGGCCACTAGCTGATTTGAACAGCTCATTTCCCTGAGAGCTTCTCCTGTCTGTGGCCCTAGATGACCATATCCAGGGTCATCTCTCTCCTTCCCAATGCCATCTTCACGGAGGTGAGTTCCACTAAGATCAGCCAACCCCAAAGGTGGGAAGTGGGATTGGAAAGGTGAACTTCTCAGGTTCCTAAGAAAAGCTTTTAAAATCATCAGGATTTGAGCAGACCCCTCTCTCTGGCTCTTAAAAAAAATCTTGTCAGACAGAGAAAGAAGAAATTACATTCTTCTGGAGGGATGAAAAAACTCACCTGAATATATTCCTATTACTTTGAACTGAGCACAGAAGATACCCAAAACAGTGATTAATTTATATCACACCCTTGTCTCTGTTTGCATGCAAAACCCACTTTTTTTTTCCAGTTCACTTTCCTGCTTCCCCCCCCCCCCAAACTCAAAAAAGATCTTGTTTAGAAATGTGTATCCCTATTTTTTCCTTTTGAGAATATTATCAAGTTGATATGAACAAATTGCAGAGGATATACCATTTAAGTAAGATGCACTTTTAATCACTGATCATTAAAATGGTTATGTTAAATATACTCAATTACATGCATGACTTAACTCTAACAGTACTTTCTATTCTCCCAGCTGCTCACGTATTCCTTAACGATAGTCTGTGGTAGAAACTTGATTATGCTGAATTCATACATTTCGATGGATTTCATCAGCCTAATTAATGCTTCAGTGTGGTCCTGGGGTCTGAATGAACCCTTTACTATGTTTGAGGTTAAAGGCAGTATTGGAATGTAGTTGGTTTTTCTTTTTTCAAAGTACTCATGAAGTACTTTGGAATTCCACTAAGAAAGGTAGGTAGCAGTTGTTAAACAGAAAGACAGCAAAACAAGGACACCCATCCTGATGACAGAAGAGAGACAAGGCTACTCTCTCATCCTTCCTTCCATATCAGTGTTTCTGGATTTGATAGACAATCTCCAAATATTTAGTAAACAGGAAATTACCACCTGCCCCCTTGTACCTTAAAACTATGCTAAAAAGGAAAAGTTGAACATAGAGTTATACTGCTGCTAAGTCGCTTCAGTTGTGTCCGAGTCTGTGCGACCCCGTAGACGGCAGCCCACCAGGCTCTGCCGTCCCCGGGAGTCTCCAGGCAAGAACACTGAAGTGGGTTGCCATTTCCTTCTCCAATACATGAAAGTGAAAAGTGAAAGTGAAGTTGCTCAGTCGTGTCCGACTCTTGGCGACCCCATGGACTGCAGCCTACCAGGCTCCTCCATCCATGGGATTTTCCAGGCAAGAGTACTAGAGTGGGGTGCCATTGCCTGGTGGCTAAATAAATTACCTTTAATTCATCAAGACTGTCCCTACTCCCCACCCTTCTCCCTGCTCCCATAACTTCTGGATGACTTTCCCCTCCATTTCAACTTTCACGTTTCCCAAGGAAGCACTTAAGGCCAGCATTCATGAGAAACTCCAGTCACCCCCCATGTGGGTAACTGCATTCAGCCTTTTCAGGTGTAAATTAACATCTGAATACATCTCAACCTTGCTGACCCTTGCCACCACCGCAGCCATCCGGGCCTCAGCAGAGTCTCAGCTAATCTACAAGGCCACAATTGGCAGGGCAGACTGAGGTCAGGTTTCCCAAACCCCGCCCCCAACAAAAGGACCAAACAGTGCTCGTATTGCTTGTGAGAGCAGGACCGGTATCTGCCCATGTCCAGTGAGACACCTGCGGAAGAATATCATTTAAGACATTTTTTTGGTGGTCAAGGAAAGAAGTGTATGGAAAGAGGAAGGTAAAAAAAGATGGAGGCATCTGTAAGAAATGTCCCAACCAGGGCAGCTGACACTTGAAACTTTTACTTCACTTTGAGTTCCTCAGGACAAACGGTTCAGGTCAGAAGAACCTCCCTCCAGCAGGGGATCCACTGACTCAGATCCTAGTGGCCACAGGGCAACCTCATACCTCAACACCAATCTAATGGAAGAGGAAGGATTTGAGATCTATAACCAAATTACCACTTGGAACTTTGCGCTTGTTATGCTAATATAATGACTTCTGTAGTAAGAGTATATTTTTCAGAGTTGAAAATGAGCTTTTTAGAATGCTTTGTGTAATGACAGACATTAGACAGAAGAGACGAATGTGCCAGCTATGGTGGCACAATACTCCTGGCACACACCCTGAACCATTTTAACAGATAAGTGGAGACCCAGATAGTGTGTTTGTAAAATTGAGCTTAGAGTGAGTTCAGGGAACTGCCTGAGAAAACAGATGCAGCCAGAGTACTGCAACGGTGAAGATGCTCTTCAACCCCCGCCTTTTCTCTCAGACCTAGTTGAGTAGCACCATGCATCACTCAGTCCCTTGGGGTGGATGCCTGGGTAGGAAAAGAGAAGTATTTCATAAATAGATCTGTTACCTCCAGCTCATGATTTGTGTGCTCTTAAATTTAGATTGTAGACAGTAAAGGAAAGAAATATTTTCTGTGTGGTGGTGGGGGTGGAGGGGGTGTGTATGAAATTATAGAGACAAAAATGAACAACTTAAAAATTTCAGAGCCATAGATACACTGATGTTGTCCAGTACATCTGTATCCAGTGTGTCATATCTGTGCACTGTGTGATTAAAGAATTCAGGCAAATTCTCAAATTTGTGATATTGACCTCATGTGATTTATGTCTCAAGAATCAAGGACAAGATGATTTAATGCACCACATTTCTAAATAGTCTGGGATGGGATCAGTCATTTCTCATAATCGTGAGTAAGATAAATTGACACACTGAGCAAGAATCCAAGAAGAGATCTTGTTTCATCAGTTACCTGAATGTCCTTGATCAGAACTCAGTTACTCCCAGCCTAGTTATTTTGTGCCTATTTCTTCCCCACTCCCCGCCCTTCTCTGGCCTTGCCCCCACTTACCCGTGGCAGTTACTTCGGAAATAAGGGACTTGGTTGCTGGATGGATTTTCATCCCGTCTGCATGTCACAGGTTCCAAATGTCAACTTGCAGCTATGGAGAAGCCTGTGAACTATGATAATGGATAAACTCTACTGTGTTAACAGTCCTGTTTGGGGCTGGAACAAGTTTGCCAAGACATAGTCTGAATGAGTTGGGGGTTTCTGAGAACTTGTAAAATGAAGCCAATTTGAAATTTTGGCACTGAATGCTGAGCTTTTTATAATAGCCCACGTTGTCCCATTTTCTTGTAGAGTTGAATAGGAGCAAAATACCTGGCTTGATGCAGTGGTTCTCTGATGACAAATGAACTAATTAGAGGTGGTGTTTCTTAGTTTACTGCAAAGATCTTAGCCGTGGTATATGTGGGAAATGCAGATTCCAATAGCTTTAGTTTTAGAAAAGACAAATTTTATGCCTTCATGCTTTGAATTTATAAACTGAATTTGTCTAACCTAGCTTGCTACTGTCTGATCTAGTACTTTGCTTTGTAGAAGTGGGTCTAGGTAGGCTAAGTGTAGCTGTACTATTTAATACATCATTTCATTGACAGAGCAAATCTATGAATGAAATTACCTTTCACCTTTGGTGTGTAAAGGATTCCAAGTACAGAATGGTATGCAAATAGTATGTCAAGGTCATGAGGCTTTTTAGCAAGGTTCTTGTGAGATAAATTAACCTTTTAATCACATAATTTAATCTATTGAGTGGCGTAGATTCCACAGTAGGTCCACCCAGTACCACTTTAAAAACACTGCCAGTGGTGAAAGAAGTCATTGAGTTGAAAGTACTTTATCTAAGATAAAAGAGGAGAAAATATAGATAAAGATTACATCTTCTTCATGTTCTTATATGATATGGCAGCATTTGTACATGGCAGATTGTAGAGAGAAAGCCAAAAATGCAACTAGAGACAGCAACTTTCAGGCAGAAAAAGAGAGATTATGGGTTCCTGCTACTTATGATCAGATGCCATTCAGTTACTTTTGAGCCAAAAGATTTATATACTGCAGAAATCCTGATCACATTGATGGAATGATGTAGGACTTCAAAGGATGGGTGTTGAAGTTGTTGAACATTTAGTTTCAGATTTCGACTCCAAAATCCACATCTGAATTGCTCATTGGCTCAGGGAGGAAAATGCCTGATTTAAAATTCTCTCATAAACTCTATGAGAGCAGACAAACTTAGATGAGGTTAGAAATAGCTTTGAATCCCAGATCCCAATGTTTTTATACTACTGGATAACAGAAGAAAAAAAGGAGCACCTGGTCTCTAACCAGGAGAGAAGCCTATTTGAAATATCTCAGCAGGTCCATCCATAGCCAATCATAGAGACCATGACATTTAAACCGTCTAGGTAGTTCTGGTCTCCTGTCATCCAAACAGCATATTTTTCAAACTCACAAATGCCAGATCGTGTTATTTCTGTGGCAAGGAATTGCTTAGGATCTGTGACAGCTGAGTTTTTCCTATCGATTATGTGACAATGCAGTTCATTTATACAGCTCAAGGAAATGGGAAACGCCTTCAGTTTAACAAGACCCTAAATTCAAATACTGTGTGGTATTTACTTGCAGAAATCAGAATTCAACTTGGAGAAAGTGGAACAGTGGCTTCAACTGTGAACTCAAACTTTAATAGCTAAATCAGCCACCTAGGTGGGCTGTGATTGATAATGGAAACTGAAGCCTTAAGTTTACAGATAAATCACATAAGAAATCATATCTTACATAGAGAATTCATGTTTAGATCGATGTGTATGTTTGAAGTTACTCTTAAATTTGAAACACAAGTGAATCCAAAATGTAAAAAACAAATCAAAGGGCACTCTAGTGAATCTGGCGTGTGTGTGTGTGTGTGGGGGGTGGGAGAACGTGTGCCGATGTGTGTGTGTGGGTGGAGGCACTAACTTGCAAACACTTTGAAAGAGCTTTTTCAGATTTATCTTAAATTCTGAAACGATTTAACGTGCACACCTTCCAATGCATCCACAGGCAAAAATATTATTTCTCTTGAGCCTCAATTCCTAATCATTTTCTCTGTCGCAGGATACAGACAGGCATGCAGAAGTAACTAGACGTCCAACACATGGCAAAGTCTTGCGGGCCCAGGATTTCAAACAAAAGAAAACTCGGGTAACGTGACTGTAAATCAAGGGCGCTTGAGACCATAGACACGCGCGCCCAAAAGGGTTAATCGGCGGAGAGGGTGGAGAGAGGCTCCTCCTGCGGTCTGTGTTGATTCAGACTGCTGAAAGAGAACCAGAGCTCCAGCGGGCGAGTGGGAGCCCGGCGGTCCTGCACCGCGCGCGGTCCCCGGCTGAAGGGCTGGGGTGGCGCCGGGCTGGGGCAGGGCGCCACCTGGGAACCGCGGACCCGACTGCGACCCGCGCGCCCCCTGCCCACCTCTTGGTGCGTCTGCTTTTTTATTGCCTGCAAGTCATCTTGCACGTTGAAGGCGCGATTATCGACAATTTGTCAGCCCCAATTTGTCGCTGGCAATAACTTTTGGTGACGTTTCACTCGCAGGCATTTGAGTTTGGGGATGAGAAAGCTGGTGGTGGGAGGGCATTGTCGTGTGTGCTGCCTCTCATTTCGACGTGGCCCCGGGCAGGCAGAAGAAGGGAAATGAGCGTTAATGTGACCACAGTCACTCCAGCATACAAGTCATGGGGATCCAGGAGAGAAAACTGGTTCCTTCTCCTACAGAGCTCTCCCCTTTCCCCCAGGTCCCTCACAAAAGGGCCTCATCTTTCTCTCTCTCTCTCTCTCTCACACACACACACACACATACATGCACACACAATGTGTGTTCTTGGGCCTACAAGTCATTTCAGCAACCTGGGACTGAGTGATAGCTGTTTATTTGTTTTGCTCACCTTTTCCTTGGCGTTTGTGGCTATGGATGTCTCTCCAACACTCAGAGCCAGGGCCCTCTCTCTAAACTTGACCCCTTCAATTCATGCCCCTCTTCTTGCCTCCTTCTGGGACTAGTGGGTGTGGTGCCCAAGAGGCTGGCCTTTCTCAAGGCGGGAGCAGCTGGGGCAGCTGCTTGGGAGCAGCTGCCGGTGCCTCACCCCTCTTTTCTCAGTCTTTACAATTCAATTTCAAAATTTCTGTCTTCAACAATTTCCTAAGGAGCCTTTGAAGGATGCCAAAAGAGTGAGCCCCTTTTCTAGTGGTCCTGTCTCAGCAGAAGGAAGGCACTGGCCAAGTTGCCTTAGCTAGCACTCCCCAACCTTTTTGCCACCAGGGACCGACTTCCGTGAAAGACAGTTTTTCCATGGACCCAGTCGGTTGGGGTTGGTGGGGGTGGGGATGTTTCAGGATGATTCAAACACATTTATCGTGCACATTATTTCTATTATTATTACATCAGCTCCACCTCAAATCATCAGGCATTTAATTAGATTCTAGAGGTTGGGGACCCCTGCCCTAGACTGCGGAGAAAGCAATGGCACCCCACTCCAGTACTCTTGACTGGAAAATCCCATGGGCAGAGGAGCCCGGTAGGCTGCAGTCCATGGGGTCTCGAAGAATCAGACACGACTGAGTGACTTCACTTTCCCTTTTCACTTTCATGCATTGGAGAAGGAAATGGCAACCCACTCCAGTGTTCTTGCCTAGAGAATCCCAGGGACGGGGGAGCTTGGTGGGCTGCCATCTATGGGGTCGCACAGAGTTGGACACAACTGAATCGACTTAGCAGTAGCAGCAGCCCTAGACTATGCCCTTCTAGGAGCAGTGCAGTGGATTGTTACAGGAAAGGAGGCTGGTGTTTGGGAAGACAGTTATGTGTGATTAAGAGGTGAAGGCAATGGGTCATGTAGTCCTTAAATGCCATCTAGAATTTCAAAGAAGTGCTATATCCTTTCCATGATGTTTTAGACAGGAGTGCTCTGCCCACCTGGACTGAGGGAACAGCCCTGGCAAAGTCTCAAGACAGGTCAAGAAACTGGGGAAGGCAATCAGCTCTTGCATCGTCCACATTGTTTCTGGAGCACAGCCTGGCTGATCCTGGGGCTAGAGCTCAGAACCAGGTGGGAAGTTCTCACTCTTTAATCTCACAATTCCCCACTGACTTTCTTGGCTGGCTTCTCATCCTTGATTCCAAAAAGAAAAAAAATGTGTGTATATAGAAAAGTTTCCTTCTGCAAAGGAGTTTCCCTTAACAGCTCTTTCTCCTTTGGGTGAAGTCTACTTCTGGGAAAAGGGGAGACGACTGAAGTGTTTTTGAGAAACAGAACGATAGATAGACTCACACACATAACTGTAGGATAGGTAGCTGAACTTCATCAGGAGCCTTGACTAGCCAAGCAAACATTCTTCTGACCCTCAACCTCAGAGTTGTTTTTCATTCCCATCCCCCAACCACCACCACCTCCAAAACTTTAACAAGTAATTAGTATCCCAAATTCCTCCCTTAACCAACACCCATTAGAATCTATGGAAAAGATATAGCATTTCTTTGAAATTCTAGATGGCAGTTAAGGGACTACCTGACTCTTGCTGCCTTCATCTCTTAATCACACATACCTATCTTCCTAAACCGGAGAAGGCAATGGCACCCCACTCCAGTACTCTTGCCTGGAAAATCCCATGGACGGAGGAGCCTGGTGGGCTGTCCATGAGGTCACTAAGAGTCAGACACGACTGAGCGACTTCACTTTCACTTTTCACTTTCAATCATTGGAGAAGGAAATGGCAACCCACTCCAGTGTTCTTGCCTGGTGAATCCCAGGGACGGTGCAGCCTGGTGGGCTGCCATCTATGGGGTTGCACAGAGTCGGACTCGACTGAAGCGACTTAGCAGCAGCAGCAGCAGCATCTTCCTAAACACCAGCCTCTTTCCATATTAAAATTCCTCAGCATACCTAGTACTTTTCCTCCTCCCCTCAAATTCTTATCCTTTACTCTTTTTTCCCCTCTGGAGCCTTGAACCAGATTCTCAGGATTCAATCATGGTCTTCTCCCAAACACCATGACAAGTTAGAAGGGAACTTTGATGATTGCACTGAAAATACATGATATAGAAAATAAATGTTATAGTTGAATGCAGTTGACAAATGGCAGTTTGGGGTATGAGCAATGAATTCCATATTTTTCTAGGGGCTTCCTTTTACTTCATTTTTAAGATCCACTGATCCTAATAGAAACAAGTTAAAGCTAAAGCTAATTAGAGAAATATTAAAGAAAAACCACATTAAGCCCTTTCTACACTGGCAGCCATCAAATCTTACATAGCTCATGGTTATTTGGACAGACCTTCATACCACTGGAAACTTAGACTAACACCAAGAGCCCTTCTTCTCAGTATTTAATTATAAACCTGGCAGAGTGAAGACTCCATACTGATTAAAAGAAAATCAATCAGTGCCTGTTAGCCATAACAAATCAATAAAAACAATTAGCTGAAGAAATAATATTAACAGCCTACCCTTGTTATCTAAGTTCCTGAAAATTTTTAAGCTTCCTACAGCACACATTATTGTATTGTTTCCTACCTGATTTTATGGAATTAAAGTTGTTTCCTGGAAGTGTAACTTGAAGGAGTTTTACAATCATTTTATACCATGGTTCTAGAATAACTGTCACCAAGGCTCTGAATAGGTCTACAGGTATGGTGTTTTAACACCCTTTCTACCCAGTGAAGTGATCACACATTATAGTGGAGAATCCACTAAGCTAGAAGTGCGGAGTGGAATCTGAGTAAAGAGATAGGACCAGATGATCTCTTAAATCCCTCCCAGTCCCTGAATTCTGTAGTTCTAGAACCAACCAATTTTCAACATAAGAGAAGACCCATGTTTATGAATCTTCTAAATATCTATTTATTTCATTGTCCTTTTAGTAGAAATTTATGCAGAATACTGATAAGTGATTTTTGTTTTTTTTCCCTGGGAGAGGTCCTAACTTTGACTTGAGGAAACCAAACTAAGAGACTTGGCACTGTTTTCTTACATACAAATGAACCATTGTCTCATACTTTAACTTCTTTTCCTTTTCAGATCCAGCTTAGAAATAATGTTTCACTCAAGATAAGGCTTGTGGTTTAGGAGATTCTGGTCTGGCCTGCCTCACTTTAAGACTTCTATCATCTCTTTTCAAAACCTGAGGAGGACCTCATTTCCTGTTTGATAGTTCTTCATGCTTTGCCAGCCTCCGGGTCTTTAACGAAGCTTGCCAAGAATTCCCGGCTGGGAAGGACAGCCTGAGTTCATCATAGAGAATGAGCTGGCACCACAGTTGTACTGACTCACCAACCTCATTGCAACTTTGCAATGGCAAGAACCACACTATCTAATTGAAAGACCTGTGTTTTAACAAAGTGCAATTGGATCACATGGCAAAATCCTCTCAAAATATGTCTCCAATCTTTCCTTTCACTGGATGTTTTGAACCCAAAGGAAATTATATTCTGAATTATATGTTTTTTTGTTTTTAATTGAGATTAATTAACAGATACTTGGTTTTATGTCCATTCCGTTCTAGGAATTTAGTGGTGATTACAAAGCAGTGAAAATAGGTCACAGCAAAATGAACATTCCAGATTAGGTTAAAGCATTCCTCTGAAATTTCAGTATTCATTTTTGGAGTGTCAGTTACTACATTTCTGTAATTCATCATTTTTTTTCTTTCTTGGCTTACAGTCAAGATGAGAAATGATATCGAGACCAAAGACATTGTTTTGTTACATAGCCAGTGCTTTTTAAAATGCAAAACCACCCTCCCCTCACCAATGCTTAATCGTTTGTGTGTGCTTATGTTCACACACACACACACACACACACACACACATGCTGGAGAAAAACCTTTCAAGACTTCCAGGACCTGGGTCATGTAAGAGGCAGATGAGAAAATTAAAGGAGGACCAGAAGGAGGCCAGAACAGTAGCAACACTAAGAGTCCATGATTTCACTTTACAAAAAGTCCTTATATACCACACAGGCATTTTTAAAAAGCAAGTATTATTATAATTAAATAATATACTTCTAAAGTATTATGATTCTCATCTAATTTCAAGATGTATATAGGAGCCGTTTAAAAGTATTTTGTATTATAATCTGTCACCAAAAATCAACTAGCAGAGTTTTATAATGTGTGTAGGTTTACCCAATGGGAATTAAATTTTAATTTATAAGTCTTTCTATCACTGTAGAAATTTAGGACAAGATAGCATTTGGTATTAACATAGAAGAATATTCTATAGCTTTTGTTTTTTTTTTTAGTTTCAAATTGATCTGAAAGAAAGTACACTTTGAATTTTTCCTCCTAGTGTTCTTGTGTTATATTAGAGTATTTTCATGACATTGTTTTTAATGTAAACATTATTTTATTAAGTCATTAGTTTAAAAAATTGTTTAAATATAGAATAATGGTCATTTGCTTTTCTCTTAATTTTACTATTTCAAGTCAAGCAAAAATGGACATTTTTCTGTCAGAAAAAAAAATTGAGTGTGTTTTTGACACAAAAATGAATATTTAGTTACAGTGTTTTCCCCCAACTAAATTAGCGTTTATGGTGGATCTTATTTAAAAGCTGATTAGTCTCAAAGAAAAGCAGAGAGATAATAGAATTTCCAAGTAAATTATGTTGTTTAAAAAGTATTTTAATACATTATTCAAATTGTTTTCAGTTATTGGTTTAAAAAAAAAACAGTATCTGTTACAAATGTGAAATTTGGTTTTGAAAGACCTTACAAGTTCCAATTTCTTTAGGACAACAGTGGAAATTAAAGTCATAGACAATTTAGAACTCCTTCAGTTTTTTCCCTTTGGAAAAAAAAAAAAACTTGTGATAGGCATCTCTGCAAGGTAGGTTTTAACATATTTTTTTCCTATTTTTTTTTTCCTTCTTTCAGTAAGAAGGATAAGCTTTTAGAGTACCCAGTCACCGTGGTAACTGCCAAAAAAATTCTCCTGAAGTTTGAAGAGGTCAGCTAGCAGGGTCAACAACTCTAGCCTCTCTCTGAGCTCGGTCTAGCATGCCCCAGCCTGCGGTTGGAGTGTCAGGCCAGATCTGACCCTGGGAGGTGGACTATTCCGGCTCTGATATAAATTTTTTGAGTCAGTTCATGGCCTGGACTCTCCAGGTGGCCTCCAAAATCGATTTTGACCCCCTGACCCTGTCTCACGGAGGCATAGCATCCACCCTAAGTAAGGATTTAGCCAGGAATGACAGCTTTCCACTGAGTGTTATTGGGGACAGTATAAACAGTTTGGAAAGCAAGTAAGGAGGTGTGAGTGCTAGAAATCATTAAAAACACATTAAAAAAACAATTAAAATTTTTTCTTAGCTTAAAAAAGTTTAAAATGTTTATTGGTTGTGTAATTCTTACATGATTTTAAAGATTTTTTAATCAAAAAAATTTGAATTAAATAATGAACCACACATCTTCATCCTTTTATAAACTTTGTTACAAATATACAAATAAGATAGCCTCACTTACAACAAAATAAGTAGCAGGGATGTAAAACTAGGGAAAAGAAAAGCTAGTTATTAAAATACATAATAGATAAAGAGTTTCAGGTATTTTATCTTACTTTCTCAAGTATTTTAAATATTACACTTAATGAGCTTGTGTCTTGAAATGTTTAAAATGTGAAAATATGGAACCTTAAAAAGAAATAATCACCATCTGAAAGAAGATAAGCTTGTTTTTCACTTCAAGTGCCTTGGTACTTTGTAAAACAACTAGCTGATATACTCATTTGTATACAAATGAGGTAAAAATTATAAATAGGGAAAGTTAGATCTTTAGAGTCAAAGAGGAAAAAAGAACAAATTTATAAATGTATAGTGTCTTAGAATTAATTTTATGTATTTTCAATAGTTTAAGATATCAGAAGCTTGGGAAATAAATATAAAATGTGTAAATCATCAATGATTCTTTTTCCTTCTTTTTCTTCTCCTCCTTCATTTTTTTATTTTTTCTCCCAGATGCCACCCTGAATATTTTATTTTCTCCAAGCAAGTAGAGTACTCTTTGAGAGTTCTAGCCTGTGAACTCATTATGTAAATGTGGTCATCAAGCAAGACAAAACTGCCAAGAGAGAAGATTTTATCCTAGGAACATTCCTCCTTCCAGTGGTACTTTGCTCAGTTTCCCCCATTTTCCAGTGATGTTGAAATGGCTCCAGAGCAACTCTACGGTAGCTAAACTGAGATGCCATTTCATCTGAATCCTTTGTAAAAATAAGATTTTAAGTAGGGGTGAAAGTCCTTTCCGGAGAATAAACCAGGAAGAGTGGAAGCAGAGGGGGAGGGGATTGAGCAGTTTATACACATATATACTCTTTGTGTTTGAAGGCCTCTGTGTCTTGGCTTCTCACTATGTTAAATCCCTATTATAAAACTTATCTTCACAAAGCCTATTATAGTATTCTGAGAACAAATTGGACCATGAATAACTTAGTTGGAAGTGTAGATTATTTTCTACTTAGGGAAAGTTAGAGATGACAACAGCTTAACTAAAAGAATAGTGATTAATCTTAAATAGATGGATTTCAAAGTTTCACTCTTGATAAAGAGTACCTTTGATAGTTCCCCTCTTCAGACTCATGTTTCCACTTTCTTTGTATTCAGAGTTGTCCTAGTGATTACACTGTCCACCTAATATAGCATGGCTCAAACTGTGGATCCTTCTCTTACAGTTTGTTAATCTGTCTGAGAGGTGGCCAGAAAGACATTCTACTTCCTATTGGTAAATGTATGATTTCACAGTGGTACCCATGCCTAGATATCAAACTCACTGTTAGGAAAGATATGTTGCATAAATAATAATTTCTCAACTAGATAAAATTATTACTTAAAAACATCTTAAATTTGTTTTAATGCCCTGTAACTTACAAAGCACTTCTTAGTTCATAATTTTGTTTGATCCTTAGAATAATGTCATGAAATAATATCATTAATCCCATTTTACCAAGGAGGCAGCTGAGTCATTGGCACACTGATCCAGCTGATAAATGGGACACCTCGGATACCAACTCAGATTTTATAGCTTCTGCTTCAAGTGATTAACCTATAGCAATAGGCTTTTTAATTGTTTTTATGTTCTATATCCCCAAAAACCAAGATTTTGTATTAAGGAGCAAAGTTTTTATATTTCACAAAAAAGTTATGACACAATTTAAAAACTTTTTTTCATTTAGAAATGAATTTTACTAATTATTATTTTCTTTTGTGTGTATCTATCTATGTATCAATGGTCTTTCAGAGTTAATCTCTAGAAGTCAAACATGGGCAGCCCTACATAAATTAAATAACTACCTGGAATTTTTTAAATGAACATGAAAACCATCGATAATACTATAGGTGAGGTTTCTTGTCTAGTGTTTTTTGTTTTTGTTTTTTTAGCTCTGTTGAGATATAAATGACAAATAAAATTGTTAGATATTTAAAATGCACATCATGATGATTTGATACAGGCATACACTGTGAGGGGATTCCTCCAGTCAATTAATACATCCATCACCTATGCATTTATTTATATATTTTTTGAGGAAAATATTTAAGTTCTACTGTCTCTCTTTTGGCTGTGCCAAGTGGCATGCAGGACCCCAGTTCCCTGAACCAGGATCGAACCCATGCCCCCCACAGCGGAAGCTTGGAGTCCCAACCACTGGACCTCCAGGGAAATTCCATTGAGTTCTACTCTATTAACAAATTTCAGTTATTCAATACAGTCTTATAAACTATAGTCACCATGTTACACATTAAATTTTCAGACCTTTATTCATTTTATAGCTGAAAGTTTGTACCCTTTTATTAACCTCTAATTCCCTCACTCTCCAGCTCTGCTTTCCAGTGTTTATAAACTGGTACTTTTAACATCTTATCAAGTTTGGATAAACAAAGTTGTGAAGGGCTACTTCCTGTTTCTCTTGGATGTTTTACTCTATGTGTATAAAAAAAAGTTTGCAAACTACTTTATGAATGATAAATAAAAGGTTTAGTTCACCTGATGTTGATGTAACCTATCTAAACACAGAAATCAAAAAATATGAAAGGATTACAACATGTGATTCTAATTAGGCTTTTGATTATATTGTTTTAATTATGTAATATAGATGTGTGAATGTTATTGATAATATGAAAAAATCCTTTTTTTATTTCTTAAAATTTATATACTCAAATTAGTCACTTTATATATACTTAAATCAAGGTTTTGCTCCTGAATTTTGCTAGCAGCTAGACAAATCCAGTCAAAATATTTAGGATTAGGAAAAAATGAAAAGGTGTCTGGAAAAGGGAAAACAAGTGTTCTGGTTGAATGTGTATTAATAATGACATACATATATTATAAGCTTTCTTGGGCCAAGGTTTTTCAATTAAAATATGACATTAGACTGAGAATTGTTTAGATGTTAAAGCCCCCAAGTTCAAACTTCTTATGTCTTCTCTAGAATTTGCAAATTAAGAAATGTAAAAATAAAGACTCTCATATTCACATTGATATGTTTGCTTAGATGCCGTTTTTGTTTTGTACATTACCAGTCTCAATCTATCTGCCTTTAACAGCTACCATTGTCCTAAACAGGCTTTTTTCCCTCCTGTCTTCCTCCCTTCCTTCCCCACTTCTTCCCTTCCTGCTTTCCTTTCCTTCTTTCTTTTTTGTCTTCTCTTTCCTCCTTCCCTTCTCTCTTTTCCTCCCTTCCTCCTTCTTATGTTACTCATCAGTTTTTTGTTTTTTTTTTAACTCATCAGTTTTTAAGTAGTTTTGTTTTAAACCCAGCTTGGGTTAAGAGGCTTATCTAAGGCAGTGCCTTATGCCAGACAAATATTCAGCACAACACAACACTCACTGCAGCTGAACCTACAAGTCAGAGAAGCTAAGTACAATACCAAGAGTTTTCTGATAGCCAAACTCTACTCCTAGGGGTAAACTTTTAATGTTATAGAGTCTGGCAATGTCCCTCCCTCTTGCTGTCTTCATAGTATTTCTAAGCCAACTAAGTTACTGGTTAGTTTTCATGTAAACTTCTCATGTTGCAAAAGAAGATAATGAAGAAGGAGGAGGAGAAGAATTACTTAAGGAATCCAAAAAGAAATATTATCAATTGCTACATAAAACTTGCATATAAGTACATAGAAGCACCACACTAACGTTGGGAAGCATTAATAAAGATTAAAGATTTCTCATTTTTCTTTTAAGTTACTCCTGCCCAATATACTGAGGTATCAAAGATATGTTTTCTTTCTTTCCTTCTGTTTCTCTACTCTCCTCTTTCTCTCCTGAAGCTGTTATCAATCTAAAAAACTTATAATTTTGCAAAATAGGATTTTCTTTTCAGTGATACAAACATTTTCCCCAATGAGGTTTTTAAGCAAGTCAACCAAGCACAAAAATGTTTTATATTGTTCTGAAAGGAATATTATTTATCTATGTAGTAGAAGATCACAGTATGTAGTGAAAATTCAGTCAATTATTTGTGTATTAGTTTCTATAATATCAGATTTTTTTCTGTCTCTCAATATTGTGAATATATCTTATATAATTGACTGCTGATAGATGCAGTTTCTGCTGCATCTATGGATTTGGTGATTATGCTGATCTTATAACTTTGGTAACTGCTGATTATGGAACTTAATTTGTTAGCGTAACTTGTTTATGTTGAGTATTGTTGGGTGCCTACTACCCGTTGAATAAGCATAACTGACTACCTCTAAGTAAGTATAACATATTCCTTTAAGTTATTCAAAGATGAAAAGTATAAATCCCTGCCATCGTGGAATTTTGTGGAAGTAAGGATTAGAATTAAAAAATATTTTAAAAGCTCAGGATTTGGGTCCAGCTATCTGGGAAAGAGAAATGAGCATGTATAGAAGTCTCGTCAGAATAAGTTTTTGATAAAGGTCTGAACAAATGACTAAAAATATGGAGTATTTCTGTTTGATAGAGTATTAAGTTTGATAGAGAACATGGGCCTTAAAGTGTAGGTGGGGCTCTGGTAGACAGAGATGGGACCATATTCTATATGGAAGGGGAAAGTAGAGAAGTGAGATTGTACAGTGTACCATAGAAAATGATTTAATGGATTTAAAATGCTTCTAGAATAACACAATGTGAGGCTGAATATTCTGTTTTAATGGGTCATCCTATACTTTATTCATTTAGTAAATACTGTCATTAAACATTTTATTAATAATAAAAGCATTTATCTTAAAGGAAGTTAAAATTCAGTGATGAGAATTGAGTGTGAGAAATCTAGTACTTTTCATATTGTTTTATTCCTGGATCTGGGTGCCTCTGTGATCCTCAGTATCTCCATCTGGATATCTCTTTCTTATATTTGTGAAATAACATATCAATTATTAAATTGAAGATCTTTATGAAAAATCAATTATACTTTTTCAAAGATATTTTGTGGGTCACTCCCTATGTGCCACTTGCACTCAGAGTTCCAATATAGGATTACAAATAAATACTGCATCTTAAAATGTATTATTATTTTTTTTTTATATTTATTTATTTATTTGGCCGCACCAGGTCTTAGTTGTGGCTTTGGGGATATTTAGTTGCAGTATGTGGGATCTAGTTCCCTGACCAGGCATCAAACCCAGCCCCTGCATTGGGAGCTTGGAGTCTTAGCCACTGGACCACCAGGGAAGTCCCCAAATGTATTATTTTTTAAGTTAGTGAATCTTCAGCTTGAGAGGAAAAAAATCATTTTTTAAATTCTTCATTCCGAAGTTCTACATTCATGCTTATGTAAGTGAATGAAAGTTTAGAAATACATTTAAATATGTTTAAAAGGCTACTGAGATATCTTGCACTCAGGAAGTATCAGCCAGTTGTATAAACAAACTCAAAGTCTCTGATAAAAAGATACTAAAAGGCACAGAAGCAAGGAATAAAAGCTCACTGAATACATTCTAGCAACCTCATACTCATCCTGCAATAATCAAAATAATAAGCGAATACAAATGTTTTTGGTGATGTAATGCACGAGAGTCCAAGAATGGAATGTTTGTTGTGGCAATCTTCCTAACACGAAACCTCAAGTCAAGTGGAAATTAAATCTGAGCTCCAAAGCTTAGAAATCCAGGTCCAAGAAATATTTTAAGAAGAAAATGTAAACACCAAACTCGAGTAAAATATGAGGTAAATAATGAGGATTGGTGTGAGAGTTTGTGAGGGCAAAGTGAAAGTCATTCAGTCGTGTCTGATTCTTGGTGTTTCCATAGACTATATAGTCCATGGAATTCTCCAGGCCAGAATACTGGAGTGGGTAGCCATTCCCTTCTGCAGGAGATTTTCCCAACCCGGGGATGGAACCCAGGTCTTCCGTGTTGCAGGCAGATTCTTTACCAGCTGAGCCACCAGGGAAGCCAGTGAGGGCAAAAGAAACCTTTATTCTTATCTGTGGCTGTTTAATCAAGTTGGATAAAGCACTGGTTAATTGTCCAGAATCATTTATTTAATTTCAATTTAACTTTGCCCTTCTACATACCCGCAAATTATAGTCCTGCTCTAACAGAAATCCTTCACATATAGTCTCCTTTTGGTCAGGAAACAAAACTTTTGAGTGCTCATAGGAGACAATGCATTACGTAGGTGCTATTGAAATAAAAAGGTGTTGCAATTAAAAGGAAAAGTGTCGTACCCACCCCCCATCTCAAAGATACAAACAATATTCATATTTAAGGCCCCACCCAAAATAAATTATTGACATTGCTTTCAGTGCCCACTTAAGGACCACTTGCTGTAAAGCTTTTCCTTTATAATCACTGCAGCTGTATATCAGATCTCCCCAGTACTGTACTTCTAAACTTGACTGTGGAATGGCAAACAATACACAGGTTTATAGAAGTGAAAGTGTTGTGTAGGATAAAAAGTGAAAGTGTCCCTTGTCACTTCTCCAAAAGTATATAACCTTTCAGATCTCAGATAGATAGACAATAGCTGGATGGGTGAATGGTGGATGGAAAGATAGGCAGACAGATGATGGGGAGTTGATAGATTGATAGGCAAACAGAGAATGAAGAACATAGATTCTGGATCTAGAGAGTCAAAGTTTTGGTTCAAACTCTACTACTCACCCCATGTATGATCTCACCTGAGTTTTCTCATCTATTAAAGTGAAGATCACAACAGTACAATTGCATTGGGTTATTGCAAGGACTAAGTGAGTTTATATATGAACTGCTTAGAGCAGCGCTTGGCACACAGTAACCATTTTATGTGAAGTTAACTACTCTTCTTATTATGACTACATATATACTAATTTTTTAAAAACAAATGAGACTTTATGATATTTTTCTCACTTCATAATATGTCAGGGAAAACATTCTTATAACTCAGGTCGATCTAGTTCACTCTTTGTAACTGCTGCCTAATATCCCCCAGAAGGGTTGAATCAGAATTTCTTTCACCATTGTCCTATTGATGGTCATTTAGGTTGTTTCCAGATATTTCTGCTTCAAAGCCACTACTCATATCTTGTCCTTGAGTATAAAACAAGAGATGCAGAAGGGGCAGGCATATAGGCATTCCCATTTGATACATGATCAAAATGAGGCTCAGAGAAATTTAGTCAACTGCGTAAGGTCAAACAGCTAATAAGTAACAGAGTTCAGAGAACTAGTTTAACACAGTTTCACACTGTTGTATCTCAAATCTTCCCATTGGAATTAAAACAGTTTCACAGACATTGTGGTCCTTATGTCACAATAAGACATTTCTGCTTTCTGGAATAAGCACAAGGCATAAGTTAATGTGCTGCAAAAGTGGGCATGAACAGAGAGAGATAAGAGAATGAACTAAAAGACTGAATGAAATAGTAAACCTGGTGAGGTCCTAGGTACTACAGATAATACTGAATTTATGACCCCAATCTTAAAAGCTTAAATGGTTTGAAATCAGGATAATAAAACATAGTGGTGGGAGAGGGAGTATAAAGGATGACTTGCTATTTGACTATTTGGAAAAATATTATTTATTTATTTTTTTTTTTTTGGAAAAATATTATTTAAAAAACAGCCATATTGACCTCTCGTCTTCTGAGATGGGACACATTTAATTAACTCTGATCTGGCATTAGTATGACTGATATTAATACTTAATACCTCCCATACCCAAAATCTATAACCTATCACACTCTTATTAAATAATAAGATAATCAAACCTTCATTAATTACAAATATGAAACTAACTTTAAATTATTGTTCTCTTAGAACATATAGTCCATTTATAATACAATGAAGCATTAGCCAAGTATATTCCTCCCTCAGACAAGAAACTATTGTACAATGACTTCAAAGTGTATAGAGCTCATTGTGGAAATACCCTTCTAATAAGCCGCATTTCTAATTCCAGCAGTATTTAACTTCAGAATTTTATTCTCAACTAGGTCATTCACTGTCTTTAGGCCTGGGACAATGACTTCTCCAAGTTGAAGTTTTCCTCCTATATAAAACATGGTTTCTGTGTTTATTTTGTTGGGAAATAGGTGAATTCATCTTATTGGTGTTTATCTGAAAGTTTGAGAAAGCCTCGGAGATGCCAAATGTGACCTTTTACTGCAATGCCAACATTTAGAAATGTGAAGGACATAGTGTGACTTATAGTAGAGAATGGGTAAAAAATGAAGCACCGTGGCCTTTTCCAGATAGATTTCTTACCATGAAGTATGTTTATTTATCCATCTGTTGTTTACCTTCTGCCTCTGTTTCTGAATTATGATAAGGTATAAGCAGCTTACAAAAATACTTATCAAACTCAGTAGGATACAAGGCAACAATTTAACCACTAATGACAGCCACCTCTAACTATGAATGACATATAATAAATTATGTTTGAACTGGATTTTCAGCTGCAGATCCTTATTCTGCCACCCAGACAGGCCTATAAAGTTGCACTTGTGGCCTTAATCCCACTTGGATGTGTGCCCTACTGCCTCTACTTTCCATCATTCTAGTGCTTTAGTCTTCTTGAATAAGTGAACAATCTTTGTTTCTGTACCTTATTAGGCCAAAGACCATAACAGCTAGTGATGGCATCGGCAGGCCCTGCGGGCAGGATTCTCTGCAGATCCAGCCAACCTCCAACAAACCCCTTTTTATACTCCTGTTTCTAGGAAGAATTATGATGGCGGTGCCCTGCTGTTGATCAGTCAAATGTGTGGTAGGCCTAGAGATAAGTCCTGTAAGTGTGGTGTACTGTAAAACAGCGGCTCCCATTCATGAGTAGCTTGTGTGTAATAAACCACCAAAAAGGGGGGGTGGGTGGGGAGGCAGCTGCAGTGTGCAAGAGAAACAACGCATCTCATTCTTGGGAGCCAAAACTTTGTAATTTGCTACTGGGCAGCCTGCTCTCGCTGACATTCTTTCTGATAACAGAGTAGTGCCCTCTCTTTATTTATAGCTGGACGACTAACCCGAGAGATCTATTTGGTAACTAGGTATACATATTATAACAGACTCTTATTAAGGAAGAAATGAAAAATACTATCAAATTGCCTCTGGCAAACAAAATTACTGGGCCAAGGGACATTTTCCTCTACCAGCTGATAACCTTAAAGACATTTCTATTAGCCACGGTTTCACAGTACTGGTTTCATAAGGATGCCATTTCACAAGACGCCAACTGAAACACACAGAAGGAATACTCTCTGGGAATGAGTTTCTTTGGTAACATAGTTTTTAGACATAAAAGTGTTCATTGAATAGAGAAATGTTTGGAGGGTGCTTGTCTTTAAAGTTAAAGAAAAATCTATAAAAATGTAAAACTAAATTTTATGTTTTGGTTGTTAAGTGTCTAAGAAATTCTCTTTTGCAACACTACTACAAATGACCCATCGGCCTAAACCAAAATGTAGGAGGCAATTTAATTGTGAAAGGAGGACAATACACTTGTTGGGGAAGAAAAGGGAAAAAATTCTCAAGAAGCCCTTTTAATTCAGGATGGGTTAACCTAATAAAACGGAGACACACTTGAATTTGCTCACAACTGCTTAATGAGAAGATGAAAAATGCTGCAGTTTCTGTAATAAACCCTTTCTTTTTACATCCAAAGCAGGTGCACAGCATTGTGATATCAACACTGTACTAGCTCCTCATCAGCCCCCCACTGCTCTTCCAAATAGGAATGGAAGACTGTACATTCTAGGCATTTTTGTCTTTACCACTCCGAACTCAGGGTCAGGAAAGTGGCTCTAGCAGAGTGGAAGGCTTGCAGTTGTTTTGGAATTCTTGCAGGTGTTTAAAAAGCAAAGGATTCTTTTCAGAGGCACATCTGCATTTGTCATATGCCATTTGTGCTAAAGCCTGTGGTGTTTTTGTTTGTTGGTTTGACAGATTGACATGTAATGGCCAGGACCGTTGGGCGGCTGCTCCCAACAAAGTCATTCTGATGGCTGGAGTCCTCTAGAAATCAGTTCGCCCGAATTACCCGTGATTTTTCTCTGCCCTTCAAAGGAAAATGCGGAGTTCTAATGCTCTTTTGGCTTTTTGTTTGCTTTCGCAATTCTTTTTCTTTTTTTGTTTCATTGTTTTAAATTCTAAATTAAGATGAACTATGGATTTTGATGGGATAATAATATCTACAAAGAGTTTTTAAAGCCAACCAGTTCTTACCATTTACTTAGAAGTTGTTAAAGAGATTTGCGCATTTTAAATAAATATTGGGATATCATAAAATTATTATAAAAATTAAGAGAACATATCTGTGTCAGTGGTGGATAAGGGAACTTAACGGAGGTAAAAACTGCCACTTTTGAACTTTTTAACATTTTTCAACAGTAAAATAAAATTACTCTTGAAACCATTTTTCCTTTTACTTGTTAGTGAACAATATACCTGAATTTATATGTAAGCATGCATCTTATCAGCCATGTTACCACAAAGCCAAGTACATATGTGTGAAAGCAAATTTTAGTATGGTGTCTTTTGTTGACAAAGTTAAATCAGATATTCGTATTAATGTGCTCCATACATAGGTAGTATCTCACAAAATTAAGAGCTCAAAGCTCAAGCTTCAAGTATTAACTTTATTGTTAATGTAAGTTTCTGATTTCATTAAACTGTGGGAGGCTATCACCCTGTCACCCTGTTTAGAAAATATAAACCAACGAAGGAATACCAAGAGTTAATCAAGCAAATGCAAAATGTCATAAACATGTTCACTGCGCCCCTTTACACTTGCTTGGTTGACCTGAACCTCTCCTGGACATACATCCTGCCTTACTACACAATACCACTTTACTGGAAAGGACCATTCTTTTTGACAGAGCATCTCAATTTGGGTCTTATTTGTCAGTTTACTCTCAGTTCCACAGGTCTGTCTGCATAATCAAGTTTCCATGGAGCCCTGCACTGGAGAAAGAGGAAAGGCAAAACAAAACAAAATTCAGAACTGGCCAAGGGAGCCTGGAAACTGCACATTGCCATGGTTTGTGTGAGAGATGATTAAAAACCAAAAGCCAATGGCTACACTATAAAATGAAAAAGAAGAAGAAAAAAAAAAGGCAGTTGTTTTTTCCTCATATTAAAAAGCTAAAGTTCTGGATATTTGAAAAGTTTTAATAATGTTAATTTATTAATCTATTAATTTATTTTAAACTTTTTGAAATAAAGATTTCTTTCCTGTTAGCACAGTAGGGACCTGGGCTAAAGGAAGTAGGAATTAAATAAACTCAGGTCTCTACTGTTTGCAGTTAGGTGGCCTGATGTGGTGAATAAAAAAGAGGACAATCAATTAAATCTGAATTTTAGATGAGCAACAAATAATTTTTTAGGTACAGTATTGCATGGGACATCTTACACTACAAAAAATATTTGTTGTTCATCTGATATTAAAATTTAAGTGGTGTCTTTTTAAAAAAATCTGTCAATGGTATTTGTAGCAGAGATTGATTAATGATAAATTCATGATCAGAAACTTTATGGTTTGAAGGGTTTAGGTTTTTCTTTTTTTTAAATTAGGTTTATTTTTTCTGGGCTTCCTAATTTCCTTAAGACTTTCTGTTACCTTTTTAGAGTAATGGGATGAATGATAATAGCTACTTTGATTGGGCACCTGCCCAAATACAACCAGGTGCCTTCCATTTATTATCTTATTTAATCTTCACAGCAATTTGAAGAGACAGTTGATGTTGTGTCCATTTTACAGATTAGAAAACCAAGGCCCAGAGACACTTTTTCTTGAGCTAGACAACTAATAAGTGGGAGAACTAGGATTGAAAACCAGGTTTGTCAGAGTCCATAGTTGAGACTTCTCCTCTTAGCTGCAATAGCTTATTAAATGTGAATGTTCACTAAAGTTACAAATGATGGAATCAGCTAATTAGAACTCATTAAACAACATCACAGGTTTCCCTGGTGGCTCAGTGGTAAATTCACCTGCAATTCAGGAGTCATGGGTTCGATTCCTGAGTGGGGAAGATCCCCTGAAGAAGGAAATGGCAACCCACTCCAGTATTCTTGTCTGGAAAATCCCATGGACAGAGCAGCTGTCGGGCTACAAGTCCATGAGGTCGCAAAAGGGTCGGACAGGACTTAGCGACTATACCACCACCAAAAACATCATATTGCTACTCATCTCTGTGTGTGTGTATTTGCCTTTTTCTTGCTAATTGCAAGGGTAGTGTCAGTGTCTCATACACATTTTAGCATCTTCCCTTAGACAAGCAGTCATAATTTTATAATGTCACATTAAAAGAATGTCATAATATTTAAAATAATCAGTTTGTCTTTTGTTTGAACCAAGTATGTTTTATTATTATATAAAATTTAGAGCATATTGTCCTAATGACCCTTACCTAGTTCGCATCCTATGACTTAGTTTGCCCATTGATGGTATATTCTGTGTTGTTGCATTTCTGAAGTTTTACTTGCTGTACAAACTACTCACAACTGCTCCCCGCCACCATAAAAAAAAAAAAAAAAAAAAAATCAATCTTTTCGTTGCTAACATACAAAATAGAAACAGTTATTGCCTCAATAACTTAGACGGATCAGGCCTGTAAAGTATTGAACTTAGGCTCTTGTTTCCCTGGAAATTCTTCAACCCCCAGTTTACCTTTGCCTGTGGTAAACTGTATGACGTAAATATTATTCTACAATGACGCCCCTCCTCCTTGTCCTTTTATGGTCCTTTGATATTATGTAGAAGGTCATTACATAGCTTCATTTATCTCTTTGAATGCACAGGTTTCATGGTCATTTAAATAATCACAGACTCATCAGTTCTCCCCATACTTAAATAAGATCAATACAAACCAGAATAAGAGGCTTCACGCCTCTATTCACCAAGATTTCTCTTTTCGTTCTCTTTTCTTTCACTCTTCATTTTCCCTCTACTTCTCTAATCCCTTCCCTTCTTTCCCACCTTCAAACATGTCATATACAATACAACGGTTTTTTAATAGTTTTTTCTATAACGACTCAAAACATCTATTCAGCTGTTATCCAAGACATGGTGAAGTGTTGCCTTTATACAAATGACTAGAGGCAGCTGTACCAGTTTTGGTGTTTGCTAGAGAGAGAGAAAAAAAAAAAAAAACCCAACCCTGCTGGTCTGGCCTTAGAAATTAGTTCAGCAATGAAATGGTTAATAGGATGAGTAAAGGCTATTTTTAAGTCTGGCTCCCCTTTCTGATACACTCTTGAAAATTCACCCTGTACTGCAGAAATCCTAAATTGCAGTGCCCTGCACCCCACTGAAACTCTTCAGTCTGCTGTAAGTAAGCCTCAGCATGGGCAAGATTGGGGGTGAACAGCTGGAGGAGGGGCTCAAGCCCTGGGCCTTTGTGATGGAGGGGCGCAACACTGAGATCCTGCGGAGAAGGAACACAGAAACCCTCAAGGCCTAGAGAAATAGACCCAGACAAAAGCCCCGTTACATGGTTGCAAATCACCCCACTGCTGTTATTTTATTTACTGTGGTCTGCAGGAGGATTGTTTTCTCCTTGCAAAATTTTTAAGCTTCATGGGCTTTTCTCCTCCACAACAGCGGTCACTTATACCACAGTGCCACATAGAGACAGCCCTCACCTTCAGCTTTCTTAAGGAAAACGGGAAAGAAAAAAAAAAAATCTTGTGTAGTCAGGATGCAGTGTTTCCTATCTTCCAGTTCTTTTCCAGGGATTGAAGTACGTGTATTTAGAATATTGACTTATACTGGTTTTATTGGTTCAGTTATGTTCCACGTTTTTCTGGCTTTACTTGATTATTTTTCTTGAAGATGACACCTACATTCATGCTTTTGGACATAAATTTATTTAGATGTGGAAGGGAAAGAAAAGGCAACACCATTTTGTATTGAATCAATTAGAGATACATAAATGAACATTTTCCCCAGTAAAATAAAATTTTTTTATTCAGTTTCAAAATTGATAGAAATGTTATCCTATCACAATGGCAAGACAAATGCTATGAGTTTGAGGTGCTTTTTTTTCCCCCCTCTGAGGGTTAGGAGAGGAGGTAGGCTGACAGAAAGAGTTATTTTAAAATCTAAAGAGAAAGAACCGTCTGTGAGGGCAAGTCTATTTTGTACAGTGTTCTTTGGTTATTTGCAGGAGGGGGCTCTTGCCTCCTTGCAGAGGGAGGGAGAGAAGCCTGAGGAAGGAAAAGCAGTTTACTTCTCTGTATAGAAATACGTGGCTGACTTTGGTAAACATTTCTCCACAGTTGAGTCAGAACTGCAAGCTATGCCTTAGGGTAACTGAGGAGGCGGGAGGGTCCCTTCACAGTAACCAGAGTAGGAGTCTCTTCTGTTTAGGCAGTTGTAGTGTCATGACTAGCAAGTTGAAAGGGGAACTTGGAATAAGTGTGCTCTATTTAAGAAAAATTTTAAGAAGTGTAATTTTCCTATGACAAATCCACGGAGATATTTGCAAGGTGTTTGGGCAGGTAATTAGCACCCAAACCAGGTTTCAGGAAATAGTTCTGGTCACCTCAAATGAAGAATATATAATGAGCTGAGGAGCTTGATTTTCAATGGATGATTTACCCAGGACAATAGCCCAAACAGAACTGGGTAAAGGGTTTACAAATGGTAACTTGAGAAGCAGTGGGCTCCCTTCCCAGAAGCTTAATTCTGTCCCCTTCCCCTACTACTCTGTCCCTTCTCTTCAACCTCTCTCCTCTCTTCTTCCATCATTTCACAAAATACATGACTAATATAACTTTTCATGAGAAGTTGAACACAGTCCTTAAACTTTTTTTTTTTTGGTCAAAGAAACAGGTAGGGTGCAAAAAAAAAAAAAAAAAAAAAAAAAATCAGAGTAAATTTGCCTATTGGCATTTAGACCTAACTAGTTCTGGGTTATTTCAGGCTGAAACTTTTTTTGCTTACTTGCTGAGGCTCATTGTGAAGTCTTTCCTTATCAGAGTTTCTTGCACTGGATAACAAGCAATGCTGAAAAGATTACCCATTCTTTTCAAAGCCAATTCCAGAAGACTGACAACATGGAGAACCGAAGATGATTTATATAAAAAATAGTTCAACATTTCTTAACTGACAATGTTACATGATTTTGTTGATTTAAGAAAGGCTCCTTACCCAGAGACAGTCTGATTTGCTCTGCTGCAAGCATTAATATTTCTAGTAAAATAATATCCTCTGCCATAGTAACTATGGTAAGCAAAATAAACAATAATTGTAAACTTTCACCTACTGTAGTCTCTTTGTATGTTGAGAGATGAATTTTACTTCATTGTAATCTAAAATGTTTTTGTGATTCCTGTTTTGCTCTTTTATGGTTTAAGTCCTTCCTATTCCCTGATTGGTTTGGGTTCATATTTAAAGCTAAGAGAAGGCAACTCAGATGTCATTTTACAGACAAGGAAATAGGTTCAGAAAGTTCAAATTACTACCCAAGGTCACCCAGTGTCAGAGCCCAAACTAAGATTTCTTAATTCCTAATTTTGATTGTTTTTCCCAGGGCTTTAGACTGTCTTCCTATGTGGTTAATAACACACGATTGCTGCCTAAGAATACCAATTTCTACTGAGGCATGCTCTCTGTCATTAAGTGCTCCAGCAAACTGTTAATTAAGATTGTTTTGAGCTGTTTACCAATTTAAGTGATGTCAGATACTTCTCTTGGATTCTGTTAGCCTCTTGGGAATGACAGAAAATTCTGTTGATTCTGTTGCCTGTCCTGTGGCCATCTGTTCTAAATCATGATTGTGGCTGCCATTTGGAAATCCATAATCTGATACTGTTACCAGAGTTGTACATTTAAAACACATTAAGCTCTTTGTGGGTTACAGGCCCTTCTTAAGCTCCCCTTAGTTTTTATAGGATATGCACAGAGAAGGCTAAATTTTGAAGCTGAGAGATGTAGACTGAAAGAATGAAGAAGTTCTATCCTTGTTCTCTTCCCCAGCACTGTGGAAGCTGTTTCTGTCGAAGAGGTCAGAAATAGAAGATAAAACCCTTGATGGTGCATCTGCTGATCAAGCACAAAGCAGTCAGGAAGTAGGGGTGAGGGTGTAGGTATTTCCCTGCCATCCTTACGAAGTCCCCCTCAAGCTACATTGGATGTTCACGTAGGAAATGATCAACACTCTTCAGTGTGCACAGGCCTACAGAAGACTTTCAGACGTATTCTGTTTTTAAATGTTTACTGAAAAAAATTAATTTGGATGTCACACTCTGCACTTTCCAGAGTTAATTCTTAGTACTGTAATGCCCTTAATACCCTTTGTCGTTCAGGCTATTATAATGCTAAGGGTTAAATATTTTTCTGAAATAATGAGTTAACACACAAAAAACACATAGAATAGCACCTGGTCCACAGCAGGGGCTCTGCAAACATTTGCCACTATTATTCACGTGTTGATGTATCCTTCATCGAGTGCCCGGTCCAGGCAATGGAGACACACTAGAGGTGAGGGTCATAGGTCCTGCCCTCGAGGAATTTATAGTGAAGGAAACAGATAGGTAAACTGGTGATAACAGGGATACCTGTGGAAATATGCAGAAGATGTGGTGGGAACAGTTAGGCGGGGCAAACTGATTTCCTGGGCCCCACCCCTCCTGGCATTAGGTGGTCTAGAAATCTGTATTTCCAAAAGCTCCTCAGGCAATTCCAAAGTAGCTCTGGCTGTGTGGGTTGCCTAATCTTTATTAGGCTGGAGGAAAATTCTGGGAAGGCCTTTCTGGAGGAGCTGATATTACAGCTGGTATCTGGAAGAATGAAGGATATCCTAGGCTGAGGGAAAATTGCTCAAAGGAAGATATGAAAGAGTCTCTGCCATTTGGATACCTGCTGGTAGATGGGTCTGGTTGGAGTGAGTGTTAGTTGCTCAATTGTGTTCAATCCTTTGTGACCCCATAGACTGTAGCCTGCCAGGCTCCTCTGTCTGTGGAATTCTCCAGGCAAGAATATTGGAGTGGGTAGCCATTTTCTTTTCCAGAGGATTTTCCTGACTTAGGGGCTGAACCCAGGTCTTGGGCACTACAGGCAGATTCTTTACCATCTGAGCCACTAGGAAAGCCCGATTGGAGTGGAGCCCCTGCAGAAAAGGAGTATGTAGGTAGGATGAGCATATATATCATTACTCAAACCAGGACACTTTGGAGAGTGAAAGGAGGTATGATGAATCATTATATGGGGAACAGGAGATGATGTTTAAGCAAGAGCTCTGAAGAGATTCTGAGGGTCCTTCAGAGGAGAACTGTTTTAAGTATCACCTGGGGCAACGGCAGCCATTGAAGATTAGGGCTGACTGGTGACAAGATCAGGTTTACATTTTAAAGTTTTCTCAGCAGTCTTGGAAAGTTATTCTAAGTGAAATTTTAAAGAATGGTTCACGTTTCTACAGTTTCTTTGAATATGTCATTTAGTTTTAATCTTTATAAGAATCCTAACGTAATGCTGAAAGTGTTCTTAGTGGTTAAAATCAATATAAGGATGGCAGTCTAAGGAATCCACAGTGTTAATAACTGTGGTCCTAGTATTATTATTTCATATATATATATTTCATTCATTCATCTGCTCGTTATTTATTAAACATCTGAGACTAATCATTTTCTCCTCTAGGTACTGGGAAGCAGAGTGAATGAGGTCCCTGTCTTTATGGAGCTTACTTTCTAGCAGAAGGATTTCCCTGGTAGCTCAGATGGTAAAGAATCTGCCCACAAAGCAGAAGACCTGAGTTCAATCTGTCCTCAATGCAGAAGACCGAGTTCAGTCCCTGAGTTGGAAAGATCCTCTGGAGAAGGGAATTGCTACTCCAGTATTCTTGCCTGGAGAATTCCATGGACAGAGGAACTTGGCAGGCTTCACAAAGAGTTGGACATGACTGCGTGACTAACACTTTCACACTTTTCCAGCAGAAGAAATAGACAATTAAATAAACATGCAATATAATTTCAGGTATTGGTAAGTGTTGAGGAAAAATTCAGTCAAGATAAGGGGTTGAGGGCAGGTGGGAAGACTGTGCTTAGTCGCTCAGTCATGTTAGACTCTTTGCGACCCCATGGACTGTAGCCTGCTAGGCTCCTCAGTCCATGGGGATTCTCTAGGCAAGAATACTGGAGTGGGTTGCCATGCCCTCCTCCAGGGGGTCCTCTCAAACCAGGGATTGAACCCAGGTCTCCCGCATTACAGGCAAATTCTTTACCATCTGAGCCACCAGGGTAGGAAGACAGTATTTTAATAAACGCTGATGGAGATACCCTCCTTGAAGGATGGCATTGAATGCAGTGAGGGAATGAGCATCTTAAGTTCAAATGAGGAAACAGAAAGTGCAAAGGCTGTGAAGCAGGCACAAGCTTGGTGACTTAGAGGAACAGAAAGAAGAGCCTCAACCTGTTTTTGCATCCCAACTCCATGAATTCTTCCCTGGTGGCTCAGACAGTAAAGAATCTGCCTGCAATGTAGGAGACCTGGGTTCGATCCCTGGGTAAGGAAGATGCCCTGGAGAAGGGAATGGCTACCCACTCCTGTATTCTTGCTTGGAGAATTCCGTGGACAGTGGAGTCTGGTGGGCTATATAGTCCATGGGGTCACAAAGAAGTGGACAAGACTGAGTGACTAACACTTTCACTTTCATTCCTGATTCTATACTGAGACCTTCAGGGCATCACATGATCTGGCCTTTACCTATCTATCTTTCCTCCTATCTAAGTTTTACAGTTTGGGAGGGAGAGGTGGTCTGCAAGTGGAGTGTCCTTGAGGAGGGTAAGGGACATCAACTTTTCTTTTTTTTCTTCTTTTAATTTGTTTGGTCGTACAGTTTATGGGATCTTAGTTCCCCAACCATGGGATAGGACCCATGCCCCTGCAGTGAAAGTAAAGAATCTTAACCATTGGACCACTAGGAAAGTCCAACATCAGCTTTTCTTAACCATTCTCTGTATTCGTCTCACTCTGTTATTCTAACAGCACTTTTTCAAGAGAAAGAATTCTACCACCACAATCTACTGCCGGAGTGCTTTACAAATGTCATTTATTTAAGCCTTATACCAGTTCTATGAGATTGGCAGTGTTGCCATTTTGCAGGTAAAGAAACTGACTCAAAGAGGTAAAAGAACATTTCTTCCATAGTTATATTGTATCAAATGGTGATTTCAGGTCTTTTCTCTACAAACTGTCTTTCAATGCCTTGGAGCCATAAGTCATACTAATAGGGTATGCCAATAGTACATTCTACATAAAAGTCAGTAGAATGTACATAAAAGTCAGCTCCTGACAGAAGCTCCAAGGCACAAACTGTGGAACAGTACTTTCTTTTTCCCAGGAGGAAATCTCAAAGGCTATGCTATAAACTTTGTGTGTATATATATATAAAACAATACAGTAAAGAAAGCCAGAATTCCAATTCTGATGCTGCAATTAATTAGCTCTGTGACCCTGGCATGTCCCTTAGTCCATCTGAGTCAAGTTTCCTGATCTGAAGAATGGGTGTTATAATTTAACTCCAGCTTAGGTACATGTGAAAGTACTTTGAAAAGGAAAATGATGTACACATAAAAGAAATGATCAAGTTCCCAGAAATTTACTGTAAGTATGTATCTATTTGGTTATTAACAAAATTATGGGTTTGATTTCTGAGGTTTGGAATATTAAAACACACACACAAACATGCACAACTGTTGGAGTGATAAATAATTGTAAACTCTCTTAGTTACATGGTATTTTCGCCCTTCAGCCTTTTTCATCCTTGTACTTTAAAGACTATATTGAGAGGATAAGAAGCTGTTTAGGCTACTGCCAAGTAAGATGAACTGTGGGGTGCCTTCTTTTTGGGCACTAGAAAAAGAACAATTATTTCTGGAAACTAAAAAAAAGAGACAGAGAAGGAAGGGAAGGAAGACTGCAGAGCAGGTAAGAAAGAGAAATTTCTATTTGTGTATGGCCATTTGACCTTCTGTGGGGCGACTGAGTTTAATTAGCTGGTTGTGACCAAGTGTGGTCTAGCTGTGTTATAGTTGGGGGTAGGCACAAAGTATAAGAACCCAACTCCTTAACACCCTTAAAATCCCAAGGAGCTGTCTACTGAGGCCCGCCTAGCAGAGGAGTCTTTAGCCTCTGTAGGCCCTTGTCCTCCTGGGTTGAACTTGGTACAGGCAATCACTGTTGTTTCTGCAGTCCATGGAAGAAGGCTGACTGAGAGCTTGAAAAGTTCATTTAGGAAGAGTGGATACAGAGCTAGTGTGGAAAGATCAGTTAACCTAGGGGTGGCTGTAGTCTTTCAAAACAGGGTCAGTATGGTATAACCTTCTTCCCTAACTTTTCCATTCATAGGTTTAAACTTTTGTATGGTTTCCTTCCCCAGAAAAGCGTTAAGTGTTACTGAAAGAAAGGAAATGAGAATCAAAGTCTTCAAACATGTGCCTGTCAACAGTAATCTTTTAGAACTGAAAAAAGAAGTTTCTACCTTGAAGAGTTTAAATGGAAGGGAAGGACACTCACTATAATACTACTGTTCAGAAGCTTGAGCAGGAAATTAATTATTGCAGTATTTTTCTTCTTTGATATTTCCCCTTCTACTTTAAGCAGATTCCAAATATCTCTAGTGTTTTCAGATAAGAACTCAAAGTCTTTCCCCTGGGACCTATGGTGGATGAGGGCAGCTGGTAATTTGACCAAGAGCGTGGGCTCTGAAGTTCCATCAGTTCAGTTCAGTCACTCAATCATATCTGACTCTTTGCAACCCTATGGACTGCACACCAGGCTTCTTTGTCGATTACCAACTCCCGGAGCTTGCTCAAACTCATGTCTATTGACTTGGTGATGTCATCCAACCATTTGATCCTCTATCATCCCCATTTTCATCCTGTCTTCAATCTTTCCCAGCATCAGGGTCTTCTCTAATGAGTCACTTCGCATCAGGTGGCCAAAGTATTGGAGCTTCAGCTTCAGCATCAATCCTTTCAATGAATATTCAGGACTGATTTCCTTTAAGATTGACCGGTTCCAAGGGACTCTCAAGAATCTTCTCCAACACCAGTGCTCAAAAGCATCAATTCTTTGGCACTCAGCTTTCTTTATGGTCGAACTCTCACATCCATACATGACTACTGGAAAAACCACAGCTTTGACTATATGGACCTTTGTCAGCAAAGTAATTTCTCTGCTTTTTAATATGCTGTCTAGTTTGTCATAGCTTTTCTTCCAAGGAGCAAGCGTCTTTTAATTTCATGGCTGCAGTCACCAGCTGCAGTAATTTTGGAGCTCAAGAAAAGAAAGTCTGTCACTGTTTCCACTGAGTACATTTGTGTGGTAGTATGAACATTCTTTGACATTGTCTTTCTTTGAGACTGGAATGAAAACCAATCTTTTCCAGTCCTGTGGCCACTGTTGAGTTATCCAAATTTGTTGGCATGTTGAGCACAACACTTTAACAGCATCATCTTTTAGGATTTGAAATAGTTTAACTGGAATCTCATCACCTCTACTAGCTTTGTTCATAGTGATGCTTCCTAAGGCCCACTTGACTTCACACTCCGGGATGTCTGGCTCTCGGTGGGTGATCACACTATTGTGGTTATCTGGATCATGAAGATCTTTTTTGTATAGTTCTTCTGTGTGTTTTTGTCCACTCTTCTTATTAACTTCTACTTCTGTTAGGTCCATACCATTTCTGTTCTTTATTGTGCTCATCTTTGCATGAAATGTTCCCTTGATATCTTCACTTTTTTTGAAGAGATCTCTAATCTTTCACATTCCATTGTCTTCCTCTATTTCTTTGCTTTGATCACTTAGGAAAGCTTTCTTATCTCTCCTTGCTATTCTTTGGAACTCTGCTTTCAGATGGATATATCTTTCCTTTCCTCCTTTGCCTTTAGCTTTTCTTCTTTCCTCAGCTATTTTTAAGGCCTCCTCTGACAATCATTTTGCCTTTTTGTATTTCTTTTTCTTGGGAATGGTTTGGTCATCGCCTCCTGTATAATGTCACGAACCTCCGTCCATAGTTTTTCAGGCACTCTATCATATCTAATCCCTTGAATCTGCTTGTCACTTCCCCTGTATAATTGCAAGGGATTTGATTTAGGTAATATTTGAATGATCTAGTGGTTTTCCCTACTTTCTTCAATTTAAGTCTGAATTTTGCAAAAAGGAGTTCCTGATCTGAGCTACAGTCAGCTCCCGGTCTTGTTTTTGCTGACTGTATAGAGCTTCTCCATCTTTGGCTGCAAAGAATATAATCAATCTGATTTTGGTCTTGACATCTGGTGATGTCCATGTGTATAGTTGTCTCTTGTGTTGTTGGAAGAGGGTGTTTGCTATGAAATTCTATTACCTAGTTTGGATTTAATCTTCTCCCTCCTAGCTCTGTGACCATGGGGAGGTTACTAATTCTCTTTAGTATCCCCATCTAGGACATGAGACTATTCATCCCTATCTATTAATTAAGATCTAACAAGATTTCAATTAAAAAAGATAAAAAATCATTGAGATCTCACATTTAGCGGGTAAGTGTTAATTCATTTTCCTTTCTTCCTTTTTTGGTAAAGCACCCACAATTTTTAATATATCTTTCTAAAGGGCAGCCAGTAGGAAAGTATTTTGTTCTGAGATTTGCATGGCTAAATCTTCAAAGTTTCGCAAATTTTAGGGTCAAAGGCAAAAAACTTTTGAATAATAATTGAAGTTTTGAATAATAATTCATTTGGCTATAAATTGCTTAGCATTTGGGACTACCTCTCTCATATTTTTATATATATGGCTATTCATTCAACATTTGTTATGTGCTAAGAACTGTTTTCCGGTAATTTATATTAATTCTTTCACTTGATTATCACACACCCTGAAATGAAGGGTTTCTGTTTCCATTTTAGAGTGAGAAAACTAAGGCTCAAGCTCTTAAACACTGTACAGCCTCCATGGAACCCGATGCATAGTAAATACTCAATAACTAAGTGATGGTGGAGTGAATAAATTGACCCATTACACTTGTAGAGTTCTTTCAACTTATACATCCTGTTCACATACTGGATCTTGTTTTATTCTTTTTTCAGGCAATCAAATAATTCTTCCCTTCTCTTTTGAACTGGGAGGGACCTTATAGCTTTTAGATATAACTGAAGTGTCTTAAAATACTAATAGAGTATTAGTATTTTACATAAGAAGAACGGTTTTCTAGTTCAGTCATTCTGATTGGAGAACACTTCCAAAGGGAGGAGGAAGAAATTGTCAGGAGCACGCCCAACTCTAAATAGCCCAAATCTACTGCTTACTATTCTCTATTCCTTGCTAAGAGTAGAAAGACAAATGTCAAGACGGAAGATAAAAGTCAGTTTTGATGTTCAAGTCAGCTTCTGTGTCCTTGTGATCTTGTCATAGATCATTTATATTAACTTAACATAATTACTTTAATAGTGATGTGTATTATAAATAGACTAATCATCCTGAATGCAAACTGTAGAAATTAAACAAATTAAGTGTTTAGCTCAAAGGTTTTTTTTTTTTTTCCCCCTCTGTCTCACTCTCTCTTCTTCTTCTTCTCCTCCTTCTCTGTCTCTTCCTGAACACAGGCAGCCAGAGATTCAGGCCCCAGATTTCTCTCTGCAGAGTGTACTTTACCTTTTGGATGGGACTTTAAAGACTTTAAACAGCTTGAGACTTATAGTTTGCCACAGGAGCATGTAGCAAATTCCTGTTTCTACTTTTTGAACCAGGAGCTGGAGTATAAGAGCCCCGCGCAGGAAGTCGCAGGTGGTGGGAAAGGGGAAACAAGGTCATTTTCAACCATGTACATTGAGGTTGTACCTTTAAAGTCAATTCTAAATTTAATTGAAAGCCGAGGGCAGAGAAGCCAAGATCGGAGCAATGTGGTGATTTATTCTGAAGCCTGTAAGAAGTCATGCGGCTGAATGTAGGATGAGCTGGAGCTTTAATAAAAATGGCACTGGGGAAGCCAGCGGGAAGAGGCACAAGAATGGAACTGGGTTAGATGAAGGATCTCCAGGCCTAAAAGGGAGCAGGGGTCTGAGAGAGCAGTGTTTGCCCAAACTCTGCTGTTTTTACCATGATGGATGCACGTAAGTAATCTGCATCAAAAGGAAAAACCAGGATCAGACAGAAGCCACCAAGACTCTTTAGACAGTGAATTTTGCATGAAATCATTAAGGTGTCCAAACTGCAGAAAGGCTATGGAATGAATGGCAAGGAAACCTCATGTAGTATTTTTCCTAGCTGAAATTTAGCTGAAGAAAAATGACATGTTCCTTTATTAAAACACTACGGGACTTGACAGCAAGGCTCCCACACATTTCTAGGCGTGTTATTGTCTACTAAATGATATTGGACCATTGCTACAGAAAATCCATAACATATTCTCAGAATCAAATCTTCTCTGTTGACAAATGGTTTAGGAACAAAAACAACAACAACAACAAACCCAAACCAAAACCAACAACAACAAAAAAACAGGCTTGTCAGCCGATCTTAGAAAGAGAGTTGAACTAGAAATCCTACATAATTCCTGGGTTCTAGTGGGTAGTAGGCTCTCTGATCTGAGGGAGGCACTGGTTGTAGGCACTCCAGTTGTAGGGACTATATGATCTATATCCTTGACTCTAATTTTTCTAGACTCTTTTCTTTAGATCAACTTCATATTTTATTCAACATTGGTATTCATTTTAATCTTACTAAAAACAGTACATGTTCATTGCAGAAAATTCAGAAAATGTAAAAGAGACTCAAAAAGAAAATAAACATCACTGTAATCTCACTGCCCAGAAATAACCGCTGTTAACATTTTGGTCAATATCACTCTTATTAAGATAACATTCAAAGGACCAGGAAGGTCCTTCCTACTGAGAAATAATTGTCATAATCAGAATTTGGATATGGTAGTGATGGCTCTTTTAAAAATCTTTAGATGAATGGTCACTAACTTTGAGTAAGTCTTTTGCTCCAAGAGCAAAATGTTCTAGCTCTCTGGCTTGTGATATCAAGATTCATGCTATCTCAGAGGAAACTGTGTGCAAGGCTGTCTGGATTCTGTGAATCAGGAGCTTGTGACCACCAACTTTCAATCATCACCAAGTCTCCTGCTGCTGCTGCTGCTAAGTCTCTTCAGTCATGTCCGACTCTGTGCGACCCCATAGACGGCAGCCCATCAGGCTCCCCCGTCCCTGGGATTCTCCAGGCAAGAACACTGGAGTGGGTTGCCATTTCCTTCACCAATGAATGAAAGTGAAAACTGAAAGTGAAGTTGCTCAGTTCTGTCCAACTCTTAGTGACCCCATAGACTGCAGTCCACCAGGCTCCTCCATCCATGGGATTTTCCAGGCAAGAGTACTGGAGCGGGGTGCCATTGCCTTCTCCAACCAAGTCTCCTAGAGGGGCTTAATTATTTGTGTGTGTGTGTGTGTGTGTGCTTTTTTGGTAATATTTGGATAAGGACAGGTGGCTCAGTGATCAAGAATCTACCCACCAATGCAGGAGATGTGGGTTCGATCCCTGGGTCCTGAAGATCCCCTAGAGGAGGAAATGGCAACCCATTCTGTATTCTCGCCTGGAAATTCCATGGACAGAGGAGCCTGGTGGGCTACAGTCTATGGGGTCGCAAAGAGTCTGATATGACTGAGCACACATGCACAGACAAATAACAGAAACCTAAAAATAATTGATATGTTGGGGTACTGAAATTATGAACAACTTTCTTCTAATTGTTTTCCATATTCTTATTATAATATCTGTGCAACTGGGAATTCCCTGGTGGTCCAGTTGTTACGACTCCATGTTCTCACTGCAGAGGAGGGCCTGGGTTTGATCCCTGGTTGGGGAAATAAAATCCCACAAGCAGCATGGAGCAGCAAAAAAAAGTTGTGCAGTCAGTGAAAATAGTAAGGAAAAAAGGCAACAGTGGAGAGATGAGAAAGTATGATACCATGTGTGTTTGGAACGCCTTGGACAAGTTACTTAGGCTCACTGAGCCTCAGTTTCCTGTTCTGTAAAATGGGAATAGTAAGACCTACATTGCAGGGCTGCTAAAAAATTAGGAATAATGTATGTAAAGCAACAAGCATTGAATTGGTCACACAGTAAGTATCCAACCCATGGTGGCATAACAGGGTCGATTTTAAAAAAACATTCTCCTTCAGCTCCCACTCTCACATGTGTATGAGCTGAGTCGCTTTACTCATGTCCAACTCTTTGCCACGCCATGGACTGTAGACTGCCAGACTCCTCTGTCCATAAAATTCTCCAGACAAGAATACTGGAGTGAGTTGCTTTGTCCTCCTCTGGAGGATCTTCTGAACCCAGGGATTGAACCCATGTCTCTTCCATTTCTTGCATGGGCAGGCAGGTTCTTTACCACTAGCACTACCTGGGAAGCTCCCTACTCTCACAGTTCATATGTAAAAAATATAAGGAGATGTTGCTTAGAAGTTCCTCATACATAGCTGTTCCAGTTCTTGGGAAAATTTTCTAACTCAGTCCAGGAGAAAAACCAATACCTTAGTCTTCTAAGGGATTCAGTTTGCTGGTGATTCTGTTCTGAAAAGCCACTTAAACATAGTCAAGACAGTGTTTACCAGCAACAGGGGACTTGACTGTAAACCATCAGCCTAGAGAAAGACAAAAGAAATTCAAGAGTGTGGGCCAGCTCATGTCAGGAGAAAACAATACACACACAGTCAAAAGATTTCTGTCAGCACATCACGCTTCTGGTTGTTTATTCAAAAACATATCTTGGACACTAATCGTGTATCATCCAGACCCGGGCCATCTCTAGGGATGCAAAGCTGAGGGGCAATGGTCACTGTGATTATTTTCAGTTTTAATTTCCAGGTTGGGAGTGGGAGGTAGATGGGTTTGAATCTCAGTTTAGCAGTCCAAGTGACAACAGCTAGCTTACTGGCTGAGTGATGTTCTGCAAGCTGACCAATCTGCTGAAAATCAGTGTTTACACTGGTATCTCGGATACCCATGCTTTTTAGACAAAAGAATGAGCTGAGAACATGAATTAAAGTGCCTGGGCCAGGCACTTAATAGGTCCTCAGAAAATGATGATAGTGGTTGTTGCTGGTAATGATGAGATGCAGGCTTCATCTTTGAGGCATGCTCAGCATAGCAGCAGGGAAAATGTATGTGAATAAAGTCCTGAATAAAAGTGGGCCTCCCAGCTGGCGCTAGTGGTAAATAACCTGCCTGCTAATGCAGGAGACATAAGAGACACGGGTTAGATCCCTGTGTTGGGAAGATCCCCTGGAGAAGGGAATGGCAACCCATTCCAGTATTCTTGCCTGGAGAATCCCATGGACCGAGCAGCCTGGTGGGTTATAGTCCATGGGGTCGCAAGGAGTCGGACCCGACTAAGTGACTAACACGCACAGTGCCTCAGTGTTAGGAAGGTATGTGAGCAATGAAGCCGAGGTGAAGAGGGGGGGCTTCAAAGAGAAACGTGGGATCCTCACCGTGAAAGACGTGTAGAAATTCTCGGAGAGGAAAGCGAAGCAGAGCAGTCCAGGCAGAGAAGCACAAGGCAACCATAAGGGTACACAGTTTGAGACTTGGGCAGGGATGTCATTCCGTGTCTTGAACCTAGTGCTGCCACATGGCTAAGAATGATGGGAGAGTGGGGAGAGGGAGGGCTGAACTGCTCCAGGTGGAAGACCACTCAAAAACCATGGGTCTTAGTGTCTTGAACAAGAGGCAGATTTGATATGGAAGTTGTGCTGGACACCCTTCATCAGCCCCTCTAGAGTCACCCTCCACTCACTTCCATCTGCTCATGACGCAGGGGCTGACAGACTGTGGACCCATCAACTGGCTTCCTTGCCCTCCAGCTTCCAGTAGGCTTCAGCCAAGGAGACATGGGGAAGAAATGAAAGGAAGAAGACTAAGATTGGGTCTTTATTGGAGTATTTATTGCCTTGATGGAAGATCCAGCACCTGTTGGGTGACTTTCTCACAGAGATCCGTGTGCCTTTCTTTCCCGTGATCAAAGCACTGAGGTATGGAAACCATCTCTTACTGTGTATATAGTCCTTTCATGAACTTTCCCTGAATTACCCAATTTGAGCTACCAAATGTTTCCTGCCAGCCCCTTGACTGATACATATCTTGAATAAGTAATACAATCAATGTGTCTGTCGGGGAGGGTTAGAGCAGCGAGCTGACGGCACTAATGCCAAAAGACATGAGATTCCAGAGCATACGATCTGTAAAAAGAACAATGGTTTGTCCGTTTTGTTGGGGTTGCTAGTCTGGAACCACATGGAGACATGGCATCACTTCTTGGAGAGTGTCCTCAGTCTTGCCTCTAAGTGAGCCACTCACAGCAGGCTTGAAGGGTGACACTGTCCAAAGATGTTCCCCATCTCAAATAGATGGACTGACTTCAAAAGGAAAGCCTTGAAATAAGCTGTCTCATGTCAAGATTTTTCTTATTAGGATAGCCAAGGGGATCATAAGTGGGAGTGGTTGTTGGGAATTCTCTGGCAGTCCAGTGGTTAGGACTCCACGTTCTCACTGCTGAGGGTGTGGATTCAGTTGATTGGGGAACTGGGATCCCACAAGCCATGTGTAGTGGTAGAAAAAGGAAAAAATAACGTGGGAGTGGGTAACTGATGTAGCAGACTTATGAAGAGAGCTCCCCCCTCCCCATTTTGATCTGTTTTTCCTTTGTAAAGAATCAACAGAGTTTATATTCCCCACCCCTGCCCCTCACCTTTTCCCAGGTCTGTAGGAACCATCTACTCTTTCTCCACCCACTCCTGCCCATCCGGTCCTCCGGGAAGGATGGGATGCAACCATTTAACTTTTACAGCTCTCCCTAGGGGAGCTGAATTTTGAAACTCAGCTTTAATTATATAATGAAAGCATATGTTTCCTATTGCAAGGATTGTAGACAGCAGTGAGGAGGAGGGAAGAGTTGGGGTGAGAATGTGTGAGGAGAGAGGACTGAGTGACTTCTAGGGAGCAGTAGTCACAGCGGCAAGTAGAAGACCATTCTCAGACCTCCAAGGCGGAGCTGGGAGCATCTCCTTCAATAATCACGAAGTACTGAGAGCTAGGTATGCAGGCCACTGCTGGGCTTGGGGAAATTTGGAGTACATGTATATATCAGTAGAGGAAAGAACTGGGGTGGGGTTTAGAAGAGAAGAGATGAATTCAGGTTGGTGGGACCTAGAGACAGTATATGAGTTGAATCTCAAGATAGGCAGATGTGGAAGTAGCAGGGAATTTCTGGGTACTTCTTCCCCATCTTTGCCACCTCCCTTGCCCTGGCCCCTCCAAGCACTGAACCAGCTCAATATATGTAGAGAAACACTTCAAATATTTGATAATATAATATACTCAGAATATGCTTCAGGGTGTATGGTCTAAGACAAATCGTATTTTGCATAGGCTAACTTCGTCACCTTAGTCACACCAGCAGTAGATAAATACGTGCTTCTAATTATAGAATTAACACACAAATACTTTTTTTAAATTCGGTTGAGCCAGGTCTTTAGTTGCAACATGTGGGATCTAGTTTCCTGACCAGGGATCAAGCCTGAGGCCCCTGCGTTAGAGAATGTAGAGTCTTAGCCACTGGACTACCAGGGAAGTCCCCACACATACTTTTTTTATCATAAAAAAGTCCAAGCATTACAGACGTTCCCTTTGAAATCATCACATTCAAACCCATATTTACTTCTAGAAATATATTGTTCTGTGTGTGGGTCTGTGGTTGCATAATGGTATCATACTGTGTGTTCATTCTATACCTTGCATTTATCACTCAATATATCCTGGAGCTCATTGTGAGGTATTTCACAGAGAGCTCCCCTCATTCTTTTTAAATCCTGCCTAGCATTTGTTTATTTCTAGATACAGTTTTGAAAACACTTTTCATAACTCTTTTTTTTTCTTTCATAACTCTCTTGGAAACTTTCCTTGTGGTAAAAAAATATACCCCAGAAATATTCAGGACCCTCCCCAAGAGAGTCTATTGCCATAGGAGGACTGGAAAGGGAGTTGGAGAAATGATTTTCAATCAATATCCCAGGTGATTTTATTACTTGGCAAATCTGGAAACATTATTATGGTTTATTTTTCTGTTTCCCTATCAAAGGCTATTTAAGTAACTTGAATTTTTTGTATTACAATACTGCAAGGCACAGTCTTCCTAGTGAGGCTGATACTGAGAAATGCAATTGTTGGGTCAGGCAGTATGTGCATTTTAATATTATATGAGATACTGCCAAATTGCCTCATAATGTGGCCGTAGCAATGTACAGTCCCCTCACTATCTCAATATGTCTTCTTGTATCCAAAAAAAAAAATGAATTACATCCAATCTGTCTTCATGTCTTAATATCAAATTTTACCAGAACTCATCATCATAACCCATCTCTCTCAATATGTTTCATATTATTCTAGAAAGAGAACTGAAGCTCACTCAGATACTCAAGCCAGAAATCTGACTCCTCTCACTTCTCACTCCCTAGCACTAATTGGTCATAAAGCTTATCAATTTTACCAGTTTAATATCTGTACATTCCTGCATGTCTATCATTACTACTTAATTCTTACTACCTAATTCATTTTTGTCTTGTTTTTTTTCATCTTAGACAATGACACAGACCCTTCATCCATCTCCTGGCTTTTCTTTCCACACCCCACCCCCTAAAATTTATATATATTAACCTATCAGCTTATTGATTACAACTCTTCAATGGCTACCAGTTGCCATGAAAAACAACTCCAGACTTAAGATTTTACAAAGATTTTGAAATCAACCACTTTTTGCCCATTTCTATCCCACTTGATAGAAATGTTATCTATGAAGAAACTGTTTGAAGGACATGCAGTCTATCCATTCTAGCTATTCTAGATTTTATTCATTGAAAAACCATAAGCATTACTTGGCCAGTTCTATTGTGGTTCCTATAGAATTACTTCCTATGAGTTATTGTTTGCTCTGTGTATCCTTCTTTCAAGAAGTACTGAAAAAATTTCTCTCTCTATCCCCCAAATCTAGAACAATGCTTTATTTACAGAAATATTGTCATATATATATATATATATATTGTCTATCTATCTATATGAATGACACATAGAAATGCACACACATCAAATGAAAACCAATAGGAAAAATCCAAATGTAATCATCTACTCCAGGATGTCTTTTCTGGTTATTTTTATCTACTATACATTATGTAACCTCAGACCTACTTACTCTTCCCTGCATGCTCTGTGCTTTATTATGTCTCATGCAATATTCTCTGCCTAGACTCCTTCCCCCATCCACTCTTGTTAAGCTGAAGAACTCTAATGCAGCCTGAAGACCAACTCAAAGTCAATCCCAGTAAGTTGAGGGGCTCCTTTCTGTGTTCCCACAGCATATCATATATCAGTCTTAGAATTTCTCACATTGCTTTGCCACATGGCTCGTGGAATCTTACTTCCTGGATCAGGGATTGATCCCTGGCCCTCAGCAGTGACAGCGTGGAGTCCTAACCACTGGACTGCCAGGGAATTCCATGATGATTTTAAATTTAGGGTTTTCCTCAATATTTTGAACCTGGGTTTCCGTTTATGATTAAATTGGTGCCAAATTGTGTTAAGTTTCATTGTACCTGACTAATAGGAAAAGATCATATAAGAACTACACTAGTATCAAGCTAAGACTGAAGAGTTCCCCAGCCAGCTAGGGAAGGATTCACAGAAAAGTAGGGAGAATTTGGGTCACCACCTAGCATCCAGTAGCCTGGTCATGAAGACCGATAAGACCCTTCGATAGCATGTTCTCTCAAAGAGCTGTGATTTGGTTTCAGCACGTCACCTGTGTCACATTATGTTAATATTTATTTGGATTCTATTGGTTTTGTGATTTGGCTTTCATTTAAATTTATTTTTACTTTATTGTTGCTTAAGTTCTATGTATAGACAGAGTTAAACACCCAAACAATATTTAAATAACATTATAATAAAAATAGTCTAAAAAATAAATAAAAATAATCTAAATCAGTGCTAGCTCTACTTTTTTGTTTGTTTGTTTGCGCTGTGGGGAATGTAGGATCTTAGTTCCTCAGCTGAGGACTTCCACAGTGAGAGTGTGGCGTCCTAACCACTGAACCACCATTGAAACTAACATGGATCTAAAGTTTTTCTTGAAACAACTGGGCACTGGTGTGATTAGAACTCTACTTTAAAGGGTAGAAAGACTCCGGCTGCTAGGCTCCTACAATGACCACATGAAGGGTGGAAGCCTTGGCCATTTGACCGGGAGCTGACATGAACTGTCCAGTGTAGGCAAAGGGCCTTAAAACCTCACTCAATCTTCACAACCACCAGCGTCCTGATTTTACAGACGAAACAAACTGGCTCAGAGAGGTTAAGGAATTTAAGCATGGTTAGATGTAGAGAAGTGCTACAACCCAAGATTTAACGTAGAGCTATAAAAGCCAGTTCTACCTTTCCTATTTAAATTTTCAGTTTTTTGTTTTTATTCTTGTATCAAGCTTATACATGCCCATAGCTTAAAGAATAGAATGGTTCCATATGGTTTAAAAGGAAAAGCAATAGTTTTCTACCTCCTAGACACTTACTTCCCTCTCCCTGGAGAGAACCACTTTCATGTATCAGCTGTTGCTGTTTATATTTACCTCCACGTTTCCATATAACATGCTTAATTGCTAGCTTCTTGCTTTTTCAGTTGTAGGTGCCAACTAACAACTTTTCACTCTGGTAGAAGATGAGGTTAAGCTTTGTCTCTCTTTGCCCCCACTCCACTCACTCACATACCACCCTTCTCATCTCCCTCTTCTCCCGATTTATTTATGTTCTAATTTTTGTTTGGTCAGCACTAGGGTTTATACTACAATGACTTTTCACAGCTGAGTCATCTCATAAACCATGATTTTTTTTTTCTTGTGTAACTTTTGTTTTCCCTGATAATTATCTTATCTTCCCATTTGCTTTATCTTCCTATGTATTTTGCTTTGTTTTCTTTTCAGTTCAGTTCAGTTAGTCACTCATGTCTGACTCCTTGCGACCCCATGCACTGCAGCATGCCAGGCCTCCCCGTCCAGTCCATCACCAACTCCCAGAGCTTACTCAAACTCATGTCTGTCGAGTCGGTGATGCCGTCCAACCATCTCATCCTCTGTCGTCCCCTTCTCCTTCCACCTTCAATCTTTCCCAGCATCAGAGTCTTTTCCAGTGAGCCAGTTCTTCACATCAGGTGGTCAAAGTGTTGGAATTTCACTTCAGCATCAGTCCTTCCAATTAATATTCAGGGCTGATTTCCTTTAGGATGGACTGGTTTGATCTTCTTGCAGTCCAAGGGACTCTCAAGAGTCTTCTCTCAAAAGCATTCAAAAGTTCAAAAGCATTGGTCCTCAGTTTTCTTTATAGTCCAACTCTCACATCCATACACGACTACTGGAAATTGCTTTTTTAATATGCTGTCTAGGTTGGTCATAGCTTTTCTTCCAAGGAGCAAGCGTCTTTTAATTTCATGGCTACAGTCACCATCTGCAGTGATTTTGGAGCCATAAAAAATAAAGTTTGTCACTGTTTTCCCATCTATTTGCCATGAAGTGATGAGGCCAGATGCCATGATCTTAGTTTTCTGAATGTTGAGTTTTAAGCCAACTTTTTCACTCTGCTCTTTCACTTTCATCAAGAGGCTCTTTAGTTCTTTGCTTCTGGCCCTAAGGATTGTGTCATCTGCATGTCTGAGGTTATTGATATTTCTCCTGGCAATCTTGATTCCAGCTTGTGCTTCATCCAGCCTGGCATTTTGCATGATATACTCTGCATATAAGTTAAATAAGCAGGGTGACAATATACAGCCTTGATGTACTCCTTTCCTGATTTGGAACCAGTCTGTTGTTCCATGTACAGTTCTCTTGCTTCTTAACTGTTGTTTTCTTTTAATTAATTCATCTTTGGTATTTGTCTTCCCTCAAGATGCGCAGATATCACATGTTCTACCAATCTGATCTCCCTGCAGATTCTCCCCAGGGGCGTTATGATTTGCACCAACTTGGACTGGCTGTCCTCATAGATTCCCATCATGAGCACCCTGCTCATTCCTGTCACCACTCCCATGGGTGAAATACTGCTTCCTGTATCCATGGCTTCCTCTCTTTGGTTTACTGACCAAACTCTAGCTTCCTGAGAAAGTATGGAGGAGAAGTAACTGTTTTGAAAACTTGTAATTCTGAAAGTATTATTTTTTCTACTATCATACATGGTAAAGGTTTGGTTAGATATAAAATTCCACAGTAATAATCATTTTCCTTTAGAATTTTGAAGACTTTTTTCCATTGCTTTCTAGTTTCCAATGTTGCTATCAAGAAATCTGAAGCTCTTTTATTGTGACATGTTTTTTTTTTTCTTTTTAGAGTCTTGTAAGATGTTTTTTTTTGTTTGTTTGTTTGTTTTTTACCCCAGTGATATTCCACTTTTCTCTAGCGTGCTTTAGTGTTGGGAACTTCCCTGGCGGTCCATTGGTTAAGACATGGTGCTTCCACCGCAGAGGGCCTGGGTTCCATCCCTAGTTGGAGAACTAGGATCCTGCATGCCACATGGGGACGCCAAAAATTACAGGGAAAAATAGCTTTAGTGGGGGGTTGTTTTCATCCTTTTTGCTGGATAGTCAGTAGGCCCTTTTGAATCTGAAAACTCATGTTCTCTCTACTAGAAAAAAAGTTAAAAATAATTTTACTGTAAGTTCCTACTTTCTATTAATATTTTATCTGTTCTTTCTGGAACTCCTATTCTTTGGATATTGTATCTCTATCTTTTCTATTTTCTATTCATTTTATCTTTAGGTCTTTTTGCTTTATTTTCTGGAATAGCCTTAGCTTCCAACCCTACCTTTGTGTCTTTCAGATTTTTGATTTCCAGTAATTCTTTGTTTGTTTTCTGAATGTTCGTGAAAAAAATCTTATCCTGTTTCATAACTGCAATATTTTATCCGATAGTATTGATTTTTATTTTTTTATTTTTCTTCTCATTGTATAATCATTGTTTGATTCATATTTCTCTTTTCCACCCATTTATTTTACATTATTTTAACATTAGAGGCTTTTCTGAGCAGTCTGTCAGTCTTGCCCACCTGCTCATATCTAAGCTGTCAGGGGCTGGTGAGGAGTTGTCACCCAGCTATGCAGGGTGCAGGAATGAATCTGGAGGTCTCTAGGATAAACAAAATAGCTTTAAATTTTTTAAAACACTCTTTTTCCTAATAAAAGACAAATATTTATTACAAGCAGAAAAATTGCAAAGGAGACTCAGGCAACAAAGAAGAAAATAAAACTCAACATCCAAAGCTAACCACCGCTAACTTTTTTGTATATTTCCTCCTAATCTTTTTACTTGTATGTGCATTTACGTGTGTTTGCTTGTTTTATTTTTTCAAGCAAAATTCTGGTGATAAAATGAATATTTCTAATTGTTTTCTACTTATGAATATATCATAGGCGATGTTTCAGGAATGGCTTTTAAAGAACTTTATCAGCTTTCTGTTGGCAAATACCTCTTGGAATCTAATAGCAAACATGACTGAATTCATAAGCCAGCCCCTGAATTTAGAGGTCAAATCCTGCCCACATCCCCATGTACACATTTTATCCTTTTAAGTTAGTGAGAAAAGGAAAATGTTCAATGAAAAGAAGTAAGATGTCCTTAAACCCACCAAAGAGTTTTAGGAAATGCACTTGGTTCCATCTTTTAACTCAGCCCTTTTCACTGGCAACACCAATAGTTGAAAGTGTCAGGAACTCACTGTGAGAGGGGGAAAAAAAAATTTGTTATCAAAAGGTAATAGGATGAAGCCTGGCTAACTCAATTCCATTGTTCTGTAGAATTAACTTCGGCAGGTCACATGCACTGACCTAAAGTCAAACAGGTTCAGAACAGATTGGGTATAAAAGAAGTGCACATTTCCTGATACAAGGGATGGGGCTGACAAGCTTTGACTTCTTTAAAAAAAAAAAATTATTTATTTATGGCTGCCACTGGGTCTCGTGTTGCTGCACAAGGTTTTTATAGTTGCCCAAAGCGAAGTTACTCTCTAGTTTCTGGGCAGGGCCTCTAAAGCGTGGGCTTAGTTTCTCCGGGGCATGTGGAATCTTCCTGGACTTGGGATGGAGCCCACGTCTCCTGCGTTGGCAGGACGACTCCTAACCACTGGACCACCAGCGAAGCCCTTGACTTCTCTTCTGATTTGGTGAAGCCCTCTTCTTTCCCTTACCCCTTTCCCCCAACCCTGCACATCTTCAAAAGAACAAAACCTTCTCCTGGTAATATGTCAGTAAGAAGAACTAAAACAGACACTGCAGGTTAACTGTCCTCTTGGGTGTTAGTCCCATGAAGCACAACTACCTATCTGGGTGATTCTGTGGGAGGAACGCACTTAGGAGGTACGGTGGGCTGGTTGGCAGGGCATTCAAACATTCTTTGTCACTGGGCCTTTTTCTTGCCACAGGCTCAGCCCTGTCTCCATCTTGGGATTTGGAAGGTGGAACTGCCCCCTGTCCTGCTCCCTTTTCCTGGACTGTGCATTGCATATGGCGGCACACCATGGCCTCCCTCAGCGACCACTCGCTCCACGCACGGAGGACCATTTACATCCTGGCTGCCAGGCCATTTTCCCATGTCTTGGTTGGGCCAACCACCTTCTTACCCTGGCATTTGAGTTTCCTCCTCCCGTGGGAGATTCCAAGCCTAAGTGCGGGCAATTATCTTGGCTCTGAAGGAAGGAAGAAGTAGGAGGATATGAAGTAAAAGGGCTCCAGGTGACCAGAAGGGGAAGGATGAGGGATAACAGTGGCAGGAAGGCAATGGTACACAGCTTCCACCAGTTCACACAGAAAAGTTAAAACAATGTCAGGAACTTTTCATAAGGTTAAATGTATTTAATGATTTTATTCTGTAATTATGAACTCTCCATGGTGTATTAGAATGTTCTTTCTTTTGTGAGTTAATGGAATTGAAATAAAGAGTTGGTAAGTTGGTTCATAATTTTATTATTATTATTTTATGAAATTGTATCTGTCTGGGAAATTCCAACGCCTGGCAGAGAGGTTTGACGTCTAGGCTTAACTGCTATTTTGTGTCCTTGGGCAAGTGACTTAACTTTCTGGGTTTCGGTTTCTCATCTGAAAATAATAATCACTGCTTCACAGAGATTGGTGGTTTAGTTGCTAGGTCGTGTCTGACTCTTTTCAACCCCATGGACTGTAGCCCGCCAGGCTTCTCTGTCCATGGGATTCTCCAGGCAAGAATTACTGGAGTGGGTTGCTGTTTCCTTCTCCAGGGGATCTTCCCCGCCCAAGGATTGAACCTGGGAATCCTGCATTGCAGGCAGGATTCTTTACCAACTGAGCCAACAGGGAAGCCCACAGAGGTTAAAGAAGACAATGAAAGACTTGTGTTTAGCACAACATAGAGCTCAGTAGTGCTAGCTTTTATTTTTATTAATATTGGATAATGATAAAAGAAATTTACTTGCAGTTGGAGACTTGTTAAGGTGAATAGGGCTCACTTAATATGTGAAGCAGATTTTAAGTATTGGTAATCTGGCAAACATTTGGGAAGACTGGGTTGAATTTTCCCTAGGATAATTGGAAAAGCAATGGGTTTGGTGGCAGATTCGTGTTCACGTCCCACTTCTTGTGATGTACTAGCAGAGAGACCTTGGGCAGTTGACATCAGAGTCTCATTGGTCCCTCATCTATCAGATGGGGATAATAATGCTTACCCTTAAGGGTTCTTGGAGGCCACTCTCTTCAATCATTACTAATAGTAATGGCCCAGCACAGTAGGTAGTTCTTGGCATAATTAATCCTCATGACAAGCCTTTAAGGCAGGTTCTATTATTATCCCCAGTTTAAATACTGTAAGAAAACTTAGAATAAGAAGGTCAAGTAACTTACCCAAGTCACCCAGGTGGTAGAGCCCAAAGTTGAACCCATAGTGGCTTCCAAGGCCAACTACTAAGCAATACTAAAGATAAAAGTGCCGTATGGAGATGTTTCCAGTATGCTCACAAAGGAATTAGATCTGGGAGGAAACGCAAATCAAAAAGTTAAAGATATGAATTTGGAGAAACATGTATTTTTTTCCTAGTGTGTATTTTCTTTGCTTATATTTCGAGGGGACCATAATTTGAATTGGTTAAATTTTTATATATACACATTGTAAACATTTAATAAGCATTAGTTTGCTGAATCAGAATCCAATTTGGGATTAACATATTAAAGTTAACTCCTAAAATAAAGACTAAGGCGCTATCTCTGCCCTCAGGGTGGATAGTTACTAGGGGAGGGAGATAAGCAATGTAAGGAGACAAACTTTGGAGGTGTGTTTGAATGCCCAGAATTGTAGCACTAGACTGGTGGTAAAGGAGAGGTAGGGGTGGGGGCATTTTGAAAGAACTGTCGCCAGAAGAGAGTATTGAAGGCTGATATGAACTAGCCACATGAAGTTGAGATGGTGAGATGAAGAAGAGCCTTCCAGATAGGAGGTTGCAAACTGGCAGTTTGATTTTGGTTAGCAGATGTGTTTTGATTATTCACAATTTAATTATTTGCCAACATTTAGAAATTGGAAGATTTCACATAAATGTAAAGATTTCTGGGTTCTTTTGAAAAATGGGATGATCTGGAGACCCTGGGCCCACATTCTGGCCAGACAACAATTGCTGGCCCTGGCTAAGGGCCACCCTATGAAAAGGACAGCTCACTAGTATTGTACCTAGAAACCTAGTTCTCTATTCCTCTCTCGCAGAAGGCCTGAGAAGCTAAGAAGCAGGATGTTTGTACTGACAGCTGTTTGCAGTTGCTTAGATGTAAAGTTTCTGACATAGAGCTTCTGAAGAGGGGCTAAGTAAACTGATTAACAATCTTCATGGATTTATAGATGGCCATGACAACAGAATAATCGTGAGGAACACTGTAGTAAGAACTGTTTTCTCTCTTTTCCTTGGATACATTTTCCAGCTTAGATGAGGGGCAGTTTTTTTTTTTTTTTTTTTAACCTTAGCTTATCTAAGGCCTAAATGTGAAATGTGCATACTTCAAAACAGTTATCCTCATGCTTTGCTGCTTTTAAAAATACCTAGGCCAATTATATAGAATCCAGGCATCGGAATAGTTTTTAATACTTTCCAGGTAGCTCTGCTGAGCAGCTACTTTTGAGAATCAGAGTGTCTGCCTTTTCCTCTCATGTAGTCTCTCTGAACCCCTGGCTCACCTCCAGGGAGAGGTGGGTCAGTGACATTGTTGTCTTTCAGAACATCCATTTCCAGGCGGCAGGGAAGAAGCTCCCGCTCAACGTCTAAGGGTGTTTGTCCCTCGGATTCAGAGGAAAGCCCAGCTCTCCAATCCTGGGGAGAAACAACTTCTCCACAGGCTGAAGAGACTTGCTGCTTTTTGGCACCTGAAGAATTTTAACCTGAGGGTTCTGACAATTTAAATAATTGGTATGCTATAACTATTCTGGCTGACAGAAGTGTGGTTTAATGCCGATGAGTCTGAGTTGTAAAAACATGTAACAAACAGGCTTCAGGCTAAAGATATCTGGATTTAAAAAAAAGGAAAAGAGAGAAAGGAGGGGGAAAGGAGGGAGGGAGGAAGTAAAAACTAGCAAGTAAGCTAGTTTCCTCATTTTATTCCACTGACTTAACATTTTAATCAGGTTTCTTCCTTCAGGATAGCAACTTAGTGACCTTGGCCATGTTTTCGGATGTTCTAGTTCTTTGGGATGACTGACTTATATAACAGCTAGTGTGCACAATAACAATTTTTCATAGCCGTACTTTGCTGAAAAAGAATTGTTGAAAAATATCCCCAACTATCTAAACTCAATCTGTACTTTTGACCAAAGCACTGACTTCTCTGGTCCCCAAGAGGAAATATCAGTGAAGATTGTGGCCTCTGCCTGCATATAGTAATTTATTGTAACAGTACTTTTTGGCCAACATACCAGTGGATCATTGACTAAAAATGATGAATGGTGAAGACTTTCTGAACTTTTTGTCTGATGGTGAAGTTGAAGCTCCAATACTTGGCCACCTCATGTGAACAGCTGACTCATTTGAAAAGATCCCGAAGCTGGGAAAGATTGAAGGCAGGAAGAAGGGGATGACAGAGGACTAGATGGTTGGATGGCATCACTGACTCAATATATATGAGTTTGAGCAAGCTTCAGAAGATGGTGAAGGACAGGGAAGCCTGGCGTGCTTAGGTAGTCCACAGGGTTGCAGAGTCAGACAGGACTGAGCAACTGAACAACAATGACAAATCATCTCATGTCTTGGAGCTAAAGTATCTTTCTGTGAGTTTAAAATGAAAAGTATATGCATTAAAAATTTAGCAGTTCTAATTTCTTTGCTCAGACGGACTGTTTAGATGCAACTTTATTTGTAGGGCAGATCGCACACACGCTTGTCTGATCCTTGAAGAAAATGAGTCAGGATAATGGCTTACATTGGGAAAACTTGGCAGTCACCAGCTGACTGCAGAACTTTTGGAGCTAATCAGAAATGTTGAATTGTCTTCAGCTTTAAAAATGATTTTGCTTTAACATAGGTTAGCTGAAGCAAAAAATAATACAGTAGGAGCTATGCGTCTATCAGAGTGACTGACAGACTGAAATTCTCTGGAAAAATAGATTATTTTCCCTCAAAGAGAGTAAAGTTTTGGTTTTCAAAGTCAATCAGAAAACTAACAATTTGGACAGGAGAGGAATCAGCTTCTCTTTTTGAGACAGTATATTTCTAATGATTTTTATGGAGACTATAATAAGGATCAGGAAACAAAAGCTTGATATGGACATGTTTTTAGCTAGCAGATTGAAAAGAAATAATGGCATGAATAAAGTTTTTTTTTAATACTGACAAAGTTCTCATTCTTTTATATTGTCTGAAATAAAATTGATAAATGAAAAAAAAAACTGTAGCAGCTAAGTTCTCTAATACAACTATGTTTTTTCATGGTTAAAACTTTATCATAGATACTTTCCTGTGTATTTTTTCTAAATTTGGGGGAAGGTTCAAATTTATATAGCAATCTCCTGAATACTCAGTATATTTGATATATGTATAAAGTATTAAAAATTAAATTTTAACAATAAGAAACCTTCCTAATATTCAGATGTCAACAAAAAATTTAAAATGTGATGGTTTATGTATCTTAGCAACACTGTGTCTAAGACTACAGGGACAAACACACTTAAGACACTTTAAACACTTTGTATATTTGTAGAAATACCAGCATTTTTCAATAAGGAAAGAAAAAACTCCCTTCCATATCTGCCTGCCTCATAGTCTTTAATTCCCTTTCTATAAAAAGGCATTTATGGGCTTGAATCAAAAATAGGTCATCGTGTGGAAAGAAAGTTTCAAATGCAAACAGCACTGTTTCTCATTCTTCCTCTAAGTGTGGCATCTCACCTGGATGTTCTCTGAAACACCAGCATCCTTTTTGTGTAGTTTCTATAGTATATTTCCTTAAAGTCCTTGGGATACCTCTGCCTTCTCCCCCTAAGAGGAACGGGACTTTTCTAAGCAGTGGCGGCATTTCCCCCATTTGGAATGTTCTTGTCCTATCAAGCCTTAAGCCCTCCCTTCCCTTCTCCAGCTGGCTAACTCCAGGCCCAATTCAGGTGTCATGGACTCCTCCTCAGGGTGCCCTCCCTGACCACCCTTCCCCAGACAAAGCTAGGGTCAGTACTTCCTCCCCCGGTTTCCCGGCACCTACGTCTGGTTGGTGTTGCAGTCTGCACTCCTGTTAATTCTTCTTTGCTGGCCTTTCTCTCTAGACTGTCCATGAAAGCTCTTTTGTTCACTGCTGTGTTCACAGTGCCCCAAACAGTGCCTGGCAATAGTAGTGTTCAATTAACGTTAGCCGAATGAATAAATAAATGACAGTTTAAAATAGAATTCTCAAATGATAGAGGTACAACAGAGCCAGAGATCAAGAACACCTTGGTGGAATCTGATTAGCAGATTGGTTAGCAGTGCTGAGGACCACACAGCTCTCTTTCCCGGGAAATGAGACAGTAGACGTCAGTGGTCGGCACGTTTAGCTTTGGAAGCGACTTCCTTTAAATCTGTCTCTCCCTTTTATCTCCATTAAAGAGCCTCGCTGGATCTATAATAGACAAGAATATAAAAGCATCATTCTCTTTCTCATCCCATCCTGTTTACTCAGCAACCCCAGCCCCCGCCTTAGCCTCAGCCCACATGTTCTCTATTAATAAGCGTTAGGAGAGGCCAACCTCACCCAGCACAGTTTTCCCCCTTTCTTTTTTCCGCAGGGAGACCTCAGCCAACTGCCAGAACTCATGAGTGAAAGGCCTCGCCGGCTCTTGGGAGCTTTGAGGGGAGGGTGAAGACAAAGGTGACGTCTGGGCCTCCAGTGACTCTGAGACCCAAGTGGCCCCAAGTGTTTTCAAACCAGTGAGCAGCTCTCTTAGAATTTGGTGATAAGCCATGGCTTTCATTTGGGGGAAATTTAGAGGCACATTTTAAGGAGTAAACATATTAACTATAACTAGAAATAGGGCCAAATTCTGTGCCTTCGGAAAAGTCAGTAAAGCAGACACACCCTTGTGCCTTCTAAGTGAATTAACGTACTGTGTTCTGTTGGAGAGCCATTTCTCTCTTCATCTTTAATTTCTGCCCTGAGGAGCCATCTGTACTTGGAGGGTATGTGTTCAGGATAAAACGCACTATGGACGGAGGACTTTCATGCCCAGCTCTCGATGAATGACTCTTTCATACTTGGGGTGGGGGCTCCCTCTGATTTTCTTACTAGCCAGAACTTAGCTGGGCCTAGACATTTCTAGTGACAGAAAGGTTCACACAAATGTAAAAACAAAAGGCAATGACTGAATTTCCTACTTTTTGTTGTTGATTTGGTGGTTGTTTTTAACCTGTATTATATTAACCCATAGTGCAATATTATTCTCCTCAGGGATCTCATGATTATCCTTGATAAAAACAGATGAAAACTTCAAGTTATTTTAGGGCTTCTGGGGAAGAGCTGGTGCATGAATTCTTCTTTCAGTAGAGCAAAGTCCTAGAGTCCAGGAAGAGTTAATACCTTCAAAAGGTGAATGGTACACTTCCTTCTTACCAAAGGCTGAGGCCCAATGCTTGATTTAGAAAAAACAATTCATTAAGTAGCTGGAGTCATGCTGTCCATCAATATGATTGGCAGTCAACTATACCAATCAATGGACTTATTTACATTTGAATCTCTTCCTCGTTTTGTATAGTCTTTTGGAAACTCCTTTTCTTTTAAGATTTTACTTTATTATTTTCTGTTTATACGTTATATATGCCTATTGTGGAAAAAAATTAGAAAGTATAAAAAAAGCATAATGAAGGGAAAAAACCCACAATGTTACCACCCAGAGACAAACAGACCATTAACATAATGGCCTGTTTCCTTGGAGAATTTCTTCAAGCCTACTTTTTTGATTCCTGCCTGCCCCTGCTTCAGAAACGTTTTCCCTAGTAGTTTTGCCAACAAAAGAGAATCCTTGTTGTGCCCTGTCTGAATGTGAATAAAACTGTCCAGCTGTTGGTTCTCACGTGGCACATAGTAGGAATACAGGGCACATTTACCAATATAGCTGATTATTTCCAGAGTCCCAGTGAACTAATTCTTGAGTAACCAGTGGTATATACATCAGCTGGACCATGTGAGATGAAATTGAATGCACGTTAGAAAGAACATGCTATAGAAACGTTAATAGGCATGTGTTTTAATAGTTGCTCAGCAGTTAGGATGAAGAAATGAAATTAAAGAAGAGGAAACATTATTGAGCTCTTTTTCACCAGAGCATTTGTAAAGGGTAAACTCTGGGAAGCCATGGGACTCCAGACTATCCTGAAATCCAAGCCTATGCATTTGGTTTTCACATTATATGTCACCTAAACCTACTCAAAGTCTCCATTAAGGACTGAGAAAATAGCCCTTATTTTATACAGAATAAAATTTGGGGTTCTGAATTTCTAATTCATGCCTCTTATTTAAGTTCCCACACAAAACCTAGCATTCAGCGTTTGCAGCACCTCCACTGTGTTTCAGTATATCCTTTTCAGATCATTCACCAGACAGCATCCTACAGCTCTCATTCATAAAGTCCAATTATAAGACAAGAAATGTCAGGAATATACACTTTGAGAGTGGGAGGCAAACAGAACAGTACATTGTGACTTTGTAAGAACAGCCATGCATTTCCTCTGGGCTTGTTTTCAGTTCCTTTGTCAGCTGATTACATGGTCTTTTATAATTTCTCATCTACAGAATGGAGCTATTTGCTTGTGGATTATTTGAAAGACACAGGCTTATGCAAAAGAAAAACGAAGTCATCGTGAGGTAGAATGATATTTCTGGGTAGATGTTTTTGCTTTTCTGTTTCTTTTTTAACATAATTATGAGAAAATAATTTGTAATAGTGACTCTTTAGGTGTATGAAACAAGTAAATATTCTATTAATTCAATCTTAATGCATATGTAATGCTATCTAGGCATTCATTATTTTTGTAATTGTGTTTATCAATAATTTCATTTATTTTCATATAAAGAATGTTATCTTACATGCAGTTTGTTTTCAAAGTACACAAATTTTCAAAGTATATAGATTAGGGTTTTTGATTCCTACAACAATCTTTTTCATTTAGATAGTACTTTATAGATTACAAAGTGTTTTCATATATATTATGTTACTTAATTCTCATGACACTCCTGAAATTTAAAACTGATCAAAGTGCTTTGGATTTTAAACCCTCATCTGTGGCTTTAGTCTTCTGTCCATCCCCATAGATAAATTTCCTTTTTTTCTCTGTCTTATATCCCCTTACTTGCTAACATTTGAGACAGCTCAGGGTTGCCTCTTCTATGAGAACTTTCTCCAATAAATTAAATCGAAGTGACTTCATCTCTTCACTGTGTCCCTTCACTACTCTATACATTTAATTTTCACTGGAAAAAAATTTTAATTGGTTCTTTATAAAAATTCACATCAGATATGACTACATTCTTATAAAATTATAAAAATCTCAAGGCCCTATGAGTCAATATCACTTACATAAAAAGTTAAAACAAATTAAAAAAAATTGTACCTTCTCATGTCAATATATATAGGTCTTCTGAATTCTTTTGAAATACTGTATAGTATTTCATAGTATGAGTGTTCTATATCAGCACCATTTAATAGAGTTTTCTGTGTTGATGGAGATATTCTGTATCTGCCCTATCCAATATGGTCATCATTAGTTCCACGTGGCATCTGAGCACTTAAAATATGGCTAGTGAAACTGAGGTGCTGAAATTGAATTTTATTTAGTTTAAATTCAAATAGTCACGTGTGGCTGGTGGTTGCCATATTTGACAGCACAGATTTCTACTTTATATTAAAATCGTTTGCTAGTCTCTTAGATTGTTTCCAGTTTCTCCTTAAAACAAAGTGTTGTCAACCAAGTAAAACTTTAGAACAAAAAGGAACTACTTTTGCTTTATTACATGTATTAATTCTTGAGAAGTTTGCATTCATTTTAATGCAGGCTTCTTTGAAGTTCTACACGAAATTATTGCATGAAGTAGGCAATAATAAAGACATTTTCTATATGAGAGACTGCTTTAAAATGTGCAGCAAATAAAAATATTTATGTCAGTTATTACAATAATAGTAAAATATTGGAATCAATCCTGTATCTAACAATGACAAATTGGCATCAATATTTTATGATCCTCTATATATAATGATGGCCAAAGCAGTCATTAGAAATGATAACAAAGGAATTCCTTGGATGTCCAGTGGGTAGGAGTCGGCACTTTCACTGCCGTGACCCCAATTCGATCCTTGGCTTGGGAACTAAGATCCCTCAAGCTGTGTAATATGGCCAAAAAAAGAAATAATGATGAAAATGTTGTAATTTATTGTGATAAAAATAAGTCTGTATTTTCAAGTGAAAAAAAAGGTTACCAAATAATATGTATAATACGGTTCCCTTTTCATATATGTATTAATACATGCACGTGTTTGAGAACATGATCTTTGGGGACTGATCTGGGTTTGAATTCAGACTGTGTCACATATCATTATGTAACTTTGGACAAGTCTCTCACTTCTTTGAAGTTTGTTTTCCTCATTGCTAAAATGGAAAGCTGATATTTTTATCTTATTATGTTGAATAGCATATGTAAAGCACTTAGTACATATGTGGTATTTAATAAATGGTAGTTGTTTTTCTAATACTAGTATGTATTGGCATAGAAAGAAATCAGAAATGATATAACAAAATGATTTTCCAAAATGCTGAAAGTGCTCTTTTCTCAGTTTTAAAGTTATTGCTGATACTGTTTTTAGTTTAATTAATTGGATGGAACATTGATTTCTTGAATATGAAAAAGTCCATTAAAATTATGTATATATGAGAAAAAATGAATAAATTCTATATATAATATCAAAATATGGTAAGATAATAAATTATGGAGCAGCATAGTTAATGTAATCCCATTTGTGTTTGAAAAAAAAATTTTTTTAAAGAAATATAAAGTTACTACGGATGACCTAGCAAGGAAAAGCAGAAAAATCTTTTAACTTTTACTTTATGACTTTGATTCTGTTTTCATATGATTTTATTTAAAAATTTTCATTAATTGTTAAAATAACAAGTGTTCCAAGAGCTTTCAACAAAAAGATAAAAAGAGAGAGGAAAAAGAAAACTGCTTTTCATTCAAATCTACCTTTGCTAGTTTGAAGAAACATGCTTTTCAAAGGCGTAAAAAGGACTTCGAAATTACTTCAATATTAGTAACTTTTCAATTCAGATGAAAACTGTGACAATTCTGCCACTATATCATATTTATGTAACATTTTACTTTTTCTGCTAAAATACTACTAATATTTATTGAGCATTTATAAGATAGAAATGAGAAAGATGAAAAGAGGTGATTTTCTTTATAAAGAGAACTCATCTTTCATCATTTTCTTATTTTAAAGAAACTTACAGAAAAAAAAATAGTTATGGTACTTCATGTGTATCTTTTTGGCCTCTTGCCATAATTTTCTGCCTTTTTCTTTTAATATGGCATTCTAAAGACCAGACCCAATAAACTTAAAAAAAAAAAAAAAACTTACGGAGTTCCCTACTGGCCTAATGGTTAGAATCCGGGACTTTCATTGCCATGGCCTGGGTTCAGTCCCTGGCTGGGGAACTGAGATCCCACAAGCTGTGAGGAGTGGGCAAAACAAAACAATATTCATATTTTTCTTAATACAGGAAATAGGTATTCACTATAGAAGAGAAAAATAAAATGCTTATAAGACTACTCCAGATGCAATCGTTGTTATTCTTAATATACTGATATGAAATCACATTGATATTTTCACATGTATACTGTGTTCTTTTATACATCATCCTTAATGGCTGCATGGTATTATCTTTTATGAATTTTCAAGGATTTACATAACTAAGGCCCCTTGCTGAACACCTAGGTCATCTCTGGCTTTTTTCTTTATGGTAAACATTCTTATATTATAGTTGGGTATTCGTGTTCAACTATAACTATTTCCCTGGAATAAATTCCTAATAATGTAACTGCTGAGTCAAGGTTCAAACAAAAATTAAGATTTTAATATGTCTTAATAAATAATTGTTAAAAAGAATCAGTGAATAATTGTGAGCTTGTGGCAAGAAGATGTGTGGAGGAGGCATCTGCAGTCAGGCTCAGAAGCCGAGTTGGTGGATGGCATAATTAGAGATGTTCTTAAGCCGTTTTTGGGTCAGGAGAGTAAAAAGGGTGGAAGAATCTCCACATTCTTACAAACACAGTGCACTAACTATTCAAGAAAGGAGGCTTAACCTTCTTATTACCGCCAGTTCCTGATGCTGCTCTACAGTGTATCTTGTAAGAGAATATTTAAAACACAGAAAAAGAGCAAGTCTCTATCCAGCCTCTCTCCTACAATTGTGACTATTCAGAATCTACTCATGTTTCAAGGAGTAATTTAAGTCTTACCTTCTTCACGAAGCATCCCTGACTCTCAAGTATTTCTTCCTTTATTAATGCATAGCATTTCTCATCCTCATTCCTATATTCAAGAATCATTTTTGAAAAGACTTTGCACCAACACTCTGCTTGTTTATCACTCTTATTTTCACAGATATCAGGTGAGGTGGTTATTATCTTTCTCAATTTGTAGATGGGGCCCTGAAGCTGGGTTAGACCAAGCAACCTTCCACTGCGCTACAAAGAAGAGGCTAACTCAGAATGAATGCAAGGTCCTTCCCTGTCTTGAAATTTTGAAGTCTGCTAACATTTTTTCTAAGAGGTAGGAAACAGCAGAAGGGGAAGCAGATACAAAAGTAGAGGGAGAGTGAATGTGAAAAGGAAGAGCAGTGGTCTAGGGCATCGCTGGGAGGGGTTAGGGTGTCTGGCACAGAGGGTCATGGATGAAGTGGCAGGAGATGCTGTTGGGAAGGAGAGCTGGGGCTGGCATCTTACTGGATGCTGAAGCACATAGCACAGCTCCGAAAACAGTGAAATTCAATCAAGGGAGCTGAATCTTAACAGTATGTTGAAGATTCAAGCTGTCTTTGTTAAAAGATTCGTCTTCCTAATTAGACTGTGAGCACTACAAGGTTAGTGATTGTTTTCCACATTTGTAGGGTCCTGCACAGTACCTGGCATATGGTAATGGTGTATAAACCCCTGGTAAATAAATTAATTAATTCATAAACGTTTTCTTGGGAACCAGAACAGACAAAACAAACCAAAAATAAAGCAAAACAATGCTTTTAGAATCTGAAGACCTCGTTTCAGGTATCTTCTCTCTAGCTTACAGGTGATGTGACTTTTCGTAAGTTACATAACCTCTTTGAATAGTTTACTCATCTGATGATAATACTCACCTCAAAGTGTTATTGTGAGGATTAAATCAGAACATACTTTTGAATTAATTCACAGTACTTGACAAAATTGTAGGCATCCATAAATGTCAGTTTTCTGCTTCCAGCTTCCCGCTATCCAGAATTGAATTGTGCACTAGGAGAGCTTATAGTCATATTTAAAGAATAGTCTCCATTTCTATTCAATATTCAGTGCTATTGTCAGACTGTGAGTCTCGATTTAATATTTTTAAAAAGGTGACTACTTTTTTTTTTCAAGTTTCAGTAGATTTTTTAAATTAATTAATTTATTTTAATTGGAGGCTAATTACTTTACAATATTGTAGTGGTTTTTGCCATATATTGACATGAATCAGCCATGGAGTATACATGTGCTCCCCATCCTGAACCCCCATCCCATCCCTCAGGGTAATTGATTTAATACTTTTAAAAAGGTGACTATTGTTTAAAACATGTATTATTAAGTACCAGATACAGGCTCTCAGTAAACAGATGAATGAATGAATGATTTGAATCCTCAGAGTTTTGTCACAGTATCTACAGCATTCTCAGGAGGCTAAATGTATAAATACATCTGTCACTAGTTGATTATGTTATTTTTAGCTGACTTGAGAGACCTCACTCAAAATCATTAAATTTCTTTTGTTTTGATTCTCTCTGTATCACACAAACTTCTGATGGCCAGTTTCCAAGCTATCTTGATATCTAGAATAAGAGGACCTTGAAATCAATGAATAGGAATTACATCTATTTAAAAATAGTTTATTGTTATCTGGACTAAATCTCTGTTTCTTTTTTTTTTCCTTTTTGGAAACAGGTTTACTGAGGTAAATTCATATACCATACATTTCATCCATTTAAAATATATGTCTCAGGGAGTTCCCTGGTGGTTTAGTGCTTAGGACGTGGTGCTTTCCCTGCCATGGCTTGGGTTTAATCCCTGGTCAAGGGAAATGAGATCCTACAAGCCCAGCAGTGTGTGGGCAAAAACAATATAAATAAAATAAAATAGTTTAATAAAGCGTACAAAATTGTAAACATCAAGGGTTTCAATGATCTGTAATATATTCACCAAGCAGTACCACTCTCACCATAATTTAATTTTTACATCTTTTTCTAATCTCCAAAAGAAACCATTTACCTGTTAGCAGTCATTGGCTATCCCCCACTCACTTCCTCAGACCAGGCAAATACTAACCTCACTTTCTGTCTATAGTTCTATCTATTCTGGATATTTTATAGTTAAAAAATCATAATGTATATATATGTTTAAGACTGGTTTCTTTCCATGAACATAGTGTTTTCAAAGTTCATCCATGCTATAGCGTATATCACTTCTGATTGCTTTTCTTTAGATGAAAATACTGCATTGTATGGATATATCACATTACATTTACCCATTCATCAATTGATAAACATTTTGGATTATTTCCATTTTTGCCTGTTATAAAAGACACCATCATTTCCACCAGACACTGTTTAAAACGGATCCACACCTTCCCATTGATTTTTAAGATGATATTCAAAACATTGTATATAGTTTTAAATACTCAGCAAGTTTTGGTCCCAGTGATTGCTTCAATTCGATCTTGAACTCTACTTGTTCCATTCATATCATCTTCAAAATTGCTGCCTCAAGGTTTTTGCATGTGTTCTCTCTTCCTGGAGACCACCACCTCTTTATCCACCCACCTCTTCCCTCTCCTGCTTAGTTAATTCCAAATTCTTATCTGAATGCAAATATTTTCTCGGAGAAAAATGTTCTGAAATTGATTTCCTTGTCCCCTTTCCCACTCCACCCCTCATCTAGCATAGGTTCTCTGTTTTACTTTCTTAGCTTTTGATTCCTTTTTCTCAAAACACTTGTCTCAGTTTATAATTATGCATATATTTGTATGATTGCTTAATCAATGTTTATTTCTCCAGGTAAGTATGTGTTGAAATTGGTTTGCCCCTATTGCATGTCTAACAATAAACACAGCACCCAGCCATTAGTAGAAAATAAATCAATCTTGGCTGACAATACAAATAAAGACCACCAGAATTTTGGTTTGGATAATTGATGGATCATGAGGCCGTTAATTAAGCGAAGAAATGCAAGATGGGGAATATTATTGAATAGGGCCAGAAAAAGGGGAAGTTAAGTACTAAGAAAGTTGCACTTGAGGAAGTCCCAATGAGGAAGGCTAGCAGACAGTTAGACTAAGACTTTAGAGAGGTGGAAAGAGATGTGGGATGGAAACAGGTCCAAGGATCTTGGGAGTGGCTGAACTCTCCCTGGAAGAACATTTAAAAGGAAAAAGGAAAGAGGGCAGAAGACTAAACTCTAGAGACACATATATTGAGAAATAGGCAAAAGAAGACAGAATAAAGTTTGAAATGAAATATCAAAGATATGGGAGAAGAATCTTGTCAAATGGTCAGAGGAAAGCTCTGAGTTTGATCATTTGGGTTAAGTGATGATCATTACATTTTTCCATTTTAAGAGATTTTTGAGCATCCCATTTCCCAGTTTTTCACCTAATAATGTTAGCATCCATTTATGATTTTTCAGTAAATCAATTATTTCAGTGTGGATTGCTGAGTAGTGAGTAATGTTTTTGTTTCTTTGTGCAAATGTGCTAAGTTACTTCAGTCCAACTCTTTGCAACCCCATAAACTGTAGCCCACCAGGCTCCTCTGTCCATGGATTTCCCAGGCAATACTACTGGAATGGGTTGTCATTTGCACCTCCAGCTGATCTTTCCGACCCAGGGATCGAACCCACATCTCTTATGTCTCTTACATTGGCAGGCAGGTTCTTTACCACTAGTGCCACCTGGGAAGCCCCTTGAGCCCTCACCAGACCTCAGGTTTGGTTCCATAGTTGTATTACCAACATTTAATCCAGGGCCTCACTCACAGCAGAGACTCAAAAAAAAAAAAAAAAAAAAAGAAAGAAAGAAAAGAAAAAATGTACTGAGTGAATGAAGGATTGAAGGCTCTCCATAAGTAGGCTTCTGTAACTGGCAAATGGGAGAGCCTGGGTGAATTGGGCTGACCAGGCTTCCCAAACTGATTGGATTTTACCAGGAAGGCACAGGAGAGCCCTTGGGGCCTTCAAGCAGTAAATCAGGCTTCTACTGGATTTATGATTCAGCAAGGTCTCATTTAATCCTCTTAAAAACCTGATGAGATAATTACTCCTATCTCTGTTTTACTGATAAGGAGAAGACCTCAGAGAAATTAAGCAAACTATTCAAGGATACTAGGAAGTAAGTGAATTTGACTTAAATTGAAGAAAGTAAGGAAAACCACTAGATCATTCAGGTATGACCTAAATCAAATCCCTTATGATTATACAGTGGAAGTGAGAAATAGATTTAAGGGACTAGATCTGAGAAACAGAGCGCCTGATGAACTGTGGACGGAGGTTCCTGACATTGTACAGGAGACAGGGATCAAGACCATCCCCGTGGAAAAGAAATGCAAAAAAGCAAAATGGCTGTCTGAGGAGGCCTTCCAAATAACTGTGAAAAGAAGAGAAGTGAAAAGCAAAGGAGAAAAGGAAAGATATAAGCATCTGAACGCAGAGTTCCAAAGAATAGCAAGAAGAGATAAGAAAGCCTTCTTAAGTGATCAATGCAAAGAAATAGAGGAAAACAACAGAATGGGAAAGACTAGAGATCTCTTCAAGAAAATTAGAGATACCATGGGAACATTTCATGCAAAGATGGGCTCGATAAAGGACAGAAATGGTATGGACCTAACAGAAGCAGAAGATATTAAGAAGAGATGGCAAGAATACACAGAAGAACTGTACAAAAAAGATCTTCATGACCCAGATAATCACAATGATGTAATCACTGACCTAGAGCCAGACATCCTGGAAAGTGAAGTCAAGTGGGCCTTAGAAAGCATCACTACGAACAAAGCTAGTGGAGGTGATGGAATTCCAGTTGAGCTATTTCAACTCCTGAAAGATGATGCTGTGAAAGTGCTATACTCAATATGCCAGCAAATTTGGAAAACTCAGCAGTGGCCACGAGAATGGAAAAGGTCAGTTTTCATTCCAATCCCAAAGAAAGGCAATGCCAAAGAATGCTCAAACTACCTCACAATTGCACTCATTTCACACGCTAGTAAAGTAATGCTCAAAATTCTCCAAGCCAGGCTTTAGCAATACGTGAACCGTGAACTTCCAGATGTTCAAGCTGGTTTTAGAAAAGGCAGAGGAACCAGAGACCAAATTGCCAACATTCGCTGGATCATGGAAAAAGCAAAAGAGTTCCAGAAAAACATCTATTTATGCTTTATTGACTATGCCAAAGCCTTTGACTCTGTGGATCACAATAAACTGTGGAAAATTCTGAGAGAGTTGGGAATACCAGACCACCTGACCTGCCTCTTGAGAAACCTGTATGCAGGTCAGGAAGCAACAGTTAGAACTGGACATGGAACAACAGACTGGTTCCAAATAGGAAAAGGAGTATGTCAAGGCTGTATATTGTCACCCTGCTTATTTAACTTCTATGCAGAGTACATCATGAGAAATGCTGGGCTGGAAGAAGCACAAGCTGGAATCAAGATTGCTGGGAGAAATATCAATAATCTCATTTATGCAGACAACACCACCCTTATGGCAGAAAGTGAAGAGGAACTAAAAAGGCTCTTATCAAGGAGGCCTGGCGTGCTGCAGTTCATGGGGTTGCAAAGAGTCGGACACGACTGAGCGACTGAACTGAACTGAACTGAACTTGAAATGGAATTTCTGGGTCATCTCTCTCTCTTTTCTTCTTTTTAAAATTGGGTGTGAAATAATATTTCATCATATTTGATTTTCAGACTGCAGGTGGTGACTGCAGCCATGAAATTAAAAGACGCTTACTCCTTGGAAGAAGGGTTATGACCAACCTAGATAGCATATTCAAAAGCAGAGACATTACTTTGCCAACAAAGGTTCGTCTAGTCAAGGCTATGGTTTTTCCTGTGGTCATGTATGGATGTGAGAGTTGGACTGTGAAGAAGGCTGAGCGCTGAAGAATTGATGCTTTTGAACTGTGGTGTTGGAGAAGACTCTTGAGAGTCCCTTAGACTGCAAGGAGACCCAACCAGTCCATTCTGAAGGAGATCAGCCCTGGAATTTCTTTGGAAGGAATGATGCTAAGGCTGAAACTCCAGTACTTTGGCCACCTCATGCGAAGAATTGACTCACTGGAAAAGACTCTGATGCTGGGAGGGATTGGGGGCAAGAGGAGAAGGGGACAACAGAGGATGAGATGGCTAGATGGCATCACTGACTCGATGGACGTGAGTCTGAGTGAACTCCGGGAGTTGGTGATGGACAGGGAGGCCTGGCGTGCTGAGATTCATGGGGTCCCAAAGAGTCAGACAGGACTGAGCGACTGATCTGATCTGATCTGAATGACTAATGAGAGTGAGCATCTTTTAATATTCCTGTTGACCATTTGTATCTCTTCTTTAGAGAAATGTCTACTCAAGTCCTCTGCCTGTTTTTAAATTGAATTGTTTGTCTTTCTGTTGTTGAGTTGCAAATGCTCTCTATCTACTCTGGATACTGGACCCTTATCAGGTATAGGATTTGCAAATAATTTCTTCCGTTCTGTGGGTTCTTTTTTCACTCTTTTGATAGTGCTCTTTGAGGTACAAACATTAAAAATGAGTCACGGAAGATATCTTCCTGTAAGCCTTGTGGCTTTTATTTCACATTTTTTCAGAGCATGGTGGTTTTTAAGGACACCTGTCTAATTGGGGGAAGACCCAGTGGAGAGAAAGCTTGGCTTGTCTGATGACTGGAAATTGTTCGGCATTGCTGGGGCTTCTTGCAGAAGCTAAGATTAGAGTTAGGGCTCTGCGACCTCTTGTGTGTCAGGCGGTACCAGAAGCACTTGTAAATCCTCATGATAACATTTGGAGGTAGGTCCCATTTTAAAATGTTTTATACCAAGTGCTTCCCTGGTGGCTCAGACGGTAAAGAATCCACCTGCAATGCCAGAGAGCTTGGTTAGATTCCTGAGTCAGGAAGATCCCCTGGAGGAGGGCATGACAACACATTCCAGTACTCTTGCCTGGAGAATCCCCAAGGATAGAGGAGCTACAGTCCATGGGATTGCAAAGAGTCCAACACAACTGAGAGAGGAAGCACGTACGTCAAGAACTGAGGAGTAAAGTCTTGAGGAAACTTTTTCAAGGTCACATAGGGATAATTGGTAGAGATTGTATCTGAATCCAAGCTGGTGCAGACTGCGTGTTCTGAACTAGACCCCACAAGAGAAGTTTTGTTTCACTCATCTTTCTTTTTCTAAAGATTATGCTGGGAAAAAACAAACAGTCTCCCCTCCCCAAATTTAACAAAAACTGTTCTTTGGCCATTTGTTTGACCTTTCTCTTCCGAAATCTTTTGTACGTATATTCTAATCATGGCTGGAAGAAATAACTGATAATTTTTCCATATAGTGGAGACAGCTTCCCAGGTGGCACTAGTGATAAAGAACCCACGTGCCAAAGCAGGAGACATAAGAGACTCAAGTTTGATCCCCACGTTGGGAAGATCCCCTGGAGGAGGGCACGGCAACCCACTTCAGTATTCTTGTCTGGAGAATCCCATGGACAGAGGAGCCTGGCAGGCTACAGTCCAAAGAGTTGGACACGGCTGACATGACTTAGCAAGCATGTATAGTGAAGAGGTTGCTTAGCTTAGTGGAGTTCTAACACTTGGCACCTGTATACCCATTTTTCAGCCTCAGTTTCCTTTTATATCAATTGTTTCTTAATCCTTGACAGCTCCTCTTGGTTGTCTAATACACACCTCCTACCAAAGCAGAACTCTTAATTCCTAGTCTCTCCCACAGCCCACTGAACAGAACCCAGTCCCTAAACTTCCTCACCAATTCAATTCAGTTGAATAAATTCAGTCCAATACAATTCAGTCCACACCACCAATTTCTTCTTGACACTCAAGCCAAAATCTCAGGGTCATCCTTGATTACCACATTCCCATTAGTTCCCTCTAGCCCCACACATATTCAATCTATCACCAACTCTTCAAATTTGAACTCCAAATGACATCTCTGATAAGCCCATTTCCCCCCACCCCCAACCTTTGCTTAGTCTTACCCAGTCTAAGCAAGCATCACCTCTGCCCTGGAATCACCTCTTCATCTGTTTCCTGATCTCTTCTCCTCTTTGCATGCTCAGTTACTTGGTTGTGTCCTACTCTTTGTGACCCAATGGACCATAGCTAGCAAGGCTCCTCCATCCATGGAATTCTCTAGGCAAGAATACCGGAATAGGTTGCCATTCCCTTCTCCAGGGGATCTTCCTGACCCAGGGATCGAACCCATGTCTCTTATGTCTCCTGCATTGTCAGGTGGGTTCTTAGCACCACCTGGGATGTGAGAACTAGACCATAAAGAAAGCTGAGCACTGAAGAATGGATGCTTTTGAACTGTGGTGTTGGAGAAGACTCTGGAGAGTCCCTTGGACTGCAAGAAGATCAAACAAGTCAATCCTAAAGGAAATCAGTCCTGAATATTTATTGGAAGGATGGATGCTGAAGCTGAAGCTCCAATACTTTGGCCTCTTGATGCAAAGAACTGACTCATTTGAAAAGACCCCAATGCTGGGAAAGATTGAAGGCAGGAGGAGAAGGAGACGATAGAGGATGAGATGGTTGGATAGCATTACTGACTTGATGAACATGAATTTGACTAAGCTCCGGGAGTTAGTGATGGACAAGGAGGCCTGACGTGCTGCAGTCATGAGGCCACAAAGAGTCGGATATGACTGAGCAACTGAACTGAACTGAACAGAACCACATGGGAAGTCCCTGCTCCTTTTTAATGCAATCTTTATAGAACTAGAGTAAGTTTCTTAAGATTTCATTCTGCCCAAGGCAACCCCCATGCTTAAAACTCTTCAAAGACTTAGCCCAGAGTAAAATCTACACTCCTTACTACACCCTCGTGAGGTCCTACATACTGGGGCCCATTTTTCCAACTTCATTTCATATGACTCAACCATGCTCGTTATGTAAAAAGTCAGCCTTCTCTTTGTTCCTTGAACAGGCCGGGCCCTTTCCCTCTCTGCTCTTCTCGTCTTCAGATGTCAGTTCAAGGGTTATTTTCTCAAAGAAGCTGTTCCTGATGTGCCTCCCCAGGCAGGCTCTATCTCATCAGTCTGTTTAGATTCTTCATAGCAATGATCTCAGTGATCCTTTCTAATTATCTTGTTTATTTGTTTTTGTTTATCATCCTATTTGTTGGTTTTCTGTCTCCTACATTGTAATGTAAGCTCCATGATGGCTGTGACCTTGTCTATCTTAGTCATCATTAAATCTTGACAGCTTGGCACATGATGGTCCAAAATGAATGAATAAAAAAGTGTCTCAACCTATGATAAGGACATAAACAACTGTCTCCTGTAGGTGGGGTACTATACTAGTTGCTGGCATAATTAAGATTCATAAGGAAATTGTGGGACTGGACTGGCACTCCAGTGGTAAGGATTTCACACTTACTTGGGGGGCATGGGTTTGATCCCTGGCCAGAGGAACTAAGATTCTGCATGCCATGTGGCACGGCAAAAAAAGAAAAAAAATTCATAAGGCATCTTGGTTTTGAAAAGGAAAGCAGAAACAAAACAGGTAAACTAATAGCTATATGAAATATTTACATAAATATAAATATAAAGTGAGAAGAAAGATTTACATATAGGAGTAATAATATCTGGTAGAAGAAGAGCAATGCTAAAGAAAATCCATAGAGATAGTGATGTGAGCTGAGCTTTGAAGGATGAAAGTGCCAGATGGACATGGAAGAGGAAAAAGAGGGGACAGTGTGAACTAAGGCATGGAGGTGAGGTGTAACAATGGTTCTGAGGAATAGAAAGGAGCTTGGAGTGGTTGGGGCTTAGGGTGGTTTAGGAGGGTGTTTGGAGATGAGGCCAGAAGTGTGGTCCGGAGTCAGTTAACGACAGCTTTGGAGATTCAGCAAAGTTTGGAATGTGTTGTATATGGCAACAAGGCACTCCTCTGTAAGCAGACATGCATGTTAAGCTGCTTCAGTCATACCCAACTCTGTGCGAACCTACAGAATGCAGCCTGCCAGGCTCCTCTGTCCATAGGATTCTCCAGGTGAGAATACTGGAGTGGGTTGCCACGCCCTCCTCCAGGGGATCTTCCTGACCCAGGGATTGAATCTGTGTCTGTTGCATCTAACCTGCATTGGCAAGCAGGTTATTTACCACTAGTGCCACCTGGGAAGCCCTGTAAGCAGAGGAACACATCTTATTTCATTAAGGTCCCTCTAACAACAATATGATGTGAACCAAACCTGGAGACAGGAGGCTCAATTTGGAGGAGACCTAATGTGGAGAAGGAAACGGCAACCCACTCCAGTATTCTTGCCTGGAGAATCCCATGGATGGAGAAGCCTGGTAGGCTACAGTCCATGGTGTCGCAAAGAGTCAGACACGATTGAACTACTTCACTTTCACTTTCTAATGTGGCCGAAGGCAGGGTGAGGAGGTGTGAGGTGCATTTTAGGGATAAAATCCACAGGACTTTGTCCAGTTGGATATGTTTAAAGGGGAAAAAAATTAAAGAACTATCTGTACATTTTAGCCAGGGTAGACAGTGGTGTTGTTAGGCAAGAAGGTTCAGTTCAGTTCAGTCACTCAGTTGTGTCCGACTCTTTGAGACACCATGAATCGCAGCACGCCAGGCCTCCCTGTCCATCACCAACTCCCAGAGTTCACTCAAACTTACATCCATAGAGTCGGTGATGCCATCCAGCCATCTCATCCTCTGCTGTCCCCTTCTCCTCTTGCCCCCAATCCCTCCCAGCATCAGAGTCTTTTCCAGTAAGTCAAGTCTTCACATGAGGTGGCCAAAGTACTGGAGTTTCAGCCTTAGCATCATTCCTTCCAAAGAAATTCCAGGGCTGATCTCCTTCAGAATGGACTGGTTGGATCTCCTTGCAGTCTAAGGGACTCTCAAGAGTCTTCTCCAACACCACAGTTCAAAAGCATCAATTCTTGGGCACTCAGCTTTCTTCACAGTCCAACTCTCACATCCATACATGACCACTGGAAAAACCATAGCCTTGACTAGATGGACCTTTGTTGGCAAAGTAATGGCTTTGTTTTTCAATATGCTATCCAGGTTGGTCATAACTTTTCTTCCAAGGAGTAAGTGTCTTTTAACTTCATGGCTGCAATCACCATCTGCAGTGATTTTGGAGCCCCTCAAAAAATAAAGTCTGACACTGTTTCCACTCTTTCCCCATCTATTTCCCATGAAGTGATGGGACCAGATGCCATGATCTTCATTTTCCGAATGTTGAGCTTTAGGCCAACTTTTTCACTCTCCACTTTCACTTTCATCAAGAGGCTTTTTAGTTCCTCTTCACTTTCTGCCATAAGGGTGGTGTTGTCTGCATAAATGAGATTATTGATATTTCTCCCGGAAATCTGGATTCCAGCTTGTGCTTCTTCCAGCCCAGCATTTCTCATGATGTACTCTGCATAGAAGTTAAATAAGCAGGGTGACAATATACAGCCTTGACATACTCCTTTTCCTATTTGGAACCAGTCTGTTGTTCCATGTCCAGTTCTAACTGTTGCTTCCTGACCTGCATACAAATTTCTCAAGAGGCAGGTCAGGTGGTCTGATATTCCCATCTCTTTCAGAATTTTCCACAGTTTACTGTGATCCACAGAGTCAAAGGCTTTGGCATAGTCAATAAAGCATAAATAGATGTTTTTCTGGAACTCTCTTGCTTTTTCCATGATCCAGCAAATGTTGGCAATTTGGCCTCTGGTTCCTCTGCCTTTTCTAAAACCAGCTTGAACATCTGGAAGTTCACGGTTCACGTATTGCTAAAGCCTGGCTTGGAGAATTTTGAGCATTACTTTACTAGCGTGTGAGATGAGTGCAATTGTGCCGTAGTTTGAGCATTCTTTGGCATTGCCTTTCTTTGGGATTGGAATGAAAACTGACCTTTTCCATTCTCGTGGCCACTGCTGAGTTTTCCAAATTTGCTGGCATATTGAGTATAGCACTTTCACAGCATCATCTTTCAGGAGTTGAAATAGCTCAACTGGAATTCCATCACCTCCACTAGCTTTGTTCGTAGTGATGCTTTCTAAGGCCCACTTGACTTCACATTCCAGGATATCTGGCTCTAAGTGAGTGATTACATCATCGTGATTATCTGGGTCATGAAGATCTTTTTTGTACAGTTCTGTGTATTCTTGCCACCTCTTCTTAATATCTTCTGCTTCTGTTAGGTCCATACCATTTCTGTCCTTTATCAAGCCCATCTTTGCATGAAATATTCCTTTGGTATCTCTAATTTTCTTGAAGAGATCCCTAGTATTTCCCATTCTGTTGTTTTCCTCTATTTCTTTGCATTGATCGCTGAAGAAGGCTTTCTTATCTCTTCTTGCTGTTCTTTGGAACTCTGCGTTCAGATGTTTATATCTTTCCTTTTCTCCTTTGCTTTTCGCTTCTCTTCTTTTCACAGCTATTTGTAAGGCCTCCTCAGACAGCCATTTTGCTTTTTTGCATTTCTTTTCCATGGGGATGGTCTTGATCCCTGTCTCCTGTACAATGTCATGAACCTCAGTCCATAGTTCATCAGGCACTCTATCAGATCTAGTCCCTTAAATCTATTTCTCACTTCCACTGTATAATCATAAGGGATTTGATTTAGGTCATACCTGAATGGTCTAGTGGTTTTCCCTACTTTCTTCAATTTCAGTCTGAATTTGGCAATAAGGAGCTCATGATCTGAGCCACAGTCAGTTCCCGGTCTTGTTTTTGCTGACCGTGTAGAGCTTCTCCATCTACCCTGGCCTTTATAGACATGAGTTTTTACCCTCCTGGGACAAAGTGAATTGTCTGTTCATATAGCTGATGAAAGAATGAAGGCAGGAGGAAAAGAGGGTGTCAGAGGATGAGATGTTTGGATGGCATCGTCAATGCAATGGACATAGACTTGGACAAACTCTGGGAGATGGTGAGGGACAGAGAGGTCTGGCGTGCCACAGTCCATGGGGTTGTAAAGAGTCGGATACGACTTGGCAACTGAACAGCAATAACAACGTAGTTGATGAAGGAGCAAAGCGTGGAGCCCAGGACACCTGAATTCTGTCTGGCGCTCTTTATTTATCAGTACTTCTCTATCAATCTGTGGGAATCCAGATCTTCTTAAAATTTTTTTCTAAACCTTGGCTGATTTATACTTTTATAAAATAAAAGTGAATTCTTAGAAAAATGATATTTAAAAGGACAAACCTAATATTTAAGTTATTAGGTATCAAACTATCCTTTAGATAAGTAGCTTCAGTTGTGTCTGACTTTTTGTCAGACATAACTCTATGGTCTGTAGCCCACCAGCCTCCTCTGTCCATGGAATTTACCAGGCAAGAATACTGGTGTGGGTTGCCATTTCCTTCTCCAGGGGATCTTCCTGACCCAGAGGTCGAACCTGCATCTCCTTTGTCTCCTGCATTGGCAGGCAGGTAAATAACCACCTGGATCTAGGTAAACTACCCTGTTGAACTGCTATAAATGTTTCTAAAGACTTACTCCCAATTTTTATACTTATGGCTAACCCACAGATCAACCAGATGGCAATATAAGCACTTGTCCCCAGACCGAATTTGAGCTCTCTGGTCCACACAGATCTGAAGGAGCAGTGGGATCTGAGTTTGCAAGAGTGACGAGACTAATCAAAGTTGAGATGAGATCTGCTGGGTACCACAGAGAAAGATACCACTTGTCCAGTTGCCAATTACTGTTCTCTAGTAAAAGTGTTCTTTGCAGTGCTCCCTCTAGTGCAAGGGAGGTCTTACTGTCACAACTTCACTGAAAGTGCCACGCCACTGCCCCTCTCCCCTCCCCAAAAAGGATTTTCCTCCTAAAGAAATCATTTCCAGTAAACCCGTCGGAACAGTTAGTAGCCATTCTGAATTTCAGTTCCTGGGTCACTGGACACGTTCCATACGTGGGCTGGCAGTTTGGCAGGCTTCTCAGTTCACTACTCCTGCCTGCCAAGGGAAAGAAAGGCATGACTCTTTGCTTGCTCATTCTATTCCTCTGCAAGGAAGAAAAAAAAAAAAAAAAACCCTCAAACACTGCTCGCTGTATTAACATTGGAGGGGAAAGAGCTAATATTCACTTACACAATCCAACTTACACTTGCACAATCTACTGAAGGAAACAGCAGAGTGACATTTGCACCTAATCCTTCCATGGAGCGGTGACTAAGACTGCAAACAGCAGAGGGAAAGCACAGAGCTGCTTGGTGCATGGGGGCAAATGAGTTATTTGATAGGTAAGGGGCACCTGCAGTAAGAGGAACAGATTTTTTTTTTAAGGGAGTTTTGCTTCTGTAATCCTCAAACAGAAACACAATAAACAACCCAGTTGGTGACAGAGTTGCGACAAGAGGAATAAGGTTCAGTGATCTAAGGGAGATGGAGGGTGTGGGAGGAGGGAGAAGTTAGGGGGCAGAAAGTCACAAGGGCTTTGAGACCACGTGGACTCTGTAGTATTGGCTTGTGTTTATTTTACACAAGTGACTCTGAGGCTTCTCTGCTGGCACCCTGTCACATCATATATGTGGCATTTCCTTGTTCCTTATTCAGATGGTAAAGCAGGAAGGCAGGGGCCTGTGTGTAGCTGCTCTGGGCTCTGTGAGGAGTAGATGTTTGACGCAAGCACACCAACCACACTGGTGTCCTTATTCTGCTTTGGGCCATTTTAAGTTAGAATCATCACAGTTTTCTTTTTGCTGGTCTCTTGAATGTTTATGTGTTTGGATGATGGAATGATAGTATTCTGGGGGCAAGCATGGAGATTTTGACTTTCTTGGTATTTATCATCACTGTCTCTGTGAATTCTAATATTTGAGCATTTCTTGTATAAACCCAAGCTAGCTGTCATTCACCAGCTCTTCTGATAGGAAGAAACCTCCAAGGGACTCCTCTTGTTTACTTGTCTCCTTTACCATCCCAGGGTCACCTGAATGGATGCATCATAGCCATTTCCCTGTCCCATTCTACTCCTCCAAATGCAAGTGCTCTCAAATGAACCCCCCACTTCTACCCTCACCTTACCTACCTGATTATCCAAGACAGAAACAGGGGACACTATGGACTACTTCTGCAGATGGTGACTGCAGCCATGAAGTTAAAAGACACTTACTCCTTGGAAGGAAAGTTATGACCAACCTAGGCAGCATATTAAAGAGTAGAGACATTACTTTGCTAACACAGGTCCGTCTAGTCAAGGCTATGGTTTTTCCAGTGGTCATGTATGGATGTGAGAGTTGGACTGTGAAGAAAGCTGAGCGCTGAAGAATTGATGCTTTGAACTGTGGTGTTGGAGAAGACTCTTGAGAGTCCCTTGGACTGCAAGGAGATCCAACCAGTCCATCCTAAAGGAGATGAGTCCTGGGTGTTCTTTGGAAGGGATGATGCTAAGGCTGAAACTCCAGTACTTTGGCCACCTCATGCGAAGAGTTGACTCATTGGAAAAGACTCTGATGCTTGGAGGGATTGGGGGCAGGAGGAGAAGGGGACAACAGAGGATGAGATGGCTGGATGGCATCACTGACTCGATGGATGTGAGTTTAGTGAACTCCGGGAGTTGGTGATGGACAGGGAGGCCTGGCGTGCTGCAGTTCATGGGGTCACAAAAAGTTGGACACGACTGAGTGACTGAACTGAACTGAACTGATGGACTACTTCCTTTTTCTTCATTTCTGCCTCCATCCCCATGTTCAATCAATCACGGTCTTATCAGTTTTATCCTTCCTATATTTCTGACTGCCACTGCCTAATTCTTTCCTCCCTTATCTCTTGCCTGGATGATTACACTTCCTGCCCACCTCCTAACCCACAGCCCTCTCCTACTACCTCTATTCTTATCCCCCTCTGGTCTTTTATTTTCATTGTCACTAGGAAATCTATCTAGAGCACCAACTCTGCCCATGTTGCTCTTGGGGTTAAAAGCTCTCCAGTGGCTTCTCATGGTTAAGAGAGTAAAATCCATGCTTTCAGCATGGTAAACACACCTTTCTTTGACCTGTTTTCTATCCACCTCCATAGCGTCTTCTCTTTAAGAGAATATTTGCTGATACTTAGTGACATAGGGGACCTGAAATCACCTGTGCACCCTGCTCCTTTGCTGGTCCCTTCTCACTGTGCTCAGCTCAGGTGTCCTTTTTGACATACCAAGGAATTGCTGAGGGATTTTTGTGTTTCTCTATCATTTTTTTTTTTTTTTTTGCTGAGCAGCTTGTAGGATCTTAGTTCCCTAACCAGGGATTGAACCCAGTGTGCTGTGTGCTCAGTAGCTTCAGTCATGTCCTACTCTTGGTGACCCTATGGACGGTGTAGCCTGCCAGGTTCTTCTGTCTATGGGATTTTCCAGGCAAGAACACTGGAGTGGGTTGCCATGTCCTCCTCCAAGGGATCATCCCGACCCAGAGATTGAACTCTTGTCTCCTGTGTCTTCTGCATTGCAGGTGGATTCTTTACTGCTGAGCCACTGGGGAAGCCCACTAACACTGGACTGCCAGGTAATTTCCTCTCTATAACATTTTATAGGTTATTTTTAGACTGTTCTGTCTCCTCTCCTATGCTGTGAAGTCCTTCAGGGCAGGGATTGTGTTTTCTTCAGCTGTGCGTTCTTAGAGTATTGTGTGTGTTTGACTCTTAGCGACCCCATCGACTGTAGGCCACCAAGCTCCTCTGCCTATGGAATTTTTTGGTTAAGAATACTGGAGTGAGTTGCTGTTTCCTACTCCAGGGGATCTTCCCAACCCAGGGATCAAACCCACATCTCTTAGGTCTCCTGCACTAACAGGCAGATTCTTTACCACTGCACCACTTGGGAAGCCCTCTTAGAGCATTGTATAAATACCTACTAGGCACACAATTAGTATTCACTGAAGCGAAGGGAGTACACATCCCTCAGTTTTTCCTTGTTTCCTTATTTTACATTTATCCCTGTGTATGAACCAAGTGGTTGGATAACATCACCGAATCCATGGACATGAATCTGAACAAATTCTGGGAGCTAGGGAAGGACAGGTAAGCCTGGCATGCTGCAGTCCATGGGGTCACAAAGAGTCAGACGCAACTTAGTGACAGAACAACATGAGCCAAGAAAACCTAGGCTTATTTTCATATACTAAAAGATCATTTTTTCTTTTTTTGTAAGAACTGATGGTAAAGAAGGGAAGCAATAGCAGTGAACCTAATGTGTGTTGAGTGGTGTGTGTGTGTGCCTGAGCGAGAGAGAAGAAATGCCAACAGAATGAGATTCCAAGGAGTCTTGTGCCCTTAACAAACTTAGACATCACCAGAGCCTTTAATTATTCTGTTTTGTTATTTTTTATTTATTAATAGCAAATAACAATTATATAAATTTTAAGCAGTACTTTTCCCTTTATTATCTCATTTGAGCTTTACAATACTTCTAATGTCACTTTCCTCATTTTAGAGATGAGGAAACAGAAAGATTGAATGATTTGCCCTCAGCTAGTTGGCTGAGTATTCAACACGGTCACTTCAGTCATGTCCAGCTCTTTGCAACTCCATGGACTCTAGCCTGCCAGCTCCTCTGTCTGCGGGATTCTCCAGGCAAGAATACTGGAGTGTCCATCTCCCTCTCCTGCATCTCTTATGTCTCCTGCATTGTCAGGTGGGTTCTTCGCCACTGGTGCCACCTGGGAAGTCCCTTCTAATGCAAGCTCTAGTGCTCTTACTGATGCTGACCCCTCTTACAGTCAGGGGCAGGGGTGATAGACTTCTGCCACTTGGTATGTACAGAAGTCACAGGGAGTCAGAGTGAGTAAATATTTTTGTCTTTTTTTTTTGGGGTGGGGAGATTTATATTAACAAGGGGCAGCCCTGACAGCATGCATTAATAGACTGTCTAGCACAGCGTATGGCACACAGTAACTGTCTAGCAAATTACCTCTCCTTATCGGTTCTAGAGCAATCTTGATAACATTTATAAAAATATCTTGCTGGGATTTTGATAGGAATTGTGTTAAGCCTGTAAATCAATTTGAGGAGAATAAATATCTTTACTGTGTTGAGTCTTTTCACTTCATCAGCACCGTATGTCTCTCTATTTAGAGCATCTTCAGTTTGTTTTATCAGTGTTTTGTAATCCTCATTATAAAAGTCTTATACATATTTTGTTAGATTGACATATAAATTTTTTTTTTTTACTGTCCATTGCTAGAATTTAAAAATACCATTTTTTAGTTTATCTTATATCCTGTGATCTTGCTGGACTCAGTTATTAGTTCTAGGAGGGTTTCGGGGTGGTTTTTTTTTTTTGTATTTTCAATGAAGAAGGTTGGCTCTCTTCAAATAGAAATGGTTTTACCTTTTCCTTTCTTATAGCTATACCTTTTATTTACATTTCTTGACTTTTTACTCTAGCTAAAACTTCTAGCACTATGTTTAATAAGAGTGGTGAGAGTAAGCATCCTTCTCTTGTTCCCCATCTCATAAGAAAAGCATTTAGTCTTTCTCCAGTAAGTATAACATTACCTTTGTAGATGTTCTTCCTCAAGTGGAGGATGCTCCCCTCTAATCTTCTTCTGAAAGTTTTTTGTTTTTTTTTTTTAATAAAAAAATGAGTGTTGAATTTTGTCAAATTTTTCCATATCCATTGGTATAATCATGTGATTATTGACATTTTGTTCCCTCAAGATAAGTATTCTGGAAATTCCCTGGTGGTCCAATGATTAGAATCAGTGATTTCACTACCAGGGCTAAGGTTTGATTCCTGATGGAGGAACTAGATACCACAAAAAGATTAGTATTCTTTTCCCAAATTGTATGTCTCCTCTCAGCATCTTCTACCCAAACAATTCAAGGTTGCATCAAAGGCTTTAGCACGTTCTGAAATCAGATCTGCTTTCAGACCCAGGTGATATCAACAAGGAACGGGGTTCCCTATATTACTCATGTGTAAAATGTGTACAGAAATTTTACCTTAAATCATGTTATTTTGGCTTCTTTTGTACCTCTGTTACTGTGGGTCACCTGGAGAAAATCCTTTGCTCCATGACAAAGGAGTCAATTGCATATCTCTCCTATTTTTGCCTACAGTGCCTACAGTTATTTATTTGAACAATTTCCTGTCTTCTACAATAGACAGATTTTCAGTTCTCAATAAGAAACAAGGCCAAAAGAAAACTGAACAATTCCTGAGGTCCTACTATGTGACAAGTACCCTCACATAAATCATTTATTGACTCCACTAATAATATATGCACAATCTAATGAAATGAATGGAAGATACATAGATAATGAGGACAAAGTTCATGTTTAAGATGAGTTCCTAGTCTACAGAGAGACAGATAATGTCTAAGGAGCAAGAGCAGAAGAAGTAATATGTAATAGTAACACTCTTTGGAGGTAAGTATCTTTATTCCCAGTTTATAAATTCAGTAAATGAGGCCACCAGAGGTTAAGTGAGGAATTCGTGTATTCATCAGAGTTATAACCAGAATTTAAAGTCAGATCCAAATCACAACAAAACATCTTTCATTAGGAAAAAATTAAAAAAAAAAAATCTACTAGAAAAATACACTAAAATTTTTTCAAATGTTAGGCTTAGAAAATAAGGTACAATTAACATATAACATTAAAGATATTTTTTTCATTTTTGTGTCCTAAATTACTAGCAGAGAAAAATCATTGGCTTTGATTTGATCCATCTTTGAAAGACATAGGAGTTGGAGTCTTGTAAAATGAGCCCTAAGACTGAATCAGGCAGAAAGTCGATGAAATTCACTCCTGGTTTCTGGAGATTCTAGCTGTATGAACCTGGACTTGTCATATAATGTTTTCTAGACTTGAGATCTCACATCTTTAAGGCACAGGTAGATAATACCTACTCCAAGGTGAGGATTATACAAGATAGGGAATGTAGACATGTATTAAATGTTGGATAATTTTGAATCAAACACTTTCATTGTTCTGGCTTTCCCCCAGGGTTTTATTTTACTTAATTTGGTTTGTTTACTTGTTTAAAAAAACAAAAAAGTTAAGAAGATGGGTAGAGAGATGAAGATGGGAAAGAAACGAGGTACTTTCACATTATCAGGTGGATTATGGTTTATAGTCTATAAAACCAAAGTTTTAGCTTTAGGACAGCAAAGTGGATGCTGCTCAAGGGTGAAGTTCAATGGTGCTTCATGTCCTGACACTGGGATTGACTTCCCAAGGATTTATAGACTCAACAAATTAAAACCACTGTTACCTCTAATGAAATTTCTAGCCAACATATCTTACATGGTAACATGAGGCCTTTATGCTTGGAACAGCTGAATGGGCTACAAACTGACATAAATTAGTTGACACAGAGCAATTCTGGATGAACCAAATTGACCTAGGAAAATGCCAACTCATCCTGGAAGTGGGTTTGTTTGTTCTTTTCCCTTTAGTCTAATTAGACATTACACTGTCTAATGACATCTCTTAAGCTGCTCCCCAGATTAGTGCTTCCCTGAATGATAAGCAGCACTAAAAAGTACTGAAAGACAACTGTCGGAAGCCATTCTGCAAATTACTGCCTCCAGAAAGTGAAGGCTTCTCAAGGATGCCAAGTCATAGCAAAGACACTTGGGGGCCTGCCTACAGATCTTTAGGTAACTTGAGAGCATGAGAGTCTTCCCAAAGGCCTTAGAGGAGGCCACCAACCGCCCATATTCTATGGTCATTTGGGCTCAGGTAAGCATGGCCTTGAGTGGAATTCACACCTTCTCCATCCTGATACTGGGATGATTTGTGTGCTGGAAATTCCCATCCATAGCAATGGCCTATGTGGGACCTGATCTCACCATCCCAGACTATGGAGGGAAACCAAAGAAGGGAGGGGGGTGGTGCCAGTGCATTTATTTGCATTTGCCATTTTTATTTGCCTCAGGGACATTAGACTGCAGGTCTCCTTAAGCATGGACTGTTTGCTAAAGTCTGGCGTTGGCTTTTGTGGACTGGTCTAGCCAAGAGTTGTTTTAGCCCAAATGGGGAGATGGGGGTGGGGCTGGGGTGGGGTAAGACATCTGCAGAGCCCAACAACCGTTACCAAGGCCTACCTCGGCTCTGCCTCTACCTGCCAAACGGTAAACAAAGCCCCTGGGAGAACTCCGGCGAGCTGAACACCTTGGTCAAACACTAAGCAAACCACCACCAGGTGTGCTTGCTGAACAGACTCTCCATCAGCGTCCTGTCATGCAGAAAATGTTTATCCAATTTGTCAAGATAATCTTTCCTCAAATAAGCCTTGGGCCTACTCCTTGGAACAGCCTGAATTTAGTCGGTATAATGTAACTCTATTTTTTTCACCCATTTTCCTTTAATCGCTGTGTCAACTCTTCCCTGGCTTTAAGCAAACTGAAAGTAATTATATCATTCTTAAGTGAGTAATCTTTTGACTGGGTTAGCTGATTCGTGAGTTACTCTAAAATTCTTCTAAACTGTGCAGACCTTTTCCAAACACATTTTCTTAGATGTTTCACAGAGTTAGGCTCATCGATGACCCGCGGATGTGTTTATTCTGTCACGTTTGGCGGCTACGCCACGACTATATTAGGACATTTGAAAAGAAGTCGAGTGTAGAAATTTGAGAGCAGGAAAAAAAAGGTAACTTCACCTACTAATTTAGGTGTTCCTTGGAAATTTTACAGTCACTGTAAATAACTTGTAGCTTCAAGCATGAAGCATGTTTGATTAGTGCTTTGAATCACGATGTAATATTAAAGGCTGGGCTTCGCAAACTTAAAAGCATTCACTGCTTTCATTTCATTATATAATTTCTTTGCTATCTGACACCCTGTGTGATATTGTTTTGTTTAAAAAATAGAAGCCTTCAAGGTTACCACATTTTTCTTAGTGCTGCTCATTGACATACTCCCACAGAACTCATGATATATGTAAAAATAGAAAGCTCAGCCATCTGGCTATTTGATGGTTTCTATTTTTGTTTCTCTTTGCAGTCACAAACTCTGTTGAGTCTGAAATTTCCTATGTTCTGCCCTATATGTAATTGTGTATATGTACACACACAGTTTCTCATTTAAATTTAGCCATTATCAATCTGGGTTTGTTTTACCGACCACAGTGGCACTTTTGTGGGGACACTAACCTTGTTTCATCTATGCATTAGTCAAATCTGTGTTAAGTCCTGACTTTGAAGACTGTTACCCACAGTCTAGGGGATGCCAAGTCAAAAGCATTTCTTATTAATATGTACCCACCTATGCTTACTCAGAAGTTTCATTGGTAATAATATGCACCTTGCTTTGGCTTTGATGAAAAACCTAGAACCATAGGGCCAGAGGGAAATTTAAAGCTCATCTAATTCACCCCGTTCATTTTACACTTGAGGAAAAAGATGTAGAGATGGACAGTGACTTGTGCAAGGTCACAAAGCTAATTAGCAAGCAGATTTTTTTTAGAACCCGGATCTCTTGACTTTTTCTGATGCTTTGTCCATATTCATAAAACTGGATTAAAAAGATTAAAGATACTTTTGGGCATGTTCACAAGTGTACATTTGAATTATATTCATTATACACTTATAACTTTGAGTATTTATAGGATTGTGCTTAAAAACAAATTAAAGTGCATTGCTACACTTTGGTGACTGAAGGAGAGATTTCTTCACTCTTTAGTTTGAGCAGAAAGCACAAGCACGAACTTTATTGCATATAGCAAATAAAAAAAGAGGACAAGCCACAAACTGGAGAAAGAAAATGCTTACAAAAGATACATCTGTTAAAGGACTGTTATCCAAAAATATACAAAAAACTCTTAAAAGTCAACAATAAGAAAATGGGAAACTAAGTTAAAAAGTAGGCAAAAGACCTGGACAGACACCTCATCAAAGAAAATAAACAGATGGAAAGTAAGCTTATGAAAAAGTGGTCCACACCACATGCTGTTAGAGAACTGCAAACTAAAACAATGAGATGCCTCTATATACATATTAGAATGGCCAAAATCCAAAACACTAACACCACTAAATGTTGGCAAGGAGCAACAGAACTCTCATTCACCGCTGGTAGGGATGCAAAATGGTACAGCTACTTTGGAAGACAACTTGGCAGTTTTTTTTTTTTTTTTAACAAAGCTTAGCATACTTCTACCACACAATCTAGCAATCATGCTCCTTGGTATTTACCTAAATGAGTTGAAAACTTATGTTCACACAAATACCTACTCAGAGGTGTTTATAGTGGCTTTATTATTGCCAAAACCTGGAAGTGACCAAGACACTCTTCAGTAAGTGAATGGATAAACAAGCTGTGGTATATCCAGACAACGGTACACTATTCAGTACTAAAAGAAGTGAGCTATCAAGCCATAGAAAGACATGGAGGAATCTTAAATGCATATTAGTAAGTGGAAGCGGTCAATCTGAAAAGACTACATACTGTATGATTCCTTCTCCAATTCTGGAGAAGGCAGAACTATGGAGACTATAATATAGAAGTATCACTGGTTCTTGGAGGTTAGTGGGGAGGGAGGGATGAATAGGTGGGGCCCAGAGGACTTTTAAGGCAGTGAAACTATTCTATATGATACTATGATGGTGGACATCATTACATATTTGTCCAAACTCATAGAATGCAAGGTACCAAGAGTGAACCCTAAAGTAAACTATGGACTCTGGGTGATATTGACGTGTCAAGGTAGGGTCATTAATTGTAACAAATGGACTACTGTGGTGGGGGATGTTGATAGTGGGAGAGGTTGTGAGTGTGTGGGGGGACAAAGTATCTGTGAACTCTATACTTTCTGCTCAATTTTGCTGTGAACCTACAACTGGTCTAAAAAAGTAAAGTTCATTAATTAATTTTAAAAATGCAGATTCCTGCTCAGCTACACCTCTCCACCTCCTCGCCTCCCCCCATCTCCATTTCATCCCTATCACCATTTCCAGCTTCCCCTCCCCCACCAATACTGATTTAGCTGTTCTGAAGTGAGGCCCTGGAATCTGCATTTTCAGCAGTTTTGATGAGGGATGGGAAACTGTTCTGTCAGAAATCCTAATTTCTGCCTTCAAGTTCTGAAGATGGGAGCTCATATTTAAAAGACTCACCGTTTATGCAACTCTTGTTTTCAATATGCAATTGTTAACTACAACCTCCTAAAGTAGCCTACTGCTTGGAAATCCCTACTTGGCAGTTAAGTTGCTTAATCCAGAGGTCAAAGTGTTTTGGAAGGAGGCGGCACATGAGGCAGGGCTGCTGCTGCTGCTGCTAAGTTGCTTCAGTCGTGTCCGACTCTGTGTGACCCCATAGATGGCAGCCCACCAGGCTACCCCGTCCCTGGGATTCTCCAGGCAAGAACACTGGAGTGGGTTGCCATTTCCTTCTCCAATGCATGAAAGTGAAAAAATAAAGTGAAGTCGCTCAGTCGTGTCCGACTCCTAGTGACCCCATGGTCTACAGCCCACCAGGCCCCTCCGTCCATGGGATTTTCCAGGCAAGAGTACTGGAGTGGGGTGCCATGAGGCAGGGCTACTGTGTGGTTATCTCCCTCTTTCTGCTGGAGGTGAGGCCTGGGGGGAGCTTCTCCTCCAGTCACCGTTGAGCCTGCCCTGGTTGGCTGCACCTGCTTCTGGCCTTTGCTTTCCTGTCCTGTGATAAGAGCACAAAGCTTCCAACTGAGGAACTGCCTACCAGGAGTCGGTAGGAGCAAAGTATTCTTTAAAGAGATTTGTCCTACCCAGGGTCTCAGCCAGCTACAGGCAATGGCAAGCCAAACAGGAAAATGGTACATCAGCTGGAGAGTCCAAGGCTCGTTCTGATTTCTTAGCATTTCTGAGTCGTTTCTTGGGGGTATCATTGTTTCCTATGTGCAGGACTGTCTTCTAAGCAGTTGTATGTCAGGGAGCAAAATCTTTATCCTCATGGAGTTTACATTTTATTTGTAAGAGTTAACATTTATACAGTGCCTGCTCTGTGCCATGTACTCTCATGTATTAATTCATTTAACCCTCACAACACCACAGGTTAGGTGATGATGTCAACCCTGTTAACAGATGCAGAGACTGATGTCCAGAGAGGTTAAGAAGTCTCATTGCAACAAAGACTGTGGCTGAGTGCCTCTCACAGGGCGAAGTTTTCCTTTGGATCCTTGGGCACAGATTATTCTATCTCAGTAGCCTTAAATTATTCATCAGGAGGGAAAGGGGACTAGCATTGATTAAATACAGACCATATGTCAGGGACTCAGGGAGGAGCTCTCTGTTCTGATCTCACTTAATGCTCACCAGCAACCTGGGTGAAAAGTTAGAGCTGGCAAGAGGTGGAATTTTTCTTATTTCAGTGTCCACCTAGTGCTAGGAACATATATGTGATTCACCTTATACAAACCCACTGCCCCTGCTAGAGAAAAACAGTAAACACATCACTTGTGTTCTTAACTCAGAATGCACAGATGGCCCTCAGAGAGGAATGCCTTCAAGCTACTCTGAAAGTACATTTGATGGAGAGCAGAATCTTTGCATTGTCTTAAGGTGTGCCCTCACAGATTGTCTGTTATAGGTGCAAGAGAGAAAAAAGCACAGCAAGTATACATTGGAGGAATTGACCTTTTTTGGATGGTCAGAATGAACCTTACTGATGAGGCATGGATGGATGGTGAAAGGCACAGCATCCCCTAGATAGTTTGCCAACCAAGAATGCAGAGCCTTAATCTACCCAGGAAGAAACTTTAAATGAATGCAAAATGAAGAGTATTCTATTTAATTAAAAAAAAAAAAAGATGAGGGATCTTTATTCTTCAATAATGTTAATATCAAAAAAAAGACAAAAGCTATGGAAATCTAGATAAAAGAGGCTAATTAGACATGGCAATTAAATGCAGTACATGACCCTAGACTGGATCCTGTCATAGAGGGGAAAACAATGCTAAAAATGATAGTATTAGTGTACAATCAAAACAGGGAGGGTGAATTAGATAAAAACATACAAATTTATAAAGTGGAATCTACTGTGATTACATAAGTTGTTTACAAAAAATTTTACTTGTATATACATACACACAGAGCAGGAATGAATGAGCTGGATGAATCAAATGATAAAACAAGTGGGGGAGGTTGGGTAAAGAATATATGGATATTTCTACAACACATTTATTTTTCTCAACTTTTTATAAATTATCTTTTTGAAATGATCACCAAATAAGGAATTGTACATGGATATTTGTCTGGAAGTGTACATGTACCTTTTCATGGGGAGAAGGTCCATCAGTTTCCTTAGATTTTGTAAGAATGTGTGACAGAAAAAAGTGACTGAGATATAGCATCTTGATTTGTGAAGAAGACTATCTTCCATTGGAAAGAAGTGTATTCTTTAAGAGAAAGAGCACATATAGTAGTCTCCCTTAGCAGCAGTTTGCCATTCCTGTTTCCATTACCTGTGAGCATCTGCAGTCCAAAATATTAGATGGAAAATTCCAAAAAATTCATGATTCCTGGGTTTTAAATTGTGCACTGTTCTGAGAAGCCTGATGAAATTTCTTACTAGCCTGCTCTGTCTCACCTAGGACATGAATTGTCCTTTGCTCAGTGTATGCTGCCCGTTAGTCTCTTAGAAGCCATTTTGGTTATCAGATTGACCATCACAGTGCTATCAGATTGAGTTATCCCAGTGCTTGTGCTCACGTTACCCTTATTTTACTTACTGGTGGCCCAAAAGTGAGAGAGTTGTGATGCTGGCAATTGGCCAGAGAAGTCATGAATATTTTCTGTAGGTGAAAAGGTGAAAGTTCTTGACTTAATAAGGAAAGAAAGAAATTGTATGTTGAAATTGCTAAGATCTACAGTAAAAACAAATCTTCTACCTGTGAAATTATGAAAAAGGAAAAAGGAATTCATGATTGTTTTTCTGTTGCGCCTCAAATTGCAAAACTTACAGTCACAGTGTGTGGTAAGTGCTTAGTTAAGATGGAACAGACATTAAATTTGTTCAATAAGGTATTTTGAGAAAGAATTTTACGTATGATTACACATATAATTTTCATTACAGTATATTGTTATACTTATTCTAATTCATTATTAGTTATTAATCTCTTTCTGTGCCTAATTTATAAATTAAACTTTATCACAGGTATGTGTTTATAGAAAAACATAGAGTATGCAGGATTCAGTACTATCTGCAGTTTCAGGCATCCTTTGGAGGTTTGGGGACATATCCCCTGTGGATAAGGATTGCAGGGTGTGTGGGGAGGCAGGCTACTGTATTTCCAACTTATGGATTCCAATTTCTGGTACTAACATCTGCTTTTCAGCTTAATCTTTCACCTCCCTGAGGTGTGTAATAACTACCTGCAGTATCTGGGTGGCCTCTTGGTTCATTGAGCATTCACTGAGAACCCCCAATGTAGCATGTATTCTGCTACAGATATACAAAGATTAAAAGGTTGTAATTGTTAGCAATTCTTTGTTCCTTTAAAAGCATACTGTGATTTTAACTAGAAAATGCTGAATGTCTCCAAACAGGTGTGAATCAGAGTTAAGGGAATTTAGAAGATTTTAGGCAGAGAGATGGTAGGTAGGCTTCCCTAAAGAAGAATCATTTAAGCTAGACTTAGCAGGATGAATGAGCTCTATAAAGGGGTGTGTGTAGACTGGGAAAAATGTGCAGAACTCTGGGCTGCTTTGGGGGGATTTTCCATTTGAGTTGGAATGCCTGGCATATGATAGAATTTCGTAATATAACATTGAAGGTTGGATTAAGACATCTGGATTCATTTGCTAGGAAATAGGTGATACTGGATTTTTGAACTGGCAAGTGATATCATGTGATGCTTTGGGCTGACTGACTCAGTATTGTGGAGGTGAGACCAGGTTGGGGGGAGGGGGAGGGGAAACAGGGCCAGACTCCAGGGTTTCCCTCAGTTCTGAGGGACCTGCAGATTGCAGAAGGCAGGGAGTCAAGGCTTCCAAGAAAGGCTGAGGGAGGGAGGGAGGCCCTCCTTCATCCCACCAAAGGTGGGATGGGTAGAGATGAGGGCTAAGCAGTCCTCCAAAAGCCATCTTCAGCCTGGAGACCAAGGCAGGCCGTCAAGTGGTTCCTGGGCAGGGAGTTGGGGGAGAAAGCTGCTCCAGCAGGGCTCCCTCCTCCCCTGCCACAGATCTGTGCCACCCGCTGTGAACACACCTGGCAGAGGACTGAGGTTTGGGTGGGGTTAAGCCAAGGCAATGCCGGGGCTTGTAGCTGGCCCCAGGCGCTGGGTGACTTTACAGCAGCTCTGGACTAGGTCTTCGTGTGGAGGGTTCTCAAGGCTGCCCAAATCCAAGGGCTCACAGAACAATCCTTTTGGTGTTCCGCTGTCACTGCCCCCTAATTATTCATGAACACTTCTGCGTGGCACAGCTATGATCTTGTTTCTTTGCCATGGAAATAAAAACACAGCTCTAGCCATCCAGGAGAAAGACAAATGCCAGCTCACCTGATGCATCCAGATTTTTTATTCCAAGGAGCCTTAAGGAGAGTTGAATCTAACACTTTCTTCCCAGTTTTCCAAGAGTAGAGCTGCATGGGAATACCTCATGTTCCCCCGAGACTTAGAGCCCATGTTAAGGTCCCATTTCTCTTACTGTGAGGTAGGGCCCATCAGTCCACCTTGGGTCTTCCTGCCACTGACCATCAAGGGTGATTTCTTCTGAGTCACAGAATTTTAGAACTGAAACAGACTTAATAGGTTATCTACTTCAGTCCTGTCCTTGCACAAATAGGAAATGGAGGTTCTAAAAGTTGGGCAACTCATCCAATGTCATACAGACAGGGTAAAGTACAACCAGAATCCAGGTGTGCTGGGTTCCTTGTCTGGGGTTTACCAGTTGTGGGTTCCCCAAAAGTTCCTTAGAAACTCTTAGAGCTCATTCATCTTTTTTTTTTTTTTTTTGGAACTTTCTATAAAAGGGATCTCATGGATAGCAGACCCCAGGGGAGATTCTTGAAAGAAATTGCCCCAGTGAGATTGGAAAAGGAACTGGGGCGGGGTGTTTATGTGTGATGACATGGCCCATGTCTCCAAAAGCCTTAAAGGAATGGGAAGGATTTGGTATTTTACAAAACCTGAAACAGGTGTCTTGTTTGTTCACAGAATCTTTTCAGAGAAAGTCATAGTGCATCCTGAAAGAGATGAGAAAATCATAAAGTTTTAAGTAGATTAGATAGTTGAGATTAGCTTTTAGTGATCTTGCAAAGTTCTCATTTCTTCCCAAATCATATAACGCTGAGCAAGTTGAGCAATCAGGTGAAAATCACATGCAAACAGAGTCTAAGTCCTGATAAGAATCCTAAAGGTAAACAGTGAATTCCTACTAATGGCTAAGTCACTAAGGTAAGATCCAGTCTAAATACACACCCTTGGTTAAATAGGGTTTCATTAGCTCAGGTTACAGTGGTTCAGGAAAATTTTTCTTTTATGCTTGTCAAGTGAAATTAATTATATATCATCCATCAATCATTCCTGCCATAGAAGGTCTATGGGAATATTAAGGATTCCACAGAGCCTCCCCAACCTGGCCCCACCTCCACTCCCCACCCTACCAGCAGCACTCTGGGCATATTTTGGTGCCCATAGCTAAAAGTTCCTAGGATTTTCTGGGAAGTCACAACTATGGTTTTTACTGATAACCTGTAAAAGTTTCCTTTTTCCAAATTTGACTCTCAGTGTGTGCTTCAAGTTACTGACAAATATTTGATTTTGCAGAGTATGTCTCAGACTGCACAGCAAATCAGATTCTTGCAAGTTTCTGGTAATAATTTTGTTTTTGTTGAAAAGTTCAAAAATGTTTAAAGAAAGAGAAAATAATTTTTAAAAGTATAACCCATTTTTTCACTGCCATATGAAACCATTGTTAGAATTTTAATACATTTTCTGCCATCTCTTCTTTTATTTTCTCCTTTTTCTCCTTATTAATAAAACAATGCATGTGTAGTATAGATAATTAAAAAAATATGGATAAGAAAATAACATAAAAATTAGCCACTAACTCATTTATCTTGACATAAACTTCCCAGTCTTTTTTAACATTTATGTATTCTACTTAGTTCTAATCATATTGTAAAGCTGCCTTTTCACTTACCTTGCAAAAAAAATAAGCATATACTTTTTAAATTTATTTTTTTAATCAAAGAAATACATTGTTGTTGTTCAGTTGGTAGGTCATATCTGATTCTTTGCAATCCCATGGACTGCAGCATGCTAGGCTTCCCTGTCCTTCACTATCTCAGACTCATGCCCATTGCGTTGGTGATGCTATCCAACCCTCTCATCCTCTATTGTCTCCTTCTCCTGCCCTCAATCTTTCCCAGCATCAGCGTCTTTTCCAACGAGTCAGCTCTTTGCATCAGGTAGTCAAAGTATTGGAGCTTCAGCTTCAGAATTAGTTCCTCCACTGAGTATTTTTTTGTTTTTTTTGGAGGTGCTTCCCTGGTGGCTCAGATGGTAAAGAATCTGTCAGCAATGCAGGAGACCTGGGTTTGATCCCTGGGTTGGGAAGATCCCCTGGAAAAAGAATGGTTACCCACTCCAGTATTTTTGCCTAGAGAATCCCACGGACAGAGGAGCCTTGCAGACTGCAGTCCATGGGGTGGCAAAGAGTCAGACACAACTGAGTGACTAACACTGAAAGAAATAAGTATATATGTTTAAAAATTAAACAGCACATAATCATTTTATTGATGTTTTAGTAGTCCCTAGCAGAGAAGGTGATGGCACCCCACTCCAGTACTCTTGCCTGGCAAATCCCATGGACAGAGGAGCCTGGTAGGCTGCAGTCCATGGGGTCGCAAAGAGTCGGACATGACTGAGCGACTTCCCTTTCATTTTTCACTTTCATGCATTGGAGAGGGAAATGGGAACCCACTCCAGTGTTCTTGCCTGGAGAATCCCAGGGACGGGGGAGCCTGGTGGGCTGCCGTCTATGGGGCCGCACAGAGTTGGACACGACTGAAGCGACTTAGCAACAGCAGCAGTGGATATTTACTTAATAATTGTTCTTAATAATTTTAATAATTATAGATGAAAAAATTTTATCTTTTTGGCTTTAATATTTAAGGTTTTTTCCTCTTATAGTATTTTATTCATCACATACTTAGTAAGCTTATATCTGGTCTAAGCAGTAAGTTAGGCATCACAGATAAAATGTATTTGTTTATTAAAAAAAAAATTACTGAGGGTCTAGCATGTGCCAGACAGTGTTCTAGACATTTGGGATATAGCAATCAACAAACCAGACAAAAATCTCTGCCTTCGCCTTCTCAGAGTTAAGTTCTGGTTGAGATTAACAAGAGATAGTCTTTGCTGAGATCAAAATGTAGCATCTTTAGGAAATAAGAGTAGCAAAAGTTAGTATTTATATTTGATTCTTATGAATATCTACTCTTTTGTGAGTAGGTATATGTGAGTGTATCTATTCCAGCTGATTAGAATACAACAGTGAACAAGATATCCTCCTCTATTCTCTATGGGCATGTATTTCAGTGTCTCTAAAAGGCATTTGGGAGCCCTGGGAAGTTAGCATGCCCAAATGGGTATAATCATACTTGTCCTGCTACCTCACTGGATGAGTGTGAAATCAAATAAAATGAATCTGCAAGTGCTTTGAAAGCTTCAAAGTAAGATACACGTTGGAAGAGCTGATATTAGTATTTTCAGCAATGGAGAGACCTATAAACACAAGTGAAGTAAGGAAATGATAGCACCTAAGAGTGACGACTAAGGGCCAGATGGGCAAACCGTCCACTGGGATGCGTTTACCCGATGCAGGAGACACCTTTACCAGTTAACAAAGACCTGACCACAATTTAAAATTTATCCTTCCCAGAAGTAAAGTCGTTCAATGAATAGGGCCCCTAGGATAAAAAATATTTTAGCATCACTTAACATCTTACTGTATCACCCCACTAATTCTCACAATAGCTACATATTTTCAAAAAACTCCGCTCTCACCCTTTCGCTAACTCAGTGGTTCTCTAACTTGGTGAGTATGAGAATCCCCCAGGAACTTTACAAAAATCGCAGGGCCAGGTACTACCCTCAGTGCTCTTTACTGGCTCTCCAGGCCAATCTGATACACACCAGCTCTGAGAATTAGTAACTTTTAGCTTACCTACAATCTGGCAGTTTACAGAGCTAAAAAATACCTTGGAAAGCATCCTACAAATGCTTTCACTTTATAAGGAAGGGGACAGACGTTTTGCTATGGTAAGTGGCTTGTCCAGGATTGCGCAGTCAGCCAGTATCTGAGCTGTCACCCAAGTCACAGGCTTTTCCACTTGATTGACCAACATGTTGCACTCTCCTCTCTGCTCTTTTGGGGCCTCTAGGTGCAGGAGTGTCCATGTGACTGTGGAGTGTTGGTGGCACAAAGCCACCAGCTCTTGTATTTGAAGAAAGTGTGATTTCCCAGAGAAAAGCTGCCCTTCAGAGTTTCTAGCACTGCCTTACCTAACCACAAAAGTACTTATTTTGTCTGATAACAATGTATTCTATGTAGTGGCCCCCAAGATAAGTTTTTTAAAACACTGTAAAATTTCCAGCTGAACACTAGAGATTTCCAAATTAATCTTTCCAAACTAGAACATTATCACTTGCCATAGAAAAGCATTTCTCCATCCATCAAGGTCTCTTGCTTCTTCAATCTCCGGCCTAAAACTAAAGTCCTTTACCAATCCAGATGCCTGGATCTGACTAATATTTCCACATTCTGAAACTATGCACTGTAAATGATACAGTTGTTTCTGTCTTTATTTTTCCTGAGAGACAAAAAGATTAAGCAGTGATGTGCCACTGGGATGTTCATATACAACATCAGTTCAGTTCAGTTCAGTTCAGTCGCTCAGTCATGTCCGACTCTTTGCAACCCCATGAACCACAGCATGCCAGGCCTCCCTGTCCATCACCAACTCCCGGAGTTTACCCAAATTCATGTCCATTGAGTCAGTGATGCCATCCAACCATCTCATCCTCTGTCGTCTCCTTCTCCTCCTGCCCTCAATCTTTCCCAGCATCAGGGTCTTTTCCAATGGGTCAGCTCTTTGCATCAGGTGGCCAAAGGACTGGAGTTTCAGCTTCAACATCAGTCCTTCCAATGAACACCCAGGACTGATCTCCTTTAGAATGGACCGGTTGGATCTCCTTGCAGTCCAAGGGACTCTCAAGAGTCTTCTCCAACACCACAGTTCAAAAGCATCAATTCTTCAGCACTCATTTTTCTTTATAGTCCAACTCTCACATCCATACATGACTACTGGAAAAACCATAGCCTTGACTAGATGGATCTTTGTTGACAAAGTAATGTCTCTGCTTTTTAATATGCTGTCTAGGTTGGTCATAACCTTCCTTCTAAGAGTAAGCATCTTTTAATTTCATGGCTGAAATCATCATCTGCAGTGATTTTGGAGCCCCAAAAAATAAAGTCAGCCACTGTTTCCACTGTTTCCCCATAAAAGTCAATAATATTATAATTGGTGACAGAGGGTTGCTAAATTGATCATTTCATAACATATTTAAATGTTGAAACACTATGTTGATACACCTGAAACTACTTTAATATTGTTTGTCAACTATACTTCAATAAATAAAAAAAGAAAGAAAATTCCACAAAACATGCAAAACAGCATATACTGCTTATTTATTTATGTATATGTGGATTAACGTTATCTGTCTGCCTATCTATTGCCTATCTAGTTGTCTAATTTGGAGGTGATATATACCACAGTTGCAGGTGGGGTTATGAAAGATGTAGTCTCTGTTAAACTGCTTCAATTGTTCATTGCATGTATTACCTGTTAGGTAGGTAGAATAGGGAAAAGGAGTCCAAAATGGTGGTGGCTAAAAGACAAGGAAGGGAAAAGCCCGCAAAAATAGAACAAAGGAAGGTCCGAGGACTGGAGTGAAGACCTCAGGTAGAACAAACAGCACTCCTGGCTAAGCCCAATTTGCATAGGGCAGGCCCAGGGGGAGGAAAAAACATATAAAAGGAGGAGCCAAAGTGCTTTCTCTCTCTCTCTCTCCCGTGTGTGTATGCTCTTTCTCTCCCCCCGCCCCACCCCCAACCCAGTGTGTGAGCTCTCTTTCTCTCCTACATGCTGGCACGCTCCTCCACTCTCTTTTCGCGTCTTTGGGTTGGCATGCCCTCACACTTCGAGGATGGATTCTCCTGCTAGCTTCTAAATAAAATAGAGCTGTAGCACTGATTTGTCTAAGAGCTGTAACACAGTTTGTCTAAGACCCAAGAGATGCTTGGAGGGCTTTAATGTCCGTCACTCCAAATCTTTGTTGTGACGAGACAGAACCGAGGAGCATACACTCGCCTGACATAGCCTTTGTAATCAGGTGAAATCAGGAAAAGATTGAAACCAAAAAGAGAAGGGGTCAGCAGAGGATGGGATAGTTAGACAGTATCACTGATTCAATGGACAAGAATTTGAGCAAACTCTGGGAGATTGTGAAGGACAGAGAAGCCTGGAGTGCTGCAGTCCTTGGAGTCATAAAGAGTTGGACATGACTTAGCGACTGAACAACAACAAATCAGGTGAAAAATAAAACTAGCGAAGCATATGTTCTTCTTAGTTTTCTATATATATGTGTATGTGTATGTATTTATATATATATATATATATGAAATTCCCTGGTGGTCCAGTGCTTAGGACTTGGTACTTTCACTGCTGAGGCCTGGGTTCAACCCCCCTAGTTGGGGAACTAAGAACCTGCAAGCCAAGTGGCACAGCCAAAAGGAAAAAAAAAAAAAAAAGTCATTTATCCTGTCCAGGTTTTAACCCAGGCAGGTCCATGGAGGTGTCCTTTCTCTTCAACATTTTGCAGATGACGAATTACATTAGAGCAGCCAGAATCGAAGGGAGGCCAGCTTGAGGTAGTTAGGTTTCCATGCACCATGCTTGTGTACTCTGTGGTGACTCTTTGTGACCCCGTAGACTGCAGCCCATGGACTTCAAACCACCTGGCTCCTCCGTCCATGGGATTTTCCAGGCAAGGATACTGGCGTGGGTGGCCATGCCTTCCTCCAGGGGATCTTCCCGCCCCAGGAAGATCCCACATTTCTTATGTTTCCCCCATTGACAGGTGGAATCTTTACCACTAGCACCACCTGGGGAGCCTGGGAAGCCCTTTAATTTAATGCAAAAGGCTAGATTGGTCTGAGGGGAATATTTTTTACTAGAGATTTCTGGTTCCAGGGAAAAGTTCATATGAATGAGAATGCAGATTTCTGGTGAGGAAGTGATAAAGGTCTTCCTTATCTTCAATTAGTACTTAGCAAAGGGATGGAAAGGATAGCAAGAGGAGCCTGTGGGCTGGGAACTGACTTTAGCTCCTGGCCTTTAAGCCCTTTACCTTTCTGCCTACTAACCAGGCACCTTTCTGTGAGGCTTGTCTAGGGTTTGTCAGGCTCTCCTCACTTTGTGCCTAAGTATATGTGTGCTTTACCTTCCTCGCTAGACCATAAACTTCCTGCCGGTATGACTAATCACATTTAGCCACGTGTGTGCTTAGTCGCTCAGCTGTGTCTGCGACCCCATGGACTGAAGGCTCCTTTGTCCATGGGGATTCTCCAGGCAAGAATACTGGAGAGGGTTGTCATGCCCTCCTCCAAGTGATCATCCCATAAACAACTCATGTTGCCAAACACCTGGAGCAGTGCTTTCTCAGAGGTGCCAGACAAATACTTAACTATCTGCATAACTTTCTTGCTCAAATTCCCTTTGTTTCTCTGTTTCTTACCAAGTAAAATACAATTTCCTGGCAATCACGTATCAACCAGCTTCCCCCCTCCCCCCTTTTTTTTTAACTTGTCTCCTTAAATGTACCTTGGGCTCTGGAAAAATGTGACTGGGAACCAATCCCTGAATACAGCCTGGATCCTTCTTCCAAGCTACAGTTTGATTCAGAATAAAATTCAGATTTTGGATTCACTGCCTTTCCTTGACATCCTGAAGCCAGCACAGAGAAATGGTTGAGTGGTTTATCAATGACCCCTTGTTGTTCAGCTGCTCAGTCATGTCTGGCTCTTTGTGACCCCCATGGACTGCAGGCCTCCCTGTCCTTCACCATCTCCCAGAGTGTGCTCAAACTCACATCCACTGAGTCAGTGATGTCATCCAACCATCTCATCTTCTGTCATCTCTCCTGCCTTCAATCTTTCCCAGCATCAGGGTCTTTTCCAATGAGTCGGCTCTTCACATCAGGAGGCTAAAGTATCGGAGCTTCAGCTTTAGCCTCAGTCCTTCCAATAAATATTCAAGGTTGATTTCATTTAGAATTGACTGGTTTGATATCCTTGCTGTCCAGGGGACTCTCAAGAGTCTTCTCCAACACCACAGTTCAAAAGCATCAATTCTTTGGTGCTCAACCTTCTTTATGGTCCAACTCTCACATCCATACATGACTACTGGAAAAGCCATAGCTTTGGCTATACAGACCTTTGTCGGCAAAGTGATGTCTCTGCTTTTTAATATGCTATCTAGGTTTGTCATAGCTTTTCTTCCAAGGAGCAAGTGTCTTTTAATTTCATGTTGCAGTCACCGTCTGCATCTGCAGTGATTTTGGAGCCCAGGAAAATAAAGCCTGTTGAGTTTTAAGCCAGTTTTTTCTCTCTCCTCTTTCACCTTCATCAAGAGGCTCTCTAGTTCCTCTTCGTGACACCTGGGGCTGTTCAAGTCCAAGTTCCTCTCCTAGGAACTCTGACCTTGGGGAAATTACTCACCCAGGGGAGTGGGAATAAGAATAATAGCTACCTGTAAATTGTTAATGAGTACTTTGTTTTAGCATAGTTCTGGGGAATGGGTTAATGCTGGATATTGTTATTATTATTTATTTAATGCCTTTATGTTAATATCTATCTCCCCACCACCACCACCCAAGGCTTTTGAGTTTGCCACATGAGCTAGGAGGAAGGAAACTTTGGCTATATTAGGGGTAGGGATTTGGGAAGAACAGCTTGTAATGAATGGACCTTGAACTTCTTAGAAGTTAGTTTGGAATTAAAGATTTTAAGTTTACAGTATAGTCCATGATCTTTGAGAAGTAATGAAATAATTTAAACAATATTTTGATAAGATAATTGGCCAATTCTGCAACCCAATTGGAAGAATTGAATTTCCTTACAATTCTCCCCAATATATGGTGAGGATAATAACTGTTATTATGAATAATAGTTATGACTTGGACTTTCCTGGTGGCTCAGACAATAAGGAACCTACCTGCAATTCAGGAGACCAAGGTCCATCCCTGGGCCGGGAAGATTCCCCTGGAGAAGAGAATGACTACCCACTCCAGTATTCTTACCTGAGAATCCCATGGACAGAGGAGCCTGGTAGGCTACATACAGTCCATGGGGTTACAAAGAGTCAGACATGACCGAACGACTTTCATTTTCACTTTTTCAAGAGTTTGTGTCATCTCTTGTAATAAATGCTTTATATTTTATATTTTAATTCACTCATTCACGTGCTCATTCAACAAATACTCGTTGAGCACTTATTTAAAGCCAGTCACTGGGGAATAGTGGTAAATGTGACTGACAGGTCCTACCCTTATGGAACTTTCACGCTAGTGCAGATTCAGATGATAGGAGAGGAAACACATACGTGTTAAGCCAACTGTTATGAAACACAGAGCTTTGCACACATGTCAATCCTGTGAGCTATATTCAGAATCAGATCCCAACTCACTTTTCCATCTTGCTTTCCCATGACAAGCACCAATGTCCTCCAACTCCATGGAATTTCTTTCTGGACTCTTCTGTCTTTATGTCTGTGTCCACACAGTTCCCTCTAACAAAATATGCTACTGTGTATGTTTGCCTCTTGAAGGCTCTAGGCTTTCTTCATCACCTATTTCAAATACCACCCCTGCCAGGGGCCTTTTGGTCCTTCCATTCAGGATCAGGACAGGGAGGCCTGGCGTGCTGCGATTCATGGGGTCGCAAAGAGTCTGACATGACTGAGCGACTGATCTGATCTGATCTGATTCAGGATCGGCTACTTCTTCCTCCATGCTCCAGGGTTAGGGTTTAGACTTCTAGAATTACCTCTCCCTGAATATTTAATATGGTTATTTGTACATACTGGTTATCAGCCTAACTTCTCTACCAGACTGTCAGCCGCTTGTTTCCCACCTCAGTTATTGCATCTCTTGCCTGTGTTAATTCAACTGGTCTAGAGTAGCCAGAGGAGAAGGCAATGGCACCCCACTCCAGTACTCTTGCCTGGAAAATCCCATGGAGGGAGGAGCCTGGTAGGCTGCAGTCCATGGGGTCGCTAAGAGTCAGACACGACTGAGCGACTTCACTTTCACTTTTCACTTTCACACATTGGAGAGGGAAATGGCAACCCACTCCAGTGTTCTTGCCTGGAGAATCCCAGGGACGGGGGAGCCTGGTGGGCTGCCGTCTATGGGGTCGCACAGAGTCGTACACGACTGAAGCGACTTAGCAGCAACAGCAGCAGCAGCAGAGTGCCAGATTTGCTCTTCCACAGTCTCTTTTTTAAACCAGGGATCCTGAATCCTCTACCTTTTTCCTCTCCAACTGATCCCACTTATATATGTCTGAATACACAACTGAGAACAGCTGCTGACAGAGTGATCTTTCTGAAAGGCAAATCTGCAGATTTCACTGCCTTGCTTAAAATGTGTCAGTGGTTCACACAGTGAAGATAAAATCCAATTTCTATGGCCCGGCGTTCACTAGCTCTTTCATAACCTAGATCTGCTTAAACCTCCAGCCTCAGGTCTCACTCTGCTCTCTCACTAGGTTCCAGCTCTGCCCAGCTGCTCACCATCAGTCTCTTCAGTTCAGTGACCTTTGCAGTATCCTCGGCTGGAAACTCTCCCTCCTAACTCCTGCTAATCTTCCAGGTCTTAGTTTAGATGTCACCCCCTCCAGAAAGCCATCCTTGATTTCTTCTAGGGCTCCCATGTGCCCCAGTAGGACCTAATCATTCTTGGTCAAGGTGTTGTCATTCCTTATTGTTGATATGGGCTTCCCAGGTGGCACTAGTAGTAAAGAACCCACCTGCCAATGCAGGAGACATAAGAGATACAAGTTCGATCCCTGGGTTGGGAAGATCTCCTGGAGAAGGGCACAGCAACTGACTCCAGTTTTCTTGCCTGAAGAATCCCAGTGGCAGGGGAACCGGGTGGGCTATGGTCCATAGGGTCACAAAGAGTCAGATATGACTGAAGCAACTTAGCACAACACACAGCACAGCACATTATTGATATAATCCCATATTTAATGATCTGCCTTCACTGCTAGACTATAAGGTTTGTGAGGGAAGCACCCCTGCTATTGTTATTCACTGCAGTATCCCTAGCATCTAATCGGAGAAGGCAATGGCACCCCACTCCAGTACTCTTGCCTGGAAAATCCCATGGATGGAGGAGCCTGGTGGGCTGCAGTCCATGGTGTTGCTAAGAGTCAGACATGACTGAATGACTTCACTTTCACTTTTTACTTTCATGCATTGGAGAAGGAAATGGCAACCCACTCCAGTGTTCTTGTCTGGAGAATCCCAGGGACGGGGGAGCCTGGTGGGCTGCCGTCTACGGGGTTGCACAGAGTTGGACACGACTGAAGCGACTTAGCAGCAGCAGCATCTAATTAGTGGTTGATGCACAGTAGAATCTGAAAGAAAGTTTATTGAATGAGTCCTCTTTGCATCTCTGAAAGTCTTCCTCCAATTTTTGGGTGGTTTAAAAAAATACACATGTAATGTGAAGACATGTTTATTGTAAAAAAAATCAAATAAAACAGAACATGTGAATGCAATTACAGGTTCCCTTTTATCCTCCCCCTAACCTTCTCTCCCCTCTTTCACTCTCTTGCCTGAGATATTAACTGTTCAGTGTATATCTTTTTATTTCTTTATCCTGCACATACCCACAAGCACACAAACCTAATACAGTCCTGGCTCCCAAATCCATGTGGGTGTTTTAGTAAACAGAAATGGGGTAATATTAGAGATGCTGTCCTTCTGCTTGTGTCTGCTTTTTTTTTCAATTCATTTCAGAGATTTTTCCATTTCCCAGGTAGATTCACCCCCTACTACCTCATTCTTTTAATAGCTATTTGTATTCCATAGTAAGGTTGTATCATAGTTGATTTATTAATTCCCCATTGGAAGACTTTGTATGTTCATCTTGTGCTCACAAATGCGGGTAGAGTTGCAGGACAGGTTTCTAAAAGTGGAATTGCTGGCTCGTAGAGTGTATGCATCTTAAAATTTTTTCAGTTGTCAGCTATTTTTTCGCATAGTTCTTAGTGGGAGGATTACAAGTTCTCAAAATGTTTAATTTGTCAATGGCCCTTGGCAAAACTGTGAGAAGGGGGAACTTTATCTCTGTATCACGTTTGACCCTTTTAGATTCTACTCTCCTGCCCCACCTTCTCCCTATCTCTCCCATCCCACCCAGATGCACCCTTGCCCCTCCCCACTACTCCCACTGAGTAAACTTAGCAATTTCTAGTAGCAGAAGAGCATTCCTCATCTGTGTGTCTACCACCTTCTAGATAGTCCCTGTTTCCATTAATGGAGCCACCATCCAGCCAAGGAAACATCCCCTGTGACCTAGAAACCCAGGTTTTCCTAGACTCCTCCCTCTTCTAAACTACCCTGAGGCAAGTCCCAAATCCTGTTATGCTCTCTCCAGATTCTCCAGAATCTAGTGGAGCTCCTATCACCATCATCTCCAGTCAGCAGCCTTGGTTTTAGAGGAGTGGGTTATAGTCAGCATGATTTTTCATCTGTCCTCTGCTCATAATCATTTGGAAGTTTCTTCCTGACAAACCCCAGATCCCCAACATGGAGGATCTTTCTGTGGCTCTAAACTTGCTGTTTCGCCTCATCCCCAGGAAGCATGTCTCACTACACGTTGTCTCCTGCATTCCTGGCACCTCATTTGGTACATACCTGGGCTGCTGGTTCCTGAAAGGCTCTGCAATCTCTCTCTCATTTTCTGCTTCCACTGACAGGAATGGCCTTCTCTTTGACCCACCTTAGCCTACCTGACTCCTACCCATCCTCCTGGTCTCAGCCGAGATAGCACCTCTTCCTTGGCGCCCTCAGGTTGGCCTAGGTGCCTGTCCCAGTCTTCTCACCCAGTGCTAAGCCTCCTCTCAAGCCGGCCATTCACATCCCTGGTCACGCTTGTAGTGTAATTGTCCATTTACCTGCTGGTTTCCCCTAGAAGGTAAATCCTCTGAAGGAGGGAATGGTCATCTGCATTGCTGGATACCCTGTGCCTGGCTCAGCTTTTGCTGAAATACAAGTTGTGGATTTAAGTGAAGGGGCAAATGAATGAATGAGTGAATAAGATGTTTTCTGGCAGCCTGTACTTTTGACATGTATTTGTGACAGGACTTTCCTGGTGGCTCAGCTGGTAAGCAATCTGCCTGCAATGTGGGAGACCTGTGTTCAACCCCTGGGTTGGGAAGATCCCTTGAAGAATGGAATGGCCACCCACTCCAGTATTCTGGCCTGAAGAATTCCAGGGACTGTATAGTCCATGGGTCACAAAGAGTCGGACACCGAGCAACTTTCACTTCACTTTACTTAGAGGTTTTTATGCACTGTGTAATCTAATGCTTACTATCACTCTGTGAAGTAGATATTCTTAGCAACATTTACTGGACACGCTGAAATGCAAAGTAGTTGAGCTCCTTGTCCTCAGTGAGCGGCAAAGTGAGGACTGTAAGCTTGTCAGGTCCCAGGGCTTGTGCCTAAAAAGTAACTCAGCTGCTTCTGCTCTGCCTCTGCTGTTTCCAATTGATTCTGACTCGAATGGAGAGCTTGGTTGACTCAGTGACTCAGCATTCTGTCTCATGGAAACTCTGTGTCCTGCAAACGGTGCTAAGTAGGGGCTTGTCACCTTCCCTTTCAGAGCAGGCCCAGTCTAGATGGAGTCATAAAGAACTTTTGCTCCCTGGACCAGAATAAATATACAGAATATCTACTTTTGAAATATTTTTGAGCCTTTTGAAAAAATGTCAACTTACAGAAGAGTCGCAAGACTCATAGGAAGAATGCCTGTATACCCTCCTCCCAGATTCACCAATTGTTAATATTTTGCCAAATTTGTTTCATTTCTTTATCTCTAAAACATGTGTTTTTTCTGACCATTCAAGAATAAGCTCCATCCACCATGTGCCACTTTACTGCTAAATACTTCAGGGAGTATCTCCTAAGAAAAATGACATTTTCTTATATAACCACAGGATTTATCAAATTAGGAAATGTAACATTTATTAAATACTATTATTGATAATCAGATTTCAGAAGTTATCTCAATAATGTGCTTTATAGAATTTGCCTCTAATACATGATACTTGTACTTTTTTTTTTTTTTTAAATCCTAGCAGTTGCCCCTGAATCCTTTGAGAATGTCCTTTGTAACAGGGTCAGGGGATGGTGATGCACATGCTTGCTCACTGGGATCAGAGGCAATGGAGTTCCAGACTGAGACCCCAGGTTTTGTTCTGCTCTTGACTTTGAAAAGTCCTTAGGGCCTCAGTTTCCTCACCTGTCAGTGGGAAAAAGGCAGAGTTGAGCTTTAGCATGTCCCAAATCCTTTCCAGCCCTTAAGCCACAAAATAATTAACAACAAAACATTATTTTTTAAAAGCTTTTTTTCTTAATTTTTTTTTTTTTTTTAGGTAGGAAGAAACCTGTCTCTTTCAAAACCTGTCAGCTCTGAAAACCCGCTAAATGATTTTTATTTTCCGGATGTCTTACTTCTACAACGTTGTCTTTTCTTTGCCATTGTCTTCTTCAAATGCTTGGCTGACAGTCTTTTTCATCTTAGAAGTATTTTGAACATAATATGACTGTTTATTTAATGTCTCATGCACTTCAGAAGATAATGACCAGAAGAAGGGCTTGTTTACCTATTTTTTTTTTTCCCCAAGCACTAGAGCTTACTCAGCCCAGACTTTCCAGAAAGCCTACATTAATTTGTCTTTATTTTGTCAGCTCTGAGTTCGATGAGCACTTTTGAGCTTTCATTTTTTCTCTCCTGCAATCTGATTCAGAGATATTACCCAGATTTCTTGGCATCTACATTTTCATCCCATGGGTTTCACCACCCAGATACAAATACTTCTCAGGGGAAATCCATAAGGAGGTTGCAAAGTTGTAAAATAGTGGGAATGACATTTGAGTCTTGAGATTTCAAAATACTTTTCATTTTCTCCTCTCCCCTATCCTTAAGGACTATTTCAAAAGAGTCAGTAACAGATTTCAAAGTGGGGTATTTGTTACTTTAAAACTGGTTTTCCCTGTGGCAATCACATACAGATGAAAATATCTGTACCTTCTGTGAGCATTTGTTCACAGTCTACTTTGTTCAGTACTGCACTGGTATTGGGCATGCAGCGAGGAATTGGGGCACGGCGTTTGGTGGGACAAACAGGTTTGTAAATATGTAAGTCCGAAGGTAAGCCAAGTGCTCTGCTGGGTATTGCCACTCCAGTACAAAAGAGCCGGGTGATCAGCTCAGTGAAGATGGCTGGTGTCGTGAGGCTATTTGTATCATTAGCTTTGAAACCTTAAAATTTGCTTTCTAGACAATCTGTGAATTACTCTCTGAGGAACGTTTCTTCCCTATCTTCTCATTTGATGCAAACCCATTGAACTCTGAGCTCTTTGGAGGAAGCTTTTTTTTTTTTTTTGGCATCTTAAGTGAATGAGGGTGTCTCAGCTTGAATCTGGGCGTATAGTAAGCCCATAATAAATATTTGCTGAACTCAGAACTTGCAATATCATTAATAGTTGCCTAACAGGGGCCACTGCATTGAGTACTGCCAGAAGCAGAGCTCATTCCTCTGATGATTCCACATTAAGGAGGCAGGTAGACATGAAATATAGGCTGGGAATGGACCTAAGGAAGTGGCGTGTGGGGCATCTCCCAAAGGCTGTGAACCTTCTGAATTGGGAGAAAGCCAGGAAGCTGTAGAGTAGGCAAGGCTGATCGTGTCCAGGCATCTGGAGTGAGTCATGGAGTGAGTCTTACTTTGTGAGGCAGAGAATTGGGTGGGAAATGTGGGGGAGGAGAGATCGCCACAGAGTCTCCTATAAGGTGTGGGTCCCAAGCAAGAATAAAAACTATGTGGTCTTAATTCTGTGAAAAAATATTTGGGGGATTGTGGACTAGCAAAAAGAATTTTTTGTATGTATCTACTAATCCATTTATTTTTAAATTTTTATATGCGTGTTCAGTCGTTTCTGACTCTGTGTGACCCCATGGACTGTTAGTCTCCCAGGCTCCTCTGTCCATGTGATTTTTCAGGCAAGAATACTGGAATGGGTTGCCATTTCCTCCTCCAGGGGATCTTGCAGACCCAGGGGTTGAACCCCGGGTCTCCTGTGGCTCCTCCAGCTCTTGCATTAGCAAGATTCTTTACCATTAGGCAGATTCTTTACCACTAATTTATTTCCCCTCCCCACACTCTCCACCCCTTGCCCAGCCTTTGGTAACTATAAATTTGTTGGGCTTGTTGTTGTTTTATTATTTATGAATTTATATTGTGGCCATAACAGCACACGGCATATGGGATCTTAGTTTCCTAACCAGGGATGGAACTCGTGCCCCTTGAATTGGAAGCCAGGAGTCTTAATGGCTGGACCACCAGGAAAGTTCCTCCATAAATTTGTTTTCTATGCCAATGGCAAATATTGTTTTTATTTGTATCTGTGAGCCTGTCTGTTTTTTCTCATTTCCTCCGTTCAACTTGTACTGCTTTTGAAACTAAGAAATAAAAACTTAAAATAATCTTGATAGGCTCTAAATGTTGGGTTGATAACAAAACGTGTCAGACTCTGGGTAGAGGAGATGTGTTAAACAGGAGCAAGTGAGGAAAGAGGGCTCTTTGGGTTGATTGAAAGCTTGATATGAATAAGCAGTGTGTTCAGGCTGTGGCCCAAAATGCTGATGTCATCTAGGGAATGAGAACAAGGTCTTCCAGACATGTGGCCTAGTATCTAGAGGAAACAATCAGAAATGAACCCACAAATTTATCAACAAATGTTCACTGGCATTTTATTCATGAGTGAAAAGTGAAAGTAACTTAAGTGTCCAACAGGGACTCAGAGGCAAATCATGATGCAGTATGAAGCTGTGAAAATTTACATGAAGAATAAAGAATAACATGATATTTTAAAATTAATAAATTATACTTATAAAAGCAGGAGGCTTTTGAATAGAAAATTTTCCTTCACGTGGCAGAAACAAAGGAGAATTAACAGATGTAAAGTGTTCTGAAAAGGGGGGAGAGTGTCTTAGTCTATTCAGGTGGCTAGGACAAAATACTGCAGACTGGATGGCAACAAAGGACAAAAATTTCCATCTCACAACTCTGGAGGCTGGGGAGTCCAGGTTCATGGTGCCAGCATAGCTGCCTAAAGGCCTTCTTCCAGGTTACAGACTTGGCATTCTGATGATATCCTCACACGGTGGAAGGGACTTCGGATCTCTCTGGAGCCTTATAAGGCTCTAATCCCCTTCACAGGGCTTCCCTGGTGGCTCAGCAGATAAAAATTTTGGCCTGCAATGCAGGAGGACAGGAAGATCCTCTGGAGAAGGGAATGGCTACCCACTCCAGTATTCCTCCCTGTAGAATTCCATGGACAAGGCAGCCTGGCAGGCTATAGTCCATGGGGTAGCAAAATAGTCCAACATGACTGGATGACTAAAACAACAACAATCCCCTTCATTAAAGCTCCACCTTCATGACCTGAGCACTTCCCAAAAGCCATATTAACCAATATCAGCATCTTTGGAAGTTAGGATTTCAACAAGTGCTTTTGGAGGAGAGAAGACACAAATATTCAGACCACAGAAGAGAGGATATTAGGCTTGGGTTTTAGGGCTCCAGAGAACCTCAGTGGATATTACAGACGGAATTTATAATCCAAAATAAGGGTGGGCTTTTAGAGTTTGACTTTATTTCAATCTTTCTTACAACATTGTGACAGGAGTAAAAATATTTTAAAGGGGGAAAAATTTGACCACAATTAGATTGTCTTTAATACCTCAGCTGTTAAATTATCTTATTCTCTTCAGGTCCCTATCAATTTTCAGGCATCCTTTTAAAGAATCTGCCTTCAATGCAGGAGACCCAGGTTTAATCTCTGGGTCAGGAAAATCCCCTGGAGAAGGGAATGGTTACCCACTCAGTGTTCTTGCCTGGAGAATTCCATGGGCAGAGGAGCCTGGTGGGCTAGGGTCCATGGGGTCACAGAGTCAGACATGTCTAAATGACTAACACTTTCCCTTTCACTTTTGGGGTATAACCACTGTATTCACAAATCGTTCGTAGTCATGTGCACCTGTGTCCTCCTACTCTGTGGCCAGTTCCACTAACTTTTATGACCTAATAAGATGATATGGAGTGAGAAGAAGCCTTCATGAAAGGAAAGCAAGAAAAAAGGAAAGTCAAGGCCTCCCAAGAGAAATTTTACTATTTAGTAGGCTGGCCTAGAACCATTCCTATTAGGCTCCTGCACCACTTCTCTTATTTGATTCTGATTTAACTGGCCTAAGGTATGTTCTGGAAATTAAGTTTTAAAAAGTTTCTCAGCTGATTCTAATATTCAGCTAAATTTGAGAACCATTGTCTTCAATCCAGATGTATGTGTGTATGTGTGTGTGTGTTTAAATTTTATTCTTTGGCTCTGGTGGGTCTTTGTTGCTGCACGAAGGCTTTCTTTAGTTGTAGTGAGTGGGATCTATTCTTCTTACAGTGTGTGGGCTTACTGTTGTCGTGGTTTCTCTTGTTGCAGAGGACAGGTTCTAGGTGCATAGCCCATGTTCCCTATTCATCAAAATAGATTATATACTGAACAAATAAAGCAAGTTTCAACAAATATAAAAGATTTGAAATAATGCAGAATATATTCTCTGACCAAAATAGAATTAAATGTAAATAACAGTAAGATTCCTGGAATATCCTCCAATGTTTGGAAATTAAACAATTACTCCTAAATAACCCTAGGGTCAAAGAAAATATAAAAGTTTGTAGACTGATGCTGAAGCAATGCTTAGAGGGAAATAAATCTAATAACTGCCTAGAAAAAGAAAAAAGGTCTAAAGTCAACAATCCAAGCCACTCTACCAAGAAAAAGAAGAGCGAATTAAACTCACACTAAGTAAAAAAAAAAAAAAAGAAGACATTGAAAATAAGAACAGAAGTCAATGAAATGTACGATGAAAAAAGGGATGCTGTGAGTACTGCCTGCTGCACACAGATTCAGTAAGTACTTTCCTTCTGACCCACCCAGCTGACCTTACCAGAGTCTGCTGTGGGTGATGGGCTGGGACACACAGAACCATCTTGAAAATAAAGTAGAAGTGATGGATCATGTTTATAAAATAAGGTTGCTATGAGAGGGTAACTTTTGAAAATTAAAAACTTCTTCAAAAAATGTCTATATGATTCAAAAAGCTAGCTAGATTCAGCAAGGGGAAAAAGTACCAATATTTGGAATAAAAGAGGTAACATCACCTATATAGACATTAAAAAGATAATAGAATAGAAAGAAATGGTATGGATATCTTCATGTCAATAATTTGAAAAGAAATGAACATCTTCCTTCAGAGGTCACTTACCAAAACTGGCATGAGAAGAAATAGAAAATATGAATAGTCCTATATCTATTAAAGACATTACATTTGCAACTAAAAATCTTCTTTTCAAAAGAAATACCACTCCCCACCCCTGCCAAAGCTACTTTGGGTTAAAGCCATTTGAATAAAATTTTGCTTTTAATTCATTTCTTCTCTCATTCCCCCCCTGAATCCAGCAATTGGCTTCCTTAATATAAGATTTTATTGTGTGTCTTTGCTAAATTGGTAATATCCTTCATTTCTAGGGCAAGATGGTTTATTTTATTTAAGTGATCATTTGCTTGATGATGGTGATTATTTTGCATTAACAGAATGTACTTTTCTGAGCATTACCATAAATAAAGTTACAGAAAGTATAACAAGACAAAGTGAAAACATCAACAAATATTACTTAAGGGAAAAGGCAAGGGCCCTTGGTTGTCAGACAGTCTAACCCTTCTGACTGCAACCGCCCTCTTGAGTAGGTTTTCTATGCCTGCTTTATGTTGATGAATGCACCTCAGCATATGGCTGCCAAGACCTGGACCTTTAAAAAATAATTCCACTCACTTCCTTCTTTTTCACACCAGAAGGTAGTGACTGCCCTGGGAATATATGTCATTTCAGCACTCCAGTTGGCTCTGGATCCTGAATTGTCGCAGCCTGTTTGACTGGTAATCTCCTTGTCTGTGTGAGTTGTTAGGGGTAACCAAAGGCAGCTGATTACTTAATTGTTGAAGGCCGGAAACCAGGCCTCTTTCATTAGTTCCCATCAGGAGTTTGAGAGCAGTGGGTGTTTGGCCCGGCCAGGTTTTCCACCCTTTCTAATTCAAAAGGTGTACTTTTTTCCTGAAGTGGTCACTGAGGCTTTGGCCAGCTGAATTATATACAGAATCAGCTGCATATTAAAAACAAATTGAAAAATTTCTATAGTGAATACAGATAATTGATTTAAGGCAGATAAATGAAAACAGCCTGATGTCATTGAGATACAATTCCATTTTTCTTTGAAGACGCCTCAAAGTGTGTCATATTTCCTATTTTATTTTTGTTAGATCATCAAGGATACTTGAATGCATGGAATTTGTGAGTACCTAGTATTCTTATCAAGCAGATTGACCTCTCAATGGATGTTTTCTTCTGTAGTCTGGAGTGTTAGTTGTTACTGGCAAGTGCAGTTAAATCTAAGGTACAAATTCAGTTATTTAAAAAAACAAAAAAACCAAATTCAGTTATTTATATGAGTAGTAGGGTTTTGAGGACTTTAATTTGCCTTTAGAAAATAAGATTTTCTTTCCTTTCCCTCCCACCACCCACCATGTTTGGTTATTCTAATACTGAGGCTATGAGAACCCAATACCAAAGCAACCAGTTGAAAAGGGAAACATCCACGTAATTACTGGTTGTTTTGTCTATACAATGTGAAACAAGAAGTTGGCATGATTTTGTTTTTCACCTCTTTGACAGTTTTGTTTTGTTAGATTTCTTTGGACTGAAATGATTTGTTGATTCGGTATTGTGTAAATCAATCTCAATTCCACAATACCTCTGTGACTGTTAGGCAGAAAAAAGAAAGAAAGAAGGAAGTAAAGCAAGTGAGAGTGAAAAGCATAATTAAACTGAAAGCTAGGAGACTTTGTGATTTCGTTCCCTCTTTGTCACCTACCAGTTACATGAACTTGCGCTTAGTCGCTCAGTTGTGTCCGACTCTTTGCAACCCCACGCACTGTAGCCTGCCAGGCTCCTCAGTCCATGCGGAGTCTCCAAGAAAGAATGCAGGAGTGGGTTGCCATGCCCTACCTCCAGGGGATCTTCCCAACCCAGGGATCAAAACCAGGTCTCCTGCATTGCAGGCAGATTCTTTACCATCGGAGCCACCAAGGAAGTGTGAACTTGGGCAGGTCATTTCTCCTTCTAGGGCCTCCATTTCCTTAAATGTAAAATGAAGAGATTGGGCAAGACAAGTCTTCAGCGGTCTGGAATTTCACCTTTTGATTCATTGACTTGGAAGATGCAAAATGAGGTTCTAGTGTGATCCCCAGAGACCCGCTAGTGACTAACATTTTTGATTGGTTCAGGGAGAGAATCCATTTTGTAACTGGTTTTTAGGACCAGATCACAACCTTTGGCTGGATTTTTAAACTTAGAAACATTTTCTTCTATTTCTTATGAGAAATTAATACATGTTGCTCAAAGGAAATTTAGCAAATACAAATTAGCAGAAAGAAGAAAATTTAAATCACTTATAATCCTACATGGAGTTAGAACTAATATCAACATGGTATACATATTTCCAGATTTATAAAGATCATCTAAATACAGTTGGTTCTGGTAATGTTTGTTTTGAAAACATTAATTTGTTCCAACATGATTAATGTTAGTAGGAAGCAATTGAGCAGATTTGTGTATGTTTAGTTTCTTGCAGGAGAAATGCCAGGTGAATGCAGAAAACTGCTGGCTCCTTGCACGCGCACCCATACACACACACACACACACATACACACACTAACACCCTCCCAAGGAAAATGAGCCACAGCCACCAACATCTGCTGTTACAACTTGTTTTAAAAAATTAAATGGAAATTGAAAAATATTATTTACTTTTGACTGCTCTGGGTCCTCGTTCCTGCCCCCTGGGCTTTCTCCCATTGCGGAGAGTGAAGGCTTCTCTCTAGTTGTGGTTGGCAGGCTTCTCGTTGCCGTGGTTTCTCTTGTTGCAGAGCACAGGCACTAGGGTGCATGGGCTCCAGTAGTTGTGGTTCGTGGCTCTAGAGCTCAGGTTCAGCGTCCCGGTACTCACTCAGGCTTAGTTGCCCTGAGGCATGTAGAATCTTCTCAGACAAGGGACTGAATACTTGTTCCCTGCGTTGGCAGGTGGATTGTTCATCACTGGACCACCAGGGGAGTCCTGATGTTACAACTTTTTGTCCCAGTTCTGATAACCCTCCTGCCGGCACTTCTGCATAACAGGCAACCTGTAACCCTTCCCTCCCCTGGCACTGGGGTACCCTTCCTGCCTTTAGTTTCTCTCTTTCTTCTCAGCCTATTTTGTACTGTTTCTCCCTGCACTCTGCTTATTTTCCTCCTTTCTTCTCGCTGTTCTCTCACCCTTTCCCCCACTGTGGTATTTTGCCTCTCCCACACAGGATGCTGGGCTTTGGGACCCCAGTGGGCACCCTGCCAGTCAGGCAGACACCTGCTTCCACAACAAATTCCTGGTCTCTTTCAATGTAAATTACCACCATATTTATAAAATTCACATTTAACTTATGTAAACCTGTGCTTTTTTTAAAAAAAATTAAGTTCCTGTACCTTTTATTGTGTCACTGACAAAGATTTTCATATTGTGCCCCGAACCCATTTTCCTGTAAGTATTATAGTTTTTTTTTTTAGTCTTACAATTTTTATTGCCTGATTTTGCATAGATGCAGTAATAACTAATACTTAGCAAATAAATAATAATTAATAACTGAGTGCTGCTGCTAAGTTGCTTCAGTTGTGTCTGACTCTGTGCGACCCCATAGATGGCAGCCCACCAGGCTCCCCTGTCCCTGGGATTCTCCAGGCAAGAACACTGGAGTGGGTTGCCATCTCCTTCTCCAATGCATGAAAGTGAAAAGTGAAAGGGAAATCACTCAGTCGTGTCCGACTCTTTGCGACCCCACAGACTGCAGCCCACCAGGCTCCTCCATCCATGGGACTTTCCAGGCAAGAGTACTGGAGTGGGGTGCCATTGCCTTCTCCGAATAACTGAGTAATAATTAGATAATGAAAGAATAAACTATAATTTATTTAAATAATCATTTAAGTAATGGTTTAATTAGATAACAGATTACTAACTTTATGAAATTTCAACCCACGTGTTCATATCCTTTTAATATGCTATGTGATGAAATCAGAAGTACTCATAAGGCACTCTTGCTGCAGGCTGAAGTCACGGTGAACATCTGGAGGAAAAGCCCTTGAGCGATTGTTTGAGTTTCTAATTCAGTTTCTCAGTTTAAATTTCTAATATAGCAAATATTAATAGATTCAACTCAAACAAATGCTTTGCGGTGTACTCAATAACTTTCAAGAGTGTAATGGGGTCTTGAGACTAAAATATTTGAGAACACCTGCTAAATCTAGTCTCCTAGAGCTTTTCATTCCTGCAGTGAAAAATATAACATTTCCTTGGTATAAACTCAGAGATCTTAGACTTTATAGTCTAAGAATAAATACAGACAGCTACTGTGTAATCTCTTATATGTGCGATCTAAAAAAACAAACTAGTGAATGTAACAAAAAAAAGAAGCATACTCACAGATAATAGAGAATAATCTAGTATTACTGGTGAGGGAGGGAAGGGGGACGAGCAAGATTGGGGATTAAAAGTTATAAAATAAATAAGCTACAAGGATATATCTATTATAGGCACAGGGGGCATAACATTTAATAATAACCATAAATGGAGCATAAAAATTGTGAATCATGTTGTTCATCTGAAATTAATATAAGATTGTAGATCAAATATACCTCAATTTGAAAAAAAGCAGGTATTAAGCAGTTTGTCTCTATAATGCTTAATTGCCCTCCAGAAGTGTGGTACCAGTTTATAATCTTTCTTATGATCAGCATTGGATTATGCTCATTTAATTTTGGCTAAATTTAGTTAATATCCCAGGTCATGAACACCAGCTAGAGTACAAAGTTGGAGATTGTGTTAAAGTTCTCCCAACTTTTTGAAACATTTTTATTTTGAGCTTTAAAATGGCTTTGAAATGTACTTATTGATGTATTAGTAGGTTTTAAGCCAAAGATGAAATCTCTTGTTTTGACTTCTGAGAGGAAAACTCTGGAAAGTGGACATTATAGATACATATATGACTCAACAGTTCAAGGGTTGGTTAAAAAACAAAGGGACATAGCTTTACATACTGTTGTGATTGAAGACATTGAGTTATGAAGTAAAAATTTCCCTTTTGTAAAATCACAACATAGAGGAAAACACTACCACGAAAACTACTTAGGAAATGGTTTGGCTTCTTAGAATGAAAACACATGGAAACGGCTCTCCTTGTCTTCCTTCTGGCCTTCCCTTTACCTAGTTTCTTCTCTTCCCTCCTAATTAGGCCATTTGAGCCCATGTTCTCAAGGAGGCTTTTCAAATAAGCCTTGGTCTCTCCAAGAACTGAGGAGTTTAACAAAGCTGAAAGAGACTTACAGAAACAAAGCTGGTCTTCTGTCTCTCTTGTTTTCCCTTTTTTTACCTTAATTAACCCTGATTTGGGTTCATGCTCTGTTCTAATTTCTCTCAGATGCTTTATGCCTGCTCTTATTGTATAATATGATATAGTAAATAACCTCCTGTAATTATATGGAACAGAGTATATGTCTCAAGTCATAGCCATCTGAGCATCTCCAGAAATTTCACCTGTACAACATTGCCAATCCTCGTGGTGTTCCTGGTCTTATTTCATTTTCAGGTATCTGAAACAAATTGATTTATTTCACTGTGGAGAAAATAGACTGAAAATATAGTTTCATCACAAACTGGTCACCTTATGATAGAGTACTATGCAGCTATGTGTGTGTGTGTTAATCGCTCAGTTGTGTCTGACTCTTTGCAACCCCATGGACTGTAGCCTGCCAGGCTCCTCTGTCCATGGAACTCTCCAGGCAAGAAACTGGAGTGGTTGCCATTCCCTTCTCCAGGGGAAGATCCTGACCCAGGGATTGAACCCAGGTCTCCTGCATTGCAGGCAAACTCCTTACCATCTGGGCCACCAAGGAAGCAGTATTTCACTGTGGAGAAAACAGACTGAAAACATAGCTTCATCACAAATTGTTGCACCTTATGATAGAATACTATGCAGCTATAAACAAGAACACAGCTACTCTTTTTGCACAAATATGGAAAGAGTTCTAAGGTCTGTTTGTTGGGTGAGAAAAGGCAAGGGAAAATATGTATATTAGTGTTTGTTTTTGCATCAATTCTAGAGGACTATACAAGGAACTACATGCAGTGGTAGTGTTTGGGCTGGAGGAAGGAAATGAAGCAAATGGAAGACAAAGGTAGAAATGAGACTTCTCATCTTGTATCTTGTTTGTTTTGAACAAGTGAATGTGCGTGTGTGCATGCTAAGTCGCTTTAGTTGTGTCAGACTCTTGGCAACCCTATGGGCTGCAGCCGGCCAGGCTCCTCTGTCCATGGATTTCCAGGCAAGAGTACTGGGGTGGGTTGCCATGCCCTCCTCCAGGGGGTCTTCCTGACTCCAGGATCGAACCACATCTCCTGTATTGCAGGTGGTTTCTTTACTGTTGAAGCACTGGGGAAACCCAAACATGTGAATGTATCATCTTAAAAATTAATATAATAATAATAAAGATTTACACTTGCATTGAGGAAACAGAACCATGACATATTACTAGCATGTGAGAGAGCCCAGGGTCTGATAGTAAGGAGGCATTTTCTCACAGGTTTATATTTAATTCATAATTCTGGGATTCTTCCCACCATTCATGTGTGTAATGAGCTTGACCTTGGGATCTTGGCAACTCTTCTTAGTTGGAGGGTATCCCTGGAGAGGAGGAAGTAGGTCTTTTCCTTCCCTTCAGCAGCAACAGGACCCTTCTTTGCATTTTTCAGCTGTCTGGGTCATGCTGGAATTGGCAGATGAGGGGAGGAGGCAGCCAGGGGTTCTGGCACGGTCCCCAAGGTGAGCTGTTTTTGACTGCAGGTATCACAGACAAAGCTTTGAAGAGCTGTCAAAACCAATGCCTTGCTTTCTTTGCAGAATGATGAAGATGCTAATACTGGGGCAGTTGAAAGCAAATTTTGAAGGTTTTCATTCAAAGAATATGCTCACAGGACAATGCTATTAATGATCTTTGGCTGGGTCCAAGTTTGCTAATATTCCAAATACCTTAGGTTAGTTCAGCAGCACATGTCTAATTTGGAGTAATTTATTCTGTTAATATTTTGGTTTTCTGCTGCCAGGAACGCTGGGCATATGGCATTCCCCTAAGACATGAAGAAGGAAACCATTATGGGTGATAATAAGGAACTCACACTCATTGATATGTTTAACATCTTGGCTGGAAGATGAAATTCTAAGCCATGAGTCCCAGTGGGTTCCCAGTTGTGCACAGGTTAAAGTACATTTCCCCATGACTGCTGTATTGATTCCAGTAATAGGATGACTCTGAGGGCCACTCTGAACCTAGGCTTTGTGATAAGAATCACCTGGGATGCTTGCTAAAAACAGATTCCTGGACTCCACCTAAGCCTGGATATCTGCTCAGTTCCCTCAGATAATTCTTATCTGGCAAGTTTGGGAAACACTGTAGAATCTTGAGAGGAAAGTGATGTTTTACTGAATCATCCTGTCATTAGGCTGACCTCTTCTACCTGGAAGATAAACGTCTTTCCCTGGAAAGAAAGGGGCAAGCGCTGTCAATTCCCGGGGTGTCATTTTGCATGGGCCTGTGAGAGAACGTTCAGGATCTCCATTAGACTTTACTAGTGATTCATACTTAAAATATTTGATTTTTCCATTTTTGCTTACAGGAAGAAGGTCGTGAAATACCTGCAGTTTCTTCTCAGAGGTTTCTATTTTAAATGCAGAGCTCAGAAATCTTTGGAGCCATATGTAAAAGTTCAGGCTTGCACCCAGTAGAGGCATCTGTTAACAGCTGTGTGCTTAGTCACTCAGTTGTGTCCGATTCTGTGAGACCCCATGGATTCCTCTGACCATGGGGATTCTCCAGGCAAGAATACTGGAGCGAGTTGCCATGCCTGCCTCCAGGGGATCTTCCCAACCCAGGGATTGAACCCAGGTCTCTGGCATTGAAGTCGGATTCTTTACCATCTGAGCCACCAGGGAAACTTGATTTAATTGCCTTCACAATATTCTGTAGTCAGACATGTGAGTGTCTCAGGAGGACAGACTAGTCACTGCAGAGGATGTTTCTGTGGCATACCTATGGAACGCTACCAGATGCCCTTCCTGTAAAAAAAACATCTTCTCCCATTACAAAGTAACAGTCCCCAGTTGGTGGCTTCTATTCAACGAAGCTGAAAATTTGGAACTGGCCTTTCTGTTCCGTGATAGAAGAGGTCAGAAGTTAAATGAATCCTCCTCTGGGGTTCTTCTAGTGATGAGTCCCCAAATCTCACTCACAAATGAATTTGTGAACCAGGTCAGCAAATGGATTTGTTTTTATTTGACTTAACTGATCAGGAGAATAGACAAGTTAATAAAAAAGTTTAAAAACTGGCCTAACAGGTTGTTGAACAAACTTTTGTTTTTGATCTGTCACCGTTGTGTCAAATCAGTTCAATGACTGATACTTCTATGAGATGAAAGGCAGTCCGGGTTTCAGACTCAATGTATTTTCAACAAACGTCACTACACTGATAGTAGAACTCACCCTACCTGTTTTGTTCAAGGGGACTGTGATGATTTCACTAAGAGTTTGCTTTTTATACCTTCTTATTTTTAATTACTCTGACTTGATCTTAATTTGTATTAATACATTAATATATTTCTTTTCATTAACAAAACCACACACTTTTCCATTGTCCAGTCCTAGAAAAAAGGAAGGAGGAGAGAAGAGCAGAGAAGGGAAGGAATTCAGCCCCGAAAACAGGAGTGGATATAGGTTTCACAGGACCTGAAGCTCATTGTCTTCTTTATGAAAAATTATTCAAAAATATCTCACTTCTGAAAATTTTATACACTCATATGGCCATGTGAACCCACTGCTAGGACCCTTCCAGCATCTCGGAAGGAGCCCCTGCTAGTAAAGAACTCAGAGCTGAAGTTTTTATCAGCTTTAAAACAGCCTCTGTCTACGTACACCTTTTCATCTTCTAACTTCACTATTGGATTTACGCCCCTTCAAAAACTGCACATTTCTGAATAAGTAAATGAGTAAAAGTCTTTCCATGCCAGGTAAACAGTATTTTGAGAAACACATAAACCAATTCTCAGATGAGTCTCCTGGGGGTACTAACGGGCTTCATGACAAGCTGGTTTCTACCTCTTCTCATCTTCCCAGAACTTTGCCATTGGGTGCATTTTTGTGACATCCGTATTTCTTTTTGGTGGGATAGGGCAGAGCATCAGGAGACCTGGATTCCAATCTCAATGTCACAACTGTCGAGAGGGTTAGGAAGGAGGAAGCAGTAGTTGAGATGCAATTACCCAGAAGGAGAGACTGAGGCCTGGGAAGATGTGGCCACCGACCCCGAGCGGCACAGTTAGCTCCTTGAGCAGCAAGGATTCTCAGTCCAGCGCTCTTTCCATCTGTACTTCTTGCATCTTCCTCCAGCTGTTCATCCTTGGGAAGAAAGACTTCTGAGTCAGTGATGCTTGGTTTCCTTCTCTATATAGGAGAGAGCTAATTCCTTTTGGGTTTAAGATTATCTGATTTTCTGATTCTCTGGCTGTTTTTTTTTTTTGATTGTCCCGATGGGGATTCAGTTTCCAGCTGACCTGTGTGTAGCTCGTAGTGCCCAGTACAGGGTTTACTGAACGCTTTGAGAATGGAGGCTTTATAATTTAGGACCTCAAGGTGGAACTGTGAGCAGAATGGCTTTCCCCTTGGCTTATTACTGACCTCTTGAACTTTGTTGATTTGAGAGTTGTCGGAGAAGCACAGGGCTGAAAGGGCCCTGAGAAGGCAATCATGGCTTTGTTTCATTACACAATTGAAGAAGCAGAGGCCCAGAGACCCTCCCAAGGCTGCTTCACAAACATTAACAGGGAGACAATGGGAACTTGGTTCCCCTGATTCTCCATTTGATGTTTTCCCCATTACTTTATTCTTTATTCCCTTTGGACTGATTTTAAGTCGTTACTACTGGTCCATAGGAACCCAACTTCACTTCTAATAACACAGCTTCTGAGAGACCATCTGTCTTGTCCACAGAACAGACTAAAGATTCTGGTGGAGTCCATGTTGGGGTTATTCTTGTTTATCTAAAGTCAAGTCTCTATTGTTTATATATTCAAATTAAAATATGACTTAGTTTATTAACAGGGTTTCCCAGGTGACTCTAGTCACCAGTGCAGGAAATGTAAGAGACAGCAGTTTGATCTCTGAGTTGGGAAGATCCACTGGAAGAAAGCATGGCAACCCACTCCAGTATGCTTGCTTGGAGAAACCCATGCAGAGAGGAGCCTGGCAGGCTACAGTCCGTAGGGTCTCAGTGAGTCAAACATGACTGAAGCACCTTAGCCCACACACACAGTTGATTAACACATATCCCCCTGCTTTTCTCAGGTCTGTAATTCTTTCTGACCCCTGTCATAAACATAAGGGACATCAGTTATTTTGATTTTACTTTCACCACTAGAAGATCACAGATAAGCTAAATATTCCCTCTGTGGATTTTTTTATCAGTTTTTCCTCCTCTTCCTCAAAACTAGATTTTTCCCTTTGAAGCCATCTTTTTTTTTTTTTAAATCTTTTGGCCACATCGCACGGCATGTAGGATCTTTGTTCCTTGATTAGGGATGGAGCTTGTGTCCCCTGCACTGGAGTAGTAACCGCTGGACCGCCTGCAAAGTCCTGAAACCATCTTTGAGGAGGTGCATGTGCTCTGCTTTCCTGCTGGGTTCAGTTTTGTGTGGCTCTTGCAGCTGGCTCATCACTATCATAAACTTGCTCATTGAAATCTGGTTACCCTTTGAAGTGGACACAATTTCTCTATTTGTTGAAATGGGAGATTATGACTTTCCTACTGTTAGACTGTTCGTTGGCAGTAAAATCTGAGTACCAACTCAGGCTTTCTGAATCAATTTCTGATGTTCTTTTTGTTACCTCATAGCCACCTGGAGGACAAAATGTGAGGAATCCAATAAAGCCTCTGAGACAACATATGTGGGAATTTGGAAGAGGAAGGATACCTTCTATTAGCTGACGGCAGGAAGAGCTTATCACAGACACACTGTTTGGTCTGGGCTGAGAAGGCAGGGTAAGATGTTAGAGGGGAAGAAGAGAGCACCTGTGTGGAGGGAGGGTGGTCTATCTGTGAGCGTGGGGTGTGGGCTAGTGCAGACTCTTGTCATCAGCCTCAGCCTGTCCAGCACTGGCTTGATTTGGGAGTCACTGAATTATGCCTGTTGATTCGCTCATCACTGTGCGGACAAATGGCCTTTGCCGGCAGCTTCTCCTGCCGTTTCTTTATCTATAAATAAATTATGCTTTTGTTCCCCTATGTATGCATTTCTCTTTTTTTTCTCTCTTTTCATAGAAATAGTCTTTGTAAAGTATATATCTTAAAAGCTAACATGTGTTACCTATGTCATTTGAAAGGTATAATCCCACCATTTAGCAACTAGTCTTGATCTACAGTTTAGAACCCTTTTAATGGGCAAGAACATTTTCTCCTCATTATCACTTCCTTAAATTGAATAGAACTGGGAGGCCTGGACTTGGCCTTGGGGGTTTCTCAAGGTGATAATGAGATGGCATTTTGTCCAACTTGTGCCTTATTTCAGTTCTTGGTGTATTTGCCTTATTATCTCTACTAGGTTTTAAGCTGTTTCAGCAGGGACCATGTCATTTCAGTGTTGAATTCCTCACTGTGTCTGGCACAAAGTCAGCGCTCAGGCAGTCAAAGATACAAGGTGGGGTTTCCAAAATTTTCTTGATGATAGAATCAAAAGGGTGTTAAAAGAATAAGGGTTATTCTACCTTCTGGACAGCGAAGCTCTTAATTTCTGTGAAGTTGATTTCTGTATGTTTATGACAGAGACTTTTTTCCCCTTAAGGGCCAGAATATTTCTGTGCAGTTTACCTGGACACTCTTTTGGGGATCTAGGTATTCATCAGAAGGTTGCTTGGTGAATATTGAATCCAAGCTGTAAAGGATTGAGAATCATAAGGGTTACTTCATTCAGGTTTTGGTGACTCCTGGGCAAGCACACCGCTTTAAGGACAGACTTACCATCACCTACCACATACACCAGCTTCCCCTCCCCTGACCCCTCCTTCCCCTACAAAGGCCTGCCTTGATCTCAGGCCCCAGCAGACCTTCCCAGCAGCAGTGCCAGTGCAATCTATTTGCTGACTAAACCTAAGACAGGACTATATACTTTTTACTTTATTTTGGCTTCACTGGCTCTTCGTTGCAGTGTGCAGCCTTCTCTCATTGGTGAGCGTGGGTTCCAGGGCCCATGGGCTCAGCAGTTGCAGCACTCAGGCTTAGTTCCACCCCTCCCTGCCACCCTGGAAAGTGGGATCTTAGTTCCCTGACCAGGGATCAAACCTGAGTTCCCTGCATTGAAAGGCAGATTTTTTGAACACAGAACCACCAGGGAAATCCCTGTATATATATATTTTTTCTTTAATTTATTTATTTCGCTGCTCCAGGTCATACTTGTGGCATATGGGATCTAGTCCCCTGACCAGAGCTGGAATCCGGGGCCCCTACATTGGGAACGTGGAGTCTTAGCCACTGGACCACCAGGCAAGTCCCAAGACTATATATTTCTAGAAGTTTTCACTCTGAGGTTGGTCTTATTTCTATTTAGGCAGCTGGACAGGTCCAACTATGTGAGTGTGAATGAATTTAAGAGAAGGTATAGTCAGTGTCATTTTCACCGTATCTCATTTAATCCTCCCAACTACCCTATAAGGTAGGCAGAGCTGGGATCCAAACCCAGCTGATTTCAAAGCCCAGGTCTTTTACCCTACATTGCACTGCCTCCCTCTGGACACTCAAAGCCCTCCATGACTACACTTCCATCCATCAAAACAGTCTCACCTCTCTCTGCTCAGGCTTCCCTCTAAGAATGAGAAAGGCCGTGATAAGCTGTGTCTGATCCAGAGGCAGAATGGTCTGTTTGGCTGAGATCTGAGTCCCCAGGACTGGGAAGATGACAATTTCACAAGAGTAGGTGGGCTTCTCATGTGGCGCCAGTGGTAAAGGATCCACTTGCCAATGTAGGAGACGAAAGAGATGTGGGTTCAATTCCTGGGTCAGGAAGGTCCCATGGAGTAGGAAATGGAAACCCACTCCAGTATTCTTGCCTGGGAAATCCCATGGACAGAGGAGCCTGGTGGGCCCTAGTCCATGGAGTCACAAACAGTTGGACACAAGTGAGCACGCATACAACAAGAGTGGGTAAAAGGGAGTATAAATTTATGTGTCCTGCACACTGTGTAATAGATTCTTGGTATAAGTTGTTTCACTTACTCATAATCATTTCCTGGAGTGTCAGCAGTGTTAGCGAGAGCACATGTATATAAGGATTAAGAATTTAGAATAGGGAGCCATTTCCCCCAGTATTCAATCCCAGTTTTGCTACTTACTAGCTGAATGACCTTGGGCAGGTCACTTACCCTGCCTGTGGCTTAGTTTGTTTCTCTGTAAAATGGAAATGATGATAATCAAACTTGTCTTGTAAGGTTGTAATGAGGATCAGTTTAACAGTGTCTGGCAAATGGTAACCTCTTTCCAAGGGTTAACTCTTCATTGTGTTACTCACTGAGTCGTGTCTGACTCTTTGCAACCCCATGGACTGTAGCCCACCATGCTCCTCTATCCATGGAATTCTCCAGGCAAGTATACTGGAATGGGTTGCCATTTTCTTCTCCAGGGGATCTTCCCCACCCAGGGATCAAACCCAGGTCTCCCTCATTGTGGGCAGATTCTTTACCATTTGAGCCATCAGAGAAGCCCTAGTTCTTCAGAATGTCCTGATTTTAGAGGGGAGGAATTTGGACATGAAAAGGTTATGTAACTTGTTTGCCATTTAATCAGGAAATGGTTGCACTGATTTAAAAACATTTTTTTAAATTAACTAATTAATTTGACTGCACAAGGTCTTAGCTGTGGCATGCAGTATCTTTAGTTATGGCATGTGGGATCTAATTCCCTGACCAGGAATCAAACCCAGGCCCCTGCATTGGGAGCATGGAGTCTTAACCACTGGACCACCAGAGGAGTCCCAGCTGCACTGAGTTTTTAAAACTAGGTATGTCTGCTTCCAAAGACCATATTATTTTTAGTGCATATTACTGCATTCAGTGAGATAAAGACAGTGAGCTTTTCAGAATGAGAGGTTGTCTCTTAAATATGTACTTTTAATAAGAACATAGTGACACATTAAGGAGTTAAAAAGAGAGTGGGTTTTGAGATGAATGACAGAAAATTGCCCTCAGTTTACATACTTTTCATAGTCTAGCATGACATTGGGGCTTCCCTAGTAGCTCAGATGGTAAAGCATCCGCCTCCAAGGCAGGAGACACAGGTTCGATCCCTGGTTCGGGAAGATCCCCTGGAGAAGGAAATGGCAACCCACTCCAGTATTCTTGCCTAGAGAATTCCATGGACAGAGGAGCCTGATGGGCTACAGTCCATGGGTCACAAAGAGTTGGACACAACTGAGCTACTAACACATGCACACAGCATCCCATTCTGGGGTCATGGAAATATAGCATGGTCACCTGCGAGCAACTAATGGTTGTAAACCCTATGTAATGGTTGCTGCTGCTGCTACTGCTAAGTCACTTCAGTCGTGTCCAACTCTGTGCGACCCCATAGACGGAAGCCCACCAGGCTCCCCTGTCCTTGGGATTCTCTAGGCAAGAACACTGGAGTGGGTTGCCATTTCCTTCAATGTATGAAGGTGAAAAGTGAAAGTGAAGTTGCTCAGTCATGTCTGACTCTTTGCAGCCCCATGGACTGCAGCCTACCAGGCTCCTCCATCCATGGGATTTTCCAGGCAAGAGTACTGGAGTGGGGTGCCATTGCCTTCTCCATGTAATGGTTAACCTTCATCATTAGAGTGTGCCAATTTTACAGTGAGGAACTTGGCCATGACGAATTTAAGTATGGGTCCCAGATGGCATGGAATACAGAAAAATGAGATATGCATGATCAGTATACACACAGAAAAAAGGAGTTTTGGTGGGAGGTGGATTATATGAATTGATCTAGGGCCAAGAAAGCAACTTGGGACTGGAGGCTGACTGCTTAGATTGCTTGCATTGGAAGAGAGCTAACGGACTGAGGGCAACTACCAAGAGTAGGGGGAACATCAGCGGGGAGATAGCAGACACGGTAACATAAGATGGGAACGTTCGTGGCTGAAGGGAGTGTCAGTAACTGCATCCTTTCTGATCAGGAATACGGCACCAGGTATTAAACACCTCAAATGTGCCTGTCATACATATCTTAACTACTCTCTCCTAGCACAGAATGAATGATAGTCAAAGATTTGTATTCATCACAGTGTTATTTAAAATAAGAAAAATTTGTAGATGATTTGTTCCAAAATAAATTGATAAAATTGAATAGTATGCAGCCATGAATAGTAATTTTAGGAATGGTTTTTAAACTCTATAGGAGCAAGAATCTTGTACGCTTGCTCATATCTGTAATAGTCTTTGCTTAAGACAATGCCTGGCACATGATAAGAGCACAATTAATATTTGTTAAAGGGACTTCCCTAGTGGTCCAGTGGTTAAAACTCTAAGTTCCCAATGCAGAGATGCAGGGTGTGTGGGTTTGCTCCCTGGTGGGGGAGCTAAGGTCCCACATTCTGCGTGACATGGCCAAAACCCAGTATTTGCTAGAGAAATAAATATAACACTAAGTATAAAAAAATTACCAAAGGACACTAAACTGAATCTCTTGCTTTGAAAAGAATTCTGACCATAGAAAAGGGAGTGTTAAAAAATGCTTCCATACTAAATACTAAGTACTCTGTATTGGATGGATCCTGAAACAGAAAAAAGGACATTAATCTAGGCATGACAAGACATGGAATAGTCTTAAATGCACATTGCTCAAAGAAGCAAACCAATCTAAAAAGGCTGCATCTATTGTATGATTCCAACTATGGTGGTTTAGTTGCTAGGTCATGTCTGACTCTTGTGCCCCCATGGACTTTAGCCCTTCAGGCTGTCAGTCCATGGGATTCTCCAGGCAAGAATACTGAAGTGGGTTGCCATTTCCTTCTCCAGGGGCTCTTCCTGACCCAGGGATCTATGTAACCAGTTTCTGTTACATCTACCTGCACTGGCAGGCAGGTTCTTTACAACTAGCGCCACCTGGGAAGCCCAATTCCAACTATATGAGATTTCAGAAAAGCCAAAACTAAAGAGACAGTAAAAAGATCAGTGGCTGTCAGGAGTTTCAGGAGAGAGAGGGGAAGAATGAATAGTGAAACACAGGGTATCTTTAGAGCAGTGAAATTATTCTGCATGATACCATAACAATAGATAAATGTCATTCATCATCTGTCAAAACCCATAGAATTGTGCAACACACAGAGTGAACCTTCACGCAAACTACGAACTTTAGTTGATAATAGTGTATCAATATTAGCCCTTTACTTTAACAGATGTACTACACTAACACAAGGTGTTAATAACAAGAGAAACTGTGGGCAAGGTGTGGAGAGGCTGGAATAGAATGGGTATGTAGGACTTATACTACCCGCTCAAATTTTCTGTAATTCTAAAATTCAATCAAAAAAATAAATTCTATTAATCTTTTAAAAATAGAACATTAATGGAAAAGCTTGTGAAATCTGAATACATCCTGGATTTTAGCTAATAGTAATGTACTAATGTTAATATATTAGTTTTAATAAAGTTACCGTAGTTATGCAAGTTAACCTTATGGGAAACAAAGTAAGTAATATATGAGAACTCTATACTATGTCTGTTACTTTTCTGGAAATCTAAAATTAATCCAAAATGAAAAACATGTTTTTAAAAAAATGCCTTACAGCAAATAACAGAGCCTCCTGGCTGCCATCTAGTAGGGCTGTGTTCCAGTGGGGCTGCCAGGACTCAGGTGAACAGGAGAAGGGAAAGCAGATGATCAGGGGAAAATTAAATGCTGACACTTCAGTTCTGGACTTCAGGTGACAGCAATGACACCTAAGAGATGAAATTAACTGCTTTATATGTTTTAAAACACTCAAGTACATCTTAACAAAGAATTTACACAAATGCCATAAACTATTTTGGAAATAAAGTGACAAAGGAAGGACAAAGGAAGTTGGACCTTTTAAACTTGTCTCATCTTTCCTCTTGGAACATTTTCCTTTACTTCTATCCACCCACATTTATTGAGTGACTGCATTAGATCCTGGGGAATTCCTCAAAGAACAGGGCAGATGTGAACCCTGCCTTCAAGGACACAAAAACGTGGCCTTCAACAGTCAAGGAGTAAGGTTTTCCCCTAATTTGAGGCTCATCTCACTCTGAATGACCTCAGTGTTTTGTTTATTATTTGTTGGTCTTTAGCACTCTCCTAGGTCCCAAGCAGAGTTGCCATTACCACCTTGTGCTGTTTCACAAGTTTTCAGACTTTCTCATCCCTGCTTTGTGGTATTTTATCAATGGCTACCACCTCTGAAATTGGTATCTTAAGGATTTCTTGTAGGTCTTCATAGAACCGTTCAACTTCAGCTTCTTCAGCGTTACTGGTTGGGGCATAGACTTGGATTACTGTGATATTGAATGGTTTGCCTTGGAAACGAACAGAGATCATTCTGTTGTTTTTGACATTGCCTCCAACTACTGCATTTCAGACTCTTTTGTTGACCATAATGGCCACTCCATTTCTTCTGAGGGATTCCTGCCCGCGGTAGTAGATATAATGGTCATCTGAGTTAAATTCACCCATTCCATTTAGAACTAACACCCAAAAAATATGTCCTTTTCATTATAGGGGACTGGAATGCAAAAAAGTAGGAAGTCAAGAAACACCTGGAGTAACAGGCAAATTTGGCCTTGGAACATGGAATGAAGCAGGGCAAAGACTAATACAGTTTTGCCAAGAAAATGCACTGGTCATAGCAAACACCCTCTTCCAACAACACAAGAGAAGACTCATGGACATCACCAGATGGTCAACACCGAAATCAGATTGATTATATTCTTTGCAGCCAAAGATGGAGAAGCTCTATACAGTCAACAAAAACAAGACCAGGGGCTGACTGTGGCTCAGATCATGAACTCCTTATCACCAAATTCAGACTGAAATTGAAGAAAGTAGGGAAAACCACTAGGCCATTCAGGTATGACCTAAATCAAATCCCTTATGATTATACAGTGGAAGTGAGAAATAGATTTAAGGGCCTAGATCTGATAGATAGAGTGCCTGATGAACTATGGATGGAGGTTTGCGACACTGTACAGGAGACAGGGATCAAGACCATCCCCATGGAAAAGAAATGCAAAAAGGCAAAATGGCTGTCTGGGGAGGCCTTACAAATAGCTGTGAAAAGAAGACAAGCGAAAAGCAAAGGAGAAAAGGAAAGATATAAGCATCTGAATACAGAGTTCCAAAGAATAGCAAGGAGAGATAAGAAAGCCTTCCTCAGTGATCAATGCAAAAAAATAGAGGAAAACAACAGAATGGGAAAGACTAGAGATCTCTTCAAGAAAATTAGAGATACCACAGGAACATTTCATGCAAAGATGGGCTCGATAAAGGACAGAAATGGTATGGACCTAACAGAAGCAGAAGATATTAAGAAGAGGTGGCAAGAATACACAGAAGAACTGTACAAAAAAGATCTTCATGACCCAGATAATCACAATGGTGTGATCACTCATATAGAGCCAGACATCCTGGAATGTGAAGTCAAGTGGGCCTTAGAAAGCATCACTACGAACAAAGCTAGTGGAGGTGATAGAATTCCACTTGAGCTATTTCAAATCCTGAAAGATGATGCTGTGAAAGTGCAATACTCTATATGCCAGCAAATTTGGAAAACTCAGCAGTGGCCACGGGACTGGAAAAGGTCAGTTTTCATTCCAATCCCAAAGAAAGGCAATGCCAAAGAATGCTCAAACTGCCGCACAATTGCACTCATCTCACACGCTACTAAAGTAATGCTCAAAATTCTCCAAGCCAGGCTTCAGCAATATGTGAACCGTGAACTTCCAGATGTTTAAGCTGGTTTTAAAAGGCAGAGGAACCAGAGATCAAGTTGCCAACATTCGCTGGATCATGGAAAAAGCAAGAGAGTTCCAGAAAAACATCTATTTCTGCTTTATTGACTATGCCAAAGCCTTTGACTGTGTGGATCACAATAAACTGTGGAAAATTCTGAAAGAGATGGGAATACCAGACCACCTGACCTGCCTCTTGAGAAATCTGTATGCAGGTCAGGAAGCAACAGTTAGAACTGGACATGGAACAACAGACTGGTTCCAAACAGGAAAAGGAGTACGTCAAGGCTGTATTTTGTCACCCTGTTTATTTAACTTCTATGCAGCGTACATCATGAGAAACGCTGGACTGGAAGAAGCACAAGCTGGAATCAAGATTGCTGGGAGAAATATCAATAACCTCAGATATGCAGATGACACCACCCTTATGGCAGAAAGTGAAGAGGAACTAAAAAGCCTCTTGATGAAAGTGAAAGAGGAGAGTGAAAAAGTTGGCTTAAAGCTCAACATTCAGAAAACTAAGATCATGGCATCTGGTCCCATCACTTCATGGCAAATAGATGGGGAAACAGTGGAAACAGTGTCAGACTTTATTTTTGGGGGCTCCAAAATCACTGCAGATGGTGATTGCAGCCATGAAATTAAAAGACACTTACTCCTTGAAAGGAAAGTTATGACCAACCTAGATAGCATATTCAAAAGCAGAGACATTACTTTGCCAACAAAGGTCCATCTAGTCAAGGCTATGGTTTTTCCAGTGGTCATGTAGAGTTGGACTGTGAAGAAGGCTGAGCGCCAAAGAATTGATGCTTTTGAACTGTGGTGTTGGAGAAGACTCTTGAGAATCCCTTGGACTGCAAGGAGATCCAACCAGTCCATTCTGAAGGAGATCAGCCCTGGGATTTCTTTGGAAGGAATGATGCTAAAGCTGAAACTCCAGTACTTTGGCCACCTCATGCGAAGAGTTGACTCATTGGAAAAGACTCTGATGCTGGGAGGGACTGGGGGCAGGAGGAGAAGGGGACGACAGAGGATGAGATGGCTAGATGGCATCACTGACTCGATGGACGTGAGTCTGAGTGAACTCTGGGAGTTGGTGATGGACAGGGAGGCCTGGCATGCTTGATTTATGGGGTCACAAAGAGTTGGACATGACTGAGTGACTGAACTGAACTGAAGGATTTCTTTAAATAGCCATCAGTGTGTCATTATCTTTCCTTTGAAAAGAATAGTAGCCATGGGGAGATGGCCTTAGTGGTAGGAGAGGCAGTCATTTAGCTTGTGGCTGTATGAAGTTGAGTTTCACTCTAGGTCTCCTTAGACTTAGCTCTCACTGGCCCTGATATTGGTTCATGGAATTTCAAAGAAAGGATCCTTTCTGGATATCACGGTCAGTTTCAGCTCTCATGAGCTCAAGTACTGGACTGTTACCCTTTACTTTTCATGGTTCTCATCTCCCATCTGGCTCTTCCTTACCTGCTGATGTATTAAATCTGTTTCAGCAGAGTAGCAAGGGCAGGACACCTATTCTTAGGGACTTTATTTGGTTGGTCAGTGAGAAATTGCAGAGCAAAGTGTAATATTTTCCTAGTTCCCATTGCCGTCCCTGATCAGGGCAATTGATGGTGTTGGTGGTGACAGACATGGAGAATGTGATAGAAACATATTTTGAGGTGATCCTTGCCCATGGCCATCCCCAATCTATTTTAGGATGTATATCTAACTTTTAACCACAGGTGTCTGAACCAGGTTCAAGTTTCCTGTGTGTAGCTGGGGTGCAGCTGGTGTACTTCTGCCTTAGACAGGTGGGCTGGATGGCAGCCTGGGAGTGAGGGGCCCCAGAAACTGGGCTGGCTTCATGGGTGTCTGGCTATGAAGCCCCACAAATTCCATGCCTAAAAGGGCTCCAGCTGAAGTTTAAGGCTCTTATGTCACTGTCTTGAAATTATTAATAATTTTTGAATGTTTATACATTTTAATTTTTCACAGGGCCCCCACCTTAGTCTGTTGAGGCTTCCATAACAAAATGCAATTGACTGGGTAGCTTAGAAACAACAGAAACTTATTTCTCACAGTCCTGGAGGTTGGAAGTCAGAGATCAGGAAGCCAGCATGGTCAGGTGCGGGCCCTCTTTGGGGGCTGCAGACTTGGTGGTGTTTTCTCATGTGGGGGAAGGGCTGAGGGGGTCTCCCAGTGTCTTTCTCACTCACAAGAGTAGCTCTGCTCTCATGACCTAACCACCTACTAGAGTTTCCAACCCCTGATACTGTCCTGATACTTAGGGCATTAGGGTTTCAACATGTGAATTTGAGGGAGACACATTCATATCATAGCAGTCCCACATTTATGCAGCCGGTCCTGGCTAAGTACAATCAGACAAATTGGGGTTCAAATTTGGGCTCAGCTACTTGTTAGCCATGAGATCATGAGTAAAACCTTACCTGAACTTCTGGGCCTCAGTGTCTTCATCAGTTAAATGGGACTATTTCCTCCTTATGAGAAACATTTATGTGAGAAAACATAGTTTAAAGAACGAGCATGGTACCAGGCACACAGATGACATCTTGCTATCTATGACTCCATCCATCTATTAATTCACTTATCCAGACTGTTTGTCAGTTTATGTAAAATATTATGCTAGGTAGACCCTGTTTGGGATGCAGAATTGAGAAAAATGTGTTCTCAAAAAGTTGACAACATAATGGGAGAGATAAGACCCCCTCAGGCCACAATGGTCCCTTCCAATATAATTTAGACATAGTAATCACTTTGGGAACTGGTTATTATTTGCAGGGAGGTAGGGAGGAGGTAAGAGAAAAGTGAAGTGTAAAACTTAAGGAAGAGAAGGTAAAATTTTAATTTGGGAGAGCCTGTGTCTTGGAGAAAAGTTGATGAGTGTAATCTTATTTTAGCCAATATACTAGGGAGGGAGAACATTGGTAATGTGGTTGAAGGGAGAGAGAGGAAGAAGGCCAGGAAGGGAGGTGGCCAAGTCACAGATTGAGGAGAAATAAAAGAGCAAAACTGGACCCAATAATGGGCTCGACTACAAAATGTTGGCTTAAAGCTCAACATTCAGAAAACTAAGATCATGGCATCCGGTCCCATCACTTCATGGTAAATAGATGGGGAAACAGTGGAAACAGTGTCAGACTTTATTTTTTGGGGCTCCCAAATCACTACAGAAGGTGATTGCAGCCATGAAATTAAAATACGCTTACTCCTTGGAAGGAAAGTTATGACCAACCTAGATAGTATATTGAAAAGCAGAGATATTACTTTGCTAACAAAGGTCCATTTAGTTAAGGGTATGGTTTTTTTCAGTGGTCATATATGGATGTGAGAATTGGACTGTGAAGAAAGCTGAGCGCCGAAGAATTGATGCTTTTGAACTGTGGTGCTGGAGAAGACTCTTGAGAGTCCCTTGGACTGCAAGGAGATCCAACCAGTCCATCCTAAAGGAGATGAGTCCTGGGTGTTCATTGGAAGGAATGATGTTGAAGCTGAAACTCCAGTCCTTTGGCCACCTCATGCGAAGAGTTGACTCATTGGAAAAGACCCTGATGCTGGGAGGGATTGGGGGCAGGAGGAGAAGGGGACAACAGAGGATGAGATGGCTGGATGGCATCACCGAGTTGATGGACATGGGTTTGAATGAACTCCAGGAGTTGGTGATGGACAGGGAGGCCTGGCGTGCTGTGATTCACGAGGTCTCAAAGAGTCAGACACGACTGAGCGACTGAACTGAACTGAACAAAATGTAACACTCCCATTGTCAAACCAAGCGATGGGCTTTAAATAATAGATTTCTGGTTTTAACCAAAACAGCTTTTATCAGGTTAAACATGAAAGCAGACTAGCAAGGCACATACACGGGGAAATTTACCATCTTGGTTTAATAAACGCGTTTACGTGCTGTGTTGAAACAGTGCAACTTCCTTAATCCAATATCTGATGAAGGAGCAAGGAGAGAAGAATTAATTTGCCACACACTAATTAAAGAGGGGTATGCACTGTATATACGGTGAAAGTCTCTGAAATGAATATTTGATAAACAATATCTGGTAAATTAAAAACCTGAAATGTTAAATTAAATGCAAATTAAAAATCTGGAATGTTAGATTAATTAAATACAGAAAACTGCATCAAATAACATTACAGGTCTCAGTTAAATCAGGGAGAAAAAAAAGCCAAGTTACCCAGCATCACATCTTGTCAGCGTGTGCTTCTGATTCACCTGTTGGGAATAAATGAGGGCTGACAGGAGTGCTGGCTTTATTTATGAATTACATGTGGCATGCAGGAACACTTTTACTTGTGAAGCTAAGTCAGGGATAAATTGAACTTTTTACTTTATCATGGAAAAAATGCTAGGAGATTTATTCAAGTCACTAGGTTTTCTTCTAGCTTGAGATAAGGACAAATTGTTACTACATAGAAGGACCTCTCTAAGGCAGTGATTCACACTGTGTGGAGGCCGAGTTTATATTTGATGTGCAGCAGAGGAGTGAGCTTGGAGAAGCAGGCTCAGAATGTTCCTGGAGACCTGCCTCTTGCTGTGGCTTTTCTCTGGAAGAAGGACTGAAATGTCTCAGTTGTCCTATGGACATGAGCCACATGGCCCTGTAAAGACATCTAATAGGTGAGGCCAGACACACTTTCTTCTTTTTCGAGAAGAGGAGATGTCTCTAAACCATCACCTATTGTCATCTGACAGTTTCAACACAATCAATTTCAGCAGGTCCTTTGGATTCGAAATTCTGCTCTTGCCACTGACTACTGGATGATTCTGGGCAGGACACTCCTTTTCCCTTTCCTATTTTCCCACCTGTTAGCTAAGGCTGGGGATACTGACACTGCAGAGAGTCGCTGGCAGAAATAACAAATAAGCCTGAGTGCTTTATAATTTTGGTTCTAACTTTTGTAAATTAATGAGCATTCTAAAGCTGTCACAGACTGCCAAAGTAGTTTTGCTTAGTCTAAGTCTCTGAGTGTGTATGAACACTTGAGATATATAATTTATTTTTTAAAATGAATAAAGGTATGTTTAGTGGATTGGAAAATTCGCAAAATAGATTATTTTCACCTTCTATTGGGTTGCATAATACCTTGTTCATATCTCTGTTTTGGCACTTTTCGGGGGCACTTATTTTGCATTGCCATGTTTTCAAACCTCTTAAATTGCATTCGTTTAAAATAACACCAGTAATATATGAAGGGATTCTCTTTAAAATATTAAAAAAATACAGATAAAGATAAAGACTCTTGGACCAAAACCTACAAGCGACATATATCCCCATTGTTGGTTTGGTGTGTATTCTTTTAGACCTTTTACTTTACATGTGTTTACAAATATATAAACCTAGAGAAATACATAATTTTTAAGTTAAAAAAGTGTTTATGTAAGTATTTTTTGTGCTGTATCCATTATTTGATAACTTGCTTATTTTTTTCTAAACTGTACAATGTCTTGGAGAATCTTGTATCTTTGAATTATAGGTGTATTTCATCCTTCCTTCACTGCTGCACAGCATGCCATGGCTGTATCGTAACTTATTTAACTATTTCTGTATTGATGACGCATATGTTGTTTCCAATTCTTTGCTAACATACAACAATATTTCTCTAGAAATATAATGGAGAAATAGAGTCTATGGTAGGCATGTTTAAAAGTGTAACACTTTAAATATTTTAAATGTACGGTGTTGCAGAAAAACCAGAATGAACTTTTTGGCCACCCCAGTAGATTCTGCTGAATTGCCTTTGAAAGTGCATGAGCAGCTTTATGGTCTCACTAGTAACATATAAGAATATTTGCTTTCCCACAGCCTCAAGACTGAATACTACCAGATATGTTAACTTTTGAATATGGATGGAACCAAGAAGGTTTATATTTTTATTGGTCATTTGTAGCTGATATAATCTTAACTGGTGCATATGGGTGCTATTCCAGGTGAAGGGTTCAAGGGAGGCTTTTTGGAAAAAGAGGTCATTTGAACTGAGTCTTTAAGGAAAGAAGAGATAGCATGTGAAAGAAAAAGTAAATCACTGGAGACAGGAAAAGAGGGGACCCAAGTGACTCCTGCTGAGCTTTCCTCAGCAGCTGAGAACAGGGTGAGGAAGAAGTAGGGAGAAAACTGGACTGTCCTTGCCTTGGAGTCTGGCTTGTCTGCCATACCTTTCCCAATACACTGTGAACAACAAAGGCTGTGCTTGCAGCCAGGAGTCAATGGATCCAGAGATGGGGGTGACTTGGTCACTGGGGAGAAATAAACTGTTGAGGGCTCATTCAGTTACATATCTGGTGGGTGATGTTGGCTGTAGCCTGGGAACCCAGCTGGGTCTATTGGCCAGAGCATCTTCTTAGGGCTTCTTTGTCTGGCTGTTTTTGATGTCTTTACAGCATGGTAGTTAGGTCCTAGGAGTGAATATTCCAGAATAACCAGGGAGAAGCTATATCATCTTGTACGATTAGTGTCAGAAGTCACATAGCATCACTTCTGCAACAAACAAAAGCCCAGATTTGAGGGAATGGAACATAAACCCCACATCTTTTATATTTATTTATTTATTTGGTTGTGCCAGGTCTTGGTTGAGGCACTTGGAATCTTTTTTCTTTGTTGCTGCATGTGAGATCTAGTTCCCTGACCAAAAATTGAACCAAGCCCCTCTGCATTGGGAATGTGGAGTCTTAGCCACTGGACCACCAGGGAAATTCCATAAACCCCTCATTTTGGTGGGAGAAGCTTCAGTACATTATAGTAAGAGCATATAGGATGGCGGATAGCGTTGCAGCCATTTTTGGAAAAATATCATCCCTCAGAATTTTGTGGTTGCTGTTTAGTCACTAAATCATGTCCAATTCAGGCTCCTCTGTCCAGTGGAATTCTCTAGGTAAGCATACCGGAGTGGGTTGCCATTTCCTTCTCCAGGGGATCTCTTTGACCCAGGAACTGAACCCTCGTCTCCTGCATTGCAAGTGGACTCTTTGCCACTGAGCCACTGAGGGAGTCCATCTCCCAGAATATATTTCCCTTAAAGAGACACTGAAATCCTTATGAGAAACCCATTGCTGAAAAGAGTGATAATCTTCCACAGGGAGCTTGATGTATGAAACATTCCATCGTAGAAGATACTGTGATAATTGATTTGATATTGAGGAGGCTTGAGTTATGGTCTTAGTTTTACCATTATGTTATCCTTTAAAATTGGGACCATTATGTAACATCTTCAGGCTTCAGTTTTCTCACCTGTAACTAAGAAGGTGATGACTTCTACTTCTAAACGTAGATAAAGCGGATCACAATTAGCCCATATATTTCGGATGGCTTGCTAGCTTTCTGCGTCAACCTGAGAGAGCTTGTGATCTCTTTTCTAAACAACACATAGATCAGATGGTGCTTGATAGCAAGAGATTTGAGAACATCCAGCGTCACAATGATATATTTGTAACTGAGATAGAGTTGGAATTTCCTTTGAGAAAGTTTACAAGTTGAAGGCTCAGATTTAATGAATTTTTTGAAAAGTCCATTAAAAATCCATCAAATGTTGCCATGGAGATATTCTGGATTAAAAATTAGACCAGAGTCTAAACTGATAGTTTAAAATAATTCCCCTAGTTACAAATAATATCAGATCAGTTTTTAAACTAACTCAATTAGCGAGACTATGTACTAGATTTTAAGGATCATTCCTATATGATAAAATCAGACCATTTAAGAGAGAAGAGGGGCGGGCAACTGAATTAGCCTTAATGGCACTTACAAAGTTTCTTCTTTCTTAAGTACTCGGTTAATCCCAGGCAGGAAGCAATACTGGTTTGGTTTAGTCACTCTGTTGTATCTGACTCTTTGTGACCTCATGGACTGTAGCACACCAGGCTTCTCTGTTCATCACCAACTCCCAAAGCTTGCTCAAACTCATGTCGATCAAGTCAGTGATGATGTCAATCAAGTCAGGGATGTCATCCAACCATCTCATCCTCTGTCATCCCTTTCACCTCCTTCCTTCAATCGTACCCAGCATCGGGGTCTTTTCCAGTGAGTCAGTTCTTCGCATCAGGTGGCCAAACTATTGGAGTTTCAGTTTCAGCATCAGTCTTTCCAAAGAATATTCAGGACTGATCTCCTTTAGGATTGATTGGTTGGATCTCCTTGCAATCCAAGGAACTCTCAAGAGTCTTCTCCAACACCACAGTTCAGAAGCATCAGTTCTTTGGTTCTCAGCCTTATGTATGGTCTAAGTGTCACATTCATACATGACTACTGGAAAAACCATAGCTTTGACTATACAGACCTTTGTTGGCAATGTGATGTCTCTGTTTTTTAATATGCTGTCTAGGTTTGTCATAGCTTTTGTTCCAAGGAGCAAGTGTCTTTTAATTTCATGGCTGCAGTCACCGTCTATGTCTGCAGTGATTTTGGAGCCCAAGAAAATAAAGTCTGTCACTGTTTCCATTGTTTCCCCATTTATTTGCCATGAAGTGATGTGACCAATGTCATGATCTTCATTTTTTTGAATGCTGAGTTTTAAGCCAGCTTTTTCAGTCTCCTCTTTCACCTTCATCAAGAGGCTCTTTAGTTCTTCTTCGCTTTCTGCCATAAGGGTGGTGTCATCTGCATATCTGAGGTTATTGATATTTTTCTCTGCAATCTTGATTCCAGCTTGTGCTTCATCCAGCCTGGCATTTTGCATGATATATTCTGCATGTAAGTTAAATAAGCAGGGTGACAATATATAGCCTTGACGTACTCCTTTCCCAATTTGGAACCAGTCTGTTATTTCATGTCCAGTTCTAACTGTTGTTTCTTGACCTGCATACAGATTTCTCAGGAGGCAGGTAAGGTGGCCTAGTAGTTCCATTTCTTTAAGAATTTTCCACAGTTTGTTGTGATCTACCCAAAGATTTTGGCATAGTCAATGAAGCAGAAGTGGATGTTTTTCTGGAACTTTCTTGCTTTTTCTATGATCCCATGGATGTTGGCAATTTGATCTCTGGTTCTCTGCTCTTTCTAAATCCAGCTGGAACATCTGGAAATTCACAGTTCACATAAAATTGAAGCCTCACTTGGAGAATTTTGAGCATCACTTTGCTAGGGTGTGAGATGAGTGCAATTGCGCGGTAGTTTGAACATTCCTTGGCGTTGCCTTTCTTTGGGATTGGAATGAAAACTGACCTTTCCAGTCCTGTGGCCACTGCTGAGTTTTCCCAATTTGCTGTTACGTTAGGTGCAGCACTTTCACAGCCTCATCTTTTAGGATTTAAAATAGTTCGGCTGAAATTCCATCACCTCCACTAGCTTTGTTCATAGTGATGCTTCCTAAGGCCCACTTGACTTCACATTCCAGGATGTCTGGCTCTAGGTGAGTGATCACACTATCATGATTATCTGGGTCATGAAGATCTTTTTTGTACAGTTCTTCTGTGTATTCTTGCCACTTCTTAATATCTACTGCTTCTGTTAGGTCCATACCATTTCTGTCCTTTATTGAGCCCATCTTTGCATGAAATGTTCCCTTGGTATCTCTAATTTTCTTGAAGAGATCTCTAGTCTTTCCCATTCTATTGTTTTCCTCTATTTCTTTACATTGATCACTGAGGAAGGCTTTCTTATCTCTCCTTGGTATTCTTTGTAACTCTGCATTCAGATGGATTTATCTTTCCTTTTCTCCTTTACATTTAGTTTCTCTTCTTTTCTCAGCTATTTTCAAGGCCTCCTCAGATCTGTTTGCATTTTGCCTTTTTGCATTTCTTTTCTTGGAGATGGTCTTGATCACCACCTCCTGTACAATGTCATAGTTCCTCAGACACTATCAATCTAATCCCTTGAATATATTTATCACTTTCACTGTAAGGGATTTGATTTAGGTCATACCTGAATGGTCTAGTGGTTTTCCCTACTTTCTTCAATTTAAGTTCAAATTTTGCTTACTTTTAAATAAACAACATAGACTAATGTTTTTAAAGTAATACATCCCCTGAGACTAATGTTGAAATTGAGAAGAACCCATTAATAATTAAAGTTGCTTCACTCCTTCAATGAAAAATGAAGACTGTACATAAGACTCTCTCTAAATAAAAATATTTTATATGTGTACATATACTTGTGGGTGTACACATTGACATGTCTTTTTTATGTACACACTGTGTGTGATAACATTCTAGGGTACATGAGGTAGACAGTAGAGCATGATGCAAAGGAGTAAAACCTCAATTGTATGAAGATACTTATCAAAGTCTCAGATTAAATGCAACTCAAGGAACAACTACAAGGGTATGATCTGTTTAATAAGCTATCTTGTGTATGGAAATAAAACATATAGAAGAACTTAAGACACAAACCCCTCCCAGAACATGCATGTGCACGCATATTCACAATTAAAGAATTACTGCAATTAATATCAATCCTTTGCTTTCCTTTTCTCTTTAGTACTAAGCCAATTCTATCTTGAGATTTTTTACTCATGAAGAAAAAAATGTCTCCATGTTTGTGGACCATACTCCCCCCACCCAAGCACAACATGAGATTGGTCCAAAAATAAAGTTGCAGATTTGCATTCTGTAGTAATTAAAAAGGAAACTTCCTATATACAAGTAACTTTTCCCTGTAGGTATAGTCAATTTCCCACAGCAATAGAAGATATAATTATACTGATGTAAATCACAGCCAGATGCCTGGGAGGGATTGGCATTTCACCTTCTTTAATTCATTGAAAGATCTTATCTTTTTGACAGGTACTGTCAGGCAGAGCAAGGGGCTGGGAGGCAGTATATTTTTCTGGTAACTAATTTGCTTGGAGGAAAAAAGTATTCATTGCAAACACTCGAAAGCAGTGAGATAATCCAGGTTTAGCAGAAAATTCTCTACCTCTTTTTTCTGGGAGGGGGCACCTTAATAATTGTCCCTGTGTGCCCTGTCCTGGCTCCCTCTCTGTCCTCTCGGTCTCTCTCTCCTCCATAAAACACTAACCATTCTTTTGGACCTCATGTTTCCAAAATATTTGTAAAGAAATGTGTATATATTTACACACACATATTTTTTTCTTCTTCTTTAGGATGAATCCTGTTGCCAGCTTTTTGGTTTTATATTGTTTGTACAGAAAAATTAACACTGGAAAAAGCCACGTTCTGAGAAGGACTTTCTACCCCAACCACATCTGACTTCCTTTCACAGTTGCTTCTGGGTTTGCTTCTTCTATTCAAGAGTCATTCATTTTCTTTTGGGCAAAACCACCCAGAGTATAAAGTTGGATGTCTAGGATTGCATGAGAGTCAAAGCAGCTCCAGTGACTGATGGGAGTTGGTGCGGAGAACGCAAGAAGTGGAAGGAGATGGAGCATCAGCCACCCAACTGGAAATGAAAACATGCTTTAAGTTTGGTAGTTTCTCCTACCCTCCCCCACATTCCTTTTATGTCTGTGGCAAAACTTGAAACAAAGCTACAGTAAAAATGCTTTTCATTTGGTGGGTGGTGGAGGTTCTGACTCAGTTTTTGCAAACATGACATTGCTTGAACCCTGAGATGAATGCTCCCATGGGATTCTGGAGAAACAAAGCTGCCTGCTCCGTCGTATGGCATGGTCCCTTTGGGAATTCCAGCCGAGCTGGGGCGGTGGCCTCACAGGTGCAGGTCTTCTGAGGCACCTGAATGGAAGCGCCAAAGTTCAAAGAAGTTTTGAACTTTAGATTCAGGCTTTCTTGCATGCATTTAGCCCATTTGGATATCAGGTTTAATTAAGTCTGGATCTACTAAAGCAGAATTTCCCAACTCTCTCACTAATAAACTAGATTATGTTAGTAGAGAAAGTACCCAATACAAGTTTTTTTTTTTTTTCCGGCCTCATCCTGAGTCATGTGGGATATTAGTTCTCCTACCAGGGATGGAACCCGTACTTCCTGCAGTGGAAGTGTGGAGTCTTAATCTCTGAACTGCCAGGGAAATCCCCAGTATAGGGAATTATTAAATAAATTATAATATGTCCATATAATGGGATAGTACATAGCTATTAAAAGTGGAGAAATAGAAGATAATGTAAAAGTTTCATGATATGTTGTTATACAACCAAAAAAAATTATAAATCTGTGATACAATATTATCCCAGTTTGGGGGAAAATGGAAAGATAAAGAAGGGAAAAAGGTAAATCCATATAGAAAGATTGGAAGATGAATTCCAAAATGTTAAAGTGCTAGCCTGGCATTAGTTGTCTATGCTCTGTGGGACAGCATGGAATTTAATTTTTTCTTTTTGTTTATCTGAATTTGAAGATACAGAGAATATGTGTTACTTTGGTAGTAATAATAATGATAATACTATAATTTAAGAAAAGAAACATTATATGGTACTCTTAGAGCTTCTCAGCTTTAGCATCAGCCCTGGGTGTTCTTTGGAAGAAATGATGCTAAAGCTGAAACTCCAGTACTTTGGCCACCTCATGCAAAGAGTTGACTCTTTGGAAAAGACTCTGATGCTGGGAGGGATTGGGAGCGGGAGGAGAAGGGGACGACAGAGGATGAGATGCCTGGATGGCATCACTGACTCGATGGACGTGAGTCTGAGTGAACTCTGGGAGATGGTGATGGACAGGGAGGCCTGGCGTGCTGCGATTCATGTGGTTGCAAAGAGTTGGACACGACTGAGTGACTGAACTGAACTCGGAGCTTCTCACTTTTGTGTTTGGCAGTTGGCATCTTGTGGCATAATTATGGAAAGATCAAATGGCAGAAAGTACCCAGAAATTCTCTTAAAAAGCCATAGCCTTTACTATGTTGCCATTCATGCTCATTCCCAGTTCCAAGTCCATGTGATGGTAGATAAAGACATTGGCTGGGTCCTGGTTTATATGTGGGGGTTTGAGGTTTCATAAGCCAGGGTGACACTGACTTTGTCACAGAAAGGAAATATTTTATCCAAGTATTTGTTGCTGATGAATATTCTGAGGATGAAAAAATTCTTGTCCAAATGTTTGAGGTTAAATAGTTCATTTATTCCCAGTCAACACGGTAGTCTATTTTAGTGTTCAGAAATACTGAGTAGAGACTTTGCCAACTCTTTGCCTTAGAGATATGCAGTGGGTGAATGGACAGTTGGCCTCATTGCTGAGTGGCAGCGTTTTAGGTGAGCCATGGAACCGTGAATTCAGGGTTCCCTCATGCCCCATTGGCTAAGTGCGCTCTCATCTGACATTTTTGATTAACAAAGCCTTTGGCTTCACTAGACTAGGAGGCAGACTATTATGTACTCACGGTCCTCTGTGGAGGCATTCCACATGCTTTATCTCATCTCTACACAAACTCTGCAAGGTGGACGTGATTATCCTTCCCCTTACAGACAAGGAAACTGAGGCTCAGAGAACTTAAGTCATTAGTCTTGAAACTTCCAGTGCTTGGAATCCAAATCTGTCTGGCTGAAAACCTGATGCCAGTACAATCACTAATACCATGATTTCATTGTATTCACAATCCCCCAGCCTTGATTATTTTCAAGTGGCCTATTTAAATCCTTATCAGTTTATACTGTTATGTTGGCCCTTTCACTTTCTTTCCTCCTTACTTTTATCCATTCTGTTTTATTTCTCTCTCTTTTTTAATCTTTTAAACAAAGAAAAACATTTAAATTGAAGAAAATGTATCAGGCAATTTCATTCATTGTGCTCTACTCTGTAGCCTACCAAAGATATCATTTGCTCCATTTAAAAAGGTAAGGGACTTCCTCATGGTCCAGTAATTAAGAACCAACCTTGCAATGTGGGGCATGTGGGTTCAATCCTTGGTCAGGGAGTTAAGCTCCCACATGCCTTGGAGCAGCTAAACCCGAGAGCCATAAGAGACCCTGTGCACCACAACACAGACTGTGTGCCTCAACTAGGACCTGATGCAGCCAAATAGATAAATATTTAACAAACTAAAAGTTATGCAGCTGTAGCTTCTCATTTTCAACCCAGGTTATTGTATTAAACTTTTACTTTACTGATGGGAGAAGGGTAAGATAAAAATTAACAAATACAGATACCATTTATTTTCAAAAACCCCTCTTTATATTAAGGAAGATTTTTAAACAAATATAAATAGAAAAATAGTATAATGAAACCCCATGAACCCATCACACTCAGCTTCAACTCAGGAACATTCTTATTTCACCTAAATCCTCCATTCCCACGTCCCATATTATTTTGAAACAAACCCCAGATATCATACTGTTTCATCCATAGGTAATGAAGCACATATCTCAGAAAATAAAGCCTCTAAATAAAAACACAGAGTACTATTATCATATCTCAAAAAATTAACAATAATTCTTTAATATCATCAAATACCTAGTCACTATTTTAATTTGCAATTGTCTCACAAATTTCCTTTTTTATAAGTTTATTGAAATCAGCGGTCATATGCAGTTCACACATGATTTGTTGATGTTTTTTGTCTTTTTAATCTATATGTTTCTCTCCTTTCCCCCCTCTCTCTCTTCATGTGATGTTATTTATTTGCTGAAGAAATGAGACTGTTTGCCTGTAGAACTGTTCATTTCTGGATTTTGTAGACTGTATCCCTGCAGTGTACCTAACATATTCCTCTACTTTCCATCTGTGTTTCTTATAAATTGGTATGTGGATCTAGAGGCTTGGTCAGATTCAGGCACTTTGGGGACAGGTCACTGGACTAAGGGTCAGGAGACACTTTTGGTTCAAGCCCTGGCTCAGTTATTTCCAAGAAGGACTCTAGACAAAACTGGATCTCTCTAGAAGCACAAGCTGGAATCAAGAGTGCCGGGAGAAATATCAATAACCTCAGATATGCAGATGACACCACCCTTATGGCAGAAAGTGAAGAGGAACTAAAAAGCCTCTTGATGAAAGTGAAAGAGGAGAGTAAAAAAGTTGGCTTAAAGCTCAACATTCAGAAAACAAAGATCATGACATCTGGTCCCATCACTTCATGGGAAATAGATGGGGAAACAGTGGAAACAGTGTCAGACTTTATTTTTTTTGGGCTCCAAAATCACTGCAGATGGTGACTGCAGCCATGAAATTAAAAGACGCTTACTCCTTGGAAGGAAAGTTATGTCCAACGTAGATAGCATATTCAAAAGCAGAGACATTACTTTGTCAAGAAAGGTCCGTCTAGTCGAGGCTATGGTTTTTCCAGTAGTCATGTATGGATGTGAGAGTTGGACTGTGAAGAAGGCTGAGTGCGGAAGAATTGATGCTTTTGAAGTGTGGTGTTGGAGAAGACTCTTGAGAGTCCCTTGGACTGCAAGGAGATCCAACCAGTCCATCCTAAAGGAGATGAGTCCTGGGTGTTCATTGGAAGGACTGATGCTGAAGCTGAAACTCCAATACTTTGGCCACCTCATGGGAAGAATTGACTCATTGGAAAAGACCCTGATGCTGGGAGGGATTGGGGACAGGAGGAGAAGGGGACAACAGAGGATGAGATGGCTGGATGGCATCACTGACTCGATGGACATGAGTTTGGGTAAACTCTGGGAGTTGGTGATGAACGGGGAGGTCTGGCATGCTGTGATTCGTGGGGTCGCAAAGAGTTGGACCCGACTGAACGACTAAACTGAACTGAAGTCTCAGATACTCCATTTGTCAAATGATAATGGATACGCCTTTGCCATCTCTCCAGGACTGTGTTGAAAATCAAATAAGACCATGCCAGCTGATCCCCTTACAGCTTTATTCAAATGAAAAACATTTCAACTGATATTTATTTTTTTAATTGTGAAAAATACCATAGTTAAGAAAAAAATTTAAATTATGTATCATATCTTCTTAACACCTTATTTTTTATTTTTGCATATTTTTTCTGGTTATTATTCACATATCAAATTTTTATAGATTTGAAATCATGTTAGGATACCATTTTATACTTAATATTTGTAGCTTAATAATTTTTAATTAATATGGTTCTGGGTTGCTGTATTATCTTTATAAGTATTGTTTGTTAAAACCATGGTTGAACATTTAAGTGATTTCACTTTTACATATGAAACTGCCACAAACATATTTGTGCATGATTTATTTCCTTAGAATAAACCCCCAGGGATGTGATGACTGGGTGAAACTATATGGGCATTTTTATGGCTCTTAATAGATTTTGCCATATTGCTTTCCAAAGGCTAGTAACAATGAACCTGACACCAGCAATGAATGTGTGTCATTTAAAGTGATTATTTTAAATCAATTATTCACCAGCCATGTGTGAAGGCATGTCCCAGGATCCTTGTCTGCCAGGACCTTCCATTTCTGACTCATTCATTCATAAGAAATAAGTAAATAAAACAAAGAGACTGTGTATGATGAATAAACAAGAGTTCTAATAGTTCAGATTCTAGAAAAAAAAGTAGGTTGTTGTTGCATGTAATGCTCATTTGCCTGTTTGGTTTTATAGATTTGTTGATATTTTTCCAAATTTTCTGGAACATACAGAGAATCAATACATACTACATTATCTGAATCTTTTGTAAAAGTATATATAGAAATAAGATTTTTTTCTCATCCTCAGGATGAGATCATCAGGAGATTTCTTTTTTATACCAAGCAAAATCTTTTTTTTTTGGTTTTGTTTTAGGGCTGCTGGTTAGGTAGATTATGTTTCAAAAGAATGACCAAACTCTGAGTAGATACTAATATGCATGTATACTTTCAAATTATGGAATTATAGTAACATCTATCTTCTGTGCCTATAGATCTTTTAGCTTTCAAAGCTCTTTCACATGCTTTTTTTATGACCCTCACAGCATTGCCTGGGCTAGGTATGATGAGGAGACTGAGGTACAAGGAAACTTACCTAAGATTGCTTTCTTTCTGGGACTGCCAAGGCCTCCTGGCTATTTCCACTGAATTGTACAGTCTTTAAAAATACTCTCTTATGGGAATTTCCTGGTGGTCCAGTGGTTAGGATTCTAGGCTCTTGGGCTCTTGTTGCAGAAGGCCTGTTTGAGTTCTGTTCCTGGTCAGGGAACTGAAATCCCACTAGCAGTACAACCAAAAAAAAAAAGGTTAAAAAATACCCTTTCATATCAGTTCTGTGCTTTTCAATTAGCATTTGAAAAACTTATGGTTATATAGAATTGACTTGTTTTTTAAAAATGCTTTTTTTTGCAAAATGGCATTGGCTTTTTCCTCACAACAGCTGTGGGCTGAAGGGAGTTCTTTAGTCATGGCCATCCATAGCTGTCATATGCTGAGTGACTAGTAAGTCTGAGGCACTTTTTACTGTTTCAATCCCCATTACAGCTCTGTGAAGAGGTTGATGTCATCACTCACTATTCACAGGTGAGAAAACGGCAATTCACACAGAAGTAAAGAAATTTTCCAATTTCATGGAGCTAGGAGGTAACAGAGCTAGAACTTGAACCCAGACCCTTTCAATTGGAATCAAATCTTTCATCTGTTCTCTTGTTTTCCTGAGGGATCACTTTTCAAATAGTTAATACATTAATTTTTTCTTATTATAAAAGAAATATATCTTTACTAAACAGCATTTGGAAACATAGAAAATTCTATTTACACAATGTCAGGTCATGCTTTGTCATGCAGAGTATCAAATCTAAGATACTGTAAAGACATATTTAATTAGCTGTCATCCCAAAGATGAAAGCATGCAGTTTAAGCCTCTAGTCAGCAACTTTTTGTCCCCTAGAAGTCTAGCTTTCTCTAAAGCTTAAAGGTTTAACTCGTTAAATCCCACCTACCTGTCTTATGTACTCTTCAGTTTCCGGTCTTGTACTTCTTTTATTCGTTCACTTAGGAAGAAAGCAAACACAACAAAAAAGAAATCAAGCCCTAACTTGGTACAGTAGCTAACAGAGCATCTTAAATCAACACACCAGCATAACTTGTACTGATTAAAGTAATTATTTTTGTCTCTAGCATTTTGCATTGTCTCTGCTACCAAAACTTCCTGATACTCAGACACAGAACAATGGGAGGCCCAGATGTTTATTGGTATAAGGCTCATCTTCAGCTTATGAAAAGAAGACACAATTTACAGTGCTGTCTCTTAGACCTCCAGTATCACATCCTTTCCTTTGACTACATTAAAGTGGTAGCAGAAAGCAGAAAGACACACAACGGAGCAAGTTACCAGCCACCCCAGAGCTGGCATTGGTATTAGGTTACCATTCTGCATTTCTTTCCCCATCTTCTACCTGTTTACAGGAAAGTTGGGACAAGGTCAGGGAAAGTGCGGAATTGTTATCAGCTTTGCTGAGGCCACACCTGAATGAAAAGTTTGGTGCTGAAACAAGATTGAACTTGAGTGTCATTTGGAACTTAAAACAGCGAATGTCACAGTAGAAATCAGACTGACTCGTAGAGTTGTTTTAAAGGGGACCAAAGCCCAATCTGAGCAATTAATTTTGGCTTGGCTGACATCACTTGCCGGCCTAGAATGCACAGTTTTTGTGCTGCACCCTCCAGGGTGTGCCTGCAGAGCTGGGACTGGCCACAGCTGAGCATCCTGGAAGTCAGCAGCTTTGGTCCCGGCCACACACGCTTTGGCAGAATCCTAATTGTTATCACCCTGATTCCCATCTGAAACAGATTGCTCCTGTTCTAGGAAACAAATTCCATACAGCAAAAGCTTGAGAGAGCATAATTAACCCATATCCTGTTCTGTCCCCTGTCCCTGGCGATATACAGATCTTCTTTAACATTTTGCTCATATTCTAGCTGCTGGCATGCTGACTCGTTTAATGAAATTCATATCGGGTCTAAGGAGCTGTCATTAGATGAAAATTATTACTGAGCCTGCAAGCAACTCTCAGATGACTTTGAGAATCTCCAGAATTAATTATGTTTAGAGACACTGCCAGCTACATTGGGTCAATCTGTTTCTTCTCATTTCAATTAAATCGAATTTAGCAAACATTCATTGCATTCCTACTGTGTGCCAAGCACTGTGGTTACAGAAATGAATGGGATGCGGTTTGTGCCTGAAGGAGTTCTTGACCTAGCAAGTTTTGGAGTCTCTCATTCTCCCTGGCTTTCTTGCAGCCATATTCTATTCCCTCCCCCACCACCCACTCCTTCTCGCTTTTTTGGGGAAGGGGTGATGGTTCTGTTTCTCTTTATACCACGTGCCGCTAGGTCTTCCTTCTGCCGCGGATGAACTCTGTCAGGCCCTGTTCCTAACTCTGCTATCGTCTTCCTAGTTCGAGGGCTATAACCACCTCAGAAGGATGAGCCTGTGCATCTGGACTGGAAAATGAGGTCAGTTGTCATTATCAGAGAAGCGGAGCCAGTATCTTGGTGAACCATAGATTTGTCAGGGGAAATAATTGTTATGCTGGGTTTTTCTGAGTTATGGGAAAAAAGATGGCTGTGATTTGAATTCCCCTCAAGCACTTGTAGGAAAGGAAGAAAATCTGCAGAAGACTTCATTCTTTTCATTTCTGTCTCCCATTTAGAAGATTCCGCAACTCAGTCCAGACCATTCACAGGCCTGGCTAAAGATGGCTGTTTAGAAGTTATAATTGAAAATTTGGCTTGGGGGTTTTTAGTTTAGGCCTACAGAGGAGAGGCTCCATTTTGAGGCATAATTCAAAATGAGCAATTTGCCTTGAAAACAGGCATATTTTCCAGCTTCATATGACTAATGGTACATGAAGGGAGTCTAGTAATCACATAATTAGTTCCCCATTACTAAAAAACCATTTTTGGAGTCCATGAGATATGGTTTACAATAACTTAAGTGGTTCTGCATCAACAACCTAAACTTTGGAGGCCCACATTGGAAGACAAAGGCCCAATTTTCAATGATAGAGCTATGGGGAATTCCTCTAACTAGGGGACAAAGCTTGGTTTAACTCATTTTCTTTGTATTTTGTTTAGAATCCAACACTTGGATCAGATTCAGGAAAAAACTTTGCTAGAGGATTTGTAAACTTTTCACAGATCTTAGACCCTTGTCGAGTTCATATTCTTTTCTTGATTCCATGCTGGATTTGAGAATTTGTTGGATCATATATCATTTGTAAAGTTTTCTCAGCTTGTTATACTGTATACTGTGATTCTAAAAAGACTGGGCTTTTTTTTTTTTTTAAATGAGCAAAGAGGGAAATAACTGTGAACAGTATTTACATTGGATTGGCCAAAAAGTTTGTTCAGATTTTTCCAAAAGGAAAAATGAACTTTTAAGGAAATGAACTTTTTGGCCAACCCAATATATTTGAAAACAATTTCTGGAATGTTTGGCGTTTTAATGAGAGAAACTCAAGTGATTCTATATAACAAGTAAATTGAAGAGGAATTTTCCTACTGGTGTTAACCTTTAGACTGTTAATTACAAGTTGATAATTGTTGAAGCTGAATGATGTATATTGGAGTTTCTAATCTCTAATTTATGTTTGAAATTTTCTATAATAAAAAGTTAAATATACAGTTTCAAAGAAAAAAAGAGGCTAATATTAATAAAAAGTTAAAAGTAGATTAGAAAGAGAGGAGGAGAAAATGTTATTAACCCATTGCAATGATTAAAAAAAAAAACACCATATCTATGCAGTCATTATTTCAGTGAAAAATAATAATAGTTAATAATAACGGTCCCTTATAAAATACTTACTATGTACTCAGACCTTTAGAACATTATCACATCTAATTTCCACAACCATCCTTTGACATACATATTTATAATCATATAAAATATTTATATTTTAAAAATATAATTTATGAGGCTTAAAGAATTTATTCAACTTGCTCCAGATCATACATTAATAAATGGCAAACTATCTATCACGAGAGCCCAGACCCCAAAGCACAGGGGAATTTGATAATTGCTTCCTACAGGGTGAAGAAGCTTGGATGGGAGAGAACTTTTTTATTTAGAGTTGTGAAGGTACATTTCTGTAAGGCTTTCTACCACAATGCAGTGGAAACACTTTGGAGTTAGATGACCTCACCTTGAATCTTACTTATAACTGTGTGACCTCAGGCAAGTTTGAGTATCTTTGGGCCCTTGTTTCCCCATCTTTAAAAAGAGCACATAGTAGTCACTCAATGCAGCAGAGCTCTCATTTTCTCTTGCCTGCTGTCTTCATGTATGGGTGGCTCTGTTCCAGTGAGTATCCACATTGTTCTAGATTTTCTTAGAAGATGTTGTACTAGAGGGACTTTAAAACAGTTTTTAGTAATAAGAAGAGGCTGAAAAGCTGACTTTGCTTTATATTAATAGAATATGGTATATAGGTCTACATGAAATTTACTTCATTAGCTTGATCTCTGAACTTTTTTTTAAAACCACACACACAGGGATATTTTTATAATTGCTTGTGAGACAATGGTGAATCATCTTATTACTACTGAGTCATCTCACCAGAACTAGAAGAAAGATGAGTAAGGGATCATCAGGGCTGATCCCAGCATACCTCAGAAGTCTGGAAGCCCTTTAGATTGATTTATTTTCCTATTCTCCCTGTGAGCCAGAGATAGTCTTGGGGACTGAACTGCAGTCTGGGTTACCTACTCAGAGGCTAAGTGTGCTTAGGCTTACTCGTCCAATGTGTAAGAAAAATAAAAAATTGCTTAAGTCAGTGAAAAACTAGATTAGCTACACAAGTTGTTTGAAAGAATTGCTAATTTAGTCAAAACAATTAGCAAACAATTACCCAGTACCCCTATAGACCACACCAAGGATAGTAAAAATTAACTTAATATTCTTAAATGTATCATAACATGTACTGAATTGATAAAAACATACAAAAAAAAGAGCATACAAAAGACAGAGGTTGAAAAGTTTCTAAGTGCACCTTGCCTTTATCTACAACATGATGATTCACTTAACTTTTCTTCCTCTACCACTATCTCCTTTCTCTCCCAATTAAGGCTGTGTTACTTGACTATGAGTTCTTAAAATCTAACTATACAAGGGTTCTCCTCCAACTTATCCTTAGGGGCATAGAAGAATTCAGTGCTATGAAAATAAAAAATCCACGCACTTTGTTGGACAAGTTTTCTTCCCTTATAAAGAAAGCAGGACTATTTCTAAGTGCTGCAGTTAATTTCAACTCCAAAAGTTGGTTTAGCACACTGTAGACATAGCTGATGGTAATAGGCCAAGTACTTAATTAACTTTGAGATGTCTCAGGTAAAGAAAAGCTGGTGAAAGAAGTTTTTCCTTTAAAACTTTTTTTTTTTTCCCTATAGGAAGCCTTTCATATCCTGTCATTATATTATAAAACAGCTTCTTATGTACACTTTCAGTGTTAGAGATTGGCAGTGTAGGAAAGGAGACAAAACATTATCAAGTAAAAGCAAATGATGCCTCTTAAATATTATTAAACAATTTTAAAAGTTCAGTCTTTCTGAGAAGGGAGATTTTAGCTACTTTACAGAAAACACTCCAGTTTGTAAATTAACAATCTAATATATCTTGTATTTGCAGCATGATTTAGTAGGGTTTTTTTTGTTTTGTTTTTTTTCCTTGATCAAATTCCCTTTAAGTCACTGGGACTTATGTCTGAATAATTACTTTAGAATTGGACCCAACATAGATTTCTGAATTGGCAAATTCTAGATACTGGGTGAATACTTTCGTTGTCTCTGTATCAGGTGGGGAAGGGAGAGGTGAAACCTCATTGCTTTGGAAACTAACGTCCATTTTAGTTCTGTCTGCCAGGCAGTTGGACTTGCACAGGACACAAGGAAACTACCTTGTCGGGGCTACACGTTGTTACTTGGAAAAGTGACTCTGACATGCACAAAATCCCGAGAATTACCCTGAAGACCTGTTTTCAGAAAAAACAACCCTTTAGTCAGCTGCCCTACCAATACAGGTGGTCTCTCAGGCAGCTTTTTCTGTGTGAACAAATGAACAAGTGGAGGAATCTGACTGTTCCATTAGCGAATAAGCTGCTTTTGCGGAAAAATGCAAACCGGATTAAGACTGGATTTTCTAAGAAAGAGGATAGGATCTAAGACCTGGAGATTGGTATTTGGTTTTGACGTCCCCAATCCCCTTTTAGCAATTGGTCCAGTAGATGACAGTAGATCTGGAAAGGAAGTCTGGCCAACTCTCGTCTCCTTGAGAGAAGGCCCTGAACCTGGTACCAAGGGAAGCCTGGATAGGCTTGAGGGTTAAAAGGTTTGGCAGGGCTGGACCAGGGCAAAATTGTGAGAAGGGAAAGCTTGACTTTTCAGGTGCTCTATCACTCCCAACGCAGGCATCCAGGAACGTGGGGGAACCACAACTGTCATTTCCTACCTGAGCCTGAAGTACTTGGTTGAGATCCAGATTTCAAAAGACACAAGAAAATAGCAAAACAATGAAACTCAACAATTTATGTGCTTACTTGTTATTATAAAGATAGTAGAATTGCAGACAACTTGGAATATTCATTAAAGAATAAAGACAATGAATTACTCTCCATATGTCACTCAGAGATAAATTACTTACTAGCTTTTTTGATTACTGTATTTCTATTATATGTCACACACATTTTGGGTTGGGGAGGGGAGCATTACAGTTGACCATTAAGATTATTTTCTACTCTTCTACCCATCAAGATTTATTCATTCTAATCTTATTCCTTGAAGATCTTGTTGAATGTCAGAGGTACAGTCAGTTCTTTTATAATGTGATCTATATGCACACCTGAGAATATCCATGATCTGCATAAATGCACAATAAAAAGCATAGAACTTATGGGATAATGAGATTAAAGGGACAGGACTCAAAAGCTTTGTCAGTAAAGATGAGAACTTACAAAGATGAGAACTTTCAAAGATAAGAACTTAATAAAACTTCAGTTCAGTTCAGCCGCTCAGTCATGTCCGACTCTTTGTGACTGCATGAACTGCAACATGCCAGGCATTCCTGTCCATCACCAACTCCCGGAGTCCACCCAAACCCATGTCCATCGAGTCAGTGATGCCATCCAACCATCTCATTCTCTGTTTTCCCTTCTCCTCCTGCCCTCAATCTTTCCCAGCATCAGCATCTTTTCAAATGAATCAGTTCTTTGCATCAGGTGGCCAAAGGATTGGCGTTTCAGCCTCAACATCAGTCCTTCCAATGAACACCCAGGACTCATCTCCTTTAGGATGGACTGGTTGGATATCCTTGCAGTCCAAGGGACTCTCAAGAGTCTTCTTCAACACCACAGTTCAAAAAAATTAATTCTTCGGCACTCAGCTTTCTTTATAGTCCAATTCTCACATCCATACATGACCACTGGAAAAACCATAGCCTTGGGGTTGTACCATGTCAAATGGTTATGACATTCATAAATATTAAAATACATATGGCACTTTAGTTTGAAAAAGAATTGATGTTTACTTGAAGTGGGCATTGGGAGGGTTGCCTCTTGTGAGTTATTGTGAAGTGCCAGAAGGAGGTTTTTCTGAAATCCACAAAAAGTCGTAATAGTAGGATGTGAATGGCTGCAACTCACTGTCCTCAGTTTCTGATCCAAAGATTGCAGTTAAGTGATTATTCACAGCTTTAAATTATGGAGCATGGTTTTCTGTCTTTGACATGCAGATCTTTCCAAACATTTGTTTACAAAAAAATCTTCCATCAAAATTAAAAAATTGGATCTAATGTACAACTTTCTTCGATTAAATTTGTATGATGGTTAGAAATTCTTTTGTAGTTTTCTCATTTTCTTGCGGTTTCACTGCGCAGCTGAAAGCTTTGGAAAATTGTACTGATGTTTGAAGCAACTGAAGCAGCCACTACTAGCATAAAGTGGAGCCATTTTGCAGGGTCTGGGGTCTTCCGTTTGAGGTCCTCAAGTGTATGTGCCACTTTCCTTTGTGTGTGCACTGCTTGGTGTTTTGAATCAGGATTCTTAGGTTTGGGATGTTGAATGAGTATTTATACAGAAAAGCTCACAAGTGTGAAAGAACAGAAAGCACAACCTCATAGAATAGCACATGTGATGAATTCAGGTAGTTGATAGTTTGAGATATGTGTGTTTTGTGTATTCCTACCTTGTTGGTTCAGCAGGATGCAGTTTTCTATGTTCACCTAAGCTGAACACTGAAGAATTGATGCTTTTGAACTGTGGTGTTGGAGAAGACTCTTGAGAGTCCCTTGGACTGCAAGGAGATCCAACCAGTCCATTCTGAAGGAGATCAGCCCTGGGATTTCTTTGGAAGGAATGATGCTAAAGCTGAAACTCCAGTCCTTTGGCCACCTCATGCGAAGAGTTGACTCCTTGGAAAAGACTCTGATTCTGGGAGGGATTGGGGGCAGGAGGAGAAGGGGACGACAGAGGATGAGATGGCTGGATGGCATTACCGACTCGATGGACATGAGTTTGGGTGAACTCCAGGAGTTGGTGATGGACAGGGTGGCCTGGCGTGCTGTAATTCATGGGGTTGCAAAGAGTCAGACACGACTGAGCGACTGAACTGAACTGAAGAATGTGCAAAAATAAATGTGAAATTTGAGTTATGCTCAGACTGTTCCCTAGTATATCAATGGTATTAAAATAAATTGGTGTTGTCAAAACAAATGTTATAGCAAAATTAACTGTGGTCTGACAAACACATTCCATAGAAGGCATGATCAGGTGGCAGAGATCCATGAACTTTTATCTACAGTTTTGAAATCTTTAAAACTCTGAGAACTAAAGGGTAGTTTTGTTTTATTTTATTTTTTGGTTGCTTTGCTTGTTTTTGTAACTCAGCTTAGGGTAAAAGTTAATTTAACTTAGCTTCATTTGTCACCTGGCTTAAACTGATACAAGACTCTTTTCTTTATTTGTATTGCTCAGTATAAATATTTATACATTTTGTTGCAGAAGTATTTTTGTATCTGGCAATTAGATATTATCTCAGACCCCGATGGAGACTTAAATAATATATGGAATAAGCAGGCTTGCAATATCCTCCAAATTCTTTTTTTTTTGGTTTGTTTTTGTTTTTTGACTGCACGTCCTGCGTCCTGCGGGATCTTAGTTCCTGACCGGAAGTCAGACTCGAGCCCTCTGCAGTGGTAGCACAGTGTCCTAAACACTGGACTGCCAGGGAATTCCAGTATCTCCCAAATTTTGGATTCGCAAACACATATGGACCCAAGACTGTGGATCTGCAAGTACCAAAAAGGTATGACTCATTTTAGGTGACACATTCCCATTTTGACAGGACCTTCTGGGGTGTTACACTTAAGGGTGACTGGTGCAAGCAGGCTGATGGAGAGATGGTGGACAGGCCCCTCCCTCTCTTGTTGGGGCTGTCTTCTTTGCTCCACAACTAGTCCCTCTCCTTCCACTCCCGCTGCTCTTTCTTGGATTTCCCTGAGCATTTCTCTTCCCCTTCCCTTCTCTGAAATCAGTGTTTTTCAAGTATTGTTCCCAGTCCATCCACCTCAGAATCGTCCAATGAAATAAAAGGCCCCGGCTTCCCTGGCGGCTCAGTGGTAAAGAATTCACCTGCCAAAGCAGGAAACATGGGTTCCATCTCTGATCCGGGAAGATCTCCCTATCATGGAACCACCAATTCCGTGAGCCACAACTACCGAGCCTGTGCTCTAGAGCCAGCGAGCCACAACTACTGAAGCCTGAACGTTCTAGAGCCTGTGCTCTTCGGCAAGAGGGGCCACCGCAGCGAGAAGCCTGCGTACCACATCTAGAGAATAGCCCCGGTTCGCAGCAACTAAAGAAAAGCCTGAGTAGAAATGAAGACCCAGCACAGCCCAAAATAAATAATAATGAAAAGCAAGCCCTCAGGTTAGACTTTCTAAATGAGAAACTCACAGGATGGGGCCCTGTATATTTTAACAATTTCCTCCATGATTCAGATACATTATTAAGTTTGGAGTCAGCTGCCTGAAATAAATGTATTCCTCAATATCCTTCATTATATTCACCTTCTAGTCTCACTCAATCAATGATCATGCATATGCTGACAACTTTACTGCATTATCACAGGTCAGTACATAATGTCTTTACTTCTACTTTTGGGCTTCAGACTCAATATGCAGCTGCTAACTCAGGTGTCCCCGGGGCATTACAAAATAAACATATTAAAACCAGGGCTCATCCTTTTACATTTCAATGAATGGAACCACAGTCATCTCAGTTTCCCTGTCAAAACCCATGGCTCCTCTCTGATTGTTGTCTCACTCTCATCTTCCACATCTGACCTCCCCTTTCAAAATAGATGTCCAGTCTTTCCACTTTTCTCCTTCCTCTAGCCCAGCCACCATTCTTTCTTGCCTAGACTATTGCAGCTGTGTGAACTCCTCCAATCTGTTCTCCATAACAGAGCCCAATGGAACTTTCTAAAATGCAAACTAATCATGTCACTTCCAGTTGAAAACATTGAAGGTCTTCCTATTATCACTTACCAGAACCCAGACTCTTTACCCAGGCCTGAAGGCCCTCAGTTTCATCTCGAAGGACCCTGTACTCTGGGATACTGTCTCTCCACTGTTTTATTTAGGTCTCCCTGACATGTGCTCCTGGGGTTACCTCCTACTTTGCTCTCTGAGCACTCTTCCTGCTGTATGTAATTACTTCCTTAATTATCCATTTCCTCCATCATCAGACTCTAAGCTCCATGATAGCAGGACCCTGCCCATCTTGCTTATTATGGAGCTCTCCCATGGAAAGCACTGACGAACCAGTGAATAAATGGGTTATTTCAGCATGTGTGGTTTTGGGGTTGGGGGTGGAGGCTTTCATGTTTCTCAAGTAATACCAGTGAGGATGGCTGGCCAGTTCAATTTAGTTCAAGACAACTCAATTTAACAAACAGTTATTATTGAGTATTTATTATGCTCTATTGGGCATGTCACAGGAGTTGGAGAAGACAAGCCTCTGCCCTCAAAGACGGCTGCCCTAACCTAACCTGTCACTTGCTGGCATCCTGCTGTTCCTGGGCAGATGGCTCAGAATCAGAATGCCACTGATGCCCTGACTTCAGGAACTGCCTGATGCCTCTGCTCCTCCCCTGGTCCTCTGTCTGCCGCCACTTCAGGTGTTTGCCTAGACTAGGCCTGAATTTGCCACATTCATTAGCATGAGAAAAGAACTGTGTAATGACTGAGTTCTCTAAAGGAATCCCAATCCCTCACTGCTACATGCCCTTGGTCCTGGGGAGACAAGCAATTTCCACATAAGATTACATTTTATAACAGACGTTACAGCAGAAGCAGGAGTTGGGCAAAAATCTCAATTCCATCATTTGCCAGTTGATCTTGGACAAATCTTGATTTTTTTCGTGCGTAAACAGAGATAATAGCAGATGCCTTATAGGTTTTTGTGATTATTAATGTTTTTAACAAAAAATAATAATGTCTAAGACTGAGTGCTGGCTACATGCTGGCCATTGTCCTAAGGGCTGACCTCATTTAATCTTTGCAACAATCCTAAGAGGTAGATACTAATATATTCATGTTACAGGTGAGGGTGGTGAGGCTTAAGTAACTTTCCCGTGCTAAGAGTGAGTAAGCGGAAGGGTTAGAATTTCATCCAGGCAGCCTGGCTCCAGGGTTCATGCCCTCACTCACTATACCACCTTCTCAAGGCTGAGGTTAATTGAACATATGGATAAAATTTCTATTCTCTTATTGTAAAAAAGAAATAACAAAATATTTTAAAGGAATTTATTTAATTTATCTTTAATTCTCTTGTTTTGAATTAAACAAGAATTTTTTTGAATTTCTTGTTGAACTTTTTTGAAATTTTTTTTGAATTTCTCTTGTTTTGAATGCCCTAAAAAACACATTTTTCTTGTTCCATGGAATAAATAGGTACTATTAAAAAAAAACCATGCCATCCCGCATGTTATTTTTCACTTTAGCTTTTTCTCCCTGCTTCTCTGATACATTAACAGTTGTGTGTATTTGGACCACATGTGGCCTGGTCTCACAGATGTCCAGCCCTTTTGACAGTTGGGTGGTGTAATGGGCATATTGGGGAGGGGTGGGGGGCAAACGAACATCCTCTAGTTACTTATTAAAGGAGCTGGCTAGTTTAGCAGTCAAGATAGTTCTAAAGTCTAGTGGCTGTCTTCAATCCAAACTTTTTCTACTTAATATATTATCATTTTATAATATTTTATTTATATATATTTAAAGTGATTCTAATATATCATTTCATAATATATTATCATGGTATAACTGAAGCAATTTTAAACCATGATAGCAGTTTTTTCTAAGTGCTTGCCGGCAGTGACTATAAAGGAATATGATAATTTAGAGGGTGGTCAAAAGGGAATTATATTGTTTTTTAAAAGATCATTTTATTCACAAACACACAGTATTGACTAGTTGCTAATAATATCTAGAGTCTAAGAATTTTAGGATAAAGAGAGTATATTACTGATTGAATGTGGCTTACATCCGTTAAGATGTTCCTGTAGCCTTACTTCTGTGGGCTTTGAGCTTTTTGGTACAAGTATAGGGTTCCACTGTGATGAGACACATCTGTTGTTGTTCTTTAGTCACTCAGGCATGTCTGACTCTTTGTGACCCCATGGACTGTCCTCCAGGGGGATCTTCTCCACCCAGGGATCAAACCCAAGTCTCCTACATTGGTAGGCGGATTCTTTACTGCTGAGCCACCAGGAAAGCCCAAGACACACTTAAGGGAGAAAAATATTTGGTCCAGAGATTTATCTATAGCCTTTGTTTGACCTCACTGGAGGTCAAATAACCCAATTTCCTTAGTAACGCTTGGGTCAAGGCAACTGAGGTTATTTACCTACATAAATGGCACCCCACTCCAGTACTCTTGCCTGGAAAATCCCATGGATGGAGGAGTCTGGTAGGCTGCAGTCCATGGGGTCGCTAAGAGTCCGACACGACTGAGAGACTTCACTTTCACTTTTCACTTTCATGCATTGGAGAAGGAAATGGCAACCCACTCCAGTGTTCTTGCCTGGAGAATCCCAGGGACGGGGGAGCCTGGTGGGCTGCCGTCTATGGGGTCGCACAGAGTCGGACACAACTGAAGTGACTTAGCAGTAGCATTCATATTGTATGCTCTCAAGGAAAGATTGGGTGGAGTGGCAGAAATATAAGTAAATATGCTGTGAACTTATAAATTTTGTATATTTACATATTGATACTCATTTAAGCATAGATTAAAATATGATTTATGTAGTAATATTTACTACATATTACTTACATAATATTTACTACATATGACGAATACTACATATTCGTCCAACAGCGAAAGGTAACTTTTGTGAAATAACTGCAGAATTTAAAGAGGTTAAACACTTTGAGATTCACATTTGCACATCAACCCATTTGAAGGCAGATTCTAAAGTATAGATAGAAGTCCTTAAAAAAAAAGAATGTGAAAACACATGTGCATTAAATAAATAAGATTGCAAATCTGGTGAGATTAGAACTGAGCACTTAGAGAAACTGACATTAAAGGAACACAATCTATAATTCGGAATATGATAGAAATGTCTCAACTGGCATTGTGGGCTGATTGTTGTCAGTATGACAAGTGTCCTCATATGAAGAGGAGATTATAATACAGACATGTACAGAGGAGAGAGCATGGGAAGACAAAGAGAGGAGGCCATCGATTAGCCAAGGAAAGAGGCCTCAGAAGACATCAACCCTTGACCTCAGATTTCTAGCCTCCAGAATTCTGAGAAACAAATGTCTAGTTTTTAAGCTACCAGTTTTTAAGTACCAGTCTGTGGTACTTTGCTATGGCAGCCCTAGCAAATTATTACTATTATACCCTTTGACACTCTTGCTTTGTGTTGGAAGACACGAGCGTTGTTTCAACTTCTTGTACTCAATTTGGCTCTGCAAACGACATGACTCAGAATAACTGACAAGCCACAAGAGCCTCATTTCTGTCTTTCAGTATGAGCTGAGTCAGGTTTGATGCTGAGAGACCTTGCATATATCTTGAAGTTTATCCTTGAGTGGGAAAAAAGAAAGGATGCTTATTATATTTAGATAGCAAGAGACCAGAGAGCACAGTCAATCCAAATCATCTTGATTAGTTGAACAAAGAGCTAAACTGAAGTAGAAGAAAATTCAAAAGATTTAACTATAAGTTCTTGAACTTGAACTTTAAAATGTCAATTGCACAAGTACAGGGGAGGTGAGAAGTTGTTAAACAGTGGTGTGTATTGAAAGCTCATAATGAGTCAACTGAATGGTGAGAATGCCCCCAAATTCAGTGTGTTTATAAGCCATCATTTATGGGATCCTTATTTTCAGGGGTTCCTGACAAGATAAAGAGCTGCCTCATGAAGTAGTGAGTCTCCCATTGCTGAAGGTATCCAAGGAATGACCCAGTGACCAGTTTTCACTTATGTGGCAGAGGGCACATAGTTAACTTGAAGATACACAAGTGGTTGAAGTTAAAATCACACTAATGGTTGCCTGAGGAATTGAAGACCACATGCCCCCACATAATTCTGAGTTTTTACTGTAACTATCAGTGCTTAGGAAGATTCATGGAAGGAAATAGAGATAACCCTGAAAGCCAATGATGTCAATATTAATTTCTTTTTTTCTTTTTATCTCCATTTGTTTACATCTTCCTTTGGGAGAAATCATTTCTTTAGAGGGGGTTTGGAAACAGTGGTCTTTGGCTGTATTGAGAATCTGTCCAGTTTGACAACTCCAGATATTGATTGAGTTTGCTTTATTCTGAAGTTAGTATCTTAAATGGGGAAATGTTGATCTTGGTTTTATCTCTAACCTCTGTTGCTTTCAAGATAACCAGAAAGAGATTAGTCTATAAAACATGCGTTTACCTGTGTAGACTAGTGAAATCTTATGCTGGGAAAAGTCCCCATTTTAATAAGCTTTAAACAAAAAATTCCACCTTAGGTGCTAATTAGAATCTAAATTCAGGTGTTAACCTCTTTGACTGAAAGTGCATGTTGAGTAATTGCAGGAAAGGGGCCAATTTCAGGCACAGCAGTAATTACTGAATTAGTAGAAAAGTTCAAGTAGGGCTTCAGATTTCAGATCATTACTGAGCTTTTTGAGGAACAGCTAATCCTGGAGTGATTGGGCTTCTCACACCTGTGTGTGTGTGCTTGTGTGTGTGTGAGTGTGAGTGAGTGTAAAGGGAGCCCACTTAAATTTCAAAGAAATTACCTTACAAATGACCACAGAATTAAGTACTAATATTTCTTGATATTTAAAAGTATAATTTTCAAATCCTCTAAAAAATCTTTAATACTTTTCATTTTTACTTCAAATAACGGGGATGGGGGAAAGCAGAATCTGTTTTATCTGACAAAACAGCTTCATCTTTAAAATTTAGTTTCTTGTATTATTTACTTCTTACTGTCCCGGCAATTGGCCTTTAGTGTGCCAGGGGGTGTGCTGTGTGTAGTTGTTCAGTTGTGTCCGACTCTTTGCAACCCCATGGACTGTATAGCCTGCCAGTCTCCTCTGTCCATGGGATTTTCCAGGCAAGAATACTGGAATGGGTTGCCATGCCCTCCTCCAGGTGATCTTCCCAACCTAGGGATCAAACCCAGGTCTCCGACATTGCAGGTGGATTCTTTACCGTCTGAGCCACCAGGGAAGCTCATAAATACTGGAGTGGGTAGCCTATCAGTGTCTTCCTGACTGAGGAATTGAACCGGGGTCTCCTGCATTGCAGGAGAATTCTTTACCAGCTGGACTACCAGGGAAGCCTGTGCCAGGGAGTATTCACCTCTAATATATATATATACTACCTTCAGGGTCTCCCTGAATTTGGTAGTTGTTGAGGGTTTGCTAAGCTGTTGAACCAATTGCAGTGACAATCTCCAATGACATAGAAGAGGAAAACATGGGAGACCGCAGCTGCCTTGTTTGTTGTTACATGGTGTACTGTTCAATCACAGTGCTGTCTTCCTAACAAAATCTAATGGCTCTAAGGAGAAACAAAATCTACAGAGACAAAATCGACCCAAATCCTCGGGGTGTAAAGTAGCTTATGTCCTCTTCATTATGGCAACTGTTTCTTCACCTCTGAGTGTAATTTCAAGTATTAACTCTGATTTATAAAGCGCTAAATGGTCTGTCCCGTAAAGAGCTTCTTGCTCTTTATTATTATTAAGTGTCTGGTCACTGACCTCAAAAGTAAAGCTGTGGAAATTTAGAGTACTGAAACTCATTGTGGGCATTTTTCAAGGAGCCTTTCAAATGGAGGGCCAAGTAGATGCATTGTGGAAGCAGTAGTTCGTACAGTGTGTCATTAAAGAAACGCAACAGGCTTTACACCTTAATGAAGAGTTCAGTCAATTAAGTTATAAATGTATAAAGTGAAACAGGAACACCAAATAGAAAAGATCATATAAAACTTCAATAAGCTTAGCTATTCATCAGTGTAGAACTAGATAAACCTGTTATGGATACTGTGTACCCATTCAGAAGAATTAGGGAATCTGGATATATTGGGATATAAAGAGCCTCAAAATACAGCTTTAGATTTTTTAAAATGCAAAATAATAGATATATAATTAGTTTACTCATAATTTCTTTTAGAAGAAATGGACATCTATAAATATATGTGTAAACTTAGATAAGCATACTTTTAAAAAATGTCCTACAAAGAATAGGATGAGTTCATGCTAAGTTGCTTCAGCTGTGTCTGGCTCTTTGCAACCGTATGGACTGTAGCCCGACAGGCTCCTTTGTCCATGGGATCTCTAGGCAAGAATCCTGGAGTGGGTTACCATGTCCTCCTCCAGGGCATTTTCCCAATCCAGGGATCAAACCTGTGTCTCCTGCATTGCAGATGGACTCTTTACTCCTGAGCTACCTGGGAAGCCCACTGTCCTTACTGAAGATCAATTTATCCAGTCTTCAGCCAGTAGAAGCCTCCTGAAGTTGGCTTCTGAGTCCATCTGATACAACCTCAGTAATCCTTGATAGCATCTTTGCTTTCTAGTATGACATGATATTACAAGATCATCTTGTATATTTTTTGCCCCAGACCAAGAACTGAGAATCTCTAGAGAGCACTGGTCCATTTTAGTGGGAAATAGTATTTAGAGACGGAGAAGACAATGGCACCCCACTCCAGTACTCTTGCCTGGGAAATCCCATGGATGGAGGAGCCTTGTAGGCTACAGTCCATGGCATTGCTAAGAGTCGGACACGACTGAGCGACTTCACTTTAACTTTTCACTTTTCACTTTCATGCATTGGAGGAGGAAATGGCAACCCACTCCAGTGTTCTTGCCTGGAGAATCCCAGGGACAGAGGAGCCTGGCAGGCTTTCGTCTATGGGGTCGCACAGAGTCAGACACTACTGACACGACTTAGCAGCAGCAGCAGTATTTAGAGAGCATGGTCTGGACACTAGTGCTTATTGCTGCTGGGTTGGTCATTTTTTCTAGGCTTTTTCAGGATATATATATATATATAAAAATATATTTAAGATAAAATATACATGTGTTGCAATTCAGATGTTTTTCTCAACCTCTTTGATCTTACATATTTATCTCTTTTCATTGATACTGAAAATTTCAGTTTTCAAAACACTAGCATGATTATATAATAGTCTTGGAACAAAAATACCAACAGTGCTATTATACTGTTACTACTATAATATATGCTTACTATAATTAGCGAAAACTACTGTCCTTAGAGTCTATCCTGCTAAGAACATATAGTCAAACAACTGTGTTGTAAGAGTCATTTGAAATAGATCTGTAAGGTTATGCCATCAATTGGTTACATACTGAACTTCATTTGTTTCATTTAAATTTTGAGTTTTTTAGATTGTATTTTAAATTTTAATTTTGCTCGGTGATTGTGTAAAATGTTAACTTGGATCCAAAGTCAAGTCTATAAAACAATGCCTGCGTGCATGCTCAGTCGCTTCACTTGTATCTGACTCTTTGTGACCCTATGGACTGTAGCCCGCCAGGCTCCTCTGTCTATGAGGATTCTCCAGGCAAGGATACTGAAGTGGGTTGCCATGCCCACCTCCAGGGGATCTTCCTTACCCAGGGATCGAACCTGAATCTCTTATGTCTTCTGTATTGGCAGGTGGGTTCTTAACCACTAGCGCCACCTGGGAAGCCCATACATTCAAAAATCTCTAGCTATTATGTCACTTGCCCTACAGGTAATCTTAAAATTTTTATGTTATGATTTTTCTTTCCTGTTTTTGATTTTTAATATAATCAAATGTATATTCTTAGAGCAATGGAAGCATTTAACTTAATATATCAAGGAGATCACAAGTAGTAAGATCCTAGTGGTGAGTAAAGATATTCTTTATTTCTTTTCATAGCATGTTTCATAACTTTTTGTCTTCTCTGAAGCTGATAATAATTGCTTTTCATTTAGCTTTTTTTTTTTTGAAGTTTGGGTTACTTTTCTAGATTTTTGACACTAATTTATCTTCACATGCTCCCTGGTTGTCTAAATCTTTTGTCAGTATATTTAAGCACATTGGGTACTCAATCAAGTTCATATTCTTGGATTCATTCTTCTGGAATCTGCTGCCTGCTCTAATCTGGATGAATGATTCCCCTGTCCTGCTGCACAATGCTATCCCATTCTCTATAATCTCCCTTCTTCAGCATCCGAGAATTTTCTCTTTTTATGGAGCAAAATTGCCTGCTTACTAAGTCTCCTGTCACCTTCTTTCTTGCTTTACTCCCTCATTTTAACTCACAGTTGAACTCCTTTAACTCATACTGTGATGAGGTTCATAATTCTTATTCACTGCTGCTGCTGCTACTGCTAAGTCACTTCAGTCGTGTCGGACTCTGTGTGACCCCATAGATGGCAGCCCACCAGGCCCCGCCGTCCATGGGATTCTCCAGGCAAGAACACTGGAGTGGGTTGCCATTGCCTTCTCCAATTCATGAAAGTGAAAAGTGAAAGTGAAGTCGCTCAGTCGTGTCCGACTCTTAGCGACCCCATGGACTGCAGCCTACCAGGCTCCTCTGTCCATGGGATTTTCCAGGCAAGAGTACTGGAGTGGGGTGCCATCGCCTTCTCCCTTATTCACTCTACCATCATCCAAAGATGAGATTTCAATGGAGCATCATTTGGATGACTTGTTCTTCCCTGGTGTGTCCCATGATATGCTTTCACATGGCTCTAAGTCATGTAACATATAAATGCTCCACAACCTGATTTAGATTCCACCCTTAGTCAAAAAGGGCATGACTGAAGGCTGTCTTCATGACTTAATCAACTGGAGAATCATTTGCTCCACGTTCAGATAGCTCTTTGCCTACTATGGGCTTCCCTGATATCCCAGTTGGTCAAGAATCCACCTGCAATGCAGGAGACCCTCCCTGGTTCAATTCCTGGGTTGGGAAGATCCCGTGGAAAAGGGAATGGCTACCCACTCCAGTATTCTTGGGCTTCCCTTGTGGCTCAGCTGGTAAAGAATCCGTTGCAGTGTGGGAGATCTAGGTTTGATCTCTGGGTTGGGAAGATCCCCTGGAGAAGGGAAAGGCTACCCACTCCAGTATTCTGGCCTGGAGAAGTCCACGGATTGTATAGTTCCATGGGGTCGCAAAGAGTCGGACACGACTGGGCGACTTTCACTTTCACATTGCCTACTGCACAGTAGTTTCTGATATAACAGAAGCAAAGCCTTGCAACAGACTAGAAAAACTTGCAAGTTGTTTTATGTACATAGTAGAGGCATGAAATGCAGCCTAAACAAAGGCTTGACTGTGTCCTCAGAGCATGATTGTTTGCATCAGGTTATCAGTGCACTTGTGGGGAAGATGGGAGTCTATGAAAGTTATGATATCGATATCTTGATGCTGATGGAGCATGATTCTCTCATATAGGTAAATAAAATTCCCTGGATGAGTTTAAGATAATGAGGGGTATAAGCTACTTGCAGTTATAGCAAGCAAGCAAACAAACAGTAACACTAACAAAATCGTTGTTAAGTGACAGATGCATACATGCATGGATGCAGCAGGAAGAAGAGAAAAGCAGTTCTCTGGCAGGCTTTTGGTTATATATTTCAGTAACGTATAGGGTTTGTGGTTTATAACATCATCAGAGTTGTACAATAGCATTATATCCCTGAGAGTTGTGCAGTTATCTCTCCCTTTCTCTTTCTTTTCTTTGCATACAATGGGGGATCTAAGCCTGGATCCATGCCCTACCCAGGACATTTCCTCTTTGTGGCATGTGAGCCGTTACCAAGGCTAAGATTTACTGCTTTGGGGATCGGTTCAGAACAAATGTTCCAAACAGCCTTCCGCCTCAGGCAAGGTAATTTTGGACCAATTCAACAAGACTTCAAAGGAAGCCACCTACTACAATGCCTAAGGAGGATAAAGACCTGATTTAAATGAATGTATTGCAATTAGTGGGTATTTACTTTATATGTTGCCAAGTTTTGATAGTTTTCTTTAACCCTCAGGGAAATAATATATATGTCTACTTCTGGTGAGCTGAAGAAATGGGATATGTGCTTCCCAGAGAGACAGGTGTTGAGAATATACACAGATCTAAAGGAGAGAAAAGACAAAAAGTTCATGAAAGCTGGGGACAAAGAATAGATTCAATGCTTGTTTTGGGGAAAAAAATGTTAGTGTAAGGGGTATTTTCCCAGCATCTCCTTCCCTGAAAAAGAGACATTCCTTCTTCTACAAAATTCTGTCTTCTTTGCAAATAGCTTGTATTAACTAAGGAAAATAAGAAGGAGGCAACATTTAACATAGATAAATATGGAAAAACCACTTATCAATTAAAGGAGTCTTGGACCACCAAGCTGATTGAGGTACATCCTGAAGTGCTGTGAGTTTAATCCAATCATTCAGCATGAAGCATTCCAGCAGAAGAGGAAATTAAGGATTAAATGGCGGTGGAAGAATGTGAAAGTAAGACTCTGGATGCAGAGTCTGAGTGGACTTTAATCAAATCAAGCCAGAAACAGACCAGAATGGAAATCTGATCACCCAGTGTTCTTATAACCATGCCTAGAGTTTCATTGGAGATCTTACACTTGAAAGTGAGGTTTAGTGTAAGAATTGTTACAGGGAAAGACTAGAGTGTTCTCTTAGCATTTCTCATAGGAAGAATGAATGCTGAGAGAGACAGCCCCAAATTTAGTCAAGAAGTGCTGTCTGGAGACCTCTATATGGAGGTAAGGGGCAGGCAGAAGGAGCTACATGTCAGTTGTTCCCCAATCTGACTTATTTTGGCCCTAAAAAGATCTCAAAGAAAGGAAAAGCAAAATATACTCACTCTAATCTGTGTTCCTATGTATTTCCACAGTATCAGTTCAGTTCAGTTCAGTTCAGTCGCTCAACCATGTCCGACTCTTTGAGACACCATGAATCGAAGCACGCCAGACCTCTCTGTCCATCACCAACTCCCAGAGTTCACTCAAACTCAAGTCCATTGAGTCGGTGATGCCATCCAGCCATCTCATCCTCTGTCATCCCCTTCTCCTCCTGCCCCCAATCCCTCCCAGCATCAGAGTCTTTTCCAATGAGTCAACTCTTCGCGTGAGGTGGCCAACGTACTGGAGTTTCAGCTTTAGCATCATTCCTTCCAAAGAACACCCAGGACTGATCTCCTTTAGAATGGACTGGTTGGATCTCCTTGCAGTCCAAGGGACTCTCACAGTATACAACTGAGCAAATAATCATTCACAGCAAAATGGAATCAAAGACACTGGTAAAAAACAGATCTAAAGTTAGTAGAAATCTGTTAATAACACCTTACTCAAAAATTTTTTAAACTAACTTTTTTTATGTGACTTTTTAATTAGAATATTCTTTCTACTGTAGTAGTCTGAAACAAAACCTACAATCTCTTTGAGATATGCCTGTTCCCAACTCCAATCTAATCTAGCGATCCTGTTTCACCTGAGGGGTGAGAAAAACTGACTTTATTTTTTAAAAAATGTTTACTTAAATATCTGACTGCACTGGGTCTTAGTTGTGGCATGCAAGATCTTAAATCACTTGCCTGTGAACTCTCAGTTGCAGCATGTGGAATCTCGTTCCCTGACCAGCGATTGAACCTGGGCCCCCTGCATTAGAAGTGCAGAGTCTTAGCCACTGGACCACCAGGGAAGTCCCCCTTCTTCAGATTTAAAAATCTGATTTGTCTGGATAATTGCCAACCTTCCCTTCCATTGAAGTCAGAGCCATATACCACCATCATGTATAAAACCAACCTCTTCCTGAATTTTGGACTCAAACAAAATCATATTTTGATGTTTAAAATTTATCTGACAGATGAAAACACGTTCTAAAACTAGCCTGTACAAAAAAACTGCTCAAATCTCCTTTTGATAATGTTACTATCTTTTGCTATCTAAAACACATTTCCCCATCTTTATGACTATGTTAGATATTCTGTGAGGCAGTTGATTGCTTTATGTTTGGTGGCACGTTTTCTCCTTGCTGTCCTGCAGCATTCTAGTTGGGACACTTTGCCATTGCCCCTGGATTTCTGGGATTTCTCAGACAATTGCTCTCTGGTTACCTGTGTTTTGAGGAAGTGGGGAAAAGAAAGAGAAACTCATTCAGGGGATGGCGAGTGAGGCTTCTGATGGCATTGAGACTATCTTAATCGATCTTAAACCATCTTGACATGTGCTAATGTTTGAAATGTAGGTGTCTTTTAGGTGTGTGGCCTGGCCTGTTCTCCCCTGCTGTTTACTTTAGCAGCTTGTCTGTCTGAAAGTTGTGATACCACAAAGCCTCCTCAGGGTCTCAGGGCAAGATGCAGCACGCAGACTATGAGAAACAGCCCCCAGGGCCGGCCCTCTAAGCCACTGCAGGTAGAACCACCAGGGTGCTGGCAGGTAAGCCTCAAGGGAACAATGAAAGGGGTGGCTCAGGTGAATGGAGCCTGGCTTCACCTGGATGTCCTGGAACAATTAGACAACTTCCACCCTAAAATGCTCTCCTTAGGAAAGATAAAGGGACCTCTGTTGTTAAATGACTACTGTCATGTTCTGAAACGCCGTGTGATGCAAAATTTTCATTTCCTGGACCTGCCATTCCACCTAAATCAGATTTTGCTCAGTATACTTGCTAGCGTCAGTCCTGGTGATTGGTGGCTTTTAAGTAAGGAAACTTTCTAATTTTTAAAAACACATTAGCCATGGAATTTATTCTCAGATAAGGCAGAGTGAAGTGGCAGTGTAAACAGAATGACCTAAAGGAAATCAGCTTTTAAAACACACACACACATACACACAGAGGAAAATAATGAATCTGAAATAATTTCTTTACTCTGTTGGTCATACTTTGGCAAATATGTTTTTGCCTGAATTATGTCTAAAATTACTTCTAACAAAATTTAAATTGTTTATTCCCCTTTGACAGTATATTTTTTATTATATAGATAATATACAACTATTATATTATTGTGAAAGGTTAAATGAATACTTTCATTCCCACCCCTCTGAGCTCTTTCATTTTACACGCAATCATGCACTCTGTCTTCCCCTCCCTAAAAGGTAAGTGGCGACTGACTGTCAGAAGTTTTCCCCATATTTTTTGAATTTCCTTTCAGATTTACATACAAATGTAAATTCTTTGGAGATTTTAAAAAATAAATATAAATAGAAATACCTCTTTTTGAAACTTTTTTTTTTAATTTTAAAATGTTTCTTGGAGATTGTTCCAAGTTAGTGCATATTCGAGTCTGCATAGTATTTCTTAGTGTGGGGTTATACCAGCTCACCTACTCATTCCTCCATTGATGGACATTGAGGTTGTCTCTTTTTTTTTTCCTATCACAGTTAAACTTCAAAAAGGGGAATGTATTTCTAGCTGAAATTTCTATTCAGTCAAAGATGCCAATTTTGCTATCCTTTTCAAATTAATTAATTAATGCTAAATGACTTTTAATGCTTAAATAAATTTCTAGCATATGTTGTTTATCATAGGCTTCCCAAGTGGTGCAGTGGTAAAGAATCTGCCTGTCAATGCAGGGGGTGCAAGAGATGTATGCTTCATTCCTGGGTTGGGAAGATCCCCTGGAATTGGAAATGGCAACCCACTCCAGTGTTCTTGCCTGGAAGATTCCATGGACAGAGGAGCCTGGCGGGCTACAGTCCATGGGGTTGCAGAGATTGGACATGACTGAGCACGTGCACAGAGATTGTATACCTACTGTGTGCATGAGGCTTTAGCAAGACATAAACTTTAGGCAAGTCTTAGTAAGAGATAGAGTAAATCCCATTTGGAACCTAGGCCTTTTCAGACAAAACTTTTAACTAATCTTGCTTTCTTTGTCACCAAAGTGTTCTCTAAAGTAATTAAAGGACATGGGCCTTTGCCATAAAGCTGATGGAGGCTACTTCATTATAACACAGTAATTTTCAGTTTAGGACTTTGCGCTACAATTGCAGTACAAGTTTGTGATTGACTTTTGGTGACGTGATTTCAAAGGACCTGTGGTTGTTTTTGCTTGGGGATTTCCAGCCTCTAAAGTATCCCTGATGAACCCTAGGCAGCCCCATCTTGAAAATGCCTAATGCTGCATTTCAGGGCTGGGGGACAGGACTCTGACAGCCCTGCCACAATGCCCAGCAGACTTTAGGGTGAGGGTGGCAGGCATGTCTGCTGGCTTCTCTCCAGGTCAGCCCAAAGTGACAGGACACCAACTCTGGGTGATGAAACTTGCTTGCAACTGGTGAGCAGTAGAGCAGGGACTTGAATTCAGGTTCTTTGACACCTGAGCCTGAGGATTTTAGTCACTAGGTTGTCCTGCAACTCTCACTACAACATTGCTGTCAGTACAAAAGGGATTCAGAGGAGGGAGTGTTTCCTATGGGCTAGGATTACCTGTAAGGATTTCAGGTAGGACCTGGGAATTAAATGATTTAGGTTTGGGCTATGAAGAAGAGGAAGGAAAAGGTATAAATAAAGATATGGGAAGGGAAAAGCAAAAAACAAAAGACAAACAACAGTCACAACCATAATAATAGCAATAAATTAACATTATAGATCATTTACTCTGGGCTGGGACCTTGCAAAGTGCTCCATAGGAAACATTTTATTTAATTCTTAATAAAGTCTGATGGGATAGGGACTTCCCTGGTGGTCCAGTGGTTAAGAACTCATCCTGCACTCTGTGGATATGAAGAAACTCAAAATGAGACAGATTTTTCTGAAATTTCTTTGTGAAAAAGAGAAATTGTGCAGCCAGATCCTAAGCTCTAATATAAATACCAGATAAATAAATAAATCTATAAATAAATCTCTTTCTTAAAAAAGAAAATAATTCAATTTGCAGGGGATGGGGTTCCATTCCTGGTCAGGGAACTAAGATCCCATATGTCATGGAGCCTAAGGAGCTACTAAGCCTGGGAGTAGCAACTACTGAGTCCAGAGACTATAACTAGAGAGTCTGTGTGCTTCATGGAAAGGATCCCACGCGATACAACGAAGATCCTGCGTACAACAACTCAGACCCGACACAGCCAAATAAATATTTAAAAAACCCTGATGAGATACAATTCCTAGAGGGGTGGGATGGGGTGGGAGGTGGGAGGGAGGTTCAAGAGGGAGGAGACGTACATATACATATGGCTGATTCATATTGATGTATGGCAGGAACCAACAGTATATTATAAAGCAATTATCCTCCAATTAAAAACAAATTAATTAAAAAAGCATTTTGTAATGGGGAAATGGAATTTAATGATATTAAGTAAGCTGTCCAAAGCCATGGAGCTGATAAAGAGGTGTAGCTTAGTAAGTGGACTGATGCAGGGACATACTGGATGGGAGGGGGACTCACGGTTGGGATGGGGGGAAGGAGTATAGGGACAGTCAGGGGAGGACCTTGAATGACCATGCCTGTAGGCAATGGGCAACCCTTGAACAAATTTTGAGTATTAGAGTCACATGATGAAAATGGATGTATAGAAAAATTCTTTCACTTTTATTCATTCACTCTCCCCACCTCTGATGAAAGATGGAAACCCTGGGTGCAACGATGTGGGTGGTAATTGCACAGGATGAATTAAAGATAAGAAAGCCTGAACTGTGCAGCCATACACCTTCCATGCCTGTTTTGGGGGCCCTAAAATAGTCTAATGTATCTTGAATCCATGCTTAGGAACCCCAGGGCTCTGTTGAAAAGAATCTGAGTCCTGAAAGCAGAAGGACCTGGGTACACATCCTGGCTCTGCCACTCTCCAGCTTTGAGCAAATCTGCCTCTTGAATACCAGTCTGTGGGATCCTGACTGGGAGAGCAGAAACCTGGTCTCTCTATGACTGACTGACTCATGGGTGCTGTAAGCATCTTTTGAATAACAGGTGAATGGATTTTTCTAAGGCTTCCTCTCCATCTACACAACGAGGATCATGAAACCTATTTCATAAAGTCCTGCCTCCTGTAAACCAAGGACTTGCAAACACGTAAGGCCTACACTGGAGAAAGAGGCCAGTGTTTTTGCTGCCATAGTATCCTGCTTTCCTGTGAGTTTTGCCACTGGGAAGGGATAATAATTCCTTGTTTGTTGTTTCAAAAGGTAATTTGTTTTTCTATTAAAGCAATGTGTGTTCATTTATAGAGAATTTGGAAAAATTCAGGGAAGTTAAAAATAGAAAATATTAATAGATTTTATAAGATAGTTGATATTGGTATTCCTGTTTTCACCAGTTTTCTTCTAGTCATTTATTTTTTCTCTCCATGTTTGTTTTATGTAATAAAACTGTGATCATACTAAATATAAAATTTGCTAACCTGTTTTTTTTCAAGTCCCATTTAATTATATGAACTTCCATAGCCCTTCAGTTCAGTTCAGTCACTCAGTTGTGTCCGACTCTTTGCGACCCCATGGACTGCAGCACACCAGGCCTCCCTGTCCCTCACCAACTCCCGGAGTCCACCCAAACCCATGTCCATTGAGTCGGTGATGCCATCCAACCATCTCATCCTCTGTCGTCCCCTTCTCCTCCTGCCCTCAATCTTTCCCAGCATCAGAGTCCTTTCAAATGAGTCAACTCTTCCCATCAGGTGGCCAAAGTATTGGAGTTTCAGCTTCAACATAAGTCCTTCCAATGAACACCCAGGACTAATCTCCTTTAGGATGGACTGGTTGGATCTCCTTGCACTCAAAGGGACTCTCCAAGGGAAGTCCAAGAGTCTTCTCCAATACCACAGTTCAAAAGCATCAATTCTTCTGTGCTCAGCTTTCTTTATAGTTAGCTTGCAATTTTTCAGAATTCAAAGGACATGGCAATGAACCACCTCACTAATAGTGCCCTGAGGCTAGTTCCAGGCTGATAATATCAGTCATCCATGCAGTTTTTAAGCCAGAGATTTCTGTCTTCCACCCTGGGGATCCTGAGCAGTAGGTTTAAGTGAAGGGAGGTAGCTTCTAAGAAATTTTAAAAAGGCCCTCTAGGTGATCCTGATGGAGATGAAGGACCTCTAATTTTGAGTTTACCGAGGCCTGGCCTTGTGTATGACTGGGGTCCCACGCCTGGGTACCTGGCACATAGTGGGTGATCATTCAACATGTTTAATCCTGGTTCCTCTGTCTGTAACACTGACTCTTGGGAGAAAAATTATTGGGCTAAAATTTTAATTAAAAAAAATCTTGATGGATATGTTTATAGTGTCTTCTTAAGAAATCAATGCACATTTGTTTTTTCATTAAAACAAATAATTTTCTCAAAAGCAATATAGATCCATAATAGAATAATGATAAAATGCTGATAAATTAAAAAACACTCCATGCTTCATTCCTTTTTATGAATGAGTAATATTCTGTTGTATATATAAACCAGAACTTTCATTGCTATGTTGCTTCCTCTGGGGAAGGCTCCAATCCTCTACCTGCTGAACTCTTCTTCCTTTTTGAAAGCCTAGTTCAAATGTCCTTTCCTCCGCAGAACCTTTTCCTCTTTCCCCTTCAATATTTCCAAACTGGCCAGGATTAGTTATTCTCATCTTTGTGCTCCCACAATGTTTTATTTATACCTCTGTTTTAATACATCTTTGTGGGTTTGTTTTTTGTTATTTTGGCCACACCATATGGCTTGCTGGATTTTAGTTCCCTGACCAGGGACTGAACCCAGGCTCTGGCAGTGAAAAGGCTGAGTCCTAACCATTGGACCACCAAAGCATTCCTCATCATTGTGCTTTTTCAGTGAAATGCCTGTCAAACCATCTGGACTCCTATAACAAAATACCACAGACTGGGTCACTTGTAACAACGGACATTCATTTCTCATAGTTTTGGAGGCTGGAAGTCCAAGATCAGGGTGCCACCATGGTTGAGTGAGGGCCTTCTCCCGGGTGACTTTTCATTGTATCCTCACATGGTGGAAGGGAGGAAGGCAGCTCTCTGGGGCTTTTTTTTAAGGGCACCAATCCCATTCATAAGGGTTCCACCATCATGACCTAATTACTTCTCAAATACCCTACTTCATAACACCATCAGCTTGAGGGTTAGAATTCAATATATGAATTTTGGGGGGACTCAAGCGTTAAATCTATACTAATGTATATGAGTCTATCTTCACCGCAAGGTGGAGTTTCCCAGGGGCTGGGGAGGCTTATTATTTACCTTTTCATCCTCAGTATCTGGTATAATACATGCTGTAGGGTAGGGACTCCTGATATTTGACATCTTCAGGGACCTTCTATTCAGCATCACCAGCTGTAAATACACTTAACATCTTTTTTTGTTCTCCGTGGATGCTAAGCTGCATCTGTGATGATACATAGCAAACTCAGGTTGTCCTTTGTGAATGGGCTCTATTGGCTGGGTGGTTCCCAGGCCTTCTCAGCCCATTGTCAAACTCATGAGAAGGCACTGTGGGTGGGGTGGGATGGGACTATGTAGGCAGATGCGGTACTCAAACTCTGGCTCCACACTGTTACTAAGCTGAGTGGCTTTCTTCTCACCCCATTGGTCTTCCAAACCCAAATGTATTTAATCACCTACAAGTACCACTTATTAACTGCCCCTAAAAACAATAATTAGGTACCACATTTTAATGAGAAGTGATCCATGTTACTATTGTTTCCTCCTCATAGTGACTCTCCCACTGCTGGTATTGTGACAGCTAAATAAAAAGGCCAGTAATATGTGGGTTTCTGTTTTTTGTTTTTTTACCTTGAGGAAACAAAGACTCCCCTGATGTAATGAGATACTAAGAATCTCAAAGGAGCTAAACAGAACAATGTGGATTCTTTTTAAAAATATTATTATTATTATAAAGCCACGGAGAAGGAATTATTCAGCAATAATAAATGGGAGACTGGTTATTGTTAGAGCTTATATCCCATCACAGGGAGAGAAACAAAGCTGTTCAAGGCAACCTGTAAGGGGTGGGTGACCACAAATGCACACAAATTGTTAGAGTCAACACGGTCTCCCAAGTGAAGACAGACATTAAAAAACAACAGAAATGCTAATAAGAATTGGCCAATGCACCTTTTCAACAAAGCTGTCTAGTATTAAAACAACTTTTTAAAAACTTTTCTTTGCTATGGCTTTCTTCTTTGAGCTACTTTAATTTATTTTTATTTTTATGTAATTTTTAAAGGTTAATGTCCATTTACAGTGATTATAAAATATGTTGGCTATATTCCCCATGTTGTAGAAGACATCCTTGAGCCTATTTTACACCCAATAGTTTGTACCTCCTACTTCCCCGGCACTATATTGCCCACCCCCACTCATAACCACTAGTCTGTTCTTTCCATCTTGAGTCTGCTTCTTTTATGTTAAATTTAGTTTGCTGTATTTTTTTAGATTTTACATATAAGTGATATAATTTATAGTGTTTATTTTTGTCTGACTTATTTCACTTAGCATAATGCTCTTCAAGTCCATCCATGTAGCTGCAAATGACAAACTTTCATTCTTTTTTTATGGCTGAGTAGTTTTCCATTATATATTTATATTCATTCTATATATTCTTTATCCATTTATCTGTTGATGGACACTTAGGCTGTTTCCATGTCTTAGCTACTGTAAATAGAGCTTCACTGAACATTGGGATGCATGTATCTTTTTGAATTAGTGTTGTTTTCTTTCAGATATATATTGGGTCACATGATTGTTTTCATTGTGCCAAATTTTTTAAAAGTAGCAAACTGCTTACTAAAAAAGCATTCTGTCAAGTATTGCTCAGTACAATGTGACTTTAGGAACCCCCACTGAAAACCTGTCTACCCTAATTTCTCAGGAACTTATTTCTTGGTTGGAAGGTTTGGAATAGGTCAGCACCAAGATTCTAATTCATTGGCCTGAGGGGTACCCTCCCATCCTCAAAGGGACCTCCCTGTGCTGTAGGTGGAAAAGCCCTTTTCCTAATTGCCGTGGAATACTCAGGATTACACAATGACCCTGTCACCATCTGATTGGCCTGGTGCCCAGGTGCACCATGGGAGAGAATTTGAATGCTCTTGGCAGTTGAAACTGAGACCTTGACGGTTGTAACTTATGGATTACTGGGGCACTGTTCAGGAATGTCACACTCCTGAGAGAAAAATCACTCAAAGTAAGGAGCTTTGCATGATAGATTGGACTGAACTTCAAGAATTGTCACTAGAAAGATGGTGTTTTCAAGGACAGGCCTTTGAACCCACCTGGTCCCTATCCCCTAAGAGGGTTCTGTGCCTTGTGAATGAGAGGATTATGAAATAAAACTGAAAAACATGACAAATCAAATATCATTTGGGGTTCCAGCTGCCTGAGGGAGTTGGGAACTAGTAAAGGAAATGTTTGCGTAGAGAGAGGTGTTAGGGCTGGAGATTAAGAGGCAGGTGATGAAGTAGAGGCAGGGGTGAGAACTGACCCAGCAGGGTCATTAGAGGTCACAGGTGGGTCAGTGCTACCCCATGGGGCTCTGAGTTGGTTCTGAGCATCACATTGGCAGACCCTGCTCTGAGAGTTGTGGGGATTTTTCAGAATCAAAAGAAGCTTTTTAATTTTAAAGAGAGAATAACCCACATGAAAGATGGGACATACCAACAATACAGTTGACATTTTGAAACTGTAGCAACAATAAGAGCACTAGGAGTTCAGAGGAAGGAGGGATTTCTGGGAAGGTGATTAGAGGAGCCTTAATAGAAAAGCTTTAAAAGAGAGACAACACTTAGGTAAGCTGGAGGAAGAAATAACTGGGAGCAAGAAACCTTCCTAAGAGCTGAGATGTACATTGAGTCTAAGCATCTTTGAGTAACTTTGGTTTCCCACCTATTATAACTATACATTGTGCTTTCAGTTCAGTCGTTCATCGTGTCTGACTCTTTGCAACCCCATGGACTGCAGCATGGCAGGCTTCCCTGTCCATCACCAACTCCCGGAGCTTGCTCAATGTCCATCACGTTGGTGATGCCATCCAACAATCTTGTTCTCTGTCATCCCCTTCTCCTCCCACCTTCAATCTTTCCCAGCATCAAGGTCTTTTCCAGTGAGTGGCTCTTTGCATCAGGTGGCCAAAGTATTGGAGTTTCAGCATCAATCCTTCCAATGAATATTCAGGACTGATTTCCTTTAGGATGGACTGGTTGGATCTCCTTGCAGTCCAAGGGACTCTCAAGAGTCTTCTCCAATACCACAGTTCAAAAACATCAATTCTTCTCAACTTTCTTTATACTCCAACTCCCACATTCATAGATGACTACTGGAAAAACCATAGTTTTGAGTAGACGGACCTTTGTTGATAAAATAATGTCTCTGCTTTCTAATATGCTGTCTAGGTTCGTCATAGCTTTTCTTCCAAGAAGCAAGCATCTTTTAATTTCATGGCTACAGTCACCATCTGCAGTGATTTTGGAGGCCCCCCCCCCCACAAAATAAAGTCTGTCACTGTTTCCATTGTTTCCCCATCTATTTGCCATGAAGTGATGGAGCCAGATGCTATGATCTTAGTTTTCTGAATGTTGAGTTTTAAGACAATTTTTTCACTCTCCCCTTTCACTTTCATCAAGAGGCTCTTTAGTTCTTTGCTTTCTGCCATAAGAGTGGATTTACTTACTTTGGATTTTTCAGTGTCTTCTCCATCTTTCTAAATGTTATTACTATGGGTCCTGACTAACTGGAGAGACTCATAATTCACAAGAGTGCACTTTACTATCTGAGATGAATACCTTTACTTGGTTCATGTTTGGTTTTTGGTATAGGTACAGAATCCTGTAAAATGGAATATACAAAATAATTATAAAGTTAAGAGAATTTTCAGATAGGTGCTCACCCCAACACTAGCCCCACTAGACAATTAAGATCAATACAGGGTGCACTGGAGAATGGATACTGTAGGCAGGCTAACTCTGTTCTATTCAACCCAGGAGAAGTGTTTACTATGCAATGAAAATAACTTTCCCCCAATGCCATCATTTCCCTTTGGCACCCAGTGAAGTTGGGTAAGAAGGAGGGGCCAGGTACGTCACTTGACAGATGCTCTGTTCGCATTCAGCTCATCTGGGTAGCCGTGTTGTCCTGTCTCCTGAATTATCCCCAGTGGCTGTCAGTGCCACATGAACTCACTGTTCTTTGCCAATCTTTCGGTTCCCTTGAAGGAGCAGATGGACAGAAGCCTGCTCCCTACTGCAAGCTCTGACATAACAGTGCGCCCCTCTTGGCTATGCTTCTAAATCTGGAGTTTTAGCAGCTAAACACCAGAGATGCTGCTGGTGGATAGTTTTGAATTTTGGCTTCATGTTTGGTTCAAATGTCATTTTTGAAAAGAAAATAATTCTTTGGTGTTGTTATTTACAATACCACTACTATCATTCCAACTCTACCATTCCCTATTAATGATCAGTCCCAAGCTGACACTGTTACTTTATTAACACCAATGACACTGCCAATATTCAAGTTATGTTCACTTATTTCATATTCTTCTTTCCTTCCTTTCCTCTTCCTTTCTTTTTTTAATTTTTACTTTTGTTTTTTAAACAGTCTACAGGAACATCATAAGTGCATTCTCCTGGGCATTTTCCTGTGATCACCGAGCCAGAGGGGAGTACATCTCTATGACATCAAGACTTTTAGAGGTAGGTGTGGTCTGTCAGCTGGATTTCCTGGCCCTGGCTCAGTGATAAAGAATCTGTGTCTGTAGGAGACTTGCAGGAGACATGAGTTCAATTCCTGGGTCAGGAAGATCCCCTGGAGTAGGAAATGACAGCTTACTATAGTATTCTTGCCTGGGAAATCCCATGGACAGTGGAGCCTGGCAGGCTATAGTCCATGGGGTCACAGAAGCATCGGACATGATTTAGTGACTAAACAAAACCAATCATATGAACTGTAGGTGTTAGAAGGATCTTTGCTTTTTTTACTCTAGTTGCTCTGTGACCTAACTTTTCACTTCCCCCCCAACTTTACCGCCCTTCAGACTTCTACATCCATTGTCTGATGGTCAAATGTGGAACCTCAGGGGTCAGAGAAGAATTAAACCCTTTTCTCCCCAATGTCCTTCTTCTTTAGGGAGACCATCAAAAAAGCCAGTGGAGAACTGTGTCCTAGGAATAACGTCAGACTTTATGAAAATCATGGGGATCAAGGACTTTAAGGAGGGTGACTGCTGATTTCTCTGGCACTCTTTTTCCTTCAGGACTTTTAGGAGATGGACTGAGTAGTATGTGCGGTTGTGTCTGCCAGGACATAGAGACTACAGCCACAAGCTACAAGCTCTGTAGAGAACCATTGACTGGGGAATTGGTTGTTAAAATATTAAGTGAAACAGGCAGTTGAACATGCAGTGAGTTCACTTACAAAAGGAGGAATATGTGTAGGTAAAAGATCTGAAATAAAATGAAGTATTCACAGCTGCATGTGAAATTATAGTTGATAGTTTTCTTCTTTGTTTTTTAACATTTGCCAACCCACAAAGAGCGTGGTAATTTTTATCAATAGAGGGTTAAAGAAAAAGCCTTTAAGAAGAAATAATGTAGAGGTAGGAATTGTGCTTCTTTCATTTCACCTTGTGGTTAATGAATCCTACAGTGGACATCTAGTCTTCCACCTGGGTTGTGATTTATCAGTGTGGAGTCTGGAGCCTGCTCTAGTGCTCCTGGGGCAGCAGAAATCAGGATATCTTGGAGACCTGGAAATGAATCCCTAACTTATGGAGTCCAGGGGCTTGTCATGGTAATCAAGTTAGTTAGCCCTCTTGCTCATTTCAGTAACAGGATCATAAAGTTTCAGACCTAGGAGGATCTTGAGGAATCAGCTATTTGGTTTTTTTTTTTTTTCATTTTTGTGGCAGAACCAGGATGAGAGTTTGATAGTAATAATGTCTACGCTTTAGTAATCATGTACCAGGAATGATACTAAGTACTTTACATAGATTACTCTTTAATCACAGCATCAAAGTAAGCATTATCCCTACCTTGATTAATAGACAAAGAAGCTGAGGCATATAGATCACTCCAAATTATCCAGTTAGAGTCCATGGCTGGTTTTGAACTCAAGTTTGTCTGGTTCTAAAATGGACTCTTACTAGGCACAGTTCTGTCTCTTTATTTGTAGGATGAGCTACCGGATTCCCAGTCTTAGATCTTTACCTCTTGTCTTCACATAGAAAATGCAAGGTCTGTTTTAACCTGTGTGGAGCAGATCAACCCCCAAAAGGACATTGTCCTTGCTGCGGTAGCCTGTATGGTCACAAAGAAGCTCACTCTGTAGTTTAAAGGCCCATGTTTGCTATTCTTCAAAGCAGTGTGGCCTCAGGCCTTCAGCCTGAGCTCAGACTTGCTTTCCTTTACTCACGCACTTCCCTTTCATTGTGAGAGCTCCCATTCACAGATGGTGGCAGTGACCAGCCAGAGTGAGGGTGTGGTGACCAGGAGATAGTCACCAGTGCCCCAGCTGGAAGGAGGGAGCTGGGAGAGAAGTCTTAAGGCTTCTTAAGGCTGTAGCACCCTGAGGCCTCTGCTGGTGGTGACTCAGGCCACCCCCTCCTGACCCCTTCTGTTCTCTGACTGTGGGAAGACTGAACTGACCCGGTCTTTGACAGAAGAGAGACTTGAGGGGGAAGAAATATCTTCTCTTTTAGAGGAAAGTAAAATGTCTCAGATCATGAATGGGATCAACCTGAGAGTAAGTTCTCTATTTCACATATGGTAATGTATATGTCGGAGAAGGCAATGGCACCCCACTCCAGTACTCTTGCCTGGAAAATCCCATGGATGGAGGAGCCTGGTAGGCTGCAGTCCATGCGGTCGCTGAGAGTCGGACACGACTGAGCGACTTCACTTTCACTTTTCACTTTCATGCATTGGAGAAGGAAATGGCAACCCACTCCAAGTTCTTGCCTGGAGAATCCCAGGGATGGTGGAGCCTGATGGACTGTCATCTATGGGGTCGCACAGAGTCGGACACAACTGAAGCGACTTAGCAGCAGCAGCAGCAGCAATGTATATGTTTCAGTGTTAGGAGGGATAGGGTGGGGAGAGAGGGAGGAGGGGATTCAGGATGGAGGGGACACATGTATACCTATGGCTGATTCAAACTGATGTATGGCAAAAACCATCACAATATTGTAATTATCCTCCAATTAAAATAAATAAATTAATTAATTAAAAAAGAATCCCAGTAAGTTCTCTGTTTTTCAGCCTGGCCAGAGGGGCCCTGTCAGCCACAGTCTTCAAACTAAGGGTGACGGTATGTGTTGTAGCGGCTGAAGACTTTTCCAGAGATTAAAACACAGTAACATATGGGTAAAACCCCAACTGCACTAAATATAATTAAACCTTTCTTTGATGATTCAGAAGGCGTTTAGGATACTGTAGTGCCTGAGGGTCACCATTATGCTGATCATCATCCTTGATGAGGCAGGCAGCTGAATAAAAAGGCCAGTTTTAAAGTTAAGAGGCCTCACTCCCACTCTGCCTACCTGGGTGGGCTTGGGCAGGTGACTTGACTCCTTGAGCTTCACAGTCCCCTCAAGATAGGGATGGTAGCATTGCATGGTCGTGGTGTCATAGTAGAAACCTTGTGCACAGAGAATCTTGCTGTCATTGTTATTTCTAGTAAGCTACCAGGACATCCACCTGCTTGCCAAAAGAGAAGTGATATTTAGTCAAGGGCCAGTAAAAAACATTTAGTGTTTTTAAACTGTAACAGTGGTACATACTTTGAAATTAAAAATGAAAAAGTTACAATATCACAGAAGAGAACTTATTAAATATAAAAGTCCCCTTCTACCCTCATTGTCTCAGTCTTCCCTGGGGTTCAGCCTAATGTAACTTTGTGTGTGGGTGCATTAGGTTTAAATTACACTAGTCATTATTGTTCTATGTCTTTTTTTTTTTTGTCACTTAGCATATTTTGGAGATCTTTTAATTCTTTTTTACAGCTGCATATCCATGGCCTTTCATAATATAGATGAGTTTTTTGTTTGTTTGTTTGTTTAACCATTACCTTGTTGATGAACATTCGGTTATTTCTAGTTTTTCTATGGCCAACAATGGGGCAGTGAATACAAGATGACAAGTTTATGGACCAATTCAGTTGTGGCCACCCAGTAATTTTTTATTGTCTCAGATTGTTTTAACCCATACTTCCTAAAACATATTCTTCTTGATCTATATGTGCCCCAAAAGAGATAGCGTCAAATGTTAATGAAGCAAGTGATCTTCTCTGGTGGTTTGGTGATTTCTAAATAAATTTATACACTTGTGCAGTTATCACCGCAACCAAGATTTACAGCATTCATGTTACCCCCAAAGTTTCCTTTTGTACGTCCCTGAGATACACATCTGCTCCAGCTCTAGAACTGATCTGATTTCTAGCTCTAAAATTTTGCCTTTATCTGGAAATTTCATATGAATAAAATCACAGTATGTCGCCTTTTGTATCCAGAGTCTTTCATGTAGCAAACTGTTTTTCTGAGGTTCACGTGTGCTGATGGACCTATCAGTTAACACTGCATAGTGTTCCATTACCCATAGGTGGACTCATTTCGTTTGTTCATTTGAACTGTTTCAGCTAGAAGCTATTTTCAGTATTTGCCTGTCACAAAAAAATGATACTGTGAATATTTGCATATAAGTTTTTGTAGGGACATACATTTTTATTTCTCTTGTGTGAATACCTATGAGTGGAATCATAGGGTCTTATGATAGGTATATGTTTAACTTAAAAAAAAAAAAAACTGCCAAATTATTCCTCAAAGTGCTTATTTCATTTTACATTTCTACCAGCAATATATGAGGGTTCCTGTTTCTCCACTTCCTCATTAACACTTGGTATTGTCAATCTTCTTTATTATAGCTCATCTAATGGTTGTGCAATGGTAGCACAGTGTCATTTTAACTTGCATTTTCCTAATAATTAATGATGCTGGGCACAACTAATGATGTTGGGCACAGTAAAGCCATTCTTATATGTTCCATGGTAAAATGTTTAATTAAATCTTTTGTCCATTTTTTAAAAAGCCAGGCCGTTTGCTTTTTATTACTGTAATCTTTTATAGATTCTGACTATAAACCATATATATATTTATATATAATATGATTTACAAATATTTTCTCCCAACTATGACTTATCTTTTCATGGTTTTTAGTTGTAACTTTTTTTCTAGATGTGACTTTCGAAGAACAAAAATATTTAATGTTGATGAAGTCTGAATTAGTCAACTTTTTCTATTATGGATTATGCTTTGGGTGTCATATCTAAGATATCTTTGCTTAACTTCCACTCACATAGATTTTATCTTCTGTTTTTTTCTAGAAGTTTGGTTAAAAAAAAACAAGGTGATTTTATAAGTTATTTAAAAGATAAGGTGAAGCTAATGTTCTATAAGCCCTTCCTAGGGTGAAATCAATGGGCCGATGGAGTTAAGTCTATATAGGGATCTTTCCTACATTTTCAGGACTGCCTTTCAAAGGTTGGTTATATTGTGTACCCACAGAAGCAGCTAAGTGTTCCTTATTACTGATCCCTCAAAATCTTTTCCCAAGGAGAAAATGAGATCATGCTCATTTAAAGGGATCTGGAAAGGTTTTACTTTGAGGAGGTCATATTTATTTCCTATACCATAACTAAAATGTTCTTGGTGTGTTATTTCATTTAGCAAGTATAGGCCAATATCTTTCAAAACCAAAGCAGGAAAGAGTCATTTCCTATTACTAATGGTTTTGACATGGGCTTAGTTTCACTTGCTTCTCTTTATTCCTGTGCTGTGCTTAGTTGCTCAATTGTGTCCGACTCTTTGCGACCCCATGCACTACAGCCCGCCAGGGTCCTCTGTCCATGGGATTCTCCAGGCAAGAATACTGGGGTGGGCTGCCATGCCTTCCTCCATCTCTTTATTCCTCGTAACTCATTTTATTTCTCTAATAATGAGACGTTCTGTAATGTATTAGACGTTGAAAAGTTATTTGAACTTGTGTGTGTGTGTGTGTTTGTGTACATGTGCACAATCAAGGGTTACATTGCTCTTGATTATTGGGGGAACTTACACCTCATTTCTTTCAAATCTTCATTGATCATAGCATATACAGGTCCTCATTCCTTATTTGAAACACTCAAAGTCAAAAATGGTTTCAAATGTGTAGGTTTTTAAACTTTAGAGAGACACTACAATGAATATTTTGAATGAATCTAATTTTTCCAGAGTCAAGATGACTAGTATTTCCTAATATGGACATATTCATATTTTGAAACATACTGAATATTTACAATATGTGAAATAATAAAGCCTATAAGAAGTGTCAATCAGTTCAGATTTTCTACCATTTGAGTTCAGTTCTGGGGGCAAATGAGTTGTAAAACCTTTCCATTTAGAGCATTTTTGGATCCTGAACTGAGAGTAAGGGCTAGTGGATTCATACTGCCTTTCTTAGGAGCACACTACAAGCTGCTCCTTGTGGGCTGCCGAGATCCTTAGTCTCAGTTGCCGAGTTCCTTGGTCTCAGTTGATCACTGCTGCCTCTGCATTTTCAATTGCTATGAGTGGCTGTCGCATTCCAGTAGACACAGTGAAGCATCGACTTTGGCGAGTCTTAGTGAGGCTTTCAGCTTGAAGGAGTTTTCTAAATGAACATTTTAAAGAGAGATCATTTCCACCATATACAGTGCTACAGTTTAGATTGCTTTCTAGGGAGAAGGTGTTTTACCGTTTAAAATCAATATATGCTTAAAAAAAATACTTCCTCATCCTCACTTATTTTAGGCACTAATTCTATCTGCCTCATGGCACAGGCTGTCAGAGGCAGATGCCCAATAAAGATCTGTTATCTAGGGGGCCTGGATTCCTGGCTTGGGGTGAAATTATATCCTATAAAATGGAATTGAATCAAGCTGTGATATATTTGAATCCCATTGAGAGCTAGATTATATGGTCAATGGCAGCTCAGAGGCACGTTTTAATCACTGAGCACTGCTGACCTGACGGCACTTGTGGAAACCATTGGCCCACGTTCCTGGGGAAAGAGAGAGCCTCCTTGGTACCCAGAACTTCTTTTTTTATGAAAAGGAAGCAGCTTAGCAATTCGTCTAATGGTGCTTTATGGAAAAATTACAGTGGTAGTACACACTGGTCTTAAAATATTTACACAAGTAATTATATAGAAAGGTTTCCTAAGCATATAGAATGAAAATGCAAAAGCCCTTCCATGCTGCATTCCTATCCCATTCCTGCCACCCTCTTTAAGTGGTTGCCACTGATCATAATTAAGTGTGTGTCGCTCTAGACCTTTTCCTTTCTAGCCATGTACGGGCACACACGAATACACTTGCACAGTCACATTTAGAAACAAATTTACTCTTCAAATTGTCTTGTCACTTGCTTTTCTTAATTATCTATCAAGACATCTTTCCATGACACTACTATCCTTTTGATGGCTGCAGAGCATTACCAAGAATATATTTAACTGGTCCAATAGTGAAAAGCATGTAGGCAATCTTTTGGGGATGTTGCAAACTGTTTTAGTGAAATTTCTTATTTGTATATTTTTGTACACACATATATTTTTATAAAGTAGATGGTTATGGTTCTTGGTTTATCTCCAAGGTCTCCCTCATTGCTTTAAGCCTGAATTTCAGCATTCTCCCCTGTCCATCTACTGTTTATCTAGAAATTCATTGGAGCACTGCTTTGCCATTGGGCAAAGTTGTCTTTGCTGGACACATGGGTGTCTCTTGGAGGGAGCATGGAGAGTTTCAAAGAGGAGGATTATGTATGTTACAACTTCTGATACTTCTGATTTTGCCTCCTAGCTTAAAGTCATTTAAAAAAATTTCCTCTCAAGTATAGGACAGTTTAGATAAAATAAAAGCTTGCCTTCAACTGTGTAAATTGTTATAAACTATTCACGGAGCTCTTGATAATGTCTCCTGAAATATAAAATTTTTCAAAGTAAAAATTTTTTCTCCCATGCATTTCCTCTAGTCACCTCTCGTCTCAGTTCAGCTCAGTTCAGTCACGCAATCGTGTCCGACTCTTTGCGACCCCATGGACTACAGCACACAGGCTTCCCTGTCCATCACCAACTCCCGGGGTTTACTCAAACTCATATCCATTTAGTCAGTGATACTATCCAACCATCTCATCTTCTGTCATCCCTTTCTCCTCAAGCTTTCAATCTTTCCAAGCTTCAGGGTCTTTTTAAATGAGTCAGCTCTTTGTATCAGAAGGCCAAAGTACAGGAGTTTCAGCTTCAACATCAGTCCTTCCAATGAACACCCAGGACTGATTTCCTTTAGGATGGATTGGTTGGATCTCCTTGCAGTCCAAGGGACTCTCAAGAGTCTTCTCCAACACCACACTTCAAAAGCATCAATTCTTTGGTGCTCAGCTTTCTTTATAGTCCAACTCTCACATCCACACATGACTACTGGAAAAACCATAGCTTTGACTAATTGGACCTTTGTTGACAAAGTAATGTCTCTGCTTTTCAATATGCTGTTTAGTTTGGTCATAACTCTCCTTCCAAGGAGTAAGCATCTTTTCATTTCATGGCCGCGGTCACCATCTGCAGTGATTTGGGAGCCCCCCAAATAAAGTCTGCCACTGTTTCCACTGTTTCCCCATCTATTTGCCATGAAGTGATGGGACCAGATGCCATGATCTTTGTTTTCCGAATGTTGAGTTTTAAGCCAACTTTTTTCCTCTCCTCTTTCACTTTCATCAAGAAGCTCTTCAGTTCTTCTTCCCTTTCTGTCATAAGGGTGGTGTCAATTGCATATCTGAGGTAATTGATATTTCTCCCGGCAATTTGATTCCAGCTTGTGCTTCATCCAGCCCAGCATTTCTCATGATTTACTCTGCGTATAAGTTAAATAAGCAGGGTGACAATATACAGCCTTGATGTACTCCTTTTCCTATTTGGAACCAGTCTGTTGTTCCATGTCCAGTTCTAACTGTTGCTTCCTGACCTGCATACAGATTTCTCAAGAGGCAGGTCAGGTGGTCTGGTATGCCCATCTCTTTCAGAATTTTCAACAGTTGATTGTGATCCACACAGTCAAAGGCTTTGGCATAGTCAATAAAAGCAGAAATAGATGTTTTTCTGGAACTCTCTTGCTTTTTTGATGATCCAACGGATGTTGGCAATTTGATCTCTGGTTCCTCTGCCCTTTCTAAAATCAGCTGGAACATCTGGAAGTTCCTGGTTCATGTATTATTGAAGCCTGGCTTGGAGAATTTTGAGCATTACTTTAGAGCGTGTGAGATGAGTGCAATTGTATGATAGTTTGAACATTCTTTGGCATTGCCTTTCTTTGGGATTGGAATGAAAACTGACCTTTTCCAGTCCCGTGGCCACTGCTGAGTTTTCCAAATTTGCTGGCATATAGAGTACTGCACTTTCACAGCATCATCTTTTAGGATTTGAAATAGCTCAACTGGAATTCCATCACCTCCACTAGTTTTGTTCATAGTGATGCTTCCTAAGGCCCACTTGACTTCACATTCCAGAATGTCTGGCTCTAGGTGAATGATCAAACTATTGTGATTATCTGGGTCATGAAGATCTCTTTTTGTACAGCTCTTCTGTGTATTCTTGCCACCTTTTCTTAATATCTTCTGCTTCTGTTAGGTCCATACCATTTCTGTCCTTTATTGAGCCCATCTTTGCATGAAACGTTCCCTTGGTATCTCTAATTTTCATGAAGAGATCTCTGCTGCTGCTGCTGCTAAGTCGCTTCAGTTGTGTCCAACTCTGTGCGACCCCATAGACAGCAGCCCACCAGGCTCCACCATCCCTGGGACTCTCCAGGCAAGAATACTGGAGTGGGTTGCTATTTCCTTCTCCAATGCATGAAAGTAAAAGGGAAAGTGAAGTCACTCAGTCGTGTCTAACTCTTAGCAACCCCACGGACTGCAGCCTACCAGGCTCCTCCGACCATGGAATTTTCCAGGCAAGAGTAATGGAGTGGGGTGCCATTACCTTCTCCAGAAGCGATCTCTAGTCTTTCCTATTTTATTGTTTTCCTCTATTTCTTTGCACTGATCACTGAGGAAGGCTTTCTTATCTCTCCTTGCTATTCTTGGGAACTCTGCATTCAAACTGATGTATCTTTCCTTTTCTGCTTTGTTTTTCACTTCTCTTCTTTTCACAGCTATTTGTAAGGCCTCTTCAGACAGCCATTTTGCTTTTTTGCATTTCCTTTCTTGGGAATGGTCTTCATCCCTGTCTCCTGTACAATGTCACGAATCTCCATCTGTAGTTCATCAGGCACTCTGTCTATCAGATCTAGTTCCTTAAATCTATTTCTCACTTCCATTGTATAATCGTTAGGGATTTGATTTTGGTCATATCTGAATGGTCTGGTGGTTTTCCCTACTTTCTTCAATTTAAGTCTGAATTTGGCAATAAGGTGTTCATGATTTGAGCCACAGTAAGCTCCTGGTCTTGTTTTTGCTTACTGTATATAGCTTCTTCATCTTTGGCTGCAAAGAATATAATCAACCTGATTTCAGTGTTGATCATTTGGTTATATCCATGTGTAGTCTTCTCTTGTGATATTGGAAGAGGGTGTTTGCTATGACCTGTGCATTCTCTTGGCAGAACTCTGTTAGCCTTTGCCCTGCTTCATTCTGTACTCCAAGGCCAAATTTGCCTGTTACTCCAGGTGTTTCTTAACTTTCTACTTTTGCATTCCAGTCCCCTATAATGAAAAGGACATCTCTTTTGGGTGTTAGTTCTAGAAGATCTTGTAGGTCTTCATAGAGCTGTTCAACTTCAGCTTCTTCAGCATTATTGGTCAGGGCATAGACTGGGATTACTGTGAAATTGAATGGTTTGCCTTGGAAACGAACAGAGATCATTCTGTCATTTTTGAGATTGCATCCAAGTACTGCATTTCAGACTCTTTGGTTGACTGTGATAGCTACTCCATTTCTTCTAAGGGATTCTTGCCCACAGTAGTAGATAAAATGGTCATCTGAGTTAAATTCACCCATTCCAGTCCATTTTAGTTCCCTGATTCCTAAAATATTGATGTTCACTCTTGCCATCTCTTGTTTTACCACTTCCAATTCACCTTGATTCATGGGCTTAACATTCCAGGTTCCTATGCAATATTGCTCTTTACAGCACTGGACCTTGCTTCCATCACCAGTCTCATCCACAACTGGGTGTTGTTTTTGCTTTGACTCCGTCTCTTCATTCTTTCTGGAGTTATTTCTCCACTGATTGCCATTAGCATATTGGGCACCTACTGACCCGGGTGAGGAGCTACTCCATGCCCAAGGTCAGGGTTGGCAGCAGAGAGAAGCTACCCCATGCCTTTGACTGTGTGGATCACAATAAACTGTGGAAAATTCTGAAAGAGATGGGCATACCAGACCACCTGACCTGCCTCTTGAGAAACCTGTATGCAGGTCAGGAAGCAACAGTTAGAACTGGACATGGAACAACAGACTGGTTCCAAATAGGAAAAGGAGTACATCAAGGCTGTATATTGTCACCCTGCTTATTTAACTTATATGCAGAGTACATCATGAGAAATGCTGGGCTGGAAGAAGCACAAGCTGGAATCAAGATTGCTGGGAGAAATATCAATAACCTCAGATATGCAGATGACACCACCCTTATGGCAGAAAGTGAAGAATGAAAGAGCTTCTTGATGAAAGTGAAAGAGGAGAGTGAAAAAGTTGGCTTAAAGCTCAACATTCAGAAAACAAAGATCATGGCATCTGGTCCCATCACTTCATGGCAAATAGAAGGGGAAAGCGTGGAAACAGTGGCTGACTTTATTTTTCTGGGCTCCAAAATCACTGCAGATGGTGATTGCAGCCATGAAATTAAAAGACGCTTACTCCTTGGAAGGAAAGTTATGACCAACCTACACAGCATATTAAAAAGCAGAGACATTACTTTGTCAACATAGGTCCGTCTAGTCAAGGCTATGGTTTTTCCAGTGGTCATGTATGGATGTGTGAGTTGGACTATAAAGAAAGCTAAGCACCAAAGAATTGATGCTTTTGAACTGTGGTGTTGGAGAAGACTCTTGAGAGTCCCTTGGACTGCAAGGAGATCCAGCCAGTTCATCCTAAAGGGGATCAGTCCTGGGTGTTCATTGGAAGGACTGATGTTGAAGCTGAAACTCAAATATTTTGGCTACCTGATGGGAAGAGCTGACTCATTTGAAAAGACGATGATGCTGGGAAAGATTGAGGGCAGGAGGAGAAGGGGATGACAGAGGATGAGATGGTTGGATGGCATCACTGACTCAATGGACATGGGTTTGGGTGAACTCTGGGAGTTGGTGATGGACAGGGAGGCCTGGTGTGCTGCGGTTCATGGGGTGGCAAAGAGTCGGACACAACTGAGCGTCTGAACTGAACTGAGCTGAACTGACCTGGGGAGTTCATCTTTCAGTGTCCTATCTTTTGCCTTTTCATACTGTTCATGGTGGTCTCAAGGCAAGGATACTGAAGTGGTTTGCCATTCCCTTCTCCAATGGACCACGTTTTGTCAGAACTCTCCACCATGACCCGTCCATCTTGGGTGGTCCTACACGGCATGGCTCATAGTTTCATTGAGTTAGACAAGGCTGTGGTCCATGTGATTAGGTTGGTTAGATTTCTGTGATTGTGGTTTTCAGTCTACACTTTGCTGGAGCAGCCGTAAAGAGATATCCCATGTCCAAGGTCAGAGAAATCCCAGTAAGATGGTAAGCATTGGAGCAGCTGTGAGGAGATACCCCACATCCAAGGGCAAAGGAGAAGCTCTGGCAAGATGGTAGGAGGGGCGAATGTCTAGACAGATATTTTATATCTATCGACACAAATTTACTTCAGATTACAGTCAAAGAGAGCGTGTAGATAAACTTAAAAAGTTTTTAGCACTTTAGGCAAGGTCAAAGCAGACTGATTTGTTTAGGAGAAAACTTTTAATCTTGGTCTCATTAGTTTTATGTTCTAAATACTGAGTTTATTATCCTGGACAAGAGTTCCTGATTGTTCACAAACCAGCCAGCCTTCAGAGCTCTGCCTTAAAATATTTTAGCAGCATTTGAATCTGGTGGTTGGCTTCTGAGGTGCTGTGACTATGCTGGGGACCTCCCCATGATGGTCCAGAAGTGAGTCAGAGCCAATGGCCAGGAGGTAGAGGTGGGGGGGGGAGGGGCTGAAGCACCAGGAAACCAAGCACAAACACCCCAGGCTCCAGGCAGGTAAGCAACATGTGTCCATGTCCAGATTAGCTTAAAGGGTCAAAGGTTTATGGGAAAAATATACTCCCAACATTTAACTCAACCAGTGAAACAGCTAAGAGAACTCAAGTCCCTCTCAAGCAATAGAAAACCTGGGTACTTCTGTGTGACCAAAAAAACCTTTCAGGTTATAATAAAGCTTCTAGCTGATTTTATGACATAATGTTCGAAAAATGATCCATAAGAAGAGGGATTGAGTGCAAAAAGTGAATGACATTCATGGTTTTCTTTCAGTGAACACTTCGTTATTCCTCTTTCTACATGATGTGATATTTTATTAATTGATGATTTCCCTGAGTTTTTTGATATATAATGAAAGTCTCTCAATCATGTCTGACTCTGCGACCCCATGGTCTGTAGCCCACTGGGTTCCTCTGTTCATGAAATCTCCAGGCAAGAATACTGGAGGGGGTTGCCATTTCCTACTCCAGGGGATCTTTCCAGCCCAGGGATCAAACCAGCATCTCTTGCATCTTCTGCATTGGCAGGCAGACTTTTTACCTCTACCGCCACCTGGGAAGCCTGGGCCAGAGTCTAGAAGAAGGAAAAGGGATACTGGAAGTGACCACTCATTTGACACCGGCATGAATTGTGCAGCTTCCTGCAGTGAGTGGGGAAACATGGTGGGTGCTGTGGGCAAGACTGGGGTCCAGGGACCTGTGTGCCCAGTGGGTGGAGCTTGCTTGATGATGGAGATCCTGGGGTTGCTGTAGCAACAGAATGAAGTTCAGATTGAGGACAGGGTGAGAAGGGGTAGGGACAGTGCTTAGGAGACCAGAGCCATCATCAGACACCCTCTTTTAACTTCGAATCTCTTTCCCTTGTCCCACTGCCCCTCTCACCAGCACTTCTCAGAGGCATGCTCTGGCCCCACAGTCTCCTCTTTTATCCTTCTGGTCACCTCTTAACCTGTTCACGAAGGCTCCCAACACCTCCCATTCCAGGCCCTCAATACAGGGTTTTATTTTTAATTTTTTTCCAATGAAAGGTAGAGTACATGGTCTCTGCAGAATATTAAGACAGTACAGGAGGTATTAAAAAGCAAAGAAGATCATTCATAATCCCACCACTCTATTTCAAACACTGCTACCATTTTTTATTATTCCCTTCCAGTCTTCTCCATGTATTTTAACTGAGTTGAGAAGAGACCAAATGAGTCATTATAGGCTCTGTTTTTGCACATACAGAGAATTGGCTCCAGCATCTGTCCCTGCATTAATCACCAGGGTTGATTTGGCTGATCTAATTGGCTAGACCCCTTCCTCCCTCACTGCTCCCTGGGTGTTTCTCCATATGGAGTAATTTAATTAGACAGAGATAAAACTTCTCATTCATTCATTCAACAAATATTTATTAGTTGTCTGCCATGTGCACTGTGTTAGTTGCTGAAGGATGGAGCAGTGAAGCAGACAGACATTTATCATCTCCTCATATTTGAACAGTGTCATCTGCAGAGGGACTTGACTTCCTCCTACGGTAACAGGGACTGCATTCACCTGCTAGATCTTCAGACAAGCTTTCAATTCCATTTGTATAACTTTCTCACTTGATAACTCCTCCAACATTAAAAACTCTTCAGAATTGTTACTCTCAATGGCTGATGTTAAATACTCAGTTTTTCTTTTTCTCTTTCCCCATAACAATGCTGCTAGAAATATTTTTGAAACTAAGCTTGGTCCATATTTATTTTGTACTATTTTCCTGGAACTGATTCCTAGAGGAGGAATGTATCCGGTAAAAGATCTGAGCCTTTTTAAGGCACTTACATACCTTTTGCCAAATTGCTTTTCAGAAAGCACCTACTAATTCACCTGAGAGAGGGTTCATTTGTTTATATGAGTTGGATGAACCAATATGAAATGTTGAAGACAAGATGGAAAAAGGTCCCTGAGACGCAGTGTTGGTGAGATCTGGAGAAGGTGCTAGGAGGTAGTTCTGTAAAGGGAGAGAGAAAACTGTCCTGTTGGGACAGGAGTTAAGGAGGGTGCAGCTACAAGGAGTGTTTATGTATGTACTGAGAGAGTGGGATCTGATAGCCTCCATCTTCTTCACATGCCAGGAGGCAAGATCATCTTGGGGAAGATGACTGACATCTTAGGGGAGAATGAGGGGGTTCAGAAGGGCCATGTAGCAAGGGGAACACCAGCTAAAAGGTACAAATGACCAGATAATGTAATGTCACATTTTGTTTATGATTGTAAGTGAAAACTTGATCATTGATACTAAGACCCTGTTTACCAGAGTATAGTGAAATTGAGGATTGGCAATTATTTGATTAATTGATGAATGTTCCAAATTAGAAACACCAGGTCGGAGTATGTTTCTGACCTAAATTATACAGTGCAGTTGTCTGCAGTGATCACATTAACTAGCTGATTGCCAAATCACTATTTCTCCCTGTCCCCTGTGGACATAGCTTAAAGAACTAATAAGTGAACTGGACTCTGCCCCAATCTATTTTGGGATAATTGATGTCTTTGTATTCGTATCCAAGCAGCTTGGTATTAAACACTGAAGCTTTGTGGAGATGATGTCAGGAGGCGATTTACTACTTCAAAAAGTGGTCTTTTGTAAAGCTTATCAATCAGAAGTTTGAAGGAAATTTTCCAACTCCCTAAGGAAAATTATATTTTATTGCTATGGAAAAATATTTGATTCTGTACATTTTGCTTTACAAAATGAATTTGTTTCAGATTCTGAATACTTTATGATTTTTGTTTCTGTTTTCATAAATTACTTTAAAGCAATTTCAGTTTTACATTGAAATGGTTTTGGTTCTTAAAACACATTGACTGAAAGTTGGATTTTTTTTTTTCCTAAATGAAAAGTATTGGTGATTTAACCTCTTAAAGCATAAGGAAAATCAATTATGGTAAAGAAATATTTCATTCCTTACTATTTAAATATTCCCATCCGAAATTGATGGTTGATGTAATGTAGTCTGTGAAATGAATGGAGGCAGTTACTGGCAGTTAGGGGTAAATTGGACTCTGAAACCTGTTTTGTGAAATAGCAATGTTAACTGGAATAATTTAGGAACTGACCTCAGTGCTTTGAGCTTCCTTTGTATGTTCTTAAACAATGCCCTGACATGTCATTTACTTAAATATGAAAGCAAAGGTAACCACTGTGTACTCCAGTTTTGACTTCTTTTTAACTTGTTTTTTTACTGAAGGATAATCGAGTTTCGACTCTTGCCTTCAGAGACTCAGCCCACTTTACTCATCAACCTGCAGGGCTGTGATGGGGTAAGATGATGGCATGAGAGGGCCTGACAAGAGTTCCCTCTTCTCAAAGAACTTAGAAACTGTTGAGGTTTACTAGCAGACCAAACTCTAACAAATTATAACCCAGTTTCAATCTGAATATTATTCAAATACTAACACAGATTAAAATGGTAAGAAGGACTTGGCATTAGAGATTTGATTGTCATGTGCTTTTACTGATTGTAAAATGGATAAACAAGCTAAAGTTCAAAATGGCAGAATTACATTCTTTGCATCTAGATTTCAGTCTGTTCCAGATCTCTGAATTGGCAAGAAAGCCAGTCAGATTCAGCCTACTTACTTCCAAGCAGTTCCAAGGGACGGTATGCACATGAGGATCCCTGGGGTCATTGTGGCTTTTTCAGCTCCCACCTCCTACCCATAGAGGGGAACCTCTTAAATCAGAGGATCCCAGAACCCAGGTTTTTGGAGAAATTAGAAACCTAGATTTTTACACAACATTCATGATTTTTAAATGTCAGTATTTCATATATGCATGCTTGTCTGTGGCACTGCACCAGATTCAGCCTGAGGCTGTTGGTCTGTGACCTCTGACTGAAAGGTTTCCGAGCTCTGATTTCTAGGTAAAAACCCAGACTTCACCACTTGTTTTAGAAGTCATTGCTTATTTGTTTTTGAACCTTAATCTGCTCAGCCTTCTTTTTACATTTGAAGAAATAAGAAGAAACTTGTATTAGAATAAAACGATGGCAGAACTAAAATTAGACTGACTACCTTGTTTTCCTTGAAAGCTTCCATTTCAACTTTTCTGGCTAGATTATGCTTTATGAAAGCTTTTACTGCACACTCTATGGCATTTTCTTTCCAAAAAAATATGTTGTGATTTTTTATTTGCTAATTTTAAGAGTCAGATTTTGTCTGTTGGTTTAATTAAAAAGGAAAGGCAGTATCTTATTTTGGCTAGTCTCTATCTAAGGAGTTAACTTTGTGAAATGCCACAAAGTGAGGTCTTGATTTATCCTGGAAAGTGTAACACCTGCTAAGAAGGAAATGCTCTCTGATTTAGGTGTGAATGAAATGATTTTAGCAGTAGGATCAAGTCATGCTGGAAGGAGTTTGATGTGATTCTTCTCTCTGAACCATTCAGTTTCATAACTGATCTTGTCAGGGACACGTCAATATACATATTTGTTCTAGGTGGTGAATACCTTGTAATGTTTGTTTCTTTCTTCATGAAGTAGTACCAAATAATGATGGTGTGAGTAATAAATTTCCATTTATGTTAGAATGATATGAGATTAGATCTACTGATAAATGAAATCTGCTTTACTGACTTTCATTCATCCATAAAATAAACATTTATTGTGAATCTGTTATATAGAGATGCAAAGATAAATCAACAAAATACTTTAAAGTTGTTCAATTTATAGCACATAGGTAGCAATTAAAATAACATTCTCTCTCTCCCCTCTTGCTGATAGCAAACTATATCTTTGAGTTGCAGAACTGGGGAGTAAGAGAGAGAGAAAAAGCATTTTTTCCAGGAAGCTCTTCTTTCCTTTCTAAACCTGCCAAAGTCTTTAAATAATGTTTTCCACCATCAGATAGGGCTCATTACAGGCTTTCAAGAGTGTCCTGAGGAAACTTCATGAGAAGTTAGGAGAGGGTTATTGCAGAGTGTCAAATGAGTTCATTCTAGGTGCAGAAATTCACATTACATAGATAACAGGGAAAATCATTGAATAAATTCTTATAATTAAGGTTAATAAAACCTTAATGTTCTTGATTGAATTTTGAGTATTTGTCGTACTATGTGCTTTTTGATTGTCCAGTTAGCATTTCAGCATGAATCCAGAAGACAAGATTAGTGGCAATCAAATACATGGAAGGAGAAAAAGGAGACAATGCTACATGACACAGGGGAAGACAGCAGGAGGAGAAATCCATGTTATGGATTTTGTCCAGGAGTCAAAAGCCATGTTATTCAAAGGGCACTGTAAGTCTTGCCTGTGACATTCTGTGTTAAAATGAATGTGTATGCTTACATGGCACTTAGTATGTGCCAAGCAGTTCTAAACCTTTATATATCATAAATCATAGATGATGTATAGAAAACAGATGCACAGATAGACAAGAGAAATTAATTTTATAAGGGTGTTTCTTTTTTTTTTCCTGTAAACCCCATTTTAGGCATGGGTTGCTGCTGCTACTGCTAAGTTGCTTCAGTTGTGTCCGACTCTGTGCAACCCCATAGACGGCAGCCCACCAGGCTCCCCCGTCCTTGGAATTCTCCAGGCAAGAACACTGGAGTGGGTTGCCATTTCCTTCTCCAATGATTGAAAGTGAAAAGTGAAAGTGAAGTCACTCAGTCGTGTCCGACTCTTAGCGACCCCATGGACTGCAGCCTACCAGGCTCCTCCGTCCATGGGATTTTCCAGGCAAGAGTACTGGAGTGGGGTGCCATTGCCTTCTCCAACTGTGTGTTAGAGACCCCATTTAAATTTCATTGAGAAGAGAAACCTCAGGCCTCAGGGACCAATGTACATTTGGTCTCAAAGAGATGGCTTTCATAGAGTTAGCCAAGAAAGCATCCTTCAGGCAGGAGTTGCAGACTTTGACCTCGTTCAAATTGGTTCATCATGAAAACTATCCAGAAGTGATTAATCTTTGCTATGTATCATAAGAGACATTAATATTTTATAATATCTTAGGATCATTAATATGAATAATAATGAGCACAATGCTGTGCCATGAGAAAATGGTCATTTAGATTTTTAGACATCTGATACTAGAGACATGTTTCATTATCAGCTTTTATTACATGGGTATGCAAGGTGTAGGTGTGTGTGTTTCTTTATGTGTATATGTGTGTTAGCATGTACACTCATGCATATACCCACGTGTGCATGTTTGCATGTAATTGATGACTTTGCCAAAGAGACAAAGATGAGAAAACTGCTTTGTGGTCTTGAAGACTTGCTGCTGGCTTGTAGATAGAGCACTGAGAAGACAGCTTCTGGAATTTGTTTAAGATCCCTGGGACAGAGGAGGGAGCCAAGTTTGCATGTAGGGATCTAGGTGGGGTGGAAAGCGAAATGAAGAGACAAAAAAAAAAAAAAAAAAAAGCAAGGTGTGACACTTTGGGTGTAATAGTGAATGACAGTAGCAGGAGTCGGCAAAGAGTCTGAAAGGTGGAGGGGATAATATTGGGCAAGGAGAGGAAAAGAGGCTGTTGATAGCATGATCTCCCCATGAGTCAGATTTGCTTTCTGTTCCTGGCTCTTCTCTTATCCTATTCCTGGTCTTTTTGGGGCTTGATTAAGTAGATACTGGCCCAAGTGATCCTAAGAACTCTCAAGTGTACATTTTGAAACCAAACATTATTAGGCAGATGACTTTTATTAAGTAGACATTCACTACACATTGGATTAAACTTTTGGACATTTTGGACATAGGGTATTCAACAATCCACTTTTCCTCTTTACTTTTACTTATGGACTGCTTTTTTTTTTTTTTTTTTAAGAACTTTACTTCTTTTAATTTAATTTTTTAATTATTGAAGATCTTTTTATTTAGGATTTATAACTATGCCATCAAATAGCTGAGCAATATTCAGATGTAATAAGCCTGACATGAGAAACTTAAAGGAGGGCAAAGAACCAAAAACACTTTTACAAGCAGACCATGAAAACTTGGAAAATAGATTAGAGGCAAAAAAATGTCCCACCAAATTATTATAAGAGAGGGAACTGAGGCAATAGGCTATGGTTTTTCCAGTGGTCATGTATGGATGTGAGAGTTGGACTGTGAGGAAAGCTGAGCGCCGAAGAATTGATGCTTTTGAACTGTGGTGTTGGAGAAGACTCTTGAGAGTCCCTTGGACTGCAAGGAGATCCAACCAGTCCATTCTGAAGGAGATCAGCCCTGGGATTTCTTTGGAAGAAATGATGCTAAAGCTGAAACTCCAGTACTTTGGCCACCTTATGCGAAGAGTTGACTCATTGGAAAAGACTTTGATGCTGGGACGGATTGGGGGCAGGAGGAGAAGGGGACGACAGAGGATGAGATGGCTGGATGGCATCACTGACTCGATGGACGTGAGTCTGAGTGAACTCCGAGAGTTGGTGATGGACAGGGAGGTCTGGCGTGCTGCAATTCATGGGGTTGCAAAGAGTTGGACACGACTGAGTGACTGAACTGAACTGAACTGAGGCAATAGGGAGGAAAAATATTATTTACATATAAGTCAATGAAATCGCTGTGCTCCCAGGTAGCACAGTGGTAAATAATCCAGCTGCCAATGCAGGAGATGCAATAGACATTAGTTTGATTCCTGGTTCATGAAGGGTCCCCGGAGGAGGAAATGGCAACCCACTCCAGTATTCTTGTCTGGAAAATTCCATGGACAGAGAAGCCTGGTGAGCTACACAGTCCATGGGGTCACAAGGTTACTTATTGAGTAAGCAACAACAAGAAAAAAAATATAGCAGTTTCTGAAATCAAAGATTTTCTTGTCTCCAGCTACCCATTCTATATCCAAATCCTTATTTTTAAAAATCTTAGAAGAAGACACAGTTTGTATGAATTATTGGAAGACTGTTTCTATCGTCACTCAGTTAAAAGTCTACATGTAATTATTACTTATTTTTAATCACAAAGTGAATTTTTCTGATAGTTCAAGGTGCTTTTGAGACAGATAATTTTCCAATCTTTGGAAGCCCTTTAATAGAAAAGGTTATAAGAGACCAACATGCCTTTCCCTAATTGTACCATACTTTCTCTTTATGTTCATGCCTGATTTTTAATGGCACATCTTTAAGGACCCTAAACATAATATACATTATGTTGATTTTTTTAACTGAGTTATAAGATGTGGAATCTATTTCTAGATTTCTAGATTTCATTAGTTACTCTTAAAATTTTAACATCAATTTATATGATTTTAGCTTTCTTTTTTTCATCCTGTTTCTTCCATCTGTGTTAATTTCTTTAAGTAGTTCTTTCAGATTCCTCTAGAAATTTCTTTCAGTGATTACTTCTGCATATTATGATCTCTCTAATCCTTATTTGTCTTTCATTTTCACATGACACTTTAGTTGATTATAGAATTCTAGAGTGACACGTATATTCTTTCAATATTTTGAAGATACTATTCAATGATTTTCTGGTCTCTTTTGCTACTGATGAGAAATCTATGTAGTTCTTTGTAGAAAAGATGTCTATTTTCTCTGATTGCTTTTGATATTTGATCTTTTTCTCTGAGATCCTACCCTTTTACTCTGAACTGTTCTGGGTGGATTTGATAATGTATTTATATTTTCAATAAAGTGTTATTCCATATTAACTGTTTTGACATTTACCTCATCAATAAATATTGATATGGAATATATTTCCATGTCAATAAATATGCATCCATTATGTCAATTTAAATGATTGTATATCTGTATAGCTGGAGATTAGAGCATTTAATCTCACATTTTATTTGAACAAAATCATGAACACACATGCTAAGAAAAGGGGTCATAACCTACGCGTAAGTATTAGACACTGCTGATGTGCTCACTGGTGCTCGCACAGCTGCTCATACCCTTTCAGAGGGAGTCGGCTGTGTTCATCTCTTCCCAACTCCACATTCAGTGATGCCGCTTTGGCCATAGTGGGAGTATTTACACTATGAAAACAGACTAAGGTTGCAAATCAGGAATTTTTATTTCCTTCCAAATTGGTTCTTAAACATTTCCTAGCATATTGCCAGTTATCTTCATTCTTTTGGACACTTGCTACCTCTTTCCAGCATCAACAATACCCATCTTCTGTACGCTCAGCTTCACCTGGGTCCAGAATCACTCTTGACTTTAGCAGTAAGTCTCTGGACAATCTCAAGTCCACTAACTAGTGGACCATAGAGTAATTCATTCATTAGTACATTTCTTTTTTTAAGGAATAATTTATTTATTTATTTAGTTTTGGCTCTGCTGGATCTTTATTACCAGCTTTCTCTAGTTGCAGCATGCAGGGGCTACTCTGTTGTGGTGCATGAGCTCCTCCTTGCAGTGACTTCTCTTGTTGCGTAGCACAGGCTCTAGGACACACTGGCTTCAATAGTTGTGGTTCCCAGGCTCTAGAGCTCAGGCTCAATAGCTGTGGCACACTGGCTTAGTTGCTCCATGGCATGTGGAATATCCCCAGATCAGGGATCAAACTCATGTCTCCTGCATTGGCAGATGGATTCTCAACCACTGAGCCACAAGGGAAGCCCTATTAGGACATTTCTATAAAGAATGTTTATGAAGATATTATATGGGCCAAGCATGAGTGCGTGTTGGGCAGCCAAGAACACACAGATGACCAAGGACAGGATATCTACCAAGCCAAGTGTCAGCTTTAGTTCCCATTCTACCTTCTTCCTACTACTTTGAATGATCATTATTTGGGATATATTCCTGAGGCCCAGTGTACGTCGGTTTAATTTTTCTGTATTATGATATCTGTGTTAACTTAATGGGGAGATGTAGTCAGGAGCATGGTATGAGTTGATTGCTTTTGTTTATAGACATGAATTTTTAGCAAATACTGCTTTAGGCTTCTAAAGAGTAGCAGAACCCATTGTTTATCTGTAAGTTCTTAAACTCACCAAGTGTCTTTAAGTAAGCAATTTTAGTTAAGTTTTCATCTCTAAAATTATACATTTTGAAATAAGTCTTAGATGTTCAGGAATTGATTCCTACTTACTATAGTTCTTAGAAAATGGCTTGTAATTTAAATTCTGGAGACATCAAGTAGTTCTTCCAATACTATATTTTGATGAATTCAGGATAAATTAACAAAAAACAGATGCATGAAATCCTTTTTAGAGTTCACGTGGATTTAAAAATTAAGGCTAGGTATATTGAGAAAACATGTTTTGGTTTTTGCCAAGCCCTCAAATTTTTCAAGAGCTTGAAACATTTTGAGTTGAAAATGTTACTGAAACTACTAATGTACTATTTAATCAGTATAGTGTCTGTTAAAACAATATAAACATTTTAAGTGAATTGATTATTCTCTTTTTATGTAAATATGATAAAGTTAGTATCTTTAAGTTTTGCTCAATTAATAATTATAAAGAATATGTATTCATAGATTAATTAAAAGTATCTGATAAGTAAAGCCATGTGTTAGGACCATGAACACATTTAAAAATAAGATCCAAATTCAGTTATTGATGAGATCTGATATACTCTTTAAAAAAATTCAGCACTTACATAAATTACGCAAATCAAGAAAGCATGCAAATTCTAGTATATGTGTTACAATAGTTCCCAAACATCCACAAGCCTGTGAGACAAATACATACTTTGTATCCATTGACAGCTGAGACAAAAACACAAGATTTTGCCCTAGAATCTTGAAGGAATCATTCAAAATATTAGAGGAAGTATCTGAAGAGAGAGATGTGATTGCCCAGGGAGTCCTTTGATGAACTCAAATGTTAAGGAGCATGGGACAATGGCCACATAAATGCAGATTCATGCAAAAGAATGATACAATCTTGTTTAAAGGGTGTAAGAGAGGTTAATTTTAATGTTCAATAGTCTGCATGAAACACCAAAGACCTCAAAAAAGGACATTCAGAGCAAGAAGAAAAAGATGCACAAATTTGGGAAAGAAAATGTAATAATAATAAAAGTTGGAAAGAAGCAAGATATATTCAACTCTTTTCATCTATTAAGGAACATGATCCCCAGATTCTGAAATGTAGGGTTAACACTGTAGACAAAGGTACATTTAACTAGGCTAGAATAAGAATTTTAAGTCCATAGCTTCAAATAGATTCCTGCCTCCATTTTTGAATGACATATGCAGGGAGCTTACAGGTCTACAGATATGACCACCAATCCACTGCTGATAATGAGTGAGACATTGAGTGAGACATCAAACTTAATGAAACATTGTTGACAATGTGAGCAGAGCCAGAAGATAGGAAATGGACATATGCTATTGCTGTCAACAAAGGAAAAACAGTTGGACTACTAAACTGTAATGCTGGTCCTGGGCAATAATTGAAAACAAATCATAAAGCTAATGATTTCTAAGTACCTAAAAGAAAAAGAGAGCTATTCATAGTTATTGATTTGGTTGAAGAACCAAATGCATTGACAAACTGTATCTTCTTTTCAGCAAGATGATAGCTCTCATGAAAATCTAGATGATAGGAGAGTTGGATGGATTAACGGATGCCTCTGTGACCAGAGAGAGGGATTCTTTAGAAGAAAGAAGAGTCCTAATCTTAATCTTGTTCTGTTCAGTGTCTTTATTAATGACTTAAATGGGGCATATATTATGTTCATCAAATTTGCAGAGAGGTTCAGATTGTGATGGGGTGAGTTAATAGAAAGGTGTAAAAAGATTACTGATGCCTGGAATAATGGGCTTAAACTGACATGATGAAAACTAACAGAGATTACTATTAAGGTCTGGATTGAGGTAAACAAAATAAAAATCAAAGCATACAGGAAGGGGCTGGAAGTCCAGCACGGCAAAAGTTTATATGAAACACTGATAGAGCACCTCAGCTGCTCCATTTTCTGTCTCATGAGAAATAAAAAGTCATACTACACTATGTTGGTCAGAAAGCACATTTTGATTAGAATGTTCACTTTGGGAGCAAAGTGGTGAGGATGATTCTTACAGTTAACTAAAACTGCTGCCTGGTTGAATGGTTCGACCTAAATCTAACAGGCCAGCTTACCTGTGAAGTGTGGAACAGGCAAAGGTTTTTGAACACTGCAGTAAGATCCAGAAACAAATCCTTGCCACACTGTTGGGTGTCTGTGTTTTCAAAGAAATTTCATAAATTCCATGAGACTCAGTTTCCTTGGCTGAAAATTAAGGATAAAAATACCTCCTTTGCAGAGTTTTCTTGAAGACTGTAGATGTTTAAGGGACTTAGCCCAGGGCCTGTCACCTAGTATCTGCTTGGTCAGTGGTAGCTGTTAGTGTGATAATGACCATGTAACCAGTGCTTGCAGACAGAAGCATGTTGTGTATTCTGACCATTAAGATACTGGTCTCCAGGAACTGGATATTCATAACAAAATTAGGGAGAGTGTGAGGACACTGTCTTTATGAAAACTATGCTCAAAATTAGATGATTGCATTTTGATGAAAATGGTCTCTAACAGAAGCAAATGTTATTTGATATGTACATCTTGAAGGAAGATGACTCCCAAGCTCTGAGATTTAAGATTGCAAATGAGAGAGACTGATTTGAGGCTAGGTGCTAATGCCAAGAGGATTTCTTAAGGACTGTTAATGTTTTTATTAATGTTCTGTTCCAAAGGTCTACAGCTGTGGAGTGGCCTGCCTTACCCCATTTCCCCTATAAATTTCTTTTAAAAAATATCTTTAGTTTTTTTAATATTTTTGGTTGTGCTGGATCTTCCTTTGTTCGCAGGCTATTCTCCAGTTGCAGCAAGCAGGGGCTACTCTCTAGTTAGAGTGTGCAGGCTTTTCACTGTGGTGGCTTTTCTTGTCGTGGAGCACAGGCTCTAGAATGCACGGGCTTCAGTAGTTGTAGCACGTGGGCTCGGTAGTTGCAGTTCCCAGGCTCTAGAACACAGGCTCAAGAGCTGTGGTATAGCAGCTTAATCGCTGCAAAGCATGTAGGATCTTCCCCAATCAGGGATCAAACCCATGTCGCCTTCATTGGCAGGTGGATTCTTTACAACTGAGCCACCAGGGAAGCTCTCCCCATAAACTTGTATTTTTCATGTGCAATTTTGTAGAAGGCAAGGAATTTTTTAATAATGCATATGTTGTAGTATAGCAGAGATGCTGTAGATGGAACATAAGAATATAAATGAAACCTTATATTTACTTGATAATCTTAAAATAATTCCATGAGCAACATGTAGTTAGGCATAAACATGGACAGAAAGTTGCAATGGACAAGAGCCTTGGATTAGGCCTTTGGGGCTGCTGGACTCTAGTCCAAGTCCTTCACTCAGTAACTGTGTATTATGGGATGAATTGTGTGCACCAAACTGTAGTCCTAACCACCTACCCTGTGATTTATTTGTGACTATATTTGGAGATAGGGTCTTTAAAGGCTCTTTAGCCTCATTTAAGGCTAAATGAGGTCAGTGTCTGTGTATGTCTGCATGTGTGTTAAGTTACTTCAGCTGTGTCCAACTCCTTGCAGTGCTATGGACTGCATCCTGCCAGGCTCCTCTGTCCGTGGGACTCTTCAGACAAGAATACTGGAGTGGGTTGCCATGTCCTTTTCCGAGGAATCTTTCTGACCCAGGGTTCGAACCTGCATTTCTTAGGTCTCCTGCACTGACAGGTGGGTTCTTTACTACTAGCACCACCTGGGAAGCCCTAATGAGGTCACTGGGAGGCCCGAATTCAATATGACTGATGTCCTCAGAAGAGATTAGTACTTATAGGCACGAAGGAACAAGAAGAAGATGGCCATCTGCAAACTCAGGAGAGAGGCCTCAGAAGAAGCCAACCCTGCCAACACCTCTGTCTTAGACTTCCAGCCTCCAGAACTGTAAGAAAATAAATGTCTATTCTTTAAGCTACCCAGCCTGTGGTACTCTGTGATGCCTGCCCCAGCAAACTAATACACGATTTAACTCTGATATATCTTCCCTCTGAATTTTCACTTCCTTACATGTAAAATGGAGATTCTGATATAAAAGTGGATGGTATTTTAATGTAAACAGATAAAATAACCTATTTTTTATTGGGGAAAATATGGCAAGAAAGCACTATTGGATTATAGTAACTTTAATTTTTTTTTAAATTTAAAATTTTTATTTATTTCTCTAGAAGTCAGAGAGAGAAAGTATAGATATATCCTGCTGTGAAAAGATAAAAAAGTCTATTTTAAAACTAACTAAATAAATGGATAATTATTACAGGAAAAATCCCCAGTAGCCTAATGCCATTGACTAGAGAGTGTTCAAAGGGATTTTCAAGTATAATTTGATCTCCTCTCCCCCAAAACTTCAGTCTATACCACCTTTCCATGGACATGAGTTTGAGCAAGCTCTGAGAGTTGAGGATGGACAGGGAAGCCTGGCATAATGCAGTCCATGGGGTCACAAAGAGTCAGACGCAATTGAGCACGGAACTGAACTTCCAGAAACATACCTGTTTCATAACTTAGGACATATCTGTACATGTTAGATACTTAAGGTTTGATTTAGTAAAAGATTTCAGGTTACTGAGAGCAGCTTAGCCCTTATTATTGTAATGCATGCATAGGCTGCAGATAATCAGAGCTGTGTTGGGCATTCCACTTTGCACCTCCTAGGGCACCAATTTTCAGAAACTGTTAGAACCGAATAGAAAAATCTCACCTAAGATTCATCTGTGAGCTAAATTACAGGGGAAGCCATTATCATTCATTTTACATGCCCTATTGGTCCAGGTCGTCAGCAGCCAAGCACCTTAAGGATTTGGCTAGATTTAAGAATCCTGAGAATTGAAATGGTTAACTGAAGTATTTCATTGTTCTTCTGATCAAGAAACAATTCTTAACTGAGCCAAAAGGATTTATTGAGTTTCCACTAGATGCCCTGGGTGCCTATGTTCTGGAGTGAAAATGGAGGAGTAGAAATTTAAAATCTGGTTTGAAGAGACCAAACAAATACCAAACAATTAGAAATCAATGAAATATTAAGCTAAAACAGAAATAAGTGAAAAGGAATTTCCGCGAAAGGCAAGAACAATGTGAGTTTGAGGAAATGGGTAAAGCTCGGGTAGGAGGTGGGAAGGATTTGGAAATGGGAATTTAAAACAGAGGATACATTAACAGTTCTTCTGAGATGCGTGCCCTTTGACAGGAATGCTGCGTGTGTTCTTTGCGCATGCATGTTCAGCACCCCTTTCTTGGGGGCAGGGTTGAGAAGAGAGATGGCAGGAGCAAAGGCTTGAGTGGAAGAGCCTAGATGCTGTGTGTGTATAATGCATGGAGAGAGGTCAGGCTGTGAGAAAGAGATGTGTTACTCCTTCACATGTACTACCACGATTACACATGTGTTATTTTTCAATACTAAGAATAACTTACAAGGTTAAATATAACCAACTTCATTTTTCAGATAAAGGAACTGAGGTTTAGAAAAGTGAAGTGACTTGTCTTCAGTCACACATGATAAACGCACAAACCTCCAAAGTCTTCATGAGGTTGTTCGGGCATAGTGGGAGGTACAGATGTTCACAAGAGTACCACAAATTAATGAGTATCACTTTCTCTCTTCAGTTTCATTCAGTCCCAGGAGGATACACCCTCCAGACCTTGGCCAATGACCATTATGCATGGAATGTAAAAAGCTAGCCCTCTTGCTCAAGTGGGGGCTCACTTGGTGATATGTTTTGTTCTCCAGAGCTTCTCCCTGGGATCAGATGGAAGTTTGTCTGAAGCTGAGCTTACATTCCTGCTTCACTTCTCTTCCCTCTCCATATACTCTCTCCTGAGAGCACTCCCCCAATAAATCAAATCCTACCTAAGACACAGTCCTTAGATCTGCCTCCAAATTGTGATCATGTGTACAGTGCACCGTTGTTACAAGTGAGGATGCTGTGCTGGGGAACTACCTGTTTGACAGCATTGTGCAGCACCAGCCATGGGAGCGGATAGTGATGGCCTCTGCCATTAGCTGTCTTGTGGATGTCAAACCCTTTTCCTTCATCTTCTTACCCACAGTCAGGGCAGTAAATAGCTCTACTCAGTGTTGAAGGGAGAAACAAGTTATAATGGTGGATCCAATTTAATCTCTTAAATGGGTCACCATGAACACAAAATGATTTGAGAGCTACTGAGCATGAAAGACTAACAAGTTGGGCAGAGGGATTTGAAGTAGGTAGGAGATAGGGTGACCACATAATTATCCAAGTTGGAACACTGTTGAGGATAATAGGAGATGCCATCAGTAATTGCACCAGGATAACAAATGTAAGCCATACTATCTAGCAAACCAGGATGTACGATCACCATAACATTAGGGGGCAATGAGGAGCTTAGGAGGTTCTTGAGCAGGGGTGTGAAATAATTCTGTCAAGGGCATGCAACATGATTTAGAAGAAACCTTAGAGCTGAGAAAACAGCAGACAGGAGATTGTGATAGAGATAGTAGTTTGATTTGGGTTTCTGTCTTGGCTCCTGGTTTTTTCTCTAGTTCACTAGTTGAAATGGTTGTCATTTCTGGACATTAGCATGCTTGCTGCTGCTGCTGCTGCGTCGCTTCAGTCGTGTCCAACCCTGTGCGACCCCATAGACGGCAGCCCACTAGGCTCCCCGTCCCTGGGATTCTCCAGGCAAGAACACTGGAGTGGGTTGCCATTTCCTTCTCCAATGATTGAAAGTGAAAAGTGAAAGTGAAGTCGCTCAGTCGTGTCTGACTCTTAGCAACCCCATGGACTGCAGCCCTCCAGGCTCCTCTGTCCATGGGATTTTCCAGGCAAGAGTAGTGGAGTGGGGTGCCATTGCCTTCTCCATTAGCATGCTTACCGGAGAGTAATTAGAGTTCACAGTAACTGTAACTTTGTGCATTTCCACCAACAGTGTAGGAGGGTTCCCTTTTCCTCCATATCCTCGTGAACATTTATTATTTGCATTCTTTTTTTTTTAATGATAGCCATTTTAACAGATGTGAGGGGATATCTCATTGATTTGCACTTCCCTGATGATTACAATGTTGAGCATCCTTCATGTGCCTCTTGGCCATCTGCCTTTCAGAGGACCTGTTGTTACTGATGGAGAGCTCCTTTGTAAAAAGAAGACTATGGACTTGCAGTGTTGAAAGAAGTGGAAGAGAAAGAATATTGTCTCCAGTAAATTTCCAGGGTCTGAAGACATCCAAAAAAAAAATTAAATATGTAGTTTGTGTCTTTTGGAATTGAAACACAGGTACTCTCTTGAAGCTTTCTGTGCCCTGGTCCTCTGGAAAATACTGCTTGTATGAGGGAATGAAGAAAACAAAAAGCTGGGGAGTTAGTGAAATTTAGGGAAGAAACAAAACATTCACCATATGAATGTGGGAATTCATTTCTGAATTCAGGTTGAGTATCCTGTTGTAGTAAAGAACTGAAACCTATAAGATGGGCATAGAGTATATTTTTGCGACTTACAATGCAGTGAAAAAGTCAGGCTTTGGAGTCACACAGACCTGGGCTCAAATCCTAGAGCTATCATGTAATAACTGTGGAACTTCAGGTAAACTCCCTACTGCTGACCTCTATCTTCTGCATCTATACAATGGCAGGGGGGAATAGCACCCACACCCTGAGGTTGTCATGGGATATAAATGAAGTATGTATGTATATCAAAGCGTGGAGCTTGGCATTCAGTGAGGAGAGCGGTTGCTATAATGGTTCTCATTCAGACAAAGTTGCCAATGGGTTGACTTCTGCCTCCTCTGTGCTCCTGTATCTCTTAGCATAGCCCACTCTTTTTTTTTTTTTAATTGAAGTATAGATGATTGACAATGATGTGTTAATTTTTGCTGTACAGAAAAGTTATTCGGTTATATATTTGTACACATTCTTTTTTGTATTCTTTTCCATTATTGTTTATCATAGGACATTGCATACTTAGCATAGCCCACTCTTATGGCATGTGTTTATTGCTCAGTTATGTCTGACTCTTTGCAACACCATGGACTGTAGCCCACCTGTAGATTCCTCTGTCCATGGGATTCTCCAGGCAAGAATACTGGAGTGGGTTCCCATTCCCTTCTTCAGGGGATCTTCCAGACCCAGTGATTGAACCCAGGTCTCCCTCATTGTACACAGATTCTTTGCTGACTGAGCTACCAGGGAAGCCCACCCTCTTAAGGCATCTATCACACCATCTTACACTCATTTGTCTGTGTGCCTCCCCCAGCAGATTACCTGCTTCTCCTTATATTCCACAGCTTGGTACACAAGTGCTCAGAATATGGTCAAAGGATAGAATTTCATTTTTTTTTTAAATTTTTGGTATTAGCAGTAACAGCCTCCTGTCAATATTCTCTTTCAAATGTTGAACTGACAGTTTGTGCTCACTTCCTCTCTCTCTCTCTCTCTTTTTTTTTTTTTAAAGAACAGACTACCTGAAACTATAATTGCACTTATAAATTTCTTAAGGACATACACTTCCAACTCTGTTTTCTCATCAAGAAAATGGAGAAACTCATAGAATTCCTTTCTTATGGGGTTGCTGTGAGAAGATAAACGACTCAGGGCTGAGGAGGGCTTTGCACACACAGGTGTTCAGTAAGCACTTGTGATGATTATGATCAACTTGCTATGTATTTGCTGTTATGGAAACATAGCATTTGAGGTCATTTATTTTGTAATTTCTATATTTTCAAATATGTTTATATTACTAAACTTAACATACTCACTGCTGAAAAAAAATGGAAAATAAAGAAAATACCAACTGCTCAGCCTAATGACTGACTCCTTTCTTAGGTTTTTGTGGAATGAGTTTGTGGCGGGTGATACTCTTGGAAGATGTGACAGCATAGGAGACCAGAACTGGGATCCTCAGACAGACCTGTAGATGTAGAAATCCTCTGACCCTGGGCCTTGGCCCAGGCCTGGAGCACTTTTCCTGCTGGAGTTCCCAAATGGGTTTGGAGAGCATTATCAATGATTGGCCTGGCTACACGGCTTCTTTTATTCTAGTCTGTGTTTCTGAAGCCCTCTTAATGGCACTAGAGTCTGGAACCTCTTGCGTAATCCTGCTTGACCCACCTCTGCTAGAGTCCCCATCTGGACTCAGACTGCCCTGGCTGCCTGTCCAGCCTTCCAGAGCCTGATCCCTGGATTTGGAGAGGTTCGTTTAATATTGGCTTGTAAGAGCTTGTAGGGTCAAGTACGCTATGAGTATGTTTGTGACCACATATTTGTCTCATCAGGGGCTTGAAATACATTCTCTAAATTTGAACCTCTCAACCACACAGGGACCCTAACCTTTCTCCCACTCATGAACTGACCCTTTAGTAGTGGATCCAGTGACTGCACATGGAAATGGTCCATATTAGCTGTGTGGCTGCAACACACACTCTCTGTCTTCCCATTCTTTCCACAAATGAGGAGCATCACCAGGGATATATCCACAATTACATTCTCTTGATTCAAGCTCAGGAAGAGCTTTTAAATTGGCCCTTCCTGTCCATCCCCATTGTCTAGTCTTCTTGAAGTCCTGAAAACGTGTTCAAGCCATGCTACAAAGTTCTGTCAACCTAGTCCCAACCCATATTTCCAGTCCCATTTCCTGGAAGAAGCTGTGGCCAAGACCCAGCTGCTCCAGACATTTTGCTGTTGCCCAGGAGTCCATCACAAGTGCCCAGAAGTCTGTGTCTTTTTAATGCTGTTCTCTTTGCTTAGACTATTCTCCTATGTTGGAAAAGTCCTGCTTATTCTTTTTTTTTTTTTTTGCCTTTTCTGAATGTCATTGCACTGACATCCTTTGTTTTCTTTTTAAAGTAAAAATACTTTTTTAAACTTTTTGTCTTGTATTGGGGTATCGTAATTAAAAAGCAATGCTATGGTTGTTTCAGGTGAATAGTGATGGGACTCAGCCACACATATACATGTATTCATTCTCCTCCAAACTCCCCTCCCATCCAGGTTGCCACATAACATTGAGGAGAGTTCCATGTGCTATACAGTAGATTGTTGTTGGTTATCCATTTTACATATAGCAGCATGTACATTGTTGTCATTCAATTGTTAAGTTGTGTCTGACTGTACGACCCTGTGGACTACAGCACACCAGGCCTCCCCATCCCTCACTATTTCCTGGAGCTTGCCCAAGTTCATGTCCATTGAGTTGGTGATGCTATCCTACCAAGTATACAGTCCATCCCAAACTCCCTAACTGTCCCCTCCCCTCATTCTTCCCTCCTGGCGACCATAAGTTTGTTTTCTAAGTCTGTTTCTTTCTATTTTGTCATCTTTTGTTGATTCTGGAAAATAGACAGCTATCCACTTCCTTCCAATGCTCTCAGCAATCTCTGCGTTCTCTCTTTCATGGCCCTTATGGTGTGCTGCAATTATCTATTTACACATCTATCTCCTCCCACTGGATCTGAGATTGTGGAAGACAGAGAGAGCTCATATTCAGTGGTGTGTCCCTAAAGCCTAATGCACAGTAGGTGTGCAAAGCTGGTAGAAGGAATAGCTAGTGACTGGATTAACATTCTCCTGCTCTTGTGAAATGGCCTTTAGGCTGCTGTGCTATTGTGATCCAATGTAAAATGATAAACTTTAAAGGGGAAAACTTTCCTGACCTGTTGCAATATACAGCAAGAGATTTTATAGCTTATTTCTGTTCTCATCTGCCATATGGCTTTCCATTCACAAACTGCTCTAGTGAGAATTACTTTTGCAGGTAATTTTCTAATGATTGTCTTGGGATAAACAAATTTATCAGACTTGTTTGGCTAATGTATTCAAGGAGGTTCACAGGGGAAAAGATTAATCATCTAAGAAGCAGGCCGGTGTCTGTCATTAGGCGGAAGGGTCCAGAGATGATCAGAGCTGAGCCGGTGGTTGCTATGACTGCAGATACTTTCTCTCCCTTTGTGAGGTCAACAGCAGCTCCCAAGCTGATTGGCTAAAATTAGATTATCCTGCTGACCAACCATGGGGAGTTAATTTCATCAGAAAGAGAAAAATGGTGGGAAATCCTGTCGTGATGCTACAAAGGAATTTTCTTTAGAAACCCACAGAGTCCAAGTTTGCTTTTATTGTAATTAGTATGTTCCTTCTAATAAAATAATCTAAGGGAAGCAGACAATAGCATTAGTCTATTATTTTATATATCCACGTAAGTTTAATCTGGTTTGTCCTCAAACCAACTCTCAAAGTTAAAGTAACCTTTATTTTCTAGTAATAGCTCCATAACTGAAGAAGGTCATTGTGTACCATGTTTATATAATTGGAGATAAGCTAATTGTGAAAAATACAAAAAGAACTGGTGCAGTTAAATGTATTTGCTGGCAGTGCTCTTATTCCAGGGAAACAGTGGGTACAAAAAACTTTGAGTAGAACCACTTACCTTCGGATTGGGAGCATCATTTGTATTGAATTTGAAAGGTCTCCTGCCTTCCAAAGCATTCTTTCACAGAAGTCTTAAATGGCCTATCCTCTGGCATTCTGGCATTGTACTTAGTACACCATCCCTCCCCCGCCCCAGGAATTAATTATCACTGATCTCAATTATTGCATTTATTTCTGTATAGGAAAGATACAGAATTAGTTAATCTGCAAGCTCTGCTGAGTTGTAAAATTAAGTTGATGTGAAATAAAAAGCCAAGGAAAACCAGGATTTGTTTCTTTAGCATGTATATGACTATAGAAATAAAATATGATTGAGGAAGAAATGGACAAAAAAGAGCTAATGTTGATTAATTATGGATAAAACCCACTCCAGTATTCTTGCCTGGAAAATCCCATGGACAGAGGAGCCTTTTAGGCTACAATCCATGGGGTCGCAAAAAGTTGGACATGACTGAACAACTTCACTTTCACTTTACATAACATCTTCCATCTATATGATCACCAAATAAATGTGTTTTAAAAATCAAAATAATTTGTGGTGATGCATTTGGTTAGACGCTTAGTCCTTGGCAGGAAAGTTATGACCAACCTAGATAGCATATTAGAAAGCAGAGACATTCCTTTGCCAACAAAAGTCCATCTAGTCAAGGCTATAGTTTTTCCGGTAGTCATGTATGGATGTGAGAGTTGGACTATAAAGAAAGCTGAGCGCCAAAGAATTGATGTTTTTGAACTGTGGTGTTGGAGAAGACTCTTGAAGAGTCCCTTGGACTGCAAGGAGGTCAAACCAGTCCATTCTAAAGATCAGTCCTGGGTGTTCATTGGGAGGACTGATGTTGAAGCTGAAACTCCAATACTTTGGCCACCTGATGCAAACAGCTGACTCATTTAAAAAGACCCTGATGCTGGGAAAGATTGAAGGCAGGAGGAGAAGAGGATGACAGAGGATGAGATGGTTGGATGGCATCACCAACTCAATGGAGATGAGTTTGGGTAAACTCTGGGAGTTGGTGACGGATAGGGAGGCCTGGCGTGCTGCAGTCCACGGGGTTGCAAAGAGTTGGACACAACTGAGCCATTGAACTGAACTGATGAAGGGCCGTGAAGAGGGATCCTAAGTGGCCCTTTCCTGAGAGCCATGTAGGGTAATTCAAGGATCAGTATGTACACAAAACAGTAATGATGAACTCCAGGCCACATGAAAGCACTGTCCAGCAGGAAGCATCACAGGAGGTCCTAGGAGGAAGAAAACAGGAGCACCATGAGTGGAAGTGATCCAGACCCAGGCATTTCTCCCAGAGGAGGGGAAGAAAGATGAGAGCACATCATGACTTATGTACTGTTAGCCCATCACTGAGGATTTAGGGATTCTGCCTACAATGCCCCCCTGGGTTTGACTCCTGGGTCGGGAAGATCCCCTGGAGGAGGAAATGGCAATCCACTCCAGTATTCTTGCCTGGGAAATGTCATGGACAGAGGACCCTGGTGGGCTATAGTCCACGGGGGTCACAAAAGAGTCAGATGTGACTGAGCATGCACGCATGCAGGAGGATTTCGGAGATGAAGACAAAACTCCGTAGTTTCATCACCCTTATAGTTACACTGGAGTCAGCACATCTGCTGAGTGCTTACCCTCTTCAGTCACAGCACTCATTTCCCTCCTACTACACTCCTAAAGTCAGTGATTTAATTATTATTATTATCACATTATAGCTAATGTGAGGAAATTGGACCACAGAAATGAACCCACCTAAATTAACACAATCTGTGAACTGGGCAGACAGAGTTTAAATTTAGTTCCCCTTGGTAGCATTTTCTGCCTGAGTCTCTGTGTATTTTACATAGGTATTATCACAGTGCATGGTTTGTTACTTTTTCCCTATTATGTTACATATATTTAATAATCATTTTTTGATAACTACATACTGTTTCATGAGTGGTTACATCACTATTTGCTTAACACTGTATTATTGTTAAACTTTAAACATTTTCAAATTTTGGAAAGATTTTTTATGTGAACTTCCCCTTGTTCTTATGAGTCAATCCATAGGAGAAAAAGGATATGAAATCTCTTAAAAGCTATGTTATTAAATTTTCTTTTGTCAAAGATATGAGGATACTTAATTTATCACATTCCTGTCAGCACTGGGGAAGAATTATCAAAGCAAACAAACAAATAAAAAAACCCAAACCAAAAAAACATAGATTTGTAGGCAATAGTAAGCTTCCTGTGTTAATATGTTTTGATCTTAAATTCATTCGTTTGTTAAAAATATGTTTATTGAGTGCCTATTAATCTTGGGATGTATCAGTGGGCAAAATAGATAGTGATTATCTGTTTGACAATTTTACTCAAAGATTTTTATTATATATACCACTATAGCAACATGTAGAAGGCAGATTGATTAGAGGAGAGAAAGATTTGAGGAAGGGAGACCAGGTTCGGATGATATACTAATAGAATAAATAAAACAAATATTTAGCAACTTAGCCATTAAAAAAAAAGACAAAAGTGGATAGGATATGACAAAAGTAAAAAAAAAAAAAGTACAAAAGTAGGATATGTAGTATCACAAGCTCCATGAGTTGTTTAGATCCTTAGTTCTAGTGGAATCTTCTTATAATGAAGATGTTATATAAAGTGCCCATCCCAGGGAATTCCCTGGCAGTTTAGTGGTTAGGACTCTATGTTCTCACTGTTAAGGCCCCACCTTCAATCTCTGGTCAGGGAAGGAAGATCCCTTAAGTCTTTCGATGTGGCCAAAAAGAAAAAAAAAGGTGCCCATACCAAATAGTGAAATTTAATAAGAACCTTGTAGGTTGAAGGGAGAGATTGTCAGAAGTCACTTTCACACATATTTCTCTTCCTACTTTTAATCCTGTGGCTCTTGGGTTGTCATGTTTTATAGCTTCAAATGAAGGTAGCATTTCAAGCAGGAGGGATTTGGTGGTGGTGAGAGATGTTGAAATTTGAGTTTGGTAGCCTAACAATAAAACTGAGACAGTATTGTCCCATGGCACCCTGAGGTAGGAGGGAAGGTGGTTATTCATCCACCCATTTCTGGCTACAGCGTAGCATCCTATAGCCAGAGAGTTGGTTCTTTATTTTTTGGCCATGCGGAATGTAGGATCCTAATTCCCTGACCAGGTAAGGAACCTGCGCCCCCTGCATTGGAAGCCTGGAGTGTTGGCAGAGAGGTGGTTCTTGAGTGTAACTGTCGCACAGTTAAAGTCTGCTTGAAAGTGGTCATATGGTAACACAATTCACTATTGTCATCTTAGAGGGTGGGCTGCGAAGAAATCAACCATAGCCTGTGTTTCCACAGACCACTTATTATTTGAGACAAAAATAGCTTGCAAAACAGAAAAGGTGTTTATTCAGAGGTCACACCTGCTAGGTATTTAGCTCAGTCCTGAGTACAAAGTAAGTGCTCAATAAATATTTGCCACTTTTGTTACTTACTGTACATCATCACTATTTTATTATTAAACTTGCCGAACGCAATTTTTTTCTCTCTCCTATTCCAAAGGCACCTAGAAGCGAGAGGGAAAAAGGAATAACACCACAGATGAAAGAGCAGGCAGGATCAAGGGGGAAGCTATTTTTAGGACCAGGCCGTGGCTAGGAAGTGCGGAGGAAGGAGCAGGAAGAATAAAGAGGCTGATGAGGAGGGCAGAGGGGAGCTGAACAGTTAACTGTGTGGAGTTGCGGGAGCAAATGAAAGGTCCTGGATGGGAAGAGCAGTTCATCGGAAAAACTAAAGAAGTGTTAGCAAGTCAGGGCTCTGAAATCCCTGAGGAATTTAGCTGCCTCGGGCTGAGCCCTGTTCTGTTTCTAAAAGCCGTGTAAGTACTGCAGGCCTGGCTCACTGCTGCAGGCAGGGGAGTGGGGATTTACAAATGAGAACAAATCGATCTGTTGCTACAGAGAAAGTAAAGGCTGAAGTGCGCTCACTGATGACGGGTGGATGGACCTTTGTTTTGTTTTAAGCGAGATTAATAACTAAATGTTGAGATTTCAGTTGGTTAACTCCACAGAAGGCCCACACTGTTCTGCATGAGAACCAGACTGAAAGTTTCAAGATGGAGATACTGGTCTGAGGAGGTGGCCAGGACCAAGTGGAGTCAGTGACTGCTGAGCACATCCTCAGGTGTTTGCTGGGTTTTGCCTCAGCTGAGGAGGGAGGAGGCGGCATCTAAATGGTTCTTGAGCACACGGCTTGTTCAGGGCTTCCAAAGAGGACTGGCTCAGTGGCATCTCCACAGCCACTCCTGAGCACTGCCGAAGTGACCGGGTTTGTGCCGGTGGGAGGGACACCGTGGTGAGTTCAGACTTGGCGCACTGCCATCCACTTGTGTGCTTGCTTGCTAAGTCGCTCAGTCGCGTCCGACTCTTTGCGATCCTATAGACTGTGGCCCACCAGGCTCCTCTGTTCTTGGCATTCTCCAGGCAAGAATACTGGAGTGGGTTGCCATCCCCTCCTCCAAGGGATCTTCCCAACCCAGGTATCAAACTCGCGTCTGTTATGTTCCCTGCGTTGGCAGGTGGGTTCTTTACCACTAACGCCACCTGGGAAGCTTGAGGCAAATCCCTTCATCTGCTGTACCTCAGTTCCTCAGTCTGTAAAGCAAGGGGAAGAGCCCCCTGGATGCTGGATCATGAGCTAAATACAGCCTGAGGAGCAGGGGTCTGAAGAACCACTGGGCCCACGGATATATGGGCTCTTGTTGGAGGAATAACATCTAAGTCCTGTCTTCTCTGACCCAAGACCAAGTCTTTAACCCCTTCCTTGCCTTGGTGCTATAGCCTGTAAGATAGTTGTAATGACCTCTTGCCCATGGTAAGTGTGTTTGTCTCTGTTGGCTGTGAACTAGTCAAGGACAGAGACTACCTTTACATAGACTGAAGCCTGCTTCTCCCAGCCACCCATTTTCCCTCTCACATCAGCAACCAAATATTATTGTTCTCTTGGGTCTCTCCCCAGAGTTCTTTTATGCCTATACTAACACATACATACATATTTCCCTTCCCCAGCTCCCCATATCATTTGTTTCAAAATGGTAGTATAGTATAGTCCCTGTTCTGCATTTTCCACTTACTACTGTATTCTTTTTAACTTAGTTTATAATGTGTTTTCCCAGGCTTTGAAAAATAGCTTTATGGTATTTCATTTTATAATATGCCATAATTGATTTAAACAGCCCCACACTGATAAATATTTAGGTTATTTTCAGTCTCATGGTATGATAAATATTGCTGCATTGAATAATCTTACCTATAAGTGATTCTGCAGGTGTGTGGGTGTGTGATCTTGTGCTAATGAGACCAGCAGTGGATGTCATTTAGTGTGATTTGAAAAATTCTAATGAGGTGTCTCCCACTCAGATATCTATCCCACCAACTTAATTTGATTCTTCCAAATTCTACATCCAGAGTCATTCCTTTGCTTGTCTGTTATCAAAACGCCAACTGATTAAATCTTATCAGTCCTTTGCACTCTATCATGAGTGCTTAACCCCCTGAGCCATCTGGCTGAGGAAGAAGTCAGAGAGGAGATGGCAAGGAAAAGACTGTGAAAAGAGAGACACCAGAGGGAAATAGTCAAATGTCACCTGTTTATTAATTTTGCCTACTTCAGCTCTATTATCAGAGAGACCTCCTCTAAAGCCCAGAGTTGGTCATAGCACACACCTGCTTAGTGTATTTCTGTGTCCTCTCCACCATCAGGATCAAAGGCACATTTGGCAGAGTGCCCATGCTCAAGTTGAGAGCTTCTTCTCTCTCAGCCTTCACTCTGCAAATCACAGCCGTTCCTCACCTCTGTCTCTGCTCATGTGGGCGATGCTTTCTCGTTTGGAGGCCTCTGCTCACAATACCTGTGTGCTGTGCACTCCCTTTGGACCAGCACCCCACTCCAGTACTCTTGCCTGGAAAATCCCATGGACGGAGGAGCCTGGTGGGCTGCAGTCCATGGGGTCGCTAAGAGTCCGACATGACTGAGCGACTTCACTTTCACTTTTCACCTTCATGCATTGGAGAAGGAAATGGCAACCCACTCCAGTGTTCTTGCCTGGAGAATCCCAGGGACGGGGGAGCCTGGTGGGCTGCCGTCTATGGGGTCGCACAGAGTCGGACACGACTGAAGCGACTTAGCAGCAGCAGCAGCAGTGGTGCCTCAGCTCTACCAGGTGACCCAGTGGTCACCTGCCTCGGGTGTCCTTTGCCGTCTTGCCTGGTTTCAGCTCTGAGGGCCGTGCTGTGCACTTGTGCTTAACTTTCACCAAGCTGAAGTTTCATAACATGGCAATTGCCCTTAAAACTTCTTGGTTTTTTGAACTTACGGTTACCAGGGAGGAGGAACAGGGTTGGGGGTAGAGGTAGAGATAGAGCATTCAGGATTGACATGTACACACTGCTGTATTTAAAATGGATAACCAATAGGATCCTGCTGTATAGCAAAGGGAACTCTGCTTATTGTTATGTGGCAGCCTGGATGGGAGGGGAGTTTAGTTTGGGGGAGGATAGATCCATGTATACATGTGACTGAATCCCTTGCTGTCTACCTGAAACTATTACAGCGTTGTTAATCAGCTATATCCTGATACAAAACAAAGAGTTTTATTAAAAAATAAAGTTTAAAAAAAAAATCCTATATCTTAAAAGACCATAGCTCCTTTAGAGATAGAAACTCTTTCTTTTTCAGTCTTTTTTAGCTCTAGTGCCCATAGAACAATAGGGACTCACAAAAAGTTTTTGCAGTGATAAATAAATGGAATGTCCTTTAGCCCAAGGGATGAATTTTTTAAAATGAATGTTTATTGGAATATAGTTGCTTTACAATGTTGCATTAGTTTCTGCTGTACAGGAAAATGAATCAGCCATACATGTACATACATACCCTCCCTTTTGGACTTCCTTCCCATTCAAGTCACTGCAATGCATTAAGTACCAAGGGATGAATTAATAGGCAACTAATCAAAATGGAATATTGGGTAGAAGGAACGAAAAATCGAATTAGATCACCATCTGGATTATTAGACCGAGTATTCAAAATCTGACTTTGTTTTTAAAAATAGATGCTGGCTGGAATCCCATACAAAGCTAGTGCAAGGAGGTTCTGTTTTGCCAGTTCCTGCAAAGAATCACCCGGTCACAACGATGGTCTCTGGCTTTCAAATCCCTTTAGTCACAGCTATTTTGGTTTGCATTGATGTGATGAAGATGCAGCCTGATCATTTTTTCCTTTGTAGTCATCTAGGGAAGGAGAAGGGAGTGGTGAGCAGACTTGTGCCTGACTCATCTGGCCTGGCAGAGACATGGCTGAATGAGGGATTCTGGTGTCTAGCTCAGCATATTTGGCTTTGAGAGGTGGGTTTGAATTCAGTCAGTTCAGTTCAGTTCAGAAACTCAGTCATGTCCGACTCTTTGCCACCCCATGGACTGCAGCACTCCAGGCCACCCTGTCCGTCACCAACTCTCGGAGTTCACTAAAGCTTATCTTCATGGAGTCGGTGATGCCATCCAACCGTCTCATCCTCTGTCGTCCCCTTCTCCTCCTGCCTTCAATCTTTCCCAGCATCAGGGTCTTTTTAAATGAGTCAGCTCTTCATATCAGGTGGTCATAGTATTGGAGTTTCAGCTTCAACATACGTCCTTCCAATGAACACCCGGGACTGATCTCCTTTAGGATGGACTGGTTGGATCTCCTTGCAGTCCAAGGGACTCTCAAGAGTCTTCTCCAACACCACAGTTCAAAAGCATCAATTCTTCGGCACTCAGCTTTCTTTATAGTCCAACTCTCACATCCATACATGACTACTGGAAAAACCATAGCCTTGACTAGATGGACCTTTGTTGGCAAAGGAATGTCTCTGCTTTTTAATATGCTCTCTGGGTTGGTCATAACTTTCCTTCCAAGGAGTAAGCGGCTTTTAATTTCATGGCTGCAATCACCATCTGCAGTGATTTTGGAGCCCACAAAAATAAGTCTGCCACTGTTTCCCCAACTATTTGCCATGAAGTGATGGAACCAGATACCATGATCTTCGTTTTCTGAATGTTGAGCTTTAAGCCAACTTTTTCACTCTCCACTTTCACTTTCATCAAGAGGCTCTTTAGTTCTTCTTCACTTTCTGCCATAAGGGTCATGTCATCTGCCTATCTGAGGTTGTTGATATTTCTCCCGGCAATCTTGATTCCAGCTTGTGCTTCTTCCAGCCAAGTGTTTCTCATGGTGTACTCTGCATATAAGTTAAATAAGCAGGGTGACAATATACAGCCTTGACGTACTCCTTTTCCTGTTTGGAACAAGTCTGTTGTTCCATGTTCAGTTCTAACTGTGGCTTCCTGACCTGCATACAGATTTCTCAAGAGGCAGGTCAGGTGGTCTGGTATTCCCATCTCTTTCAGAATTTTCAACAGTTGATTGTGATGCACACAGTCAAAGGCTTTGATATAGTCAATAAAGCAGAAATAGATATTTTTCTAACTCTCTTGCTTTGTTGATGATCTAGTGGATGTTGGCAATTTGATCTCTGGTTCCTGTGCCTTTTCTAAAACCAGCTTGAACATCTGGAACTTCACGGTTCATGTATTGTTAAAGCCTGGCTTGGAGAATTTTGAACATTACTTTACTAGAATGTGAGATGAGTGCAACTGTGTGATAGTTTGAGCATTCTTTGGCATTGCCTTTCTTTGGGATTGGAATGAAAACTGGCCTTTTCCAGTCCCGTGACCATTACTGAGTTTTCCAAATTTGCTGGCAAATTGAGTGCAGCACTTTCACAGCATCATCTTTCAGGATTTGAAATAGCTCAACTGGAATTCCATCACCTCCACTAGCTTTGCTCATAGTGATGCTTCCTAAGGCCCACTTGACTTCACATCCCAGAACATCTGGCTTTAGGTGAGTGACCACACTATTGTGATTATCTGGGTTGTGAAGATCTTTTTTGGACAGTTCTTCTGTGTATTCTTGCCACCTTTTCTTAATGTCTTCTGCTTCTGTTAGGTCCATACCATTTCTATCCTTTATTGAGCCCAACTTTGCATGAAATTTTCCCGTGGTATCTCTAATTGTCTTGAAGAAATCTCTAGTCTTTCCCGTTCTGTTGTTTTCCTCTATTTCTTTGCATTGATCACTGAGGAAGGCTTTCTTATCTCTCCTTGCTATTCTTAGGAACTGTGCATTCAAATAAGTATATCTTTCCTTTTCTCCTTTGCTTTCACTTCTCTTCTTTTCACAGCTATTGTAAGGCCTCTCAGACAACCATTTTGCTTTTTTGCATTTCTTTTTCTTGGGGATGGTCTTGATCCCTGTCTCCTGTACAATGTCATGAACCTCCATTCATAGTTCATCAGGCACTCTATCAGATGTAGTCCCTTAAATCTATTTCTCACTTCCACTGTTTAATCATAAGGGATTTGATTTAGGTCATAACTGAATGGTCTAGTGGTTTTTCCTGCTTTCTTCAATTTAAGTCTGAATTTGGCAATAAGGAGTTCATGGTCTGAGCCACAGTCAGGTCCTGGTCTTGTTTTTGCTGACTGTATAGAGCTTCTCCATCTTTGGTTGCAAAGAATATAATCAATCTGATTTCAGTGTTGACCATCTGGTGATGTCCATGTGTAGAGTCTTGTCTTGTGTTGTTGGAAGAGGGTATTTGCTATGACCAGTGTGTTCTCTTGGCAAAACTCTATTAGCCTTTGCCCTGCTTCATTCTGTACTCCAAGGCCAAATTTGCCTGTTACTCCAGGTGTTTCTTGACTTCCTACTTTTGCATTCCAGTCCCCTATAATGAAAAGAACATCTTTTTAGGATGTTAGTTCTAAAATGTCTTTTAGGTCTTCATAGAATTGTTCATCTTCAGCTTCTTCAGCATTATTGTTCGGGGCATAGGCTTGGATTACCGTCATATTGAATGGTTTGCCTTGGAAAGGAATAGTGATCATTCCATCATTTTTGAGATTGCATCCAAGTACTGCATTTTGGAGTCTTTTCTTGACTATGACGGCTACTCTATTTCTTCTAAGGGATTCTTGCCCACAATAGTAGATATAATGGTCATCTGAGTTAAATTCACCCATTCCAGTCCATTTTAGTTCACTGATTCCTAAAATGCTGACGTTCACTCTTGCCATCTCCTGTTTGACTACTTTCAATTTTCCTTGATTCATGGACCTAACTAACATTCTAGGTTCCTATGCAATATTGCTCTTTACAGCATTAGACTTTACTTCGATAAAGTTTGAATTGAGGGTGTTTAACTTTATAGACCTAGGCTATAATACACAAGTTCAGTTCAGTTCAGTTCAGTCACTCAGTCGTGTCCGACTCTTTGCGACCCCATGAATCGCAGCATGCCAGGCCTCCCTGTCCATCACCAACTCCCGGAGTTCACTCAAACTCATGTCCTTCGAGTCAGTGATGCCATCCAGCCATCTCATCCTCTGTCGTCCCCTTCTCCTCCTGGCCCCAATCCCTCCCAGCATCAGAGTCGTTTCCATTGAGTCAATTCTTCACATGAGGTGGCCAAAGTACTGGAGTTTCAGCTTTAGCATCATTCCTTCCAAAGAACATCCAGGACTGATCTCCTTTAGAATGGGCTGGTTGGATCAATTCATGGGGTCGAAGAGAGTTGGACACGACTGAGCAACTGACGTGATCTGATCTGATCATAGTTTATTTAAGTGCCATAAGACCACCAACCATGTCACGTTGGTACTTGGATATGTTTCCCTCAATATCATAAAATATTAGTGAAATTTCTCTCTATACAAATTTCTATGTATTTCTCTAAATACAGCGTGTGTATTTGTGTGTATGTTCATGTGATATCTGTGACTTGAGTGCTGGCCAGAGTTCCTGATGAAGTTTACAGCCAGAGTATGTTTAGCTTGACATATAGTCCAGAATGCTTGGCTTTCAATCCTGGCTTCATACCAGCCTTACAACCCTTTGCAGATCATTTAACATTTTCATCACTTGTGTTGTCATCTGTAGAATAGGTTGATGATAATTCATGAAATATTTTGGGGATAAATGAATTAATATACATAAAGTATTTTGGCTGGCACTTGGTAAATGTTTGATACATGATAGTGATTATTATCAAGTCCCTCTACATGACATTGGGAGTGCTCAGTGGATGAAAAATAGTGGTTTGTATGAACCCTGGGTTGGGGTTTAGTGTTGAAAACATGTATCAGTTCTCATTTTTCTCCTCACCTCTTTACCTCCTCAGGGGAGCCTGAAGATAGAATAGCTAGATTGGGGTAACTTAGCTGTCCTTTGGAGGAGAGCAGACTGGGGAGGATGAACCCAGGCTGTGGAAGGAAGCTTGGCCAGGCAGCAAGTAGGTTTCATGAGAGTTCAGGTATGGGTGGAGCTTTCCAGGTGGCTCAGCAGTAAAGAATCCACCTGCCAATACAGGAGCCACTGGGGATGTGGTTTAGATCTCTTGGTCAGGAAGATCCCATTGAGGAGGAAATGGCAACCCACCCAGTATTTCCTGCAGGGATAATGTCACGGAGAGAACACCCTGGAGGGCTACAGTCCATGGGTTACAAAGAGTCCGACACGACTGAGCAACTGAGCACGCACGCATGCACACACATACGCATGCACGCATGCATGCAGGTACGGTTGGGTCACCATGGTGATGGATAGGCTGCTGGTGCTGGTGCCGCCATTGTGGGCTGGGCTTCTCAGTGGACACTGACAAGAGAAGGCAGATTGTCCGGCATGGAGAAACTGTGCAGCTCAGGTCTCAGACAAAAGTCTAGTTTCCATAATCTACAAATCAGTAAAAAAAAAAGTTCCAAGCCCTACAAAAAAGTGAGCAAAGGATAGTTTGCAGAAAATAGAAATGCAATACCTTAAGTACACGAAAGCTATTCAGCCATGCTCATAGGAAGAGAAATGTAAATTGCAATGACAGTGAAATTTCATTTCTCACCTATCATAATGGCAAACAAAAAGAGTTTGATAACATTGAGAGATTGTTCTCTGCCAATTGATAAGACTTCTAGAGATAGATTTGTTAATATCTATTAAAATGAAATGCAATTTCATTGACTGAGCAATTCCACTTGTGGTAGTGAAACCCACATATATATTCTCAAATGTCTGAAATGATCCATGTAAAAGATTATTCACTGAGATATTGTTTATAGTAGTACAGTTTTTAGAACATCCCGAAAGTCCAGTAATAGGATTGGTTAAATAAATAATAATGCATCAATTTCATGAAATATTAACAGCAGTAAACAAAAATGATGGAGGACTTTATTTACAGATGTGAACTCCAAGATTTCTTGTTAAATGAGAGGGAGCAAAGTGTGGAAAAGCATTTCTAGTGGGCTACTATTTGTGTCTAAAAAAGGAAAAAAGACTATATACATATATATTATTGTTGTTCAGTCACTAAGTCATGTTCAACTGTGCACAAAATAGACAATAATTTGCTTATTGAAAAGGGAATTAGGCATTGAGGCTTGGAGGTTAAGTGAGAGAAAAACTTTCCACTTTATACCATTTTGTAGTGTTGGAATTCTGAATCATATTAATTCATTACCTATTCAGTGTTTTCAAAAATAGGAATATGGCCTCTGGCTCTCCAGTATAACCATTGACTTTAACATGAAAAAGTGTGTTTTGACATACTAATCAATGCAATTACTTAATCCTATTCCACCCTACTTCTGGTATAGGGTGACACCAACCAATGTTTGAGTAAATCTGATGCCCAGGACACTATGATGGATTTCTCCCATAGCTCCCTGGTGTCCACAGTCAAGTGGTGCTGGACATGCACCGCCCCAGAGGTAAGATGGTTGTAGTGGCAGGAACAAGACTGCTGAGTTGGAATACTGCCTCTAACACCCATTGGCCGTGTTAACCTGGTTGAGTTGCCTTACCTCTGTAAACCTCAGTTTCTTGAACTGTAAAATGGAAATAATAACTGCTCCCTGTTGCATCATGAAGTCAGCCTTGGCTACCCTGATATACTGTAAGATTTCAAGTATTCAAGACTTAAATTCATGAATAACAACATCTCTATTCTGGCCCACCACATCGTTGTCCCAGCTGACCTCTGTCAGAGTCACAGGAGAGCTGGCCAAACTCACCTCTGCACCTTGTTTCACTCACTCACTCGGAAATCCCTCGGGACCACAGTTCTCTGGCCCCTGCTGTGTCCCTGGACATGGTCTCTGTTCTTTCTGGGGCAGCCAGCTTTCCCTCTAAGGTACCCTTGACTTACCCCTAAGGATGCATCTCTTATTCTATTTTAAATCTAGACTCTAGCAGCTTTTTGGACAGTCTTCTCATTTTCTTATGATGGAGAGAAAGGGCATTCCTTCAGTATTGAGGTGAGGGCCAGTCTATGGTGTTTGAAGCCCCAGGGACATGGCAACAATGACACGTATCTTGGGGATATTTGTGCCAGGGCTACAGGGATAGGCCAATGTCTTCTCTCTCTTCTCCTCCAGCTCACCCCTCATCTGGGGCAAATGTCAGACCCCTATGCCACCTCTGCATCAGCTTGAGTTTGGCTTGGTGTGATTTGTAATCAACTGTATGTAAAATGTGTATGTGTCTTGCCAACTGTTGACTTAAGCAACTGCTGGGACCTGCTACCAAGTGACATCAAGGCTCTGAGGTGGTGGTTTTATAGTCTGCCTAAGAAGTGGTAGAAGCTTCAGGTTTATATGTGTTCATATGCTTTACTGGGAGAAAAATGCATATATGGTGAATAGCTTCGTTGCTATGGCGAGACAGAATGCTTTTTGAAAAAGTTTCTCTTTAAAGTCAACGATTAATCACTTGCAAGGCAGAGGGAAAACAGGAGGAGGAAAAAAACCCAGACTGTGGTAGGCTAGATTTCCCCCAGATATTATTGCCGCTTCTGTCTCTGCAGCCGAACATAACAGCTGGTGAGTAGGGAGAAACTGGAGAAAGATCTTTTTTGCCTTTAATCCAGTATGCTGTTTTCCTGTGCCCGTTTTACTGTAATTCTCAGCGGCCGCGGGACAAAAGCTGTTGACTGATACATGCAATTACCTCCTCTAATATTGCTCTCAACTGTCGGCCCTGACTGACAAAAGTGGATGAGGTTTAGTTAAGGTCTGGGAAAACACTCTTTTAATAAAAGCCAGTCTCATCTCTATGATCACCTTCCCCCGTCAGACCTTTTCATCTGTTTTCTGGAAAGATAAGGCCTGGTGATGGAAAGTTAAAAAGTGGTGCTGAACTTGGACGTTCTGGACGCCAGTATTTACCTCACAAAAAGACGCCACAGTATGTGTGTGTGTGTGTGTGTGTGTGTGTGTGTGTCTATGTGTGTGCTATTTGCATTGGAAATGAGAATCAGTTTGGGTCATTGGATAGGGTTTTCCCAGAAAGAATAAGAAGTTATTTTAGAAAGTTATAAACCAGCTCTTTGTTGATTTCAGCCCATGTTTGGTTTTAGTGGGCACGGGAAGCCTTAAGGAGGTGACCCTTTGAGTCCTTCTCTGGGTTGCTAGACTTGGGTGGCCCCATTCCTATGGAAGATATACACAGCGACAGCGGTAAGGAGCTGGAGATGGAAACCTCTCCCCTCCAATCCCCCACAGTGCTGTGTGTGCGCACTCACGGTGGCAAGAAAGGGGCTAAAATCCTAGTGGAGGGCCCTTTAGTAAGAAGATCACCACTGCCCCGGCCCCTGCTCCATGCCTTTGCTTCCAAGAACCCCTAGTTCACACAGAATAGGACGGGATCACAGAAGTGAGGACGATGGCCTATTTACAAGCATGGTTTGGAAGACTGAAGTGGAAACTGCAGGGAGATGTCCTCATAAGAGCCCCAAACTGTATGGATTGGACTGTGTCCCTGTCTGCTGAGAGGCCTGCCGGTTGCTGTGAGTGCAACTGCTGGCCCTGATGCCGACGGAGCCAGTTCTTCAGGTCAGCTGGGAGCACTTGGTAGTCGGTCCTCTGATGAGGGCAAGTTTGCAGAGGGGGCTGGGCCTGAAGAGGTCACAGTTTATTCACAGGCCCAGGAGGGAGCTAGCTTAGGTCTGAAGGAAGTCAGCTCTCTTATCGACAGAGCAGGTAGCTGAGTCTATCAGTTTTCCCCTGTGTTGGCACTCAATTTTCATAACACACTTTGTAATGTGATAAGGTCTGCACAGTATTAATAGTGGCAATGGCATGGCAAGGTTATTCCTGTGCAGTTCTAATAAAAAAGCAAGGGGCCACTCTGTTGATGGAGTGAATTATCTAGGATTTTAGAACCAGGACACAATCTCTCTCAAGTGTCTGCAGACTCTACTAAAAAAACTTCTTCCCACAGAGATAAGCCTGCCTTCCAACCTCCACCCCCAACTCCCCACTGATATGGAGACCAAGTTAACATCTCCCTTGCTTTCTTCAGGGGTTTCAGAGCATGTCAGCTGTGGAAGGGAATGGACTGGAATCTTGGAGTGTGTCACATGGGAAAAGACAAGAGTCATTGCCAAGGAGTCCTCCACCCGGGAGGAGAGACCGAATTTCAGTCTAAGGTGACAAAGCACTGAAGTGTTCCAAGGGAGGTGAATGCATAAGCCCACGAGCAAGAGGAGATAGTCAGTCATGGCTGGTGGAGGAAGAAAGAGGTGCCCCAGCTGAACCATATGAAAGGACATCTGACTTATGGGAGAGGATGGCAGGGGAAATTTTGACATGAGGCATACTGGGAAGGAGGACTCTTTCTTTTTTTTTTTAACTGTGGAATTCTGCCCCCACTGCCACACACAACCACATATGCACTCACACCTACGCAAACCACACACACACACTCATATTCACACTTCTTTCCCCTAGTCCCAACTCTGTTTTTGCATCAAAATCACCCAGAGCTTTAAATAAAATACAGATGCTGAGGCTTCTCAGATATACTAAATAATCATCTCTGGGAGCAGGGTCTGAATTTTTTCATTTTTTAAAAATTTAGTAACATGCATGCCCAAAGTGAAAATTCATAGTACAGAAAAGAAAATCCTTTCACCTCTCAGTCCTACTCCCCAAAGGCAGACACATTTTTTTTTTTTTTTTAAGACCACACCATGCAACACGTGGGATCTTAATTCTCCACGTCCCCTCTATTAGGAGCACAGAGTCTTAACCGCTGGACTACGAGGGAGGTCCTAAGGCAGACATTTCTAACAGTTCCTTGAAATCTGTTTTCTTCCAAACACTATGTTCATACATAGCCATCGGTTATTATTTTTAACCTCTGTCAAAGATTGCAATGAATAGTCAGGTGAGAATCTCCTATTTGGGTCCTGCTCTGTCCCCCTCGGAGATACATCTTTTGTGGGGAAAGGAGGGCTGGAAGAGGGAAGCTTAGGAAGTGGGGAGCTTTCTGAGTGGACAAGCAGACAGGACAGCCAAAGGACAGAGCCCAGAGAGGGACTACTCAAGGAGGCAGAGTGCTTGAGAGTGAAAAGAGGCAGCAATTCCTCTTAATGCACATCAAGTCCCCAAGCGCTGAAAAAGGCAGAGTGGCAAGAGACAGAATCCAGTGGGGCTCAGTGAAGAATGCCTTCCAGAGGAGACTTGAAGAGTCTCAAAATGAGAGGAATGGGTATTCAGGGTGGCAAGACTGGCATGGGATGTGAATGCTCCTTCATCCTTTATTCCAGGCATCTTTTTCTTCAGTTCTTTAGGAGACAGGGGCAATTGTAAGAGTGTGCACTTTAGTGTCCAGCTGCCCTGGATTCCAGAGGTTGAATGCATAGTAAGCATGTGGTGACAGATGTACAGGAGGCACTGGGGAGCGAAGGGTGAAGGAGACATGCCCTCGTATTCAGTCTTGTGGGTAGATAGACATGCAGAACCCCCAGTGCAATGTGATGAATGTTTTCCTAACAGCAGATCAGTGCAAGGTGTATTGGGGAGACTAGGACTGCTGCTAAGTCGCTTCAGTCATGTCTGACTCTGTGCAACCCCATAGATGGCGGCCCACCAGGCTCCCCCGTCCCTGGGATTCTCCAGGCAAGAACACTGGAGTGGGTTGCCATTTCCTTCTCCAATGCATGAAAGGGAAAAGTGAAAGTGAAGTCGCTCAGTCGTGTCCGACTCTTCGAGACCCCATGGTCTGCAGCCTACCAGGCTCCTCCATCCATGGGATTTTCCAGGCAAGAGTACCGGAGTGGGGTGCCATTGCCTTCTCCAAGAATAGGACTAGGACTCATATTATTTCTTTTAAGAACTAAATAAGGACCTCATTAGCCAGAGTCTTCAAATAGGTCATATGTTTTTATTGCCAGATTCTGGAAAGGTCCGTATTCATCTGTTTCAGACAAAATTGCGGGACAGCTGAGGCTGGGTTGACTTTGGCTAACCCTTGGTTATAGTTCTGTGGTCTGTTGGCTTTCCAGGGTCTCCACAAGTCACACAAGGGCACAAGTGGTTCCCTCATCCTTGTTTGATAGCTCTTGTTCTTCAAAATGCAGGCGAAGTCAGAGGTAGAAATCAAAGGCTTACTTGAGTTTTATTGCTTTCAGGACTTTTACAATTGCTTTACTGTCTTCCTGATAATACAATTACATTTTCTGTAGACAACATGTATCTGGAAAGGATCAGTATGTACTGAAGTCAGTCTTTTTTTTTTTTTGAAAAATGGGTCAGAAAGAAATATTCATGTTGTATCACAGACTAGCCCTGGGTTGAGTTCCAGACTTGTTTTTGTTTGTTTTTTTTTGCTGGTCATTCCTGTCATAGAACGGCCTGTGAATTTTTTTTCCTTTTTTTAAACTTGAAGGACTTTTGACAGTGACAGTTTTTCTTTTTCTATTAGAATTCCTGCCATGTGTCAGACGTGGCTGTTGGCATGGTGTCTCTGCAGCAGCGTTGCAAAGGGAGTATTTTGCTCTTGTCATCTTTTTTACAGATGAGGGAAATGAAGACACCAATACATGCAGAATCTTACCTGAGCTCCTGTTCTGTTGTGGCCAGGCTGGCATTTGAACTTGGATGACCCCACATGAAAATTAAGCCTCTCACTTTACAGATGAATCAACTGAAGTCCCTAGATCACCTGCCTCATCAGTTGCAGATTTTGGAACCCAGGGCTTCTGAATTTGTGACCAGTGTGCTTCGCATGACAAGAAGGTCGACTGTAAAGAGCAGACTCTGCCTTTGGTCTCTTCCCTTCTGAGGGCATCCTGCATACTGTCACTCTACAACCTGCTCGAACTCCCAAGCCCTCAACACACACACACATCCATGTTTTGGTTTCCCCCTAACCACTGATGATGGTCCTAGACTCTGCCCATCCTGACCACTAATATCTCTGGCGTGGATCCCACAGTCCAGCCGGACAGCCCCTCTGATGCCTGTAGGAACAAGATACATGCTTTCCTCACTCCATCTTTATTCACCATTTCCCACTAGTTGGCCTGCTCTCTTCCTGCCAGAGCTACAGGTCTAAATGATACCTGTCTTTCAGACCCATCGGAAATGCCACCACTTTGATGAAGCTTGTGAAGTTGTGTAGGATCTGTTGCTCTTGTTGAGGGTTAAGGGACAGGGGGGAAACAAAATGGGGTGGAACTCAGGAAAATAGTTCTGAAGCTTGGAAATGGGTGTCGCATTGTATAACCCAAGGCCAGTCAACAGCCACAAGACCTGTGGCTTTTTGAGTTCTTGCTGTGTCTTGAAACAATGAGTGCCATGACACTTTCTGAAGTCTCCACAGCAAGTCATCATTTTGCTGGAGCTGGAATTCCAGCCAATCCTGCCTGAAGTCAAAGCTTGTGCTCTCCTTTACCATTGTATGATCTCCCAAGACAACAGGTCACGTGGCAAGAAAAGAATACAGCCATCCTTACGTGGAGGATTAAAGAGATGAAACAAAATTGGGTCATGGATGGAGACAAAGCAGCGAAGGGCCCTGGAATTGGAAGAGATGAAGGAACGGCCTGGAGTGGAACTCTTCAGGCTGTGGCCTTTGGGTCTCTGGAGCCTCTATCATTAACAGTGACCATCTGGACACCAGGAATTGTGCTCACAGCTTGTGTCTTTTGCTTTGTGTCTTAGGGCTTTGAGGCCCAAGCTCCCTGAAGGCAGAGACTACATCTATATCTTTGTGGGGTGGAGACATAGTGTGGCCAAGCAGCCACATGGGAAGTGCCGAGGGGCAGGCATCTTGATCTGCCCAGGGATGTGGGGAGGCTTCACAGAGAGATGAAGTTCCAGGCAGAGAAGGGAACAGGGTGAGGGAATCAAGGTGGAGGGTGGGGCACACATTCAGGCAAGAAGGCCAGGAGAGGTAGCAGGCTGCATTGAGGGGCACGCCCAGACTATTAGTCAAGGCTGGAGAAGCAGCTCAAGGCTGTGCATAGATGTAAAAGCTGAAACCTCCCACCTCCACTTATATGCTTCAATGCCCCCTGCAACAGACATGCCCAGCACCCTACCACTTGAAACGCTGCCTTATTTCTGAGAGGGATCAGGGTATCCATCCTTACTCATCTAGAGAATTCTATTCATCTTTTAAGACACTTTAAACATGTGTCTTGTGAGGCTTGCCTTACAGTCTCAAGTAGAATTCCCTGTTTCCTCAGAAATATCTTTTCTACCTCTCTGTTCTAGCACTGGGCACCCTGTTTTGTCTCTCTTCCCTGTTATCGCGGGAGCTCCTCCCAGGGGAGAAACTGTGTCCTGTCTTTGTGTCCCCAGAACAAGCAGATAGTCGGTACTCAGTACATTCTGATGATGGAGCAGCTTCAGCCCAGCATTCTGTGTTTTTCAGGGAGACAGAGTGAGCAGCCAGTGGGGACTCGTGAGGCTGGGAAGAGGAGATGGGAATTTGCAAGTTTGGTCTGTAAAGTCTGCTGGGGACTTCTTACTGTGATGGCAGGAGGCACCTGCTCCCCCTGACTCCTATTAGCCTCTGCTAACTGCCAACCAGGCCTGTGATGTCTCTGCATTTTCCCCCTTTGTCACTTTTTTTTTTCTTTCCTGCGAGGAGTTTAGCAGCCCCTCAGGAGTTTGATTATATTGCAAGATGAATAAGATATTTGAATTGCGCTATTTAAATGAGTCATCTCAACCCTAGTGTAATTGTTCACCCCCTGTCACACTCAACGTGACTACATTTCCAAATGAGTGCTTTGGCCTGAATAGGGCATTGCTGAAATTGTTTGGTTCCAGTTCTCAACAGCTTTATCGTTTGCATCACAGGGTGTGTCTTTTGTTTCACATCTGGGCAGATGTGGACTTTTACAGTCACCCACCAGAGCTATTGGAACAAGCAATGTAGCTTTACAGAAGGAAGTTGAACCGATTTTCTAGATGTTTGCACATGTGTGTGGTGTGTGTTGGGGGCAGGGTGGGAACTAGGGAGGAGTGGCAGAGTGCAGAGTGTCATAGAAGGTGATGTCTGATTGCAACTGAGCAGCTTCTCAACATAGAATAGGACTCAAGCTGAATAGATTTAGATTTTGGATTTGTGGTCTGAAATCTCCTTGATTCATATTTCTGTTTTGAGAGTTTTTGTCACTTTTACAACTAAGCCTTCACTGATGGTCTCAGGATGGTTGGCCCAGGGGCCCAGGGTGCCTTAGCATTTCTTCGTCTTGGAACTGAGCCAGAGAACAGGACGGTGACCACTGCCCACAGGGAGTTGGGCACCTCTCTCTTCTTTGTTCATTTCTTCTAATGAAGAGAACATGATTGAAGGTCAGACTGTCAAACACAACTCCAAAGCTGCCTCTCCACATCTGGGAAGGTCTCAGTAAGGAACTGGTGGAGAAGTTGCCACAGGGTGGCAAGGCCCATACTGAGATAAAAAAGATTTAAACTTTCCAAATTAGGGGTATGCAGTATTCCTAAAGTGATAAAGTCAGGTGTTAAGATTCATTCAGTAGATGTTGCTTGTGTGCCCATGAATCAAGCCCGTGCTCAGGGGATGGTGGTACAAGAGAAAGAGGCCCTTGAGACCCTGTCTTCAAGAAGTTCACAGCCTAGTGTGGTTGATGGGCATGCAAATGATCATAACAGAGTAGAGGCGTGTCAGAGTGCTGTGGAAAATTAGGACAGCAGGGTCTGCCCAAGGAGATTGGCCAAAGTTTTTGAAAAGTAGGAGGTACTTTTGTTAGAACTTGAAGGTTCTAACCTTCAAGTTAGAATGAATAGTAAATGGCATTTACTATTAATAAACTGGACAATTTTGGGGATGGTATTTTAGGCAAAGTTTAAGGTAGCTAGAAACTCATGTATGGTGTTGGAGATGAGATGGTTAAAACATGAAGAACACAGTGTCTGTTAATTTTACACTGTAGATGTATTAGTATGTGTTCAGTTGCAAGGTCAGAAATCCCTAACACAAAGGGGTTAAACTCTAAAGAAGATCCGTCAACATATATAATATGCTCAAAGGCAGGGATATTTCAAGAAGGCTGAATTCAGTAGCTCAACTCTATCATTAAGGACCTAGATTCCTTCCACCTTTCTGCTCTGCCATCCTTGGTATGATGGTTTATCCTCAGACTTGCTCTTCTCCTGAGCAGAAGATGATTGAAAAGAAGGAGAGGTTTGTTTGTTTGCTTTCTTTCTTGATGTGTATCTTTTTAATCAGTGAGGAAAAGCTTTCTTAAGAAGCTCCCATCAACTCATCCTCATGGCTCAGTGGCTAAAACTGCATGACATACCCAATCCTAAACCATTCACTGGCAAGGGGAATGCGACCACCATGACTGGCTCACCCTAACCTTGACTTTCCCCCTGGAGGGGGAAAGACCCACTTCTTCTGAAATATATGGCCAGATAGAGGAAAGTGGAGCAAAATCAGGCCTGAGAGAAAGTAGGGGAAAGGGGACAAATGACTGCAGAGTTGGCAATCAAGTGTTTGCTACAGTAGGTGATAAACAATTATGATAGATGTTTGAGCAGGAGTTGGCATGATTAGCTCTTCGTGTTAAAAAAAAATCCTGTCACTAGTGTAGAGTTTATTTTTGTAGACAGAACAAATGGAATAATTCTATGAGAAGTCAAGCTACCAATCTATACATATATATACACACACACACACACACATATGTATATATATACACACACACATACACACACACACATATATGTGTATATGTGTGTATACACACACATATATGTATACACACATATACACACATGTATGTATATATGTGTATACAATATACACTCATATATGTGTATATATACACACACGTATATACATATACACACATATACATATACACATATACATATGTGTATATATGTGTAAATATGCACATATATGTGTGTGTGTATACACACACACACACACACACACACACTTATATGGAATTGGAGCTAAATTTTTCCTTGGGCCATTCTCTCCTCTCTATCTTCAGGGATAAAGGGGAGCTGAGGGGTTGGGGAGGTTCCAGAACAGAGTAGAAGGTTTTCACTCAGGATTTGCCAGGAAGTCTTTCATGGTACTGTGACAAGCATGCAACTTCTTCAAAATCCAGATGATCATATGGTCCACTCTGAAGGGCTGCTGTCTTCACAGAATCCCAGCTTGCTGGAGCTGGATGTGACTTTGAAGTCAACTAGTTCAAGACTTTTATTTTACAAATGAGGAAACTGGGACCCAGACAAGAGAAGTGACTGGTTAAGTTCCTGTGTTTGTACACGGCTGAGTGGCAACCAAACCAGACTTTCTTCACTCCTGGCCCTGTGCTCTTTATAATGGGTTCTCTGGGCCAGCTTTTTAGGGTGCTTATGTGTATATTCAGGGGTACTGGAAAGGTTCTGTAGGCCCTCTTTCTATGTTTCTATTATCCTTGACAATAAATCTATTGTTGGAATTGAAAAGCAATAATGCTTTGGTTTCTTTTAAAGGTAAACAATACTGACAGGTATAATGCCTCAGCTCTCTTATTCATTTTTAATATAATTCTTAGATTTTTTTCTTTGAAGCAGTTTAGTGGGGAATGAGGATGAGATCTCAGGGGCACTGGGAGCCTGAGAGAGTTGAAAGAAGGCCCTAAGCTGTGGAATCGGAGACTTGAAGCCTCTTTGCTTTGTTGAGGTCTTTTCCTATCTCACCCCGTCAAAAATAAACTAAATAAGAGCCTTGGTGACTGAGGCATTAATGAGTGGCAACTGGTGCGCTTCTGTGAGGTGGAACCTCTGACCCATTTTTCCTGGGGACTCAAACATCCTTCAGAGTGACTCACACACTCTGTTTCCACTCTTTCCTTTGACTTTTGCTGTCTGTATATGTGCCTGGTCTACCTAGAACATACACGCATCTTGGCCAAAACTTTTCCCCAGAAACTTCTGAAAGTTTGCCACTGTAGATAAATAGTGCTTCAAACAGCAGCCACCAAAAAGAAAAAAAAAAAGCTTTCTAAATACTAGAAATGGTTTTAAAATCAGAATTGAATTTTACTGAAAAAGCGCTATGTGCAAATCACCAAGTTAACTACAGAGCGCTCGATAAAATCCATTTATTTCATCCTTACTTTTGAAAATATCTTTAAAGTATGTTAGTTGATTTTTCTAGTAGTAGGCCAAACATTATAAAGCTGCTAGTTTTAGATGTGGAATGTAGATAAAGATTGGGCTGAATCTGAATAACCATTCTTGGAGGTTGTGTAAAGATGGTTCCATTTCTGTAAAACAAACAAACAAAAACAGCCCTATGTAAGTGTGTGTCTGTCATAGGGTTACCTCATCCTAGAGAAACATAAATGGATATATATGAAGTTGTTAACAAGGGTTACTTTGCTGGGCAGTGCTGATATGGGTGAGCGAGCATAGCTGGGGCAAGTCAAACAAAATGTAAGAGGAGAAAGGGCATTGAAGGGGCATGTATATGAATTTACATAAATGTATCTTTATTTATAGGTAGACGCACAACAATTTGAGTAAGATACTTTCAAAAAGTGATCTGAGAAATGAGAAAATGGAAGTGACTCTAATTCTCATGTACACTGAAAGGTAGAACACGCTTTGGCTCTCTGGCAAGATTGCATGTTCATTGAGGGGCCTTCAAACTTGAAATGTTAAGGTTCTCTACAGTTCTGTTAAAGAATCTGTCTGCCAGTGCAGGAGATGCAATTAGACGGGTTCGATCCCTGGATTGGGAAGATCCCCTGGAAGAAGAAATGGCAATCCATTCCAGTAGTCTTATTTAGAAAATTCTGAGGACAGACGAGCCTGGTGGGCTACAGTATGGGGTTGCACAGAGTTGGATACCACTGAGATTACACACACACACACACAGTTCTCTAAATTAAATTTGGGAATGCTGTTCTACTTTAATTAGCATTTTGTTCTACTATCATCTACTTGTTATGTATTGATAGTTTTTCATCTCATTTCATTTTTTGCCATCTTTTATCAGTAAAGGCTGATTATAATAGACAAAAATGTATTATATATTATTGTATACATAATTAGATCTAAGTTTATTTCACTGTTGCATACAGTTTGCTCTACAGTAGGAATTTGGTCCATCTTAAAAAATCCTCTAGTATTTCTATGATGTCCCATTTTAAAGGAAGCCCTCAAAGTATTAGGAAGTGATCCCTGAATAAGCTGGTATCACCTGAGATTTTCAATTGAGATCTTGTATCTCCTTTCAGAAAGTGTGCCTGAAGTGGACTGTAACTTTGGGGGGTCACCCAGCACATTCATGTGGCCCTCTTCCCATTTAGAGGCTAGAGGCATGCATCCAGCTCTTTTGGTATACACACACAACACATGCAGGACGGCAGACAGCTTTTCCTAAGCACTTACCATTTGTCAGATACTTTCCTCACAGTAAATCAGCAAAGGCAAATATTTCACATCCATTTAATAGATCAGGAGCCTGAGGCCCACAGGGCTCAAGTAATCTATTCAAGAATGAGTAAACTGAGCCAATTTTGAAATTCTGGTTTCTTTGATTCAGTAGGACAGGGTATTATTTGTTTTTTTCTTTCTCTTCCACTACACAAACTCAGCCACATCAGAAGGAAAACTGGAAGGGTTTTCTTAACTCTGAGGACTTTCCTTCCTTTGATTCTTTCCCTAGCCACTGCTTTTGAGTGTGGGACAGGGGATGGAAGAGAAAGATCAGGAGAGGGAAGACAAGGATATTCATTCAAACGCCAGGTTTCCCGGGAGAAAGGACTGTTGGGGAATAGTTCAGATTGGGAAAACCTCCTTCTAAGAATCTCATCTACCCACTCACTTGGCTATCAGAGTATTCTGATCTTCTTAAGGTGGGAGGAACTGAGCTTGGGAGTGTTTAAAGATATAGAAAGTGAGAACAGGTCGGGGAGGGGATCAATGATGTGAGCAGACTAAACTTCTTTCCCAAATCTTGAACTCCCCGAGGGTAAGCTTCCTTTTGTTAAGTAGCAAGGGTTGAAAGAAACTTCCAGTAAAAGAAACTGTAATGGCCTATGGCCTACAATAAAATGGAAACAATGCAATGTGGGTTTGTTTTCTCCATTACTTTGGACTCTCCACTGGCTCTCAGATTCAATTCAGTGCAAATGTATTTGTTGTGTTTATTCCCCTCTGACATACGCACTTTCAAATTGAACTACCGTTTGAGTCTGTTAAGGGGGGAGAATCTAGGGTGCCTATTTGACATTTGAAGTCATTAATTATTGCATAGGTTTCATCAGTTGTTTTAGCAGAAGGCTTTTGTTTGCTTCCCTTAAGTTTTCTTTTTTTAACTTTCTAATAGGACAAAATAGCAGAGGACTGATTTTTGCTTCTTGTTGGCTCAAGCAGGAAACATGAGCCAGCCTTTGATTCCTCTATGTTTGATTGATAATTTTGAGAGTGTCTAGCCAGGTATTCTGAGTGTGATCCAGCAGGTAACAGCTGGAGAGCGTGTGGCAAGAGAAACCACACAGCAAGGGGCCAAATCACATTTTTCATTTATTACTGAACAGTTTTAGAATAAGTTGATGCTTAACACACGGCAATCTGATGCTTGATACAGTGTGTAATGTATGTTACTGTGTGTGCAGTCATACAATTATGTTCTGCATAATTGCTCATACAGTCTATTATAAGCTTGGAATATATATATTTTAAATGTATTTCTCTTGAATTTTTTAGCAGAAAAATTATATTTTTACATAGGTTAATACAGATTATACGTAAGATTAAGCTACATGTAGTTGTTTGGTGTATACGACCCTCAGGGTCCTGCATCCCTCTCTGGATTGTGGGTTTCCCCCCGACACCGAGCAGTGCTCCGACAACAACTGCGTATCCTGCAATTCAACTCAATATATTTCTGACGCTGTCTACCTGGAGACAGCATCAGATTTTACAGATTAAAGGTTCAGTCCCATAACACTGCCCTCCACTTCTGAAAGCGGCCGGTGAGTCTAGATCCTCATCTTTGCTTCTGACTGACTGGTTACTATAAATCAGAGATTCCTATGATCTCCTCCTTGGGTTCAATTAATTTGCTAAATGTGCTCGAAGAACTCAGAGAAATCTGTTTCTTATTAGATTTCCAGTTTATTGTAAAAGGATAGAACTCAGGAACAGCCAGATGGAAGAGACACATAGGACAAGATAGGGGGAAAGAGGCACAGAGCTTCCATGCCTCTTTCAGAGCAGGCTACCTCCCCAAACCTCCACGTGTTCACCAGGAAGCTCCCTGAACCCGTCTTTTGGATTTTCACAGAGGCTTCCTTTCATAAGCATGATTGACTAAGTCATTTGCCATTGGTTCTTGAACTCAATCTCCAGCCCTCTCTCTTCACAGGACAGGGAGTGGGACTAAAAGCTCCAAACCCTCTAATCTTGTGGTTCCTTCCCCCAATCAAAGATTCCCCCCACACTTCCAGGGAACCCCATCCCATCCTTAGGTGTGGCCCAAAGTCATTAACAAAACACAAACAGCACTTTTATTGCTCTTACCACGCAGTAAATTCCAAGGGCTTAGAAGGCAATGGCACCCCACTCCAGTACCCTTGCCTGGAAAATCCCAAGGACGGGGGAGCCTGGTGGGCTGCTGACTATGGGGTCGCACAGAGTCGGACCCGACTGAGCAACTTCACTTCCCTTTCCACTTTCATGCATTGGAGAAGGAAATGGCAACCCACTCCAGTGTTCTTGCCTGGAGAATCCCAGGGACGGGGGAGCCTGGTGGGCTGCCGTCTATGGGGTCGCACAGAGTCGGACACGACTGAAGTGACTTAGCAGCAGCAGCAGCATCAAGGAACTCTGTGCCTAAAACTGGACAAAGATCAAATATGTATTTTTTAATTATAAATCACAATATGACAGATACTGTACCCACTGTATGCCCACTTGATACTGAAATAAATTCTCCAGAAATACTCAGGTATTTTGAAGGACAAGAGAAAAATCATCTAAGCATTTCAAAGGGCAGCACCAGAAGAAACAAGAGACAGTCAATATGTAACTGGTAGTGTTTCCTCTTGTAGTTACCTTCTTTTGCCTTTTGACTGGTTGGTTAGGGGATCCTAAAAGGCATCTCTGCTGTCTTTGCCCAGGGAATCATCAGCCCTCCTGTGAGTAATAACCAGGCTTTGTGATCTGCTGCTCACTAGTTATAAATATGCTCTCAACAGCTTTTTAGACACTGTTAAACATTAAACAGACCCAGGATAATTGAAAACAGTAATTCTTATACCATTTAAATTCAAGGAAACTAATAGCTAATTTAGGATAGGAAAGGATAACAAGAGATGTTCACATTTTCTTCTTGATGAAGGGGGCAACTAGTACCGAAGTTTATTCCACCAAGCCCATAATTTCTGAATTTGGGGCTCAATTACATGCAAAAATGGAAAATTGGAGACTGAATGAATTCCCTATTTAATCTTGCTTCAGAATTTCCTTAATTGGCATGGATTCTAAATTAAGAACCACAGAAAATAACATAGGTCCTATTTTGAGCTTCCCTGGTGGCTCAGTGGTAAAGAATCTGCCTGCCAATGCAAGAGATTTGGGTTCGATCCCTGGGTCAGGAAGATCCTCTGGAGAAGGAAATGGCTACCCATTTCAGTATTCTTGCCTGGTAAATCCCATGGACAGAGAAGTCTGGTGGGCTATAGTCCATAGGGTCACAAAAGAGTAGGACATGACTTAGCAACTAAACAATGAAACAAATACATACAGCATAAAATTCACCTTTTAAAATGTACAATTCAGTGGTGGTTAGTATATTTACAAAGTAGTACAACCATCACCAGTATCGAATTTTAAGAATATTTTTATCATCCCCAAAGAAACCGCATACCCATTAGCAGTTACTTGCATTTCCTGCCTTCCTCGAGCCGTGGCAATAACTGACATACTTTCTTTCGCTATGGGTTTGTCTGGCCTAATCACTCCTGCCTTAATCAGATGAACTAAGTTGTAGTGTTTATTTTTGTCCTGTGTCTTCTGTAAGAGTCCTTTGCACTCTCCTTGTATGTGCTATTTCTACACTGAAGGCCTCCTGTGTGGTAATACCCTTATAAAGAACTTACTACAATTTTATCATGTTTTTTTGTCTCATCCAGGTTATTAATTCCAGAACATCAGGGAGATCTTAAAATTTGCCATTTATTGAGCACTTCTTGTGTTATTGGGACTTGATTGAGGTCACATATTTATTGGGTGCCTACTCCTGACTAGGCACAGTGCTACGTGCTGGGGGTGCAATTTCTATTTCTGAATTATTTGATTTTTCTACCACCTTGGATGCTTTATATCATTATTACAATTGCATATACATTGAATGTAAGGTCCAGATTTTTCCAGCTAGTAAGTGGGAGAGGAAGGATATGAACCCAAGGTTGGACAGTCCAAGTCATAGTACACTCAGTATGATCCCCATAATAACCTTCACAGAAATATTCCCGCATATACCTAATTCAATACCCAACACTCACAGTGTGCTTGGTCCATATTTTGTTTTGGACTGATGCTCTTCACATACCCCTATTGTACAAAATTTAGAGTAGTAAGTGTGTTTTAAAAAGTACGAGAAAATGTTTAACCTCACAAGTTATCAGAGGAATGCAAAGCTGAAAGAAAAAGGAGGCTTTTTTTTTTTTTTTTTTTAATCTTCTGGCCACATCGCACAGCATGTGGGATCTTGTTCCTCACCCAAGGATTGAACCTGTGTCCCCTGCATTGGAACTGCAGAATCTAAACCACTAGACCACCAGGGAAGTTCTGAGGCATTATTTTATATTTGCTAACAGGCATTTATAAAGTGACAATATTTAAGTGTTTGCAAAATTTTGGTGTATCCTTAAATTTCAGATGAAAAGTATGGAATGTAAGAACTGTCCAAAAAAAGTTCAGACTTACTGAAGGAATTTAACATAAAGAAATAATCCAAAGACAGAGAAGAGCATTTTCTGTAGAAAAATGTTCAATTACAACATTATTTCTACCGCCAGTGAATTATTTAAATGCCCAAGAACAGTTTAATGTTACAGTGTGGTAGATATTCTTAAATAGAACATTATGCAGCAACCAAAAGTGGTAATTACGAAGACCTAAAAAATGTTTGAAAACAATGAAAAAATTTGAATGTGGACTTAAATTTAAGCCTTGAGTATAACCATGTAACAATTACATGTGAAAACAAGTTTTAAAAACTTAACAACACTTGGCACAGAATAAACAGTAATGGTTGAATGAAAGGGTGACTGAACAGAAATGGAAAACATCCTGCTTGGTATGTAATCTCATCTCCAGACGTTACAGGATTTAACTAATATACTATGGTTGAAGCAAGATATTTTTAATCATGCTAAAGCTTTCATAGTGACCCAGGAAATGTCAATCGTTATGAGATCATTGCAGGTCTAGAAAAATTTTAACATTTTTGATGATACATGCATGCGAATGATATATAACAAAACCTTAGAACATTTAGAGAATGGTAGGACAGAGGAGCCTGGTAGGCTGCAGTCCATGGCATCGCTAAGAGTCAGACACGACTGAGCGACTTCACTTTCCCTTTTCACGTTCATGTATTGGAGAAGGAAACGGCAACCCACTCCAGTGTTCTTGCCTGGAGAATCCCAGACGGGGGGGCCTGGTGGGCTGCCGTCTATGGGGTCGCACAGAGTCGGACACAACTGAAGCGACTTAGCAGCAGCAGCAGCAGTGATTATATCAACAATCATAATAGCCTTATTAGGGCCCAGGAGCTTAAGCTTCCTTAGCTTCAGGACTAATGAGCCTTTGAGTGTTGCATTTCCAATGGAAAGGTTCCACTTTCTATCTTTTGATTATGTACCCAAGGTTTAAACATGATGGGTATATTACAGTGTAATAAGAGCTTACATATATATTAATATTTACCTAGGAATTATATATAAGACATATAAAGTAATACTTGTAACTCTGAATGGTATAATCTATATTTTATTATACCTGTAAGAAGACATGTACATGTGCATATTATTTTCATGGGACTGGAATGGTGTTATAGCACATTAACTAGCTCTGGCAGAAGGAGACATTTATTAATCATCATAGCCTCTGTTTATTCTTCTTTTCTAAAAATTTTTATTTATTTAATTTTGCTCGTACTGGGTCTTTATTGCTGAGCTTGGGCTCTCTCCAGCTGTGGCGAGTGGGAGCCATTTTCCAGTTGCAGATGAACTTCTCATGGCAGTGGCCCCCCTTGTTGCGGAGCATGGGCTCTAAGTTATTCGGGCTTCCATAGTTGTAGGGCGTGGGCTCAGTTGCTGTGGCACATGGCCTTTAGTTGCCCCACGGCATGTGAAGTCTTCCCATACCAGGGATCAAACTCCTGTCCCCTGCATTGGCAGGCGGGCTCCTAACCATTGGACCACAGAGGAAATCCTGGTTCTTCTTTTATGTCTTGGAGGCCCACTCCTGAGCCCCTCCCCACTGTCACCATTGAGGAACATGTCTCCAGGTCTCTCCAATTCTTCATCTGCCTCTGCCCGAATGCTCAGCACCCAGTGATGCCTTGGTCACTGGAAACAGCCACCAACAGGATCTGCCTTGCTTAGCCATCCCTCTTTTACTTGCCCAGTTCTATCTCAGTCCATGGCTCTACTTAAGCTCCTTTGCTCCTTTTTTTTTCTGAGTAGAAATTAACTCAAGTTGTTAGAGGGGGAAGAACTGTAAATTGTAGCACAAAAATCTGCTGTTAAAGAAAAAGGAAGCTGTTCTAATTTTGGGCACTGCAAATACATTAAACCACTTATTGAAGTCTTCTTGGTGCCTCAATATTACATGGCCTTATGGCCTTCACTCCAGGGACCTGAGATTAATCAGCTTTTAAGGAAGACAGTCTTAAACAACTAAACAGGAAATAGGACATCCCAAATCTGAGGATAGTCACTGTGGGACTAGAACATAACAGAGCATATCTGAATTTTGTAAGGTCACAGAAGAGATGGTTTCTATTCAGGAATCCTTTAGTGAGAAAAGAAGGCTGCTCGTGGCAAGTGGAGGGGGAGGATAAAGTGGGTATGACTCTTGGCTTACATTAATTGGCAAGATACATGGACTCTGGAGTAGGATACAGCTGCAGGAGCATTTGAGGGGGATAGTTACCTCTCTGAAGTCATGGCTTTGGGAATAGATCAGCAGGAAGTTTTGGCTAAGTTATTAATGACCAAGTGGCAGTTAATTATGGCATTTCTAACATCCAGATAGTTGCTTTTAGACTGGATAGTCTAACATTTGAACAGTCACTTTAGACTGAATTTTACTTGTGCTTAGTTATTCTTAAATGCATATATTCTTGTGCCCTTTTCAATCTTGGAGGTAGAATGAAAAATCAGATATCAACTTCTTCTTTTTAATTTTAATCACATATTTGAAAATTCTGCATGAAAATGTCACCCATCAAAATAATGAGGTTTTCTGATCACAGTGTAACATTTCACCCTAGCTCTCACCACCCTCAGGATTTTACCACTGTATGAGAGCTCATGATTTGGGGAAAACAAACAGAAGGTTCTCATAGCAGAGCTAAGGCAGGGGTTGCTGCATTGACAAAGGAGAAACCATGTGTGGGAATATGGTGGAAGGAGGACAGTTATCCCATTAATGTGTGGTCAAAACCTTGGGAGAAAACACATAGTTCCTATTTGGTCCTGAATTTATACCATGTTTAGTTGAAAGAACATTGGCTCTTAAATCAGAGTGAATCTTTATTTCATTACTCAAAAGCTGTGTAACATTGAGCAAGTTGATTTATCTAGTTGTACGCAAGCTTTGGGCTTCCCTGGTGGCTCAGTGGTGAAAGAGTCACTTGCAACTCAAGAGATATGGGTTTGATCCCTAGGTTGGGAAGATCCCCTGGAGGAGGAAATGGCCACCCACTCCAGTATTCCTGTCCAGGAAATCCCACAGTCCATGGAGTCACAAAGAGTTGGACACAAATTAGTGACTAAGCACACACTCAAATTTTAGCATGCATCCTTAGAATCCCCTAGAGGGCTAGATTTACACAGATTGCAGAGATCTATCCCAAAGTTTCAGATTCAGTAGTGCTGGGTGAGGCTCGAGAATTTGCATTTCCAAGTTTGCAGGGACCAGACTTCAAGAACCATCAGATTAACCCAATTTGAGTCTCAATCTTTTCACCTATAAAATGGTGCTAATATTACCTTCTATTAGCAGGTATAGGTGCTATATTATAGGTGCTAATTTCACCTATAAAATGGTGCTAATATTACACACAGAATTGTGTGACAGTAATATCCAGCTTGTATTAAGCACTTAAGCAGTATGCCAGCCAAACACTATCTTAAGCATGTTACATTCATTTAATTCTCACAGATGGGACTTCCCTGGAGGTCCAATGGCTAAGACTCCACACTTCCGGGGGTGGGCATGGGTTCCAACCCTGGTCAGGGGACTAAGATCCCGCATCCTGCATGCTGCATGGCACAGCCAAAAATAGTGGAGGAAGTTCTCAGAAACCTCTTGAGAAAGGATTTTCTATCACAGAAGGGGTAACTGAGACAAGGAAAGTTTTCTTAAGGTCAAACAGCTAAGAAGCATAATTTTGATCCAGGCAGTCTTGGGACCAGAGCCATGCTCTTAACCATGCCCTGATGCCATCTTTTGAAATTAAAGGAGATTATGTGTAAGGTATTGTTATGGTGTCTGGCCCATGGCTAATTAATATATGTAGCAACTGGTAGTAAATTTGAGTTGTTCTTTCTCAAAAGGACCTGGGGCAGGGAAAAAAAAGGGAAACAAGATACAGGAAGGTGATGTGCATGCGTTCTCAGTGGCTTCATCTGTCAAATGGTGTCAGGCTGGTGGTTTGGCTCCCTGAGCCTCTTTGCTTCCTCATCTTAATAAAAAGATATGTGGAGAAAGGGTGTAGTGATGGGAGCATCAGTCTTCAGAAGTTACACCCAGCCACTTTGTCTAGTGTTAAGCCCTAGATTTCACTCTCTCAGGGTGAGACGAACCTCAACCCCAAAGCACATTTACACATCATCCAGGTTGGCTCAGGACTTGGCCAAAAGAGAGAGTGTTTTCTAGAGCCAAGCTTTAGTATTCTCATTGGAACTTGAATCCACTCAAGTTCAAATATGTCCCCCGAGCCAACTTTGACTATCTGCCTAATATAATGATGATACTCTACATATAACACTAGATAGGGTATATAACTTTCCTGAAGAGAAAAATAGGAAAAGGACATGAGAAGACCCTAGTTATTCATTGCATCATTCTGTCTTTAATGAAAGTCTGTGGAATGATTTTCTTGGGGAGTGGAAGTCACTTCCAGGACAGCTGCTTAGAGTTGTCACTAACGTGTCCTGAGAAGAAGTCAGAGCCTTAATGTTTATAAGCTCATCAAGCCACAAACTAAATCTTAAATTAGAAAAACAAAATTCTCCTGGTTCAATTCTTTAATAAGTAGCAGCAGGAAAAATGGTGACTTATTATGTAAGATATTGTGATGGGTATCTTTTATATTTAGCTCTATCTGGAAAATAATGTCTTTAAACTTAACACCTTCAACTCTGTCCTTCGGATATTTCTTCTTTTACACCCTGAAAAATAGTCACATACCTTGAACAAATTCAGTGAAATTTCTGTTGCAAAAGTCTGACACTTAGAAAAGTCAGAGGGAATTTTTCCCCAAAGAAGGAAATAAACCAAAATCCAATTATTTATGGTTGTAACTGGAATTATTCCAGTTGCTCAGGATTTGACTATTATTCCCTTGAGAAAGCAAAATACCAAAAGTACTAAGGATGAGGGTAATATGATAAATGGGGATATGGCTTACTTCTGTGCCTATTATCATTAATAAAACAAATATGTACATAAATACTTCATACATATATTTATAAATATCTACACCATTCCTTTTCTATTAGTTACTACATATTGAAAACTAGGACACGGTAGAAATTCAGAAGCAAGTTGTCCTATCCTTGCATGCATTGCATTTTTCCATCCACACCCCTTACCTCCAGAAGGGAATGCCATGAGGATTATCAGGACAATGTTAGCAAATGTGTCTAGAATTTGCTGGTAGGAGGCAACACTGAAAATCAAAGCACAACAATGTTTGGCACTTTTGATAATCTAGGGTCTAACTTCTCTGACTAAAGCTTACTCTGCATAGAAACACAAATATCAAATCCTGGCCTGTAACAATTCCATCGCCAGTTACTTACTCATTCGCTGGGGACCTTTGATGTTTTCCATCTACGAAGTTTCTAATCTTTCTGAAAAGTAGAGGAAGCACTCACTGGTTTACGTTTACATTTGGCGTTTTAATTTTGTAATTCCACCTTTCCTTCCCCCTTTCTTTCCACTTTGCGGATCTCACAGGTGTCTGGTCCGACCTGTCAGGTGGGTCTCTGTTTGCCTGTCATTTGGGAAGCTGATGGTCTTACCTGGGCATGGCTGATTGCACAAAGCGGAACAGGGGTTAGTTTGAATTGCAGGTGTGAGCAATCAGTGTAGATCAGCACTAATCCATCAGATATTAGAACTGCCAAGCTGCAGCAGACATGGCAGAGAGAGCCAAATGCTGAGAGTGACGGTAGCTCTGTGTGTGTGTGTGTGTGTGTGTGTGTGTGTGTATAACCAGCAGTTCCAGTGCTAAAGGATTTTGTGTTTGCAGAACGTGGTCTCCCTGATGCTGACCATGACACTTCCTTATTGAGGACCCACGCTGACTGTGGCTGTATAAAACCTCATGGTGATAAGGGGCAAATAAGAAACTGGTCATATCTTCAGGTAGCTTATACCCCAGAAGAGACGTTGATGTACAGCCTAAAGAATGCTAAGCTCACATTATGTAATGATATATACCTCAGCCTATAGAATTCTAAGTAGCCATTCTGTCATTTACTGTCTATTTGATCTTGGGAAAGTTTCTTATTTTCACTGAACTTCACATTCCCTCATGTATAAAACATGGATAATCCCTACTTGGAAAAATTATTGTCTCTGGCATATCAGTTCAGTTCAGTCGCTCAGTCGTGTCCAACTCCTTGCGACCCCATGAATTGCAGCACGCCAGGCCTCCCTGTCCATCACCAACTCCCAGAGTTCACTCAAACTCGTATCCATCGAGTCGGTGATGCCATCCAGCCATCTCATCCTCTGTTGTCCTCTTCTCCTCCTGCCCCCAATCCCTCCCAGCATCAGAGTCTTTTCCAATGAGTCAACTCTTCGCATGAGGTGGCCAAAGTATCGGAGTTTCAGCTTTAGCATCATTCCTTCCAAAGAACACCCAGGACTGATCTCCTTTAGAATGGACTGGTTGGGTCTCCTTGCAGTCCAAGGGACTTTCAAGAGTCTTCTCCAACACCACACTTCAAAAGCATCAATTCTTTGGTGCTCAGCTTTCTTCACAGTCCAACTCTCATATCCATACATGACCACAGGAAAAACCATAGCCTTGACTAGACGGACCTAATGTCTCTGCTTTTGAATATGCTATCTAGGTTGGTCATAACTTTCCTTCCAAGGAGTAAGCGTCTTTTAATTTCATGGCTGCAATCACCATCTGCAGTGATTTTGGAGCCCCAAAAAATAAAGCCTGACACTGTTTCCACTGTTTCCCCATCTATTTCCCACGAAATGATGGGACCAGATGCCATGAACTTTGTTTTCTGAATGTTGAGCTTTAAGCCAACTTTTTCACTCTCCTCTTTCACTTTCATCAAGAGGCTTTTTAGTTCCTCTTCACTTTCTGCCATAAGGGTGGTGTCATCTGCATATCTGAGGCTATTGATATTTCTCCCAGCAATCTTGATTCCAGCTTGTGCTTCTTCCAGCCCAGTGTTTCTCATGATGTACTCTGCATAGAAGTAAAATAAGCAGGGTGACAATATACAGCCTTGACGTACTCCTTTTCCTATTTGGAACCAGTCTGTTGTTCCATGTCCTGTTCTAACTGTTGCTTCCTGACCTGCATATAGGTTTCTCAAGAGGCCGGTCAGGTAGTCTGGTATTCCCATCTCTTTAAGAATTTCCAGTTTATTTTGATCCGCACAGTCAAAGGCTTTGGCATAGTCAATAAAGCAGAAATAGATGTTTTTCTGGAACTCTCTTGCTTTTTCCATGATCCAGCGGATGTTGGCAATTTGATCTCTGGTTCCTCTGCCTTTTCTAAAACCAGCTTGAACATCAGGAAGTTCACGGTTCATGTATTGCTGAAGCCTGGCTTGGAGAATTTTGAGCATTACTTTACTAGCATGTGAGATGAGTGCAATTGTACAGTAGTTTGAGCATTCTTTGGCATTGCCTTTCTTTGGGATTGGAATGAAAACTGACCTTTTCCAGTCCTGTGGCCATTGCTGAGTTTTCCAAATTTGCTGGCATATTGAGTGCAGAGCTTTCACAGCATCATCTTTCACGATTTGAAATAGCTCAAGTGGAATTCTATCACCTCCACTAGCTTTGTTTGTAGTGATGCTTTCTAAGGCCCACTTGACTTCACATTCCAGGATGTCTGGCTCTAGGTGAGTGATCACATCATCGTGATTAACTTGGTCGTGAAGATCTCTTTTGTACAGTTCTTCTGTGTATTCTCGCCACCTCTTAATATTTTCTGCTTCTGTTAGGTCCATACCATTTCTGTCCTTTATCAAGCCCATCTTGGCATGAAATATTCCCTGGGTATCTCTAATTTTCTTGAAGAGATCTCTAGTCTTTCCCATTCTATTGTTTTCCTCTATTTCTTTGCATTGATTACTGAGAAAGGCTTTCTTATCTCTTCTTGCTATTCTTTGGAACTCTGCATTCAGATGCTTATATCTTTCCTTGTCTCCTTTGCTTTTCACTTCTCTTTTTCTCACAGCTCTGGCATATAGTAGGTGCTAAATACATGTTTTTTTCCTTCTTTTTTTGAACTATTATCTTTAGACAGTAGTATTGTCTGAGTGGTAATGTGAGTCATGAATGCCCTGAGTGGTCCACGTGGAATGAGAACCAGGAGACCACACTCGTGATCCAGGAGGTCAACAAAGCTTTCAGGATGGGCAGGATGTGATGAACCTGAGCCTCGAAGATTCAGATGGGTTCACACAGAAGTGCCATACACACAGGCTGGCAGGTGGGCTCTGGGACAGCAACAAGTCCGTTTGGGTTAAACCATTCAGACCTAAAAGTCTGAAGGATCCAGGTTGTCAAGGACAGTGCTCTTAATAGGTTTGTCCTTCTAAAACAAATTCTGAGATCTGAAGCCCTGTCAGCCGCTTGTCAAGGTTCTGGTGTAAATACATCACTGTCATCCACTTGTACAAGAAGCCCGGTGACACAGGAGGCACATTTTCCTTCTTGCCAGAGAGTCTGATTGACTGAATGTACCTTCCTCAGTCAAAGAATGTCTTGGCAGTATATGTTACATCAGGGAGCATCGACCTTTGATTAACTTCAGTACCACAAACATGAGGGAGGCGCCTCCTCCTCACATGAGGAGAATCCCCTGCTGCATTGATGTTTTGGATCTAAATGTGGGTCCATAAGCCTGTGAGGCCCAAGAGGCTGCGGTAGGACTGAGGTACACCATAAAAGGTTGTGGGTGTTCACTTCATATGGCGATCATTTCACAGTTCAGATAAGTCAAGTTGTTACGCTGGCCAGCTTACACTTACACAGTGCTGCAGTCAATTTATCTCAATAAAAGTGGAAAAATATTAAAATCTTAAAAAGGCTGAAATACACAAAAAAAGTGACTTATGAGCAAAACACTCCATCATATAGGCAGGTGGAAAGTAATAGATGAAGTCAGGAAACCTCTGTCATCTATTGGTGGGGAGACCCTGGAACATACCACTTCATCTTCTAGGGTCTCAGTTGCCCAGGTATAAAATTAGGGTGTCACACTAATCGTGAGTGCAAATCAATTTTGTTAATTCTAAGTCTCTCCTGTGTGTGCTCAGTCCCTCAGGCATGTCTGATTTTTTGCAACCCCATGGACTGTAGCCCGACAGGCTCCTCTATCCATTAAATTTTCCAGGCAAGAATACTGTAGTGGATAGTTCTTCAGGGGATCTTCCCCACCCAGGAATCAAATCTGGGTCTCCTGCACTGGAGGAGGATTCTTTACTGTGTGAGCCACCAGTTTCTTAGGTGACAACAAAAGCTCTTTTATGCCAATAAATCTAGTGTAGAATCACAACCTGTAAATAAAAGCAGAGCACCTCCAGCCAGTGGGCACAGGTCCTGCCAAGGCCTCAATGTCCTCTCTCTCCTCCCCATCCTCAGAGTTAGGTGGAGAAGGTCACCTTGTCCTCTTCAGGGCATGATGTCCAGGCCGATAGACTACAAAGTTGCTGAGATTTCTCATACTTCCCACAAGTTCCAGTCCTATCACAGCTTGAATTAATGTAGTTTTCAATTTTTTCTTTAAGTTGACTGAAACATTTTAGAAAATAAACTCATCTCCCTAGGCCTCTCTTTTACCAGATTGCATAATTTTTCTCTCTGCGACGGTTTTATTCTCAAGACAAATTTCATTTCACTAATGATCGTCAGAGCTCCAATACTAAGATCCCTGATAGAAAGGGCGTTGAAAGATTATATCTCATTCTGAGTCAGAGGCATTCTTATTCATACAGGAAGCTAGCTTTGTTAGGAAAGATACCCAAGTGTTCACAGTAAAAAATCTTGTTTGGCATTGAAACAGAGGTGAGGAAACTTACAGAGAATTTTCTCAGTAGCAGAAGAGGCTTCCCCTGGAATCGGTTGATGCTTGTCTATTGATGTCTAGCCCAAACGAGAGCAGCACAGTCATACTGAAAGGCAAATGCCCTGGCCCTGAGAAATTTGAGCAAAAGGAAAGCAGCTGAAAGATGCTGAGATCTTAACCCTTCAAAAGTTTCCCAGTCCACCTCCACCCTTGTTAGAACGGTCAGTGCAACCTGGAGAAGATACCTTAAAACATGGGCTTTCTGTGCTTCCTAGCACTGTCATTCCCCTGCAGCAGACTCAGTGGAGAAGAAAGTCAGGCTTTGATTATCTCTAAGGATACAAAAACTCAGACCACACTGTAAGCATAATGATTATGCATATGTTGTTGTTCAGTGGCCCAGTAATGTCCTACTGTCTGCGACTCCGTGGATTGCAGTGCGACAGGCCTCTCTGTCCCTCACCATCTCCTGGAGTTTGCCCAAGTTCATGTCCATTGCATTAGTGATGCCATCCAGCCATCTCACCCTCTGATGGCCTCTTCTCCTTCTGCCCTCAATCTTTCCCAGCATCAGGGATTTTTCCAATGAGTCAGCTCTTCACATCAGGTGACCAGAATATTGGAGCTTCAGCATCAATCCTTCCGATCAAAATTCAGGGTTGATTTCCTTTAAGATTGACTGGTTTGACCTCCTTGCTGTTCAAGAGACTTTCAGGAGTCTTCTCCAGCACCATAGTTTGAAGGCATCAATTCTTTGGAGTTCTGCTTTCTTTACAGTCCAGCTTTCACTACCATACGTGACCACTGGGAAGATCATATGGGATTATGCACATACCCCAGGATGAATGCATTGCAAACTTAGAAATCACATCCTATATACAGTCACCGTTTGCTGTCATGAAATACCTGGGGCCAGTTGACACGCTTCATCTCAGAGGAGCAGCTGCACAGGCCAAAGGGTTCTCATGACCTTCTTGAGCTGCTCAAACTTCACCTTTGCAGCTAGTGAGCCCCATGGCTAGCCAAGGAGTGTGTATTCTCTTCTCTGCCTCATTTCTGTCCTGTATTCAGTGAAAGAGTTCTGTCCTGGAACTGTAATCTGAAGAAAGTCCCAGGTTCATCAATAATTCTTGAGAGTTGTGCTTGAAATTCTATGCTAATTTAAAATTCTATGCTAATATTGAATTGCTATGCTAATTTTTTCACACACCTAAATGTACATTATTATACACATTATAATCAAAGGAAAACAAAGAAGCAAATCCTGGCAAACAGAAAAGCCAATAGCAAGCTGAATGTTGTGTATTGGCCCAACCAGAAGTATGCTGCTGCTGCTGCTAAGTTTCTTCAGTCATGTCCGACTCTGTGCGACCCCAGAGACAGCAGCCCACAAGGCTCCCCTGTCCCTAGGATTCTCCAGGCAAGAACACTGGAGTGGGTTGCCATTTCCTTCTCCAGTGTCTGGCCCATAGGGAGGGATAAATAGCAATTGCATTATTGTCATTTTTAGTCTCTATTTGTTAATTGGTTAACCTTGTTGAGGTCTGTGTCTGAACCATGAACTCATCACACACAAACTACTTATTTGAAATTCTCTAAAAGATTTCTCCTATTTAAGACTGGATATTAAACAGCAGTGTTCATACCAAAAGGACACAAGAGAGATGGCCCATGTTCAACCACCCAGTGATATATTAACATCCTATAAATTTGGAATTATAAATTCATTACAAATCAACTCATTATAAGTCTTAAAAACTGAATAAATTATTATAATAAATAGTTAAAGATGCTCCTGAGGTGTGACTTAGCCTTTTCGGAGCAATTCCAATGCAATTTGGTTCAGACCAATTTCTAAAACACATGGGATTAATATTAAGTAAACAAATTGGCAAAGTGATATGAATTAAGTCACTCTCCAGCCTTGCTAGCTTAATGCTAATGTGGACAAAGCTTAAATGGCTAATTCTACCTAGAAAGGAAGGTTTGAAGAGAGATCTCTTTTCTATTCTTTGACTCCTTTGCTGGTTAAGGTGTTTTTGTTAGCTTGTGTGGAAAAAAAATACCCAGAAAAAGACTGCTAGGCATTTCTTTCCTTTGGTTTATTTTTTTTCAGCCAAAGTGTAAGACCTGACTTAGATGAATAGCAATTAAGGAATTTTTGTGGTTTATTTCCTGATCTAACTGCTTACTACTGAAGAAAGCAATTCTGACAAGCCTGTGTTAACCTGGGTCTTAACCAAAACTGTAGAGCCAGAAACATTTTTGAAAGATTTAGATAGGATAGTCAAGCTAGAATTTTAACAATAAGTGCCTCTTAGGGTAGTTTTTCCTAGATCACATGGACTTAATATTTTTCCCCTTGGATACTGATTTTGTAGAAAATAAACCACTTTTCTATGCATTAGCTTCATATTTCAACAACATTGCAGACCTGCAGCTGAACAAGAAGGAAGATGAGTAATCAAGTCAACGCTGATAATTCCACTTACAGTAATACTTTGAATTAATAAAACCCTTCACTTATAAAGATAGCAACATTTGTTTTCATAAATTTGACCTGTAAGCATTAGTTGAATATGGATTTAAATTTTATTTATTTTTCAAAGCATTATTGTGATGAAGAAGAGAACTTTTAAAGATCTATTTTCTGGGAGGAAAAGCTCAGAGATGTCACACTAATTGTCAAGATGCCCAAATATCTCTTCCTGATTATCATTACTGCTGGGTAGTGCTAGTGTCAAGCGAGGCATGATTCAGCAGCTAGAGAATGCCCCAAGGACAAGATATTTTCATGTCTCTCTTTGCTGTGATTTGCTGGCTTCATCTTACCAGATTTTGCATATTGTTGCAATATGACTGCTGGCACTTCCTACGGTGGTTTGCTGCCTGGTTGACCCCTTGTAGCTCAGTCGGTAAAGAATCTCCCTGCTGTGCAGGAGACTGGGTTCGATCCCTGGGTTGGGAAGATCCCCTGCAGAAGGAAATGGCAACTCACTCCATTATCCTTGCCTGGAAAATCTCATGGACAGAGGAGCCTGGTGGACTGCAGTCCATGGGGTCACAAAGAGTTGGGCACAACTGAGCGACTAACACTAACCAACTGACCCAGCAGAGAAGCATGGCCATCTTTGCTCTACTCCTCCCTGAGGAAGTCCTGAAATTCACTCTGATTGGACTGGCTGAGTCATGGCTTGGGGAGGCCCAGGGACCATGTCCATTGGCTGGGAGAATGCAGGGTGCTCACTGGCTTCTTAGGCTTCCTATTTGAGGTCCTAGGCCAGAATCTGCTTCACCCAAAGGATGAGATCCAAGAGAAGAACTTCCCCTAGAGTGAAATTAGAGTGGCTGCCAGGCAGAAAACCCCCAACTGAGACACAGAAATGTCCATGAGACTGACAATCAATTCACATAGCCATGCTCTAGGAAGTATTGTTGAAGGTGGAAGAGTGGGTGACAGTGTGGAGGTACTGGGGACTTTTGAGCAGGAATATGACAAAGTGGCGATTTAGGCATTTAATAATAACAGTAATACTAATATCTTGCATGACTAGTTCCTTATATTTTCCAAGGTGCTTTCACTTAACTGAGCCCTTTGGATCTATCCTATTATGAAGTAGGAGGGTTAGGTGTTATACCTATTTTGCAAATTAAACTGGGGTGCAGAGAAATTACTTATAGCTAATGGCAGAGCTAGGATGATGATAATCCAGGTCTCTTTTGATACATTTCTTTTTTCACTATTATCATTTATAATATAAATTATTACTAGATCAACTTCATCAAGTTGAAGTTTTGAAGGTTTTCCTAATTCATTCACAGAGTGTTTATTTAATGACAGCTATGTGCCAAGCATCATGTTAGGTGTTGGGAACTCAAGGAATTTGTTAAAAGTAATAACAAAAAACCCATGATTTTGAGTCATTAGCTAAGTGAAAGCATAGGGTGATATGACATGAATCTAGTCCTAAGAGAGGAGGAGGGGCTGTCAGAGAAGGCTTCTGGAGTAGATAATGTCTCAGACAAAACCATAAAGACAAGTGTGAGTAAGCTAGATAAAATGATAGAAGGCCAAGAGTTGGCAGGAAGTAAAGCTTTCAAATAGAGGGGACAGCATGTGCAAAGGCTCTGGGGTGAGGGCATGGCTTGCAGGAAAGTTGTAGAGTTGAATATGACTGGAGCACTAAGTGCCAGAAGTTGGCATTGTGGAGATGGAGGAGGTTGGAGAGACTGGCTGTGGGCACATAATGAAGTATTCTGAATGCTTTGGGCTTTATCCTGAGGGGATGGGTGGGGGGATACAGAAGGTTTTAGAAAGGTCAGCTTATAGAATGGAAAAAGAATGGGAGGAGGAGTGGGGCAGTGTCGGGGGGCGGTTGGTTGGGCAGAAATGGGGCAGGAAGCCCATTATGCATGTTTCAGTCACTGAGAAGTGAGGTGAAGATGGCCTGAATTAAAAGTGTCAGAGGAAAGAAGAAATAAGCATTTGGATTTGCATGATATTAAAATTGCAAATTTATAAAACATTATTTTGCCCCCCCCCCAAAATAATAACATAGGTGATATTAATTTTATGTCTTCATCCAAGTTTTACTTTAAAAAAATTCCGCTAGGCTTGTTTCATTCAGCAAGCATTTATTGAGAGCCTATTACAAATCAGATGTTCTAATACTGCCAGATTTGGCATTCTGTCAGTTTAAATTACTTAAAATATATATGTTTGCATCTTTTAGATATACCACAAAGTCATTTATTTTACTTCATTTGGAGCTATTCTGAATTCATATTGTTTTGAGTGTAGGAGAAAAGGTTTTCCAAGAGAGGTGTGGGATAACTTGTTTTTCCTAGCCAAAAAGGATCTTGTTTATTTTTGTGATAATATCTGGGAAAAAGGTCAAGAAATGTATTGAACATATCACTTTACTGAATTATGTAACTATTTAAAATTTACTGAGATCACTCCCAATGCATTTTGTGGGCTTGCTCAAAATGAGGACAATTCAATATTCTCACAGATGCAAATGGGGAAAGGTATTTAGCTTCTCAGGGAATAAAGCGTTGCGGCAAATATGCAGCATGTGTTTACTAATTAATTCAGCTAAATTTTCATGAAGTCTGATGCTTAAAAACATTCTATTTATTTATGGAATTAAAAGTCAGTACACTCCTTCATTATCAGCAGACTGGGTATATTCTTCACTCAGGTATCAGCTTTTCTAGTAATCTCTAGGCTGTTACAGTGCTTTACAACTCTGACTGATAAAGGAATTCTAATTTAGTGCTCACATTAATTATCAGTAATATTAAATGAATATATTGGAGCTATTTACATGTGTCATTCATAGTTGCCGTATTCTAAAGAAAATGATTATAATTGTTCTTATTAGTTATCATATTTCATGCTTCTGCAGTGAAATTCATTTTTTCCCCTTTGGTTTTGTTTTGGGAATATCTTAATGAAGAAAAAGGCTTACAGTATTTTGAAATGTTCACAAGGCACTGGATAGCACTTTCTGATTCATTAGTCATATTTTATTGGAAAATGCTTTTGTGTTACTTTATTTGTTTCTGAGTATGAATAAACCAGATGAAGAAGGAAAAATGGAGCAGCCAATCTTCTTTAATAGCTAGCAAGAATTATAATACAGAACAAAAAACAGAATACCTCGGATTTGAAAAAGTTTACATTTCTCTGTATCTTAGTTCGGTTAGGGACTGAAATATGAAAACATGTAGTATACCTTTTGTTGCCTAAATAATATCCAATAGAATCCTGACTCATTGTAAATCCTGACTCACTGTACGATAACCTGTTTTTATAGTACCTTTTCCCTTAACTGAAAACATCTCCATCTATCCTATGTTGAATAAAAATTTACATTCCTGATATGTGGATTATCTGCCTGCTGTGGATACCTGATTAAGCTTCAGAATTGATTCAAAATTCAAAACGTTGCTAAGACAATGAAAACTGCCAGATGTCCACTTGAATTGACTTCTATAGAATAATGTCTGTTACTTAGTATAGTGAGGGTGCAAGGTGTTTCAAAAAGTGGATTGCTTTGTAAATAGATGAAATTCAAATCTTTAAATCATTTTCACTCTGAACGTTCCTCTTCAGCATCCAGGGCTCAATTCAACATTGACTTTTTCGAAAATCTTTCCCTGATCTCTGTGTCAGTCCTGGTCAGATTTTATGCTACTCTCCCCGCTGTTTTTTTTTTTTTTTCCTTTTGTATTTTGTATTATAAGCATCTGTTTTACTCATTTGTTCTCATCAGCATCACACCCAGCCCCCCAGCTGTTGAGGAGTTGGGACTGCCATGCTCACCTTTGTACTTTCAATGTCTTAACTACTCCATGTCTCATACATAGCAGATAAGAGTCCCACCATGTAACTGTCTGCAATGCAGGAGATCCAGATTCAATCCCTGGGTCAGGAAGATCTCCTGGAGCAGGAAATGGTAACCCACTCCAGTATTCTTGCCTGGAGAATCCCATGGTCAGAGGATCCTGGCAGGCTACAGTCCATGGGGTCGCAAAGAGTTGGACATGACTGAGCAACTGACATTCATTCATTGACCATGTAATAACAGCTATTTGAAAACAGGCCATATGCTTCTCTACCTTTTTAAATACAATTCACCAAAAAATAATAAAAATATTGATAATTTAGACTTGTCACTAAGAGCCACAGAGTTTTTAAAACTCTCTGAATTTGTCCATCTCCTTGTACATGGCTGAGCTGCCTAAGGTTTGTGTGGATTTTAATAAGCTCCTGGAAGGAGGTGGGCTCTTGGCATTTGATTCTAGAACTGTTGCAGAATCTTGTGGGATTCATTGAGCTGACTCCCAAATCAGGTGTCTGCTCCTTGGTACTGTAATTGACTTTAATCTCTGTGTTGTCTGTTTATTAATAGTGATGCTATCAGCAAGAAATGTCTGGGGCATTCCCCAATTCCACATTACTTGTAGTGAGCCTTGCAAACATTTCCACAATGGGTCAATATTGTGGCTGGACTGACCCCATGATTCCTATTATGACTGCATGAAGTTCTTCAGCAAAATCCATCAGGGAATTTTGAGCAACAGGGTTTATTATTTACAGATCCTGGAGGGAACAAGGCATACCCGAGGGCCACAGAGCCAGTTTGTGGGTAGAGAGAGAGAAATATCAGGTCTGGGGCTCTCCATTTATGGTCAGAGGGTGGGGTGTCTAGGGTTTCACGCTTCACTCTTTATTGTTAGTTTAAAGCATAAGAATGGAATTAGGGCACAGGAAGGGAGAAGAGTGGTCACTTAAGTCATCTATTATCTAGGTTACTCAGATGAAAGAGACATCTTCATGGGTGGGGGCAGTTTAACTCCTTATCTGGTTCCTTTGCTAGTAGCTGGCACTTGCACTAAACTCTGCCACTTCCAATGGTCTCCATTCCTTTTCTCTTCTCTTTTCCTTTTAGTTTAAGGAACTTAAACCAAATGCCTGATTTTCTGAGCTAATACCATCTTCTTTCCCAATACATAAGCCAACTGCTCCCAACACATATTATGGCATCTTTTTGACTAGTTACATTACTGTTTTTTTTTTTCCCTGTTCAATTATTTCCTTCCTTTTTTTCTCTCTACTGACAGGAAAGTCTTAATTTAAAAAAAAAACACAAATAAACAATAAATAAAAACCATAGACTCAATTTCACTCTGAATGTTTAATGTTTACTAAAAACCACTTTCTAGAAGATGGACATGTTGCTCTAATTGATTCTCATGTCAAATGATTCCTTAAAATTTAATTTTGAGAAACATTGGGCTGGAGGAAGCACAAGCTGGAATCAAGATTGCTGGGAGAAATATCAGTAACCTTAGATATACAGATGACACCATCCTTATGACAGAAAGGGAAGAACTAAAGAGCCCCTTGATGAAAGTGAAAGAGGAGAGTAAAAAAGTTGGCTTAAAGCTCAACATTCAGAAAACTAAGATCATGGCATCCAGTCCCATCACTTCATGGCAAATAGATGGGGAAACAGTGGAAAAAGTGGCTGATTTTATTTCTTTAGGGTCCAAAATCACTGCAGATGATGACTGAAGCCATGAAATTAAAAGATGCCTACTCCTTGGGAGGAAAGTTATGACCAACCTAGATAGCATAATAAAAAGCAGAGACTACTTTGCCAACAAAGGTCCGTCTAGTCAAGGCTATGGTTTTTCCAGTGGTCATGTATGGATGTGAGAGTTGGACTATAAGGAAAGCTGAGCGCTGAAGAATTGATGCTTTTGAACTGTGGTGTTGGAGAAGACTCTTGAGCATCCCTTGGACTGCAAGGAGATCCAACCAGTCCATCCTAAAGGAGATCAGTCCTGGGTGTTCATTGGAAGGACTGATGTTGAAGCTGAAACTCCAATACTTTGGCCACCTGATGGGAAGAGCTGACTCATTGGAAAAGACCCTGATGCTGGGAAAGATTGAGGGCAGGAGGAGAAGGGGATGACAGAGGATGAGATGGTTGGATGGCATCACCAACTCAATGGACATGGGTTTAGGTGGACTCCAGGAGTTGGTGATGGACAGGGAGGCCTGGCATGCTGCAGTTCATGGGGTCTCAAAGAGTCAGACATGACTGAGCAGCTGAACTGAACTGAAAAGGAAAACTAAATATAGTTCAATTTTGCAAAGGGAAAAATACAACGTTTTAAAGGTATGAGATTCTATGAACTAAGTAATTCTATAATTTTTTTTTTTTTTTGCTTTAAATAATCCTAGGATGAGATCTTTGTCCATTTCCTTTAAGTTCTTCCAAGAGTCTCAGTGATTTTTATTTTAATTTCTCATGACTCTTACATTAGAACATGCTTCTGAAAGTTAACACAGTTTCCTATTTTTGCCTCTTCTTAATTGCACAATTTGCAGTGAAAAATGAAGATTCCTCATTAATACCAATTATAGTTCATCACCTTAAAAACTTGGTGACTCCTGTAGTCTATTCTTTTTTGAGCTAAAAAAAAAAAAAAAAAAACCTCATTAGTGTTTTAACCTTCACGTTTGGAACTTATATACTAACCTGCTATTTTTTCCCTTTAATTGTTGCTCCTTTCCAAGATACACATTAGAGAAGCCTTTCTTATAGAAAGATTCTTGGACCACATGCATTAGAACTGACTTATCCAGTATTTACTGAAAAAGGGAAGTGACTCAAAATTGTACTTCATATATTCATTATATAGTATCTCACTTTGTATAACAAATAAAAGTAACATCAATAATAAGGTGTTCAGTTCAGTTCAATTCAGTCACTCAGTCATGTCTGACTCTTTGCAACCCCATGAACCGCAGCACGCCAGGCCTCCCTGTCTATCACCAACTCCTGGAGTCCACCCAAACCCATGTCCATTGAGTTGGTGATGCCATCCAACCATCTCATCCCCTGTCATGCCCTTCTCCTCCTGCCCTCAATCTTTCCCAGTATCAGGGTCTTTTCCAATGAGTCAGCTCTTTGCATCAGGTGGCCAAAGTATTGGAGTTTCAGCTTCAACATCAGTCCTTCCAATGAACACCCAGGACTGATCTCCTTTAGGATGGACTGGTTGGATCTCCTTGCAGTCCAAGGGATGCTCAAGAGTCTTCTCCAACACCACAGTTCAAAAGCATCAATTCTTCAGCGCTCAGCTTTCCTTATAGTCCAACTCTCACATCCATACATGACCACTGGAAAAACCATAGCCTTGACTAGACGGACCTTTGTTGGCAAAGTAATGTCTCTGCTTTTTATTATGCTATCTAGGTTGGTCATAACTTTCCTTCCAAGGAGTAGGCATCTTTTAATTTCATGGCTGCAATCACCATCTGCCATGATTTTGGAGCCCAGAAAAATAAAATCAGCCACTGTTTCCCCATCTATTTGCCATGAAGTGATGGGACTGGATGCCATGATCTTATTTTTCTGAATGTTGAGCTTTAAGCCAACTTTTTCACTCTCCTCTTTCACTTTCTTCAAGAGGCTCTTTAGTTCTTCTTCACTTTCTGCCATATCTGAGATTATTGATATTTCTCCCAGCAATCTTGATTCCAGCTTGTGCTTCATCCAGCCCAGCGTTTCTCATGATGTACTCTGCATAGAAGTAAAATAAGCAGGGTGACAATATACAGCCTTGACGTACTCCTTTTCCTATTTGGAACCAGTCTGTTGCTCCATATCCAGTTCTAACTGTTGCTTCCTGACCTGCATACAGGTTTCTCAAGAGGCAGGTCAGGTGGTCTGGATTTCTCATCTCTTTCAGAATTTTCTACAGTTTATTGTGATCCACACAGTCAAAGGCTTTGGCATAGTCAATAAATCAGAAATAGATGTTTTTCTGGAACTCTCCTGTTTTTTCAATAATCCAGCAGATTTTGGCAATTTGATCTCTGGTTCTTCTGCCTTTTCTAAAACCAGCTTGAACATCAGGAAGTTCATGGTTCACATATTGCTGAAGCCTGGCTTGGAGAATTTTGAGCATTACTTTACTAGCGTGTGAGATGAGTGCAATTGTGTGGTCATTTGAGCATTCTTTAGCATTTCCTTTGTTTGGGATAGGAATGAAAACTGACCTTTTCCAGTCCTATGGCCACTGCTGAATTTTCCAAATTTGCTGGCATATTGAGTGTAGCACTTTGACAGCATCATCTTTCAGGATTTGAAATAGCTCAACTGGAATTCCATCACCTCCACTAGTTTTGTTCATAGTGATGCTTCCTAAGGTCCACTTGACTTCACATTCCAGGATGTCTGGTTCTAGGTGAGTGACCACACCATAGTGATTATCTGGGTCGTGAAGATCTTTTTTGTACAGTTCTTCTGTGTATTCTTGCCACCTCTTAATATTTTCTGCTTCTGTTAGGTCCATCCCATTTCTGTCCTTTATTGAGCCCATCTTTGTATGAAATGTTCCCTTGGTATCTCTAATTTTCTTGAAGATATCTCTAGTCTTTTCCATTCTATTGTTTTCTTCTATTTCTTTGAATTGATTGCTGAGGAAGGCTTTCTTATCTTTCCTTGCTATTCTTTGGAACTGCATTCAAATGGGTATATCTTTCCTTTTCTCCTTTGCTTTTCGCTTCCCTTCTTTTCACAGCTATTTGTAAAGCCTCCTCAGACAGCTATTTTGCTTTTTTGCATTTCTTTTTCTTGGGGATGGTCTTGATTCCTATCTCCTGTACAGTGTCACAAACCTCCATCCATAGTTCATCAGGCACTCTATCTATCAGATCTAGGCCCTTAAATCTATTTCTCACTTCCACTGTATAGTCATAAGGGATTTGATTTAGGTCATACCTGGATGGTCTAAGGGTTTTCTCCACTTTCTTCAATTTCAGTCTGAATTTGGTGATAAGGAGTTCATGATCTGAGCTACAGTCCGCTCCCAGTCTTGTTTTTGCTGACTGTATAGAGCTTCTCCATCTTTGGCTGCAAAGAATATAATCAATCTGATTTCAGTGTCGACCATCTGGTGATGTCCATGTGTAGAGTCTTGTCTTGTGTTGTTGGAAGAGGGTGTTTGCTATGACCAGTGCATTCTCTTGGAAGAACTCTATTAGCCTTTGCCCTGCTTCATTCTGTACTCCAAGACCAAATTTGCTTGTTACTCCAGGTGTTTCTTTACTTCCTACTTTTGCATTCCAGTCTCCTATAATGAAATGGACATCTTTTTAGGGTGTTAGTTCTAGAAGGTCTTGTCGGTCTTCATAGAACCATTCAACTTCAGCTTCTTCAGCATTACTGGTTGGGGCACAGGCTTGGATTACTGTGATATTGAATGGTTTGCCTCGGGAACAAACAGAGATCATTCTGTCATTTTTGAGATTGCATCCAAGTACTGCATTTTGGACTGTTTTGTTGACTATGATGGCTACTCCATTTCTGCTAAGGGATTCCTGCCTGCAGTAGTAGATATAATGGTCATCTGAGTTAAATTCATCCATTCCAGTCCATCTTAGTTCACTGATTTCTAGAATGTCAATGTTCACTCTTGCCATCTCCTGTTTGACCACTTCCAATTTGTCTTGATTCATGGACCTAACATTCCAAGTTCCTATGCAATATTGCTCTTTACAGCATCATACCCTGCTTCCATCACCAGTCCCATTCACAACTGGGTGTTGTTTTTGCTTTGGCTCCATCCCTTCATTCTTTCTGGAGTTATTTCTCCACTGAAATCCAGTAGCATATTAGTATTCTATTAATAATTAAATTTAGATTGTGGTCTACTCTAAGCCCCTGATTTTACCCTCTTACCTGTCCAAAGTCAGTCTGTTTGACTATGAGTTGTTGTATTGAAACAGCCTTATACAGTCAAGTAATATTTCTCGGTTACTTTTGAGGAATTCTCTTTTCAAATCTCAGTTTGGAGTCTCTTTTCTCTCCATATTTTCTCTGGATAGATGCACCTAGTCTCATGGGTTTATATAAGTTGGTAGCTTCCAAATTAAAAATTTACAACTCTCACCTGACCTCTCCTTTGGATTCAGATCTGTTATCCAACTACCTTTTTGTCATCCCCATTTGAACATCTAATGGGCATCTCAAATTGAGCATGACTGAAATTTAATTTTTGATTTCCATCCCAACATCCAAAACACATACTCTTCAAGTCTTCCCCATTCCAGTGAGTGGCATTACATTTCATATTCTTCTCTTTCATTTCATATTCTTCTCTTTCTGTCTTCCATTGTATCTAATCCCTTGACAAGTCCTGTTGATACCCCATTTAATATATATCTTGAATCTGACCACTTCTCATTCCCTTCACTACTACCAGTGGTCCAAGCCACAGTTATCTCTTGGTTAGTTCTATATCAGCCTCATCCCTCTTCCTGTGGTTTTTGCTCCTACCCTCCACCTATAGCAGAGTCACTTTTTTGTAACTTTAGTCAGATTGCATTATGCTACTACTCAACCTTCCTCTCCCTACCCACCAAGGGCTCCTGGTCATACTTAAAACAAAATCTAAGATTTATACCATAGCCTACAAGGCTTGCATGATGTAGTCTGCCTCCTTTTCCCACCTTACCTCCTTCCACTCTGTCCTAGAATGTTCCTAACTTCATATCTATGATTGATGCAATTTCTGTCTGGAATGAAATATCCTACATATCCACCTGAATTTCTCCATCACTTCTTTCAGGTCTCTGCCCACATGCCATCTTAATTGAGGGGTATTCATATCCAAACAGCCACCTTTCCATCAACTCCTATTTCTTTACTCTGTGTGACTTTTCTTCAAAGTGTACATACTACCTGGCATTATAGTATTACCGAATTATTTTTGACGTGTTTGTTATCTGCATTCTTCCTGTCTGTGTTCTTCTACTGGACGTACCACTTCTGTTCACTACTGTTCTCCAGTGCCTAGAGCAGCACCAGCACATAGTATCTGTTGAATGAATAAATTTAATCTAGGCCTCTTCTTCATTTGATCCTTCAGTTAAGCAAATGTTGAGAGTTTGAAAGAAACCATGGTGAAAATTTTCCATGACCTAAAATGACAGTCAGATGGCTCAGTGCTGGATGATCACTAAAACTGCCCATTAGCCATTCTTCTCTTGTTGGAAAGTGCTTCCTTAAGTCTGATGAGCTTTATTCTCTTTTGGAGACTCCTTCCCTCATACTGACTGAGTCTTTCTACAGTCTCTAAGCTGGGCTCTCTGCCAATCTAACCCCAATGCTAAAGTATGACCCAGTCATAATTGTTTTCATTATTTGATATCACTGTGAATCTGTGGGTAAGAGTTATCTACAGAACTTCTTCTAAGGCATTTTTTGATCTCTCTTTCTGATTTATAGGTTAGACATATTTTAGACATGTTTTGTCATAGTTTTACTCCCTGAGTAGCAAGGAAATATTTTAACTTGGATATCAGGAGGGATATAAAAGCTCCTTTTTTCCTTAGTTCAGCATTATCAGCCATGCTTATATACGTGGTGGAATATATTATGCCCAGAATTTAGTATATGCATTAAATATGATAGAGTTCACCAGGAAATGTAAAAATAGAATAAAATACAACACTTTACTTGCAGATTGGAGGTAAGGTGATTGGTATGTTAATTAAAGGTGACCTCAGCACTCTTAATATTAACCTCCTGATTTTCTCCAGTGTTTCAGGTAGGAAAAAAAAATTATTCTTCAATATTCCTAAGAATGAGATTGGATAAAGGACACAAATGAAGTCCAGACCAAGTACAAAAACATGAGCTCCTTCTCCTGGCTGCTCAACTAATGCAGACTTAGTCTGGGGTTGAGATAACTATCTCAGCCATTCCATCGCTCAGACTTCAAATTATAGTAATTATGACAATTTGTACCAATAGCCATGAGGTGGGATTTTTGATGTGGTTAAAAATAACATCTGTAAAATCCAATAAAAATTACATTTTGCTAATTTTCTGATAAGATACTGTTTTAACTATACTGTGTCTTCTGCCGCTGCCAGTTTTCAATTAGAGCATTCCTCTAAGAAAAAAATTTTTTAACCCATTTTGTCTCCTGGATCCAATTCCACCCTCAGCAATGCATTTGTTTTAATGCTCTTAATTAATTGTTTTATGTGAATTTTGCCTTTCAAACCGATGCTAATCTTCGAGACATGATTAATTTGCTGATTGCTAAATCTTGATACAAAAGGACCAATAGTAGTTACTCAGTTTGTTCTTTCTGGCTTAAAAACCAGAGTTCCCAGAGAGGCCTGCTCAGCCGAATTAGTGCAGAAAAGGACAATGATGAAATAAATAATGGGGCTACTAAGAGAAGTTGGGTCTATCCAGCTTGGTAATTGCTTGCTCACCCTAGGGACACAGTCACTGGTGATAGCTCACAAAAACTTCTCTAAGTGTGTTTTAACAGAGCCTCCTATGTCTTCCAATGCTGTGTTTTCTTAAAGCTCTTTCATCTTGTTTAATTTTTGATTTAAAAAAACCCACATATTTTTATATGTTTTTACTGCAGAGATGGTAAAATTGACGTTCGAAGCACTCAAGCCACCTCCCCAAGCTCGCTAAGGAAATGAATGAGGACCAAAGGCCGGGCAAGCACCTTTGATTCTCCTTGTATTGCTCTTTCGGTCAAGTCACGTGGCCTCTAAGCCAATCCAACTGTGTGCGGATAGGACCCACCCCTAGCTCCTCAGGAATCCTCTCCTTTATTTTTGCCCTTTTGTCTACTCCCATTTTGCCTTGAAACAAAGTCTCCCCTGATCCAGCAGCCCCCTCCAGCCACTACCTCAGCTTTTTCCTTTTCTTTCCTTCAAATCTATAGTTTTTAAAAGAATTGACTACTCGCATTGAGTCCATATTCTCACATTCACTCCACAACACACTCCTTCTCAGCTAAGACTAGTTGCTGATGATATTTCTCAATTCCCATCTTTCCTCTTCGTTCTTACCTTCATTGCATCATTTCTTGCTCTTATCATCTATCCTCTGAAAAAGCGAACCTTATGGTGAGATGGGAAAGAATTTATATTCATCAACTGCTGAGGGCATGAAAGTTATCAAGACAAACATGACTCCTGTCCTCACAGAACTTATGGTATCTTGTGCCTGCTTGTTTGAGGTGAATGACTAAATCTCCTTCTCACTTCCTGGATTTCCTCTGTCTCTCTCCCTCAGTTATGAGTACATAATCATCTCACTCAAAAATAAAACTCTATTTTACTATATACACTATAGGTCAATAATATGACCTTTTACACATATGAACTTCTGAAACACAACAGTTAAAGTAATAACCTTGCTTTTAAGTATCAAAATACAATTCATATAATTCTCTAACAGCACTTTTTGACCTCTAAGACTGGTGTTTTCTCAGTGCACATGCATGATCAGTGTTATATTTATATTACCATCATCATATTTTATATGATGTTTCTCTGATTGATCTTTATCTATGAAGACATTTTCTTACTTTGCCATTATTGACTAGTTTCAAACACTCATAAGCTTGTTTTTAAAAAGTCAGCATTCAAGGATTCAACTTTTGATCTATTTTCTCTCATTCACAGTAAAGAATCTCTCCCTGGCTGTGCAAAACATTGATTTTAATATGTAACATTATCATGTAATTGCTCAGCATTGCTTTTCTGTCAACTAATCCATTCTTCTAATTATCTTAAACTTTCTTGTTGGAAACGGCCTAGACATTTCCAGTTTATTTTAGTTTAAGTCAAAAATTCAAACATTCCCGCTAGAGTCTTTTTTTAGTTTTATTTCCTTTATGCTTTTGCTTACTCTTCTTAGAGCTTGAAGACTCAGACATGCTAAGAAATCAGCCCTTGCTGAACATTTGAATGACTTGTTAGGAAACCTGGCTCTGTCTGTGCCTGCAACATGAATAAACATGACATGAATAGTCCTGGGAAGCATAGGAACCCCCAGAGTCCTAAGTGAGCCTTCCATATCAGTCATTAAGGGATCTGAAAAAAAAATAGCCATTTTCAGTTATTATCTCAATGACCTGTCAGAGGTTTCATTTCAGGAAGAACAGTGGACAAGGCCCATGTTTTTCAACCTCGTTCAAGCCATGGCTCACCTGTCCTTGCAGGAGTAGAGCTGAGTGAATGAAGGAGACAGTGATGGGCAGCAGGAAGAGAGTGCTGAGTCTTTCACTCTCTTGCCCCCATATCCAGCCAGGAGATCCAGACTTACGGTCTCAGAGCCGTGAGGGCAGGGCCATGTCTGTTTTGCTTCCCATCACGATCACTTCACTTGATGAATGCTCATCAGTGAGAGTGGTTTTAGACAAACATTTTTGCTCCACTTGCTTTGAGTTGCAAAGTAAATGGGAATTGAAAAGATGAAGACAAATGTGGGCTTTTCTTTCAAGAACTTGGGTTGAGTGAGGATGGGGTGATGGCTAGAGAAACTGTGGAATTAGATGAGGTGGGTGTTTTGGCAGTGTCCTAAATGTGTTTATAGGAATAGCAAAGAGGTGGGAGAGAGCTTGAAGATAAGGAAGGAGTGTTGACAGATTGGGATCCAATAGGAACAACATAGGACACACACACACACTTTCCCACCCCCTCAACAGACATATGAGTCTCTTTACCATGTAAAGGAAGAGCATTAGACTCCTTTTGACCCTCACAGGAAAGTCTTATCTCTTGCTTCTGTTTCTCAAAACTTCCTTGTATAAAATTATTAATTCTGGAAAAAAAGATTTCCATTAAAAGCACCAAGCAGAACAGATAAATAGATACATGCACATATATAAAATATATGAATACTTATGGTTATATATGTGATTCATAAATAAATATACATTATATATTATATATATAAAATATGTATCCATAGGCATGAATCTCTATGGGCCAAGATACATAATAAAATATGATTTGTGTGGATTTTTAAAAAAATAATCTAGGTTGTGAGAGATTGAAAAGAACACAGATGAAACAAGATTGATCATGAGTCCTTTTCATGTTTGCATATATTTGAAATCTTAGTTAATAAACAATATTTTATAAAGCACCAAAGAGTTGCTAAAGTTTTCCATTATTTACTCATTCCTTGAGTTTTATTTTTAATATATCCATATTTTTTCTGAAGCAAATGAAATGTGTTAGATGGTAAGACCTTGGCCAGGCTGCAATGATGGTTGACTGGGAACCTTAATGTCTTCAATGAAAATTGCAACAAGGGACTTTAAAAAAATTCTCCATCTCTTTAATTTCTGTGATCTTGTAGGCAATGAATAAGGTAACTACTTTTTAAAATTGACAGTTTTTAAAATTACTAACATTGAACATCTTTCATGTGCTTATTGGCTATTTATATTTCTTCTTCTGTCATTGATGCTTTTATTTTCTCTAACAATTGCATCAGTTTCCTGTGGCTGCTGTAACAAATGACCATAAACTTGGTGGTTTAGAACAACAGAAATTTATTCTCTCACATTCTGGAGGCCAGAAGTTAAAAATCAGTGTCATTGGACAGAAATCAAGGAGTCAGCAGGGATGCCCTCCCTCTGGAGATTCTAAGGGTAAAAATATTCCTTGCCTCTTCAAGTTTCTATGGCACCAGGTGGATCATTCTGACCTTCAGGATCATCTTCTTCAGATAGCTCTCTGCTCTATCTTCATATTATCTTATTTTCTCTCTGCCTGTAAAATTCCTTTGCCTTCTTTTTGTAAGGATACATGTGAGTGCATCTAGGGGCCATTCAGATAGTCCTGAATAATCTCCCCATCTCAATATCCTTAAATTTATTCTTGCCTTCCAAGAGGTTCCCCCTCCCCCCCAAAAATAAAATAATATTCACAAATTTCAAAGATTAGGCTGTGGATATCTTTTGGAGAGCCATTTCTCAGTCTACGACACTCATTCTTTATTGCTTTTTCTTTTAAGAGTGTTTTACTTTGGAATACTTTTAGATTTAGGACATGATTCAGAAGTAGTACAGAATGTTTCCATATACTCTTCTCCAAGTTTCCCTAAGATGACTTTTTTACATGCTTTTTTTTCTCAGCAATTTTATTTCAATTGCTAATAAGGTTGGATATGATATTTATTTCTAGAACAAAATATGTTGAAAAAAGCCTATGTTGTATTTTTTTTTGTTATTTAAAACAAGATCTCCATTATCTATATACTACTTTTCTAAAGCAAAGAGGGAGAAGAGGACTGTGATTGTGGATAACAAATGAACTGACTGATAACAAGCATGGATTCACATGTTTCCAGTTGAAACAACACCTGGAAAGAATCAAGACTGACAATATGGGTAAGAGTTCTAGTAATTTTTGATAATTCTCCAAATTTACTTTTTACCTTGCCAATATACTTCCATAGACTAGATTTTCTTTCATGTACCCTTAAGAACAGCTTGGGTTACAACAGAAATTAACATGATATTGTAGGTACTTCAATAATGATTTAGAAAAAAGAACAGCTTGGGATACTTTAAGATTTTTATCAGAAGAAAAGATTGAAAGCAATGAATTCATTTTGTGAGTCAGTGTACACTGAGAAATGTGACAGCTTGGGTATCCCATTTACTAAACCCATGATGTGCCATAGAATTACACATCAAACATACTGAATTGGTTACATATTGTTTATTGAAAATTATCCAATGTGATTTGATCCAAAGTCTAAACAATGTCAGTACATCTATGGGTTCAGATAAGTAAGCCTAAAGTCCATTCAATTTCAGGCATTTGGTGGTGTGGGCAAATGATCAATAGGTTTGACATTCATTTTTATTTGATTTCTGAGGTCAAAACTCATCACCATATAGATCTGGCTTTCCTGGTGGCTCAGTGGTGAAGAATCCACTTGCCAATGCAGGAAATGCATTCAATCTCTGGGTCTGGAAGATCCCCTGGAGAAGGAAAAGGCAACCTACTACAGTATTTTTGCCTGGAAAATCCCATGGACAGAGGAAACTGGTGGACCACTGTCCGTGGGATTGCCGAGAGTCTGACAAAAGTTAGCAACTAAGCAACAACAACAACATAGAGATCTGTGGACTGATTCGATAGAATCAGGTAACAGAAGGTAGCATGCTACCTGAAGACTGAAATTTGGGGGTGATAAAATACTTTCAGCTTCTTTAAAACCATGGAGAATCATGCCAGTGCTCTTAGTGTAGGTAGCAGAACAAGCATATTTCCCACTGGGCTATTGGTTTAATGGTTTTATATATGATATAAGTAGTAGTGTTAGTCAATGGTTTTATATATGATATAAGTAGTAGTGTTAGTCACTCATGTTCAGCTCTTTGCAATCCCAGGGACTATGGCCTGCCAGGCTCCTCTGTCCGTAGGATTTTCCAGGCAAGAATACTGGAGTGGGTTGCTATTTCCTCCTCCAGGGGATCTTCCTGACTCATGGATCAAACCCACATCTCTTACTTCTTCTACGTTGGCAGGCAGGTTCTTTACCACTAGGCCATGATGTACAAGAGACAAATGGAAAAGCAAACGTTTTATTCAAGTTTGAAATCTCAGAGCTCCTTGGGTCACCACCATCTTCAAATATTGTTTTCTCAATGACTTTGGGCCAATTACTTAGTCTCTATACCTCAGCTTCTCAATTGGTGAAAAGGAAACTGTTACAGTGTGATTAATTTATCTCCTAAGGGGGTTGTTTATATTCATTAACTGCTATTAAGAGCTTGGAAGATGAAAAGAGCTAACTGCTTATGCCATGATTAGCCATGGAATAGTGGAATATGATAACTACTTCATGAGATAAATGACTAAACCTGATATGCACAAACTGTGAAATCTGTGGGAGGAGTAAAGACCTAGGGCAACAAGACAGCTGAGAAATCAATCTCATCAAAAACTATATTAGTTACACTTGAGTCCCGGCTTAACGGTTTCAACTGCCTTCTGAAATGTTTGAAATGTCACAGCACTAGCACCACATTTTGCTTTGTCACTACCCATAGTGACATTTTTTTTCCTGGACATATTTTCCCCATAAACCCAGCTAATCTACCTTGACAAATATTCTAAAGAGTTATCAATTATTCTCAGTTACCCTTTGCATGTGCATTTACATACGCCTACAGACAACACACAAACTGCTGTGGCTGACAGGGCAGAACATTCTGCTTTTTATTTGTATTATTTGAAGCAAACTAAACACATTAGTGGAATATAAATGGCCACTGCTTTGAGCCAGTGAATATTTAAGGATATTAACTTACTTCCTCTAATAGTCTTTAAGACATTTTAAAAAAGTAAACATATAGAAAAGAATAAAATATCAGACTTTAAGTTTGAGCTCTTGTTGAGGGCTGTTTTATAGTTGAGGGTATCATTACTTATCTAGCTATGAGGTCATATTTTTGCAGAGTTCATTAGAATTTACCTTTAATTCTATAGCAAACTATAACTGCAAAGCCAGAATGTCTTGATCAGCATTTATTGCACTGGCATATTTATTTCACATGTTAAAACTAAAGCGACAAGGTCTCTCCAAAGTTTTTTGAATTAGGATTCTTGGTAAAGCTTTAATGTGATATTTCATTCATGATACCATTCTGGGAACCTCTGCTAGCATTCTAATGATTCACAGATAATGTGCAGTTCCATTTTGTTTTGAGACAATTCACAAACTTAAACTTTTTTTTTTCAGTTTTTATTTCTATGTTTTTTATGTATGTGCATTTTTATTTTTAAAAAAAGATTTAGGGCAGACTCCTTTAAGAAGGAAAATACATACTTTATATGTATTTATATGTATATAAATTATGTATATTGCACTTTGGTCCTTAACACTTTTATTTGGAGTGGAATATGAGAAAGAACAAATTTAAATTAATTCTCATTTCCAGAACAACCACTGAATACTTAATATTCAAGCTTAAGAGGTGTTAAGTAGTGAAAAGAATGCCAAATTTAGAGGTAGAAAACCTGATTTTACATCCTCTGAAACTTTCATGGTAGTAAAACTCTGACAAATCATTCAGCCTCAGTATTTCCATTTATAAACTGAGAATAATAATACCTTCCTTATAGATTTACTCTAAGGATTAAATGACCAGAGTTTATGACAGAGTCCCTGTAATCTGGTAGCCACTACACACCTAGTTTTTATAGCAAACAATTTTATAGTTTGCTATAAAATTAAAGGTAAATTCTAATGAACTGGGCAGAAATATGACCTTTATTTATCCTCTTTGGTCAGTAGAATCCACTAGAGATCCCTGCCAAAGTGCTGTTACAGATTTTCTAAAAGCTCAGGTTTGCATCACTTCTATGTTTCTAAGAATAGTTCATTCTTGAATAATTTCCACAACTATAACGTGCCTATAGTTTTTTTGTGCTGTGAATCATAACATTCATATTAAAAGTGAATTTGTTTTTAAAGAATTTAATCTTAAGGGGGAAAAAAGTTCATTGCAAATGTTCCTGTTGAGAAAGATTTCAGTGATACAAAATCTGATTGGGTATTTTATTATTGCTTTTTTAAAAATGGTAAGTTAAAAAAAAAGATAAAGTTGCAGAATGGTGAGCTGAGGGTATGACTGTAAGATATGGTTTGTTTCATGACTTAAACTTTTATGTTTAATTTGTGTGTCTCTGAATCCACCATTTTCAGGCTCCAGCTACTATTTCAAGGAAGAAAACACCAGTCCTTTAGAACAAATGACAAGGAACTCCTCATCTAACCTTCAAAAGAGAGAGAAAGGAATGGGGAAGTGCATAAACCTAACAGAGGAATAAGTCTTTCTGGAATATAAGCTCAAATAAATATTTGAACAGGAATGGTATCCTCATGTGTGTGGTGAAAAGTCCGTCTGTTTCAGGCAGCACATTTTGGCAGCCTGACCTGTTGACTTTATCACCTTGGGATCACTGGGCCTTCAGCCGCCTTCCAGCAGGCATCACCCCATACATGTGCATACTCATACCCCAGTGGGGAGGCAGCAGGCCAAGGCCTGTGAATGTCGCTCAGGAGCATCCCGGAGCCCAGCCCTCCCTTGCCCAGACACATTCTTGGACCTCCCTCTTCAACTCTCCAACCTGGTTTTGAATCACTCTCCATCAAATGCCATTTTAGATGCCTCTATTATTAATACTGGCTTTTGGTAGCTCAGATGTTAAAGAATCCTCCTGCCATACAGAGACCCAGATTTGATCCGGGTTGGGAAGATCCCCTGGAGGAGGAAATGGCAACCCACTCCAGTATTCTTTCCTGGAGAATCCCATGGACAGAGGAGCCTGGCGGGCTACAGTCCACAGGGTTGCAAGAGTCAGACATGACAGAACAACTAATACACATACATTATTAATACATCCCTGGAAGTCAGAATTCTCTTCAGAACACATAGAACTGACAATATTTTCTTCACCAGATTGAATTCTGCTCTCCTCATTTTAGTTTTATGCTAAAACTCCACACATTTGGATTGAGAGAAAAGGAAAGAGGCCAATTCAAGTTTTTGAGAGTTTGGATTGCAGGCTATATGGAAAAGAAGAGTGGACTGACTGCTTGGTAAGTACAGATCTTTAACAAGTTCCATTCATATTCTTCATGGGGCAGGTTAAAATGCCATTTTGGAGATACCTTAACAATCACAAGAGCCTCTTGCTGAAAGTGAAAGAGGAGAGTGAAAAAGTTGGCTTAAAGCTCAACATTCAGAAAACTAAGATCATGGCTTCTGGTCTATCACTTCATGGCAAATAGATGGGAAAATAGTGGAAACAGTGACAGACTTTATTTTTTGGGGCTCCAAAATCACTGCAGATGGTGACTGCAGCCATGAAATTAAAAGACACTTGCTCCTTGGTAGGAAAGTTATGACCAACCTAGACAGCATATTAAAAAGCAGAGATATTACTTTTCCAACAAAGTGTGGCTCAGACAGTAAAGTGTCTGCCTGCAATGTGGGAAACATGGATTCAACCCCTGGGTCAGGAAGATTCCCTGGAGAAGGAAATGACAACCCATTCCAGTACTCTGGCCTGGAAAATCCCATGGACAGAGGAGCCTGGTAAGCTATAGTCCATGGGGTCGCAAAGAGTCGGACACGACTGAGTAACTTCACTTTCACTTTCAACAAAGGTCCATCTAGTCAAAGCTATGGTTTTTCCAGGAGTCATGTATGGATGTGAGAGTTGGACTATAAAGAAAGCTGAGCACTGAAGAATTGCTGATTTTGAACTGTGGTGTTGGAGAAAACTCTGAGAGTCCCTTGGACTACAAGGAGATCCAAGGACTGCAAGAAGTCCATCCTAAAGGAAATCAGTCCTGAATATTCATTGGAAGGACTGATGTTGAAGCTGAAACTCCAATACCTTGGCTACCCGATGCGAAGAACTGACTCATTTGAAAAGACCCTGATGCTGGGAAAGATTGAAGGCAGGAGGAGAAGGGGACAACAGAGGATGAGATGGTTGGATGGCATCATCAACTCAATGGACATGAGTTTGAGTGAACTCCAAGAGTTGGTGATGGACAGGGAGGCCTGGAGTGCTGCAGTCCATGGGGTCACAAAGGGTTGGACATGACTGAGTGACTGAACTGAACTAACAGTCACAAAGGTGGACACTGCCTAGGTTGCCCTCTGATTGGTTGGTGAGTTCAAGAAGGAAGGAGGTGGTTTCAAGAGATGATTTCTGAAGGCAGAAGATTCTGCTTGGTACCCAGAATAAGAGTCCCACCACCAGTGGCCCCACTACCATGATCTGATATGACAAATGCCCAAAAGTTACCTTAAAAAATGTCATTATACTCTCATATGAAATAAAAATGCCAGAAACAAATTACCATCTAAATGGGAACCATCTGTTGTTTATAGGTATTTTTAGATATTTGCAATGTTTTCAGAAAATACTTTTTGCTGCTTTTTGAAAGTCACTCTACAATGAAAATGTTTATGTTGTATGTTTCACTTTATCTCACCTTCCTCAGCCTTTTAACTTTTAATAATTCTAATTATTATTATTTTTAAATAAAAGTAAAAAATCACTGTGTATTATTCACACTTTGATCTGCTTGCCTTCCTGAACTGAATCACTATACTCAACATATACTTTATTCTTCCAGGTTAACTTTGGGAGAGTTTATTTTCAATGGTCAAGAGTTTTAAAAGTAATGAGTACAATGTTTATACTAATAACCAGTACTCAGGTAATTAGTCAGAGTAAAGGTTGGATAAATAAGCAATTTTAATATGAGAAGAATAGTTTTATTCTTGCAAGGCATTCACCCAAATTTGCAAAAGTAGGATCAATGAATCTGTCCTTGACTTCATGGATGAATTGTGAGCTTTTCATCAGGTTTATGGGATTATATGAGATAACATCTGTAAGTGCTGAATTAGTCTGGCACACAGGAAGCCCAAGAGGCTTCCCAGGTGGCTCAGTGGTAAAGAATCCCTGCCAAGTAGGAGATGTGGGTGCAATCCCTGGGTTGGGAAGATCCTTTGGTGGAAGAAATGGCAACCCATTCCAGTATTCTTGCCTGGGAAATGTCATGGACAGAGAAATCTGGTGGGCTACAGTCACACAAAGAGTCGCACAAATGGGGTCACAAAGAGTTGGACACAAAAATAACAAATAAAAACAGTTATAACAGTGTTAAAACAATCCTCTGGGTTTCATCCTGATCAAAAGGAGGGAGAAGTTGAAGACGGTGTCAACCACTGCCCCCATAGCTTTTTTGCTGTGTTCCAGTGTGCGATGCATATTACTCTGGAACTGCTTGAATCACTAGGGAAAGTTCTCCCTCCTTACTACTCACATTTACTGTGGAGGGATGGTCTAACACAGTACTTCTCAGAGGCCATTGACTTGCCTTGTTCACCAACCATATGCCAATAAGAATTGTGTGAGCTTAAAGGCTTCCCTGGTGGCTCAGTGGTAAAGAATCTGCCTGGCAATGCAGGAGACATGGGAGACTCAGGTTCGACCCCTGGGTAGGTAAGATCCCTTGGAGGAAGAAACAGCAACCCATTCTAGTATTCTTCCCTGGAGAATCCCATGGACAGAGGAGCTTGGTGGGCTGCCGTCCATGGGGTTGCAAATGACTGAGCAACTGAGCATGCATGCACTGACAGAAGGGTGAATTCTGGGGGTATGTCATCATTTTGGTCCCCCCAAAATCCAGAGCAGTCTTGCTGATGGCTTCCCTCCATCCAGGCTTAAGGTTTTCCAAGATATTGTGATAGTTCACAACTCACTTCACTGCCCTGACTCTCTTCTTAAGAACCACAGGTTCCAGTGGTTGCCCTAGACTGGCAGATGGGCTAAACTCTGAAATGATGTTTTACAAGAAGGCAGTTCTTGCTGTGGCTGGATTTATATTACAGAAGCTTCATTGGGGAGGCACATTGTTCAAACTTGTGTGTTGGAAGGAATAGGTAGAGGAGGCAGTAATATGGCTGCCCAGCCTGAAGCTGGCCCATATCCTAGACTGTCAATAACTTTTCCAAAAGTGAGCTCCAATAGCCAACAACCTCAAGCTGACCTTGAGGACTTAGCAGCAATATCAGGTCCCATTAGGGTCTGAAACATCTCCAGAGGCATTTGGTCTGCAAACTCAGTGAGCAGCCATCCACCTCACATTTGTGGCCATTCTGATTTTAGCAAACAGCAAACTGTGAAATTCCAGGACCCCTATGTCAAGGTCTTAGGAAGCCAGATGCCCCCAACAGTCTCTTCAGAGAATAGCAGCAAGAGAACCAACTGTCATCTGTATGTTTGGTTTTCTGTCTTCACGGGTTGCCACAGGGCAGGCGTAGGTGAGTGTGTGTGGCATGGGGTTGCAAATGGGGAGTGGGGGTGGGAGAACAGAGATTAGACATGGAGAAAATGAGCTTAAATGGAGAGCATGGATTTCATGACTATAAACCAAGACCAGTGACCTAGGGGAGACTGATATTGCAGCCTTCCAGAGGAGTATTCAGCATCCTGGCTACAGCCTCAGGCTGAGGCTGAGAGCATGTTGGTAGGTGTGACTTTTGCACCCCTTTTCCTGAACCTTCCTTCCTTCCTGCCTCACTTCCTCCAGTTCCACCATTCTATTTCTTTTGTGACTTTAAAAAGACAAAAGATATGGGCCAGGCTGTTAATACTGGCTAGTCTAGGAGGGAGTGGGCAGGATATTATTCACTTTAAAATCTCTGTATATTTTTGGATTATATTGCTTGTTGCTATAAGTATTTACTCCTTTTGAAATGAAAAATAAAAAGTTGATAAACACATTTTCTTTCCCCTACTGCTCCCCTCCGCCAAGTCTTCTGGTTCCTTCCATTCCAGCCCAGTAAAAATTTCTATTTCCCAAATACTTGCCTCCTCAGCAAGATAATGATCAAACTAGTTGGCTAAAGTAATTCCACTAATGTGTGTGTGAGAAGTGTTGTTGGGTGATGTTGACATTGATGATTACCCAAAAAGTGGCTGCAGGGCATTTGAAGAGCAGTTGGCCTGGGTGGTAATCCTGCTATCACTGTTAGCTTCATTCAGGACTTTGAGCATGTCATTTCAAATGTCTGTATCTTGGCCCCAATTCTTTATCTTACATGCAAAACTAAGAAAACAATACTACCACTCTTGCTAACCTCATAAGACTCTGAAAGTTTTTGAAACTTTCAAAATGTACTTAGAATGCAATTGCTCACTACATTTTCTCCTAGGTCTGATGGCAATGGTGGCGGCGGCAATGATGTGCAGGAAAATGGTGAGAAGGGAATATAATTTCCACCCCACCCCGCAATGGGGCAAAGATGTGTCCCCATTGACTAGATATCATGACTATTTTTTCTTAAATGGATATGCAGGTTCAAGAAGTACCTTGTAGTTTATACCCACTAAAACCTAAAACACAAATTACTTTGCTTTGTACTCTTTATAGACTGGTATGACCTCAAGATGGTTCTCTTAGTATAATTCCACTTTTTGTAGAACACTATGATGGAGAATTGGCCTCCTCAAGAACACTCTTTCTTTGTCACATCAAGTACCTACTTTGTCCTTTGACTCTACTGTTCTTGTACTGGGCTCTTAAAATGAGAGCAAATCAAATGCTCATTTAAAAAGTGAAATGAGAATAAAATTTCAGTCACAAGGAAAATCTTTATTATTTTTAAAAGCAATGGATAAAACAAGGGAAATTAAATCATAACCTTTACCTGAACCAGTTCCTCCTTTTTTTTTTTTTTAACTTAATTCCCCTCATAGGAAAATAATTCATCCAGTCTGACTGTGTTCATTACCACATAGCTGGCATGGTTGTCTCACGCAAGCACCAAGAAGATATGAAGCTAAATCAACAGACCCTGATTTGTTGGCTCAACCAAGTATAAACTAGCCACTGGAAAATCAAGTTGAAAACCTAGGACAAATATATGAAAGGGACAAGCCACAGCTTGCAGGAAAGAAAATGTTTGCAGAAAACTCCAGTGCTACAGGTTTATCTAAGGTGTGGTCTCAAGTAAGCCGCAGTAATTACCCAGGATACCACAGTTAGTGGCTGAAAACTGAGGTGTTTCATGGACTTAACCCTTTCATCCCACCCCCAAATTCTTCGAAGAAATTACAGTTTAGCCAGGTTAGAGTAAACTAGAGGAATTGTTTTTATTGTAACCAAAATTGTTTTTAATTCATTTCTACCACTGTCTACCAAAGATATCTCTTAACCATGGCTTTTAGGGCCTTCTTTCTAAATATAGAATTATGAATAGATAGGCCTTCTTGTATATTTGTGTTATTTCCTGTCCCAGCCCTAAAATCAATCATTTCTCCAAGGAGCCCTGGTTCCTTTAATTGAAAAGTGGTATTAGAACTCACTTCTAATACCACTTTTAGAAGTGGGGACTTCCCTGGTGATCCAGTGACTAAGACCATCTCCCAGTGCAGGGAGCCCAGGTTCAATCCCTGGTCAGGGAACTAGATCCCACATGCTGCAACTAAAGATCCCGCATGATACAACTAAGACCCAACACAGCCAAATAAATATTTAAAAAGAAAAAAAATCAAGATATGAGTACTAGTGTTCTCATTGCTTCTGGGGTGTAATTGCTTCTAGGTCCTCTCAGTGGATAGAGTGAGGAAATGTGTCTATACTAACCTCTGGATACACGTATCTGTAATTATTTCTGTATATATCCATCTATATCTTTGTGTGCTGAAGATAAGTTTATACTGATGTCTCTGAATCTGACCAGTACCACATGATTCTTTCTAGCTTTTCCTCTTTGTTTATTTGTAACTTCCTACTCCATCTATGAGAAATCTGGTCCCCATCATGCACTAACCATTTACTTACTTATTCAGTCTTAGTATACAAGTATAGCAATCTCAGAATTAACAAACATTCCCATGGTTATTGCAACAGAGTCTACCATTTATTCATGAATACCTCTTGCTGAGAACTTCACTGAGACATGCAACTGCTATGATATACTTCGTACATCTACCTCTCATAAAAAAAAATTCTTTCACATATACAAGACCCTGCGTTGTGGTCATGATATAATTCTGGTGGTGAGAAATTGAGGTTCAGAGAAATTAAATAATGTGTATCAGATAGCACAGTTTACCAGTGGTAGATGGGATTCTTCTCTTAGCCACTAGATCTCCCTGTGGATGAGCAAAGGTATCTGGAATTCATGGGGTACCAGTAAGAATGGCACTGATAGAGTGAAACCAGACACAGTAACCAGGGCCCTGAGGCACCCTCTCCCCTCAACACTTACAGAGACAACCTCACCCACTCATCAGGAAGAACCTGTGTCACTAGGACAGAAGGAGCATGACTATAAAGAGTAAATTCATGTCTTTGATATAATTCATCTCTCAATAGTGGCAAATATGTTTGTGATCAGAAAAGATATAACTGTAAAAAATTCCACGTCTCTTAGCCATTATCACTGGGAATCACTCCAGAGCAATTCTCCATAAACGCACACAACTTCGCCATCTTCTCTTCTAGGCAGATGAGAAAGTATAAGCTGGGCCTGGATGATCTCTTTAGGGGCTGTCACGAGGCAGATTTGTGCAGAAAGGGCATAGAGAGATCAAGTGATCTCAAGGGGGCTTTACTTTCAAGGACTGTTCGTGAGCTCTTTTGTTTGGAGAGCATCATCAGGGAGTAACTGGTGGGATGTTGCCTGGAGGTATATATTCAGATACGTGTCATGATAGATTATCTTGTCAAGCATATTGATTAATAAATATGACTTTGTTCAGACTCCCAATATGTAAATAGTTGAATGATATTTTATCAACTCCATTATGCATGTGTTTTCTTTAAAAGCTCTGTTTGCAAATTAAATGGTATCCTTCTAACTTACACAACACCCCTTTAAATAGGTTTTAATCAATGCCTTTAAATAGGTTTTAAAATATTATATATTAATACATTTAGAAGGATTCCCTGGGTCATCTAGTCTTGGTTCAGAGTTGTTGAGGTCTTGACAAAGGTTGGACAGTTGACTTTGACCAAAATAAGCTGCCTAGTTTCTTGAGTAGCCTTCTTTGGTTTTCTTCTCTTCAAGTGATATGAATGGTCATTATTTACCTGCTAGAAGTGGCTGTAATGAGAGAAACTGGAATAATATAATTACACATTGTAATCTATTAACTATGCACATACCCCAAATTTCTTTCTCAGAGGCAGGAAGGTTGGGATTAGAGTTAAAGGAGAAAGATGAGAAAGAAGATGAAGAATTGCTGTTTGTCTCTGAGTCTTGAAATATTAGCTATCTATTGCTGCAAAACAAATTGCACCCCCCGCCCCTCCAAACGTAGCAGCTTGAAATGATACATATTTATATCAGGGTATCTGTGAGTCCAGAATTCAGGAACAGCTTATCTGGTTGGTCTCTTATGAGGCTGTAGCCAAGATGTTGGCCAGGACTGCTGTCATCTGAAGGATTGATTGGGGCTGGAGAATCAGCTTTAAAGACTGCTCACTTCCATGGCTTATATGTTGGACTGGGTTGGTGGCAGGTGGCCTCAATTCCTCCCATGCAATTCATAGGCTCAAGTGTCCTTCTTAAGCAGCAATTGGTTTCCTTCAATGTGGGTAATTCAAGAATGTGAGGCAGAACCTAAATATCTTTATGATCTGGCCTCACAAATTACACTCATCATTTTTCCATCACCCCATTGGTTATACATATCAGCACTCAGTAGTGGTGGAGGAGACTACACCAGGATGGGGATTCTAGGAGCCTTATCTCACTTCGTTTCTCTATTTATAAATGTAAGGTAACATTTTCCTGGTTTGTCTCATGATATTATTGTGAGACTCACATGGCACAGTGTATATAAAAATCAGACATGAAAGAACATAGAAATATAATTCATAAGTGTCATTTTCAAATTATTTTGAGGAAAATATTTCCTGGACACCTGCCATATCCCATGCCCTGGGAAACAGTAGCGAGCAAGATGGACATGGTCCTGCCTTTAGACTTTATCTTCTAGCAGAAAAAAACCGAAAAGAGGCCATAAAAAGTAGAATAATTATGAAATTGTTTTGTTTCCATGTAAGAAAAAACAGCATCCTCTGACGGAGAGAAATAGGTGCTGAAGCTAATAGGAGGATTATGAAATGCCCTCTCAGCATTCAACTTATCAGGTGAGATCTGAAGAACAAGACGGACAGTCACATGATGAGACTCAGACCACACTGGGCCAGGGATCCCTGCTGAACAGTTTGGTGGCGCTCATAGGCTGAACTCTGCAAAACACCAAACTATTGTAAAAGCCCAAAGGAGCATGGCTAGCCTGTGATGCTTACTGTTAGTCATTGTCTCAGACATTATAAAGTGTGTTCATTGTGCTTCCCATTCAGGGAAAATTGTCTATTGACCTTCAGCTAGAGGTGTGGCACCTGAAAGAAGCAACCAGAGAGATAGTATTTGCAGGGCTTAAGATGCATCTGAGGATCCAAAAGGCCTCCCCCAACCCCGTGTCACTGCCCCAGCCCCCCCAACTCCTCCCCACCCCCCGCTCCACAATGTGGTAGCCTTGAAATTTGCCAAAAAATAAATCAAGCCCTGCGCAGGGGGGCTGAAGAGAAAACAATGGAGGATTATCTGCTCCTCTCACTCTGTTCCAGGTCTTCATGGAACCAGCTGAGGACTGGGTGAAGGAGATTAGAAGATGGGAAATGGAAATTAAACTTCATGGCCAGCTTCCTGGCTATCTATTCCAGGTCAGCCTTTTCCTAGATTTTTGTGTCACTCCATACCTTTAAAATCTCTTTCATATCCAACAGAATCACTGGACACAGGGCAGGCTTACCCTAATTGTGTTGGTTTCTGAGTTTGTTTTTAGTTGATTTAAAAAAAAATGCTCTTACTTTAATTGTTTCATTATTTTTGGCTCAGAGCAATAGAAACCATTCTTCCAATATTCAGTCTCTCTAAGTAAGCATAGACCTGAATGGAGAGAGGTAAGCCACCCTTAGTTTGTGGGAGAGTAAAAGATACAGTAAAGTATCTCCATCAAATCCTAGCTCAGAATCCTTTTGTCTGAAGTCTAGCAGAAGTGTCCTTTACACGAGAGGGCTTTACAAACGGATCGCTGAAAGCAGAGACATTGCGGGGTCCCTCGTGAATGTGTATCCCTTCCCATTCACCCCACCTGTATCAGAACAAGCAGAAGGATAATACAATACAACACCTGAGCAGCTGGCACAGGCACGTTTAGGCCCACAGAGGCTTTAAAAGGAAACCCAGAAGCCCACAAACTCCCCCAAACAATTTTGCTTTAAATATGGTTTTTATGTTAATCTCCATCACAATAGATGATCAGAATCAAAGGAGCGCCCTATGGAAAATTACTGTAAAGCACAATGCTCGCGACAGGGTGCTTCTTGGCCAAGAAACATACTTGACAAATTGCTGCAGGATCATGCTGGATGAAGCCTCATTGTGGTTATTAGATATATGACTTAGGGCCATGTACCTCTTTTGATCTAGCCCACTGCTGCCAGTGTTTGCAAACAGAAACCCAGGTTACTACCGCATCCATCCCGGAGCTCACTCTCTCCAGAACCCTGGCCGTCCGGCATCGTGGTTCTAGCCATGGACATTGACGTCAAATGGATCTGAATCTTAGCTTTGCTGTTTCCTGTCTCTAGAATCCTGGGTAATTTGCATCTGTCTGAGACTCTGTTTTTTTTTTTTTTAATTGATTTTTAAATTAGATGATATACACGGTCATTCTTTAAATTCAGAGTATGCATGTAAACAGAAATAAGATAGCAATGTATCTCAGTGGATACAAAGCAAATATTTCTTTTTTAATTTTTATTTTATATTTGAGTATAGTTGATTAACAATGCTGTGTTAGTTTTAGGTCTACAGCAAAGTGATTAAGTTATACACATACATATATCTATTCTTTTTCAGATTCCATTCCCATTTAGGTTATTACAGAATATTAAGCAGAGTTCCCTCTGTGTACAGTAGGTCCTTGTTTAATTATTTTCAATATAGCAACGTGTACATGTCAGAGACTCTCTTTCCAATGGAAATAAAAATAATGTGTACTTTCTAAGCTCGTTGAGGATTCAATAAGATAATGTTGAGAAAACATCTTTCATAGTAAGTGCTCAGAAAATATTTGTTATTTTTATTGTTTGTTATGCTGCTCAGTCGCTTCAGTCGTGTCCGACTCTATGCGACCCCATAGACAGCAGCCCACCAGGCTCCCCCGTCCCTGGGATTCTCCAGGCAAGAACAATGGAGTGGGTTGCCATTTCCTTCTTCAATGCTTGAAAGTGAAAAGTGAAAGTGAAGTTGCTCAGTCGTGTCCAACTCTTAGCAACCCCATGGACTGCAGCCCACCAGGCTCCTCTGTCCGTGGGATTTTCCAGGCAAGAGTACTGGAGTGGGGTGCCATTGCCTTCTCCGATTGTTTTTTATATAATATTATTAATCAAACTTCCCAGGTAGCACAGTGATAAAGAATCTGCCTGTGAATTCAGGAGACTCAGAGATGCAGTTTTGATTCCTGGATAGGGAAGATCCCCGGGAGAAGGAAATGTCCACTCACTCCAGTATTCTTGCCTGAGAAAATCTCATGAACAGAGGAGTCTGGTAGGCTACAGTCCAAATGATTGCAGAGAGTCAGGCACAACTGAGTGACCGAGCACAGCACTGTTCACCTTTCTACATTTCAGAGTCAGGTATGGCTTGTGGGCAAGGTCTTCCCTGTAGCTCAAATGGTAAAGAATCTGCCTGCAATGCAGGAGACCCGGGTTTGACCCCTGGGTCAGGAAGTTCCTCTGGAGAAGGGAATGGCAATCCACTCCAATATTCTTGCCTGGAGAATCCCATGGACAGAGGAGCCTGGAGGGCTTCTGTCCACGGGATCACAAAGAGTTGGATACAACTGAGCGACTAACAGTACAATTACTACTATGGCTTGTGGGCAGGTAGAGTCTACATCCATTATCAGTTGCATCTCTAACACTCCTTCTCTATATGGGTTTCATGGTTTTCTTTTTGCAGCTATTAATAACAAATTGAGCCAGCATGAGACTATAGTATGTTCTCTATAAGCCAGAGTTCTGGGATTATACTGTTACTGTGCATTTGGGCCTCAATAATGCTGTTAATGCATGAACATGGATCAATGCTGAAGTTAAGTTCCAAGAGTTTCAGTTTAGTGAAATGTTTTTCAGGCAACTAGTATACACTTTGGAGAAGTCTTTTCAGCCATATAACAATCTTCCTATGAGCCATTGTACTGGTTTGGGTATCCCTTTTAGTAACATTAGCTAAAGGTTTTGTATTATTTAAAATTCACCTTAGAAGATCTGGGAATAGTTGAGCTGATTGGAAAAAGGCAGTGGGCACTTCAAGTTCAATGTAAATTTTCAATGTGGTTTAAACAAATTAAAGTCCTCTTTAACTCACAGTGCTTAATATGAAAAGCATCCAGACTAACACAATAGGTCACACTTAAATGATTCTCTCCTTAAGAATTAAACTGTCTTTGCACCATGCATTGGTGGCAGAAGATAATAAGATGCAGCTCTCTTAACCGAATCTTTCTTAAAGGAACTGACCAGGTAAAAGAATGGAGTTACTGTGCATGAAAAAAGAAAAATACAAAAATAATTTGGCCTGTTAAAAGAATCAATTTTTCTGTGTACTGGAGCAAGACGCTAACAAGCATGACAGTGAGCCCTTCGGCTATTGAAACACTCTGTAAAGTCTTTGCTTCAGCATGGAAGGCATCCATGGACGAGGTTTCAGTGCGGGGTGAGTCTAGCTGCCCAGGTCTGAATTCATAAAGAGTTTCAGATAGGATATGTCTGTGACTACAGGGAGTTGGGATTCGTTACAAGATTGTATGTATGGGGGAGGTGAGATTAATAGGATATTGAGGATTTAACCCTCTAGAGAAACAGAATATTACTTCTGAGTCTGCTAACCACCACTGAACCCTATGGCTCAACTTTCGTGTTTGTATAAAGTGGTCACTTGTGTTAGTACTGGCATAGAAAGGGCAGAAGACTAAATGGGGTTAAGACATTCAATTTCTTCTGATGTAGCAGGTGAAGACGGAGTTGGGAAGAGGCTCCATTTTTGTAGTGAGATTGCATAAAGCTGACTGAAAAGTTCTGTCATATTATTTTTGAATAGGCCTTTTAAATTCTTCATAAATTTGAAATTCTTTCATCCCAGCAAGTGAAATATAGCTCTAAGTTTGCACTGACTGTATGAGAGACACTGTTCTTTACATCCATTTTCTTATTCAGTGTTCATAGTAACCCCCTGAGGCATGGGTAGGTATTCCCAATTAAGAGACCCACAAACTAAGGCTCAGAGAGTAAGTAACAAGGCCAAGTTCACATAGTAGTAAGTGGAAAAGTGGGGATTTGAACCCAGGTCTTTCTGTCCAATTCTAAGATGTTTTTATGATGCCCCTAAGTGTTATGTGATTATCTTTGCTTCTATTTGGGCTTCCTTGTCCCACGGGGAACAGCAGGACCGCTCCCCCCAACCCCAGAAGGCCAGGGGACAAGTCCTAAGTCACTCCTCTAGGGAGAGGACTTTTTCATGTTAGAACTCTATTCAATTTCAAGAGCTAAAGGGTGCCTATTTTTTGTGTTTTGAAATATTAATCATAAATGTACTTATGGAGACACAGAATAAAATATTTTAAATTGGAACTATCAGACAGTATGGAATGCTGGTCACCCTAATTACAAGACGCACAACATAAAAAAATGGTACTGCAGTCCCTGGGCCCTGACAGCTGCCTCGCGGGGGTGGGTGGTTAAGGGTATTCTGACTATCTAGATGACTCTCTCCTTTTATACAGCAAAAGAATGTAAGCACCACTTAAAACACCAATATGGATCAAGTGACTCTGATCTTTAGTCAATCTCCATCTACCCTCTGGGCTTCCTGGGTGGCGTTAGTGGCAAAGAACCCACCTGCCAGTGCAGAAAACGTAAAAGATGTGGGTTGGATCGCTGGGTCGAGAAGATGCCCTGGAGGAGGGCACGGCAACCCACTCCAGTATTCTTTTCAGGATGATCCCATGAATAGAAGAGCCTGGGCTACAGTCCATAGGGTCCCACAGAGTCAGACATGACTGAAGTGACTTAGCAGACATGCATGTACATCTGCCCTCCAAGACCTTTTGACAGGTTGAGGCATCCCTCTGGCTTCTTGAAGAATGTTGAGATTGGTTTTAATGGCAGTGTGTGAGAGAAACCTGGTAATGGGAAAATGATAACACACACACACGTGCGCACACACAATGAACAATGTGAGCAGAACAGAGAAACTGCTAGAGCCACAAGGTGGCTACAGTTGCTGAAAACATGCTGTCTCTAGCTCCTCTGCATCACCACCTGTGGACTCTGCTCTCTGGGCAAAGTTCTCCCATTCCCCATTCCTGGATGAAACATCCTGGAAACCCGTTCTACTTGATCTGGTTAGCTAGCTCCATCTGAAAAAATAAATTCATGCCAAGGCTATTTGATTGTCTGCTTTTACTTCTAGTTTTATTGAGATACAACTGATATAACAAGACTGTATAAGTTTGAGATGTACAGCATAATGATTTGCCTACATACATCATGAAATGATTATCACAATAAGATTAGTGAACATTCATCATCTTATAGAGATATAAAGTCCAAGAAACAGAAAATTTCCTTGTGATTAGAACTCTCTTAATTTCATATGTAACATCACATACAACAGTATTAATTATATTTATCATGCTGTACATCACATCTCTAGTACTTCTTTATCTTATACCTGGAAGTTTGTGTCTTTTGACTGCCCTCATTTCTTCACTCCTGCTTCTGATGAACACAGATCTCTTTTTCTATGAGTTTGTTTTTGAGATATCAATGACCTACTACACTATGTTAGTTCCTGTTAAACAATATAATGATTTGATATTTCTGGGCATTTCAAAATGATTACCACAGTGAGCCGAGTTACAATATGTCAGCATGCTAAGATATTGCACAGTTACTGACTACATTCCCCACACTGTACATTTCATACCTGTGACTCATTTATTTTGCAACTGGAAGTTTGTGCCTAATCTTCCTTACCTATGTCTTTCCTCCCTCCACCCACTTCCCTCTCTGCCAAGGATATTTTAAATCCAAGTTCAAGTGGCCCCAAAGTCACCTCACAAAAAGAATGTATGAAAGCATGTATTTATTTAAAATTTTTCACATGCAGGCTGAGTGCCACAAAGCAGAGAAATCAGAGACCAAGGTGAACACTGTTGGGCACAGTTCTTCAACATAACATTTGTTCTGAAAAGCACAGTTGATTATGAGAAGAGTCTAGACAGGGATAATGACCTTTTACTTAGACTTGCAAAAAAATGGAGGAGGGAGGGAGGAGAGGAAAGAAGGAAGGAGAAAAGAAAGTAAGGGAGGGAGGAAGGAGAAAGAAAAAATGTTAACATGATAGGTGCCTGAGCCAAGTACTTTCAGCCAGTCTACACAAAATGTGCACTCAGTTAAATCTAGGTTGGCAGCTAAAAATGTGATATCACAGTACATTCAAATGCCTTCAGAATTTGTGAGCTTCATGACAGAATCTTGGGAGGGAGAAGGAAATTAACCAAAGTTGTTATTGTCATTTACAGAAAGTCAGATGTTAGAGCCCAGCACAAATCTCTCAAAATAGACTGGATTTGCTTAAAAGCAAATGGTTTTTGTTAGGGGTTTATTTTTCTTGTGTCAAAAACATAAAGTTACACTGTAAAAGGAAGTGGTAAAACCTACATCACTCAAAGCATTGGAGATGTATCCACGTGTTCCCACATGCTCAACAGTTATTTAAAGTGTGATTCTCATTTTACCTGTTAATCCAATACTTGGAAGTATTCAACAAGGAGCTTAGCCTTTTTCTCAGTTCTGATTTCTGAGCAATTGCAGAGAACACATTCTACTGGGGGAAAAACCCTGAAATGTTTACATTCCAGAATCCATTTTCAGATCAACAGTATTTTATGAGGTTGATTAAAGGTGTTTACCATCAGAATGAAGCACCAATTTCAGTATAAGAACTATGTTCTTTTCAACATAAGAACTATGGGCTGAGGTTTGTAACATTGTACAGGAGGCAGTGATCAAGACCATTCACAAGAGAAAGAAGTGCAAAGAGGCAAAATGGCTGTCTGAGGAGGCCTTACAAATAGCTGAAAAGAAGAGAAGCAAAAGGCAAAGGAGAAAAGGAATGATATACCCATTTGAATGCAGAGTTTCAAAGAATAGCAAGGAGAGATAAGAAAGCCTTCCTCAGTGATCAATGCAAAGAAACAGAGGAAAACAACAGAATGGGAAAGACTAGAGATCTCTTAAAGATAATTAGAGAAACCAAGGGAACATTTCATGCAAAGATGGGCACAACAGAAGCAGAAGATATTAAGAAGAAGTGGCAAGAATACACAGAACTATACAAAAAAGATCTTCATGACCCAGATAATCACGATGGTGTGATCACTCACCTAGAGCCAGATGTCCTGGAATGTAAAGTCAAGTGGGCCTTAGAAAGCATCACTACGAACAAAGCCTAGTGGAGGTGATGGAATTCCAGTTGAGCTATTTCAAATCCTGAAAGATGTTGCTGTGAAAGTGCTGTACGCCAGCAAATTTGGAAAACTCAGCAGTGGCCACAGAAGGGGAAAAGATCAGTTTTCATTCCAATCCCAAGGAAAGGCAATGCCAAAAATATTCAAACTACCGCACAATTGCACTCATCTCACATGCTAGTAAAGTAATGCTCAAAATTCTCCAAGCCAGGCTTTAGCAGTATGTGAACTGTGAACTTCCAGATGTTCAAGCTGGATTTAGAAAAGGCAGAGGGGACCAGAGATCAAATTGCCAACATCCGTTGGATCATTGAAAAAGGAAGAGAGTTCCAGAAAAATATCTACTTCTGCTCTATTTACTATGCCAAAGCCTTTGACTGTGTGGATCACAACAAACTGTGGAAAATTCTGAAAGAGATGGGAAGACCAGACCACCTGATCTGCCTCTTGAGAAATTTGTATGCAGGTCAGGAAGCAACAGTTAGAACTAGACATGGAACAACAGACTGATTCCAAGTGGGGAAAGGAGTACATCAAGGCTGTATATTGTCACGCTGCTTATTTAACTTATATGCAGAGAACATCATGAGAAATGCTGGGCTGGAAGAAGCACAAGCTGGAATCAAGATTGCCGGGAGAAATATCAATAATCTCAGATATGCAGATGACACCACCTGTATGGCAGAAAGTGAAGAACAACTTGATGAAAGTGAAAGAGGAGAGTGAAAAAGTTGGCTTAAAACTCAACATTCAAAAAACTAAGATCATGGCATCTGGTCCCATCACTTCATGGCAAATAGATGGGGCAACAAAGGAAGCAGTGACAGAACAGACTTTATTTTTGGGGCTCCAAAATCACTGAAGATGGTGGCTGCAGCCATGAAATTAAAAGACACTTGCTCCTTGGAAGAAAAGTTATGACCAACCTGCTGCTGCTAAGTCACTTCAGTCGTGTCCAACTCTGTGTGACCCCATGGACTGCAGCCCACCAGGCTTCCCTGTCCCTGGGATTCTCCAGGCAAGAACACTGGAGTGGGTTTCCATTTCCTTCTCCAATGACCAACCTAGACAGCATATTAAAAAGCAGAGACATGACTTTGCCAACAAAGGTCCATCTAGTCAAAGCTATGGTTTTTCCAGTAGTCATGTATGGCTGTGAAAGTTGGACTATAGAAAAAGCTGAAGTGAAGTCGCTCAGTTGTGTCCAACTCTTTGCGACCGCATGGACTGTAGCCCACCAGCCTCCTCCATCCATGGGATTCTCCAGGCAAGAATACTGGAGTGGATTGCCATTTTCTTCTCCAGGGGATCTTCTTGACCCAGGGATCGAACCCAGGTCTCCCACATTACAGGCAGATGCTTTAACCTCTGAGCCACCAAGAAAAAGCTGAGTGCCACAGAATTGATGCTTTTAAACTGTGGTGTTGGAGAAGGCTCTTGAGAGTCCCTTGGACTGCAAGGAGATCCAACCAGTCCATCCTAAAGGTAATAAGTCCTGAATATTCATTGGAAGGACTGATGTTGAAGCTGAAATTCCAATACTTTGGCCACCTGATACAAAGACCTGACTCATTTGAAAAGACCCTGATGCTGGGAAAGGTTGAGAGCAGGAGGAGAAGGGGACAACAGTGATGGTTGGATGGCATCACTAACTCAATGGACATGAGTTTGAGTAAACTCCAGAAGTTGTTGATGGACAGAGAGGTCTGGGGTGCTGCAGTCCATGATGTCACAAAGAGTCGGACACGACTGAGCAACTGAACTGCACTGAACTTAAGATTTTTCTGAATGACATTCAAGAAATACCTAATGAATGTATACATTTTATCTATATATTTAGGAGAGGCTCTGTGACATATAATAATAAGGAAAAAAGGTTTTTCTAGATTGAATATATGCATAATGGGAAAAGTTCCAAGAATTGAGAGAAAAGCAACTTTGGCCTGAACTTTTCAAGATAACTGGTTCAATTATGTCATTATTCTCCCTCTGTAATCTCATACAGCTTTAAATTTGAGGGGAGAAACAGGTACATTTTCATTGCAGTATAAATAATCTCAAAAGAGAAGTTGAAATCTAATTTTTATGATACTCTTTAAAAAGTTTAAATGTCTTAGAATTTTTAGAATATTTAAACAAAATATAATATTAATAACTTCTGAGTATAAAGAGAGGAATAACATTAAGTTACTTTTTGTTAAGCCACTTTTAACACTGTATATACTAACCTCGGACATAGGGTAGCCCAGAGGAGCTACCCCATGCCCGAGGCCAGGGACGGCGGCCTAGATGAGCAACCCCACATCCAAGGAGCGGTGGCTGCGTGGATGCAGGAGGGCGTAGAGGAGCTATTCCACTTTCAAAGGCAGGAGGGGTGGTGGTAAGGAGATAACCCTCATCCAAGGTAAGGAGCAGCAGCTGTGCTTTACTGGAGCAGCTGTGAAGAGATACCCCACCTCCAAGGTAAGAGAAACCCAAGTAAGATGGTAGGTGTTGCAAGAGGGCATCAGAGGGCAGACACACCGAAACCATACTCACAGAAAACTATTCAATCTAATCACACTAGGACCACAGCCTTGTCTAACTCAATGAAACTAAGCCATGCCCATGGGACCACCCAAGATGGGTGGGTCATGGTGGAGAGGTCTGACAGAATGTGGTCCACTGGAGAAGGGAATGGCAAACCACTTCAGTATTCTTGCCTTGAGAACCCCATGAACAGTAGAAAAGGCAAAATGATAGGATACTGAAAGAGGAACTCCCCAGGTTAGTAGGTGCCCAATATGCTACTGGAGATCAGTGGAGAAATAACTCCAGAAAGAATGAAGGGATGGAGCCAAAGCAAAAACAATACCCAGTTGTAGATATGACTGGTGATAGAAGCAAGGTCTGATGCTGTAAAGAGCAATATTGCATAGGTACCTGGAATGTCAGGTCCATGAGTCAAGGCAAATTGGAAGTGGTCCAACAGGAGATGGCAAGAGTGAACATCGACATTCTAGGAATCAGCAAACTAAAATGGACTGGAATGGGTGAATTTAACTCAGATGACCATTATATCTACTACTGCAGGCAGGAATCCCTTAGAAAAAATGGAGTAGCCATCATGGTCAACAAAAGAGTCCAAAATGCAGTACTTGGATGCAATCTCAAAAATGACAGAATGATCTCTGTTCGTTTCCAAGGCAAACCATTCAGTATCACAGTAATCCACGTCTATGGTCCAACCAGTAACGCTGAAGAAGCTGAAGTTGAACGGTTCTATGAAGACTTACAGGACCTTTTAGAACTAACACCGAAAAAAGATGTCCTTTTCATTATAGGGGACTGGAATGCAAAAGTAGCAAGTCAAGAAACACCTGGAGTAACAGGCAAATTTGGCCTTGGAATACGGAATGAAGCCGGGCAAAGACTAATAGAGTTTTGCCAAGAAAATGCACTGGTGATAGCAAACACCCTCTTCCAACAACACAAAAGAAGACTCTACACATGGACATCACCAGATGGTCAACACTGAAATCAGATTGATTATATTCTTTGCAGCCAAAGATGGAGAAGCTCTATACAGTCAACAAAAACAAGACCAGGAGCTGACCGTGGCTCAGATCATGAACTCCTTATTGCCAAATTCAGACTGAAATTGAAGAAAGTAGGGAAAACCACTAGACCATTCAGGTATGACCTAAATCAAATCCCTTATGATTATACAGTGGAAGTGAGAAATAGATTTAAGGGCCTAGATCTGATAGATAGAGTGCCTGATGAATTATGGACTGAGGTTCGTGACATTGTACAGGAGACAGGGATCAAGACCATCCCCATGGAAAAGAAATGCAAAAAAGCAAAATGGCTGTCTGAGGAGGCCTTACAAATAGCTGTGAAAAGAAGAGAAGCGAAAAGCAAAGGAGAAAAGGAAAGATATAAGCATCTGAATGCAGAGTTCTAAAGAATAGCAAGAAGAGATAAGAAAGCCTTCCTCAGTGACCAATGAAAAGACATAGAGGAAAACAACAGAATGGGAAAGACTAGAGATCTCTTCAAGAAAATTAGAGATACCAAGGGAACATTTCATGCAAAGATGGGCTCAATAAAGGACAGAAATGGGATGGACCTAACAGAAGCAGAAGATATTAAGAGGTGGCAAGAATACACAGCAGAACTGTACAAAAAAGATCTTCACAACCAAGATAATACGATGCTGTGATCACTCACCTAGAGCCAGACATCCTGGAATGTGAAGTCAAGTGGGCCTTAGAAAGCATCACTACGAACAAAACCTAGTGGAGGTGATGGAATTCCAGTTGAGCTATTTCAAATCCTAAAAGATGATGCTGTGAAAGTACTGCAATCCATATGCCAGCAAATTTGGAAAATTCAGCAGTGGCCATGGGATGGGAAAAGGTCAGTTTTCATTTCAATCCCAAAGAAAGGCAATGCCAAAGAATGCTCAAACTACCGCACAATTGCACTCATCTCACAGGCTAGTAAAGTAATGCTCAAAATTCTCCAAGCCAGGCTTCAGCAATATGTGAACCATGAACTTCCTGATGTTCAAGCTGGTTTTAGAAAAGGCAGAGGAACCAGAGATCAAATTGCCAACATCTGCTGGATCATCAAAAAAGCAAGAGAGTTCCAGAAAAACATCTATTTCTGCTTTATTGACTATGCCAAAGCCTTTGACTGTGTGGATCACAATAAACTGTGGAAAATTCTGAAAGAGATGGGAATACCAGACCACCTGACCTGCCTTTTGAGAAATTTGTATGCAGGTCAGGAAGCAACAGTTAGAACTGGACATGGAACAACAGACTGGTTCCAAATAGGAAAAGGAGTACATCAAGGCTGAATATTGTCACCCTGCTTATTTAACTTATATGCAGAGTACATTATGAGAAACGCTGGACTGGAAGAAACACAAGCTGGAATCAAGATTGCCAAGAGAAATATCAATAACCTCAGATATGCAGATGACACCACCCTTATGGCAGAAAGTGAAGAGGAACTAAAAAGCCTCTTGATGAAAGTGAAAGTGGAGAGTGAAAAAGTTGGCTTAAAGCTCAACGTTCAGGAAACGAAGATCATGGCATCCGGTCCCATCACTTCATGGTAAATAGATGGGGAAACAGTGGGAACAGTGTCAGACTTTATTTTTTTGGGCTCCAAAATCACTGCAGATGGTGACTGCAGCCATGAAATTAAAAGACGCTTACTCCTTGGAAGGAAAGTTATGACCAACCTAGATAGCATTTTCAAAAGCAGAGACATTACTTTGCCGACAAAGGTCTGTTTAGTCAAGGCTATGGTTTTTCCAGTGGTCATGTGTGGATGTCAGAGTTGGACTGTGAAGAAAGGTGAGCGCCGAAGAATTGATGCTTTTGAACTGTGGTGTTGGAGAAGACTCTTGAGAGTCCCTTGGACTGCAAGGAGATCCAACCAGTCCATTCTGAAGGAGATCAGCCCTGGGATTTCTTTGGAAGGAATGATGCTAAAGCTGAAACTCCAGTACTTTGACCATCTCATGTGAAGAGTTGACTCACTGGAAAAGACCCTGATGCTGGGAGAGATTGGGGGCAGGAGGAGAAGGGGACGACAGAGGATGAGATGGCTGGATGGCATCACTGACTCGATGGACATGAGTCTGAGTGAACTCTGGGAGTTGGTGATGGACAGGGAGGCCTGGCGTGCTGCGATTCATGGGGTCGCAAAGAGTCAGACATGACTGAGTGACTGAACTAACTATACACACACACATGGGCTTCCCTGGTGTCTCAGCTGGTGAAGAATCCACTTGCAAAGAGGGAGACCTGGATTTGATCCCTGGGTTCGGAGATCCCTTGAAGAAGGGAACGGCTACCCACTCCAGTGTTCTGGCCTGGAGAATTTCATGGACTGTATAGTCCATGGGGTCTCAAAGAGTTTGACATGACTGAGCAACTTTCACTTTCATATGCACATATACAATATTTAAGGCAGTATCAGGAGCAGTTATCCTCCAAAATTTGTATACAGGTGAAATTTACTGATTTTGAAGGTCATGGCTGTCCCTTACTTTCTGACTTCCTGGATCCAAGATTTTAGGGCTAAGTGGAGCAAAGGATCATTTCACCTGAAGAAATGGAGGTACCAGGAGGACAGGGCTGAGCTGGCTCTTACATGCTCTTCTACTGACCTGAAAGTGTACATCAGGTCTGTTGAGAGATATCAGTGATACTAAACAAATTATTAGTCATAATAAACGGCATTAATTATGCTTGACATGGATGTAGCTCTTAGCATTTCTGTGGGCTTACATTGTGTTACCTAATTTCTGAATTCAAGTGGCAATACTCTGCCTTAAATTGTCTACATAGCTACAAGACTAAAACATAAAGGAAAAAAATAAACTGCCAATTTTCTTGAACCAAATAAACCATCCTAACTGAATTTGAGTATTCTTCTGGTACCATGAAGCCCTGGTAAATGGATCATGCTTTTTGCATATCATTTCCTTAAGAGATAAAATAAAGATGGTCATTTCTTCCTATTTAGAGATTTTGTCATGGAAACATACTAAAAAAATCAGCCCTAACCACTTGGGACCAATCTTCCCAAATGGATGTACTGAGCACACTGTTGATTCAGACTGAAGCATTCACTCAGCTTAGTGATTATCTAGCATTATCTCAGTGGATAATGATTTTAATACTTCATAACACTCATTATGGCATTAGTGGTTTCATATTAATAAGATATTAGTTTCGTTATTCAGGGACTCTAATACATGAGAGTAGAAAAAAAAAAGAAAAACAAACCCAAATCAACCTTAAAGCCTTTGTTATGCAACAGAGTTTTTGTTTGTTTGTTATTTATCAAAATCCCTTTCCTTATTGAAACAATTATTTAAGTTTTCCATGATTCTATCTCACTATGCTTAGTGTTAAAAATATGTTAACACTAAGAGAGTTAACATATTGAGATTTAAAATTTTAATTGAGAGTTTGATCCTGTGACTGCCACAATTTGCATTTGGCTAATAGTTGATCCAAAGAAAAATGTTAGATTATCTTATTTCAACTTATTTAGTTTTTTAATATGCAAAAATGATTTGATCTTAATGCTCATCTTTCATTCTGTGCAAATTCATGATAAATGTACTGTAGATCAAAAAATAAAATTTAGAGGTAATATCATTATCCTTGGGACCCAATGGCTTTCAAAGCTTATGAATTAACAGAAAGTCCTTTAATAACATCACCCATCTTGTTCTCATGATGAAGCATGAAAATTGACACAGGAGAGTGTCATGTCAGGGTTTTAAAAGGTCTGGTAATGTCTGGATGAAAAGTTTTACTCTAAAGACTTGGGAAATTGCCTGAGGAGAAGTCTTCCCTTAAAACCATAGTATTTTCTAACAATTTTTAGACTTTTGAGTTTAATCCCAAGCCAAGAAAATGTGAAATTTGTGTAAAATGTTAAAGGAAAAATATATCCATATATCCTCAAGTAAGAGGGTAGCTCTAATAATTAGGTTTAGATGTCTGATATACAGTTATAAATAAAAACAAGACTGATTCATTCACTCAACAAATAGCTATTGAGGGCCTGCTCTGAGTCTGATCCTGGACTAGAAGTTAAGGATAGGGACACAGTTATGAATAAAGCACAGTTCTTGCTCCAAGGAGATGTTTATTCTTAAAGCTACTTGTCAGATTTCACAAATACAGACCTAATTTTTCAATATAAGTGGTTAACTGCAGATTCTAAGTCTTCTTCATTCAAGATACACCATCATCCCACAATGAACACAAAGTACAGAATCTGGATGGCAGAAAGTCTGCCTTAGTAAACAGTATCATTAATGACACCTTCAAATTGTGAAGACTATATTAGATTTACTCTTTCTCATTAAATTGAAAAGTGAAGAATTAATGTTTCTTGCAAAGTTTTTGGAAATGCATTCTAAAAATTATGGTTTCATAAAGCTAATTTTAGTTATTTTGATTTTCCCCTCCAATTTCTTATTTTATCCATTTCTCCCTAAAACAATGGAAAAATGCACTCTCAGGGAAATCTGACTCTGTTTCGAGAGACTCATAATGGAGCCTAATGGGACTTATAAAAAGGATTTATTTTTTCAATGCATTTTTGGGCAACTGAACCGAAAGCTTTGCAAATGCAGAGTTAGCAACAAATTCAAAACTTTGAGAGCTGAAGGGAATGCCACCAATTCAGAAATTCTGGCTTTCAATCTTGCATTTGGGGAAATACTGATTTTTAGGAGACTTAATGTGTGTAAGTGACATAACCATTTTGGATAGTAGTGTTTTTACTGAAGAATGTAAGATTTTTAAAGTCTTGAACTTTGTAAAAAGAAGTAGCTTAAGATTTAAATTTTAAGTGTTGGATATGCGGAAAGAGGAATGGGGTTCAGAAAAATGTGGTAAGAAGAGCTCAAGTCATGAAAGCTCTAAATAAGAAGTGAGGATTCTAAATGTATCAGACAGCTCTTAACATACATTAAATGCATTTCAGAGTTCACACTATGGCACACTAAATAAAGTAAAAAGGTGAGTGTTAAATATTTTCTGTATCATTTTTGGTGGTTTTCTCAGTCTAGTCACTGAAAACTTTGTAAAATCATGCTGATTCAAGAACATAGGAGAACATTTATATATCCTAAGGTGAGCCCCAGAATGGACACATTTCACTTCTTTTGCAAGTTTAAAGTTACAAATATCAGAGGCTGACTTCTGGACCTTTTGCTACTAGACACAAGTGATCTTTGAGATGAACCGATGTTGCTCAATACTTCAAAGAATACTGAACAAATTCTCAGAATCCTCAAACAAAGCAGCCTAGTAACACCAACAAAAGTGCACCGTGTTCTCCAGTGTCTCATGGACCAAACAACACAATATGACAATTCTGAGTCCTGGAGATCACAACTTGACTTCATTTCTATTTGTAACAGCCTCTAGTTTTAAGTTTATTTTTTTCCAGATTTTAATGTAAATCTGCTGGCAGAGATGTATATATAGTTCAGCAACATGAACTCATTTAGTGATCTCTAGACTTTCATACTGAGAAGGCAATGGCGCCCCACTCCAGTACTCTTGCCTGGAAAATTCCATGGATGGAGGAGCCTGGTGGGCTGCCATCTATGGGGTCGGTCGCACAGAGTCAGACACGACTGAAGTGACTTAGCAGCAGTAGCAACAGCAGACTTTCATACAGTCATGCATGTGTGCACGTGTACACACACACACACACACAGAGTAGTGCCCCATAACTCTTGCCACCTATAAGTCTTCCCAAAGTTTCTCTCTTAATACCAAAGTAAATGGTAAGTTTGAAAAATAGCACCCTTTTACTGCAATTTGACAACAGCCATCTTTGCAAATATTATAACAGGCCCTGGTCTCTGGCACTTAATACAAAAGTTTTCTGTATATTACAGGATGACATAATGGTATTTTGAAGCTCAACATTACTGCTAAATCATCTCTCTGCCTAAAATTATCATACCAAAGCCTCAGAATGAAATATATGGGGATTCATATAGTTTTCCCATTTTTGGAAGAAGCAAATACATCCCAAGGGACAATTTGGATGACACATGGATGAACAAATATTCGCTTGTTCCTCTGTAGTTATTTTTCAAATAAGTCTTCCACATTAGGTATAATAAAATATGTAAGTGAGCTCTAAAATCTAAAAATTAGGTTGCCCTTTGTGATTGGAAATCAGTGATGATAATGTGGGAATTATGCCACAGGAAGGCATCGTTCCAGTGAGCAACCCTGGCTGTCGAATTTCTGATCTCGTTGCAACCTGAGCTCAATAGCCTGGAAAATAGCAAACCAGTAATTGTGTGAATCCAATCAGGGAACAAAATCACAGAATTTTTCAGTAAGTAAGAAAATGGAATTGTAAATATCAGCCTTGTTTATTTCCCATTACCACAGCTGGAGGCAAGAAAAGAACATGGTTTAGTACAATACAGTCAGATAGGAATTATCACATACAATGAGGTTGAAAATTCTAGAGAAATATTGGAAAAAGAAAGCAGAGCACCTTCACAAAATCTGCTTGGGTGTGGCTCCCTGGTCCCATTCCCCCATTTAAGATCACATGTGATTTAAGACAAAACTATTTTGAAGTTTTAGCAGTAGCAAACCTGCTCTGTTTTGCCAAGAGTAAATTATCAGAGCATTTCTGTGAGCTATTATTTTTTAAACAGGGCATTTCTTCACACTGTATGTTATGATAATTTTTTCGGAGCAGTCTAATGACTGATTGATTATTAACAAATGGCAATAGCTGTTGCTCAGAGGAGTACTTTTATGTTACTCCACGAGTACCTTGGAAACATATTTGTGTAACGATCCATTATGTGTGTGCTGCTCACAAATGCTGACTTGAGGTAGGCTGCCTCAGCCAGTACTGGCAACTAGACATTTTAAGGGTAATGAACATCCCCTCTGTCATTTCAGAACTTCAGGCCTCTCAATATATCTGTGAACTTTGCTTTCCCAAAAACCTCCCCCCAAATCCTCTGTTTCTTGTACCGTTCTTCCTTATTTCTCCCAATGAACTGACTCTCTCATTTCTTTTGTGACTCTCCCAACATTATCTTACACTTCTTATAAGAAAAAAACCCAACTTTCATCTTCCTATAAATAATGGCAATTAGAAGCCAGTTCTTAAGATATTTAAAAATCTTAATTAGTCTAGCACCAAGCAGTAATCTTTTACTTAAAAATAAGTAAGGATACGACTGGTTTGCATTGTTGAATGGTAGAAACCAACACGATATTGTAAAACAGTTATCCTGTAGTTAAAAACATAAAAATATAAGTAAGGATAACAAATGGGGGAATAATAGGGTCATGTGAAAATGACATTAGGACATTTGCTATAGAGAATCCAAATTAATCTTATGAAAAGCTTAGTGAAAAGTTTCACACACTTTCAACCTATACCAGAATTCCTGGTATTATCTATTCATGAAAGTAAAGACTAGAAATCCTAGGAAAGATTGATCACATGGAAGGGTAGTTTGTTCATGGTTTGCTTGTTCATGGTTTTATTACAGTCTTTTTATTCCAGAGGATATAAACTGGCTCACACAGTTACATGGAATGCAATGTTGCTGCTACTGCTGCTAAGTCATTTCAGTCTGACTCTGTGCGACCCCATAGACTGCAGCCCACCAGGCTCCCCCATCCCTGGGATTCTCCAGGCAATAACACTGGAGTGGGCTGCCATTTCCTTCTCCAATGCATGAAAGTAAAAAGTAAAAGTGAAGTCGCTCAGTCGTGTCCGACCCTCAGTGACCCCATGGACTGCAGCCTTCCAGGCTCCTCCATCCATGGGATTGGGGTGCCATTGCCTTTTCCGATGGAATGCAATAAGTTATATTAAATATGGATGAGAAAAAATAAAGATTTGGACATATCAAAGACACAAAAGAGAAATCAGGCCATGTTAAAACTATAGATCTCCATACTTGTGGGGTTTATCTATCAGTCAAGCTTTTCCAGAAAAAAAGAGCCAATGAGGGTGTGTGTGTGTGTGTGTGTGTGTGTGTGTGTGTGTGTCTGTATTGGCTAACAGACTATGTTATGGCAAATATGGAGACTAGCAAGTACAAAATCTGCAGGGTGGTCTAGCAGGAGACCTAGGGAAGAGTTGGTGTAGTTCAAGTCCAACAGCCTTCTTTCATTTTGTCGCATCTCTGTCACCTTTTGTATAAGCTGGAAGTGTTTTTCTGTGCATTCCATCTCTGTTTCTGGCTTCTGTTGAGATGCGCTGAGTGGATACATGAGTCACACCCTTGGTCTCTTATTTTTTTAGTGATTTTATTTTAAAATATATATTTTTTTAATCTATTTTAATTGAAGGATAATTGCTTTACAATATTGTGTTGGTTCTGCCATACACCAACATGAATCAGCCATGGGTATACATATGTTTCCTCCTCTTGAAACTCCCTCCCACCTCCCACCCCATCCATCCCCTCTAGGTTGTCATAGAATCCTGGTTTGAGTTCCCTGAGTCATATAGCAAATTCCCACTGGTGATCTTTTTTGCTTATGGTAGCGTATATGTTTCCATGTTACTCTCTCCATTTGTCTCACTCTCTCCTTCCCCCGCTCCCACCCTCCATATCCATAAGTCTGTTCTCTATGTCTGCATCTCCATTGTAGTACATATATACAATTGAATACTACTCAGCCATAAAAAGGAACACATTGGAGTCAGTGTTAATGAGGTGGATTGACCTAGAGCCTATTATACAGAGTGAAGTAAGTCAGAAACAGAATTATATATTATTATATATAATTATAAGTATTGTATATTAACACATAAATATGGAATCTAGAAAGATGGTACTGATGAACCTAGTTGCGTGGCAGCAATGGAGATGAAGACATAATTTATTTTTTGCAATGTTTTGTTGATCTCTGCTGTACAACAACTTTTAAATATGCCATAAATTATAACCTAGAGGAGTGGGATTGGGGGATGACAGGGAGGCTCAAAAGGGAGGGATTGTGTGTATAATTATGGCTGACCCTTGGTCTCTTTAGGGAGTGATTGTCTAGTAACAACACCCTTGCTATTCGTTTGAGTAGGCTCCGGGAGTTGCTGATGGACAGGGAAGCCTGGCGTGCTGCAGTCCATGGGATCACAAAGAGTAAAACACAACTGAGTGACCGAACTGAACTGATTCTCTTCAAAACACACTTTATCAGATTTTTGCAATAGAGATAGGCTGTGTTCTTTGGAAGGAATGATGCTAAAGCTGAAACTCCAATACTTTGGCCACCTCATGCAAAGAGTTGACTCACTGGAAAAGACTCTGATGCTGGGAGGGATTGGGGGCAGGAGGAGAAGGGGAAGACAGAGGATGAGACGGCTGGATGGCATCACCAACTTGATGGAAATGAGTTTGAGTGAACTCTGGGAGTTGGTGATGGACAGGGAGGCCTGGCATGCTGCGATTCATGGGGTCGCAAAGAGTCGGACACGACTGAGCAACTGAACTGAACTGAGTTTTCCGAATCCTCAAGTTCTGGTTCCTTTGTGCTTAATAATTCCTTCAATCTGTCTCTCCTCTTTTGCATTTTACTATAAAAAGGAGCTACAAAGCAGGTCATACCTTCAATACTTTGCTTAGAGATGTCCCCAGCTAAATAATCAAGTTTGTCACTCACAAATCCTACCTTCCACACTAGATCACAATTCAGCCAAGTTATCTGCCACTTTATGATAAAAAATTGCCTTTCTTCCAGAGTCTAATACCACATCTCTCATTTCTGTCTGAGACCTCACCACAATCATCTTTAATGTCCATGTCTGCCAACAATCTCTTCAAGGCAATCTTGACTTTTTCTCACATTCACCTCAAAACTTTTCCAGTTTCTACCCATGAACCATTTATAAAACCACTTCCACATTTTTAGATATTTGTTATGGCAGTGCCCCACTTTTTGCAATCAAAATTTACATTAATTTGCTAGAGCTGCCATAACAAAGTACAACTGACTGAATGGCATAAACAAACGTATTCTCTTATAATTCTGGAAGCTGGAAGTCAAAGATCCAGGTATCAGCAAAGTTGGTTTCCTCTGAGGCTTCTTTTGTTGTTTTGTAGATGGTACCCTCTTGCTGTGTCTTCGCATGGTCTTTCCTCTGCCCACACACATCCCTGGTGTTTCCCTATATGTCCCAATCTTTTCTTGAAAGAACAACAGCCAGATTGAATTGGGGCCAATCCCAATGGTCTTATTTGAACTTAATCATCTCTTTAGCAGCTCGGTCTCCAAATACATGGGCTTCCCTTGTGGCTCAGCTGGTAAAGAATTCACCTGCAATGTGGGAGACCTGGGTTTGATCCCCGGGTTGGGAAAATCACCTGGAGAAGGGAAAGGCTACCCACTCCAATATTCTGGCCTAGAGCATTCCATGGACTATACAGTCCATGGGGTCACAAAGAATCTGACATGACTGATCCAGGGTTAGGCTTTAACATATAATTTTTTTTTTGTGGGGGACACAATTCAGTCCATAGCATGGGAATTAGGAGAAAATTTGGTCTAAGCTTTCTTGCCACTAAAATGAATAGGAAACATTGATTAATGGCAAAATTCATGAATCTTTTGAAGCGCCCAAAAAACACAAGAGGCAAATGCAGTGCTAGAAACTTGACTGCATTTGAACTGGAAACAAAGGAGCTACAAGGGATATTTGGAGGATAACAAAGGAAATTTGAATTATAAACAGCATGTAGGATGATAGTACTGTTCAGTCACTAAGTCATATCCGACTCTTTGCGACCCCATGGACTGCAGCACACCAGGCTTCCCTGTCCATCATCAACTCCCGGAGCCTACTCAAACTCATATCCATTGAGTCAGTGATGCCATCCAGCCATCTCATCCTCTGTTGTCTTCTTCTCTTCCCGCCTTAAAACTTTCCCAGCATCAGGGTCTTTTTCAAGGAGTCAGTTCTTTGTATCATGTGGCCAAAGTATTGGAGTTTCAGCATCAGTCCTTCCAATGAATTTTTAGGACTGATTTCCTTTAGAATGGACTGGTTGGATTTCTTTGTAGTCCAAGGGACTCTCAAGAGTCTTCTCCAACACTACAGTTCAACAGCATCAATTCTTCAGCTTTTTTTATACTCCAACTCTCACATCATACAGGACTATTGGAAAAAACACAGCTTTGACTAGACGGACCTTGGTTGGCAAAGTAATGTCTCTGCTTTTTAATATGCTGTCTAGGTTGGTCATAACTTTTTTTCCAAAGAGCAAGTGTCTTTTAATTTCATGACAGCGGTCATCATCTGCAATGATTTCAGAACCCCAAAAATAAAGTCTGTCACTATTTCCATTGTTTCCCCATCTATTTGCCATGAAGTGATGGGACTGGATGCCATGATCTTAGTTTTCTGAATGTTGAGCTTTAAGCCAACTTTTTCACTCTCCTCTTTCACTTTTATCAAGAGACTCTTTAGTTCTTCTTTGCCTTCTGCCATAAGGGTGGTGTCATCTGCATATCTGAGGTTGTTGGTATTTCTCCCAGCAATCTTGATTCCAGCTTGTGCTTCATCCAGCCTGGCATTTTGCATGATGTACTCTGCATATACGGAGAAGGCAATAGCACCCCACTCCAGTACTCTTGCCTGGAAAATCCCATGGATGGAGGAGCCTGGAAGGGTGCAGTCCATGAGTTAAATAAGCAGGGTGACAATATACATACTTGACATACTCCTTTCCCAACTTAGAACCAGCCTTTTGTTCTATGTCTGGTTCTAACTGTTGCTTCTTGACCTGCTTACAGATTTCTCAAGAGGCAAGTCAGGTGGTCTGGTATTCCCATCTCTTTAAGAATTTTCCACAGTTTGTGGAAAAGACTACACAAAGACTTTGGTGTCGTCAATAAAGCAGAAGTAGTGCTTTTGTGGAACTCTCTTCCTTTTTCAATTATCCAACAGTTGTTGGCAATTTGATCTCTGGCTTCTTTTTGCCTTTTCTAAATCCAGGTTGAACATCTGGAAGTTCTTGGTTCATGTACTGTTGAAGCTTGGCTTGGAGAATTTTGAGCATTACTTTGCTAGCATGTGAGATGAGTGCAATTGTGCAGTAGTTTGAACATTCTTTGGCATTGCCTTTCTTTGGGATTGGAATGAAAACTGATATTTTTCATTCCAATAAAATGAAATGAAATTTCATTCCAATTTCAAAAATTGGATAGTACTGAGTTACTGTTGATTTCTCAACAGTACTCAATAGTACTGAGTTACTGTTGATTTCTCAGTTACAGTAATGGTACATGATTATACTAGAGAATGTCCCTATACTGAGGAAATACATACTTGAGAGGTATTTACAGGTAAAGTATCATGAAATCTGCAACATACTTTTGGGTCATTTGGCAAAAGAGAATGTGTGGCCAGGAGAAGGGGAGAGAGATTATCTGTGGTATGATAATAGCTGATGAATTTAAATGAAGACTATACAGGTGTTCATGTAAAACAAAAAGCTTGTCAGCCAGCAATCTAGGGGGCTGCCTCAGTGGCAGAAGAGGGGAACAAACTGGGACAATATTACTAAGGGTATTTACTTGCAGCAAACTCTGCAAAAATCACTGTGGTGTCTGGGTGTGCTCAGGAAACTTGAGGCAGAGAAAAGTGGAATTTTAATTGGACGCAGATGTGCTGATATTCTAGCTAGTGTCCTCTGAGAAGAAATTCTGGTGAAGAAGTGGGTCTCTGTGAGAGAGGGGGAACAGAGGAGACCTCCCCAGGGGAGCAGCCCCTCTCCCTCAAGGAGAGGAGACATTTCAAAGACAAAGGCTTTTCAAGCATGAGTGAGGAATCTTGAATGTGCCGACTGAGCCCAGAGATTCAGCTCAGAGGGCTAATGGAGATGGAGATGGAGTCTGGGGCCAGCTGATGAGGTGGTGGTTCTAGAGACTGGAGGGCAAGTAAGTGTGGCTGATGTTGAAGGAAACATCCTTTAAGTCAGAAAAATGCTCTTAATAGGCTTCTTTCCCTCCATCCCCAGGGAAATGGTGTGTGTGTGTGTGTGTGTGTGTGTGTGTGTGTGAGAGAGAGAGAGGTACTGAATGATTGGTTGGATCTGAAATCATCTTTCAGACCACAGAGTTCAGGATATTGGATTGTGTGGGTGTGTGCTACTGCTCAGTCTTGTCCAACTCTTTGCAACCCCATGAACTGTAGGGCTGTAGTTCACCAGGCTCCTCTGTCCAGGGAATTCTCCAGGCAAGAACACTGGAGTGAGTAGCCATTCCCTTCTCCAGGGGATCTGCCTGACCCTGGGATCCAATCCGTGTCTCCTGCATTGCAGGTGAATTCTTTACCTCTGAACCATACTTCAAATTAGAATTCCTAAATGAAACCCTGGAAATGATGACAATAGTACATTGATTTTAGCAATCTTGAGTGTGCAGAATGCACATTAGCTCATTTGAATCTTGTCAAAGATTTTTTAAAAATTAATTTATTTATTTTTAATTGGAAGCTAATTATTTTACAATATTGTAGTGGTTTTTGCCATACATTGACATGAATCAGCCATGAGTGTACATGTGTCCCCCTTCCTGAACCCCCCTCCCACCTCCCTTCCCATCTCATCCCTAAAACCTGGGTTGGTGATCTATTTCACATATGGTAATATACATGTTTCAATGCTATTCTCTCAAACCATCCCACCCTCACCTTCTCCCACAGAGTCCAAAAGTCTATTCTTTATATCTGTGTCTCTTTTGCTGTCTTGCATATAGGGTCATCGTTACCATCTTTCTAAATTCCATATATATGCGTTAATATACTGTATTGGTATTTTTCTTTCTGACTTACTTCACTCTGTATAATAGGCTCCAGTTTCATCCACCTCATTAGAAATTATTCAAATGAATCTCGCCAAAGTTTTTTGACAACTGCCTGGCAGAGTGTTCTCTTTAACTCACATTGGAAGATACTGAAACTCAGAGGAGCAATGACTTGCTCAAGATCACGAGGTTGATCGCCACACAGAGAAGGTCTTCCGATACCACAGCCAGAGCTCTCTCCCCTTCAGCGCTCAGAGCCAATGGACCAACGGACTGTGGGCCATTGTCTTGTGACTTACGTCAGCAGTGCGCAGGAGAGTAGGTGTGGCTTTTTGGAGGAGAACCAGCTACTTTACCATGGATTTCCCCCAACCTTCTACCAATATGTTCTTTTTAAAAAACTTGGTAGCTGTGTACGAGACAGCAAAAGAGACACTGATGTATAGAACAGTCTTATGGACTCTGTGGGAGAGGGAGAGGGTGGGAAGATTTGGGAGAATGGCATTGAAACATGTAAAATATCATGTATGAAATGAGTTGCCAGTCCAGGTTCAATGCACAATACTGGATGCTTGGGGCTAGTGCACTGGGAGGACCCAGAGGGATGGTATGGGGAGGGAGGAGGGAGGAGGGTTCAGGATAGGGAACACATGTATACCTGTGGCGGATTCATTTTGATATTTGGCAAAACTAATACAATTTTGTAAAGTTTAAAAATAAAATAAAATTGTAGTTGGAAAAAAATAATAATAAATTATATAAAATATTCATTAAAAAAACCAAAACTTGGTAGCAGAAGAAATAATCCAAAGTGAGTGGCAGTTGGAGAATGGCTTGAGGGTGACTGAGGAGGCCTTGCCATACCACAAATAGCACTGGAAAAGAAAAGAAAAGAAATTAATAAAAAAATTTTTTTTTTTTTTTTTGCCTGAAGAAAGGCAGAAGTAAGGAGAAGCTTATTCAGCTGTCCAGTAGTGATTTTACAGTAAATATGTAAGAGTAAATTCCCCTCTTGCCTTAACAATAGTAATTAAGTAGAAATTAATAACCTTAGGGATATTTTAAATTCAGGATTCTATTTTCAAATGGAACTCTTCTCAGGGCCCAAGGCTCAGCTCTATCATGAAAAAACTTTAATGTCAAGCAATAAGGAGACAGTATTAAAAGTATAGAGATTTTTTTCTTATTAGAACCTTTAAAACCCATAATCATAATTATCTGTGTCTTTGGCAAAGAGAAAAAAAAAAAGACAGATTTTAAAACTATTAATTAATTTAGTCCAGACTCAGAGAAAGTTATTCTCCTTTAAAAGATAAGTAAAGATAAGGAGTAGTAAAAATCACCCAGAATGTCAGAAATAGAGCACAGATAAGATTAATTTCATGGAATTAACCCTAGGTTCTACTGTTCCTTCTAAAGGATTGTTCTTTATCCATTCAGGGAAGATTTAACAAAACAGCAAGGAATTGAAATATGTGAATGAAGAACACACCATCTTCAGTGCCCATTCTTGTTGACATGAAGGAAAATTACTGCACTAACTATATACAAAATTCTAATGGCACTAAGCAAGTTTAGAAAGGTATACGCTTCATCAGATAGTCATATTTTACCTCACATTCTGCTGCAAAATCATGGCAGGTTATGTAAGTCAGGGGGCATGAGACTGTGTCCAAGCTGGTTGCCTACTTTCTGATGTTAACACAAATTGCTGTGCATTACTTAGATTTGTTATTAGGGATTGCAAAGTGTGTATTATAATTATTTTATTCCTTCTCCATTTAATAACTGAAATAATTCCATACAGAGAAATCTGTTCTCATTTTGTTATTCAGTGGTACAGTTCATTTAAGAAAGGCAGATATCTACTCAATACATCATTCTTCCCAGCCTTTAAAAATGAGTAAGCCAAAATCTTTTCTATTTACTTGTTCAGATCAGAAGTATGCCATATTTGTTTTGTTCCAATCATTTGCTTAAAAAAAATTAGTCATATAAATGTTTCCCTCTAACTGACGTTCACCAAGACACTTACCAATCCTACTTATTAAAGGAACATGCCCAATTTTGAAGTGTGCCAGATGACGTGAAAAAGAGAACTGTGGGATTTCAGTAAAGACCCCAATGTTAAATTGCTTATATAAAACCTATGAAAATCGTTTGGTTAGAAAACTAGAAGCCATATTAAAACAAAGGAGAAATTTTGAATTAATTTAAACAGTTTTATTAATATTACAAATATCCAGCAAATAGTAAAGAGACTATTATTGTTGTTTGTCAAATCACAAAGTATCTTTCTGGTATTTTTGTATGTATTTGTGTGTAACTTTCTTTTTCTTTCCTTCTTTCTTTTTAAGTTTTTAAGTTTCTTAATCTCACCAGTCTGCTTAGTCTAAGGAACGGTAGACACCTTAAAAGGTGTCAGACCTTTTAAGTCTGCTGAGACCAGTACCATTTATATAAACCTTTAAAAGACCTACAGCCCTCAGGTAAAGAAGTTTTACATGCTAAAAGGAAAGATATTTGAGCTTTGTCAAGGCTGTATATGGTCACCCTGCTTATTTAACTTATATGCAGAGTACATCATGAGAAACGCTGGATTGGAAGAAGCACAAGCTGGAATCGAGATTGCCAGGAGAAATATCAATAACCTCAGATATGCAGATGACACCACCCTTATGGCAGAAAGTCAAGAGGAACTAAAAAGCCTCTTGATGAGAGTGAAAGTGGAGAGTGAAAAAGTTGACTTAAAGCTCAACATTCAGAAAATGAAGATCATGGCATCTGGTCCCATCACTTTATGAGTAATAGATGGGGAAACAGTGGGAACAGTGTCAGACTTTATTTTGGGGGGCTCCAAAATCACTGCAAATGGTGACTGCAGCCATGAAATTAAAAGACGCTTTCTCCTTGGAAGGAAAGTTATGACCAACCTAGATAGCATATTCAAAAGCAGAGACATTACTTTGCCAACAAAGGTTCATCTAGTCAAGGCTGTGGTTTTTCCTGTGGTCATGTATGGATGTGAGAGTTGGACTGTGAAGAAGGCTGAGCGCCGAAGAATTGATGCTTTTGACCTGTGGTGTTGGAGAAGACTCTTGAGAGTCCCTTGGACTGCAAGGAGATCCAACCAGTCCATTCTAAAGGAGATCAGCCTTGGGTGTTCTTTGGAAGGAATGATGCTAAAGCTGAAGCTCCAGTACTTTGGCCACCTCATGCAAAGAGTTGACTCATTGGAAAAGACTGTGATGCTGGAAGGGATTGGGGGCAGGAGGAGAAGGGGACAACAGAGGATGAGATGGCTGGCTGGATGGCATCACTGACTCGATGGACGTGACTCTGGGTGAACTCTGGGACATAGTGATGGACAGGGAGGCCTGGGGTGCTGCGATTCATGGGGTCACAAAGAGTCGGACACACTGAGCAACTGAACTGAACTGAAAGTTTTGACACAGAATAAATGCTCAATAAATATTTATTGATTGAATACAATTTAGAACTTATCAATTCATTGTATAACATTTGGAGCAAATATAGTGGCAGAAGTGTCATCATAGACATTTAGTTTTCAAGTAAACAATTCCCTCTATCTTTTTCCCTCTCCACTAACCCCTGCCCACCCTATTCCTCCATCTCAATTTTATCTTTCTCTCTTCATAAAAGATACACACTTAGGAAGGAGGAAATAAACCATGACCAAATCCAGTTTGAGTCCTTTCCAACTTCTTACTTTCAGTTGGTATTTTATTAAATGTTACAACTTGTCATTTTCAAGAAGGTTTAGCCAACAGTATTCAATCTACTTTCTACCAGGTAAACCTTGCCCATTCCTTAACCTTTCAGTCATGTTATTTCTCCTATAATGCTAGAAGTAATGCAGTAGGCAGGAGGTGAAAGTAGAAGTTATATAGCTCTGTTTGCCTGTCTTTTGTTTGCTTGTCTCTAACTACCTTAAACTATTTCCTTATAATCTTTCTAACAATATGGCCAAATGGTTTCCTCTAAATGGTCCCAAAGCCAGCCCAGATTTCTGTAAACCTATTATGACCTTTCTCTCATCAGTAATTGCTCATCAGTTTGTATCTGAAGAAGCCCTGTGGCCTATATGCCCACCTAAGATACAGTGAAAATAACTTGGAGGATAGTTGCAGCAGTTATCACGTATCAGGATGCTACAGGTTACCCAGATGCTCTCACTTAAGGTATTTCAACATATTTGAATAGTGAAGTGTTTAGCACATTTTTAGAGTAATCTTTTAATTTTATTTTAATATGTATCTTCTCATGTATTCCTGATCTCAGTTTTGTATCTATTATAAAGGTGTCTTTTTTGGTGAAAAAGCCCAAGTAAGAGGCTTTATGTATGTTTTGCAGGATGTGAGAAATAGCCATTCAAATAAATAAAGAAATAAAAGATGGATAAGAAGAAAGCAAATGAAAGAAGAGAAGAGGTGGAGGAGGAAACTCCAACACAAAACACATATTTGTGTTCATCAGCTGATTATAAATCATGTCCTGTCATTTGCCAGGTGTAGTGACAATGAGGAGCAGGCACCAGTGAGCAGCAAATACAGCAGTTACAAAAGAAATGATTTATTGTATATCTTCATGTGCTTTGAGCATCTCTTCTGTATTATTCCCTTCCCACATACCCTTTATTACCACTGCATTCTCTCATAGTTAGAATTTTAATAATCATTATGCCTGGAGTAGTTTTATGAACTGAGCGTTCAATTTATGATTGTCATGTACCATGTATTATGGATTGTTGTGCTTTTCTTGGCTCACAACCCATTAGTCTGATCTGAGCCATAGCAACCTTATAAAAAGACTCAATGTTACTAATGACAGCAAGTCTTTAAAGAATTGCTTTTGGTTTCATGATAATGAACACTTAGGAGAATTCCCATGTAATAGTGAAAACTTGAAAGCATTTGGTAGGAGAAGGTGAAAGGAATTAAGAGGGTAAGTGGTAGGGATGTCTTCTAAGGTCCCCTTCTGGTTGAATTTGGGATTATTCTTTGGTTTAAAACTACATACTATGCCACCTTCCACCATTTCCCAATGTTCTTTGCAAGCTCTTTTAAATTTGTGTCTGTCACTTATGATTATTTATCCTCAGGTAGTAAAAAAGGCAAAGGAAGCCAAGAAGCCAGAAAAGTCTCTTTGAGTCTGTCAAACTTAATCCACCAGTAACTGCTAAAAGGAGGCCTGGTCTGCAGCAGTCCATGGGGTCACAGAGTCAGACTTGACTTCAGTTCAGTTGAGTTCAATTCAGTCCCTCAGTCGTGTCCGACTCTTTGAGACCCCATGAATTGTAGCACGTTAGGCTTTCCTGTCCATCACCAACTCCCGGAGTTCACTCAGACTCACGTCCATCGAGTCAGTGATGCCATCCAGCCATCTCATCCTCTGTCGTCCCCTTCTCCTCCTGCCCTCAATCCCTCCCAACAACAACTGCTAAAGTAGGCCATGCACCAGAAATGTGCAAAATAATAAAGTAGTGGCCCTTCAACTTTTATTTGATTTATTGTTGTTTTATTGTTTTTTAAATTGAAGTGTAGTTGATATACAATATTGTGCTAATTTCAAGTGTACTGCACAGTGATTCATTTATAACTTCTAGGTATTTTAGTTAATATTTTAGTCATTTAAACTTTCAGTTATAACTTTTTTCTTTAAATCTACCTTTTGTGTATGTTTTCTTTTGCATCTAATATGTTACCAATGAATCTCATGTATTTGATTTATCATCAAGAAATCAATCAATAGACAAAATGATTATGAAACTTCAGGGCACAGCAGCATGATGTGATGGAAACTGAATCTTTGTCCAAATTAATGATGATGAGATTCAGGAGATCATAAGTTTATTATGTTCAGAATAAATAACCCTTGTTCTCTTGAAATCCAAGAGTAACTTACATTGCATTTATACTCATGAAAAGAGGGGGAAAGAGGCAGCTGATTGGGGGGACAATCTTTCTTGTTCTGATTCTGGCTAGTTTTGCACTGGTTTTTCTGCTTTCTTCACAGAGATTGGAATGGCAGGGCGTACATAGTCTTTACAAGCTAAAAAACAGTCTTCAGCAATTGGGTTTGGCTAAGGTGGGTGCATTATATCAATAAACGCAATTTTTCACAGATTCTCAGAGCTTTTTGAATATGTAGAAAGTGCTTTACTTAAAAATTTCCAATCTAAAAGCATTCACAAACAGGAACTATACCAGGCTTCATACATGAGGATTTCAACTTCGATGGCATTAATGGTCTTGTGAAAGCAGCACACTTTATCTTGGTCTGTTATTCCCAGTGTTTGTGCATAGCTCTGAGATGTTTTACCAGAATTATTTACCCCATCATGTCCAACTAACTGTAAGAGCAATGGAATTGCTGAAAGTACTCCTAAGATGAGGTAAAAAGTTTTGAAAATAAAGTAGAGCTCATCAAATAATTGAAAGTGGGTAGAGAGTGGTGATCACTGCATGTGAATGTGGAGTGAATCTTTGTCCAAATTAATCATTCTAAAGGATAATAGTGAATCAGTTAAAGAGCAGTGCCTGTGTAAGATACACTAATTAGAAAATAATTATTAGGGGTGCGTGTGTGTGGAATTCTTGAAGAGATGCCTAGGTAGTAAGTTTCAAACATTCCAAACAATAAGCAATTGTTAAGTATGTATCCCAATAATTTGTACTTATTTATTTTATTAATACGTAACATACAAATACTATCTTTAGCTTATGTCTCAGAGAAAAATACACTTAAGGCAAGACTATTATTAATAAGGGCTTCCCTGGTAGCTTAGTGGTAAAGAATCCACCTGCCAATGCAGGAGACATGGGTTCAATCTCTGAGTGGGAAGATCCCCTGTGAAAGGAAATGGCAACCCACTCCAGTATTCTTGCCTAGGAAATCCCATGCACAGAGGAGCCTAGCAGGCTACAGTCCACGGGATCACCAAAGAGTTAGACAATGACTTAGAGACTAAACAACAATGACAAATTTATTAATAACAATGAGTGCAAATTCAGATTTCAAAAAGCCTTCTTGACAATACTTTATTTTTCTGGAGAAAGAAAATGTCTTGTTAGATCTCATAAGATCATCATTAATTTTTTCTTTGTGATATAGTCAGCAAAGAGTTTATACTAGGAGTAGAAGTATCATCTCTGTCATTTCCTTATTGTCTACATGTACTTATTTTTTTTTATTTTATTTTTAAACTTTACATAATTGTATTAGTTTTGCCAAATATCAAAATGAATCTGCCACAGGTGTTTTGATCCACAGCTTATTTACAGAAAAACTTTAAAAGCTACATGTCCATTTTGAGATGGTTAACTTCAACCAGAAATTATAATCTGGAAATGTACTGAACTGTGTATATGTATACTGTAGTAAATTGCAGTGTCCAGTCAGGGAGAAAAAAAGAGGGTCCATTGCTAATTCTCCATACTGTGAATTGTTTTCTCTTCCTTTAGGATATCCAGATTAGTTACTGATATGTGTCCATTTTCATACTAAACACTAGTAAATATTAATTCCTTTTGATTTTTAAGATAAAAATATTTGTCAATGAAAGTTCTAGTAATTTCTTCCTGTATCTCAGGGGATAAACTTTTGCACTCTTAAGAGGTATGCGCATCTCATTTAGAGACCCTAGACTTAAAAGATCAACACAAATATCACACATCTATCAACTTGATATTAATTCTAAAGAGGGCTAAGTTTGTACAAAATATTAAAAGTCCATGATGATGATAAAGCCTTTGGTAAGCTTTTATTCCAGAGGTTCAAAGCTTGTTTTACTTTGTGCAACATCAAAGTGTTTGGATACTGAATTATAAAGCTCCTATGGGATTTTCTATAACAAAAATGATACCCACCTTAATATATTTTGATGTATTTAGATCTAAGACATTTCTGACAACAAAAATTAAGGAAGAAAATATATGACAGATCTTAAAGTGCTGAAGGACAGATTTCATCTCCTACTTACTGGAAATTCATTATAGCTTCCACATCTAGTAGTATTGCCACCTAGAGATCTTGGCTGACTCTCTTGTTTAAATATATGCTGTACAAAATATATTAAAAATATTTTTAAAGGTACTGATGAGATAGTAAGAGATAAAGATTCCTGAAAGATCAAACACTAAATGAAAGAAGAAGAAACTCAGAGAGGCAAGCAGAACACCCTGAAGCCGGTTGAACCTCAGTGACTTTGAGTTTTAATTTTCACACTGTGGACAGGAGACAAAACATAGGACCTACTCAAAGAGGGGGATTTAATTAGGAGACCTCTGACATAAAGCCAGAGTCTCAAAGAGTTATAGCTTCAGATTAAGAGTAAAAATGTAAAAACCTGAATTCCCTGGAAATGGTATGAAAAATGACCTCTTTCAAGTCTTGGTGATGAGAAGAGGAGAAAAAAAATCTGAGTATCCTTGGAAAGCATTCAGCTCTCTTTATGGTCCAACTCTCACATCCATACATGACTACTGGAAAAAAAATATAGCTTTGACTATACGGACTTTTGTTGACAAAGTAATGTCTCTGCTTTTTAATATGTTGTCTAGGTTTGTCATAGCTTTTCTTTCAAGGAGCTGAGTAACCTCAGCTACTTGCCCAAGTTTGAAGTCCTACCCATACTATCTGGGTTGGCTGCAAGCCTAAAAGCCAATAATTACGTGTTAAGAGGTACCAGGTAAGCCAGCCCACATATCTAGGACATGCAACGGTTTGGAAAAACCTACCTCAGCTACTCAGACGCAAATAATCCCCAAAGATTGACTTTCTGATAAACATGAATTCAGAGTCAAAAATTATATACTATATGTGAAAACAAGACACCAACATAATCAGATCAGCAAAAGCTTCAGATTCAATTGGAAATGTCTGAAACAAATGTAAAATAAATATATTTATATATTTAAAGGAATAAAAGAAAAGGCTGTAGTTAGGAGTAAAGATCAAGAATCTAAAACATTTCCAAACAACGGTTTTAAAAGAGCATACATGCTAAGTTGCTTCAGTCGTGTCTGACTCTTTGTTACCCTATGTACTGCAGACCACCAAAGCTCCTCTGTCCATGGACTTCTCCAGGCAAGAATACTGGAGTGGTTGCCATGCCCTCCTCCAGGGAAACATCCCGACCCAGAGATCGACCATGCATCTCTTATGTCTCTTGCATTGGCAGGCCAGCTGTTTACCACTGGTGCCACCTGGGAAGCCCCTTTAAAAGAGCAAGATATAGTAATTGAAATTAGAAACTCAATGGATGGAATTAAGAGAAGATTATACATAGCTGAAAAGTGAATAATGAATTGGAAGAAAGATCTTATGAAATGACGTAGGATGCAGCACAAATAGCTCCAAGTATTGAGCAATTAAGTAATATGTAGGTAGAGTTTCAGAAAAGAGAAAAGAGAGAATGTGTGCTTGAGGCAATACATGAAAAACTGATGGCTGAAATTATGAGAAACACATTTCTTAGATATGAGAGGCCCAGAGAAACCTAAAAATAATAGTAAAAAATAAATAATATTTAAACCAGCCTTAGTGAAAATGCAGAACAATGAAGAAAAAAAAAAAATGTGTCTTAATGGTTCAGTTTAGTTGCTCAGTCGTGTTCAACTCTCTGCCACCCCATGGACTGCAACTTGCCAGGCTCCCTGTTGATCATCAACTCCCAGAGCTTGCTCAAACTCATGCCTATTGAGTCAGTGATGCCATCCAACCACCTCATCCTCTGTTGTCCCCTTCTCCTCCTGCCTTCAATCTTTCCCAGCATCAGGGTCTTTTCTAAGGAGTCAGTTCTTCGCATCAAGTGGCCAAAGTATTGGAGTTTCAGCTTCAGCATCAGTCCTTCGAATGAATATTCAGCACTGATTTCCTTTAGATTAACTGGTTTGATCTCTTTGCAGTCCAAGGAACTCTCAAGGGTCTTTTCCAACACCACAGTTCAAAAGAATCAATTCTTCAGCACTCAGATTTCTTTATACTACAATTCTCACATCCATACATGACTATTAGAAAAAAAACATAGCTTTGACTAGACGTGCCTTTGTTGGCAAAGTAATGTCTCTGCTCTTTAATATACTGTCTAGGTTTGTCATAGCTTTTCTTCAAGGAGCAAGTATCTTAATTTCATGGCTTCAGTCACTATCTGCAGTGATTTTGGAAGCTGAGAAAATAAAGTCTGTTATGGTTTCCATTGTTTCCCCATCTATTTGCCAAGAAGTGATGGGACTGGATGCTATGATCTTAGTTGTTTGAACGTTGAGTTTTAAGCCAGCTTTTCACTCTCCTCTTCCACTTTCATCAAGAGGCTTTTTAGGTTCCTCTTGGCTTTCTGCCATAGGGTGGTGTCATCTGCATATTTGAGGTTATTGATACTTCTCCTGGAAATCTTGATTCCAGCTTGTGCTTTATGCAGTCCAGCATTTCACATGATGTACTTTGCATATAAGTTAAACAAGCAGGGTGACGATATACAGCCTTGACATACTCCTTTCCCTATTTGGAACCAGTCCATTTTCCATGTCCGATTCTAACTCTTGCTTCTTGACCTGCATACAGATTTCTCATGAGGCAGGTCAGGTGTTCTGGTATTCCCATCTCTCTAAGAATTTTCCACAATTTGTTGTGATTCACACAGTCAAAGGCTTTCACATAATCAATAAAGCAGAAGTAGATGTTTTTCTGGAATTCTCTTGCTTTTACTATGATCCAATGGATGTTGGCAATTTGATTTCCAGTTCCTCTGCCTTTTCTACATCCAGGTTTGAATATCTGGAAGTTCTCAGTTCATGTACTGTTCAAGCCTAGCTTGGAGAATTTTGAGCATTACTTGGTAGCATGTGAGATGAGCGCAATTGTGCAGTAGTTTGAACTTTCTTTGAGATTGGAATGAAAACTGACCTTTTCCAGTCCTGTGGCCACTGCTGAGTTTTCCAAATTTACTGGCATATTGAGTGCAGCACTTTTACAGCAGCATCTTTTAGGATTTGAAATAGCTCAACTGGAATTCCATCACCTCCACTAGCTTTGTTCATAGTGATGCTTCCTAAGGCCCACTTGACTTCACGCTCCAGGATGTCTGGCTATAGGTGAGTGATCACACCATCATGGTCATCTGGGTCTTTAAAATCTTTTTTAGTGTTAGCTGGAGACAAAAGAAGGGTTACCTATAAAGGTGTAATTAGACTGTCAGCCAACATCTTAGCAGCAACATTGGAAGTTTGACAACAGTGGAGTGATGCTGTGTAGGTGTTGAGAAAACCTGGAATTATATTCCTTATGAAAATATTCTCCAGAAACAAGGGTGAAAAAATTATTTTCAGACAAATATATATATATTGAGTGAATATACCATCTAAAGAATATACCTCAGTCAGAAGGCAAGTGATCCCATGTGGGAATTTTTAGATGCCATAGGGAAGAATTTTTCAAAATGGTAAATAGTAAGTAAATTTAAGCAGACATTGGCTGTATAACAATAACCACCAATTTGTGAGGTTAAAAGGTAGAAGTAAAACATAGGACAATAAGAAAATATAATTTGGAAAGTTGTTGTTGGAGTTAAAGTTCTATGTTTTGCATAATTACAGTTTAAGAGAAGCATATAACTATATGGTTATATAGTTTAAGAGAAGGGTAAACTTATTATTAATAATTGTAGGCTTTAATAAAGTAAAAACACATTTAAAATACTAGGATAATCACTGAAAGAATAGAAACAAAATATACATCTAAATTAGAAGAGGGAAAAATGGAAAGAGAAAAATACTTAACCTAAAAGAAGTCAAGAAGAGAGAAACAAAAAGGAAAGACAAATAGAAAGCAGCAATAATATGGAAGAGATAAACCCAAATATATTAGCAATATGAATGAAATATGCTTATTTTAAGATTGCTGGATTGGATTCTTTGAAAACCCAATTCCCAGGTGACTTAGTGGTAAACAACCCTCCTGTCAATGCAGGAGACTCGAGTTCAATCCCTGGGTTAAGAAGATCCCTTGGGGGAGGAAATGACAACCCACTCCAGTATTCTTGCCTGAAAATCTCATGGACAGAGGAGCCCGGAGGGCTATAGCCCAAGGGGTCACAAAGAGTCAGATACAACTGGGCTGCTGCTGCTGCTGCTAAGTCACTTCAGTCGTGTCCGACTCTGTGCGACCCCACAGACAGCAGCCCACCAGGCTCCCCTGTCCCTGGGGTTCTCCAGGCAAGAACGCTGGAGTGGGTTGCCATTTCCTTCTCCAATGCATGAAAGTGAAAAGTGAAAGTGAAGTCGATCAGTCGTGTCCGACTCTTAGTGACCCCATGGACTGTAGCCCACCAGGCTCCTCCACCCATGGGATTTTCCAGGCAAGAGTACTGGAGTGGGGTGCCATTGCCTTCTTCGATACAACTGGGCACACACACACAAAACATATGATGCTTATGAGACCCTTAAAAAGCATAGGGATATAGAACTGAAAGTAAAGGCATTCAAAGTGAAACTCCCCACAAAATTATCTAGGCAAAATATTCCAAAATCCAGCCAAATGAACTTTAAGAAAACAAGATTGAGGACAACTTCATTATGAAAAATGTTCAGTTAACTAGGAAAGTATAACATTTTAAAATTTGTCTATCTATAATATCATGGCCTCAAAATACATAAAGTAAAATCAATAAAGCTATCCATGCACCACCGTAGTTGGAGAAACAATGCACTGTTCTACATAATAGATCAAACAGACAAAAATTAAGTAAGGCTATAGAAGTTTAACACAGTGTAAATAACACTTGTTCCCAATGGATATACTATACATCCCAATGTATATACTATACATCCCAATCCATATACTATACATACATCATGTCATGTATACTCATACATGACATGAGTGTCATGAGAACATGACACTCAACAAATGAGAAATACATGTTTTTTTTTCAACCACCTATACTCATATTATCTAAGGAAATAAACATCTCAGAGAAACTCTTGAAACAGGAGACAGGTACAAAAATACTTACAGAAGTATAACTTGTAATGGTAGAAAACACAACAATAAAATAAAAACTCAACTGTACATCAAGAGAAGATATTGGATAATGCATTGTGGAATAGTCATATAGGAGAATATTATATAACAATCAAAATAGATGGCCTGTAACATGAATTTTAAAATGTAATAAGCTAAAAGCTAATGAACCAAAAACATAGTATGAATCCATTTCTTTCAAGTATGGAAACTTGCCAACCAAATAACATATTATTTAGGGCTACAAAATATCAGGTAAGAGTTTAAAGACAAACAGGAGTTATAAATGTATAATTCAGTGGGGTTTACTTCTAAGTGGGGAGGAGAGGCAGGTGTGCCCAGATTATGCTGTGGGTACACAGACACTCAGTGTACTGATATTCTTTTACTTCACACTCTATGCATATATGTAATTAAGTCAACAAGTGCATTGGAGCCTGTAAGCTTCCACCAGGCTTGGTTAAGCTGGAGTTTTTAAAAAAATGGATTTTACTCACAAGTCTTATGACTTATGTTTTTGGAGATAGACTTGCTTCTGAACTATGTGAACTTTCTTTATTGAATTGAGCAACCTTTAAATATAGAAAGGCCATCAGGTTATTTCTTTGGCATCTCCACAATCTCTGGATCTCCAGACTTCCTAAAATCTGATGCACTCTGAAGTCAAAAGCCCCAGATAATTCAAGTCCTAGTTCTAACACTGACCAGTTAGTGTTATGTTGGTAGGAGGTACCTTCTACTGTGCTGTGCTTAGTCGTTCAGTCTTGTCTGACTCTTTGCAACCCCATGGACTGTAGCCCGCCAGGCTCCTCTGCCCATGATGATTCTCCAGGCAAGAATACTGGAGTGGGTTGCCATGCCCTTCTCCAAGGGAACATCTTGACCCAGGAATCGAACCCCAGTCTCCTGTATTGCAGGCGGATTCTTCATCACCTGAGCTACCAGGGAAGCCTAGGTTGTGTCCAACTGTTTGTGACTCCATAGACTATAGCCCACCAGGCTCCTCTGTCCACAGAATTCCCAAAGCAAGAATACCATAGTGGGTAGCCATTCCCTTTTCCAGGGGATCTTCCTGACCCAAGGATCAAATCCAGGTCTCCTGCATTGCAGGCAGATTCTTTACCATCTGAGCCACCAGGGAAGCCCACCTTACATAAAAAAAGATCTATTAAGTCCTACAGTGATCCTACTCTGAGATAATTCTATTATGTCCATTTTACAGATGAGAAAACTGAGACAAAGAGAAATTGAGACTCTTAACAGCTATCCACAGCTGTTAGGTTGTAAAACTGAAACTTTTGCCAAGTTCTGTCTGATTCTAGCCATGTTTTTCCCAATATTACTCTATGCCCTCTTAATCCCCTGAGTCTTTGCTCTTTCCATTGGTATCTTCCCTCTGTATCTCTTAGTAGCTTTCCACATATAAAGGGTTTTGTGAATGCAGTCCCAAGCAAGAAATTGGGTGGAGAGGAAATTCACTGTTCCCGCTGGAGATGGGCTGCAGCACACACCCATCTGTTGTTTACTGAGGCTGAGAGTGCTGAACGGTTCCCAGCAAGCAGTGTCTGCCTCCTGCATTTTGCCTCTTTGGAAGATGTTTCTTGTCCTGCCCCTCACCACCCACTCGCTTCTGTCTGCTTTCTCTTTTGCTGGCCTTTTTCCCATAGCAGTTAATGTTTGCCCTGCAAGTGCCAGAGCATTCATCCTTTCTTCCTTGAATGATGTGCTCATTTGCATATCATGCAAACAGCCCAGCTGCTGGAGTCCCAGTTAGAGTAAATAACGGTCACAGTGTTTATACTGATTCCTCCTGGGGCCTTCTGGAACCTGCTGCACAACTCCAGGGAGAAAATAGTTTAGTTGGAATCTCTGCTTAGATCTTCTGACATCATGAATGAACGCTCATGCTAAAAATGCACACATAACCCTCTCCATGTCAATATGTGCTTTAGAGTCTAGTGGCTGAGGGAGGTTTGAGGATGGAAAGAAATATTCACTGTTATTTTTGTCTTGTCTAACTCCATTTATTAATCTTTGGAGTTCGAAAATGTTTTCTAGGTAGACATTCACTTAACAAAAATTCAATGAATAACTGAAGAATTTAACATATTTCCAAGAACATGCATTGTTTTCAAATGTAATAAATTACACTCTATAAATTTATCAGTCTTATAATATCTTAAGTAGAGAATTGGCATTGAATAAAGAGTTGACCCATAAAGTTACACTGAAACCGACTACGAGTATTCTCTTATCGATTTATTTTTTTCATTTTCTCTATTCTTATTCTTTTAATTTTTTTACCTGTGGCGGATTCATTTCGATGTTGGGCAAAACTAATACAATATTGTAAAGTTTAAAAATAAAATAAAATTAAAAAAAAATAAAAATATTTTTCCCTATTTCATCTTAGGAATACAATTTACCCCCCAAACCCAGAGTCAGACTTACACTTTCTGAACCAGCTGAGGCTGATTTTCCAGGGGAACACAGACCCTTGAGTAATTACACTTTGTTCGTTACAACAAAACCATTCAATGTATTGGTTCTGAACCAATCAAATAGATTTTGATTTTTGTGACCCCAATTAGTACTCCTTAAATGATGCTTGCTTTGAGATTGTAATTTTTGTGTTATTTTGCAGGTGTTTCATGTTCCAATTAAAGTTTAGAGTTTCTTAGTACTCACCTATATGTGAATACTTGAATATTTCTATACTATTTCAGGTCATGTGTGCTCTTTTAAAACTGTTGTAATTCATTTAAAAGCTTATAAAATGTGATCATTAGTCATTTAGGGTCAGCCTAGGTTAAACCCTCTTTAAAAATAGTCAACATTTAGATTGTAGCAGCTCCTAAATTCCTGGACAGCTTAATGAAAATATCTAATTGTTTTACACTTTAATGCTCTGGTTTAGAGAAATGTTTTCGCACTAAAATGATTTTACCAGCAACTAGTTTGAACGTTAAGACTTGAAATGTAGGAATTTCAGGTAGAAAAAGTGAAGCTAAATCTTAAATGTATATGATACTTATTCCAGCCAATTCAACTCTTTCTTTCATGCTTACTAATAGTGTCTCTCTGCTAGGCCCCATGGAGGACACATGTGAGTCAGATCGTCCACCTGCACATAGCACCTCTGAGAAACATTCTAACATGGTACACATGCCAGCTGACAAACCCACATACACAAGAAAAGTACCTTTTTTTTTTTACAACTTAGTTTCTGATTTCACTGTAACACTGGTATGTCCTCCTTGGTCATCTTTTCCATATAAACACATCCTTGTGAGATTCTTATCAAGTCCAACAGCTTTACACAGTATCCATATACTGGTGGCTCCCATACCCATCTCTTCCATCTTGACCACACTCCTGAATTCCATACCTGGCTATTCAACTGCCTGATTGAAGTCTACACTCAGATGGTTAACAGACGTCTCACACCAAACTAGTACACAGAGTTCCCCCCCAACATTACAAATTGCCTCATCTTATAGACTTCATCTCAGCTAATAGCACCCTGTTCAAGACAAGAACTGCAGGGTCATCCTTGATGCCTCTCTTTTTCTCCCATCCCAAATCTGATCAATCAGCAGATTCTCTTGGCCCCATCTTTACAACACATCCAACATTTATCCACTTCTCAACACCTCTACTTCCACAATATTATACAAATACCATCCCCTCTCACCTGGTATTATTGCACATAATCTTCCAAGCAGTTTCTCTGTCTGCCACCCTTCTTCATCTTTTGATCTCCCTTCTTCCTATCCCCCATGCCCATCAAGTCTTCTCAAGGCAAAAGTGTAATTGTTTCAGTATAAGTCAAATAATGTTACTCTTCCACTCAAAATCTTAACAACTGCTCCACCAAAATATCCTGCTGTGGTTCCCTATTTCTTTCAGAATACAAACCAAAACATCATTCTGATGATCTAGAAAACTACTCCTCACCCCATACCTTTCTGACCCCAACTCACTCTGCCTCAGTGGCCTGGCAATTCTTTGAATACCCCAGGCTCCATCCTGCCCCGGGACCTTTGCTCTTCCTATGGTCTCTTCTGGAAATATTCTTCCCCCAGATAGCTAGCTCCTACATTGCTAGCTCCTCTTCTACATATGTTTACTTAAAACTCACTTTCTCAGTGGATCTTCCCAGGAAGCCCTAACTAGAATTTAAACCCCAACTTTTCATATTCTTCTTCCTTGTTTAATTTTTTTCTCCTTAGCACTTATGACTAATATCTTAAATATTTTACTTATTTATCTTGTTTACAATCTATCTCCCCTATTAGAATATAGTCTCTAGGATGTTAGTGATTTTTGTTTTGTTCACTATTTTATTTTCATTACCTTGAACAGTAATATTACTCAATAAATATATATGTATTTTTATGGAGGTATAATTGATATAGGGCTTCCCTGATAGCTCAGTTAGTAAAGAATCTGCCTGCAATTCAGGAGACCCCAGTTCAATTCCTGGGTTGGGAAGATCCCCTGGAGAAGGGATAAGCTACCCACTCCAGTATTCTTGTGTTTCCCTTATGGCTTAGCTGGTGAAGAATCCACCTGCAATGCAGGAGACCTAGGTTCCATCCCTGGGTTGGAAAGATCCCCTAGAGAAGGGAAAGGCTATCCACTCCAGTATTCTGGCCTGGAGAATTCCATGGGCTGTATAGTCCATGGGGTCACAAAGAGTTGGATACAATGGAGCGACTCTCATAATTGATATACAACATTACATTAATCTAAGGAGTATGACAATGATTTGTTATTTGTAAGTATTACAAACTGATGATACTCAATAAATGTTTGTAGAAAGACAAAATGAATGAATAGTGAATGACTAATTGATCACATACTTATTATAATATTGGTGACTGCAACTACTTAAAAGTGGGTCTTCCTCCAACCTAGATGTCCATCGGCAGATAAATGGATAAGAAAGCTGTGGTACATATACACAATGGAATATTTAGTTCAGTTCAGTCACTCAGTCGTGTCCGACTCTTTGCAACCCCATGAATCGCAGCATGCCAGGCCTCCCTGTCCATCACCGACTCCCAGAGTTTACCCAAACTCATGTCCATCGAGTCGGTGAAGAAAGCTGAGTGCCAAAGAATTGATGCTTTTGAACTGTAGTGTTGGAGAAGACTCTTGAGAGTCCCTTGGACTGGAAGTAGATCCAATCAGTCCATCCTAAAGATCAGTCCTGGGTGTTCATTGGAAGGACTGATGCTGAAGCTGAAACTCCAATGGAATATTACTCAGCCATTAAAAAGAATACATTTGAATCAGTTCCAATGAGGTGGATGAAACTGGAGCCTATTATACAGAGTGAAGTAAGTCAGAAAGAAAAATACCAATACAGTATATTAACACATATATATGGAATTTAGAAAGATGGTAATGATGACCCTATATGCAAGACACCAAAAGAGACACAGATGTATAGAAGTCTTTTGGACTCTGTGGGAGAAGGTGAGGGTGGGATGATTTGACAGAGTAGCACTGAAACATGTATATTATCATATGTGAAACAGATCACCAGTCCAGGTTTGATCCATGAGAAAGGGTGCTCAGGGTCCGTGTACTGGAATGACTTGAGGAATGGGATGGGGAGGGAGGTGAGAGGGGGGTTCAGGATGGGGAACACATGTACACTCATGGCTGATTCATGTCAATGTATGGCAAAAACCACTACAATATTGTAAAGTAATTAGCCTCCAATTAAAATAAATAAATTTTTTTTAAGTGGGTCTTCCTTTTATTAACTGGTTGCAGGAAGCACCATGTCTCTTTAACCCTCACTTTATTTTCTTAATTCTGAGTGTCACCTCATCTTAATTTTTCTGTGACCATGGAATGCTATCTTCAGCAATTAGCCAGATGATGGTGAGCAACTAGTCTCTAGTGCACTCAGTTCAGAGCAGATGCAACCATTCCTTCCTGTTCCATCTGAAGAAGTCGAAGGAAGGAGCAGGAGCTTCAGATCCATGGCTCAATATCAGGCAGCAATTCAGGCACCTAACTGTTGTTTTAAAGGCAAGACTGACGTTTTGGTTGTCCTAGATTTTAGCCGAAATGCTTGCATCTCCTCTTTATCAGTCATACATTCTTAGGCATAGACATGAGAGTTTTGCAGGTTATTCCATTAATTTTGTCCAGAATTCTTTGTAACATTAACATTGTAACATTTGAAGAAAAGGGGAGGGTTCTCTTGAGGAAGTAAAGTTGCTTTAAAATATCATAGTTATCTTTTAGGACTCTGCCCTAAAGAAATAATGACTGAAGATCCATGAATGGAGATACTAATCACAATTATAGTTATCATACTGAAAATAAAAAAGCTAATTGTTTATAATAGGTGAATGTTAAGTGGAAGCTTTTATAGCAATGAAAATGCAATTTTTGCAGAACTTTTTGTGACAGAGTGTTTAGAAGATCTCTTGAAATTTGTTTTATCTTCCTGGGAGTAATAAGGAAAAGAGAGCACATCTTAACTGGTTTATGAACTGCAAGTGTCTTAAAAAAAAAGTAAAAATAATAACTTTCACTGGCCAGGAAGATCTAATCATGAGAATGGTTTGATTCTCAGTCTTATTAAATGTTGTCCTTTCATACAAGAGAGCAGTTGATTCATTAATAAGATCTCAACTTGGAAGAAAAAAATCTTAGATATGAAGGAGCCAATACAGAGTAAACCTCATTTCTAATATATGGATTAGAGAGGAGGGTGGCGGTAACTCTACAAGTTAGTGTTCATATAAATTATTGCCCAAATTGGAACACTATTAGTGAGTGAGAGAAGGCATTATATTGTTAATAACATGTGCCAGAACAACAGGTATCGGTTGGGAGTAAACAGGCAGACTACCACATATGGCTTCCTTCTGACCTAAGAGACATTTTCCAAGAGATTTCATGGAAGGTCTCTGGAATCTGGTTTCCAGGGATATAAATGACCAACATTATCTGTAGCCCATCCTACCTCATGGGGATTGTCTGGATTTCACTCCCTTTGAGGCCAGGGCTGGGATGTTAAGAAGAGTTGGGTCATCAGAGTCACTTTATTATTTGCTCGGTGCACTCAATTTTCCTTAGCACTTACTGTCCTTGGCTTAAAGAGTTGGGAGAATTAGGTTGAACAGTATTCTTCTGTTCAGAAATCACCTGAATACCTGGGGAATGTACGTACTAAATCAGTATTTCTGATTACTGATTTACCGTCTGAACATAAAAATCATGTAGCAGGAAGTAGCTGTTAAAAATACCAACTCGAGGCCCCAACTCAGACTGAATGAATTGGTTCTTATGTGGAGAATTCTGAAAGATCTGTATTTAAAATAAGTTCTTCAGGTTATTTTAGTCAATAGGTAAGTTTGAGAAATGCTATTTTACATAATGTAAAGTTTTAAGAAGTAGCAGAGAGAGTATAGGATACAAATATATATATATATATACACACACATATATATATATTTTATGTGCATATAGATGGACCAGAAGGAAATGCAACAAAAAGGTTAATATGAATGGAGTGATAATCTCTAAGATAAGGAATTATGGTTTACTTATTCGTCTGTACTTTGCAACCCCATGCACTGTAGCCCTCCAGGCTCCTCTGTCCATGGGATTCTCTAGTTAAGAATACTGGAATGGATTGCCATTTCCTCTTCCAGGCAATCTTCCCTAGCTAAGAATCAAATCCATGTCTCTTGTGTCTCCTGCATTGCCAGGCAGATTCTTTACCACTGGCATCACCTGGGAAGCCCCACAGTGAGTTGTAATCAAACATAATAAAAAATTATTTTAAATTATGAAACTATTTCTCAAATATAATAAGACTGGTTTATTCATTTTCCTTGATGTAAGTGTGAAAATCAGTCAGTTCAGTTCAGTCACTCAGTTGTGTCCCACTCTTTGCAACCCCATGGACCACAGACGGCAGGCCTCCCTGTCCATCACCAACTCTGGAGTTTTTAATCAAACTCATGTCCATTGAGTCGGTGATGCCATCCAACCATCTCATCCTCTGTCGTCCCCTTCTCCCGCCTTCAATCTTTCCCAGCATCAGGGTCTGTTCAAATGAGTTGGCTCTTCCCATCAGGTGGCCAAAGTATTAGAGCTTCAGCTTCAGCATTAGTCCTTCCAATGAATATTCAGGACTGATTTCCTTTAGGATGGACTGGTTGGATCGCCTTGCAGTCCAAGGGACTCTCAACAGTCTTCTCCAACACCACAGGTCAAAAGCATCAATTCTTTGGCGCTCAGTTTTCTTTATAGTCGAACTCTCACATCCATACACGACTACTGGAAAAACCATAGCTTTGACTAAACACACCTTTGTTGGCAAAGTAATGTCTCTGCTTTTGAATATGCTGTCTAGGTTGGTCCTAACTTTCCTTCCAAGGAATAGTGTCTTTTAATTTCATGGCTGAAATCGCCATCTACAGTGATTTTGGAGCCCCCCAAAATAAAGTGTCTCACTGTTTCCACTGTTTCCCCATCTATTTGCTATGAAGTGGTGGGACCAGACGCCATGATCTTAGTTTTCTGAATGTTGAGCTTTATGCCAACTTTTTCACTCTCCTCTTTCACTTTCATCAAGAGGCTCTTTAGTTCTTCTTAACTTTCTGCCATAAAGGTGGTGTCATCTGCATATCTGAGATTATTGATATTTCTCCCGGCAATCTTGATTCCAGCTTGTGCTTCCTCCAGCCCAGCATTTCTCATGATGTACTCTGCATAGAAGTAAAATAAGCAGGGTGACAATATACAGCCTTGACGTACTCCTTTTCCTACTTGGAACCAGTCTGTTGTTCCATGTCCAGTTCTAACTGTTGCTTCCTAACCTGCATACAGGTTTCTCAAGAAGCAGGTCAGGTGGTCTGGTATTTCCCATCTCTTGAAGAATTTTCTACAGTTTGTTGTGATCCACATAGTCAAAGTCTTTGGCATAGTCAATAAATGTTTTTCTGGAACTCTCTTGCTTTTTCTATGGTCCAACAGATGTTGACAATTTGATCTCTGGTTCCTCTGCCTTTTCTAAATCCAGCTTGAACATCTGGAAGTTCACAGTTCATGTACTGTTGAAGCCTGGCTTGGAGAATTTTGAGCATTACTTTACTAGCGTGTGAGATGAGTGCAACTGTGCGATAGTTTGAGCATTCTTTGGCATTGCCTTTTTTGGGGATTGGAATACAAACTGACCTTTTCCAGTTCTGTGGCCACTGCTGAGTTTTCCAAATTTGCTGGCATATTGAGTGCAGCACTTTCACAGCATCATCTTTTAGGATTTGAAATAGTAAAGAGTGAAAACACTCTGTATTATATAAACTATGGTTGTTTCTCTGAAGTTTTCACAACTTGGAGAACTTCATGCAGCCACACAGGCCGTGGTCTGTACCATGCCAGGGTGCCATTTACACTGTGCCCTGTTGAGTTGCACCTCATAGGGTGTGCCATGGGCACCTCTGCTTCATTGCTTGAAAAGCTGCTTACCTGTAATTGATTCTTGACTTAGAGATTATGTGTAGAAAAGCAAGGTGATTTGTTAAGGCTTATGCATATTTAGCTACTTTTATAGGAGGAATTAGCAAAGATATCACTGATGTGAATGAGTCTTCATAATCATATGGGGAAAATTCTTTTATGATAGATTTCAAGTTAAAACACCTTGATTACTTTAATAATGGAATTGGTTAAAGCAAATACAGTGCTGCAAACCAATCTCCAAGTAGCCCAGGGCCTAGAGAAGAAATGAGGTTGATGTCAAAAAAGTACCTAAAGCCCCATTGTTTAAATCACCACCGTGTTCAAATGGCAACCCACTCCAGTATTCTTACCTGGAGAATCCCAGGGGCGGGGGAGCTTGATGGGCTGCCGTCTATGGAGTCGCACAGAGTCGGACACTACTGAAGTGACTTAGCAGCAGCAGCAGCATGTTCAATATAAGCCTTTCCTTCTCCTGGAAATATTGCGTGATTTTAGTTTCATCCATTCATGCATGGGCAGTTTAAATATGTGAAGTGTAAAGAGATGAGAGGAATTCATTCATTTAAATAACCAAGAAATATGGAGAGTATCTACTACTTGCTAAGTTCTATACAGAAAACAAAAACGAATCTGGCCTGAATTCTACTACCAAGGATTTGACAACACAGGGGAAAAAAAAGCTTGTATATAACTAATTAAAATGCATGGAAGAAAATACTAAGTGCCATATTAGGAAGCATTCAAAAGAGAGAGAAATTTACCCACCACCTGGGACGAGAGTAGTGACAATGAAGGAAACCTTTCTGAAGGGGAGCCTCTGCAAGAGGGTCCCTGAAGAATGGATGGAGTTTTCTGACTTTGGTCATGTAGAGACATGAAAGAAGCAGTGCATCAGGCTCAGGCCATGGCTAAAGGCTCAGAGGGGGGGAAGTGTAAAGGATCACACACATGGTCCTAGTAATGGCGGTGAAGGGCAGAGGCACTGGATGAGAAGCTAGGCTAGCAGGTTCAAGTGATCTGAGCATAGTAATGAAAAAGCCAAGGCTGCTTCTTATGCTCTCAAAAAGGGACTTGTTAATTCTAGAAAGCAAGCCTGTGGTCACAGCTCAGCTGCCCATCTAGTCTCTCAGAGGGCAAAGCCCCATATCTTCTTAGGAAGTGAGGGCTAAACACTTTATGTTTCGCGTGCCATGAGGTAACCAGACAAGGTTGTGTTGCATAGTGTTGGGTTATTTTTATATTCATGTAAAACGGTAACAGTAAGATTTTTAAAGAATGTATTGTTGATATAGGCCATTGACTTGGCCACAGAAATTCCTTTTGCACAGAATCCTCTTTTGTGGCCTGTTAATCATAAAAGGATCTTACCTGCCTATCAGAGAAAGGTTCTTTCTTTGTCTTCCTCATAGCTTCAAAGAGCAAGATGATCTAAGTTTGATGTGCATTTGTATTGTTGTTGTTGGTGGTGGTGGTGGTGGTTTTGTGGTGAGTGTTACTGCCTCAGATTATTCATCTTTATAATGGGCCAAGGAATATGGAAAGAGCAACGAAGTATGAGTAAGTAGTGATTGGTGCGTATGTGCTCAGTCATATCCGATTCTTTGTGACCCCATGGACTATAGCCCACCAGGCTCCTCTGTCCATGGGATTTCCCAGGCAAGAATACTGGAGTGGGTTGCCATTTCCTCCTCCAGGGGATCTCCCTGACCCAGGGATTGAACCTACATCTCTTGCATTTCCTGCGTTGGCAGGCAGATTGCTTACCACTGAGCCACCTGGGAAACCTGGTGATTATAAACGTGAGGGACAGAGGCCTCTGAAGACATCACATTTTCAGGCCTGGATGAAAAAAATAAATTAAGAGGCTTTCAGTTGTTTGGTTACCTGGCCAAGAGGCAATGGAAATGGCTGAGTATCACTCTGGTCCCAGAGCTGAAAAACAGCAACTTAACCAAACTTCAGTAACTCCATCCCCACTGACCCTCTGCTTAACTACTCTGAGCACCATAATTTCCTTGGGAAAGTGGTTATCATTATTTTATTTCAAAGAATTAGTGATAGAATAAGATAATTAGTCAAAAATAAGTGTTCTATAATGCAAACTAGTAATAATAATACTTGCTATGATATGGAAAATATTTAGTATATATTGGGAATTGCTCTGTGCTTCAAATTGCCTCAAATCAACACTTATGCAGGTATTATCAACTCATGCAGACAAAGAAAAATGTTCAGAAAGGTTAAGTGACTTGCCCAAGGTCCAAATAAGGATTTAAATCCAGGCCTGTTTGGCTCCCAAGCCTTTGTTCTTTGGTGTTTGAAATGTTTTGGATTTCTTTTCTTGTTTTCATTAATCACTAAAGGGCTTCCTTGGAAATGAGCCTACAATAATAATAATAATATGTATTGACTGCTTACTATGTGAGGTACCAGGTACTGTTCTACACACTTGAAATGTAATAACCCATTTAATCCTTATAACCCCATGAGGGAGATTATCTAATTTCTATTTTATAGATGAGAAAATTGAGGCCCAGAGAGGTTGACTAACTTACCCAAGCTAGTAAGTGGCTGAGCTAAAGTTCAAACCCAGTCAGTCATATGATTAAATTATTTAGAGGATAAATAAATTATTAGAAATTTACAAGGGACTGTCTAACTTTTTATTGATATAATACCTGGTGTAAAGCCTTCTTAGCTTTACACAGAGATTTACACAGAGATTAAAGTACATCATGCATTTGTGTTCTAAAGCCTTGTCAAAACGGTTTGTATTTTGGGCCTATTTTGTCTATCATGAAATGAGGTTGAAGAATAAGCCACATCTATACACATGAGCATTTGTATACATCTAACTTGAAGCATTACTTTCCTGATGATCAGTATAAACGTATAGTTATAGAAATGGTAAATTTACAAAATGTTTCCATTCTATTTTGGTTTCAACTTAACAAGCTGTACAAATAAGTTATTTTGCTTTTTTAATTTTCCCAAAGAGGTTATGATTTGGTGGCTTGTTGAAACAAGTCTTTTTAGCAAGATTCATTTTAAAGTTAGACACTATGAGTTTCAAATTAAGCTGTCAGCCTGTGAAGCAATATGGAGAGAGGTGTGTTACAACCACCCTCTCCCCCTAACCCCCACTCCTCCTGCCCAACCTCTGTGGAGGCTGGGAAGTACCAACAGGAATACCAGAGGCCAGGAACACATTTTAGTAATTCTTTTCCAGTTATGTCAGATTTCTAGCATGCTATTAGAGACACATGTGTCATCCTCACCATCAACCAACATATCATTGCTGTTTCAAACTGTTACTAGAGCTGTTGACACAGAATATTGTGTCTGTCGACAGCTCCAATTAGCTGGCGTGTCTGACTGGTGACAGCATGGTCTACTTTTGTTTACGGGGACGGTGGGAGCTGTATCTTGTCTCCCAACCTCCAGAGTCAGACAGATGGATAGAGCTATATAATCACCAACGGAAGCGTGTGATATGCTGTCTTCACAAACCATCGTGCGGAGCAGAACCAACGGCCTTTTGTCTGCTTTTAGAAATGACTGCAAGATCCCTCCTTACTGTCAAGTTATGAGGGTGAATATGTATAAAATGCATCACATACATGTACATGTGGCACACACTGGATTGTGATATGAGGAGGAAATAGAGCAAACTTTTAAAAAAACAAGTGATATTTAATTTGTATCATGTCAGCACTTAAGATGTTTTTGCCTCAGCACTAAGCTGATGAAAGTATCTTTCATGGAAAAAATTTAAAAAATAAACCAATCATCCTTCTATTATTGTTGACATCATACCAGTAAGGATTGTTAAATCACGTTTTGTAATATTTGACACTCTCTATTGTGAATGACCTTTCTCCTGACACGTGGTAGAATCATCAGCTTGGAATTCCCTTTGATAAGTCATCTTCTCCACTAGCTCCCAACCTTTGGTCATAGAGACACATGGGAGAAATGATATTCACAGGCCAAAAAACCCACCTTAATAAATATCTTCAAAGATGTGTACAGTTCAGAGTACACAGCTCATAACTCCATACGTTCCAACAGAAAGAAGAAGAATTCAAAGCTAGTGATTGAGAATGATGCAACTATAGAACTAGTCTGGATTAGTCTGGATTCCATTTTTTTTTTTAAGTTAAAAAAAATTACTGACCTAGTTCATGAGTTCATCTCCTATCCTCAGTTAACTGCAGTTCATCCCTCAGGTCTCAGCTCAAATGCCACTTGCCTAAGTAAACCTTCCCAGGATTTTCATTATAAACACAGCACTCCATTTTTCTCCTTTCTAGCATCTGTTGCAGTTTGGAATATCCATTTGTGTAATTATCTGACTAATTACTAATGTCCACGTCTGTGCAAAGTTCCACGAAGGCAGAGAACAGATCAGTGTTCTCAGCATTGAAGCTCTGGTGCCCAGGACAGCAGTTGGTACCCAGCAGCCCCAAAGAGATGTGTTGGATAAATGCTATTCAGGAGGACTCATACTAGAACTTTCCAGCTAAAAGGAGCACCACTCTTCTGGTTTTCTAAGACTAGAATTTCTTTTAAGAAAGTACTCCTTTGTGTCTAATTTATGCTGCCAACTTAGCCCAGTACTAGATTTAGTTATGCAGTGGTGTGGCTGTGGGAGTTAGGGGATATATTCTGGGCAGAGGGAGTAGCCTGAATGAGACTTCGAAGAGCCCAGTTCTACACATGGCAGGATGGAGGGAGAGGTCTGAGAAGAGTCAGATGGAGAGGGAGGCCTTCAACAATGGACCTCTTGTAGCTCTAGGAGGTCACCCTGAAACTCTGACTTGGAAACATTGAGCGTGATTTCTTTTCACCCTTCATTCATGGTTAGTAAACATATTAATATTGGTCCTATCCATGTTGTATATTGGCAACCATGGGAATGAGATGCAGTCTTCTAAAACTTGGTTTGATGGTGATATCCTCCATATTCAGAAGATAAGTGGCATGAAGGAGAAATTATTTTATGTGATCAAAATTTGGGAGTTGCTTTTTATGATAGCATAGCTCAGCCCATCCTGACTGATGTAGAAGCTTTTATATTATACTGTTATTTACATATTTCTTTATGGTAAACAAATATCATGTTTTTATCTTTACTGCTCCATACTCAACAAGTTAGATGTTCATGTTTCTTTAGTAGATACTTGAAACCATTTTCTGAGTAAATGTTTGGAATATGAAAATAAGTATTTACTCAGTGGATAACTCATTGAGGGCAGAGGTCATCTCTTTTACATTTTTACTCCTCCCCTGAAGCCCTACACATTTAGTAACTGTTTGTTGAAAAAATGGGTCATCTTATAAAAGGTTTTTTTTCCTGGTTGAGGCCTGTCAGTTTCACTTTTCTGCATAGATTTTACTTCCCAACACTGGCATCCCTTTCCCCAAGTTCTCCTTATTCTTTCTGAATTGTAGGCATGCAACAGAGCATGGTATGCATACCTGCAAGCAATAACTCTGCATTTCTGTATTGTCAGGCACTTGGATCCAGTTCTCCGGCCTTTTCTCAGACAGGCAGCTCATGTATAATACTTCTGCAGTTCTTTCCTCACATACTTTGGACCTTGGGAAAAACAAATAAAAACTGTTTATTTAGCTTTCACTTTCCAAGACATTTTAACACATTTTTTTTTTTTTTCATTTGATCCTCCCTGGAAAGCCTAAGAGAACTAATAAGATAGATATTTCCTCTTTTTGATAGATGGGCAAAGTAAGGTTCAGAAAGATTACAAAATTAGAAAATGGGACATGTACCATCAAACTATTGGCAGGCAGTTTTATTGTGTTAAAATCAAGAAATCAGATAAATAGTTACCTGGCTGTGCTTTTCCATCAGTTTGATCTTCCAGAAGGCAGAGGTTACTGCTGCTCTGAACTTAATTTTTGTTAGGAACGGAAGGCCTGTGAAAGGGGTGGGGATTATGAGAGGAAATAAGTACAGTTTTTAGAATTAAAAATAGTTGAAGGAGGGAAGACTGAGCACAGTCAAATGTGTTCTTTAGGCAACGAGGATGCATTTTTCTTCCCCTAAATCAAAGAAATGGCATCATTCTATAGACAGAGACTTTAAAAGGGAACATAGCTCAAAGGAGAGAAGGGAGTCTGAAAAATGTAATTCTGATCATATATGCATGAAAAATGTCGATGTGAATAAAGGCAGGCACATCTAAAGAATCTTTTGTGACTGCCATGGGGGGCCCTCTGATGAGCTTGTATTTAAAGGGGCTCCTAAGAGAGAAGGAAGAAGGAAAGCATGAGGATGGAAGACACTGGCTGGGCAGTGCCATGGACCAGCCCTTACAGTGGCAGGATTAGACCACAGCCTGCTCAGCCACGTGGGACCTGAGATGGACCATTCCTTGCTCATGAGGGCTTGGAGTTGATCTTCTCACTCCCATGTTTAAGATTCATAAATACCAAACATACCAAAGAGAGATCCTAAAGAGTGTATTCAAATGAAACCTAAAGGAGTTGAAACTGGCAAAAAGAAAATGGTAAAGACACAAAGAGTTGCTTTCAAGCAAGAAAAATAAGACAGAGAGTTGTGGAAATGAAGTGGAGGGCGCAGGTAAACACATCCTCTAAACCATGGGGAATATAGAATGTGATGAGGTCTGACTCTGATTAATGTCAAGTACCCTTGCTTGGGGAATCTTTTGCTTTGTTAACAGGAATTACTTCTATTTGCCTGTAGACAGATCTAAGAAGAATAATCTTCAAACTGAGTGGGCAGATCAAGCGATGCAAAGAGGAAACAAAGCCACGACAGATGAAGAGAGTGTATAAGTGTCCTTAATGAGAAAAATATGTTTAGAAGAACTGCATCCCAGGATGCTGAAATACCTTAAAGATATGATCAAAGCACCAGATTCGCTGGTCTTAAGTCGTCTTAAGTCAGACGACTGAGGGGCAAACACCATCCCTACTTTCTAAAGAGTTAGAAAGATGAAGCATTGATATGATGAACCTAGTGTTGTTGTCTAGCAAAAGTATATTTTTATGTTAGAGAGTTTGTGAGCACGCTGTAATGAGAGAGGGCTTCCCTAGTAGCTCAGAGAGTAAAGAATCTTCCTGAAATGTGGGAGACCTGGGTTCAATCCCTGTGATGACAGAAGCACACATTGAGTTAACATGATTCTCCAAGAACAACTTCTGATTACTGAAGAGAGACACCCATGCACACACGTCACATTATGGATTGGCAGGTACAGGCAGACCGTGTGTGCTAAGTCACTTCAGCTGTGTCCACCTCTTTGCCATTCCATGAACTGTAGTCCACCAGACTCCTCTGTCCATGGGATTCTCCAGACAAGAATACTGGAGTATGTGGCCACGCCCTCCTCCAGGGGATCTTCCTGACCCGTGATGGAACCTGCGCCTCTTATGTCTCCTGCATTGACAGGCAGGCTCTTCACCACTAGCACCACCTGGGAAGCCCATAGGCAGAATAATAGCTCCCAAAGATAACCTCATTCTTGAACCTGTGAATAAATCAGATTATACAGCAAAGAGAAATTAAGACTGTAGATAGGATAAAAGTTGCTAATCAGTTGACTTTGAATGGGGGAGATGACCCTGGATTATCTGGATGGGCCCAGCATAGTCACAGGGCTTCTGAAATGTGGAAGAGGGAGGCAGAAGAGTCAGTGTCAGAGTGATGCTCTATATAAAAGACTCTACTGGCCATTGCTGCCTTTGAAGATGAAAGGGTGCTATGAGCCTAGGAATGCCAGCAGCCTCTAAAAGCTGGAAAAGGCAAGAAAGCAATTCTCCTCTAGAGCTTCCAGAAGGATCATGGCCTTACAGATATCTTGATTTTTATCTCAGTGAGACCCATTTGGACTTCTGATCTCCAAAACTGTAAGGTAATAAATCAATGTGGTTTTAAGTCACTAAATTTGTGGTTATTTGTTACAGCAGCAATAGGAAACTGACACAGTAGGCGAGGGGAGTATCTTGATTCCCCAAGATCTTTGAGAAATTTTCTTACAAACCTGATAGGGAAATTGATTAGTAATATTATTTTGATGGATTTCCAGTTACTTAAGCAATCAGCCCATGTCACGCTGAGAGAAGTTGCCCTGCGTCCTGCCACAGGACTCTGCCCTGGGTTCATTCACTCATTCACCTACTCAACAAATATTTATTGAGCATCTTTTATGTCACAGGCACTGCTGTTAAGAACTGAAAATTCAACAGGGAACAAGAAAGCAAGGTCCCCACACTCAGAGTTTATATTCCAGTGGAACAAACAGACAAAAAACATAGTTTCCAGTAGTGATATGTGCTTTGAAAGAAAATCAAGCAGATTAAGGGAATAAAAGGATGCAGAGGAGGTCTTTTTTGGGAGGAATGTGTCTTGGGGGTGATATTTGAGCAGACAACTGGAAGCCATGAGAAGGTCTGATGAAAGAAACTTTCTAGGAGAGAGGAACAGACAGTGCAAAGACCATGATAGGAGAAAGAGTCTGTCATGTTCTGAAGACAGCAAGGAGGTCACAGGGGCCAAAATGAAACCAGCAAGGGTGAGAGTGATAGGAGACCAGGCAGGAGAGGAAGTAGATCACACAGAGTTTGAGTAGAGACTGAGTGATCACCTGCGAGGCATGGTTGGTCTCCATCTTTGATTCCCAATCTCAGATGCTTAGACAAGAGAGAAAAAGGTGTACCACTTTGAACCTAGTTCCTTCTCTATCTGTGGCCTCCGTGGCTGTGGCTTGGTACCTCTTACTCTAATACTGCTCACTCCGCTCTCCCTGACTTGAGGGGTCAAGTCCTCCTCTTGACAGGAAAAGGATAAAGAATGATTTAATCCTCTGTGGTATAATTTTAGTTGAGTCACTTGTCCGTACAACTTCTGAAGCCTCTTTAGTCTTTAGGATTGTATGATTATGTAATTAGTACTCTCACAGGACCACATGGCTACTGGGCTTTAGCATCTCATAGGTGAGAATAATATCCACCCTCTCTCAAAAGGTTACTGTGGGGAAATACTGTGATAACATATCTTAGAGTGCTTTACAAAGATTAGAGCTATGCAAATATAATTTGCAATTATTAATTAGACACATTAATAATTTATAGTTTTTATTCATTCTTTACAAATCATAATCATTTTAAATTCTTATCTAATCATCTCAGTGGACACTTTCTGACTCAATAACATGTATGAATTCAAATAAATCTTGAAGAATCAAAGGAAAAAATAGGACACCTTCAAATGATTTCAGAGAAATTCCCACTGAATATCTTATATTATTTCTTGGGTCTGTTGACATCTCCAACCTCAGCTTTCTAAATAGTTACAACTGGTGTAATAAAGAGGCAGATTGGGAGGCGCCATGTATGGTGTAGTGGTTAAAAATGTAGACTTTGGGTTTGGATCCCAACTATTTCCCCTACTAGGAAATAGCCTTCGGCAAGTAACTGAACTGCTCTGTGCCTCAGCTTTCTCATCTGTAAATGGTAGTAATTATTAAATGATTTAATTTATGTAAAGTACTTAATGGTATGCACCTATCAGAAGCAGAAGATATTAAGAAGAGATGGCAAGAATACACAGAAGAACTGTACAAAAAAGATCTTCATGACCCAGATAATCACGATGGTGTGATCACTCACCTAGAGCCAGACATCCTGGAATGTGAAGTCAAGTGGGCCTTAGAAAGCATCACTACGAACAAAGCTAGTGGAGGTGATGGAATTCCAGTTGAGCTATTCCAAATCCTGAAAGATGATGCTGTGAAAGTGCTGCACTCAATATGCCAGCTAATTTGGAAAACTCAGCAGTGGCCACGGGACTGGAAAAGGTCAGTTTTCATTCCAATCCCAAAGAAAGGCAATGCCAAAGAATGCTCAAACTATCGCACAATTGAACTCATCTCACATGCTACTAAAGTAATGCTCAAAATTCTCCAGGACAGGCTTCAGTAATATGTGAACCGTGAACTTCCTGATGTTCAAGCTGGTTTTAGAAAAGGCAGAGGAACCAGAGATCAAATTGCCAACATCCGCTGGATCATGGAAAAAGCAAGAGAGTTCCAGAAAAGCATCTATTTCTACTTTATTGACTATGCCAAAACCTTTGACTGTGTGGATCACAATAAACTGTGGAAAATTCTGAAAGAGATGGGAATACCAGACCACCTGATCTGCCTCTTGAGAAATTTGTATGCAGGTCAGGAAGCAACAGTTAGAACTGGACATGGAATGACAGACTGGTTCCAAATAGGAAAAGGAGTACGTCAAGGCTGTATATTGTCACTCTGTTTATTTAACTTCTATGCAGAGTACATCATGAGAAACTCTGGGCTGGAAGAAGCACAAGCTGGAATCAAGATTGCCAGGAGAAATATCAATAATCTCAGATATGCAGATGACACTGCCCTTATGGCAGAAAGTGAAGAGGAACTAAAAAGCCTCTTGATGAAAGTGAAAGTGGAGAGTGAAAAAGCTGGCTTAAAGCTCAACATTCAGAAAATGAAGATCATGGCATCCGGTCCCATCACTTCATGGGAAATAGACAGGGAAACAGTGTCAGACTTTGTTTTTTGGGGGCTCCAAAATCACTACAGATGGTGACTGCAGCCATGAAATTAAAAGACGCTTACTCCTTGGAAGGAAAGTTATGACCAACCTAGATAGCATATTCAAAAGCAGAGACATTACTTTGCCAACAAAGGTTCGTCTAGTCAAGGTTATGGTTTTTCCTGTGGTCATGTATGGATGTGAGAGTTGGACTGTGAAGAAGGCTGAGCACCGAAGAATTGATGCTTTTGAACTGTGGTGTTGGAGAAGACTCTTGAGAGTCCCTTGGACTGCAAGGAGATCCAACCAGTCCATTCTGAAGGAGATCAGCCCTGGGATTTCTTTGGAAGGAATGATGCTAAAGCTGAAACTCCAGTACTTTGGCCACCTCATGTGAAGAGTTGACTCATTGGAAAAGATTGTGATGCTGGGAGGGATTGGGGGCAGGAGGAGAAGGGGACAACAGAGGATGAGATGGCTGGATGGCATCACTGACTTGATGGACGTGAGACTGAGTGAATTCCGGGAGTTGGTGATGGACAGGGAGGCCTGGTGTGCTGGGATTCCTGGGGTCGCAAAGAGTCGGACACGACTGAGCGACTGATCTGATCTGATCTGAAAGTATTTAAAACATCACTTGGCCCAGGGAAAACACTCAACTAACATGAGCTATTACTGTTGCTGCTGCTGCTGCTAAGTCGCTTCAGTCGTGTCCAACTCTGTGTGACCCCATAGACGGCAGCCCACCACCAGGCCCCGCCGTCCCTGGGATTCTCCAGGCAAGAACACTGGAGTGGGTTGCCATTTCCTCCTCCAATGCATGAAAGTGTAAAGTGAAAGTGAAGTCGCTCAGTCGTGTCCGACTCTACCTATATTAATTATTTGTCATTACATAACAATATTATTTGGTGCTAAAAACAACACATTTATTATTGCATAGTTTCTGTGAGTTTGTAACCAGACATGGCTTAGCTAGGTCCTTTGCTTTAGTGCTGCTAAGTCACTTCAGTCGTGTCTGACTCTGTGCGACCCCACAGACATCAGCCCACAAGGCTCCCCCGTCCCTGGGATTCTCCAGGCAAGAACACTGGAGTGGGTTGCCATTTCCTTCTCCAATGCATGAAAGTGAAAAGTGAAAGTGAAGTAGCTCAGTCGTGTCCGACTCTTAGCGACCCCATGGACTGCAGCCTACCAGGCTCCTCCGTCCATTGGATTTTCCAGGCAAGTGTACTGGAGTGGGGTGCCATTGCCTTCCCAATAATAGGCTACAATTAAGGTATCTGATGGGGCTGCAATCTCACCAGAGGTTCAGTTGAAGAAGTATAGGAGTCTAAGCTCACAAAATTACTGCAGCATTCTGTTCCTTGCAGGTTGCTGAACTGAGGACTTCAGTCTCCCTCCAGCTGCTGGCCCAAGGCTACCCTTAGCTCCTTATTGCATGGATCTCTCCATATAGAACCTCACATCATGGCAGCTTGCTCAAAACCACCAAAGGAGAGAGTCACACATGCAATCTCCTGTCACCTTTGCCATAGTCTATTAGTCAGAAGCTATTAGTCAGGTCCTGCCCACACTCAAGGAAAGGAAACCACACAAGGCTATGAATTCTAGGATCATGAGAGTCCCAGTAGAGTCTGTCTGCCATATTATCTTATTTTCTCAATCCACTAATGAATATATTTCGAATAGGGGAGACAGATCATATGTGAAGCTGCTTCTCTAAAAAGCACCGAGAACTAGATCCAATTCTTCATTGAAATTACCAAAGATGCATGCTGCTAACTTTTGTCCCAACAGTTTGTGAGTTCCTCAAGAACAATAAACTTTCAGTTGCTACCAACATTGCTGAAATATTGATCACAAATTTGCCATATATTATATATGATATAAACTCATGGCTAGAGAATTCTAAATGCTACTTTAAACATAAATCAGATTAAAACAAACCCATTCAGTTATATAAATTTGGTTTTTATCACATATACGAGTAAGCAGGTCAATGAAGAGAGAAATAAAGGCTCATATTTAGAGGGAATCTTCATCTTTCTTTTAAGTAAGGAGAATTTCATGGTGTAGAGTCCTAAATGATTTGTTCTTCTTGCTACACACTCTTTGTAGTTGTTTTTTCTTTCCAGACACTTACCAACCATCTGCTTCACACCCTCCTCTGCCTGCTTCTTCAACATGGTCTCAGGCCACTTTTCTCGTGGTGTTCCAGCCACACTGGCCTTCTTTCTATGTCTCACACTCACTGAACTTTTCTGCCTCAAGGTCTTAGTCATGTTGTATGAAAAATGCCTCTCCAAGTTGCTTTCTCGACTGGCCCCTTCTCTATATTCAAACCTCAGTACCAAATCCTCAGAGAGGCATTTCCTGAATCCTCTATCTAAAGTTCCCTCTTGTCCTGCCAGAAATCCTTCTATCATAGAGGTTTTTCAGCTTTGTTGTGCATCACATTCCCTGGACAACTTGTTAAAACACAGATTGTTACATTAGTTTCTCATTCAGTAGGACCCAGAAATTTTCATTTCTAGCAAGTTCTGAAGTGGTGGTCTAAGGACCACACTTTGAGAACCACTGGTTTATCACATCATCTTATTTCCCTTGTTACACTCATCACTTACTTTCTATGCATGTGTTTACTTATTTGTTAGACTTTAGGTCCTATGAACATCAAGGGCAGTGTAATAAGTTACTAGTGCAGAGCCAGATGCTTGGCATATAGTTTCTATTGAATAAGTAAACAACTAATGAATAGGATGAACTATGGAAGGAAATTCTACTAGAATGCACATTACTTTTTGGAGCTAAATTAAAGGATCCATTTTTACTGTGGTTTCACAAATATAAATTAAAGATTGCTTAGAAAATCTATATTTTAAGCTTTGCAGTAATTAAAAAGGAAGTTTTTGTGACTCTGTCCTCATAAAACACTGGGTTGCCATAATTCTCATGTGATGGCAAATATAACATTATATTACATATATTATTATACTATATTAATATAGGAGCAAGTAAGACACGACAAGTGTAACATTAAACAGGTTGATTTTGTAAGTAGTTTGTACTAGTGAGCATATTTCAAAAAAAATGCAAGTTCAACATATTCTAAACTAAACAGTATTGGTTTTAATTTTATGTGTATATATTTTCTTCTCTCATCTTTCATTTTTTCCTCTTTTGTATCTCACAAGAATAGCAAAAATTATGTTTTTGCCTTAACTATAGATTCACTGTACATCTAACCTTCCACCCTGGAGTGTTTCTCTCATTTTCTTTCATTATAACCATAAACATTTTGGTAACATATATTGATCATCAATTACACGTATCACTTACTGGCAACACTGTGGATACCACATGCAGAGTGGACATCTTTTAAAATGAGCAACCTGATTAAACAAAGTTGGTATATACTAATTGTGAGGCATAGGCCCATTGGGAAAAAAGAAGTCTAGGAAAATGCATAATTAAAAACAAAAACAGAGGCCCAAATGACTGCATCTTGGCTTTTGACAAAGAGTATGTTATGTGGGTTGTGTAAGGACAGAAATGGTATGGACCTAACAGAAGCAGAAGATATTAAGAAGAGATGGCAAGAATACACAGAACTGTACAAAAAAGATCTTCACGACCCAGATAATCACGATGGTATGATCACTGACCTATAGCCAGACAGCCTGGAATGTGAAGTCAAGTGGGCCTTAGGAAGCATCACTACGAACAAAGCTAGTGGAGATGATGGAATTCCAGTTGAGCTATTTCAAATCCTGAAAGATGATGCTGTGAAAGTGCTGCACTCAATACGCCAGCAAATTTGGAAAACTCAGCAGTGGCCACAGGACGGGAAAAGGTCAGTTTTCATTCCAATCCCAAAGAAAGGCAATGCCAAAGAATGCTCAAACTACCGCACAATTGAACTCATCTCACACACTAGTAAAGTAATGTTCAAAATTCTCCAAGCCAGGCTTCAGAAATATGTGAACCATGAACTTCCTGATGTTCAAGCTGGTTTTAGAAAAGGCAGAGGAACCAGAGATCAAATTGCCAACATCCGCTGGATCATGGAAAAAGCAAGAGAGTTCCAGAAAAACATCTATTTCTGCTTTATTGACTATGCCAAAGCCTTTGACTGTGTGGATCACAATAAACTGTGGGAAATTCTGAAAGAGATGGGAATACCAGACCACCTGATCTGCCCCTTGAGAAATCTGTATGCAGGTCAGGAAGCAACAGTTAGAACTGGACATTGAACAACAGACTGGTTCCAAATAGGAAAAGGAGTACGTCAAGGCTGTATATTGTCACTCTGTTTATTTAACTTATATGCAGAGTACATCATGGAGAAACTCTGGGCTGGAAGAAGCACAAGCTGGAATCAAGATTGCCAAGAGAAATATCAATAACCTCAGAAATGCAGATGACATCACCCTTATGGCAGAAAGTGAAGAGGAACTAAAAAGCCTCTTGATGAAAGTGAAAGTGGAGAGTGAAAAAGTTGGATTAAAGCTCATCATTCAGAAAATGAAGATCATGGCATCCGGTCCCATCACTTCATGGGAAATAGATGGGGAAACAGTGGAAACAGTGTCAGACTTTATCTTTGGGGGCTCCAAAATCACTGCAGATGGTGACTGCAGCCATGAAATTAAAAGACGCTTACTCCTTGGAAGGAAAGTTATGACCAACCTAGATAGCATATTCAAAAGCAGAGACATTACTTTGCCAGCAAAGGTCCGTCTAGTCAAGGCTATAGTTTTTCCTGTGGTCATGTATGGATGTGAGAGTTGGACTGTAAAGAAGGCTGAGCGCCGAAGAATTGATGCTTTTGAACTGTGGTGTTGGAGAAGACTCTTGAGAGTCCCTTGGACTGCAAGGAGATCCAACCAGTCCATTCTGAAGGAGATCAGCCCTGGATGTTCTTTGGAAGGACTAATGCTAAAGCTGAAACTCCAGTACTTTGCCACCTCATGCGAAGAGTTGACTCATTGGAAAAGACTCTGATGCTGGGAGGGATTGGGGCAGGAGGAGAAGGGGACGACAGAGGATGAGATGGCTGGATGGCATCACTGACTCGATGGACGTGAGACTGAGTGAACTCCAGGATTTGGTGATGGACAGGGAGGCCTGGGGTGCTGTGATTCCTGGGGTTGCAAAGAGTCGGACACGACTGAGCGAATGAACTGAACTAATATATATATATGTCATCAAATAAAGTCTAGATTTGGCACTTATGTCTCCCCAATTTCAACCCTAACTACCCAGATACCAAGTCACAGCTTCAGTGGCCCAAAGTGACTCTGGTGACCAGAGGAACCTGACACCTGTCAGACCTCACTTCTGTCTTTTATTGAAGAGACATTGCTGCTGGGCAAAATGCAAATATTTATGCTCTGGTGTAAGCAGTTTCAGCAAGTGGACACTACCTATAGCCTCCTTCATCTCTGAATGAAAAACCTTTGATTGACAAAATTGTAAAGCAAAGTCACAAATTCGTAAATATTGTAGTTAGAAATGACCCTAGAGATTATTATTTTTTTTAAATACTCTCCTTTAAGAGATAAGGATATTGACACATAGATGAGTCAAGTGATTTTCCCAAGGTGACATGGAAAGTCTAGGACCACACTCATCTATCCACAGTGCTCTTTGCCTCAGGCACACTTTTCTCCCCTCACCCTACATTCCTTTCACTGTTAGGTGGCTTGAAGAAAGTCCACTAGACATAAGCTACTACAATTCAAAGTAATGTGAGAAATTAATTAATAATTATGTACATGTATGCAATCTTTCCATAATTCTATATTTCCATTTAAATTGTATTAGGTTTGTTATGGACTGAATCATGCCCTCCCCCAAAGTTTATATGTTGAATCCCTAAACCCTAGTGTGACTATATTTGGAGATAAGGTCTTTAAAAGGAGATTATTAAGATTAAATGAGGTCAAAGTTACTTACAAAACCCAAATAGAATCACAAATGTAGAAAACAAACTTATGGTTACCAATGAGGAAAGAGCAGGGGGTGATAAATTGGGATATTGGGATTGACATATAAACACTCAGTTCAGTTCAGTTCAGTTCAGTTGCTCAGTCATGTCCTACTCTTTGTGACCCTGTGAACTGCAGCACGCCAGGCCTCCCTGTCCATCACCATATCCCGGAGTTCACTCAAGCTCACATCCATTGAGTCAGTGATGCCATCAAGCCATCTCATCCTCTGTTGCCCCCTTCTCCTCCTGCCCCCAATCCCTCCCAGCATCACAGTCTTTTTCAATGAGTCAACTCTTCGCATGAGGTGGCCAAAGTACTAGAGTTTCGGCTTCAGTATCAGTCCTTCCAAAGAACACCCAGGACTGATCTCCTTCAGAATGGACTGGTTGGATCTCCTTGCAGTCCAAGGGACTCTCAAGAGTCTTCTCCAACACCACAGTTCAAAAGCATCAATTCTTTGGCACTCAGCTTTCTTCACAGTCCAACTCTCACATCCATACATGACTACTGGAAAAACCATAGCCTTGACTAGATGGACCTTTGTTGGCAAAGTAATGTCTCTGCTTTTGAATATGCTATCTAGGTTGGTCATAACTTTCCTTCCAAGGAGTAAGCGTCTTTTAATTTCATGGCTGCAGTCACCATCTGCAGTGATTTTGGAGCCCCCAAAGATAAAGTCTGACACTGTTTCCACTGTTTCCCTGTCTATTTCCCATGAAGTGATGGGACCACATGCCATGATCTTTGTTTTCTCAATGTTGAGCTTTAATCCAACTTTTTCACTCTCCACTTTCACTTTCATCAAGAGGCTTTTTAGTTCCTCTTCACTTTCTGCCATAAGGGTGATGACATCTGCATATCTAAGGTTATTGATATTTATCCCTGCAATGTTGATTCCAGCTTGTGCTTCTTCCAGTCCAGCATTTCTCATGATGTACTCTGCATATAAGTTAAATAAGCAGGGTGACAATATACAGCCTTGACATACTCCTTTTGCTATTTGGAACCAGTCTGTTGTTCCATGTCCAGTTCTAACTGATACTTCCTGACCTGTATACAGGTTTCTCAAGAGGCCGGTCAGGTGGTCTGGTATTCCCATCTCTTTCAGAATTTCCCACAGTTTATTGTGATCCACACAGTCAAAGGCTTTGGCATAGTCAATAAAGCAGAAATAGATGTTTTTCTGGAACTCTCTTGCTACTATATATAAAATAGGTAACTAATTAGTACCTACTGTAAAGCATAGGGAACTCAAGACTCTAACGACCTAGATGGGAAAAGAATCTAAAAAAGAGTGAATGCGTGTATAACATATTCACTTTGCTGTACAGCAGTAGCTAACACCGCATTGTAAATGAACTATAGGAGGAGCCTGCTGCTGCTGAGTCGCTTCAGTCGTGTCCGACTCTGTGTGACCGCATAGACGGCAGCCCACCAGGCTCCCCCATCCCTGGGATTCTCCAGGCAAGAATACTGGAGTGGGTTGCCATTTCCTTCTCTAAAGCATGAAAGTGAAAAGTGAAAGTGAAGTCGCTCAGTCGTGTCCGACTCTTAGCGACCCCATGGACTGCAGCCCACCAGGCTCCTCCATCCATGGGATTTTCCAGGCAAGAGTACTGGAGTGGGGTGCCATTGCCTTCTCCATAGGAGGAGCCTGGCGGGCAACAATCCATGGAGTCACAAAGATTCGGACATGACTTAGTGACTGAACAACGACAACAAATAATAATAAGAGGGAAAACCTTGGCATACTAGAACAGCAAAAAAAAAAAAAATTAAATGAGGTTGTAAAAGTGGGGCTCTAATCCAACAGGGCTAAAGTTTTTATAAGTGGAGAAACATACAACAGGTGTGTGTATACACAGAGAAAACGCCATGAAAAGACACAGTGAAAAAAGCAACCATGTGCAAGCCAAAGAGAGGTCTCAGGAAAAAACAAACCTACCTCCAAAACAGTAAGAAACTGTCGTATTTTCCTATGGCAACCCTACAACATTAATAAGGGCTGATTCAAGATCGAGCGTTCTTTCTAGTGAGAGCTTTATAAATGAGTTCAACCTTTTCCTCATTTCTGCCACTGAATACTAGAAGTAAAGCTATCACAGTTAGCTCATAGTAGGATTGTTCCTTTGCTAAATAATGAGAACTCTCAAACAGTCTTTCTGAACAAGAAATGTGATTCCATTTGGCTGGACTCACATATGACAAGTGAATTGCTGCCACTTTGGGAGGAAGGCCAACCCAACAGTTCGTCTCGTGGGACCAGTCCCTTCTGGCTTCATCCTTTCTCTCTGTTCTCCACCACTCTCCACCACACTGCATTCATTTTTACAATCATGTTTTTGTTTGAGAGGAAAAGAATATAGAAACAGATAAATAAGTAGAAGTCCCTGTTTGTCAAAGAAAAAGTGTAGTTATGGGTAAAAATGGGAGAGCAGAGTTCTACTCCAAGTCTGGTTTGGAAGATGACAACCAATTTCAGCAACTTGGTGTGTGGAATATTGGATGTGTAACATTATCCCTTTCACATCCTCATCATCATGTGCATAGCTCATACCTTAATTTCATGAGTGATTCACCATAATGAATGTGGTGGGAGAAAGTTTTGAGATGGGGCACCAGCTGGCTGCAGCCTTCCTTCTTGGCTGTGAGTAAAAAGAAACGTTATAATGACTGAGGCTGCTTTGAGTTAGAGTCTCCATGTGATTCTGGCTCCCTACTTCCTACCCCATGATGTCTAACTCTTTGGCCTGGTTTTTGATGTTCCTATGCTTGTCTGTCCCATACAATTCAACCAAACTGATGTCACCAGCCTTCTCAGCACCATTTCCACCCATTGGGTTCACCACTGCCGATTCTCTTCCCAGAAATACCCTCCCCCTCATCTAAATTCTGCCAATTTTCAAAGCTCACCTTAAGTCCCATCCCCTCTAAGAAACCCACAAAGATACTCAATCCTCTCAGTCTTTTGCTCTTCCCAAACTGCTTTTGCAACTTGTCATTACCATATAATTAGTATCTTATTATATATTCTTTGATCCATAAGTTTTCTGATTTTAACTTTATGCAATGTTGGTGGCTATGTAGAGGCAGTCCTGTATGGAAGAAAAATCATGGGTTTTAGAAATAGACAGATCTAGGTTGAAATTCCAGATCTGTCATTTATGAGTTGAGTGACTTAGGTAAGTTACTCAACCTTCCTGAGCCTTATTGGCTCTGTCTGTAAATAAGAATATAGTAACTATACTCCAATATCCTCTAAGAATTAAGTGTATGTGGTATGCCTTTCATTTATATTGGTCTCTCCTCCTCCACCGTTAATAATACTAAGTTACATAGAATTTTTCAATTTACAAAGTGCTTTTCTTTAATATATCCTATCATTTATGAGTTCCTTCTTTGTGGAATGACTCTAAGACTCTCTATGGAATTGTTATTCATGCTTCCCTGGTGGCTCAGACAGTAAAGATTCTGCCTGCAATGCAGGAGACCCAGGTTTTATCCCTGAGTCAGGAAGATGCCCTGGAGAAGGGAATGGCTACCCACTCCAGGATTCTCTTGCCTGGAGAATTCCAAGCTTTTCATACTGGAAGAGCTGGAGGCATGCAGAAAACACCATCCTAACTGGAGCAGTTTCAAGCACAAGATGGACTGAGACTTCAACTACCCTCTTCAAAAGAGAGAAGGAAGAACCCAGCAGCAGTGGAGGAAATCTGGGAAAGCTTATGGGCTATAAGACTGGCTCCATCAGGACCTCAGTTATCCAATACATGGTGTACATAGAGTCACTATTTGATCCAAGGCAATACTCTAGCAGATCTAATCTGGTGGATGGAAATCAGAAATTAGAGTCTTAAGGACAGTTGTCAATCAAAGTCATTCAAGTGACAGCACTCAGGTCATCAGCCCACTTAAAACATATGCCATGAAGAGGAGACCAAAGCAGTAGGGTCCTTGGAGCCAAGAGCTGGAAGATTTTTTAAAATTAATTTCTGTCTAATTGAAGGATAATTGCTTACAATATTGTGTTGATTTCTCCTGGAAAATTTAAGAAGGGCATCATCTGGGCACCAGACAAAAGCTCCGGGATCTAGAGCCCCATTTGCAAGATAACAGCAGCAGAAAGCATGGCCAAGGTGATGAAGACCAGAAAAGGCTCAGAAGGACTCAGAGGCCAGATGTGTCCCTAGGCTCTTGGTAGGCAGACCAGACAGTAAATTCATGGTAACAAGACTAATTTCAGGTCCTACCAGCTGGTCACCTGGGCCCTGTTCTCTTTCTTCTGCCTGTGTCCTTTTGCAAGCAGCTGACCACCTGGTAACCTTGGCTTAAAGTACCAGCCAAGGTAATAGGCAATAGTCTTTAACTCAGGAATGTCCCAGACTTCTCTCTCATTTACCTTTTTTTCCTCCCTGTCTCTATATGCCTGAGAGTTCCAACTGTGCATATCTATTTCTGCCCCATCTTCGAATAACCCTTTTAAACTGCCTTTTCAGGCTTAGCCCTCTCATACATATGCATATTTAGACGCAACCTTTGACTCTGCATACATGCACTTAGTTTAAAGCAGTACCTGCCACTCTTGGAAAAGGTATCTGCAGCATTTACTTCCAGCTTGGCCATGGTGTCCTCATCCTCTAATTAGAGCCAGCCATCTGGACAGGCCGAGGCTTGCCCTGCTCTGGTTTGGCCCAGGGACTGGACAGGGGGTGGGATGGGGACTGGCTGAGCCTGCTGTAGAGAACATTAGTGACTCCAGCTGGGAGAGCTAGGGCAAGGTCACAACTGACAGACACATAAAAGGCTGTCTTGATCCGTTTGTTGGGAGACAACCATGAACTTAGGAACAATTCTGCCCTTGAGAATGGAGTGATTCAATTTTCAACTTCAGGCTCTTGCCTTGGCTAGCTTCCTTAGCAGCTAAAATACACCATCTGCTTAACTTCCTATGCCCACTTGCTTGCTGGAGAAATTGTTTGTCTAGCCTCCCACCTGGCTAAAGCTCACAGAGGAAAGAACTAAAGATGCCTGGGGGCCTTTCCCAATCTCTCCTGAAAGAATCAAAAGATTTTACTATTTGGAAATGTATTTCCTGTCTTATTCCTTAGTCACTTTTGGAAAACGTTTCACTGGCTTAATTGTCCACTCAGTAAAATGGAAATGGTCTCCTCAGTACCACAGTATAGTAAAAAATACACTTACAGTTACCTTGACATCAAATTAACAGCATAACTGAGGAGTTTATATCTTTACAGATAAGAAGACTTTCAAAGTAATAACTCCAGACTGGAACACTTAAAGAATTGCTCCTCTACTGATCTGCACTACAAATAACTACTCCTGGGCTGCCTAGAATGCTAACCAGATTTCCATTTCATTGAGAGTACTTCTGGCACATTTGAACTATATCCCAAGTCTTTAAATCTGCAGATTCTAACTAAAAGTCAGGACATTAAAATGGTACAGCTGGGATAGGGCAAGGAAAATGACTGCAACTCAAAAATCTTCAATGCCTCCCCCATTCCCTACAGCAAAAAATCAAAATTTCCTCATCAAGCACATGGTAGCTTTCCAGATTTATCCCACCCACTCTCTTCAAAGTGACTTTTGTATCAACATAACATACCAATACCCTGAAAGGTGGCTCCCTGCCCCTAAATCACACGTTTGACTGTAGTAGTCCATTTTTCATTAAGGAGATCTTAAATTATCTATACAAACTGGATAAACTTCCCTCTGAAACCAAGTAGGAAGCTTCAAAGTAGGAAGTTCTGATGTGGAGAACATTCTAAAACATTCTGCATCGAGGAAAGGACTTACCCTTGAGCAAAAAGGCAGTTAATCATGAAACCCTGAAAAAACACTTTGTTTTCACAGAGAAATTTCTACCAATATCTCTTTCTAGAATTTTCTTAGAATCCTATGAGAATGGAATATAGGGCTGCTCATATACCTGCTCCTTCTGACACCAACCTCTTCTTCATCCCTAAGCTCCAGACTTAGGACTAAAACATCCTGAAGTATTTAATGAGTTTTTAAGGCCTTTATAATATTTGATTCTAGGCGTCTAAGTCCCCCTACCTAAGGGTACAGTCACAAGTGTGTGTGAACCTGTATATGTGTGTGTACCTGTATGTGTGTGTGTACCTGTGTGTGTGTGCATGTGCACATGTGTTTGAACAGGCGTGTGTGTGTATGGATGGTTGGTCGGTGCATTTTCATGTTTTGGGCCAGATCATCATGATCTGTATATGCCATATTGCCTGCTATTACTAATCCTGGGACCTACCCTAATTCTTGGAGTTCTTGTCCCATTTTTCATTTAGGATAACAAGTATCTTGACTGTAATCTATTAATTGAATAATTGAATAAACTTGTTTCCCTCCAGCGTGAGCATATTGTTTGCACACAGTGTCATCCTGGGCCCTCCAGCTATGGAAGGCCTGCCAGATATGTTTATTAAACCCCCTGTGCTTGGAAAGAACACAGAAAACTGTCATCTAGAGCAATATAAAAGTGCCTATCTCAGCTGGAGATCTCGCTGTTATGAATAAAGGAAGAGTTTGTGGTACAGTTTTGAGATGTAAAGAGAAAAAGCTTCCCCATGGTGCAAATGTGTTGTAACCCTCCGGCGAGAAAAAAATATTGAATTGTTGCTGGCAGGACAATGTAATTATTGAGTTAGCAGCAGCTATGTTTCTAAGCTTCTTAAGGTAAAAAAATCACATTAATTTGGCCTTCTCCAAAGGACATTCCAGGTTGTTAAATGGAGCTGTTGAAACATTTTTCACTAATGAACCTAGCCAACAAACAGCCATTTCCACTGAAGTCAAATACTGGGCAAGTTGGCAGTGAGAGAGGAGACGTGCTACCTCGGAGTCTGTCTTTGTCTGCTTGAGGCCATACTATCTTGGGATGTGTTTTCCAAGCTCCCGAGGTGCAGGCATTTGACCTAGGTGGTAACTGAGTTGGGGGCAGGATGGAAGTCACAGTGCTGTACTCAGAAGACCAAGTGCATCAGACGTTGGCCTCTTTCTGAAGAACAGAACTCGTGGCACACCCCTGGGATGGATGGGCCTGAAGCCAAGAGCTTTCCAAGATGCAAAATGCTCTCTTCCAGACGAACAAAACACTCAGCTTCTGCAAAATGGAGGCTTTCATCCCTTTGCGCTGATTCCGCAGGGCTTGGGTAGTTTCTGACACACTGTAGGCCCTGCCCCTGAATAGCACCACCTCTTCCAGGAAGGGAAAAGAGCCAGTGATGCTCTGGGATTCAGACTCGGATTTGAGATCATCCTGTGATGGTCAGGTATCACAGTACGTCACGTAGGAACCTATATTCCTTCACTGAGGCCCTTGTTGAAATGTCAATGGGGAAAAAAAAAATCTATGCTTCCTGTTACTAAGACAGGGCTGGGCTACTGGGCCTGCCAGGTTCACTGGGTGTGCTTCTGTTGAATACTACTGAGAGGGTGATTTTCTTGGCAACCAGGTCAAACTTCTTTGTTGCTTCCCCTCCTTACTCTACTGGGTGGGATCAGGGCACTGCTCAACAAAGGGGATTAATGAGTAAGGAAGTTAGGTTGAGGATTCCTTGACCTATGTTTCAGTGTTAACATATAACTAATGGATTCAAGGGGCTTGCCTGGTGGTTCAGCGGTCAAGAATCAGCCTGCCAATGCGGGAGATGTGGGTTCGAACCCTGGGTGGGGAAGATCCCCTGGAGGAGGAAATGTACCTCCACTCTAGTTATCTTGCCTGGGAAATCCCATAGAACAGAGGAGCCTGTCAGGTTACAGTCCATAGGATCCCAAAGAGTCAAACATGACTTAGTGACTAAATAACAACTGATTCAAGGAGGCAGTGTGGAGTCTTGGAAAGTGCTGGTTTTGAAGCCACACTGGACTAGATTCATATTCTTTAGACTTTTAGACACAGGCAAGTCATTTATCCTCACTATCAAGTTCAATCTATAAATTGAGTTTAAAAAAATGCCTCATTTGTGGGAATTAGATATAATGCCTTTAAAGAGACTAGAATCATATCTGGCAAACAGAATCAATAAACTTAACTGTTATTGTTTTTTTTTTAATTTATTTATTTTTAATTGAAGGCTAATTGCTTTACAAAAGTTTGTTGTTTTCTATCAAACCTCAACATGAATCATCCATAGGTATACATATATCCTCTGCCTTTTGAATCTCCCAAAACATAGGAAAAGACTCTACACATGGACATCACCAGATGGTCAAAAACCAAAATCAGATTGATTGTGTCCTTTTCAGACAAAGATGGAAAAGCTGTATACACTCAGCAAAAACAAGACTGGGAGCAGACTGTAGCTCAGATCATGACCACCTTATTGCCAAATTCAGACTTAAATTGAATAAAGTGGGGAAAACCACTAGACCATTCAGGTATGACCTAAATCAAATCCCTTATGACTATACAGTGGAAGTGAGAAATAGATTCAGTGGACTAGATTTGATAGACAGAGTGCCTGATGAACTATGGACGGAGGTTCATGACACTGTACAGGAGACAGAGAGCAAGACCATCCCCAAGAAAAAGAAATACAAAACAGGAAAATGGCTGTCTGAGGAGGCCTTACAAATAGCTGTGAAAAGAAGAGAAACAAAAAGCAAAGGAGAAAAGGAAAGATATACCCATTTGAATGCAGGGTTCCAAAGAATAGCAAGGACAGATAAGAAAGCCTTCCTCAGTGATCAATGCAAAGAAATAGAGGAAAACAATAGAATGGGAAAGACTAGAGATCTCTTCAAGAAAATTAGAGATACCAAGGGAACACTTCATGCAAAGATGGGCTCAATAAAGGACAGAAATGGTAGGGACCTAACAGAAGCAGAAGATATTAAGAAGAGGTGGCAAGAATACACAGAACTGTACAAAAAAGATCTTCACAACCCAGATAATCACAATGGTGTGATCACTCACACTCAGCTAGAGCTGGACATCCTGGAATGTGAAGTCAAGTGGGCCTTAGGAAGCATCACTAGGAACAAAGCTAGTGGAGGTGATGGAATTCCAGTTCAGCTATTTCAACTCCTGAAAGATGATGCTGTGAAAGTGCTGCACTCAATATACCAGCAAATTTGGAAGACTCAGCAGTGGCCACAGGACTGGAAAAGGTTAGTTTTCATTCAAATCCCAAAGAAAAGTGATGCCAAAGAATGCTCAACTACTGCACAACTGCACTCATCTCACATGCTAGTAAAGTAATGCTCAAAATTCTCCAAGCCAGGCTTCAGAAATATGTGAACCATGAACTTTCAGATGTTCAAGCTGGTTTTAGGAAAGGCAGAAGAACAAGATATCAAATTGCCAACATCCGCTGGATCATTGAAAAAGCAAGAGAGTTCCAGAAAAACATCTATTTCTGCTTTATTGACTATGCCAAAGCCTTCGACTGTGTGGATCACAATCAACTGTGGAAAATTCTGAAAGAGATGGGAATACCAGACCACCTGACCTGCCTCTTGAGAAACCTGTATGCAGGTCAGGAAGCAACAGTTAGAACTGGACATGGAACAACAGACCGGTTCCAAATAGCAAAAGGAGTTCGTCAAGGCTGTATATTGTCACCCTGCTTATTTTACTTCTATGCAGAGTACATCATGAGAAACGCTGGGCTGGAGGAAGCACAAGCTGGAATCAAGATTGTCGGGAGAAATATCAATAACCTCAGATATGCAGATGACAGCACCCTTGTGGCAGAAAGTGAAGAAGAACTAAAGAGCCTCTTGATGAAAGTGAAAGAAGAGAGTGAAAAAGTTGGCTTAAAGCTCAACATTCAGAAAACTAAGATCATGGTATCCAGTCCCATCACTTCATGGGAAATAGATGGGGAGACAGTGGACACAGTGTCAGACTTTATTTTTCTGGGCTCCAAAATCACTGCAGATGGTGATTGCAGCCATGAAATTAAAAGACGCTTACTCCTTGGAAGAAAAGTTACAACCAACCTAGATAGCATATTCAAAAGCAGGACTTTGCCAACAAAGGTCCGTGTAGTCAAGCTATGGTTTTTCCCGTAGTCATGTATGGATGTGAGAGTTGGATTATAAAGAAAGCTGAGGGCCAAAGAATTGATGCTTTTGAACTGTGGTGTTGGAGAAGACTCTTGAGAGTCCCTTGGACTGCAAGGAGATCCAGCCAGTCTATCCTAAAGATTAGTCCTGGGTGTTCATTGGAGGAACTGATGTTGAAGCTGAAACTCAAATCCTTTGGCTACCTGATGTGAAGAGCTGACTCATTTGAAAAGACCCTGATGCTGGGAAAGATTGAGGGCAGGAGGAGAAGGGGATGACAGAGGATGAGATGGTTGGATGGCATTACCGACACAATGGACATGGGTTTTGGTGAACTCCAGGAGTTGGTGATGGACAGGGAGGCCTGGCATGCTGCGGTTCATGGGGTCACAAAGAGTCAGGTATGATTGAGCGACTGAACTGAACTGAACCCATCTCCCTCCCCATCACATCCCTCTAAGTTGATACAGAGCTCCTGTTTGAGTTTCCTGAGCCTTACAGCAAAGTCTCATTGGCTATGTATTTTACTTATGGTAATGTAAGTTTCCATGTTACTCTTTCCATACATCTCACCCTTTCCTCCCCTCTCCCTATGTCCATAAGTCTATTCTCTATGTCTGTTTCTCCATTGCTGCCCTTAAATAAATTCTTCGGTACTATTTTTCTAGATCCCATGTATAGCATTAGAATACAATATTTATTTTTCTCTTTCTGACTTACTTCACTCTGTATAATAGATTCTAGGTTCATCCACCTCATTCGAACTGACTCAAATGCCTTCCTTTTTATGGCTGAGTAATATTCCATTGTGTGTTTGTACCACAACTTCTTTATCCATTCATCTGTTGATGGACATCTAGATTGCTTCCATGTTCTAGCTATTATAAATAGTGCTGCAATGAGCAATAGGATACTTGTGTCTTTTTCTATTTTTGTATCCTCAGGGTATATGCTTAAGAGTGGGATTGCTGCATCATATGGTGATTTTATTCCTAGTTTTTTAATAACTAGGAATTATTAAATACTATCTTCCATAGTAGCTGTATCAGTTTACATTCCCACCAACAGTGCAAGAGCATTCCCTTTTCTCCACACCCTCTCCAGCATTTATTATTTGTAGACTTTTTGATGATGGCCATTTTAACTGATGTGAAGTGATATCTCATTGTAGTTTTGATTTGCATTTCTCTAATAATAAGAGACACTGAGCATCTTTTTATGTGTTTGTTAGCCATCTGTATGTCTTCTTTGGAGAAATGTCTCTTTAGGTCTTTTTCCCACTTTTTGATTGGGTTGTTTGTTTTCTGATATTGAGTTGTATGAACTGCTTGTATATTTTGGAGATTAATCCTTTGTCAGTTGTTTCATTTGCTATTATTTTCTCCCATTCTGAGGGTTGTCTTTTCACTTTGCTTAGTTTCCTTTGCTGTGCAAAAGATTTTAAGTTTAATCAGCTCCCACTTGTTTACTTTTGTTTTTATTTCCATTACTCTAGAAGGTGGGTCTTAGAGAATCTTGCTTTGATTTATGTCATCGAGTGTTCCGCCTGTGTTTTCCTCTAAGAGTTTTATAGTTTCTGATCCTACATTTAGGTCTTTAATCCATTTTGAGTTATCTTTGTGTATTTTGTTAGGAAGTGTTCTAATTCTATTCTTTTACATGTAGCTTTCCAGTTTTCCCAGCACCATTTATTGAAGAAGCCATCTTTGCCCCATTGTATATTCTTGCCTCCTTTGTCAAAAATAAGGTACCCATAGGTGCATGAGTTTATTTGGGGGCTTTCTATATGGTTCCATTGGTCTATATTTCTGTTTTTGTGCCAGTACCATACTATCTTGATGACTGTAGCTCTGTAGTATAATCTGAAGCCAGGAAGGTTGATTCCTCCAGCTCCATTCTTCTTTCTCAAGACTGCTTTGGCTATTCAGGGTCTTTTGTGTTTCCATATGAATTGTGAAATTTTTCATTCTAGTTATGTGAAAAATGCCATTGGTAATTTTATAGGGATCACATTGAATCTGTAGATTGCATTTGGTAGTATAGTTATATTCACAATATTGATTCTTCCTACCCAGGAACATGGAATATCTCTCCGTCTCTTTATGTCATCTTTGATTTCTTTCATTAGTGTCTTATAAATTTATGTGTACAGTTCTTTTGTCTCCTTGCTGCTGCTGCTGCTAAGTTGCTTCAGTCATGTCCGACTCTGTGCAACCCCATAGATGGCAGCCCACCAGGCTCCCTCGTCCCTGGGATTCTTCAGGCAAGAACACTGGAGTGGGTTGCCATTTCCTTCTCCAATGCGTGAAAGTGAAAAGTGAAAGTGAAGTCTCTTAGTTGTGTCCAGATCTTCATGATCCCTTGGACTGCAGCCTACCAGGCTCCTCCGTCCATGGAACTTTCCAGGCAAGAGTACTGGAGTGGGGTGCCATTGCCTTCTCCATTTGTCTCCTTAGGTAAGTTTATTCCTAGATATTTAATTCTTTTTGTTGTAATGGTGAACGGGCTTGATTCCTTAATTTCTCTTTCTGATTTTTCATTGTTATTATATAGAAATGCAAATGATTTCTGTGTATTGATTTTGTATCCTGAAACTTTGCTAAATGCACTAATTAGCTCTAGTAATTTTCTGATACTATCTTTAGGGTTTTCTATGTACAGTATCATGTCATGTGCAAACAGTGAGAACTTTACTTCTTCTTTTCCAATCTGGATTCCTTTTATTTCTTTTTCTTCTCTGATTGCTGTAGCTAGGACTTCCAGAACTATGTTGAATAATAGTGGTGAAAGTGGACACCCTTGTCTTGTTCCTGATCTTAGGGGGAAGGCTTTCAGTTTTTCACCACTGAGAATAATGTTTGCTGTAGGCTTTCCATATATGGCCTTTACTATGTTGTGGTAGGCTCCTTCTATGCCCATTTTTGGATGAGTTTTAATCATAAATGGGTGCTTAATTTTGTCAAAGTCTTTTTCCTGCATCAATTGAGATTATCATATGGTTTTTATCTTTCACAATATGGTATCACATTGATTGATTTGCATATATGGAAGAATCCTTGTATCCCTAAAATAAACCCAGCTTGATCATGATATATGAGCTTTTTGATGTGTTGCTGAATTGTTTGCTAAAATTTTGTTGAGGATTTTTATATCTATGTTCATCAGTGATATTGACCTATAGTCCTCTTTTTTGTGTTGTGTATGTCTGGTTTTTGGTATCAAGATGATGGTGGCCTCATAGAATGAGTTAAGTGTTCCTTCCTCTGAATTTTTTTAAGAGTTTTAGGAGAATAGGCACTAGCTCTTCTCTAAATGTTTGATAGAATTCTCCTGTGAAGCCATCTGGTCCTGGGGTTTTGTTTTTTGGGAGATTTTTGATTACAGCTTCAGTTTCAGTGGTTGTAATTTGGTTGTTCATAATTTTTATTTCTTACTGGTTTATCTTGGAAGATTGAACTTTTCTAAGAATATGTCCATTTCTTCCAGGTTATCGTTTTTATTGCCATATAGTTGTTCATAATAGTCTCTTATAATCCTTTGTATTTATGCATTGTCTGTTGGACCTCTCCTTTTTCATTTTTAATTTTGTTGATTTGATTCTTCCCTCTTTTGTTATTGATGAATCTGGCTAAATGTTTGTCAGTTTTGTTTATCTTCTCAAAGAACCAGCTTTAATTTTATCAATCTTTACTATTTTTCCTTTCATTTCTGTTTCAGTTATTTCTGCTCTGATCTTTATGATTCTTTCTTTCTACTAATTTGTGATTTTGTTTTTGTTTTTTTTTCCCCTCTTTTTCCAGCTGCTTTAGGTGTAAAGTTAGGTTAGCTATTTGATGTTTTTGTTGTTTCTTGAGGTAGGATTGTATTGCTATAAACTTTCCTCTTAGAGCTGCTTTTGCTGCATCCCATGGGTTTTGAGTTGTGTTTTCATTGCCTTTTGTTTCTAAAATTTTTTTTATTTCCCTTTTGATTTCTTCAATAACCTGTTGGTTATTTAGAAGCGTATTGTTTAATCTCCATGTGTTTGTGTTTTTTACAGTTTTCCCCTTGTAATTGATATCGAGTCTCACAGCTTTGTGGTTGGAGAAGATGCTTGATACAATTTCAATTTCTTTAAATTTACTGAGGTTTGATTTGTGACCCAAGATGTAGTCTATGCTGGAGAATGTTCCATGTGCACTTGAGAAGAAGGTATATTTGTCTGCATTTAGATGGAATGTCCTGAACATATCAATGAGATCCATCTCATCTAATGTATCATTTAAGATTTGTGTTTCCTTATTAATTTTCTGTTTTAATCATCTATCCACTGGTGTAAATGGGGTGTTGAAGTCTCCTACTATTATTGTGTTACTGTCAATTTCTTCTTTTATGTATGTTAGTGTTTGTCTTGTGTACTGAGGTGCTCCTATGTTGGGTGCACAGATAGTTACAATTGCTATGTCTTCCTCTTGGGTTGATCCCTTGATCATTATGTGGTGTCCTTCCTTATCTCTTGTAATCTTCTTTATTTTAAGATCTATTCTCTCTGATATGAGGATTGCTACTCTAGCTTTCTATTGCTTCCCATTTGCATGGAATATAGCTTTCCATCCTCTCACTTTCAGTCTATATGTGTCTTTAGGTCTGAAGTGGGTTTCTTGTAGACAGCGTATATGTGGATGGTGTTTTTTACCCATTCAGCCAGTCTGTGTCTTTTGGTTGGAGCATTAAATCTGTTTCAGTTCAGTTCAGTTCAGTCACTCAGTCGTGTCCAGCTCTTTGCGACCCCATGAATTGCAGCACGCCAGGCCTCCCTGTCTATCACCAACTCCCGGAGTCTACCCAAACCCATGTCCATTGAGTTGGTGATGTCATCCAGCCATCTCATCCTCTGTCGTCCCCTTCTCCTCCTGCCCCCAGTCCTTCCCAAGGGGAAGACCTTAGGGTCTTTTCCAACGAGTCAACTCTTTGCATGAGGTGGCCAAAGTATTGGAGTTTCAGCTTCAACATCAGCCCTTCCAATGAACACCCAGGACTGATCTCCTTTAAGATGGACTGGTTGGATCTCCTTGCAGTCCAAGGGACTCTCAAGAGTCTTCTCCAACACCACAGTTCAAAAGCATCAATTCTTCGGTGCTCAGCTTTCTTCACTGTCCAACTCTCACATCCATATGTGACTACTGGAAAAACCATAGCCTTGACATTTAAAGTAATTATTGATATATATGTCCCTATTGCCATTTTCTTAATTGTTTGGGGTTGATTTTGTAGATCTTTTTCTTCTCTTGTATTTCTTGACTATATAAGTCCCTTGTAAAGCTGGTTTGGTGGTATTGAATTCTCTTAACTTTTGCTTCTCTGAAAAGCTTTTTATTTCTTCATCAATTTTGAATGTACAGTAATCTTGGTTGTAGATTTTTCCCTTTCAGTACTTTAAATATATCCTGCCATTCCCTTCTGGCTTGCAGGGTTTCTGCTGAAAGATCTGTTAAACATTTGGGGTTTCCCTTGTTTGTCAATTGTTGCTTTTCCCTTGCTGCATTTAATATTCTCTCTTTGTGTTTAGTCTTTGTTAGTTTGATTAGTATGTGTCTTGATGTGTTTCTCCTTGGGTTTCTCCTGTATGGGATTCTTTGTACCTCTTGAACTTGATTGACTATTTTCTTTTCCTTGTGGGGAGATTTTCAACTATAATCTCTTCAAAAATTTTCTCATACCCTTTCTTTTTCTCTTCTTCTTCTGAGGCCCCTATAATTTGAATGTTTGTGTATCTAATATTGTCCCAGAGATCTCTGAGGCTATCCTCAGTTCTTTTTATTCTCTTTACTTTATTCTGCTCTTCAGAAGTTCTTTCTACTATTTTATCTTCCAGCTCACTGATTTGTTCTTCTGCTTCAGACGTTCTGCTATTGATTCCTTCTAGAGTATTTTTAATTTCAGTAATTGTGTTGTCTCCGTATGTTTATTCTTTAATCTTTCTATGTCTTTGTTAATTGATTCTTACATTTTCTCCATTCTGTTTTCAAGGTTTGTGATCATCTTCACCATCATTATTCTGAATTCTTTTTCAGGTAGTTTGCCTATTTCCTCTTCATTTATTTGGACTTCTGTGTTTCTAGTTTGTTTCTTCATTTGTGTAGTATTTCTCTGCCTTTTCATTATTATTATTTTCTTAACTTATTGTGTTTGAGGTCTCCTTTTCTCAGGCTTCCAGGTTGAATTCTTTCTTCCTTTTGGCTTCTGCCCTCCTAAGGTTGGTCCAGTGGTTTGTGTAAGCTTTGTATAGGGTGAGATTTGTGCTGAGCTTTTTGTTTGTTTGTTTTTCCTCTGATGGCAAAACTGAGTGAGATGGTAATCCTGTCTGCTGATGATTGGGTTTGCATTTTGTTTTGTTTGTTGTTTAGATGAGGTGTCCTGCATGGAGTGCTACTGGTGGTTGGGTGATGCTGGGTCTTGTATTCAAGTGGTTTCCTTTGTGTGAGTTCTCATTATTTGATACTCCCTAGGGTTAGTTCTCTGGTAGTCCAAGGTCTTGGAGTCAGTTCTCGCGCTCCAAAGGCTCAGGACTTGATCTCTTCAAAGATCCACTGGGCCAGGAACCTCCCAAAACCTTCCTTGCTTCTGGAAGCCGTTCTTTTCCCAGGATGCCAACTCCTGAGAGCAGCTTTGGTTAAAGTCTTCAGCACACAAGTGTGGAGTATCACAAAGATTCCTTTCTCCTAGAACTCCCACTCTCTAGCTTCCAGAGTTCAAATCCTAGGGAACCTGAAGACCCATCTACATTTCTTTTCCTTCCAGAAAGCCTTCCTATTATTGAGGTTTTTTTAAATTAATTTTTTTAAGTAGCTAAAAGATCAAAAGTGAATCTAGTCTGCAAAAAGTCTCACTTTGCAAGGAGTCTCACAGGCATGTGTTTTGGCCTGGGGGTGTGTGGAGATGGCATCCAAGAGATTCTACCTCAGTTTGGAGCAATCGGAACCTTGTTTTTAAAGTTCCCCCTGCAGGCTGGCACACTGCTGACACTGAACCTGAGCATGAGTTGGCAGGATGACTATTCAACAGAGCTGAGCCACAAAGCCAAGCATGAACCCCATGCTGTCTACCAGATTTTTCTGCGGCCTTTGGTGTGAGTCACCCCACTTGTTCTCATTACATTTTTTTTTTTTTTAATGGAAAAAGAGTTTAGTGATAAAGTTTTAAAAGTACTTTCAAAATACGAAGTCTTTAACATCGATACTGGACTATATTGCTAGTGGTTTTATTGGAATATTCAGCATATTCCTCTGGACAGGAAGGAAATCTCCAGAGATCCAAGAAAGGAAGGATAAAGAGGGCGAGAATGACAAAGGAAGAAATCTTCCATTTATGAAATCAAATTCTTCAGAACTCTAGAAAATTGAATTTCTACCCTCAGCTAATTTTCCTAAGGAGAGAGAGAAGCTCTCTAGGACTTGTGATAAATGCAATACTTTGGTGTTAAAATACAATGTGATATATTGTTAGAAGGTAGCACCTGAATTCGGAGAAGGCAATGGCACCCCACCCCAGTACTTTTGCCTGGAAAATCCCATGGACGGAGGAGCCTGGTAGGCTGCAGTCCATGGGGTCGCTAGAGTCAGACACGGCTAAGCGACTTCACTTTCACTTTTCACTTTCATGCACTGGAGAAGGAAATGGCAACCCACTCCAGTGTTCTTGGCCTGGAGAATCCCAGGGACGGGGAAGCATGTTGGGCTACCGTCTATGGGGTCGCACAGAGTCGGACATGACTGAAGCAACTTAGCAGCAGCAGCAGCAGCAGCACCTGAATTATATTAACTGACTGTCCACGTTGTGGCAGACCATTTAGAGACATTGTCTACTTATTGATCTCAATGACCATGTGGGGACATAGAGAAACATCCCTATTTTAATGATGGCAACCTGTGTTTCAGAGAGGTGAAATAATCTGGTCACTTTCACACAGCTTCTGATGTTTGACCACAAATTATGACCTATCCCTAACATCATACTGCCTCTATTAGAGCACAAAGGCAAGTATTTCTCCTCCTTACCTCTTGGTTGGAACTTCCCAGCTTGCTTTGCAGCACGGAGTGTAACAATAGTCCACCCTCAAGGGAACAAAAGCTGGGATAACTATGTTATGTACCTTGGTATTATTTGCATGGCAAAATAAAGCTATCTTGCTACAGATGTAACCTTCGATAATTTATTGATGTAAAAGTGGCCTCAGGTACCAGGTTTTTGGCAGCTGTTACACTGTCAGAGTACACTGTAGAACATGCCAGCTATGAATATTTTATGTGGAGAAGAAACGGAAAAATATACCTTTCAATATATCAGTTCCCAGTCCTGATCTTCATTACTGAAATATGAATCGAATCCGATCTCTTAATTTGATCAACCCAAACTGTGAAAACCAAGTGCTCCTGAAATTGGGTTTGAGCAGTGAATTGATTTGAGCCCTAATTTTTGTTGAGTACATCAGCTGTTTATGTCAGCCCATCCTGTAGTGGTGGGTTAGTGACCTCAGTGATATGTTGGAAACTGCAGACTTAACTGTCAATAGGATTGGCTTGGCCCTTTATTCTTCAGCGGCAGATAAATAGAGCCCCATTCAGTTGGTTCATTGTGTAGGGATTTGTTGGAGTTTTATTTATGCAGATTTTGAAGCAGTTGGAGACCATCAACATCCAATACACCCTCTGTCAAATATTTCTCTCCCATTGTTGGGTTATTAAAATATGGTTTGGAGGGTTGGGGGATCCTGTCCTTTTTAGAAGCAAATACTTCTAAAAAATAATCAAAAGGGAATTTTTTTATTTGTATTTTTTTGGTATCCAGGGTACCTCTGAGTAGTAGATTTTTGATCTCTAGCCCATCCTCAAAACTGAAAACCAATCCTCCATTTCTCCAGGGCTTACCTTTTCATCACTTGAAGACCAGTGGTTACATGATTTGGACCCACTGAGGAAGGTAGAATGATATCAGTTCAAAAGTATCGGATACCTGTGGAGCACTTTGCAAGATATTGCAGGATTTTCTGTGCTTTCTATAGAACTACACAGAAGTATTGCTGAGTACTTTGCAATATGAATTCCTGCAATTTTCAGGAATTTGCCGTGCTTTTCAGGTGATCATACTAGGTAAGTGCTTCATTTTTATCTCAATTGGTTTGATTTTGGGCTTTCATTATATTATTGCATTTAGGTTTTGCATACCTAGGGGTTTGCTTTAAAAAAAAAAAAAAAACAGTCTTTAATCCTACCTCTGATGAGCACCTGACTAAGCTTAGCTATATCTTTAATTGATGCTCTCTTCAACTCTATATGCTAAATTGCAATTCCATGATCTACCTAAAGAGATAGACAGTTTAATCAATGTACAAGTTACTCTACTTATTTTAAATAAATGCCTTTCAGACTTAGTAAACACCATTAGGGGAAACATGGGTGGTTTAAAATCAGGTAAGTGATTTATGTTTCCTCAAATGAAGCCCTTAAATTCATTTAAGTAATGAAAAACTCATATGACCCTTAGAAAATTGATTTTGTGTAAAGTCTTTTGTTTGCAAAATTCTCTAATTGAGCAGGATTCCTTTAAGACAGATTGAAAGGTATACCTTTGTTGGCAGCTGTTAAATCTTCTAGTAATATTCTAGGGTTCTAAATTTAGGATGCTAAGATAGACCTTCCCCATATTTGTTATATCCCAAAATATATTTATCAAAGGGGAAGAGGTTAATTAATATTATGACTAGCATTATAAAATTAAAGCTCTCTAGGATTTTTAAACATATAAGTATAGTGAGTGACAAATAATTGCTGAGTTTTATGGATAAGCCTAAATGCTTTAATTAAACTTCCTGAGCTACCTAACTTTTAGCCATAAATGAATGCAGATACTGAGAGTAAGTTTCATCACACTTGATTTCTGCATGATAACCACCCTGGTGACCATCACCGCTTCATCCCAATGAGAAGGTGATAACTTTGTGTTTTCCTGTTTTTTGTGTGTGCCTAAGTTCTTATTCCTAGCTGGTACAGAGTCAGAATTAAAACTCAGATCTTCTGATTCCTAGCCCAGAGATCTTTCCAAAACTGTGCTTTTCTTGAATGCTCTCCTTCAGCACAGATGCTAAATAAATCAAACATGAATATCTAGTCTATTCAATTTTAGAAGAAAAGTAAAAGCACACCCTCTTTCCTACCAGTTGGCAAGTTTGGTTTTTCACATTAGAGTACTAGAGCAGTTGGTTAATCAGAAGCAATAAAGCTTCAAAATGTTACAAAAATTATAAATCACCAGAATCTCTTTTCATGAAGGAATCACGGACTTATTTTTCCTGGGAGTTTCAACTTCAATATTTTTGTCTCTTATTCCCATAAATGTACTGGTACCAGTTAGATACTGGTGTAAATTTCTTATTTTAAAACATAGTTACTTAACTACAGGATTCCTTTAAATGGCAAAAATGCCTAGTGAATTTAAATTATCATTTGATTCATAAAATCATCAATACTTACAAAAATATCTATCTCCAGCAGCCCTAAACTCCCACCACTAGTCAAAATTTGAGTTAAGTCTCTGAAAATCTCTCCTTTAAATGTCAATATAATCATAATAATAATTACCATTTGTTGAATGCCTACAGAGGGGCAGACTAGATGCTTTACATACATTACATCTTTAATCCCCACGTCTGTCATTGAAAGTCTGCATTATTATCCTCATTCTAAAGATAAGGATAAGCAACTTGCCCAAGGCCACACAGCTAGTAAGTCCTAGGGCCAAGGCTTGAATCCAGGTCTCTGTGTTTCTGAAGTCTTTTCATTTCTCCATGTAAGATGGAGAAATAAATGCATGAAATTGTGCTGATCAATGACACCGAGTCCACATTATTTTAAACTAATGAAAGTCCTGAAATAATAGCCCTAGGGAAGATGCCACAAGACAGATACTTATGATAAAGACTTGTCTTCATTTCCTTCGTGACTTCACCTCAAATCCAATGGCTTTGCCTTCCCAGCTCCATATTTTGCATCCTCTGGCCTGCCAGGGTAAAACTGGCTCTTTTTGGTTACTCAGTCTATTTCCCTTCATTCAAATGTATGCTTTGATGTAGAACCAAAGTCTGAGAATTCCAGCACCATCTGGTGACGAAGAAGGAACAGCCAGTCACCACCTGTCAGGCAGTCACAGATAGAAGAGTGACCACGGCTGAGCCTGCATTGGCCATGTGTCAGCATGCTCTCCTCCCAGGCTGCACTGCCCCGAGGTGGCCAGGACTCTAGACCTCTGTGCAGTGATTCATGGTAGGGTGTAGGGTTTCCCACTAAACTCATATCAGATTTGCAAGCATGACCAGAATACTCATGTGCCCTCATGCTGCAACCTGGTAAGGGTGAGGTCATTTATTTGAAAGCATTTTTGCAATACATGCCACATGAAGGCTGGGTGGTTACTGGTCTCGGTACTTGCATTTCCCCCGGACCTGCCTCTGGATCTTTGCACGTACTGTTTCCTCTTCCTTGCTTCCTTCTACCCTTTATGAAGTGAATGCCTGCACATCCTTCAGGACTTGGCTTAGATGCCACCTCTTCTGACCCTCAAAGCTGGGTTTAATGATTTTCCGTATGTCACCATAGTAACCCAATGCCTGCTTTTCTTGCAACAGCTATAACTAATCTCAAAATGGTATTTTAAATTGTCTTTCTCTCCTAAAAGACTAAGATCAGTGAAGGCAGAGGCTTAGAGACACTGTTGCATCTAATTAAGATGGATTCTGAAATCAGGCAAAACTAGTTTCAAATCCTGACTTCAGGATTTATGTACCTATCTTACTTTGGGTAAGGTTTACCCTGGACTAAAGAACCACCCAGAGCTTCAGCTTCCTTATCATCAAGACTGTGATAATAATATAAACTATCTTGTTGAGTTGTTTTGAGGATCAGTTTCAATAATGAACATAAAGTACTTAAGACAGTGCTTGGTGTATATACTTGGTATATAATACTAATACATGTGTAATAAAGGTACAGATATCCTATAAATTGTTGTACCACATTTTCTACCATAGTGCCTACTTAATAAAAATATTTGGAATTCAGATTGTATTAGAGAGCTTGAAAAAGACAGAGCAGTTGACTACATTAACATGAAGCTCCCCTATTGGGTCTTAGAGGGTCTCTGGTCGTTTGTTTTCTTTTTCTATGCTGCTGTGAATAGCTGATAATTGCTTGTTTAGTGCTAAATCCTCCCATTCAACACCAACAGCTCCCTGCTTTTCTGCTCCAAATTAGCAGGAGAGGGGAGAGCAAAAGATACAGAAGCTGCAATTGGAGATCAAACCTGAGGTCTATCCAGGACCCACAAGACATATCCATGAGTCCATCATCCTCACGTATGTGAGTCAGACTGCAAGTTCCAGGAGACTGAGAATTGCCATTTTTGTACAATGTAGCATTGCTAGCATATTGTATAGGTCTGACACATCCTACACACTCAATAATGTGTGTTTGCTGAATGAAGCAGTAAATATATGTGAAATGTTTGAATCAACCCTATTTCTGCTGGGAATCATGGAGCCTTATGATTGACCAGGTCAGCCAACTTTTGAAACATTTTGCTTACATTTGCATTAGTAGTATCTGACGTGATACAGAGAGGACTTCTTCTTACAGAGCCTGTATTCATCTTATTTAACTTCTAGGAGCTTTCCTTGTGTTCCATTAACTTTAGGATTTTGTGGACATGTTTACATTAACCATGCTGTTTGCTATTTATAGATTTTTTTCCTGTACCTTTTTGTTTTGGCCTTTCTGGACTGAAAAGACTAAAACATTTAGGTCTGTCCACGCATAGCATCCCTGTACTCATTTCAATTTTGTTGTTGTTGTGGAGTCTCTCAGTCTTGTTTGACCCTTTGCAACCCTATGGACTGTATCCTGCCAGGCTCCTCTCTCCATGGGATTTTCCAGGCAAGAATACTGGAGTGGGTTACCATTTCCTTCTTCAGGGGATCTTCCTAACCCAGGGATTGAACACATGTCTCCTGCACTGGCAGGCAGATTCTTTACCCCTGAGCTACCTGGGAAACCCTCATTTCAATTACGTTAGTTTAATTCTATACTAGAAGTTGCCTCCAATATCTCCAATGACAGGCACTGGGAATGCTGAGACCATTCTCTAGTCCAGTTGCAGTCCTCCTTGGGGTCAAGTAGTGATCCAAACTTCATTCCAGGTGCAACACATTTTAGGATAAAGTCATAGCTTGTTTGACGTTTTGTTTCTAATTGCCTTCTCAGAGGTGTTGGCTTTGTACTGGCCTCTTGGATGCTTCTGTTCTGCTTTTTTTTTTTTTTTTTTTCCTGATACTTCTCCCTACAAGCATGATTCACTTTATTACTCAAGACTTTTCTCTTATCCCCAAAATTCTTACAAAGGGAGGCAGCATTATCTCCAGAGTCTCAATTTGTTTTCAACCTGTGTGGTTGTGCAGACCTTGCTTTTCTTTTTCTATGCAGAGGGACCCAGGCTTGCTCTATTTCTGTGTTATGCAATGCAGAGCATTGGATTTGGAGTCAAAAGACTTGGGCTCTAGACTTAATTCTGCTGTATCCTATCTGCATGACCTTTCGAAAGACATTAAACTCATGAGTTCTTTACCTGCAAATGAGGTTATAACCTACCTTACAAGTTTTCTGTGAGGATTAGGGAATACTATGGGCTCCCCTTGTGGCTTAGCTGATAAAGAATCTGCCCACAATGCAGGAGATCCGGGTTCGGTCCCTGGATTGAGAAGCCCCCTGGAGAAAGGAAAGGCTACACACTCCAGTATTCTGGCCTGGAGAATTCCATGGACTACAGTCCATGGGGTCACAAAGAGTCAGACACGACTGAGCGACCTTCAGAGAATACTATATGTGAAAACACCTTATAAATGACAAAGTACTCATAAATGTGGGCTTCCCAGGTGGCTTAGTGGTAAAGAATCCCCCTGCCAATTCAGGAGACGTGGGTTCGATTCCTGGGTCCGGAAGATCACCCAAAGAAAGAAATAGCAATACCCTCCAGTATTTTTGCCTGGGAAATCCCATAGACAGAGAAGCCAGGCAGGCTATGGTCCATGGGGTGGCAAAAGGATCAACTACAACTTAGCAACTAAACAACTCATAAATGTAAGTTACTAATTCATTATCATCTGTAATGATGTACAGAGGATTTATGTGTATCTTGAGCTTCTTCTAAAGAGTTCGGTTGCCAGAGCATAAATTTCCCAATCTCTCAATGAGAACTTGACTTAATAATGTGCATTTATTTAAAGATTAATAAAACTGTATATACTAACCCAGTGTCAGTTTTTTGAAGGGGAAAAAAAAATCCCTTTTCATGGGTTTATAGTTGGCAATGAAGAAAATATTAAAGAAACAAAAGAAGAGAACTTAATCAACAATTTTATTTGTTCTTCATCAGCTTGTGCTGTAGCTAAACTAGGATAGAATAGAGAATGTTCTGCCTCAACAATTCATTCTATAAATGTGTGATTCAGTCAATATTCCAATCAACATTTATTGGATGTTTGCTTTGTGAGTACTATGCAGTTTATGTAGATATAGTTTTTCAGTTGCTAAATTAAGACTTTTGTATTTATTATTGCAAAAGCATCAGATTCTCAGTCTAAAGCCAAACTACAGAATTAAAATACAATTCTGCATATGAAAAAGATGAGTAATGCATGATCCCCGTTTTGAGGCACTTAAAATTTCATTGGAGAGAGAAAAAAAAAAAATAAACAACTCAGTCTAATACCAGCCAGAATAAAATGAAAAGATGAAGAAAGACTTGAAAGTCACACTATGGTGGCTTCTGTCATATCACAGAGAAGGGATAGTGGTTGGAGCTTTCAGGAGATGGGAAAAGAAAGTAAAAAGAATATGGAAGAAAAGACTGTCCTGTGAGAATTAGACAAAGCAATTTCCTATTTTAGTAAACTTTCCTTCAGTTCAGTTCAGTTGCTCAGTCGTCTCTGACTCTTTGTGACCCCATAAACCGCAGCACACCAGGCCTCCCTGTCCATCACCAATTCCTGGAGTCCACCCAAACCCATGTCCATCGAGTCAGTGATGCCATCCTACCATCTCATCCTCTGTCATACCCTTCTCCTCTTGCCTCAATCTTTCCCAGCATCAGGGTCTTTTCAAATAAGTCAGCTCTTCGCATCAGGTGGCCAAAGGATTGGAGCTTTAGCTTCAACATCAGTCCTTCCAATGAACACCCAGGACTGATCTCCTTTAGGATGGACTGGTTGGATCTCCTTGCAGTCCAAGGGACTCTCAAGAGTCTTCTCCAACACCACAGTTCAAAAGCATCAATTCTTCAGTGCTCAGCCTTCTTCACAGTCCAACTCTCACATCCATACATGACCACTGGAAAAACCATAGCCTTTACTATATGGACCTTTGTTGGCAAAGTAATGTCTCTGCTCTTCAATATGCTATCTCGTTTAGTCATAACTCTCCTTCCAAGGAGTAAGCATCTTTTAATTTCATGGCGCAATCACCATCTGCAGTGATTTTGGAGCTCAAGAAAATAAAGTCAGCCACTGTTTCCACTGTTTCCCCTTCTATTTTCCATGAAGTGATGGGACTGGATGTCATGATCTTAGTTTTCTGAATGTTGAGCTTTAAGCCAACTTTTTCACTCTCCTTGAAAAAGGAGAAACTCTCCTTGGTTAATGATTTTTTCAGTTTTATCTTTTAGAAAAAAATAGGATTCTTCTATTCCAAACAGAGTGAGGAAGAACATGCCTGGCTAAGAGAGAGGTTCTGCCTGGTTGACCCAAAGGATGTGTTTGGTGGCAGGGCTGGGGACCCTTGAGGGAAGCAGTGAGGGTGGTTCTGAGGCAACTTGAGTTTCATTTGTGCTGTGCTCCCTCTAGGCAAAAAGGAGAGACAGATTTTATTTCATGGATGATGGGAACCTAAAGAGGCTTAGAGGAAGAATTGTGACATAATTCAGGAAAAGGCAATTTGAAGACTGGATCTAACAGGCAGGATGAGATATCAGCAGTGTGAAATTATGAAAGATGAGGAACTTGGTTAGAGAGCAGCAAAGCAAGAGGAGTGATGGGCAGTTTGAGATTCTCAGATTAATGAACCTGATAAGTTGACCAGATTAATGGGCATCCCTTAAGCATATGCTTCCTATGCCTCAGTTTTGAACTGAATCAGACATACTGCTTTGTGAAGAGGGATGGAAAATGTGAACCATTGATTTCAATAGTCTTATCTTAAAGACACTGACTTGAAATGAGAAATGTTAAAATCTAAGCAATATAAATGGTAAGGGGACTATTTTCAGGAAGTGGGAGAACAAGTGATGCATGTGTATTTCTGTGTGGTGTGTGGTATGTGTGTATGTGTGTGATGTGATGTGATGTGTATGTGATGTATGAGTGTGTGTGTGTAGCCCATATTCTTTGCTATAGATAGTGATTATAAGGATGTCAATTATAACAGAATAGGACTCAGTAGTTAGGACTCTAGAGAACATCATGCCTTAATCACCCACAATTGATACTTAATGTGGAACAAAGTCTATTTTTATCTTTCTGTAATACTCTGAACATTAGAAATAGCCCTACAGTAAGTATATAATTAAACTCTGTATTTCTGTAACATTCATTTCAAGAACTAAGGCAGAGAAAGAATTGAGTCATAGCAATCAATTTAATAAACATAGCCCCCAAAGTCTTTTTAATTGTTTTTATTTTACTTTTTGGCAGTCTGTATCTTATGGATGAAAATAAATACCTCCAATGAGCTGGCCTGACAAAATTAAAATATTTAAATGAAATATCTGATAGTTCAATTGTTTAACTATAAGTCTTCATCTATAAATGTCAGGAATGTGTTTTCTTATATCTATCCATTTTCTGCACTTTAAACTTCCCTCACTCTAGGAAGCATCTCCAAAGAATGAACTTCCCTGTCCTCTAAGCCTTCAGAGGAAAGCTCTGGGCTTCAACCTTATTGGGGCCACATCTACTCTTAGGCAGAGAGAAGACACAGCAGTCTATAATTAGGTCACTATTCCAACAATGCCCTGGATGAATGGAACATACTCAAATAACATCACAGGCAAGATAGGACCATCTACAAGAAATCAGGTAGGCCATCTAGCATCAAGTCTTGGCAGGCCCTAAATGCTAGGAAAGTATGCAACATGTATGAGAGGATATTGAAATATCTTTTTCTCTTTGAATGACAAAGACAAGATTGTAGATGTTGATAAATGTTGTTTAAAAATGCTCCAAGGCTATTCATTGTTGCTTTGTAATAATGATAGAGGTTACTAGTACGGAGTACATAGGAATAGATAACTAAGGTGGTGTGATCGCTCACCTAGAGCCAGACACCCTGGAATGAGATGTCAAGTGGGCCTTCCGAAGCATCACCATGAACAAAGCTAGTGGAGGTGATGGAATCCCAGTTGAGCTATTTCAAACCCTAAAAGATGATGCTATAAAAGTGTTGCACTCTATATGCCAGCAAATCTGCAAAACAGAGCAGTGGCCACAGGATTGGAAAAGGTCAGTTTTCATTCCAATCCCAAAGAAAGGCAATGCCAAAGAATGCTCAAACTATTGCACAATTGCACTCATCTCACATGCTAGCGAAATAATGCTCAAAATTCTCCAAGCCAGGCTTCAACAGTATGCGAACTGTGAACTTCCATACATTCAAACTGGATTTCAAAAAAGCAGAGGAACCAGAGATCAAATTGCCAACATCCATTGGATCATTGAAAAAGGAAGAGAGTTTCAGAAAAACATCTACTTCTGCTTTATTGATTACACTGAAGCCTTTGACTGTGTAGATCACAACAAACCATGGAAAATTCTTAAAGAGATGGGAATGCTCCTAAGTTGCTTCAGTCGTGTCCAACTCTGTGCGACCCCATAGACGGCAGCCCACCCGGCCTCCCCATCCCTGGGATTCTCCAGGCAAGAACACTGGAGTTGGCCACCATTTCCTTCTCCAATGCATGCAAGTGAAAAGTGAAAGGGAAGTCACTCAGTCGTGTCCGACTCTTAGCAACTCCATGGACTGCAGCCCACCAGGCTCCCCCATCCATGGATCCTCCAGGCAAGAGTACTAGAGTGGGGTGCCATTGCCTAGACCACTTTACCTGCCTCCTGAGAAATCTCTATGCAGGTCAAGAAGCAACAGTTAGAACTGGACATGGAACAACAGACTTATTCCAATGGGAAAAGAAGTATGTCAAGTCTGTATATTGTCACCCTGCTTATTTAACTTATATGCAGAGTACATCATGAGAAATGCCAGGCTGGATGAAACACAAGCTGGAATCAAGATTGCTGGGAGAAATATCAATAACCTCAGATATGCAGATGACACCACCCTTATGGCTGAAAGTAAAGAAGAACTAAAGAGCCTCTTGATGAAAGTGAAAGAGGAGAGTGGAAAATGTTGGCTTAAAGCTCAGCATTCAGGAAACTAAGATCATGGCATCCAGTCCCATCACTTCATGGCAAATAGATGGGGAAACAATGGAAACAGTGACAGACTTTATTTTCTTGAGCTGCAAAAACACTGGGGATGGTTCCTACATCCATGAAATTAAAAGATGATTGCTCCTTGGAAGAAAAGCAATGACTAACCTAGATAGCATATTAAAAAACAGAGACATTACTTTGCCAACAAAGGTTTGTATAGTCAAAGTTATGGTTTTTCCAGTAGCCATGTATGGATGTGAAAGTTGGACTATAAAGAAAGCTGAGTGCCAAAGAATTGATGCTTTTGAACTGTGGTGTTGGAGAAGACTCTTGAGAGTCCCTTGGACTGCAAGGAGATCCAACCAGTGCATCCTAAAGGAAATAAGTCCTGAATATTCATTGGAAGGACTGATGCTGAAGCTGAAACTTGAAAGATTGAAAGATTGAAGGTGGGAGAAAGGTACGACAGATAATGAGATGGTTGGATGACATCATTGACTCAATAGACATGAGCTTGAGTAAGCTCCTGGTGATGGATAGGGAAGCCTGACATGCTATAGTCCATGGGGTCACAAAGAGTAGGACATGACTAAGTGAACTGAACTGAACTACACAGGAATAGAACAGAAGAGAACCACAGGTCTGCAGTTACTGCTTTTGGATCTTGAAAAAGTTACCTGAACATTAGTTTTTCCATCTATGAAATGGAGATTATGATGTCTCACAAAGTTGCCAAGGATCCAATGGAATAACCCATGTAAAGCTTTAAGAATGCTCCTGGCACATAGTAAACTCCAAAATCTTTAGCAAATATTAATTATGAAAAAGCACTTTGAAAATAGTACAAAGCTTTATATATCAAATCATTATCATTATTAAATGTGATGACTATTCACTATAAAATGCTAATACCATATCAGGGTAGGGTAGCTCAAGATAAAACCATATATGTATCCATCTCCCTCAAACCCCACTCCCATCCAGGCTGCCACATAACACTATGCAAAATTCCATGTTATACAGTAGATCCTTGTTGGTAGTTTCTCTTTTTCTATTAGGGATGTCACAGGTGTTAAATACTTAACAAATTATAAAATTCATAAATAATTGTTTTTAAATGTATCCTCTAGATAAGAATTTTCTCCCCAAATTGTTTAATAGTTTTGTTTAGTTCTTTTTTTAACCACTACATGGAAGATGCTGCCTTTACTACTCCTCCACATACTGCTCATTTGAAGGGTACAGTGTCTGAGATGTCAGATTAGAGACTTGCAGCCCCCCAGCCATGCGATGGGCTTTCCTGATGGCTCAGCACTAAAGCATCCACCTGCCAATGCAGAAGACCTGGATTCGGTCTCTGGGTAAGGAAGATCCCCTGGAAGAGGAAATGGCAACTCACTCCTGGGTTTTACCTGGAAAATCCCATGGACAGAGGAGCCTGGTGGGCTAAAGTCCTTGGGTTCTCAAAGAGTTGAACATGACTGAGCAGCTAAACAACAAGTCACATGCCACTTCTGCTTGATTTACCTGTCAGCATCCACTTTCTCTGGGCTGAATGTTTCTTTGGTCTTACTGGGGGGACCTTGCTCTCCTGCTATAGTAATCTGGTGTAGCCTCTAGGCCAAGTGAGTCTGACTCACTTCCAGGTTTTATTTCTTTTTTGAGAAAAATGTAAATAGTGAAAGAGGATAGGTACAGTGGAAATTTGGGGGAGGGCAAAGTGAAAGTGTTAGTCTCTCAGTCGTGTCTGCCTCTTTGCAACCCTATGGACTGTAGCCCACCAGGCTCCTTTCTCCATGGGATTTCCCAGGCAAAAATACTGGAATAGGTTGTCATTCCCATCTCTAGCGGATCTTCCCGACCCAGAGATTGAAACTGGCTCTCCTGGGGGAGGGCAAGGAGGGATAATAAGAGACATCAGCCAAGTAATTGCCCTAAATTACACACTGTCTGTTAAATGGTCATGAGCAAGGACTGAGGTGAAAGCTGAGCATGGAGCGCTGGGTGCTTTCTGGGTGCTAACTCTGCTAACTGCTGGACAGAAATACTCTCCTAAAATTCCTAGAGTTCTTTCTCGAAAGATATATTGTTTGAGGGGCTATAGATTGAGATCTTTGGGGTGCAGAGAAGAAGGGCAATTAATTTGGCAAACTGATTCCTTCTATCCTCCATTAATTAAGGGAAACTTGTCAGTATTTGGGGTATACCCCTTCACGTATTTGGGGTATGCATGTTAACACAGAGAGATACAGTTTAAAATAATCTGAATTTGTACTGAATCCCATTAAGTTTCTTTCCCTTCATTGTGTCTATAATAAGAAGCAAAGAAACAAGCATCTTTAACAAAATAACTCCTTTTGTTTTTGTTACAAGATCGCTATACCTGCCAAAACCATGAACTTGCAGTATGACAAAGGTAAAATGTGGCTAGTCTTCACCTAAGGCAATTCTGAGATACGCACTTCAGTTTTATTATGAAGTGAAGCTGCTTAATCCCAATCAAGTCCCCAGCCCGAGAGGAAGAAATACTAACGGTGGCAGTGGTCTTCGTGCTGATAGACCTGGGTTTGAATCTTTACTCATTCACTCGCTGTCTGTGTGACCTTGTGTTCCAAGCCTCTCTCTGACTTTAAAATGGGCATAATTGTACTACTAACTTTAAGGATTAGCTACTGCAAAGCCCTAAGCCCTCTGTCTTATCTGGCCCCTAGGAGGCATTTGATAAATAATCTTTGCTATCTAAAGAGTTGAGCTGGCCTGAATTCAGTGGAAATAAATGTCACCATCATTAGACTCTCAAACATCAGGCAGATATTTTTTAAAATGTGGAAATCCTATGCTGCGGTAGACTTGGAAGAGCTTTGAGCACACAGGTCATGATGTCTTTACAACCTGTTTAGTTTTTTTTTAATTTGCTTTAATTGGGATTTATTTGTATCTGGATGATAAGAGGGATATATTTGGGCAAATGTGACAATACGAGAAGCAAGAGTCCTTTGTTTCAGCTCCCCACTTTGGATCCCTGAAGAGATCATCCCAGTCAAAACCTTCTGAATGCAGCACAAAGAAGGTTCTGATTCTGAAGAAACCGTGCAGTCCCTTTAACCTGCACAAAAATATTTCAAGGGTAACTAGAAAGTATGTAAGAGGATTCAGACATTCCGTGACATACATTTAAAATTCTTCCCTTTCCAAATGAGAGCACCATAATATGCAGAAGGGAAGTGCATCAAAAAGATGAGGGTCCTTTGAGGCAGGCGCTTGGAGAGCTGTGTAAGTATTATTTGAAAAATAATCCTCAAAGAAGGATCAGGAGAAGAAAGCTTGTAAGTGAGGAGCATAGAGCCTGAGGCTCTGTATTTGCAAATGAGACTCGGAATATGAACTTGGCCTGCTCAGGTAATTTTACGAAGTTCGAAACTCTGAGCAGAGTAGCCAGTTACCCAAAGCCTCTTACTAAATGTCTGAGAAAATACGCTCACCCTCATGCTGCACGAACACTGGGGAGCTGTGGACTACTCTCCGTCTGCCTGAGCTGCGGACATGGAGTTAGGAGTTGAGCGCATGCATTGCTCTCATGGGGCATTCTGTAGAAAGCCTCACTCAGTCCACCCAGAAAAAGTAAAATACTGGCCAGATTGCAGCTGAATCAATAGCAGCAGCACTGCCAGGCTACTAATCAAAAAGAACAATAATAATAATAATAATAGTCCTTATTCAAGGAGAACTCACTAGGTACCAAGCACCGTTAGAGTATATATGTTATTTTGATTTTTACAACAATTCTGTATGGAACATTCTATTTTTGTTCCCCTTTTATATGTGGAAAAACTGAGGCTTGGTGATTTGGTAACTTGACGCATGTCACCTCTGGTCAGTGGCAAAACAATAACGAACTCAGTGTTGCCAAGCCTCTGTTTACCATCCAGGCAGAAGAATCTAATAACAAAAAGGGAACAAAATAAGATGCTTGATCAGAGGTTCTTATCTCTGACATTCAAGTTTTCTTTGCATTCTAAGGCTCAGCTGGCACAGGAGTCACCCCTGACTTTAAAAAGATCCTTAAATGGCATTCATCATTTTTTCCCTAATTTTTCTGACACTACTCCCCTCTACACCCTTCAGAATATACTTGAAAATCAGTATAATCTATCATCATTTTACCTTCCTCCCTAAATGTTATATTTAAAATATTTAATATTTGTAACTCCTTCTGAGGCTATTTTCCTTTGTTAGGTACAGAACTAAGGATGTGTTAGTGAAGGTGTGGGCTAAGCTGTTGTAACAAAGTATCTGTGACATACAATGGCATCAATAAGCTGGTGCTGTGTGTGTTTAGTCGCTCAGGCTTGTCCGCTTCTTGCGACTCCATAGACTGTAACCTGCCAGGCTCCTTTGTCCATGGGATTACTCCAGGCAAGAATACTGGAGTGGGTTGCCATTTCCTTCTCCAGGGTATCTTCCCCACTCAGGAATCAAACCCAATTGCAGGCAGATTCTTTATTGTCTGAGATACAAGGGAAGCCCAGCTAGAAGCTAGAAGTTTATTTACTTCTAAATAAGCTAGAAGTTTATTTACCTCTTTCTACTAACTGTCTAATGGTTCCTGCCTAGTAGGCCACACTGGCATTCTCAATGTTTCAAGGGTTATTCGTTTGAGCCATCAGCACTTGCCAGACAGCAGGAAGGATGCAAGGAATAATGCATGGCAAGTGGGTTTGACTTTGAGGACATGACTCAGAATGACAGACATCGCTTCAGCTCCCATCTCATTGGCTCAGATGCAGCTTCACAGGTACACCTAGTTACAAGGGAGTCCGAGAAATGCAGACTTTTATTGTCTGTGCTTATCTGCAACTCAGGTCTCTTACTATTAAAGGGAAAATCAAGAGGGTGGACACTGAGGACAGGTGGCTGCCTATGCCACAGTCTTTCTGACTGGTCCCAGTCTAGTTCTATTACTGAGGCAATGGAAATATTAAGTACTAAGTATCAAATGTTCTACTTCATGGACTCAGTGCTAGAGACCTTAAAAAATAATAAGCAAATAACACTAAAATAATCAGAGGATCAAGTTTGTGGACTTTTAGGACACGTCAACCACTTCACTGGCAAAAATCTGTGGTCAGACCTGCATCAAGCTAGTTGGTTGGGTTGCCAGTTACCAAAAATACAGTTAGTAGGGAGAGTTGTTTTTAACAAGCTTCAAAATATTATATTTGCTTCTTGGCTTGGATGAGTGATGTATCAATATAAAAGTCCGTGTTATGGGTTGGGGATTTGTTTAGAAGTAATAGGATAAAATTGCTGAAAGAGATTCTGTCCAATTCTACGTTTTAACAGAAGAGGAAACTGAAACTCGGAGTAGTTAAATGACTTCTCCAAAACTAACAGAGCTGGCTGATAGAAAAGCGTTTTGTGGAAGTGCTGTATTTGCAGGGTTAATGGAATGAGTGAATGAATGAATGAATGTTTGAATACTAAGTAAATATGAAAGGTAAAGCAAGAAGTCGTTGAAGAGACTGGAAGTAAACAAAAACATTGTCACTGACAGGTAAACAGACAGATGGCAGATTTAAAAGGTCGCATGGCAGTCATACTTAAATTTTACGAGATTTAAGCTTTAAATGGGCCACCCTGAACTAGACATTTATATTTAATTTTCCCTGGGAACTGTTTTGGCTTTGCCTATAAACACATCATGATGACAGCATGTAGGTTCCCTCTTCTAAAGCTCTGCTTATTCCAGAATTCAATCAGGTTAGGTCAGATACCTTGACAACCAGGAGCAGAATCTTCAAAAGAAACCCAGCGCAACTCTTTGAAAATGTATTTTTCCTATTATTAAGACAGGGTACTGTCTTGCTGTGCTGTTTTTTCCTATACCTTGACAGTGTTTCATGAGTCACCTTTGCTCAGCCTGACAGCGGAATGGTTCAGAAGGTCACAGCCTTCTTCCTGGCTCAAAAAACCTGCACATTCCTGGGACGAAGGGCATTGTTTCACAGGAAGAAAGCTTATTAGGTTAAGAGATACATTAATGAGTTCTGCAGCCGTTTATGCACTGTAAATAAAGAAGAGAAAGGAAAATAAGGAAAAGGAAGCCAAAACACACAATGAAAGCCTTAGAAAGTTGAGTTTTCATACAGAAAACTATTTGAAGAAAAATTAATTTGCTTCTTTGCTCCTTAGAACACTGATTCCAACCTTGGTTTTGTGACACTCCAGGATGTCCCCAGTTATCTCAATGACTGTCATGAAATGTTCCAAAGAATTCTTGAAATGAAATTAGTTTTATTTCATTTAAAAATAGATGGCCAGCCTCTCTTCAAAGAGTAAGGGAATCAAATGAGCAATTGGCTGCCAGCGGCTCAAAAGGTTTCCAGGCACCAGGTTAGGTCTGATGAAAGCTGCAGAGCCATTTTGGAAAGGAAATTTTTAATACTTATCTAGACATTTATATCCTCCAAATCCACCTGAGACTTTTTTTTTTTTTAATAGAATACTAATAATAGTGAGAATGATGTTGTTGAGATGTTTCCTTCACGAATCACCCATGGTGAGGTGAGGCTGCAGAAAACACTAGAAAGAGCAAAACATTGAGAATCAGATGATCCTGCCTTGGAAACTGTCTGGGTCACTTAACTGTGGAAAGATCTTAGTTTGTTTTTCTACGCAATGGGGATAATAGCAAGTACTGACTTCCTAGGAGTGTCACGGCATGAAATGAGATAAGGTGTGTAAAGCATGTAGCACAGTGGCTGCCTCACAGTATCTACAATAATGTAAATGCTTTTCTTACTATCTTCTGACTTTTAAGATGGAAGAGCAAGCTGATGTAAACCTCCCTGGTGGGGTGGTGGTGGCGGCCCTGTGTGATGGTGCTGATCCCAGTGTGGAGGAAGGAATGTGCCTGCTACCCTTGGAGATGACCAGAGTCCCCATCTTTATCTCCAAGGAACTGCACCTCACCCAAAAGCTGAGCTGTTTTCTACTCCTTTCCCATTAACGCCTCTGGGAGAGCAGCCCCCTGTGCCTCAGAGATAGTTCCACTGCACTATTTAAAAAGTGGAGAAAAGCACATGAAGCCAGTGATCTATAAGCATACACTGAGGTTAAGGCAGCAACGGGGGTAGGTGGAGAGCGGAAGTGCTTTCTCTTGGGCAGGAAGTTCTTAGAACATGAGAGCAGACATCCTCCCTTAAGGAACAAGGAAACTGAGACCAGGAGAGAGGGGGTGGCTTCCTGCAAACCACACAGCAAGTTAGGGACGAGGCTTTCCTATCAACCATGCTGCTTCTCCTCTGTCTTGTGGCATGTGCGGTACTCAGAATGAGGGGAAGAATTGAGTTTTACCAGCCTCAGCAGGTATCTCTACTTTTATTTTCACTGAGATAGACATCTCAAATATTATCCCAGTGTTCAAATAGAAAAACTAAGTTCTAGGTGAGTTAAGTCTTCTGCCTAATGACACAGGACTTTTAAGAAATGGATTTTGTTTTCATGTGAGCCTTGAAATCAAGGTGAGGGAATGGCTGTAATGAGACGTGATCATAAAGAGAAGTCATAAATATGAGTCAAGAGTTAAGGCATGAATGAGCAATCGGATATATGTGTAACAAGGTAACCTGAACACATACCCATTGCTAATGGAAAATAATGCACAGGAACAGAGCTTAGGAAAAGAAAGCGTGCATGAGCACCTTAAAAATGTGTTTTGCTAAATCAGGGTCTTTCAAACAGTGAGAGAAATGATGCTGCCACTTCGGGTCTACACGCTGGGTAGCACTCTTGAGGCTTTCCCGTCCCAGGTGCTGTTTCCGTGTCAGGCTGGAGGCTGTGCTGGTGCTGCAGTTTTACCTGCGTTCAGTGCAAACAAAGCAGTGTGGGCAAAACAAACAACAGGGTAAAGAGGAGAGCGCAAACAAACAGCACTGGCTGTACATTTCAGAGCAAAATGCCCCGGGTATGGAAGTGCCTGGGAGGTTAAAAGGTCACCTGTCAGCCACGTTTGTCCACTCCCCTTAAAAGGGTAATTGTGAGTAAATTTACTTTCCAAGGAAGAAGCTATAACCTTTCTTAATGTATGTGCTATGTTAATCAAGATGTAGCTGAGCAATTCGAATGGCTAAAACAAAATATTTGGTGAAATTCAACATCTTCCCAGGCCACAGTTACCAATGTGACCCCACCATATTGCCTTTGGGTATCATTGAGGAGCCCCCTGAAAATCTAGCAGTTTGGTCATCTTGCAGCTTATATGTAAAGGAGACATTAAGAATCAGCAACCAAAGGAAGTATTCAGATTTATATTTTAAAATATATTCTTTTTCTTACTTAATTTACCCCTCAACACTCCAAGTTATATTTGATTTTTTAGCAGTATCTTAGAGAGTAGCATAGCAACATTCCTGGATTGTATTTAGAGCCAGTTCACAATTCATGACATGGCCTAGTTATGAGAATCCTTATTATGTTCCAAAGGCTAGCATATAAAGATAAGTAAAAATGATCTCCGTGCTCAAAGACTAGACAGGGTGGAAATCAAGAGAAGAAAACAAAATTACATTTCTTCCACTTTTCCCTTAAAAAAATCATATGCTCACAAGTAGATTATAATTGCCATTAACAATCCATATTTCTAACACTAAATCATTTATGTATTATATTAACTGCATTTGTAAAGGAAAACAAACTTGGGTTTAAGATGTAGCTTTATAGTTTACTAGCTGTGGCTCTGAACAAGCTCTCTAACATCCTTGAATCTATAAAATGGAGTTCATAACACTAACCTTAGAGGCTGGCAAGGCTCCGAAGTGCATGGAGCACCTATGGTGGCATGGGACACGAAGTAGGTGTTCAATAAATGGTGATATTATTATTTATAGCTTACTCTCTGTCTTCAGAGTTCTAAGACTTGTCTAATTTCAATTACAAAGCATTTAGACAATGTTTCAGATAACTTTCACTCTTAAAAATCTGTCCGTAGAGAATTTTCCCAATGTTTTTTTATATTACCACTTTATGGTTTTTATTCATGTAAACATATAAACAGACACGGATAACATATATGTTATAAAACCTGAAAAACATGGGGACCAATCATTTAAGTTAGAGGATAAAACATCATTAATATTATTAACCTTCTCTGAGAGCTCTTAAGTATTGACATTTACTGTAGATTTTTTACTTATTTTATTGCTACATTCTTATTTCTTAGAATTTCAGATGATGGTTTTAACACAGTGTTTGTCAGAATGGTAAAGGAAGTGGCAGGGAAGGTAGAAAACCTGGGAGTGGAGTAGGAGAATTACAAGGAGGGAGCCTATTGATTTTCCACAAGATTAACATTAAATATGCCCTGAACACCAGTTAGGGGGAATTTAGGCTGAATCCCATTGTCCATGTGGGAGCTATTTTTGCTCTATGGTTTCAAAAAAATATAATAAAACTGCATTTTATTAGCACTTTATAAATTTAAGTACACCAGGGAAAATTGCCTTATTTAACATTACGTAGTTACCGAAAGGCACAATGTTAGAAACTAATATTTTTACAAAAGACTGACATTAATAATCGGTTATACTTCCCTTAAGAGCTTAGTAATCTTTGATGAATAAAAAAATTCTCTTTTGAAGAGGAAAATAAGAAAACGTTTTAGAAAGTAAACAACAGTTGACAGAGGGCTCTTTCCCTGTCTAGTAACCCAAAATGACCATCAAAATCACTGATAAATGTCTATACAAGTATCTGTCACAGAAGAATTCCAAGTAATGCTACAGACTTGTTATGTTCAAAGAAAACAAAAATTTCCTGCCAGTGGTACACAAATCAGACTTCTCATATAAGGTCAACAAATGCTGAAGTAAAAAACATGAGAAAAAATGCCATGGGGGAGGGAAGGATTGGGAGTTTGGGATTAGCAGGTGCAACACTTATACATAGAACAGATTAACAATCAGGTCCTACTGTATAGCACTGGGAACAATAGTCAGTATTCTGTGATAAACCAAACTGGAAAAGAATGTGAAAAAGATTATATATATGTAAAACGGAATCACTTTGCTTTACAGCAGAAATAAGCACAACATTGTGAATCAACTATACTTAAATAAAAAAAAATTTTTAATGCCAAAGTAAAAAGTGTGAACATTGGAAAGGAGGCTTATATCTTATTCAATTTTAATGTTAAAAATGGAGAGAAACATTAGCTTCGAGTATAACACCATGTGGATGTTTCCTTTTTGGTTACCTATTGTGGCCACTAATTAAAAACTTCTGTATTTTACAAAAGTTCTTTGGCTGACTTCCTGTAAAACTTTCCCTAAAAGGTCTTTTGGGTTTGTTTTTGGCTTGATTATGTTCTTTTTTTTTTTTACGATTCCAACACACTTACAAATAGGCCTAAAGTACTCTTTCTTAAACCATAAGCGTAGAGACAATAAAAGGAAGGTATTTTGTGCAGTCTAGGAGATAATAGTGTCCGGTGCCTGGTCAGCAGTAATAACCAGATGTTCAAACCGTTCAAAGCGTTTGGTGGTAATATCATCCAAAGTGATTCCCTGTGGAAATCCATGCTCTGTAAAGGGGTAACGGAGCTTTGCAATGATAGGGTAATATTTGCGTTTCTTGTCTTTAAAGCATTAGTCATTTTATTGTTTTCATAGGGAGTTGTAGCTATAGAAGATGTTGTTAAAGAAAGCCCTGAGAAGTGGATAGAGAAATCTTTTGCTTTCAATTTTTCTTAGAAACCCTTCATGTGCTGCCTCTCCAGGCCATTGCCTGGCACCCCCACCTCCCCCAGACACACACACACACACACACACACACACACACAGCACTGGTGCGTCTCTAGTCTGGCCTATGCTGCCTGGGGGGTTTCTGCGGCAGCTGTGATATCCTGAAGGGTGTGTGAAATTGAAGACAAACATTTTTACTAGGAGTTTACAGCCTTAACAAAGTAAACTGCAAGCCCTCCAGGTGTCCTTGATGGTGGGAACAAAGGCCTGTGGTGCAGCAAAAAGAGACCTGGGTTTTGAATTAGAAGGAGCTGCGTTTGTATTCCTGCTCCAAGTTCATGGGCTGGGTGAACTTGGGCAATCACTTTCTCTCTGAGAGTCTAGGTTTCATCATGAGTCAAATGGGGGTGCAGACTAGATTGTTTCTAAAAGCCTTTATCCAGTCCTAGGGGTCTATAGTTCTAATGTTTGCATTACCTTTTATATTTTATTAGTTACTTTCCCATAATTTTTTTTTTTAAATCTTAAATGCCTAGGAACCAAAGAATAAAATTACATTTCTGTTGTACTTACTTTGGGTGACTTTTTTACCTCCTTATCTTAAAAAATTGAACATGGCCTTTAAAAACAAGCAACAAAAATGAGACAGAAGTTGCTGTTAGGTATCTCTTCTCAAGAAGCCAAAAGATGGTGGTGGTATTTTGGTACTGCTTCAGAGCAAAGGAATTTTTATTTCCTTATTACTCCAAGATAATTTATTTTTCAAATATTCAAAAAAAGTCATCTTAAATCCTAGAGGTTTCATAAATGAATCATTATTAATTATGAAATTTTGTATCATGCATTTTAATTTATAAAACCTGCAGTTTACCTTTAGGATCTCATGACCTCCCCTAGCACTGGTCCCACTCTATTAGACTGATGTTGTTAAGACATATGCTAAGCCGTGTCCATCACCTTGGAACCCCCATGGACTGCAGTACACCAGGCTTCCCTGTCCTTCACTGTTTCCTAGAGCTTGCTCAAACTCATGTCCATTGAGTCAGTGATGCTATCTAACCATCTCATCCTCTGCCACCCCCTTCTCCTCTTGACTTCAATCTTTCCCAGCATCAGAGTCATTTCCAAGAGAGGTACTAACCTCTCCATCTGACTGGTGGGAAGTTGAGGCTCAGAGAGTTGCTGAGGCTCCGCAGAGACCCCCAGAGCCAGGGTCTGAATGCACATACCTCCTAGTGTAGGGTGTCATGTAAATGTTCATGTGATTAAACTAAAATTATTCATTTCAAGGCTACTACATACATCAGGTGGCATTTCACCTGGATTAAGTCAAGAACTTCAGCTCATTTCTAGTCTGAAGCTTAGATTCCTTGAATGCATAAAATGGCTCAAAAATTGGCCAGGGTTCAGATTGGAAAAAAACAGGTGTATCAATTCAAAGATAATATCCTTTGATGATCAGTATAGAATACAAAAAGTAATTCATAGGGAAAATAGGAAAAAAGAATAAAGCACATTTCTTCAGAGTTTTGGAGCCTTTGTCTTTTATCGAAGAATCTGGATGTCAGACGTGATCAGGGAATGAACTTGGACTTCATTGCTGTGCAGGTCCAAGTTGAAATCCTGGATCTGCCTCTTCCTGACTCTTATACATTCGACGATTCATCCCTTGCAGACTCCACTGGGTCATATACTAAAATAGAATTAGTAGGAATACTTAACTTGCAAAGTTGTTTGTAAGCACTAGAAATAATTATATATATAAGGCAACTGTAATATAGTGCTTGATAAACATTTCATAAACCATGGCTATTGTTATTAGGATTCATTTTCTTTCAAATTGTTGTTAGGTCCATTTTATGACACATTGAACTATTTGGTGTATGAAGTCTAAGTATAGGAGGAGTTTTATCAATGGGAGGGCAGTTGATCTAGATAATCCATGAGATCCCTTGCAACTCTGAGCTAGTGTTATTATAAACTATATTTTCCAAGGTATTCTACCTATCAGAGATCCTGATTATGGTAGTGAAGTAGATACTTTTGTCTTCATACATGGGATCTTTTATCTGAATATCTATATTAATGTGCTATGCTGTGCTTAGTCACTCAGTTGTGTCTGACTCTTTGTGACTCCATGGACTGTAGCCCTCCATATTCCTCTGTCCATGGGGATTCTTCAGGCAAGAATACTGGAGTGGGTTGCCACGCTCTCCTCCAGGGGGATCTTCCCAACCCAGGGATCGAACCGAGGTCTCCCGCATTGCAAGTGGATTCTTTACCATCAGAGCCACCAGGAAACCCCTTATATATATATATATATATATATACACACACACATATATATATACACATGCTACAATTTCCAAAATGGAACCTGCCCACATGCATAAAGGAAGATACTGGTCTTCAACTAAAAATAGTGCCAGAAGGGGACCCACACTGATACCAATGGTAACACTAGTAATAATAGCAGCAATCATTTCTAAAGAATCTAGTGTATTTCAGGCATTGTAAATCATCATGCAGAAATGTGTCTGTTTCCTTAGGATGCTGGAGTTCATGGCCTGTGCTTGTGCCAGGGTTGGGTGAGCCTTACTGTGCAGTCTTGTCTGTGCGTGCTTATGAAGTGCCCATGAAAGTCTACAAAACTTTTCTAAGCAGCAAGGATGTCATGGAAAATATGTTGTGGTTGGTAGCATAGGACCAGAATATATCTTTCATTAGTCCAGAGTGACTTTGCACAAGTCACAATCTTTCTAAGCCTCAGTGTCCTCAACTATTAAAATAATAATAATAATAATAATCTTTCTTCAAGTCCAGCATTCTATGTTTGGATGTGTTATTTTAAGTTTTTACAATTTGCTTGAAATCTTTGCATTCTTATTAAGTGTTTATAGAACTATAGGTGTATACAGTTCATTAATTCTTTTTCTTTTTACCTCCTGAATGAGCTGGAACAGGAATATCTGAACTGACTCACAAATATGTTTCCTAATTAAGTTTTAATTATTAGTACAGTTGCAGAAACAGTTGTTTACATCTTCGGATATTTAAACAGTTTTAGAAAATTAAAGCTTTCTACCAAGGAGTGACATTGGAACAAGGTTTCTTTTTGTCAACTGTACATTAATTTCTTATTAACCAACATCGTAGTTTTCACAAATTTCAGAGTGACCAGACCCAGAGGATTGTCAGTGAAGTGGGTGTCGGAGATCCAATTACTAATAGTTAAAATGTCTACGTGAGATTTTGAACTCTTGACTCAGTCTTTTTCCTTCTTCCTAAATGGCTCCTAAGGAGAGTGACATATTAAGGAAAAATCCAGATATTAGACTGACATAAGAAAGGTGGAAAAAACAGTACCATGCATCAGGGGTGAAAAAAGAAGTCTCTACGAATGTGTCAGACATAAAAGAAAGTGAAGGAAAGTTAAAAATTACCATAGGGCAGGCAGGACACCTGCTAAAGAACCTACCGCTGCCAGTCACAGCTGGAAAGAAAATGAAAGAGATGCAAACAACTGTCCTGGAAACATGGAATCATCCTTTTGTCTTTTTGTCCCCTTATGAACAATTACAGTATGCAAAAATGGAGGGGGATCTCAAAGTATTGGGATGAAAATTTCAGCAGGCTCTGCATATAAATAGCAGAGGCATGGAAGTGTGCCTCTTTGAAAACAGACCGTGTTTGGGAGCTCCCAGTGCATTGAAGAGAATGGTAATTAATGCATAGTGAATGACTTTGAATGAAGGATGAATAGGGGCCTAACAATGGGTAGGTTTTCTCTTTCTTTCCTTTTTTTTCTTTCTTTTCTCTTCTTTTTCTTTCTTTTTCTTTTTTTTTTTTTTTTTAGGTTAAAGCATTGAAGAAAGAAAGCTGTTAAAAGATGGCTACTGTGAGGCTACAACTTCAATGTCTGTCTTGTGTGGCTTTCCTTTCGAGGCTGTGGTGGGAGTTTGTTTTGTATTGCTCTCCAATCACAATGGAGTTAATTTGCACCAATTTCATTTTTTGTGCGTGCTCCTCAATGTTTTCCTTTCTGCTGGATTTTTAAAAAAAAAAATATTATTTTGGCAGGGCTTGGTCCTTTGATGATCCTTTTGAGCAAATGGTTTGCCCAAAGTTCAGATGGTGCTGGCTCCGTCTTCTTTTTCATTTACAACATCAAGAGGATTACAGAGAATAACTTTGTTGCCCAACATCAATGATATATCTTCAGGCTACTAGAAAGGTAGTTCTCAGAAAGTGTGTCTTCTAATAGTTTAGAACCTCCACAGGCTTCAGATAAAACAAGTATTAAATACAGAAAGCTCACAAGGATACCAAGGAAGGTTAAACTCACGCAACCTCCTTCATCTCAAACACCTGAAATACATCGTTTTTTTTTTTTTTTGACTGTCGAAGTGTGATCATGGTGAAGACAGCAGTAAGATCTTATATAACAGCAGACAGAAAAAGGCAGAGGAGTCACGTGGAGATGCACACACATATTAGCGAGAGAACACAAAAACAATCTTGTCAAAGAGCAGGTAATTTATAATAGGTTCAAAACCAAATATATGTGTCAATTCAAAAGAAGATGGTATAAACAGGGGTGATTTCTCTCTTAGTGGAACCATCTGACATAACCTAAAATGTTATATTAGGGACATTTTAGGAATTCTCACCATTTTAACAATTATGGGTGTGCAGAGGAAATCCCAAATAGGGCAGACAACTTGAACCTCTCCCCTGGGTTCCAGTCATCATTTCAGCTGTGGCTGGACATTCGAATGCGGATGGCCCTGCTGTCAGGCAATTGCGTTCTTTTTAATAGATTCAGTTTGAGAATGCATAACTAAATATGATTTTGACTTTACATCTTTATATGGTTTCTCATATGAATAAATTCAAACCCAGAACAATTTCTTGGTGAGATTATGAAGGATTTTTGAGTCGACTTTAAAAACTACGGTGTATTTCAAATGCCATGAAGAGCCTTTGCCTAAAGGCTTGTCACATTACTTGAAATTCCACAATGGGAGATACTTTCCTTTTTGTCCGAGGTCCTCAAAGCCCCCATATTAAAACAGTAATCCCTGAGCTGGGAATTTCTGCCATCTGGGGATGTGCTCCCAACTATCGGACATTGTGGAGAAGCCAAAACTATTGAGTCGGTAGGAAGATTAGTGGTGGCCAGGGGCTTGGAAAAATGGGAGGGAGGTATGAATAGGTGGTGCACAGAGATTTTTTAGGGATTGAAACTCTTCTGTATTATGTTATAATGATGGGCATCACACTATACAATTATCAAAACCCATGGAACTGTAGAACATAAAGAGAGAACCCTGGTGTAAACTGTGAACTTTACAGTTAATAATAAATTTATGTTGGTTCATCAGTTATAACAAATGTACTTATTAATGCAAGATGTTAATAACAGGGAAAACTGTAGGGTGGCGGAGGCAGGGGGAAGGAGGAGGTATACTCTGTGCTATCTATTCAATTTTATGTAAACCTGAAACTGCTCCAAAAACAATTCTATTGATTTTTTAAAAATGATATGTTTTGTTATAAAAAGAAAAGCACTTTCAAAGTAATTTCTAATATTCCTCAGAGATCACTTGGAGTGCCCACTCCTCGAGTTTTCTATCATCTCTCAGGCCATATGCCGTCTCTATAGCTGATGCCTCTTAGGGCTTCCTTAGCCCACGCACAGATCACTGCAGTGTTGGGAATGGTGCTCACCCTGGGGCAGGAACCATGCCCTTATGCCAAGCACAGTGTCTGTTGTACAGAGGACTGCCCAGAAACTTGTAGGCACAGGTGCAGACACACACAGGAACATGAAAAGAAAGGCAAAACTGATCACAAGTATCTAACAAAATAGATATGCAGTGTACCTTACACATGTTGACTTACATTTTTAAAAATTTTGGTTGGAATATAATTGTTTTGCAATGTTATGTTAGTTTGTGCTTAGTGAATCAGCAATATGTATACCTATATTCTCTTGAACCTCCATCTCACCGCTTACCCATCCCACCCCTCTAGGGCCTCACAGAGCACTGAGCTGAGCTCCCTGTGTTGTACTACAGGTTTCCACCAGCTGTCTATTTTACACATTTGAAAATATTAACTCAGCTTTGGAAAGAGCTACTACTCTCCTTGTGTTATGTTAACAATGATTTAGGCTATTTTGGGGGAGGGGGGATGCTCACATAATTGGTCTTTCTCACTGGGTCTCTACTAGGTACTATCAGTTGAAAATTTTAGTGTGTTAGAGCTTAGATAGTCATCAGTATCTTTCTCAATATAGTATATAGTTCTTTTTTATTAGTATGATCTTGCTATAATCATCTTGAATATTTTTTCCCCAGTTTTCTCCTAGACACATAATCTGGTACTTTCAACATGCATAAAAGTAATAAGAAATCACTTAACCTCTTAGAATACTTTGAACTGTTGCAATTTAACAGATTCGGAAGTTTCATCTTTATTTAATCTTTGGATTCCAATGGCACTTTGTAAATACAATTTGACCCACCCACATCACTTCTAGAAGTTATACACATAAAGCATCTAAAATGTACAGGAGGGAGTAGCAATGTAAAATAGAACAAAAGAAATAACTTTATGTTGTGCTTTTAAAAAAAGAATGTATAATATATACTATGATCTTTAAGTAACCCATTGTGTTTCAAGAAGAAAAGATATATTGTTAAATGGATTATTCCTTTGGTTCTTTCCATCTCAACTAATGAAGATATTCTTAAACATAAGGGATATAGTGTTGATCCAGCATTTTGGACTCTTTTCATTATTTTGCTTCTAGTAGCACTTTAAGTCTCTGGTGTCTTACCTCTACTGAGACCTGGCATTTCTTTGTGTTGGAGAGGCAATTTAATCCATTTTTACTGTCTGCAAACAGACTTTCAAACAAAACCTCAGACTCTTTGACTGTGCCCCAAGGATTCCACCAAACCTATAATCCTCCACTCTCTTCTGGGGCCGTGGAGGGTGACAGGAATAGAGCTGGGCTCAACGAGGAAGCCTCATTAGTGTTAGTGATTTTGATTTCTGTTACATTTCTGCTCTGCGGCCATTTCAAAGTTGGAGTGATAACTATCTTTGCATCTCCCGCACCCCTGCCCCAGCTGCCCTGAAGTCAAGCCCTGGAATGATCTGGCGAAGCATCTTAAGACCATGGAGGAGGCCAGCAGACATGCTTTCTCTCAAGGAGTCAGGGGGCCTGATAATAAACAGATGAGTGTTCAGCTTCTAGATGTTGACAGTTTGCAACAGAAAGTCAACTCTGTGACAAGCACCATCCGAAGTTCTGAGTGATCATGCCACCACTGGGGGACATAAGTGTGCCAGGCCACATGGGCAAAGCTTGGACAAAGACAGATTAGAAAAAAATGATCCTGGGTGTCCCTTTCTCTGTGGGAAATCACACTTAATGCCTGGGAAAATAGTACATTCTGAAGGTAGTCTTTAAAAAAAAAAAAAAAAGGAGATCAGTGGAGTAGAAGGAACTGCAGGCAAACAACATTTAACAAGTGACTGCCGTGTGTCAGGCAACGGATATCATTTAACTCTCACAACCATCTAGCCATTATTATTCCATTTTATAGATAAAGAAACTAACATCAGAAAGATTAAGCAGCTTCCATATTCTATGTTTAAATTGCTCCGGTCTAAGCCAGGATGACTGCTCTTGACTGCTACAGACTGACTTCTGATGGAAGTTTGCAGGTACTTATTGCTATAAACCCTAAGAGGTATTTCCCATTTCACCAAAGCTCTTGTACACCCTCCCCTTCTCTGTGAAATGTGATTAACTATTAATTTTAAACTTTGGTAAAGTTTGTAAAGTACCTAAACATAAACATTTAATATTTATGGTTTAGCCACTAAATCACATCCAACTCTGTGATTCCATGGACCCACCCGGCTCCTCTGTCCATGGAATTTTCCAGGCAAGAATACTGGAGTGGGTTGCCGTTACCTTCTCCAGGGGATCTTCCTGATCTGATCCAGGGATCAAACCCAGGTCTCCTCCTTTTCAGGTGGTCTCTTGCATTGCAGGTATGTTCTTTACTGATTGAGCCAGAGGGGTACAATCTAATCCTTAAATTTGTGGAAACAGTCTTTGTAATGTACAGTTGAATTTATGTATTAAGAAATCTATCTTGGGACAAACATGTCTCTATTCATGAAACAATAACAAAAACAATGCTCGAGTAATTCCTTTCAGTCTAACTGCAACTTCTGGTAGAAAAGTATTATATACCTGTTTGTCAATCCATAGGCTTGGTTGGCTAATATTAACTTTACTGTTGCTACGCCTATTACATGCATAACCAAATAACCAAATATAAATAACCAAAAAGAAAAGGGTCCATAATATCATGGAAAGAGCAGGGACTTCACATCAACTCCTAGTTTGAAACCTAGTTTCTCTGCTGCCAAGAACATACCTGCAATGCAAGAGGTATGTTTTATCTGCACTTTATTTTATTTATTTATCAGTAGAGAGACCATCTGAGTGAATTTAAGCACTGGCACAAAAAATATGTCTTTCACATGGACACTCATGACTTTTAGCTGATGTAGCCAACACTTCACTTTTTGTGTGTCAACCTCCACATCAGTAAAATAAGAAATATGTGTGTTATAGGGATACAGTTAGGAGGCATAAGTAGGTACAATTGTTTTGCTGTTGTTCATAATTCAAATTGGAGGAGCTCATCTGAGCATCTCTAATTCCCTCCCCATCTCGTTGAGAATCAAATCGTATAGTAGCTTTTAGACCACACACATTGAGTTACTCCTATTATTATCCAGCTGGAATGGTAAAGGTCAGAGTAGTTAGATCTTTAGCTTTTATTCCTTCTTTTTTGGTATTACTATCCATGTGTATGAATTATTGATCATGCTGCTGGCTTTTATAAACTCTGTGTGAAGGAGGAGTGCTGGGTCTGCCTTTGCAAATGGCAATGTAGCCCTGATTTTAAAAAAAAGACAGAAGCACCCCCCCGCCGCCGCAAAAAAAATTCAGATGGATAGAAGTAAATAATGTCAGATTCTAATCTTTTGAAAAGAATAAGACCAGATCTATGTAAATAGTAACACAACCATGAAACAGACTGTCTAGTCAGTCAAATACGTATCTATTTGTAATTTCAATACCTTTTCTCAACTTTTAAGTCCTTTCACATTTCACATCAGCTCCTTTCAGGAGATTTAAGTGTATTTATTTTTCACATATATTAGATGTGCACATATAAATTTCTTTAGGGCAGAAATATGTTATTGTAATTTTTAGAATTTTACCTCCTACATAATGATAATTTACCCCATAAATAATAATCTCAACAGTTAATCAGAGCTTACTAAGCCCCAAGCATTGTCTTAACCACTTAATACAGATTTTCCCAATTAATCTACAACCCCATTTTACAGATGGGGCAGATGAGGCATGAGGAAGCTAAATATTGTGTCTTAGCCTTGTTACCTAAGGTCAAAGAACAGCAAAGTGGTGGAGCTGAAATCTGACCCAAGAAGTTTGAACCCAAGTCAATACTTTTAGCCACTTCACTGTGTAGTCTCCTTGGAAAATGCTCAGTAAATATTGACAAATAAGTGAATTAATGGGTATCTAGGACAAGGAGCCCGTTCCTTAAATTCTCCCTTCCTTTCGTTTTCTCCTTTAAAAATTTATTTTATTTAAACTCTTCCTTTCTTTCTGAGGAGGCATTTCCCTTCAGGGAGGCAGGAGGGCGATAGGCCAGCTAGGTGTGAAGCTCAGGGATCCAGAAGAAGCGCTCACTGTCTGCTGCCAATGCGAGCAGGGTGGTGCCCTCCATCGGGAACTGCCAGCTCCACGGCCCTGCTCTGCTCCTGCCTTATTATTGATTCTCAATAAACCAGGGCTGGGGCTGGGGCCTTCTGACAAGAGATGGGGCTGCATCTTGTCTTCATGATATTTGAAATTATTAACGCTGTAATTATTTTTACATTCAAAAACCTTTTACTAACAGCTTTCCATCTAGAACCAGAACATTTTACCACTTTTGAATAAGAAAAAGCTTCTGTTCCCAAAGATTCCCACAAGACACTCAACATTTGGAGTCCCCATGGCCCCTGGACTTTTCAGCCACCCCTTGTTTCCCTTTCTGCCTAGGTCTTGAATCCTGTCACAATTTATACTTAAGACTCAAAGAAGCAGAATGAAATTATGCTTGTCACATAATTGGAGTAAGACGATCATTTAATATGCTGGTGGCTGGTGCTTAACACAATTTCTTAAAAATATAGGTGACACCATGAATTGGTGTTTTTCATGTTTCTACTAAACTATCTTGGAATATTTAGCCCATTCAACAAGAAAAGTTGGGCAGGCAGTTTCAGACCAGGTTAAAAGTGGGAAGACATTTGTCAGGGCTGCTTTCACTGGCAATATACTTTAATGAGATGGCATTGAGAGAAGATGGTTTAAAGAACAAAGTCAGGTTTGTTGGGAGGCCATCAGTAACCCAAGAAGCCACACCGCTCGGGGGCAGAGGCTGTGGAAAGGGTAATTGCAGGGAGTGCCAATCACACATACACACTACACAGAAACAACTGGCCATTGATGGTCCACACCAGAGGAGGGGCACAGAGGCAGGGAGGTTGGAAAATAGCATATTCTTCAGAATTTCTTTCCACTTGCCTTCAATTTCATCACATACTTTCCATCATTAGAAGAAAAAAGACAGAAAATGGTGGCCAGGAGCAAGGAAAATACAGCAAGGGAGACCGCCCAGCTGAGACCATGAGATTAGAAAGAAAAAAATGCAAGTCCCATTTCAGTTTGGTTGAGTTCATGCAAGCCACAGAAAATTTGATTTGGTCTAGATACTCCTGGAAATATTTGAAGATTTGTGAGTTTAGGGAAGACCTATCAACCACAATAATCTGATGACAGGTTATCCATGGATATGGATGAAGAATCCCTGCATCAGACTAGATCACAAATCTGCTCAGACTTTTCAAGTGCTGGCTTTACAATTTAAGCCAGTACCTATGAGGTCATGGGAACTATGGACTCCTCTGCATGGTGGACTTTTCACTTTCTCCCAGAGACCTGGGAAGGACTGCAGTACAATTCAAAAGTCATATTGCATTATAAGAGAGACTAAGATGAAACACTGGAAGTTTAGGAGCTAAAAAGGCAGATAAGCGAGGTGAAGCAACCGTCTTTCAGGTAGATGCCATTCGTATGCTTGATTCAAAGGAATAGAAAATAGAGGGAGAAACTGAAGAAGTGCTTTCAAGCAGTGCTGGGACTGGAGTCATTAAAGAGCCTCCTCTCTATCAAGTCATTGAGCAGGAAGAGTTGGAAGCTGTTCTGGTGGCAAGAACACTCCAGAAATAGGATAAAGTTGCATTACTTATTAGGGTTTAAATGGAGATAACGAAGAATAATTTTGATGAGCACAATCATACATGATTGATTTTTTTAAAACTAAATCCTCTGATCTTGATTACACACTTTGGTATATAAACCACCTTCCCTTTTTAGAAAGCTTAACCCCTCTGAATAAATTCAGCTCATGTTTCAAATTAAGTTATAATGCCAGATTGAGTTCAAATTAAACATAAAGTAATGAATTTATGTTCTTGGTGCTCAGAGACAGCAGACTGATTTTGATTCTTGTTTCTCCATCACTTGGCATGGGGTCTTTCACCTAGCAGTTGATCAATAAACAGGTTGATTTGCTTGATTTAATCAGTGCTTGTGATTATTTTTAGCATTGACTGTTGAAGGTGTAGATTCCACCATTAACCTGGCTTGATAGTGATCTTTTTATTTGCTATGTCCTATGGACGTTCTCCATCTCTTCTTTTTTACTCATTTCACCTATAATTTTATACTTTTCCTCCTCTTTCTTTCTTGGTTTTGTGGAGACTGTCTTAATTCTTCTTGTGCCTCTCTGACTGCCCTTTTGATTTCCTTTTGCTGATCTTCCCTGTCATCTTCCAAAACCTTTAAATGATATTGGGTGGCCCATATGGTCTGATGAGCTCCACATCCGTATCTCCAGCCCATGGTGGTTTTCTGAGCACCAGACGAATGTATCCAACAGCCTACTAGAAATCAGCACCTGAATGTTGCAGTGGTAATTCAAAATCAGTTTTATCTATCTCTCCACATGAAACCTCTTATATTTCTATCTTAATGAAAAGTCCAACTTTTCTCCAATTGCCCAAGGCAGGAACTTAAAAATCGTTTTAAGTTTCTCCCTCCATGTATCCCTAATATTTAATCACTAGACCACCTAAATGTCCTTTATGTACCTACTACTTCTGCCAGAGTCCCGCCCCTCATCATTTCTTTCCTGAACTAAAGCAGCGGTTGCCCTTTCAGATAGCTAAACTTATGATTTTCTTATCTCCAGTCCAGTCTCCAGTCTGCCTCCAAGATGACTTCACCAAAACAAACTTGGAGGCTTAAGCAACACGTTGGCAATCCTCATTGCTAGGGGAGAATCCTTGGGCACTATGCCAACCCCAGACCAAGTTGCTGTGAGGATTTTTCAGTTATGTGAACCAGCGACACACCCCAACCTTTGCTATCCACTGCTCCCCATTTAAACCAGTTTCAAATGAGTTTTCTGTTGCAACTTGCAACAAAACGGACTTAACCTGTACATCACTGTGCATATAGAATAAAAATTAAGCTTTCTCTTTCTAAAGGTCAATCTTCTTCCCTTCCTTTTGCTCCCAACTCGAGTTTCCCCAGCCCAGCACACCCTCATGCCTTGACAATTCAGATGGCTCCCTTCATTCAAAGTCCCACTCTTCTTCAAGCCTCCTCTGTACCTCCTTCTCTGACTCTTTCATGCTGAAATAGGCATTATTAGGATGTTCTGTGCTCAGTAAGACCACCTACAAAGGAACCCCAATCAATGGATGATACCATCCATGGAGTCCATTGCTGAATACCTTCAACAGCATTTGAGTGAAAAGCATGGCCAGAATGAATTGAGAAGAAACTTCTAGTTGTCAGGAGACCCTCTGAACTCTTAGAACCTCAATGCTACCTTTTAAGAAAAAGATGAATGGGACAGTGTTTTGAAGTGAGAAGAGTCTTGATAAATATCTCGTCAGGTCTAATAAAAAGAAATCTCAGTGTCTGCATGTCTCCATAACAAAGGGAACCACAAAAAGGTGCGTAGGAGTAAGAAGTTCCAGCCCTCATACAGTGTAAAATCAGTGAACTTGAGGCTTTAGATTATTACCATAGGATACATTTTCTATGTAAAGTACTCCACTAAATTTTCCTTAAAAATGAATGATTTCTCTTCATTTTCCATATTCTTCAAATCACTGGTTGTATTCATTTATATGATTTCTACACCAGTAATTTTAATAACAATTTATTTCAGAATTCAGTATTAAAATATTTTTTGTGTACAGAGAACACGTATCCTTGATTTTTCTCTGGATTCATGTATTTGCAGCCTTCTTTATAGGGAAAGGCTGAACGGAAAGCAGGAGTTTGGTTTAAACACCCATTTAGTGTGTCAGATCCTTTGCATATACTATGTAATTTGATCCTCACAGCATTATTGCTCTGGTATGGGTAATATTGGTTGAAGGCAACCTCTCCTTGTTGTTGTTTTTTTTTTCCAAGAATCCACAGCAGACAGTTCAGGCCTTGTAGATTTTCTACAACTTAAATAGGGCAAAGGGCATAGTGGTTAAGAGCTTCATCCAAGGGTGGAATGATAGATTTAATCCTTGCTCCACCCTTGATCAGCTGTGTGACTGTGGGTAAGTTCCTTAACCACCCTGAGTCTTGATTTCATCACCCATAAGATGAGGGTATTAATAGTACCTACATCATAGAGCTATTGTGCTTGTAAATATTTTCAAATATTTACAATATTTGAAATGTACTTCGAGTAAAGAATGGCACTTGGTAAATGCTGTAGTGTTTGTTAACAAAATTAATAAAATATTCCCCAAACATTATATCTCTTCTTTGCAATAAAATAGCAAGGCAATTCCCTCCATCCAACCAGCATTTAAAGACAAGATTTTCAGGTCAATTTTATAAAAGTATCAATTAAACCTATCAAAACCTCTGATATCTGACTCTCCCTGCAAATCTCACCAGAATAACTGGCACAAGCCATTTTTGCTAAGCCATTAGGGAAAAATTTTATGAGTATCAATGATTGGTACTCCCTTTATTCTCTTCTATAAATCTGAACTCTGTAATCCAAATATCCTACAAAAGAGTCTAACTTGGATAGAGAGATTTTGAGAAAGAAAGTATCCCCAAAAGTTATTTGAAGGATGTATCATCTACACGTGTATATCAAGAGTGTTGTATTAAGGATCTTGTAGCCATTTCCAGTCTCATCAAGGAAAGAGCTTGGTGTTCAACTAGGGATGTCTTCCTTGAGCATAGGAGGGGCAGTGACATGAAGCACACCAAGAGAGACCTGCACCCTCATCTTATGGAGAAGGAAACAGAGACTAGAGAGAAGGAGTGATTTGTTGAACATCACACATGGGCTAGGACAAGGTATGAACCTAGGGCCAGAAGTGGAATATGTGCGTGTTGGGAGTGATGGGTGGAGGTAGACTTAAAGACCACATGGAAGTTTTGTCAACCATTTTCCCAAAGTTAGGATTTTCCTACAGGCCAGGCATTATGAAAAGGAAAGCATAATTTGCATCCTGGCTTTGGTCTAACATACCTGGGTATCTGCAAAACAAAACATTATTAAAGGTAAACTCATGCAATAGGACTATCTGGGATGACAGAAAAAGAGACCCAGAGTTTCACCCCATAAAGCTTCAGTGACAAGAATGGCAATGACTCACCCAAAATGCAAGACAAGAATGAAGAATGACAAGCAAGAAACGCTGGCCCAAATCTCGACAACAAGAGAAGCCAAGCATAACTACAAGCTTGTCATGGAGCTGCAGAGAATGAACTGGTCATGCAGGATTCGGTACCCAGTGATCCTTCTGTTATGACAGATGCTCTCCAAACACTGAGAAGCTGCAACAAGACACACACACACACACACACACACACACACACACATTCATCTCCCTCTGGTGGATCTCAGTTTTGGAAATGGATGGCTAGGTTTACGCCAATATTCAAATATTAACAACACTCTTATCTGATAATGATGTGTCCCTTCATCTGGAAGAATTAGGGAAGACTTTCTGCTTGAGTTGCTGAAGTGTCACCACTTTTCAAAGGATATCAAGTATAAATAAGTTCTATTACTTACAACAAGATGCAGGCTTTGTTTAGCTACAAAGAAGCACAGTGAATTTCTCATTTAAGTCAAAGAGCTTACTGAAGAGGACATGGCAGACATTGTTGTCTCCAAGTTGTCATTAACCACTTTTATCCTGGCTGTGGTGACACAGGAGAAAGCTTTCAGCAATAACTGGATGATTTTGGTTCTCTGAATTCTTTGGGGTTGCTGCAGATGAATGCAAATATAGGTGTTTGGTAAGGATGCATATAATGTAGTAGACAAAGGCTGTAATGCCCAGTTATACCCTGAGAAAAAGTGTGCTAGCTGATTTGGGGAGCCTTTTTTGTTCCCTTGCGTGCTCCTGGGAAGCTGTGAGTTAGTCACAACTTCTCTGTGATGCCAAGGGGAGATCACAAATCTGTTAGTCAAAGGAGTGGGTTTTCTATCTTGACTTGGATGCCATGAGCTGAATGACCATGGAGAAGTCATTCCTGGCCTCTCAACTAAGCCTCAGTTTCTTACCTGCAAGCGAGGCTAGCATAATCTATTTCATCAGATTGTTTTGAGACCTAAATAAGAAAAATATAGGCACACATACACAGTACAACAGAGGATGTGCGGTTCAGTTCAGTTCAGTTCAGACGCTCAGCTGTGTCCGACTCTTTGCGACCCCACGAATCGCAGCACGCCAGACCTCCCTGTCCATAACCAACTCCCGGAGTTCACTCAAACTCACGTCCATCGAGTCAGTGATGCCATCCAGCCATCTCATCCTCTGTCGTCCCCTTCTCTTCCTGCCCCCAATCCCTCCCAGCATCAGAGTCTTTTCCAGTGAGTCAACTCTTTGCATGAGGTGGCCAAAATATTGGAGTTTCAGCTTCAGCATCAGTCTTTCCAAAGAACACCCAGGACTGATCTCCTTCAGAATGGATGGATCTCCTTGCAGTCCAAGGGACTGTCAAGAGTCTTCTCCAACACCACAGTTCAAAAGCATCAATTCTTCTGTGCTCAGCTTTCTTTATAGTCCAACTCTCACATCCATACATGACCGCTGGAAAAACTATAGCCTTGACTAGATGGACCTTTGTTGGCAAAGTAATGTCTCTGCTTTTTAATATGCTATCTAGGTTGGTCATAACTTTGCTTCCAAGGAGTAAGTGTCTTTTAATTTCATGGCTGCAATCACCATCTGCAGGATGTGTGGTATGTGCTTGTAAAAATTCACTGGATATGAATCTAGAGATGTTTTATTTTTATTTTGAACTTGGTGCCTTCTAGTAAATACTAGAAGAGGACCTCGCCCCCAACTTGAATTCAGTTTCCATTATGACATATATAATAAGCTCTTATAGATTGAAAAATAAGAGCATCTATTTAAGGAGAAGAAGTGAGCATAAAGCTAGCAGACTGGGAATAGGTTGGGCTGCCCAAGCCCGGCTTCCTGGGCAATGAGGATCCCGAGCTGTGCCAGGCCTGGACAGGAAAAGGAAATTGAAGCCAGACTGACTGGGGGAATCTCTGGAACAACGTGGAAAGAAGCAGTTTAAAAGAAAATGGGAAGGGAAACCAAAAGGATTCATGTTCTCTACTTAACTGCCAGGTACCAGGCACAGGGCCAGGCCCTCACATAACCCCATGTGTAGTCTCAACACAGTTCAGAGAGGGGGTGTTATGGCCCCAGTTCCCTGGGGCACAGACAGACCACTCACTCACAGCGCACCTAATACACATCAGGGCTGGGATCTAAGCCTTGGTCTCTAAATCCCATTCCCCAGTTCCTTCTGTGGAATCAACCAGTGGGGGGTGGGAGAGGATTAAGTCAAACAATACACACAAAACACGGATTTCAATGCCTAACAAACAGGAGTTGTTGAGGAAAATCTAGCCTCTCTTCCCCAGTACAGAAATCTGTTTTGTAACGTTTGTGTATCTGAACTTAGGTGCATACAGCAGGAGGGAAATTTTGCCTTCCTACTTATCCCAAAATATGCTATCATATACATGCGTGCTAAGTTGTTTCAGTCATGTCTGACTCTCTGCTACCCCATGGACTGTAGCCCGTCAGGTTCCTCTGTTTATAGGATTCTCCACGCAACAATACTGGAGTGGGTTGTCATGCTGTCCTCCAGGGGATCTTCCCTACCCAGGAGTCCAACACAAGTCTTCTGCGTCTCCTGTATTGGCAGGTTCTTTACCACTAGCACCACTTGGGCAGCCCTTGCCATTGTAGAATATTAACAGTACCCCAATCAATCTTTGTAAAACAGGAGGGCCAAATCAGTACTGCTAAAACATGCTGTGCTTGAATTTTAAAAACAGAAAAAAGAATCAATTGTGATTCTATCAAATTATCGGTAGAATGTGATGGTCTTTACCCTTTCAAGTCATAGCTATGACAGAAGAATCTTGGATATCCAGTCTTCCTGTCACAACAGCCCAACGTGTACTTAAACTCCCGGTGAGTCAGAAACATGTGAGTTCAAATTCCCCTGAAATCTATGGTGAGAAAATACTTAGGTCAGCTCTTGTTAAGCTCCCACTAAGCACTCCATGATGGTAATTAATCAGGGAAGGTTGCTCACCAATGTGTCCTGCAGGCCAGTCAGGTTCTTGTGCAATGATTTGGGCAACAGCTCTTGACCCACAGTTATGACAAAGTGATCAGCAGTGACACTCACACAGGAGTGTGGTCGGCTTCATTTATGCCTGTATTTCAGAAAGGCAGAGAGAGCCTGGGACCCAGGGGATCCTCCATGAGTATTTGATGAATGAATGAGTGAACAAACTCAAAGCCAATATGGAGATTTGATTGCTGGTCTCATTTCAAGGAACACGTTAGTCACAAACTGCATTCTGCACATATTAGATGATACATTTATAGGTGCTTGGGTCTGGATATAATTTTTAAATTAGTTTTCTTATTATAGAAATAATACTTATATATATGTGTGTGTATGTATATATATATTATACCTTATTCTTGTTAATTGTTGCAAAATAATATACTATAACATGAATGTATCCCAGTTTGATTAACAATTCCTTTTGATTGTTATAGTAAATTAAGTGATATTCTATAGATAAGCATCTAGGTTTTCTCTCATTTTTTATTGCAATAAATATTTCTGATTATTCATTGTGCATTCATAAAAGAATATAAACAGTTTGAATCCCTACAGTTGATGTTATTGGATCAAAGGGCACATGAATGTTTGTTGTTCTTCTTCCTATTAATAATTTCCAAATTGCCCCTCTGGAATTGTCTGTTTAGCCACCCCTTCACCAGCTCTAGCTATTTTCATAATTTAAGAATAGGTGGAAAATGGTATCTTACTTTTTTTTAAGGATTTTTTTTTTAATGTGGACCATTTTTAAAGTCTTTATTGAATTTGTTACAATATTGCTTTTGTTTATGTTTTGGTTTTTTGGGCACAAGGCATGTGGGATCTTAGCTCCCTGAAGAGGGATTGATCCTGCATCTCCTACATTGGAAGGCAAAGTCATAACCACTGGGCAGCCAAGGGAGTCTCTTATTATTGTTGTATTTTGCATTTCTTATTTTATGAGTGAGGTTGAGCATTAATTCTGTATGTGTTGGGAACTAGTATGCCTTTTTTTATGAATTCCCTGCTCATATATTTCACCTGTTTTTTCAGTTCAATTATTGGTCTTTGTCTTGAATTGATCCCTGAGTTATTTGCATATTAAGAAACTTAGCCCTTTGTCATACATATAACAACAAATATTATTTTCTAGATTATAGTTTGTCTTTTGCCTTTGTTTATGGGATATTTTCACATAGTAGTATTTTATTTCATTAAATTTGTTTTTTTAATTTTATATTTTAATTAAATTTTATTCAGTTAAATTAATCTATTTCTTTCCTTTCTGAGTTTTGTGTCATACCTTTTCTATGCCAAAACTATATATTTTTTAAACTTCCCATTTAAAAATATTTTTATGGCATTTTCTATGCTTAAATGTTTGACCCATCTAGAATTTATTTTGCTTTAAAGAGTGGAGCAGAGATCAAAATTCATAGTCCTCCAAACAAGTAGACTTGTATCTTAATGTCTTTATTTATTAACCCATCTTTACTGATTTAAAAGTCTACTTTAATCATACATGACTTCAGATGTGTTATGCTCTATTTCTGGATTTTCTTTCTCATTTTTAAATAATAGCAAACATTTTAATTTCTGCAAGATTTGATACCCCCACCACTATTCTCTTTCCACATTTTTCTGGTTCCTTAGGCATGTTTATTTTTCCAGATAAAATTATATTAACTCACGTGATCAAGTCAAAAGGAGATCATCCCTCCATCAGGAACACCAGTCTGCACCTTACATCTGGCCTTTCCTTCTGCACAGCAGAGCATTCCTGTCCCTATCTGGAGCCTCTCTCCACCTACAGTCTTCATCTGCATACCTTTTTGCTCTTGCAGTTCTTCATATTCAGTCATCATTAGCTCCTTGCTAACTATGCAACTAAATATGCCTTTAACATCACCATTCAAGAAAAAAGAAAAGGAAAAACCCTTGGCTCTGTTTTCCAGTCTTTTTTTTTTTTTTGCCCCATTTGTTTGCTCATCTTTTCAGCAGAAATCCTTAAGTTGTGTTTGCTCTCACGCCCCATCCTCTCCTCAACCACTGCGTTAGGTCTTCCTTTCCACCACATCCCTGAAGCAGCTTTTATCTTCCATTTGGCAACTCCATGGTCAGATCTCTGCTTGCATTCTACTTGATGTTCAATATCATTTGACACAGGTGATTTCTCTTTCTTTACTTATATATCTTCTCCTGAGTCTTTGAGGCCACCACGTTCTCCTGCTTTTACTCCATCCTCATTGGTCTTTCCTTCTATGTTTTAAATGTCTCATGTTTTAAATCTACTCTCTAAGTGCTAGAGCCCCTCACTTCTCCCCCACCTGCCCCTCTTGTTTCTCCTCTCCTCATCTCCCCTCCTCCCCTGCTCTACTCTTCTCTCCTGTCCTCCATCTGGTTGATCTTCTCTAATGCTACAAATTTCAATACTCTATGCCTCCAACCCTGATCTCTCCCCTCTGAGCTCTACACGCGTCTCCAATAGTCTATAGACATCTCTGCTTTGGGTGTTTGGTGGACACACTTAATATGCCCAAGACAAAAATCTTGTTTCTTGTCCCCTATATCCATTTGCTGCCCCCTTAATCTTAACCAGAGGTACAAATTTCAGTGCTACTTCTCTCTCATGCTGAGGCCAAAACTTTGGCATTGTCCTTGGCTCCTCTCTTCCTCTCACACTCCTTATTCCATCCATTAGCAAAATCTGTCAGTATGACTTCTGAAATACAACACAAAGTCCCTTCTCCTCCCTCCTATCTCCTCTACTACTGCTGTAACTTAAGCCTTTATTTTTTCAGTCCTGGACCTCAAACTGGTCTGTTTCCACTCTTGCCTCCCCTCTGCCTCATTCCTCTGCCGTTGATTCTTTGCACAGTAGAGAGAGTGATCTTCTCAAATAAGACCTTATCACTACCCAACTTCAATTTCTCTGATGAAATCCAGCTTCTCACCATGAGTTGCAGGCTCTAAAGAACCTGAGTGCTTGTTGACTGACCACCCCACTCATCATCCTCACCTTCATCTACTCCGCTCCAGCAACACTGGCCTCCTTGCAGTCCTTGAACACAATTGGTTGTCTCAGGGTCTTTACTTTTGCTGTTTCCTCTGTTGGGAGGATTCCTTTCCCTGTGGGTTATAGGACTGATGTTTTCAGGGTTTTAGCTCAAATGTCATCTCTGCCAGAGGCTTCCCCACCTATCCTAGCTAAATACACCACTCACACATCAACCCTAGTCATTCTCTACACTACTGCTCTGTTATATTCTCTTCATCTCACCTAAAGCTTTCTTAAATAATATTTTCTATCTTTCTGCACTAGAATGTAAGCCTTATGAGTAAACAATTTTATCTGCCTTATTATACACAGTAGCTGGAATAGTGCCTTATACATAGTAAGCCTATAGTAAGTTGAATGAGTTTTGACAGCTCTAGAGAAAAAACAACCTACATTGTTTATAATTTATATATTTATTGACTGGGACCATATGGAATATATATATAGATTACTATAGGGAAATGTGGGTCTTCCCCAGTGGTTCAGTAGTAAAGAACCCACTTGCAGTGCAGAAGACGTAGGAGACACAGGTTTGATCACTGGGTTGAGAAGATCCCCTGGAGAAGGAAATGGCAACCCACTCCAGTATACTCACCTGGGAAAATCCCATGGACAGAGGAGCTGGGTGGGCTACTGTCCATGAGGTCACAAAGCGTTGGACATGACTGTGGTGACTGAGCACACATGAGTGCATGAGAAACATATAACACCTTTAATATATTAAATCTTGACCAAGAACATTGACTATCTCTGCTATTTTGTTGTTGTTTAGTCTTCAAGTCAAGGCCGACTCTTTGCAACCCCATGGAGTGTAGCTCGCCAGGCTTCTCTGTCCATGGAATTCTCCAGGTAAGAATACTGGAGTGGGTTGCCATTTCCTTCTCCAGAGGATATTCCCGACCCAGGGATCAAACCCACGTCTCTGGTATTGTCAGGCAGATTCTTTACCACAAAGCCACATAGGAAGCCCATCTCTGCCATCTCAAATGTTTATTTTTAAAATCAAAGTTCTGGTAGTCTAGGGGACATTTTTTTTTTTTTTCAGAGGGATACTTGTTTCAGGGAAACAAGTATTCAAGTTTATAATCACATTTGTCTCCAAATGTGACATTAAGTGGAAGAGGACATTTATTTATTCACCATACTCCAAAGACCAGAAGTATATGGGAGTTAAAAGGTTAGAAAGTTCTAGCTCAAAGAAGAAATCTCCAAAAAGGAAAACTATTCAACATGGGGTAAGCTGCCTAGTGAAGGCATGAGCTCTCCATCACTGGGGATGTCCAAGCAGAGTCTGTACCATCATTGGGGAAATTACTGTATTGTAGGGGAGTTTGGACTAAAAGGCACCAAAGCTCCTCTGAACTCTAAGAGACTGTGATTCATATTCCTATTACAAGTCTCTACCAGTTTGATGCATTCCAAGAAATTAAACCAACCCAAATTTTCCCTAGTCAAAGATACTTGAGGGATTCTGAAACAGTGATTTCATGCTAGAGTCCAGACACCATTCATGTACTTCTAGCTCTGCCCTATGAATTATATCTCCTTTCATTAAATAAATCTTTAATACTGACTTCTCCTAGGACATAACTTTTCTGAAATATTTGACTTTCCTAAGGCACCATGAAACAGAGGGTGTTAAAATCTAAAAGTACTTGGTATTCTCCTTAAGAAATCAGATGACAAAGCTGAACGACCAACAGGTTTTGCAAGATGTTACTTGTCTCTGCAAGTTATTGCTTTCAAATCAGTTAAATCAAATAGTGTGAAGCTTTATTGAAGAAGTTTTGTCCAAAGTTGTTACTACTGACCTGCAAACCTGGATTTTTTTTTTTTTCCTGCCTCCAAAACCTTGAAATGCTCATGGAGGAAAAAAAAAAAGACTGAAAGAGAAAGTAATAATGATAGTAGCCTCACTTGCTATTATCATCATTTGAAAGAAACGATATTGTTTGCCAAAAGTTCAAGGCTGTGGAGCTTAAACCACAATTCTAGATAGCTCAGCAAGGCTTACCAGACAGCAGAGTGAACTTCTTTGTTCCAGGATTTCATGGAAAGGAATCATTTCACAGCTTGCATGGCTCGAGCAAAGGCCTCAAGCTAGGAAGTGTACGGTGACCCGCAGGAGGTGTGCAGGGGTCACTCCAATGATGCAAGATGGCTCTTCAGGCTGTTGGCTTACACTTGTGAACTCTTATAATGTGACTGCCACCCTGACCTTGCTGCTCAAGTCCAGGGATATTAGAGATAGGAAAAAGATTCCAAACCAAACCACGCGCTTGCAGCACGATGTCACTCATTTGTCAATCTAAAATTCACACAGAAAAGGCAACCCATTCTTGAAGAAGTGTTTAGACATTTGAGTGCATCAAAGCTGTATTTTATACAATAACTTTTTCTCTGAGGAAGTACACAGTGATTTTAGTCACTGTCAGCAGCCTAGAAAATCCTCCAGGTTGGCTGCATGGAATTTCTCGAAGCACATTCAGAGCTTTGGATGTCATTTCCCTACATGTCTACCACAGGCTGTGGTTATTAGACACAGTCAGGATTTTTTTTTTTAATTCCCTTCAAAATGCTTTGAACAAAGGGACCATGGATGCTTGACACCATGCAAGAGACACCAGCCATCTGAGACCCAAGGAGCTTGCCTTTTAGATTTGTTTGATGACTTTTCATTTCAGGAAAAGCAAGATTAATGCAATGTTCCCCAAATGCTAAAGTCTGTTGGGAAAGAAATCCAGTTTAATGGAACTCCAAGATTCCAGGGTCCGTGTCTTTTTTCTCTAGTAAGTTTTACCTCCGAGCTTTTGTTTCTTGACTTATAAAGTGCAGATAACTTTACCTCCTCTGCACTTCACAAGGGTAATGGGAGAAGCTAATAAAATAATTTACGTGAAAATGCTTTGAAGAATTTTAAAGTATCATTCAAATATAAAATAATATTATTACTTAAGACCTGAATTTAGTTGTAGAAATTTTTTGGTTTTATTTGTTTTTTACTTGCTTTCTCTGTCAATGACAAAAGAGCAGGGGTATTAAATTCTTTATCCCTAAAATGTGACTTTCCCATGGAAAGGAAGACATGAAGTATGTGACACATGACGACTTCTTTGGGTGTGGCTTTTAGAAACTAATCTCACTGCTTTTTAGGCATGATGAGATATGAGAAACATATACATAAAGCAAGTACATTTCTCAGAATTTATTATAAAGCCTGTGAAGTGCATAGGTTGCTTTAGAATATTTCCTGAGTTGCCTCCAACAACAAAAAAAGTACTTTGTTTACATAAAAACTATGGCTTGAAGTCCTGCCACCTCCCTAACATTTCAAGTGATCAGGCAAACTTAAAAATTACCTTGTAGAGGAAAACTCAATAGATACTCATCAACTATGTGGGCTTCCCTAGTGGCTCAGATGGTAAAGAATCTGCCTGAAATGCAGGAGACCCATATTTGATCACTGGGTTGGGAATATCCCCTGGAGAACAGAATGGCAAGTCACTCCATTATTCTTGCCTGGAGAATTCCATGGACAGAAGAGTCTGGCAGGCTACAGTCCATGGGGACTCCAAGGGACTAACACTTCACTTAGTATTTTTTTTTTAATCAAGCTTTTAAGTACAAATTATAGTCACAGAATAAAAAAAAAAAAATTCAGCCCCCAAAGGAATTTCAGATATAATCTAGCTTATCTTCTGGTTTTATAGAAGAAAACATCAAACCTCAGAGATGGTAAGTGGAAGAGAGATTAAGACTCACCTCTTCTGGCTCGCAGCCCATGGCTTGTTCCACCCAGTGCTACCTTAGCCCAGGGTAAGAAATATTTAATTGAGGGCTAATGACAAAAGACAATGAAGACATATTGTATTTCTTCTTTGGATTTCTTCACGTATCACTGCAGCACCTAGGAACTCAGATAATTATACAGTGAGGAGACAAGTGACGGGAGAGCAAAACACCTCCTCTAATTCCTAGCCCTCTGTCAAATGCAGAGGCTACGACAAATTGCTACCCAGAGGCTTCTGGAGGCAGGTGGGAGAGGCGCACTACTTGTGCAAAGTAGTCTTGGCATTTCCCTTTGTGAGATGTAAATCTAAGATTTGGGCAGATTTCATGGATGGAAGTTTAGAGAGGGCCTCAGGTCTTGGACTCAAAATATTCTTTCCCCAGGTCCTATCGAATTAATTTGAGCCATGAACAACTGCCCGGGCTGGAGAGCAGAGCTGGATGGGGAATGTGAGGTTGATCCTCTGCTACTTAAACTCTTCAGGTCTCCTATTATCTGATGCAGCTTCCCTCTCCATAATGAAGATCAAATTATATCCAGGACTCTGGTTTGCTGAAAAGAGAGAGCGATCATAGGGACATATCATTTTACAGAGGACAATACCAGCAATTTCTGAATGAATCTGGCAGCTAAGCCCAGCAATTATTTGGACCAGCAATCACGGGTTCTTTGGGGATAGACTGCTCGTGGGGCTTTAGGAAAGGGTAGAGCTGTGGTGGCATCCAGTCTCCAGGTGGCAGAGATCATTGACTCTCACTGTTCAGCTCATCCTAAGTCACAATATTTTCCTAAGATTCCATGAAAAGAAAAAAAAAATCAAATCACTATGTTCAGAAAAATGTTCATTTTCTCTTTAAAGCCTTTGGAAGGAAAACTGCCTCCCTAGAACAAGAAAATATTGGGACATTTTCCACTTGAAGATGTTTGGATATCTTTGTTTGTAAGGTGAAAACATGTTTTATTTTTAATTATAAAGAAATTTGGTGCCAGTTATGAGAAAAGGGTTTGTGAAATAGCTAATTCAAACCAGATGCCTAGAGAAATTGAGTTCACTGTTCTTTCCTCAACAATATTTCAGTGGAGAAAGTGTCTCTGCTGCCCTGTGCAGAGTAGAGTGCAGCCAGTGGGTAGAAAACAAAGGTGGATGCTAGTTCCATGTGAGGAAGAATTTCCTAATGATCTGAGCTGTCCAAAGACGAAATGGGCTGCAACAGAAGGTCTTCCAGGGCTGAAGGTGTTTATAAGAGGAGGGAATGAAATTGAGATGGGGGTACCTCACTATATCACCTCTCAATGCCATTGTAGAATTTTCTGAAAGCCCTTCCTTTATCTCTAAGAAACACTTCTCCATGTTCACGGCTTTTGTAATTTAAAAATCATGGATTCTTAGAAATGCATATTTAACATCTAACTCAAATGCAATAAGGGAAAAAAATGAGTCCCCAAACAATGGCTTTACAGAAGGAAATTTTTATGAAAAAAAAAGTCTCATACATGCATCCATTCTTTCTAGGGAATTTTCTAAAATGATTCAAAATTGTGAAAAACAACTGAACATTCAGCCACACTGGGTTGGTTATGGCCTTGAGGTGGGGGTGCCACCCCTTGGCCTGAGAGCCAGCACCATCATGTTTTCCTGCAATGGAAAAAGTTGATGTAGGCAACCAACCCTTTCCTCATGTTTCTGTGAAGCAGTGTAAATGTTAGTAGGTCATAACAGAACAAAGAGAATTTGACAAGCAATCTGTTTATTCTTCAGATTATAAAACTGCTTTCAGGGCTACATTAAAGTAACACGCACTTGGCCAAGAGAAAGAAGCCATCACTTGATACAGACAGAATAGGAGCTTTCAGACAATCAGGAGAGCAATGGAGAGCCGTCCCCTCTCGAGGTGGTGACAGAGGTAGAAGTTCTGTTTCAAAGGCTAGCACTGCAAATACAAAGCAGAAAATTGGTCTAGCGTAAGAACAAAGATAGGCCAAAGGTGGGGAAAGCAGCCCTCAACATTCAAGCCACTTCATAAAGGGGAGCAAAGCCAAATAAAAGGAAACACTCTGATTGTGGCAGTACCTTAGGCCATTGTAAACACGTCATCTATGAAACTGCATCCACCCAAAGAAACTTGAAAAATATACAAAGTGTGCCTTTGTCCTGGAATTAAGATATTTAGTTCGCATTTGATTTAGGCTTTTGTAAAATATCACCAATAACTGCCTTTTCAGATGCGTCTTACATCTGTCCGTCTCTCTGTCCCTCTCTTTTTTGTGCCTCTCTTCATGTGCTGTTCCCTCTGCCTGGAAAGCTTGCCCTCTTTCAACTCACCTGTGTGAACTCTGTCTCAATCTTAACATCTCAGCTCAATTGTCACTTTCTGCTCTGAGAGAACTTACTTCAGGCTCATTTTAGTTTTTCTCTGGGTGGCTGTCTCTTTTCCTCATAGAACTTCCACATTTTGCCAATAGATTTTCATTCATGTGTTTGCTTATTGCCTGACTTCAATACGCTCCAGGAACCAGGGGTCTTATGCATCATGTTTCCTACTCTGTCTCCAGTGTCTGGCATGGTGCCCAGAGGAATGTTTTTGGATACATAGACAAATGTCAGAGTAAGATCAGCATGGTAATAAGCAAGGAGTGTCCTCAGCCCCCAGTGTAATACTGCTGGGTGCCCACTCTTCCCTTCCGGACCCCAGCAAGTGGGTGGGTGCTGTGGGCCATGATGCTCTGGGTCAAGAGTGCAAGGTTAAGATGGCAAACTTTTCTGAAGGTAAGTGATTCCCAAGGATCAAAACAGTATAATATTTCTCAATTCTCTGTTACCCAGCTAGACCGTCATAACTCAGATTGCTCCACTATAGCTTACCCCTGTGGCAAAGCATCAGCGTTGAGAATGGCCAAAGGGAAAGAAGACTCTAAAGTTGTTAATATATACTCAGTGAAACAAGTTGTGTTGCGCTTAGTGAGCTAAAGTATCACATAAACAGACAAATAAATGAAAGTTTGTAAACATAGAGTGGCATCTTGCTTTTATCAAAGAAGCAACTTGATTGAGGAACCTTTGACCAGTCAGAACTTGACTGTGAGTGCTTCTTCCCAGCATTTGCCACAATCGAAAATTTACATTTATTGTTGTGATTATCGTTTAACATCTGTGTCTCCCAAATAGACTCTAAGGTGCCTGAATGTAAGGGCAATGTCTGCTTTTATTACCACTGTGACCCCAGCACAAAGCATGGTAGAGATTCAATGAACTAATGAATGAATTAATAAATGAATGGGACATATTCTCACTACACATAGCTTATCACCAGCTTCCTGGGTATCCTTGAATAAGTCACTTTATCTTGCTAATATTCATTCTCTCATTTGAGAAAATGGTGATATCATTCTAACCCCTTTTTAGTAGAGTTTCAGAGATCAAATGGCACAAAAATGACACGAATGTTCTGAAAAAGATGAGATTCTATTAAAATTTAAGCTATCATGCAAGGATGTATTCTTTCTACCAGAGCTTTAGATACAGGCAATAGAGCAAAAGCAGATCTGAGATCAAGTGAGACCTGAAAGCAGTTGTGGAGCTAGGACAGGAAAGGGACTGAACCTAAAACGTAACTTCAGGAACTTCAAAGTCACTCATTAGGAGTTTTGTTTGCAGAAGGACTCCTTATTAGCGGTAAAGAATCTGCCTGCAATGCAGGAGACCCAGGTTCAATCCCTGGGTTGGGAAGATCCCCTAGAAGAGGACATGGTAACTCGCTCTAGTATTCTTGCCTGGAGAATCCCCATGGACAGAGGAGCCTGGTGGGCTACAGTCCATGGGGTCATAGAGTTAGACATGACTGATGTGACTGAGCAAGCAAGCTCCCTATCACCTCGGGGAGGAAGGAAAGGAAACATGGAAGTTTCACGTAACCCCAGGTAACACTCCAGAAAAACTGGGTAGAGAAAGATCACCCCAGTCTTCCTGTAGAGGATGTTAAGGAGACACGCCGAGTCTAGATTCAGGGTTGGCATGAGATGGTACTAGATGCTGACCTGGACACCATCCAGCCTGGGCATTAGAATAAACTAATTTAAGTTTCCTTAATCGAAGTGAAAGATAAACTTTAAGAGCAAGATTATATTTGAGGGGAGAGATGTCTTACAGCTATCATTATTCAATAATAATAATGATGATAGTATTATTTATTGTCTAATGCATATTAGAAGCTATACCTATGTTCATCTCTACATCAGCTTTGTAAAGCAGGTATCTCTATACCTGTTTTACAAATGGGGAAACTAAGACTCAGAGATCAAGCAACTTGATCACACAGCTAGGTGGCAGAGCTGGGATTCAAACATGGACCTGCCTGATTTTAAATATCATGGTCTTTCCACTCTGTCTCTCCAAACAAGAGTCCAGCTGGAGATAAAACCATCAGGACCAGCTACATAATTGGCAGAGCCCTCTGTAAAATGAAAATGCAAGGTCCCTTGTTCAAAACTTATTAAGAATTTTAAGACAGCAAAGAGTCAGGAACATGGTCCTCCTGCGTGTGGGGCCCTGTGTGTACAGATCATAGGCCCATGAAGCTGGTTCTGCAAACCATTTAAGGTTGGCTGAAAAGAATCAAGCAACCAAGACATGCCCACCTCTTTTTTTTTTTTTTTTAATAACTCCCCACCTCTTGCCAGTTCTTAGGACCCCTCAGAACTCCCTGTGTTTGGAGATTTAATCAGAGAAATAGTGACAATCATGGTGAAGTAAGACAAAGGTGAGCCTGGGAAGAGGTGAGGGAGGGGCCACAGCAGTGAAGCAAGTCCCCACTGCTATGTGTTCCAGGGACCAGAGCTACCTGGAACCCTCACCAAAAGATGAGCCCTGGGAACCCACCTTCCTGGGAGCAGCCCTGGGCCAAGGCTCCCATCAGGCATCATGGTTATCCCCACCATTGCCATCCACACCCTAGTTATCCCCAGGACAGGTGCCCCAGGGAAACAAGAGAGGCAAGTATGACATAAACATGCAAATATTTAGACAGAGAGAAGAGAAAAATATTCCCATGAGAAACCAAATAAGAAATAGTCACCAGTAAAAACTCAAGTTACATGGTGGCAAAACCAACAAAACAGGGCTTTTCCAGTTTGGTTTTAGTCACAGTTATATCCAAGAGAACAGGACAATCCAAAGAGAAGAAGCTGTCTCAAGAACAAACAAAAGCAATCTAGTGGAATGCTATTAATAGTATTGACTGCCCAGTTTGTGGGCTCTAAGAATGCAAGTTTTGGAAAGGATGGATATAGGGACCTTTTATTAAAATTTGTTTGTAATACTAACACAAAAGTCATACACGCTAGCTCAGAAAACCTGGAAAACATAAGAATCACAGTGAAAAAAAATCACTCATAATTCTACCACTAAGTGATAACCGTGGTTAATTTCACCTCTTGTGCTTTCAAACTTTTGTTATATACCAACACACACACACACACACACACACACACATGATCATTTTCAGGCATGAAAATGGTAGTAATATACCATGATTTTCTTCTGCCAAATATTATTTCACGTGATTTTTTAATAGCTGAAGAGTAGCTCATCAAATAAATCCTCTATATAGTTCCTTTTATTTATAATTAATGCTAATGTAAATAAGTTTTGCACACATATGAACTTTCACATTATTTATTCTTGGTTTTGCTCAGAAAACATTTTCATCTCGTGTGACATCTTCTGTTTTCACTCTTAGGGAAAGCCGCAGAAGAACAGGGATGATGACAGCACACCACAGCCCGCACCACAGCTGATCACCTGCTCTGGGCTCTTAATCTCCCCTAGCATTTCACCGGCACATCTTTTATGGCACTTAACACCTCTGCTTCTTGTAATTTATGCTGTAACTGAATACTCCTGGAGGGAAAGGGCATGGGAGATTCATCGCTACATCCCCCGGAGCCTTGTCCACATTAGGTCTGTCATAAATGTTTATGCAATAGCTGAACAAGTTCCTCAAGTACCGTAGCCTAGTCCCGATTCCAGTGTCTTTCCAACTTTCTTCCGTAATTGATGTGACATTTCCTACTCAGCTGAGGGATTGATGTTTGAGGATATGTCCTAAGGGGGTCAATTAGTCCCTTTGATGCATCTACCACAGATGACCGGAGGTGAATCTTTTGAGAAATTTAGCAGGAAAAGTGGTTTTGAATTTCCTAGATAGGTAGAGAATTAAGTAGTGGAGGTTTATGCTAGAGTCTATGCTCTCCAAAAGTGCCTTCATGTTTCCCATTCAAAATTAATTATAGTCAGAAAAGCACTGTCGCTTTACATCTACAGACCATTCAGTATCTTATAAAGGAAAAAGGCAATCCGGTACAGATGACATACTGCCTCTTCTTAAATGAAATGAACCTCTAGTTCTAAACATGTGCTTGGCTTATTTTACTCCTCTTCAAAGGATGCCCCAGGCTTTTCTCTACTTTACCTTTGAAATATTCTAGTTGTTCTAATCTAGTAAACTAATAAAACAGGGCTTTTCAAGTCTGGTTAAACCACATTCTCTTACCAGTAATAATAATTTATTTTTATTAACTTTTATAATGTTCTGCACTGATTAATTTAAATAATACTTCTTCCCCTGTACTGGCCTTCTACTAGAGCTACCCTATGCCTTCCTACTATGTGCTAACCTAGGTTAGGAGATGGGTATAAACATGACTGAAGCAGGGTTCCTGCTTCCTACCAAGTATTAGAAGAAACAGGTTCAGAACAAAGGCCAGAGCCTTTGAGGGAATCCCAAGGGGTAAAAGTCAAATGAGTCAAACCCACATTCCTGGGTCCCTTATCACTTTTCTTCCCTTAAACTAGACATTCCCTTCCCTCAAACATCCACACTGAATAGCCATCACAGTATAAGGGAAACAGGGAAGATTTAGTTTTGAATTTTGGCTCGTTTCTTTAGTAGCCATGGGTCTTGGATAAATCACTTCAACTCTGAACATCTCCAAATGAGTATGGAGTAATAATAATGTGATCACAACAGTGATTGGTGAAGAGCATATAGTTTGCAGTCAGACAGCTTGAGGTCAAATCTGTTTTAGCGTTATAAGTTGCATGACCTTGTGCAGGTCATTTCAGTTCTCTGGGCTTCAATTCCATCAGCTGTAAAATGGGAATAAAAATAGGACCTACCTCATAGGATTGTAGTGGTTGAATATATATATATATAAAGTGCTTATAATAATGTTAACTCTTATTACAATGATTAGATAGTTGCTGCTAGTAGAAATCATTAATAGTGGTGGTAGTGGGGTAACAGTTTTAACAGTCTATGACTAATCACAGCCCCAGATTCAGTCTGGTTGTATTCAGTTACCTCCAGTTAATTCTATTAGGATTTGAAGAACCTAAGTTATTTGCATCTTTCCTAACTTAGTAATGACATTGACATTTCATATGTCAGACAGATTCTAAGAACATTGGAAGCACTGGCTCACTTAATACTCACAATAATGCTAAGCACTATTATTAGCACCATTTTACAGACAGAGCAACTGCATTACAGGGAGCATAAGTGGCTTGTTCGAGACTAGCTAATAAGGAGGCTGACTCCCGGTGTGCAAACTGTCAACTGATAAGGCAAATCCCACCACGCTTCTTGCTGAATCCTACTGGGGTTTGACTTCCTGTAAAGAGCCAATGTGTACTCCATCGCTAAGTCATGTCTGACTTTTTTGCAACACCATGGACCATAGCCCACCAGGCTCTTCTGTCCATGGGATTTCTCAGGCAAGGATACTGGAGGGGGTTGCCATTTCCTATTCCAGGGGATCTTCCTGATCCAGGGATTGAACTGGTGTCTCCTGGGTCTCTGGCATTGGCCAGTGATTTCTTCACCTCTGAGCTACCTGGGAAATCCTGTAGATAGCCAATAGTTGTCCAGTATTATTTGGGCTTCCAAGTGCCAGGTGTTCTGTATAGCTGCAAAGTGCTATTCTGAAAAGTACTCAGAAAAATGACCGATTTTGACCAGCAGAGATCACAGTATTTTGAGAATTTGGCTGAGCTTTTCTCCCTGGCCTCTGTGTTGGGATAAGAGGGAGTGCTCCTGTTTGCATTAGCCAGAGGAGGACTGTGAACTATTATCTTACCTTGTTATCTGAGCTGCTGGTGCACAAGGAAGTTTCCTTTGCTAATGGTTGAACTGCTCTTCAGATAAAGGCCTCCCTGGGATCTCCGCAGCACTAATTAATCAGCTGTTAAAACAGTAGTTGATAAAGACAGGCTTACTTAAAGTTCGAATTGCCTGCAATCAGAGATAACCAGCAGTCCCTTTTGGCAGTGAGATATAAAAACAAGAGAATGATCTCTTATCAAAGTGAACATGGCACTCAAATGAAAAATGTGATTCAGAAAAAACTGTGGCTCCCCACCTCAGATTGGGGGGAAAAAAAACACAAACATATAATTATTTCTTTTAACCTGTGTGGAAAAGTAGAAATGGCACCAAACATGCACACAGACACGCATACATAAGGACTAAAACATGGTCCACACGAATGTTTCCGTGTAAGCTGGGTGAGCAGAGCCAGAGCAGGTTTCACTGTTTTGAATGTGGTCACACAGCAGTGTGTGACATGTGGCCACCATTTATTTCCCTTTGATGGTGCCTTATTCGCGGACATTAGTCACTTAAAAAAAAAATTAAAAGCGCTGATTTCCTCAGAGGCAAAGGGTATGATTTTAAGATATATTCATTAAAGAAATCACCTTAAAAAATGAGCATCTGGTGGATAAATGGAAATAGACTTCCCTGAGAAAAGGTTTGGATGAAACGGAGAAATAAAACATGAAGATTGGTTTGGATATTAGTAACAGCTTTCCAGCAGGCTTAAAGGAGAGAAAGGCTCTGTTTGGCACAGATGTGAAAGAAAGAACAACTCTCCTCTCTGGGAGTGAGGCTTAGGGAGGCTCAGACATGTGGGAATATAAAGCTTGGGGCGTGGGACCATCAGTGATCCTAACACTTGCCGAAGCACAAAAGCGAAGGCGTGTAGAAGTGTGATGTGGAGTTGAAAGATCTTCAATAAAACTTAAATTCCATTTTCTGGGAGAATCAAAAGCAAATGTAATTGTCAGAAAGGTTGAATTAAGAGAACACTTATAACTGAATAATCTATACAATTTTGAATTGATCATAAACATGTAGTGAATAAACATGCAAAGCCTCCCAGATAAATTATAAATTGGGAAAATAAATTGTAATACAGACGTGAACTTTCCTAAGTGATGCTGTCATTAGCACTGTTTGCTAACATTTTAATTGTCTCGATTTCATAAACTCAGTATAAAGAAGTGGAAGAATCAATGGTTTTGGAATCTGGCAACTGACTGTATAACAAATATTATTAAAACTAAAAATCAACGCAAATCTGAATAAATAATCTCTCTGCACCCCAATTTTCTCACTTGTAAAAATGAGAGGGGAGATCACCAAACTAGACTATACCAAAACCTCTTTTAAGTTTCATAGCCTATAATTCTAGATTTTATCACATATCATTTTTATCTAAATGCTCTACATTTTATTGGCAATTTCAAGTCACAAACCCAAGAGCATCTCAAAAGTTTCTAAATGCTTGGGTTCCAAGAAAATATTACTAGCTGTAAGACACAATTACAAATGTGCAAGTCTTTCCCAAAACTCTCTTGGAAACATTGGCCTTAAAAATGCAATGGTAATTGGTAATAATTAAGAAATGTTTCAACAAAATTCCACCTACTTATGTATTTACATAATGCTGGCACAATGGGAATTAGATGTCACTGAGTTTCCATGCCAGTAACCCCATTTTGCATGCTTCAAATTGCCTTCTGCCTTCCGGATGCTGTTTTTGCCTCTCTACTTGACATGTACGTAACATTATCACCACAGTGCTCAAGTGCTTTACAAAACAGGATAGAAATCAGTCACAGATTATTATTGTTTCAGGGTGTGGGGATTCAGAAAGTGGCAAGTGTGGACGGCTAGTGGGGTTTGAACCTGTCTGGTGGTGAGCTGGGTTCTGAGGTCAGGACACCCCCTGTGCCCTGCACCACCTTGGGTCCTGCATTCCGCCTGCCCTCTGTGAGTCATCATCATCATCTCACATGAAACATAGATAATAATAACTGGCCATTGCCCCCATGCACTGCTGGCTGTGGTTCAGATGTGGTTCTTCTGATCTAAAAAGCTACAGGGACATGGGGAAAACTGGTGCAAAAATTTGGTGAACTATTATTATTCCACAGGATGATTTCTTTGCAACCTGAGAAAGAACCAACCATAGCAAAAAATAAATAAGAACATATGTAAATACACTTTAGCTAGTTACCAAGAAGTGGCTTTTGGGGGAAAAAAAATGCTCAAAATTACTTCTCAAAGATTGATGACAACGAATCTGTCAAGCAAGGTTAACATGCCTAGAAATAAAGAAAAAAATCTTCGAGTACTTATTCTATGCCAGGCACTGTCCTGCCAGTTTACTCCCAGTATCTTCTCTAACCCTCACAAGCAAAAGATACTGTCATCCCTATTGTTATTGATGAGGACATGAGGCAAACAGGTTGAATAACTCGCCCAAGGTCACCTAGCCAAGAAATGGCAGAGCCTAGGTTTAAATCTACCTAGGTGGGCTGGCTCAAGAACCTGTGCTTTTAAGCACTACATAAAGTTCAAAGGAAAAATAAAACACAGTAATTTACCCAAGATCCCATGGCCTGTAAATGGCAGACCTGCAACCCAAAGCAGGTCTTCCTCAAGCAGAGCCTGTAGGTTCCCAGCATTCTCACCTCAGTGTCCATGCCCCTGACAGGCTGCGGTTTTCCTCCCACCCTCAGGGGATAGGTGAGGTATGCCTTCCTCAGCTTCCATTCTCAGGGTTAGGAGGAGCCTGAGAGAGATGTGATGAGCCAACTCCAGATGACATCCAGAGAGAGGGAAAGAAAAAAAGTGGAGGAGGACAGGAGTAGTTTCCAGGCCAAGAAAGTAGGAATAGAAACACAGTTCTGTCAAAAGCCCCATTAACTCTGCTTCCCTTCTCTCATTCACCTCTTTCCAGCCAGGGTGCTGCCAGCACCCACAGCCAAGACTGGCATGTAGCAAGTGCTCAGTAAAGGTCAGTGGCTCTTCTTTCCCTCTTTCCTTCCTTCCTCCTGCCCCTCTCCCTCTTTGGGCATAAGGACTGCATATTCACAGGTGGGCTCACCTAGTGTTTTAGAAAATTATTTATTTATTGCCTGTGCTGGGTCTTTGTTGCTGCACAGGCTTTTCGCTAGTCGTGGCGAGTGGGGACTACTCTTTGTTGCAGTGCTCAGGCTTCTCACTTGCAGTGGCTTCTCTTGATGAGGAGCATGGGCTCTAGGGCTTGGGGACTTCAGCAGTTCCGGCATGTGCGGCTCCCAAGCTCTAGAGCACAGGCTCAATAGTCGTGGCACAGGGGCGTAATTGCTTTGAGGCATGTGAGATCTTCTCAGGTCAGGGATTGAACCCTTGTCTCTGAGCCATCAAGGAGGTCCTCATGTAGATGTTTAATATGACCAGTAGTGGTGGTGGACAGGCACCCTCTGCCAGTAAATTGAAAGACTAAAGCCAAATAATACCCCATCTCCTTTCCTATTCCGGCCACACACCTGTTGAGATGGATAATCCCCATCAAGGAGCACCCATCTACTCCCAGTCTATTTTTAATTCTCACTCATATTTGCAAATAGAAGTCTCCTCCAAATGCCATGCTCCACTTTGGCATATTGTGATACATGCTAGTATTCAAGAAATGCCATCCACGCTGTTGTGATAGCTGTGAAAAATTCAATATCCTTCCTGGACTGCTTATGACTTTTCAGGGACTCAAAAGGGAAATACTTTCTTGTTAAATTCACCCATTCACTAATTAAATACCAAAGCAATCTTCCCTTATGAAACTACAGAGACACAAGTCATACTTGCCCGGATTAGTTTCTGGGCCCAGATCTCTTAGTAGGATTTTCTTTGCATTATTGACTACATTTTTGCTCCTGGTGCTCAACAACAAGCGATGACTGAAGCCAGACCTTCACACAAGGCCCCAAGTCTGGCTGATGTCTCCTTGTTTCCCAAGCACCTGCTTAAACAAAAGGCCTGGGTGCCCCTGGCCTTCCTGCAATTGACGGCAGTGTGCTTTCCTAATTGGTTTGGGGATGGGGATGTGTGCACGTGTGTATCTGCTCATATTCAACAAAATATTTGCTTGGCTCCTGTTTGTTTTTTTTTAACTTCCATCTAAATAACTCAGAAAGAAAGGAGAACCAAGGTGCCTTTCTATGTCAGGGTAGAGGGGAAAGAGGACTTAGAAATATTCTATGGAGAACAAAAGCTTTTTGTTTAGAAGGTGTCTTAATACTAGTGTAATGACTTCAGAGGCTGAGATAAGGTAAGGAAAGGTAAGATGGGGTGAGATAAGATAAGAACAGGTGGCAACATCAGTAAGTAATACAGTTTTAAGAGCATAAAAGGTGAACACACTAAAAATGTTTGAGTCTGAAGAGAAACTGTAAATTTAACCCTGGTTCTAAATGGACTCAATGTTATTCTAATCTATGTTATGGGAATTCAATAAATGGCTCTATAATCTCCAGAAAGACTTGTTCTTCAGAGTTGTGATTGAGGAAGCATGGGTTTGGAACCACCAATTTTGCAGACACTATTGTAAATGGGGCTGCTCCTACTGGTAAGAAAGGCACCAATTACCACTTTGAGGTGGTGTATTCATCCTTTCAAACACTGTCCTCTTAGTAAAAACCTTCTCCTAGTTAGGCATAAAAGATCAGTGACACATTGCAAAAGTAAAATCAAATCACATTAGTGTTTTCTTCTCCCTTCCCTGGTGAAAGAGTATATGTGACATGATAAAATGTCTTTTGAAGCATATTGATATAATCACGTTCATTTTTTTTTATTACAGTGCTCATCTTAGACACAACACTTTAGAGCTGGGTTATCTAGTCCAACCCCCTCACCATAAAGGTGAGGCACTGAGATCCAGAGAGAGGCCTGATTTCCTAGAGGCTGTAAGATGCTGTCAGAACTGGAACCCAGTTCCCAGGCCAGTGGGGGTTCTTTCACCACACCATACTGCCTACCATGTCTGTGGGTTGTTATTGTCAATGGTGAAAGCTCTGCCTTTTGAATAAGTTATATTCCAAAGAGCTGCATGGAAAATTTAGGATGCAGTTCTCTTCTATTCTATGTAAAACACTTCATCATAAAAGAGCATGAATTTGCATAAGATTGGAAGAGGGGACTCATTGCAGCAATTATTGGTCAAATTCCTCTCGTGGTGGGAGAAACAGTCTGGGAGTCTTGTGAACTTGATTCTAAATCCAGATTTGCTTTCAGCTCAGTTCAGTCGTTTGGTCATGTCTGACTTATCAACCCCATGGACTGCAGCAAACCAGGCTTCCCTATCCATCACCAATTCCCGGAGCTTGCTCAAACTCACGTCCATTGAGTCAGCGATGCCATCCAACCATGTCATCCTCTGTCGTCCCCTTCTCCTCCTGCCTTCAATCTTTCCCATCAGGGTCTTTTCCAACGAGTCAGTTCTTTGCATCAGGTGGTCAAAGTATTGGAGCTTCAGCTTCAGCATCAGTCCTCCAATGAATATTCAGGACTGCTTTCCTTTAGCATTGATTGGTTTGCTCTTTATGCTTTGCTTTATGCTTCCAATGTTCCAATGAAGTCTAAACATTCAGTGACTAAGAATCTAGCTATTCTCTAAAAAACCTACCAAGTTTCCGAGTGGAGGCTGGGAGAGGTGGTAAGGTAGGAGATGAGCAAGAAGCAAAGAAAACCTCCCCAAATGATTTTTTTCTCCCTTAACAAGCTCACAAGCTCACCTAATACAAATGTCCTTTTACTCCCTGTCCTTCATTTTGTGGCCCTCTTTCTTTGTCTGTAACTGGAGGAAAGAGAGGTCTAAGGGAAGCAAAACAACACTTATAAAGAAAAAGGAATTCCTGTTCTCTTTCCTTTGCAACCAGCAACACCGTGGATTAATAACATTTACATCTCCAAGTCTTGCTTATGCTAGTCTTCTTCAGTTTTATAGCTTGTCTGGCTTCATAAAATACAATTATGGTTTTATAAATCTTTAAAAAAAAGCAAAGCTGCCCATTTCAAAAAAACAGGAAGGCATAGTATTCATTTAAAGGCTGATTAAATTATTGAGAATTTAGGAATATATTTAATTGGGAAAAAACCTTTATCCAGCTATATATGGTCAAAAGGAAAGCTGCAAGTTCATATGCAAGGGTAGATTTTTAATTTAAAAGTTGGCAATAAGTATAGACTGATATTCTTAGCTACATTTACAACAATCTGTTAAGTGGGAGAGCAGCAAACCACAGATGTCAGTAAAGGGCATGAGATTTGTTATCAAATAGGCATGGATTCTGCTCCTGGCTCTTCCAGTTAAAACCTGCAGATCTTAGAAAGATTCTTTGGCTCTCTGTTTTCTCATCTGTAAAATTTAGATGACAATAACACTTTGTAAACAGGTTTGTTGTAGAGACTACATTTTCAATCATATATGTCAAACCCTTTGTAAACTGTAATTCACCATGAAATCATTATTTACTAATTATCATCATCATCATCCTCTTCATTGTTAGTAAATAAAACACGGTCCTTTCAGAAGGCTGCCATTGCACACCTAAGTGTTCTCCCAGACATGCTGACAACCGGGGAAGTGTAACAGTCAAATTGGTTTCTCATCCAGAAGTAACTCAGGTGTGGCTGCATCAGGGAACAGGGACTGGGGCTTTGGGATTCCAGAGAATTATAGTGTGACATCCCAAGATTTGAGTTTGAAGGCCATTACTTTCAAGAAAATCAATCACAGGGAAAGGTAAACTAACACCTCTGGAGAATCCATAGTGGGTCTGATTCTACAAAAAAAGATTCACAATTCAAAGGACTGGAGTTTAGATCTAATGTCAACTTGGTCAGCTGCAGATGACCTTGGGTAGGTTCCTTAGGTTCTCTGAACCAGTATATTCAGAGTCACAATTTGCCATCCCATCATCAGTGTTTCAGAGTAGAATTCAGTAAATACTTGTTTAATGTATTTATGAATGAGCACCCATTTTTCCAGGTTTTTGTCAATAATAGCATTGTTGAAGTTTCAAAATCTTTACCTGGTAGATGAAAGTGGTACATTAGCACTTTAATTTGCACTTTTATAATTATTGAGTGATGATGAACACTTACTAATTTACTGGCTATTTATATTTTATTTTCTAATATTTGCCTATTTGTGTCCTTTGTCCATTTTATATTGAATGATTCATATTTTCTTATTAATTTCACAAAGGCTGTTTATGTGTTTAGTCTTGTTTCACATATATTAGACAAATTTCTTCCCAATATGTTTTTAATATTTTAACTTTATTTTTTTGTCCATATAAGCACTTATTATTTTAATATGGTCAGAGTTATCACCCTTTTCCTTTATAACTTCTAGATGCCTGATGCTATGTATATTCTTTACACATGACCATTTGTGGAGATATATTTCTAAAGTTTTTGTTTTTAATATTAAAAAGATCATTCAAAATATATTAGCTACTTAATTAGCCAAGTTAAGTATGGGTGGGTTTTGTTGACTAGATTTTCTTAATCTGAAATGTTGAGATGATTCAAGATAATAGATGCTGCTATTACTATCATATAAATAGGGAAAGTACAAAACTGAAAAATAACTTGATCAAGGTAAGAGACAGAGAGAGCCAGGTGGTGACGGACTCCCAGACTCACTTGCTAAAGAACATTAAAATAATTTGTGAAAGTGTAAAAAGTTTGTGAAGAGAAAAGAAATGATAGGGATAAGTGAGGAATGAAAGAAGATAAGCCAGTGGAGAAGAGAGGCACAGTGAGAGGGAAATGGGAGTGCTGAAAAGAAAGGTTCAAAGACTGAGGGAGGTATTTAGTGAAGCTTGAAAATGGGAGTGGAGGTCCAGAAGACGTCTAAGAGGGCTGTTCCCAGGCAAATATCTCCCATCCATCTGGTTTCTGAGATATCTCTTATCAACTACCACTAGGGCTCTACAGCCCTCGAGATGAAAATCAACTCCAGCATTACCTGTCTCCATTCACAGAGGCATGTCCTTTTCTTTTCTTTTTTTTTTAATAAATAAGAAAAACAAAGTCCCATACACCCCCCAGAAAGCCATCTTCAAGGAGGTAACCCTCAGACTAGATATTTATTTTTTCGATTTTTATTTTTCTGGGTAAGAAAAATTGGCGGACAGGAAGGTGAAAGACTTTATATGGGCTATTCAGAACCATAAGAAAAATTTTAGTCTTCCTCTATTCTTCTGTACTTCACTGGGCTCAGTTTCCATTTGTAAAATGAATCAACACAAATCAGCATTTTCCTATGAAACACTTTTATAAAGGATTCTAGGAATAGACTCTGATACAGAAAATCTAAGGCCAAGAAATTGACCATACAAATGGTTTCATTCTTTGAAAGCTACAATTAATTTAATATTTTATCACTTTGAGAAAGGTTTTGCATTCGCCAATGTCATCCAATCATACATTCAAAGTGAAAAAAAAAATCTCACTATTTCTGTGTTTAAAAATGACTGTGCAGGAAGGCGCCAAGATGGCGGAGGAGTAGGATGGGGAAAACACTTTCTCCCCCACAAATTCATCAAAAGAGCATTTAAACGTCGAGTAAATTCCACAAAACAACTTCTGAATGCCGGCAGAGGACATCAGGCACCCAGAAAAGCAACCCAACTCCTCGAAAGGAGGTAGGAAAAAATATTAAAGACAATAAAAGAGACAAAAGAGGGAGGGACGGAGTTCCGTCCCGGGAAGGGAGTCTTAAAAAGAGAGAAGTTTCCAAACACCAGGAAACTTTCTCACTGCCGAATCCGTGCCGAGCTTTGGAAGCACAGAGGACAACATAACAGGGAGAAAAATAAATAAACAATTAAAACTCACAGATTGCGAGCCCTACGGTAACTCCTCCAGCGGAGAAGCAGCGCAGACGCCTGCATCCGCCATTAGCGGGGTTGGGTTGGGCAGGGAGCCTGGGGCGCGGGCTGCATCGCTGAGAGTAAGAATCTGGCCTGAATACCTTGAGCACTATCTGAGCGAAATAATTTGGGCTAGCAAACCAGACTGTGGGATATCTACCATGCGAAAAGCCAGCCCTAACCTAAGACACCGCCAGCCCACGACGGAACAAAGGACTAAACAGAGGTAGCCGGCTGCAAACCTTCCTCCGGTGACAGGCAGCCAGAGCCGGAAGGGGGCAATCGCAGCCCCAGAGAGACATTATCTATAAAACTGGCTTCTTTGCTAACTAAAACTTATTGGGGTCTGGACGGTTAACATCTGCCTGAGAAGGTGCGCGGTTTTACACCCAGATAACCAAGTGGCGGGAGGCGATAAGTCGCAGCATTGGCGCCGCCAAACACCTCATCACCTGAGCTGCTCGGACCTGGGAAGAGCACAAAACGCAGCCCCAACTGAGTCTGCGCCTCTGAGGACTACCTGAGTGCCTGAACCTGAGCGGCTTGGACCTGGGAGGTGCATGCAACCCAGGGCCAGCCTCGGATTGTTCCCGGCGGAACAACCTAGAGCCTGAGCAGTGTGGGCAGGAGGCTACACGCGCCGTGGAGGGGGCAGACCCAGTGTGGCTGAGGCACTGCGAGCGACGCCAGTGTCATTTGTTTGCAGCATCCCTCCCTCCCTCCCCATAGCGACTGAACAAAGAGAAGAAATACAGCTCCACCCACCAGAACACCGACACAAGCTTCCTAACCAGGAAACCTTGACAAGCCACCTCTACATACCCACACACAGCGAGGAAACGCCACAATAAAGAGAACTCCACAAACTGCCAGAATACAGAAAGGACTCCCAAACTCAGCAATTTAAACAAGATGAAGAGACAGAGGAATACCCAGCAGATAAAGGAACAGGATAAATGCCCACCAAACCAAACAAAAGAGGAAGAGATAGGGAATCTACCTGATAAAGAATTCCAAATAATGATAGTGAAATTGATCCAAAATCTTGAAATTAAAATGGAATCACCGATAAATAGCCTGGAGACAAGGATTGAGAAGATGCAAGAAAAGTTTAACAAGGACCTAGAAGAAATAAAAAAGAGTCAATATATAATGAATAATGCAATAAATGAAATTAAAAACACTCTGGAGCCAATAAATAGTAGAATAACAGAGGCAGAAGATAGGATTAGTGAATTAGAAGATAGAATGGTAGAAATAAATGAATCAGAGAGGATAAAAGAAAAACGAATTAAAAGAAATGAGGACAATCTCAGAGACCTCCAGGACAATATTAAACGCTACAACATTCGAATCATAGGGGTTCCAGAAGAAGAAGACAAAAAGAAAGACCATGAGAAAATACTTGAGGAGATAATAGTTGAAAACTTCCCTAAAATGGGGAAGGAAATAATCACCTAAGTCCAAGAAACCCAGAGAGTCCCAAACAGGATAAACCCAAGGAGAAACACCCCAAGACACATATTAATCAAATTAACAAAGATCAAACACAAAGAACAAATATTAAAAGCAGCAAGGGAAAAACAACAAATAACACACAAGGGAATTCCCATAAGGATAACAGCTGATCTTTCAATAGAAACTCTTCAAGCCAGGAGGGAATGGCAAGACATACTTAAAATGATGAAAGAAAATAACCTACAGCCCAGATTATTGTACCCAGCAAGGATCTCATTCAAGTATGAAGGAGAAATCAAAAGCTTTTCAGACAAGCAAAAGCTGAGAGAATTTTGCACCACCAAACCAGCTCTCCAACAAATACTAAAGGATATTCTCTAGACAGGAAACACAAAAATGGTGTATAAACTCAATCCAAAACAATAAAGTAAATGGCAACGGGATCATACTTATTAGTAATTACCTTAAACGTAAATGGGTTGAATGCCCCAACCAAAAGACAAAGACTGGCTGAATGGATACAAAAACAAGACCCTACATATGTTGTCTACAAGAGACCCACCTCAAAACAGGGGACACATACAGACTGAAAGTGAAGGGCTGGAAAAAGATTTTCCATGCAAATTGGGACCAAAAGAAAGCAGGAGTCACAATACTCGTATCAGATAAATTAGACTTTAAAACAAAGGCTGTGAAAAGAGACAAAGAAGGTCACTACATAATGATCAAAGGATCAATCCAAGTAGAAGATATAACAATTATAAATATATATCCACCCAACATGGGAGCACCGCAGTATGTAAGACAAATCCTAACAAGTATGAAAGGAGAAATTAACAATAACACAATAATAGTGGGAGACTTTAATACCCCACTCACACTTATGGATAGATCAACTAAACAGAAAATTAACAAGGAAAAAAAAAAAAAACAACATGTATCTATAAAGCTCACAAAGCAAAGCACAGTAAAATGAGGTATGGCAATAAAAAAAAAAAAAAAATCACCACTGAAATCCCATATTGAGCAGGTGATATGCAGGGCAATTTCACATACTTTGTCTTATTTAATCCTAATGGTAGCCCTGTGATAGACAAAAAAAAAAAAATGAAAATAAGAGAGGAGAAATAAGAGAGGAGGTACCATTTCCCGAACTTGTACTTTCAGCTTGAGGACCCAGTGTGGGAGGAATAGGGCATGGAATTGTTGCAAAGAACCCTTAAATCCTTAGACATGTTGTGCATTTTCTGAGAATGGAAATAAGCATGGTTTCCCACTTCTAGACATACTATTGGATTTATTGTTGATGCAACCAATAAAGTGTGAGCTCATCTAAAAAAAAAAATCCCTTATTAGATATATGATTTATAATATTTGTGCCTAAAATATGTAGATACCATCCATGGTCAATCCTAAAATAGTCTGCAAAAAAAAAAAAATAAATAACTAGGACTTTTTGGAGTCAGAAAGACCAAACTCCCAACCCTAGCCCTGTCACCTCCTGGCTGCAGACCCTTGGTGTATGGGTCTCTAAGCAAAAAAAAAAAAAATAAAAATAAAAAAATAAAATAAAATAAAAAAAAAAAATAAAAATGACTGTGCATATTTGGGGTTTGGCTGGACCTTTGTTATAACTGCATAGGCTCTCTCTTTTTAAAGTAGAAATATAGTCTGTTCCTCCAATTATTCCCATCCTCCCTCATCCTCTTCTTTCCTAGTTTTTTAAACTCTGGATATTAGACACTATAAATACATCAATTCTCCATTTCTCTGGGATTCAGGATTTATGCAGTTGAGTCTTTCAACATTAGGTGATTTTTGAGATTCTATTTTATTCTTGTCCTCTTTGCATGTCCAATTATGTCTATTTCTTAGCTAGTGATACCTACAAAATATGACTAGTTTCAGAACTATTTCCAACTTCTTTGTTTTGTCTTGTATTTCTATTGTGGCACTAATTACTAGCAATATGATTAATGCACTACTTACCCGTGGCTTTGTTCCCTTTTGTTTTTCCGATAATGCTAATTAATCCAATTTTGAAAAAAAAATTTTTCAGTTCTGCTCACACACGTCAGATTGCAGGTGCCTTTGAAATCACTTTTTCCCCTTTGGTTTTACATTAAAGCAAAGAGTAAGAGTAGACCAATTAGTGATACGGCTGAAAATACTCCTATCAAAGTTGTTCATCGGGGAATGACCAGGACCGGTAGTGTTGGGGATGGCTCTGAAGTAAGAAAGTTTCCATTTACTAAAAAGTTATTTTGCCCTTTACTTATCTTAGTTACTGTATGTGTATGGTTACCTAGGTTTGGGGGCAACAGACTTTTAATATTTCCAAGGGGAAGCACAGCTGAGGATGGCTGCCAAAGACATGGTCATCAATCAGATTCAAGCAGAATCCACTCAGCCTCGCCCCTCTGAGTGCGTCAGTCATCCTGCCGCTCTGTCCTCACCAGGTGCTCATTTGGCTTGCCGTTGGGAGACCATTTTAAGCCTGTAGTTGTTACTCGCTGTGCAGTTTGGTTTACATTCACAGCATTCATTTTCTTTGATAGATCAATCAATAATACTCAATGGTACTCCCCCATTATGCTTAGCACTTTTTAGGGCTTTGCTAAATTACACTATATATACTAAAATTGGAGTGGTACCTAGTTTCCCAGATACCAACCACGCAGTGATTTTGGTCCTAAGAAATATTACTTTAAAAATCCACTCCATTGTTCCTCTTAAAAAATTTTTATAGGATTAATTTTGTTAACCTTATAATTTTATAGAGTTAATTTACATTTTTGTAGATTAGGGGCAAAACGGCTCACAATTTATGAATCATTGCATAAATACATTATTATTTATATTTTCGATTTAACTTATAGAATTATATAGTGTGTATGTAATTTCAAAAGTTTTAACATGTTAGGATGTTTATACTCAATATGGAATAGAAAAATTGCTGACTTCCTCTTACATTGATCATTTACTACATGGTACATCTCATTACACTGCAAGGAGATCCAACCAGTCCATTCTAAAGGAGATCAGCTCTGGGTGTTCTTTGGAAGGAATGATGCTAAAGCTGAAACTCCAGTACTTTGGCCACCTCATGCGAAGAGTTGACTCATTGGAAAAGACTCTGATGCTGGGAGGGATTGGGGGCAGGAGGAGTAGGGGACGACAGAGGATGAGATGGCTGGATGGCATCACTGACTCGATGGACGTGAGTTTGACTGAACTCTGGGAGTTGGTGATGGACAGGGAGGCTTGGCGTGCTGCGATTCATGGGGTCGCAAAGAGTCGGACACGACTGAGCAACTGAACTGAACTGAACTGAACATCTCATTTTTATCATGCATACTCTAACCTATCATTTGTGTATCTAATAGTATGCCAGGGAGGGTTTTCAGAATAGCTCTGAAACTCAGAATACCTCTGAGAACTGCAGCAGGATAAATCACACATACACCCCCCAATGCCAACCTTTGTTTGTTTCATTTCTTTCTTTTCCTAAATAAAATGGCAGAAGAAATCTGTTTAAACTTTCTCATTCACTCAGCAAGGGTAGGTAAAAATTCACACACTACAAATAGTTAAATATTTTTGTTGCAATCCAAGGCTTTGCTTTTAATTTTTAAAATTGACTTTGAAATCAAACTCGTTTTGACAAAAGGCAGGGGTCTGGGTGAAGTCCCCACCCCCTACAAAACTGCATTAAAGTCCTAATTGTTTTATTTGAAATATCACTTTCAACTAATTAATTTGTTTTGCCCTTGACTGAATTGATTGAAAACCCCATAAGATCTTTAGGGAGAGAAAGAGAGAGCTGCGTGCCTTGACCTTCCCTCATTTCCAATCACATCTTTATTTACTATATTGAAACATGAAGCTCTGCCACAGAACAAAAGGTGGAGAAATTATGATTTGAAGGAATAGTTTTCCCTTACAGAAAGCAAGCAGGCTAGGAGATTTTCTTCTTTAATAAGATGAAGTTTATGTTTTTTAGATCACTTTAAAGAAACTACTGCAGATGGTGACTTCAGCCATGATATTAAAAGATGCTTACTCCTTGGAAGGAAAGTTATGAGCAACCTAGATAGCATATTCAAAAGCAGAGACATTACTTTGCCAACAAAGGTCCGTCTAGTCAAGGCTATGGTTTTTCCTGTGGTCATGTATGAATGTTAGAGTTAGACTGTGAAGAAAGCTGAGCGTCGAAGAATTGATGCTTTGAATTGTGTTGGAGAAGACTCTCGAGAGTCCCTTGGACTGCAAGGAGATCCAACCAGTCCATTCTAAAGGAGATCAGCCCTGGGATTTCTTTGGAGGGAATGATGCTGAAGCTGAAACTCCAGTACTTTGGCCACCTGATGCGAAGAGTTGACTCATTGGAAAAGACCCTGATGCTGGGAGGGATTGGGGGCAGGAGGAGAAGGGGATGACAGAGGATGAGAAGGCTGGTTGGCATCACCGACTCAATGGACATGAGTTTGGGTAAACTCTGGGAGTTGGTGATGGACAGGAAGGCCTGGCGTGCTGCAATTCATGGGGTCGCGAAGAGTCGGACACGACTGAGCGACTGAACTGAACTGAACTGAAAGAAACTACAGTCACTCTAATCTAGGCTTTCAATTTGTTTTCCAGTCTGCCTTGGTTCACGTTTTGAGGCATTATGTTGACAGACTCCATGCCACTCAGTAGTCACCAAATAAATTTGACTGTTTATGGTATAAAAATTTGGAGTTGTACAACAGAATTATTGCTGGGGGGTTTTGGTTTGAGTGTTTTGTTTTGCTTTGTTTTGTTTTAAGTCATAAAAAGATAAATAAGCCCAGGTGAAAAGCTCTTATTTGTTTCTTTTCCAGCCTGTTTTTGTTTTTGTTTTCTATTTCCAACCTGTTAGAGTGGAGCAGCTTTTCTTGCATTTCTTATCATAACTTTAAGTTCCAGTACAGGACTGTTCTAATATCTGCTCTCTACTGTGCATGAGTGCTGAAGAATTGATCCTTTCAAACTGTAGTGCTGCAGAAAACTCTTGAGAGTCCCTTGGACAGCAAGATCGAAACAGTCAATCCTAAAGGAAATCAATCCTGAATATTCATTGGAAGGACTGTTGCTGAAGCTGAAGTTCTAATACTTTGGCCACCTGATAAGAAGAGGTGATTCACTGGAGAAGACCCTGATGCTGGGAAAGACTGAGGGCAGGAGAAGGGGGTGATAGAGAATGAGATGGTTGGATGGCATCACTGACTCAATGGACATGAGTTTGAGCAAACTCTGGGGGATAGTGAAAGACAGGGAAGCCTGGCATGCTGCAGTTCATGGGGTCACAAAGAGTTGGGCATGACTGAGCGCCTGAACAACAGTTGTGCATGAGGCCCTTAACTGATTTTCAAAAGTGGTTAAATACAGCAAATGTTATGCTTTCTTTTAGGCATATATATGAAATTCTGTTAGGTCAGTAGAATACCCTCGAAGCATATTAAAAATCTCAGATGCTATCATGCCAGGCTCAGAATATTCAAAAAAGTGTTTTGGGAGAGTTTGTATAGTTTTTTTCACAACTCCTTTTAATTTTCATAATCTTTTATCAGAACTTTGATTCCTTTTTAGTTCCTGACCACAATCAACACATAAAAATGTGTTTTATAAATTAAGTCTTTGTTGTAAATTCTAGTATTTCTAGGCATAATTGCTTGTCTTTCTGTTTCCACAATTTATATATAATGACTAATGTCAACAAATATGCCATCTGAGAATTAAATGTACTTACCCTGAGTTCTGTAACAGTCCTTTGGTTACCTGGAGCAAAAGAACTGAACATTTGGGCATATAGCATGAGTTCAGGACTGTTTGCATCACACATACAAGGAAATGACATATTAAATAACTGAGCGCTACTGTTTATTGAGCACCTGCTATGTGCCAGGCATTCTGCCAAGGAGGGTGCGCAAATGCCATTTCACTTCAAATGTACAGCATCCCTCTAAGGAAAGTATTATTAGCATTTATGTTTTGCCAATGGTGAAACTGAGGCTCATTGAGATTACTCCAGGGTTCCAACTGTCAGATATACCTGAGAATTCTGGAGCAAGAACACTATCCTTTCTGAAATTCAAAGTTTATTTTGACTTAAGAAGTGATTTTTTTTTTTAATTACCAATTCAGTGAAAAATATTCAAAGAGCTTGCCTTGGAATCTGTGTTAAGTATACTTAAAGGAATTTCCAGAAAATAAAAGATTAACAAATTAGATTGTCTATAGTTTGACTATAAGACCATAGTATGTTAAAGAAATTCCATGAAATCAGTTAAAAACAGAAGGAAGGAAGGAAGAGAGGAAGAAAGCATGGAGAAGAAAGAAATGAAAGAAACATCTGGTTGATGAAATTCTTCACTTTTTTCAGTGCTTAAAATGGGGTTGTCCAGGACTGAAATAATTTAAGCACCTTCACAGCCACAGAGAATTTTAGACCTTAATATATTCTGTGGTCAAAACACAGAGGACTGGTTTTATTCAAGAGCAAGAACCATTTAAAAACTTTCTTAAGTGCTGGAGAAGGTGTGGAGAAATGGAAACCCTCCTACACTATTGGTAGGAATGTAAGTTGGTGTAGCCACTGCAGAAAATAGTACAGATGTTTCTCAGAAAATTAAAAATAGAATTACTATAGGATCCAGCAATCCCGAAGAATTGATGCTTTTGAACTGTGATGTTAGAGAAGACTCTTGAGAGTCCCTTGGACTGCAAGGGGATCCAACCAGTCCATCCTAAAGGAGATCAGTCCTGGGTGTTCATTGGAAGAATAGATGCTGAAGCTGAAACTCCAATACTTTAGCCACCTCATGCGAAGAGTTGACTCATTGGAAAAGATCCTGATGCTGGGAGGGATGAGGGGCAGGAGGAGAAGGGGATGACAGAGGATGAGCTGGCTGGATGGCATCACCGACTTAATGGACATGAGTTTGGGTAAACTCTGGGAGTTGGTGATGGACAGGGAGGCCTGGCGTGCTGCGATTCATGGGATCGCAAAGAGTCGGACACGACTGAGCGACTGAACTGAACTGAACTGAAAAAAGAATGAAATAATGTCATTTGCAGCAACATGGATGCAGCTAGAGATTATCATACTGAGAAAAGTAGGTGAAAAAGAGAAAGACAAATACCATCTGATATCACTTATATGTGGAATCTAATATACAGCATAAATGAACCTATCTAAAAAAGAGAAACAGACTCACTGACAGAGAGAGCAGAATTGTGCTTGCTATGGGGGAGGCAGGGTGAAGGAGGGAAGAACTGGGAATTTGGAATTAGTAGATGCAAACTATTACATACAGGATGAATAAACAAGCTCCTACTGTATTACACAGGGGACCATAACTATATTCAACATCTTGGGATAAACCATAGTGGAAAAGAATATAAAAAAGAATGTGTATATGTGTATAACTGAGTCACTTTGCTGTACAGAAATTAACACAACATTGTAAAACAACTACATGCCAATAAAAATATGTATCTGTAAGAAAACAAACAAAAAAGCTTTGCTTTTTTTCTGAAAAAATTTAAACAAATGCAGTACAATTAGCTGTAGAATGCCATAAAATAATCCAAATATTTTTGTCTAAATTGAACTATATATTCATATATATATTGACTAAATTTTCAAAGAATTTTTGTTTTTGTTTCCACAGTACCTGTATGTATATGTAATGCCTATATATAGCTTATGTAAGGTAATCAAATTTGGTTTATATGTAATAAATATCAAAAAATATATATGTATATATACATACACACACACACGGATATATGCATAGGAAAACACTTCTTAATTTGTCCCTTTATTTGATTTAAAATAATTATAACTGTGCCATAAAGCAAGCGTCTTTATTGAAAATGATGCTTATGAGAAAACAGAATTGACATTAGCAATATTCTTTTCATCATCCCACTTTCTTATGTACTTATTCTCCATGTAGCAGCTTATATTCAGGGAGAGTTTTATAAACATTTTATTTTTCTTATTTCATTATATACATTTATTACTATTTTAAGGAATGAAAATTGTTATGTAGAAGTTAGCTTTTTGCTTTTTAAGGTAATCTTTGCTGGTGAAGAAATATATTTATAAAATAGTGGCTAACATTTCATGTCAGTAATCCACACTAAAGGTATTAGAAGCAATAAGAAACTGTACCTTTAAAATGATTTATTAAAATATTATATACACAATGAACTTTTATTTAATACTTAGTACAATATAAAGTATGAATAATATTTATGCATTATTTGTAATTTTTTAAAAATTTAAAAAAAAAATGGTTTCCCTCTGCCAGTTACTGTATTCTCGGGTTACTTTCTCTTTCCTGTGTGAAGACAAGTGTTAGAAAAATACAAAATATCTTTCATCCACTTAGTAAAATTCACATGAATTAGTCACCAAAAGGAAGGAAAATGTAATTAATTAACTATTCCATCTATTCATATATCCCATTGGAGTTGAAATCTGCAGTTCAGTTCAGTTCAGTCACTCAGTCGTGTCCGACTCTTTGTGACCCCATGAATCGCAGCACGCCAGGCCTCCCTGTCCATCACCAACTCCCGGAGTTCACTCAGACTCACGTCCATCGAGTCAGTGATGCCATCCAGCCATCTCATCCTCTGTCGTCCCCTTCTCCTCCTACCCCCAATCCCTCCCAGCATCAGAGTCTTTTCCAATGAGTCAACTCTTCGCATGAGGTGGCCAAAGTATTGGAGTTTCAGCTTCAACATCAGTCTTTCCAAAGAACACCCAGGACTGATCTTCAGAATGGGCTGGTTGGATCTCCTTGCAGTCCAAGGGACTCTCAAGAGAATTCTCCAACACCACACTTCAAAAGCATCAATTCTTCAGTGCTCAGCTTTCTTCACAGTCCAACTCTCACATCCATACATGACCACAGGAAAAACCATAGCCTTGACTAGACGGACCTTTGTTGGCAAAGTAATGTCTCTGCTTTTGAATATGTTATCTAGGTTGGTCATAACTTTCCTTCCAAGGAGTAAGCGTCTTTTAATTTCATGGCTGCAGTCACCATCTGCAGTGATTTTAGAGCCCCCCAAAATAAAGTCTGACACTGTTTCCACTGTTTCCCCATCTATTTCGCACTTACCTACATAATATTTATTCTCTTACCTCAAGGATTTTTGTGCATATAAAAGTATGCTTCCACAGGAACTTATACTTAGGAAATATTTCTAATAAGAATTAGTAAACATGAATGATGTTTATCATATTTATTTAAGGCAAAAAAAGAGTTACGTATGCAATATGATCACAACTATGCAAAGAAAAATATGAATAATATTAGAAGATAATATACCAAAATGTTAACTTTGATTATATTGGGTTATGAGTAATTTTTCTTCTCATTTTTTCTATATTCTCCAAATTTTATATAAAACAAGTACATATTATTTCTATAATATTAACAGTATCACATAAAATGAATGAGGTGAGCTTGAGTTATACTTCCAAGCAACATTTAAAATCATCCTTCCATTTTACTGGAGTTATTTTACATGTAAACATGAAAATTCTGAGTCTGTGCCAAAAAAGAAGCTTATCCCTAGTTGGTAGATGTGCTGGTGCAAAGGATGATCTGGAGACAAAACTGGTGGATGAGAAGGAGAAAAATGGAGGGATCGTTAGAATAACCAGATAATAGAAATGATGCAACATTGATTATTAATATCAGGGTACAATTGAGCTAATTCTAGGTTAGATCCCACTCAGTTTTACTGATCATTATTAGTAATTGGTTTGCAAGTTTCTTTTCCCCATATCCTATCAATGAAAATGTTTCCTCCCTAAAACAAATCCTAGAGAAACAAAAACAGTGTTGACTCAAAAGCCTCTTGATGAAAGTGAAAGTGGAGAGTGAGAAAGTTGGCTTAAAGCTCAACATTCAGAAAAAGAAGATCATGGCATCTGGTCCCACCACATCATGGGAAATAGATGGGGAAACAGTGGAAACAGTGTCAGACTTTATTTTTCTGGGCTCCAAAATCACTACAGATGGTGACTGCAGCCATGAAATTAAAAGACGCTTACTCCTTGGAAGGAAAGTTATGAGCAACCTAGATAGCATATTCAAAAGCAGAGACATTACTTTGCCAACAAAGGTCCGTCTAGTCAAGGCTGTGGTTTTTCCTGTGGTCATGTATGGATGTGAGAGTTGGACTGTGAAGAAGGCTGAGCACTGAAGAATTGATGCTTTTGAAGTGTGGTGTTGGAGAAGACTCTTGAGAATCCCTTGGACTGCAAGGAGATCCAACCAGTCCATTCTGAAAGAGATCAGCCCTGGGATTTCTTTGGAAGGAATGATGCTAAAGCTGAAACTCCAGTACTTTGGCCACCTCATGTGAAGAGTTGACTCACTGGAAAAGACTCTGATGCTGGGAGGGATTGGGGGCAGGAGGAGAAGGGGACTACAGAGGATGAGATGGCTGGATGGCATCACTGACTCGATGGACGTGAGTCTGAGTGAACTCCAGGAGTTGGTGATGGACAGCGAGGCCTGGCGTGCTGCGATTCATGGGGTTGCAAAGAGTCGGACACGACTGAGCGACTGATCTGATCTGATCTGAAACTACTTGATGTTTTTATTTTCTTTTTCTGCCAGTAGTTATGGAAAATCATGGCTCTTCCCTGGTGGCTCAGATGGTAAAGCATCTGCCTACCATGCAGGAGACCTGGGTTCGATCCCTGGGTTGGGAAGATCTGCTGGAGAAGGAAATGGCAAACCACTCCAGTACTCTTGCCTGGAAAATCACTGGGAAATCCCATGGACAGAGGAGCCTGGTAGGCTACAGTCCATGGGGTCGCAAAGAGTCAGACATGACTGAGCAACTTCACTTTCACATTCATAAGACTATGGAAAAACACAGGCTACCAAAAAAAGGGAAAATTGCTAACTGTGACCCGCAGCAACTTAATTTTCCTTATCAGTAAAATGAAGATAACAATATGTATTTTATCTTTGTGTAAATTACCTCAAGAAGTGACCTCAAAATCAGATTAAGCTTATCCTTACAGGTAAAAGTAGAAAAAAAAATGGTTCACTTTTATTATATTATTATATGTGTGTGTGTATGTTATGTATTATAATTTTATAAGCAAATATATTGATTTATATACAACTGACTTATATATTCTGACTTCAATGCCCAGTGTGGGGGCTGACCCTGAGGCCTTGGCTTGTCCCATGTGTTGGATGAGTGTAGTCTTATACAGAGCAGGAGGGATCCTGGTAGAGGGATCATGGCCCAGGGGGCTGACCAGACAGCCTCAACTCTTAGGTTGTTTTCAGTACATTGTCAGGCATTACAATTCTCCTGCACTTGGCTAAAGGGAATTGTGAATTACATTATCTAGTTTTAACTACAGTGTCCTGCATAATGTGGATTAATGGCTTTAAAACATTCATACAATGAAACCACGTGTTGAAGGTAATATTAATAATGTGAATACAAATGAACAAGAAATGGCAAAGCTGACATTTCTCCCACCCCTAGCAGAGCTCACTGATAGCCACGCTAAGCTAAGCACAGTGACAGTCTGTTTATGCTTTGGCATAACCATACTTAGATAAGCCAAGGCTCTAACTCAAAGAAATTTGGATCTGGGCAATAAAAAAATTTAACTCAATATAACAATCCAAGCAAAATTTTTTTCCCCTTAGCATTAATTAAAAGTTATTTAATTAATGATTATATTAATTATTGATCCTATATCTTCTCAGGCAGAGTAATAAAAGTTATGGGTAAAATTAATAATAATAGCTATTTTGTCCTTCATTTTTAGATAGTTAATATCAACATAGGATTAGAAAATTTAACATAGTATTTACAGCTGACAAAGAGTTTTCCATAGATTTTTCACAGAGTTCTTTCAAGGTACTCTTACTTATAGGGGGATAGACAGTTGTAAGAAAGAGAGAGTGAATGTGTGTCTAAGAGCCACATTTCAATGTGATTCTTGAAATGTTATCTCACTTGAATTTTTTCTTGTGTTAGGCATTCAAATTTGTAACCTACAAGAATCAGTAACCTATTTCTTTCTTCTCTATCCCTTACCTATTGTTTCCTCAACATAAATAAATACATTGCACACAATAATAAAAGATAAAAAGAAAAATATCTGCTTGGAAAATTATTTTAACCCTGACTCTTATTCTTGAGGGATCAAATTATAAACAAGAGAGAGGGAAAAACTAGCCAGTGCTTCCTTCCCCTTTTCTTGCTTTCTGTCTTCCCTGGATTCTCCTCTCTGTCTACTGGAATGTTAAAGACAGAAAGTTCGTTGGACCATACATAGTGGACTCATTCAAATTCCATATGCATTCAGCTGTGCAACTAGAAAAGGCCCCTATTTCCTTGGTGCTTTGGGGGAGCCAACATAATTTGACCAGCAAAATTAGTAAAAATGATATTTAAAACAAAGAACTGGATGGTTGGGACCTAGAACAAAGCAGTGGTTTTCTTCTCACAGTTTTTTGAGAGGTATGTATTCAAAATCATAATTCACCCAGGGTTTCTAAACACAGCAGAGGGAAAGGGCAGCCCCTCTCCCTGTCCAAATGCCTGAGCAGGCATGTGACTAAATTCAGCCCTGCTGCTTTTCCAGTTCTGATTTCCTAGCCCTGTGAGAACATCCAGCCATTTAAGGGAGTGTCACTCAAGCTTATCCTTTTAATCGGAGCCCTTAGAAGAAATGCCAGTTTGTTTTTGGAGACAGTTAATCTGACGGAAGTAAATTCAAGTTTTGGCAAAGATCTGTGGTAAGATAGAGTGTAAAGCTGCCAAACAGTATTATTAGCAGAAGAAGAAAAGGCACGACCTCCCCAAGTCAGATGCCAAGCACACCTACATCAGTTTCAATCAAGCTGTAGAAAAATAAGATATTTTTAGGTGTATTAAGCCTATGTGCTTCTGTGCCCCAAGGGCTGTTTTATTACTGAAAAAAGAGCTTATAATCACTTTTCCATACGGTTTTTATAATTTAATATGAAATAAACTTTTAAATATACTTTAGTGCCAAACAAACCTAAACAGTTACTCCTCTGCCTCATTTCGGATGCTTCTGTGGACTCTAACTTTGTTTATCACAAGGCCCCTCTGTGAGGCTCTTCAGACATCTGCCCTGTTCTACAGCTGCATCTTCAAACTTGGGTTCCAAGAACTGCACTACATGGGGTGAATTACTGTTAAAATGCTGAGCTGATCCCTAAACTGAGACCTACAATGACCCTGTGGCCTGCCAAGTGCAGAGCTGAGGAACAAACCAAAGTCTCCATGGTCAAGGTTACCCATGGACGAGATCTTGGAGATGCTCTGTTCTAACATCCCCTTCCTACAGAAGAGGGGATTGAGGTTCAGGGTGGTTGTGATGGGTCCAAGTGAAACAAGCAATTAAGTGTTAAGTACAGAACATGGATTTGAACCCAGGTCTAGCCCACATTACTTGGATGCAATCTCAAAAATGACGGAATGATCTCTGTTCATTTCCAAGGCAAACCATTCAATATCGCAGTAATCCAAGTCTATGCCCCGACCAGTAACGCTGAAGAAGCTGAAGTTGAACAGTTCTATGAAGACCTACAAGACCTTCTAGAACTAACACCCAAAAAAGATGTCCTTTTCATTATAGGGAACTGGAATGCAAAAGTAGGAAGTCAAGAAACACCTGGAGGAACAGGCAAATTTGGCCTTGGAGTGCAGAATGAAGCAGGGCAAAGACTAATAGAGTTCTGCCAAGAGAATGCACTGGTCATAGCAAACACCCTCTTCCAACAACACAAGACAAGACTGTACACATGGACACCACCAGATGGTCAACACCAAAATCATATTGATTATATTCTTTGCAGCCAAAGATGGAGAAGCTCTATACAGTCAGCAAAACAAGACCAGGAGCTGACTGTAGTTCAGATCATGAACTCTTTATTGCCAAATTCAGACTTAAATTGAATAAAGTGGAGAAAACCACTAGACCATTCAGGTACGACCTAAATTAAATCCCTTATGACTATACAGTGGAAGTGAGAAATAGATTTAAGGGACTAGATTTGACAGAGAGAGTGCCTGATGAACTATGGATAGAGGTTTGTGACATTGTACAGGAGACAGGAATCAAGAACATCCCCAAGAAAAGAAATGCAAAAAAGCAAAATGGCTGTCTGAGGAGGCCTTACAAATAGCTGTGAAAAGAAGAGAAGTGAAAAGCAAAGGAGAAAGGGAAAGATATATCCATCTGAATCCAGAGTTCCAAAGAATAGCAAGGAGAGATAAGAAAGCCTTCCTCAGTGATCAATGCAAAGAAATAGAGGAAAATAACAGAATGGGAAAGACTAGAGATCTCTTGAAGATAATTAGAGAAACCAAGGAAACATTTCATGCAAAGATGGGCTCAGTAAAGGACAGAAATGGTAGGGACCTAACAGAAGCCGAGGTGGCAAGAAAACACAGAAGAACTGTACAAAAAAGATCTTCACGACCCAGATAGTCACAATGGTGTGATCACTCACCTAGAGCCAGACATCCTGGAATGTGAAGTCAAGTGGGCCTTAGGAAGCATCACTATGAACAAAGCTAGTGGAAGTGATGGAATTCCAGTTGAGCTATTTCAAATCCTGAAAGATGATTCTGTGAAAGTGCTGCACTCAATATGCCAGCAAATTTGGAAAACTCAGCAGTGGCCACAGGACTGGAAAAAGTCAGTTTTCATTACAATCCCAAAGAAAGGCAATGCCAAAGAATGCTCAAACTACCACACAGTTGCACTCATCTCACACACTAGTAAAGTAATGCTCAAAATTCTCCAAGCCAGGCTTAAGCAATATGTGAACCGTGAACTTCCAGATGTTCAAGCTGGTTTCAGAAAAGGCAGAGGAGTAAGAGATCAAATTGCCAACATTTGCTGGATCATCTAAAAAACAAGAGAGTTCCAGAAAAACTTCTATTTCTGCTTTACTGACTATGCCAAAGCCTTTGACTGTGTGGATCACAATAAACTGTGGAAAATTCTTCAAGAGATGGGAATACCAGACCACCTGACCTGCCTCTTGAGAAACCTGTATGCAGGTCAGGAAGGAAGAGTTAGAAATGGACATGGAACAACAGAATGGTTCCAAATAGGAAAAGGAGTATGTCAAGGCTGTATATTGTCACCCTGTTTATTTAACTTATATGCAGTGTACATCATGAGAAACACGTGGCTGAAGGAAGCACAAGCTGGAATCAAGATTGCCAGGAGAAATATTAATAACCTCAGATATGCAGCTGACACCACCCTTATGGCAGAAAGTGAAGAAGAACTAAAAGTGAAAGAGGAGAGTGAAAAAGTTGGCTTAAAGCTCAACATTCAGAAAGCAAAGATCATGACATCTGGTCCCATCACTTCATGGCAAATAGATGGAGAAACAGTGGATACAGTGGCTGACTTCATTTTTCTGGGCTCCAAAATCATTGCAGATGGTGACTGCAGCCATGAAATTAAAAGACGCTTACTCCTTGAAAGGAAAGTTATGACCAACCTAGACAGCATATTAAAAAGCAGAGATATTTCTTTGCCAACAAAGGTCCGTCTAGTCAAGGCTATGGTTTTTTCAGTAGTCATATATGGATGTGAGAGTTGGACTATAAAGAAAGTTGGGCACCAAAGAGTTGATGCTTTTGAAGTGTGGTGTTGGAGAAGACTCTTGAGAGTCCCTTGGACTGCAAGGAGATCTAACCAGTCCATCCTAAAGGAGATCAGTCCTGGGTGTTCATTGGAAGGACTGATGTTGAAGCTGAAACTCCAATACTTTGGCCACCTCATGGGAAGAATTGACTCATTGGAAAAGACCCTGATGCTGGGAAAGATTGAGGGCAGGAGGAGAAGGGGACGACAGAGGATGAGATGGTTGAATGGCATCACTGACTCAAGGGACATGGGTTTGGGTGGACTCTGGGAGTCGGTGATGGACAGGGAGGCCTGGCGTGCTGCGGTTCACGAGGTCACAAAGAGTCGGACACGACTGAGTGACTGAACTGAACTGAACTAGCCCACAGGGTTTTCCAATCCCCACTCTGTGCTTTTATTTGCTGAGAAAAGTATGAATAGGAGAATTGGTCAAAGGAATGTAGTAAGATCCTTTCTCCTCCTGCATCTGCCTCTTCTTCGCTGACAGATCACAGGAGTCCATACTGTGCCTTAGAGTGATCTGTGATTTATCAGTCCCTGGAATGCCAAAGAGAAAACTGCCAGAGCATCCCTTTATAGAATTTACTCTGGCATGGGAAGAAGGTGGGGAAGAAAGTTTTCAGGAACACCCCTCAAACATCTCCCACAGGAGGTGTGGTGGGAATATAGGTGACTGGATGCCGTTAGTTCCATGTACATCCAACCCCACCACATGGAGCTGGGTATGCTCTCAGCAGCTTCCCTTGTTTTCCAGGAACTGTAATTGGAATCGTATGAAACTAACCATATCCAACCATTCTTGACCTTCAGAAACATCAATCTCATATAGTTCAGCCTAATTGTATTGAGCAACAACCATGTGCCAGGCACTCTGCCAAGTGCCAATCAGTTTGTTAACCCTCCAGAGGGCCTGTGAGTTCAGTGTTTCAGTTCCTCCCACATAGATAAGGCAACGGGGGTTTGGAGATGGAATGTGATTTACCTAAGGCTGTAGGGCTGGAAAGTGAGGACAATTTGTTTTGGACAATATGGTTTTACTTCCTATTCCCATTCTTTCGTGCTATCTCTAGTGGAGGAAAAGGAGGGTATTCGCCTCCCCCTTCTCTCTGCTCTTCATCTTGCCTCACCTGAGCTCTGCTCCTCAGACTTCTAGGTACTCACTGTGTGCAGGACCTGGCTGGAGTCCCTGGCCCTCCTCTCCTCACCCCTTCACCACCCATCTTCCATCACTGAGAGCCCCTGCCCCTCTCTCTCTCCTGTGTTTACTTTTATAGCTCTTTGATCAGATTGCAGCCCTGTAAGATCCATCAGCACAGTTTCCTACCCCACAGAGATTGATCTGCTTTGCCCTAGGAGGTGTTTTAAAGCTCCCATCACCAATCAAGGTGGCCCTGGGGCTGCAGGAAGGGTTGGGCTGCAAGAACTCTGCCCATCAAGATCCTAACCACTATCTAGCCTGGCCCAGGAGTCCCTAGCCTCGGGTTACTGAAGACAATTCAGGAGAATTTTAAACTGGAATGGAAACAACAGCTTTTTAATTTTCACTAGCTTTTTACTGAAATTCAGCATTTTCTCCTATTTTGAGTGAACAAAACAATAGTATTACTGGCACCCATGATTTTGTCATCAGCAGAAATCACAGATATTTTCATTACAGTTGTTGTTTTTATCTCAAAATCTTGTTGACATTCATCAGGACTTCCAAATCATGACCCGCTACCAGCTCTAATTATTTAACTAATTAACAAAGAAGCACTTATATTGCTATATACAAAATTTGCTGTCTAATATTTTAGCAATTAAAATTTTAATATAATTGGTTTTCTTCATAAGACCTACACATCTTATCCATTTAAAAGCATTTTTCTCAGAAGGGGTCTGTGGGCTTTATCAGATGTCTAAAGGAGTCTGTGGCACACAAGTGATTATGAACCTCTAGCTCACTGGTAAAGACACAGCCACTTACTGTTGCATCTGAATGCTGACTCTACCCCTTACCAGCTGAGAACCTGAGAAGGGTTTCCTCACTTTTCTAAGCTTCCATTTCTCCAGCCTCTAAACTTGGAATGAGAACCTACCTCATAGTTTTGGTGTGAGGATCAAGTGGAAGAATCCAGGTAATACACAGGACACAGTGTCCAGCTCAGAGCAAGGGTGCAGTGACTCTAACCTCCACCATAATTCGAGGCTTCCCCTCTGTTATGATGTCACACACCTTACACAGTCCTCCACTGTTCAGAGCTGACCCAGAAGAATGTGTCTGTGATCCGCATCCACTCCAGCATCCAGGGCTTTCATAGTTCTTCCAGGTACCCACAGAGCTTCTTAGATTGCTGCCTCCCAGGCACAAGAGGTATATCATTTGACTGCACCTAAGCCATTGGTCATCAGTTTAGCAAGAATGAGTCATTTCCACAGATGCCATCACTCTGAAGACGGAGTTTTCACTTGTGGACCTGGAGTCAGACCTCAGTTCCAGTCACAGCTGTGTCCTAGTTCAACGCCAGTTTGGGTGAGTCCCTTAGCCTCTCTGTACTCCTGTGAATGTAGCCCGGGAAACTCTGCCTTGTCTTCCTCATTGGCTGTTCTGCAGAAACAAATGAAAACAGAGTGTGACGCCCTTTAAGAATTGTAAAATGCGATATAAACACCCGCCACCCTCCCTTTCCCATGCCTTTGCACAGGTTTTCTCCTCTGCCAGCAGTGCTTTTCCTAGGGTATTTCCAGGACTCAGATGGCGCCTCCTCTGACAGTTCACTCTGCTGGTGACATCTGCTAGGTGTGATGGGAACTTTCCCTCTCTCCCATCATCCCTTCACCACGTCAGTCTTTCTGCACTCTTCACTTCCTGCTCTGTAGTTTTAGGTCTTACCTTCCCTGTCAAGTAAACTTTCTGAAGACAGGACCATTGTCTAATTTCACTTTGTATAAGTACACCTGTAGTGTATGGTCTCCTACCTAAATACATCAAAACCTCATTTTAAAAAAATACAATATTTTTCAAGTCATTAAAGACAATTCCTGCCCTAGAAGGGGTTGATGGAAAAATACTAGATAAAAATATGGGGCAACTCCAGGGCAAAAGCATTATCCAAAAGCCATATTAACTCTGAAGAAAGATCAAGCACTAGACTCTGTGGCTGGGGTTGGGAGTATGACAGATCAAGGGAGGCTTCCTGGAGGAGGTGAGTGTTGCCAAGAGATAAGTAAAAGGCAGGACTGATAGCCTGAATGAAGCAGGAAAGATAGGTGGGGAACTATGCATGGAGAATGACAAAAAGAGAACAGGAACGGGAGCTCATCCATAAATTTCTCTGGTTCCTCCTTCTATCAACAAACCTTTGGAGAAGACCTGCTTTGTGCCAGGTATAGTGCTGAACACTAGGTTCACACAAATGATGGAGGGTGCAGATGTGCAATGAGAATTATTGAGACTGTAGGGCTATAGTTGCATCTCTCACCCATAGCAAGGACATTACTGATGCAGGAATTCTGGCTTGACAAGTCTTGAAAATGCTGTTTTTAGGGGAGACCTTCCTGAGCAGATCACATTTCTGCACCACTGCTAGACGGTCATCACGGCACTGTCAGGCCTTTCATTTCTTGTGATTCGCAGGACACAAGGAGATTATGGAGGTTAATGGTCACTGAAGCTCAGACTTCAACACCCATGGCAGGGAGCTTGAGGTTTCTTCAAAGAAGGAAAGATCCTTTCTCATAAATTTTTTGGTTTTTTTATCCAATTTAGAGCCAAAGTTTTTGTGTTCCAACTCTTCCAACTATATTCCCGATACTTTCTGTTTATTATCTCATTTAAAGTGTTCCATGATTCCAAGGGAAGTGGGTATTTTACCCCACATTTTACCATTGAGGAAATAAGATGGAGAAGTTAGTAACTTTCCCAGGATCACACAGCGTGTAAGTAGTGAAGCCAGATGTAGGTTGCAAAGTCAGTGGTTTTCGTTTTTATTCTTTCTTTTAAACCACATAATTCTATATCTATGATTTTTCATGTGACATGCCTTCTGGTGAACTTTCTGGGCATACAAGATGGACTGGAGGTACTCTTTACTGTGTATGTTCTTGTCACTCCCAGAGAAAATGTTCCAAAAGTGAAGAAGAAAAATGCTGATCAGGTCTGAGCTGGGAAATGTAATATGAGCCTAATATTTTAGAACAGATCTTTTAGAATTGCAAAGAACTCATCATAAATAGGATGTGGCCATTATTTTTGGTGAGCAATTAGAATAGCATTATCTTGACAGAATTGAATTCCCATTAGTGGAAGTAGGAAGAGCACTTCAGAATTTGGCACATCTTCGCTTTCATGTTTGAAGTAGGCACTGGAAACAATATTCTCCTAAAACTTCAAAAGCCTGCTTAAAGTTGGAAATTTGTCCATGAATATATGTGGCTATTCTCTGGCACTTTTTTTGCAGAAACGCTTTAATATCCAATTTCAGAGCATCCATTCATTCACACATTTAAAAAATTGATTTAAGTTAGTGCAGAGAACTGTTTGAAATCCATAGGACTTGTGGCTCAGCTCACTGAGTCAGGAATACGCCAGTATGGCTTTCACAAGGGTGTGTTTGTTGAGTTGCCCGTGTATGCTCGAAGGAGGATGTCATCCATGGGGTTCTGTTTGTGCTCATGCGTGATATACACACCTACTTCGGCATCCACATGTACACAGACTATGGAATTGCCTTGAAAGGTTGGTTGATTCATTCATTGAATAAATCTTGCCTAGTATAAACCCCTGTGCATCTTTTCTAGATAGCTGTATGAGATTCAAAGAATCCTCAGATTCAGCCTAGAAAGAGGAAGAAGCTGACAAAAATGAAAGGCTAAACACCTGAACGAAAACTGACAACAGTGACTCCATGGCAAATGGTGGCTGGGGTTATAGAGAGGAAAATGCTATCGCTCATGGCCTTGGACAAGAGGCCGTGTCTTTAGCTTCCAGAAATAACTCCCATTGGATGACTTCTCATCAAATGTGACACAGTTCACAGGCATCTTCTCTGGGTCACATCCCTATTTCTGAGATGAGAAAACAGACTTTAAGGGATTGACCCAAGGACACATGACAGCCAAAGGGTGGAAGCCGATTCAACGCCAGTTTCACAGGCGGCAAAGTCCACACACCTCTCCCTCCACCCCACTGCCTCTCTTCCTCCTCCTTTGTGTTTGGGGGAACAGACAAACCTTTCCTGTACTGGAAAAGACTGAGGCTCATTGCCAGGGCAGCATCTCCCCAGTGCACACACCACCCATGCTGAGACACGGCCCATGCACATGAAGGGCGGAACAGGGTGGGCGGGGAATCAGCGGGCAGGCATCTCAGAGCAGCTCCACCTGTGTCAGGGGCTTTGCAAGTTTGGTGGCTACCAGGCACCCCCTCGGCCTCGGACCCTCCTTGCTTCTCAGTCCCAGTAGAGACTGGAGCTCAATACAAAATAGAGTGAAATGTGTGGCCTTCACTGGACCTCAGGGACTGTGAGGATGGCCCAGAGGCTTATACACCAAAAGGTGGTTCTCCTATATCCCTGTGCACATGCCTCGTGGACAATGTGTGATCTGTGCTGTGGTGTATATCTATGTACACACATATGTCCTATATACATTTATGTTCTGTGCTGTGCTAAGTTGCTTCAATCGTGCCCGACTCTTTGCTACCCTCTGGACTGTTGCCCACCAGGCTCCTCCGTCCATGGGATTCTCCAGGCAAGAATACTAGAGTGGGTTTCCATGCCCTCCTCCAAAGGATCTTTCTGATCCAGGGATCAAACCCATGCCTCCTGTGACTCCTGCATCACAGGCAGATTCTTTGCTGCTGAGCCACTGGGGAAACCCATACACACACACACACACACACACACACACGTTAGAGGTATGAGTGGTGGTTGGCATCACTATTCAAGTGTTAGTCCCTCAGTTGTGTCTGACCCCATGGGCTGTAGCTTTGGGACCCCATGGACTGTAGCTCTCCAGGCTCTTTTGTCCATGGCATCACTACGGGACAGTTCATTTCCAAAACAACAGTCTTCTGGTAAATTTTTGGTATTAAAAACTGGCTTTCAGAGTAGAATTCATTATTTATATTATTAATATTATTTATAATATTAAATTTTGTATTACTACAATATTGGCTAACGTGCCCTTTTTATTTTTACCAGGCACATCACCTTTTTCTTCTTTCTTTTTTTTTTTTTTTGTTTTGCCTTTTTTTTCCTTTTTTAAAGCAGTGGGGGTTGGTTTTTTAAGAGAATATTATTGGTGCCCTTCATATTAAGTGACTACTGTTTGATCTAATATAAAACTTTACATCATAAGGGGAGAACATTTAAGCATTAGCTTGAGGTGCCCAGTCAAAAAGTGGCAGGAACTCCTGATGCCAGAATGCTGGCTGGACATTACCACCAAATAACAGCCAAGATGGGGAAACTAAGAAGAGTTTTTTGCCTTACTCCTCCTACTCATTCTTATTCTCTAACTAACGGAATTCTCTGGGCCAGAATACTGGAATGGGTAGCCTTTCTCCTCTCCAGGGGACCTTCCCAACCCAGGGATCAAACCCAAGTCTCCTGCATTGCAGGCAGATTCTTTACCAGCTGAGCCACAAGGGAAGCCCAAGAATTCTCCAGGCCAGAATACTGGAGTGGGTAGCCTATCCCTTCTCCAGAGGATCTTCCAGACTCAGGAATTGAACCGGGGTCTCTTGCATTGCAGGTGGATTCTTTACCAACCGAGCTATCAGGGAAACCCAAAAAGGCTAAGCACTAGGTTTTTATTCTTTTACATAAAATTTTTATTTAAAAATATCTTTAGATTTACAGAGAAGTTGTGAAGGATAGTACAGAGTTCCCTCATACTCTGTACCCAGCATATTATTATTACTATTCCCTGTTAGTATCTTACATTTGTATGATACAGTTGTCACAATTAATGAGCCAATGTAGATACATTATAATGAACATCATTATACATTATTTATATTTTACTACTTACACATTATTATAAACTAAACACATTCTGTGCAGATTTCCATTATTTTTACCTAATGTCCTTTGTCTCTTCCAGGATCCCACTCAGGACACCATGCTCCATTTATTGATCATGTCTCCTTAGGCTCCTCCTGGAAGTGATGGTTTCTCAGACTTCTGTGTGTTTGAATACCTTGATATATTTGAGAAGCACTGCTTAGATACTTTGTAGAATGTCCCTTGATTGATGTTTCTCTCATAATTAGCCTGTAGGTACAGGTTTGGGGGAGGAAGAGAGTGGAGGTAAAATGACACCATCTTCACATAATGAATCTTTTTTAACATAGGAATAACAACGAGCACATGTAGCAGCTACTCCATAGACAGCAGATTCTTCCTCTCCTCCCACCTCCAGGGCAGTTTAGACACCAGAAAGTAAGGTGGATAGGAAACATCTTTACTATGTCCTAGTTCCTCTCTCCTAGGAAAGGTATGATCCAGATAGAAAGCAGGCTTGAGAAGAAAGTAGAAATTCAGATTCTCAATAATCACATGCAGGGGTGGTCCCCTAAACACAGCTGTCCCTATGCTTTTATTTGCTATTCTGGGACGTCTCTCACCCTGCCCTTTGCCCCAAATAGGTGATCTCTAGGGTCTGTCTGGAGAAGGCAATGGCAACCCACTCCAGTACCCTTGCCTAGAAAATCCCATGGACGGAGGGGCCTGGTGGGCTGCAGTCCATGGGGTCGCTAGGAGTCGGACACGACTGAGCGACTTCACTTTCACTTTTCACTTTCATGCATTGGAGGAGGAAATGGCAACCCACTCCAGTGTTCTTGCCTGGAGAATCCCAGGGAAGGGGGAGCCTGGTGGGCTGCCGTCTACTGGGTAGCACAGAGTCGGACACGACTGAAGCGACTTAGCAGTAGCAGTAGCAGCAGGGTCTGTCTAATGGATAGTCTCTGCTGTCTGGACTCCTGTGGGTTTGGTCAATGGGTCACCAGCAGGAGGAGAGGGAGCAGTGGACACCTACTCTGTTGGCCCCAGAGGCAGCTCTCTCCGTAGCCCATCCTCCTTACCTCGCCCATCCCTTCCTGCTGAGGGGTGTGATGGCGCCCCCTGCTGCTCCTCCAGGATCTGCACTTTCTGTTGTTGGTTTCCACAAACTGCTCATATCGCTGTCAATTGTGGCTTTATTTACCCATTTTAAGTTATCATCTCTTTCTTGGCAAGATCTTGAGTACACACACACACACATTTATATACATACACATGCATATTTATATACAGAAGACAGTCGAAGGTATTCTCCCAGTTCAGGTAGCCAAAAGGCATCTATTGAACTGTGACCTAATACTGTGGTTTCATACGTCTAGAGAATGAATCACTGTAAAGAAGATGTGGTACATATATACAATAGAATACCACTCAGCCATAAAAAAGAATGAAATAAGCTTTAGTTGCAACATGGATGCAACTAGAGATTATCATACTAAGTGAAGTAAGTCAAAAAGAGAAAGACAAATAGCATATGATATCACTTAAGTGTGGAATCTAAACTATTGCACAAATGAAACTATTTGCAAAACAGAAACAGAGACATAGACATACATTCTCATAGACATAGAGAACAGACTTGTGGTTGCCAGAGGGTAGGGGGAAAGGGGGAGGAATGGACTAGGAGTTGGGGGTTCATATATATAATATACCAACCCTGGTGGCTCAATCTATAAAGAATCTGCCTGCAATGCAGAAGACCTGGTTTTGATCGTTGGGTTAGGAAGATCCCCTGAAGAAGAAAATGGCAACCCACTGCAGTATTCTGGCCTGGAAAATCCCATGGACAGATGAGCCTGGAGGGCTACAGTCCATGAGGTTGCAGAGTTGGACACAACTTAGCAACTAAACCATCACCAGATGCCAACTATTACATTTAGAATGGATAAACAACAAGATCTTACTGTATAGCACAGGGAACTATATTCAATATCCCATGATAAACCATAATGGAAAAGAACATCAAAAAAAGAATGTATACGTTGTATAACCGAGTCACTTTGCTATATAGCAGAGATTAGCACAACAATGTAAATCAATTATAGTTCAATTAAAAAAGTGAAAAAACAAGAATGAATCACTGTATCGGATACATCTATTACTATTACTACTACTCTCTCTCTAATGTTCACCAGAATGACCTCTGCAAGCTTATACCTTTATTTTAATGGTATTGCCATTTCACAAAACATTTTAGAACCCTTATTTGAAAATTATCTTTGGCGACAGTTTAGGGTATAGTGATCTTACCAAACTTGACTCCTCCTCTGTTCATCAACCTGGGTTCTGAATTACTGTTGATTGTTTCCAAAAATCAAATCCAACCTCAACAAGTAAAGCTTTTACTGGTGACATTCAGAGCAACAAACCCTAGTTTCTGAGGAAATTTTTAAAAGGAAAAAAAAATTTAAGAGAGAGAAAGTTCTAGATTTGTTGAGTCATGAGAACATTTGGAATAAGCATAGAGTATTTCCTGGTGGTTTAGACAGTAAAGAATCTGCCTGCAATGCAGGAGACCCAGGTTCAATCCCTGTGTCGGGAAGATCTCCTGGAGAAGGGAATGGCTACTCACTCTAGTATTCTTTGCTAGAAAATTCCATGGACATAGGAGCCTGGCGGTCCTACAGTCCATGGGGTCTCAAAGAGTAGGGCAAGACTGAGCAACTAACACTAACACACAGCAGTGTGTACATGTCACAAAAAATAACTAACATAACTATACATGAGTGACTATTTGGAGTGGGCAGGATTCCTTTGTATGTATACATTCTGCTGTGTTTGTTTAAAAATCTATCACTAGAACATAATAATGTGGTATTCTGTAATCCAAGCTCTAGGGTCTGACTGGGTTTAAATTCTGGCTTCATCACTTATTATCTGTGTGTGACCTTGGGCAACTTACTTAATCTTTCTCTGCCTAGAGTTTCTCATCTGTAAAATGGAGACACTAATAGTACCAACATTAGTTATAGGGTTGTTCTGATAATTAAACGACATATGTAAAGTGCTTTAAATGGTGTGGAACATAAGAAGAAACCAAATGTTAGCAATTACCATTATGTACAATGTTGTGTTATGGATCTTGATTAATGACTATCAATTTTTAGCCAATTTGGCTGTATTGCAATCTTCAATTCTTATTTCTTTATTTAATTGAGAGCTGTTATCTTTATCAGACACTGCTACTGTGTAACAGGGGACCTTCCTGGTGGCTCAGTGGTAAAAGAATCTGCCTCTCTGCAGGCGATGTGGGTTCAATCCCTGGAGAAGAGCCCCTGGAGAAGGAAATGACAACTCCCTCCAGGATTCTTGCCTGGGAAATCCCACGGACAGAGGAACTTGGCAGGCTACAGACCATGGGGTCACAAGAGTTGGACACAACTTAGCAACTAAACCACCACCACCATATAAAAGTAAGGTTTGTTCAGAGATTAACAAAGTAAAGAAATACATTTATCTTTATATTTATCCTTTTGCTTCCACAGAAAAATTGAGGGTTCTTTAAAAAGAAAAACTCTCTGATGTGCCAGCATTTTTGAACATACTCAAATAAACTCCAAGGATGAGAAAGGAATTATTAATAGAATCTGCTAATTCTTGGTCCCTCACATGGGCCAACCAGAGAGAACAGAGGAATCCCATTACCAAGAGTGGGTTTTGCAAGAAAAATGATATACATAGGAATTATTTTTCTTTCCAAAGATTTCAAATGAACTCAGTTTCTAATTATTCAGTGATAGATTTTACTTTTCAATTTCTAAGTTGCAGTGCACTCCTGGAATATAAATATATACATAAATATATAAACACATACAGACACTCATTTCTAAGCTATTATATGGTCAAATTAAGTAAGCTGGATCTACTGAGTAACCCCGTGAACTAATGAAGTAAACATTTGCCCCTGCTGGGCTGTGGAAGGCTTCCAGAACTCCGGAGCATACACCTGCAGAGATGGGTGATTCACCTCTGAGTCACTCGGCAAGCACTAGCAGGGGGAAGCCAGCCTGGGCGCGGAGGGTGCGCTCCGCTGCCGGTTCTCTCCTGCTCTCCCAGAATAATGACATTAATGACACTTCCAAACAGCGCACCCAGTCACAAAGTGGGAGATTTCAAAATCCATGTGGCAGCTGATTTCCTAATAGGATGCATTAAACAGGACATTGCATGTTTTATGGGCTGGGGTTGATTAGACCATAAGACTTAAAATATGTAGCTAAAGTGGTTGAAAAATAGGCCTTGGAAGTTCAGATCAAAGCATTACAGGGGGGTGATTAGATAAATAAAAAGTTTAAGCCTAACTGAGCAAATAATTGCACATCCCCTGAAAAGCTCAGTTCACAGGGATTGATCAAATGTGAGTCACCCCAGGCACAGATGTCTTTCTAAGAATATTCCTTTTAATTTTTTTAATATACATCAAAAGAAAAAAAAATCTGGGTACTGACCAGCAAATACTCCTGTTTATATAAGAAAAGCCTCTTTAAGATACTGACAAAAAAAAAAAAAAATCCCTCATTGTTTAAAGAGGCCAACTTTTTCCTTTCTCTTGCTTCTCAATCTGTAGTAAAAGGTTTTTGCTTCTTTAACACCGACTAATACAACTCACCTAAAAAAATTCTGAAAGACTTCTGGTGCCTTATCTTGCCTATGACTATACAGAAGTCAGATACAGGTTTATGCTAAAAGCATGTACTGTTATCTTTCTAAAGAAAAATATGTCAATGGGGAAGATTCATCTTTATCTAGTTAAAAAACAACAACAAAAAAAGCATTTGCAAAGTGTATTTGTGAATTGGTATGTGCCAGACACAAGTTATCTCATTTAATCCTCGTGACAATGCCAAAAGACATGTTTTCATATTCCTGGTTTATATGCGATGAAATTGAGGCACACGTGTGGATTAGGTAACTTGCCCCAAGTATCAGGGCTTGAAAGTGACAGAGTGCAGTATGAGGCCAGGTTTTAGGCGGAACTCTTCCCACCTGCCAGCACTCTTCTATCTGACAGTCATTTTTCAGTGGCCACAGAACCCTGAAACAGCATCTAGATCTCAGTTATTTTTATGAGCTGATCTTGGCTGTTTCCTTGAGGCAGAATGCCAGTATTATTTCTTATTTTGAAAATAAGAAAGTATCTGCACCCCCACGTTCATTGCAACATTACTTGCAGTAGTCAAGATATGGAAACAACCCAAGTATCCACTGACAGATGAATGGCTAAAATGTCAGGCTTGTGGACACAGCAGGGAAGAAGAGGGTGGGCTGAATGGAGACAGTAGCATGGAAACATATACTGTACCATATGTAAAACGCATAGCCAGTGGGAATTTGCTGTGTGACTCAGGGAGCTCAAACCAGTGCTCTGTGACAACCTAGACGGGTGGGATGGGGTGAGAGGTGGGAGGGAGGTCCAAGAGGGAAGGGACATATGTATACCTATGGGTAACTCATGTTGATGTATGGCAGAAACCATACAATATTCTGAACCAATTATCTTTAACTAAAACTAATTAAATTAGAAATTCAAAAAAAGGAAAACAATCAAAACAGGAAAAAAAAAAGAAAATGTGGTATACTCATACAATGAAATATTATTCAGCCATATAAAATAATCAAAACTTGCCATTTGTGACAACATGAATGGACCTTGAGGGCTAAATGAAATAAGTCAAAGAAAGACAAATACTGTATGATTTTCAATGTGGAGGCTTAAAAAGAAACAAGCCTGTCATAGATAGAACAGATTGGTGGTTGCCAGAAACAAGGAGGGAGGAAATGGGTGAAGGGAGTCAAAAGGTTCAAAATTCCAATTATAAAATAAACAAGTCACGGGGATGCAATGTACAACATGGTGACTATAGTTAATACTGTGTTGCATATTTGAAATTTGCTAAGAGAGTAATTCTTATAAGTTCTCATCACAAGAAAAAAAATTTTGTGTGTATGGCGAAATAGACATATTGTACTGACTTTGTAGTAAATATGTATAAATACCAAATCATTGTGTAATATACCCCAAACTCAATGTCATTGTACCTCAATTTTTAAAATTAGTGTATTTCTTATTACTGCATCAATGAAATGGTGCTCACCTTGCACCTCTGAGAGCTCCAGGAGGAGACAAGGCAACAGCAGAATGTTGGGGTTTCAGCCCTTGGGGTGAATGGGTATCACTATTATCATCAGAGTGATATATCATAGAATGCAACAACAACAGCCTTAGTTGCAGGTGCTGTGAGAACTATACGAAATGTATGCAAAGTCAACTAGCTGTAGTCATCATACACAAGTATCCAATAAACATTCTCAGAGCAAACAAAACAAAACCAAGCACAGTGCCCCCTTGTCAGGACTGTGTGTGAGAAGAAAGGCTGAGTCCTATCAACATGTTTATCTGCAACAACAGGCCAGCACTCCACAAATAGGTATAATACAGTAAGGATGTAGCTGCGTGTGAGAACAAACAAAAACAGAAGGGCTAAGGGCCATAAATGTCTGCCATCATCCTCAGGAGTCCATTGGTTGTGGGTCTTGCAAATGTCAGTGTTAAAATTGACATGCTCCAGCATCCAAGACGAAGCGGACAATGAAGGAAGGACTTTCTCTGCCGTACTACTTGGGTTTTCACCCATTAGTTTGGTGGTGGTGATTTAGTAGCTAAGTCTGACTCTTGCGACTCCAAAAACAAAACAAATTCTTCATGTTTCAAACAGGGCTGGTCACTTTTCCCTAGAGCAGTTTTCCACATTTACTTTGTCTCAAGGAAAGGCAGAACCAAAGGGGAATTATGAGTGATATATGCTCATTCCCCCCTCCAAAATTTATATTAAAACCTCAAAGAATATTCATGGAGAGAGTGAGGCGGTACAGAACAGTGGTTTTCAAAGTCAGAGCATCCTTCTCAGAATCAGTTGAGGTCCTTGTTAAAAATGCAGACTCTGGACCAGTTATCTCGATCCTCTGTGGGTGAAGCTCTAGAATCCACATGTTTAACAAGCTTCCCAGGGATTCTAGGACACACAGATACTGGAGAACATAACAGATAATGGGGATAAAATTCTCTGGATTTACTTTGCCTTCAGACAACACCAGCCTATTTTAAAAACAAGCAAAATAATAACAGGTTGGATTTAAATGGACAAACAAGAAGATAGGGTACCGAGAAACATTTCTGATTTTAAGGGATAGCAAACCCTGATATTAAAACTCAGCAAACGACCCTTTTTACTAAATTCAATGCTGAGACTTTTCTAAGCTTACCAAAGCACTAGGAATCCTCTAATAAAGAAAAAACTCTCTAAGAAATTAAAGAAAAACATTGTGTTTTGAAGCCGGGTAGATAAAAATATTAATAACCATGACAGAGTAGGGTCACAGAATCACTGATTACCTCTCATACAAAAAAAAATGTCAAAAATAATAAGCTTTAGTACTCAGAAAGACTCACTGCAAATCAACCAGGATTACATGCCCACTCTGTGGGCACAGCCCTAGCCCCAGATAAACGAAGGTGAATCAAACAGTGCAGTTCTTCTTAAACAGCTCAGGCTCTCAGAACCCTTTGAGAGTCTAACCCCTGAAAAATGTCCTTATGCAGAAACACTTGATTTTGAGTTCAGATTCAGGGGACTAGTCAAGACTTCACTTAAGAAGTCTTCATTAAGACCAGACACAGTAAGAATTTAGCAGGTCCTAAATCTCGGATGGTTTGTGGTGTTCCCTTCCCACATGCAATTCAAAACACAATTTAAATGTTATAAAGACTCACAAATGAAATGTTCTAAATTAAAACTGCTTCTTTTCAGAATTTCTAATTGCTGTTTGTTTTGTAGTTTCTGTAGAGTTTTTGGTGTTGGCGTTTTTAGTAGTTTGTTTGGTTTAATGTCTCTGCTTTCCCAGAACCCTAAGTGTGTATTTAATTTGTCTCTGGATAATCCAGCATTAATAGAGAGGGAGGCACAGTTCCCAAATATGTTTATTACAATATTGGGTGCTATGAGTTCTGTAATGATCTGGGAGTAGAGAGAAAACATTGTGGGGAAGAAAGTTTCATCTAAACACAGAAGCCAAATATAAGTTTTGGGCTCAAATAGAATGTTCCTTTAGTGATGCAAGGAGAGGAAATGACACCAAGTTAACAGGTAGTGTACACCATGGTGCCCTTGACAATCCCGTCTGACGAAGCAATCAGGAAGGGCTTATGTAAGGCTGGTGTGGAGAGCAGAAACGGAAGGCATTTGGGTAGTTTCAGATGTTCTGTGTCTATTTTCCAACAAAAGATGGCATTGAACATCTACTCATGGTGACAATTAGGGGCAAGGTAATGTAAGAACCAACATGAAGGACACTGGGGACAAAAGGAAGGCGAGAGGGTAGACTGTGGCAGAAAAACGCTAATCAGGTGAGAGAAAAATCCTGATGCATGACACAAAGGGAAATAGATAAGAGAACAGAGAATGCAGCCAAGCCAAGCCAAGAAGGCTGTGCTTTGCAACTTACTGTCATACTGAACAGAACAGAGAGGCTCCCAGAGTAAAGACACTCAAGTGACCTGGGTTCCTGTTTAAGAACGATCTCTATTCTTATTGTTCAAGTTATTTACCTCACAAGACATTTGTTTTTAACTCCCCCCACACACACTGACCCCTGTCTTCTCAATCAGCACCTGCTTTCACCCAAACAACCAGGAGAGAGTTGACTATTTATGCTCAGCCTGTTTCCACAATGGATTTAAGGTAGTGGAATACAAGAGGTAAGTCAAATTTCAATGTTAAAAATTCATCACTGGAAGAATTTTCCCTATCTTTAGCCAGATAATACTAGATCATTAGAATGTGATGTTAGTGCTGCTGACACTATTTATATTCAGATGTTTCTTTCCACTTATGTAATAGAGGGAAAAGATCGCTTCCCCTCATCTTTATACAAGTACTCCTTTTAAATATTTCAGGGCAGGGTACCAGGATCCATATTTTCAAATGAAGACTCAGTCCACGAGTGAGAAGGTCATGCTGATAATCACCGTCATTTCAAGGGTGTCTGCTATTTTGCACAGAGCCACATTGAGTCCTCACAATTGTAGTCTTTGAAGGAATTTTACTATTCCTCATTCTACAGATGAGGGAAACTGAGGCCCTCAGAGGGACTTATTCACTTGCCTGAGGTCACATGGCTCATGGTGACAGGTTGCAACCACAGTTGTGGCTGACATCAAAGCTGTCCTCTCTTAAGGGGACTTCCCTGGTGGCCCGGTGGTTGAGACTCCACCTTGTAGAGCAGGGGATGTGGGTTCCCCTCTTGGTCAGGGAAAATAAGATCCCACATGCTGCAGAGCAACTAGGTTGGCGCGGCACAACTACTGAGCCCATGTGCTGTGGAGCCCACGTGCCACAACAAGAGCGTTTGTGTGCCACAATGAAAAGATCCCGCATGATGCAATGAAGAGTCTCAGTGTCACAGTTAAGACCCAATTTAGCTAAATAATTTTTTTTTAAAGCTCTCCTGTTTTCCCTTGGTCTGTTCTGCCTTCTTGAAACAGGGAGGAGGCAGGAAAAGGGGCAAAGCATGAGAGGCCTCCCTGGGCTGTCTGTGCGAGAAAACTCAGGACCAGCGGCACTCACATGGAGAGGAATTCCTGGCCTTCGCCCTCACTTCTGAAACACACCCTTGCCATTAATCTGTCTCAAGGGTTTTACTCATGTTTTTCCACCTAAATGAACAGGATTTGCTTTAGTATCACTTATGTAATGTAAATATCACCTTTCCCCATGGGAATCCTTTTCCTGTTTGGGACTGTGGGTTTGGGCCTGGATTTGTGCATGTTTTGCCTGGCTGATCATTGCCCATGAGCAACCTAAGTGACTGCTTAAGAGAAAAAGTGAATATGTTATTTTTAGACACCAATGCAGAAGTAAGATTAGGTAATTAAGACCCTCGGCTACCATTTTGGTTTTTTTATACAGTATTTATGAATTTTTAGGGGGTAGAGGAAAAGGCTGGATGAAATTCAAAAGGAAATGGGGATTTAATAGGATCCAATCAGGAGTTAATTAGCCATTTATGTGCCAAAGAGTCTTAGAATATCCTTCCACTAATCTCAGCTTCTGTGACTAATGTCTATGAGAGTACTGAGGCCAAGGTAAAAGTCAGAGATGACACCAAGATTCTGAGACAGGTACTCAGACCTGCATTAGCAATGAGCGCTTTTGTGGAATGTTCTCCTGTCTCTGGATGAATTTATCTGCTGTGTTTTTCATCAACCTAGAGCTGTGTTCTTTTATGAGGCAATGCTTCTCCAACTGTTTCTGAAAAATGAATGAGAAGTTTCCCTCCCTCGTAAGCCTGATTTGAATCTTGCTTATTATCTGCTTAGGGTTATCTTTCTGTCAATAAAAATAGTCGTATTCCCAACAAAAGATTTATTTTTGCTTCTAACCATAGCCAACCTCAATTCAGAGTCCACTCCCACAGCTGTGGGCCTGGATCAAAGTTGCTCTCTTTCAAAAACAGATCACCAAAGCCTGTAATACACATAGGCTGAAAGTGCTGTAAACTTGAAGGAAAGCAGGCAGCACATACAGACCTACAGTCCAGAAATGGTTTTGATGATAAATAACTAAGACTGATTGAAATGGAAGGATTGTCATTTTCTTATGCCACTTTTTATTTACTCATGGAAGAACTTTAGTACAAAAAGCAATATATGTTTCTTAGAGAAAATATAAAGAAGAAAAATGTGAAAATCATATGTTAACTTATCACACACAAAAATAGCCACAATTCACATTTTGGTATATAATCTTTCAGTCTCTTAAAAAAGCATACTATTTATTTTATATAAAAATAGATCACATTAGAAGTGATATCTTTTAATCTCGTTTTTTTCACTTCACAAAATATTGTGAGCATCTTTATGTCATTAAATCTTCTTTTCTAATCTTATCTTTCTGTCTTTATAGTATTCTGTTGTGATTATCTCTTTTTAAATAGTTTCTAAAAATCCTAATTTTAAATATAATACATGCTCACTGTTTAAAAAAATTCAGACACACAATAAAGAAGAATTTTTTAAACATCTATAGTTAGCTCCATAACACAAGGTGGAGTTTCTACCCTAAAGATTTGTATATTTTTAAAGGTTTATTTATGTGTTGATAAATTATCCATAAAAGTTGTATCAATTTATATTCTAACAAGAACATATGAGACTATTCTTTTCATAACCTCAAAGAAGTATTTTTATTATCTTTTCTTAACATTTACTAATTAGATAGGCTGAAAAAGGGGGACAGATTTTATTTTTCACAACTTTGATTCTTAGTAAGGTTGATTATTCTTATATGTCTATTTGTATTTCTCACTATAAATTGCTTATTTATCTTTCATGCCCACTTTTCAATGGGTTTATAAAAGCCCCTTTGTAAGGCTGTCAATCATTTTTCTGCCAACTATATTAAGTATTTTCCTCAGTTTGTTCTGTCTTTCAACTTTTTATTTTTGAATAATTTTATATTTATAGAAGATTTGCCAAAGTACTACAGAGAGTTCTTATATACCTCCCATCCAGCTTCCACTTTTAACTTATATAACCACAATACAATCACCAAAATGAAGAAATCATCTTTGGTACAATACTATTGACTGAACTACAGACTATTCAGATTTCACTAGTTTTTCCACTAATGTTATTTCTCTGTTTCAGGGCCTAAATTCAGATCCTCCATCGCATTTAGCTGTTACATCTCCTTAGTTTCCTCCAATCCATGATGGGCTCTGTCTTTCTCTGATTTTCATGACCCCTACACTTCTAAGCAGTACCACTCAGATATTTTATAGAATGTTGATCAATTTGTATTTCTCCCTTCTAAAGTTATCATTTTTCTCTTTCCATATTCAATTGGAAAGGGATTCATTAAGCCCAGTCCACACTTCACTGGGAGGTAGGCTAATCTATATCTCCTAGAGAAAGAAGTATCAAAGGATTTGTGGAATATGAACTATCACTTTACTTAATAAGTATTTTGAGGTAGAGATACTTTAAAACTATGCAAATATCCAACTTCTTAAAGTTTCATCAACTAATTTTAGCATTCATCACTGCATCTTCTTGGGAGCAATTGCTACTATGGTCTTCTAAAGGTGGGTTTCTATTTCTTTCATGCTTCTTCATTTATTATTTGGGATCCTTCTGTAAGAATATTTGTTCCTTCTCCCCCAGAGATATGGTGGATGTCTGTGGCTAAACTACTTCACCAAGGGCCTAATTTCTTTATCTCTGCTCTTCTTTCTGTGTTGTTAGCTTTGTCCAGTGACTAGAAAGCTATCAATTGCTCCCAGGGTGTATTTGTTTCCTATGACTGCTATAACAACTCACTACAAATTTGGTGGTTTAAAAACAACACATTTTTTTTTTTTCTGGAAGTCCAAAGTCAAAAATGGGTTTCATCAAGGTGCTGCAAGGCTATATTTTTCCCTCAGGTTCCAGGGGACAACCTGTTTTTTAACATTTTTCAGCTTCTAGAGATCATCCACATTCCTTGGCTCGTGGTCTTCCTTCTCCATCTTCAAAGTCATCAGTGTTAGGTCAAGACCTTCTCATAGTGCAATCAATCTGATTCTCTCTCTCCCACATCTCTCTTCCATCTAAGAACCCTTGTGATTACACTGGGCCCATGTGGATAATCCAGGATAATCTTTACATCTCAAAGTCAGTTGAATAGCAACTTTAATTACATCTGCAACCTTAATTCTCTTTGCCATGTAATGTAATGTAATTACAGTTTGGGGGACTAGGTTGTGGACCACTTTGAGGACTGTTATATGTCTACCATACAGGGCCATAAACTTTTTGATCTATGGACACACTAAGGATGAGACAGAGATAGAAGGAGAGGTAGAGAAGCAGAGATAGAAATAGCGATTAATATAGAGTGAGGGAGAGAGAGTGAAAAAAAGGGGAAGGGAAGAGGAGAGGAGAGAAGAAGAGAAGAGAAGAAAAGGAAAAGAGAGAGAACAATTCCACCAGCTCAAGCAGGTGCAATGCATCTGAATTGGTTTTTATGTGGATCCCAGATACACAGCATAATGTTCTTTTTATCTTGGGAGCCAAATGAGTGTCTCAAATAATGAGACATTATTGAGAATGGCCAGAACTTTCAATAATTCAGGCCTAAGCTCTTTAAGTAAAAGTAACCTTGAGCCAAAATTTAAGCAATTGAAATATCATCAGTCTTTATACTTAAGGTCTATGGACTTCAAATGAAGTGTCATTCCAGATTGACCATTAAAAGATTTTTTGAAAGGAGCTCTTATTTATTCACAAACCTGTTCTTGGTTGAGTACAAGCCATTCTCAAGATCTCCTGAACTTGGAGGGAGGGCTTCAAAAACTGGCTTCCTCTAGGATTAGTGATTTTGACCTTGTTAGAGCCTGTGATCTCTTACTCTCTCTGGGACTAGGGATGCCCCTGCCTTCTCTGCTAGGTTTAGTGAGCAATGCTGCTGCTGCTAAGTCGCTTCAGTCATGTCCGACTCTGTGCAACCCCATAGATGGCAGCCCACCAGGCTTCCCCGTCCCTGGGATTCTCCAGGCAAGAACAATGGAGTGGGTTGCCATTTCCTTCTCCAATGCATGAAAGTGAAAAGTGAAAGTGAAGTCAAAAGCTCAGTCGTGTCCGACTCCTAGCGACCCCATGGACTGCAGCCCACCAGGCCCCTCCGTCCATGGGATTTTCCAGGCAAGAGTACTGCAGTGGGGTGCCATTGTTTTCCTTTTATTTTGTGAGACTGTATTATCTGTATAAAGGCCCATTTCTCTTAGGTCCATTTTCTTCTGTATATATCTTCCCTGTTGGGGGTGCTTCCTCCACTCTGCTCTGCTTAGAACTAAGGAACTCTGAACTAAGAACTAAGAACTCTGTTCTATTATTTCTGAAAAAACAACATAAAACAACTGGCCTCACCTTCTCTATTACCTAGAGCCCCTTTCAGCAGTACAACTCTCCCAGTATTTGAAAAGGATGAGCCTTTGGAGCCATCTAGATCTGATTTCAAATCCCATTTTTGCTTTTAACAACTATGTGCTTTTTGAGAAATTAAATCCTTTGGAACTCTGTGAGTCATTGTCTTTGCCATGAGGGCAACTTGTCACCAATGGCTGGTGGACATTTTATCTCCTATTCACTCATTGACACCTACAATGTGCTTCCCTGGTGGCTCAGCAGTAAAGAATCCACCTGCCGATGCATGAGACACAGGTTTGGTCCCTGGGTCAAGAAGAGCCCCTGGAGAAGGAGATGGCAACCCCCTCCAGTATTCTTGCCTGGGAAACCCCATGGATAGAGGTGCCTGGTGGGCTACAGTCTAGAGGGTTGCAGATGGTCAGACACGACTTAGCAACTAAACAATAACAAATCACATGTGCTACACATATGTATGATATGAACACAGAGGTGAACACAGTCAGTACAGTATTTGCCATGTTGCCCTGTCTAGAGTGGAAGATGTATTAAAGAGCTAAGGACAGTGTAGTGAACCCGGTGCAAAGTTGTGTAAAGGGTAATAGACAAGAGGTCAGGTAGGGAATCAAAGATTCTTATAACTCCATTAAAATTTTACTACAGCTATAAGTACACATGTCTACCTCTGGTGGATGATAAACTCTTTGAGAGTGAGGACTGAGTCCTTTCCATCTGTGCAAACTTTTAAGACATACAAAGCAAAAGTTTAATAAAAGCTCTGATAAGCTCAAGTCTTGGTGGACACTTTAAAAGTTATTGCTAAATGAAATGGACTCAGTTGATCATCATAGAAGAATGAGACAGCGGGCTCCTTCGGAGCAGTCACTACCTCCCTATTAATCTTGGTACCCTTAATATTTTGTCTAGAGGCAGGTGCAGGGCAGATATGCAAAACATTATTGTTTAATAAATGACTAAACAAACCTAGAATCTAAACCTAGAATCCAAAAGTGCCTCTGTCCATCATGAAAATTCTCAAAGGAAAGAAAATAAACATACTTTATGAATGTTTGTTCTACCTGAACACTTAAAACTCATCATGAGTAAACATAATCCTATCCTAGCATCTTTTAAATATGCCCTGCATAAATAAGGTGTGAGTTTTACAATCTCATTTGCTCTATCTATGTAAAAGCTTTTTATTTGGCTTCAAAGTCTTCAACTTCACAGCAAAATTTCATTATGTCCCAGCTGAGTTCTGTTTAATGGAATTAAATTTCACTCTTTTTAATTATCTTTTGGAACAGACAATCTTTACAGAATAATTAGTAATAGAAGAACATAATGGATCATTGTCTTTATTACTGCAAAGAAATCCTAGATGCTGCTCTAAATCTTAAAAAAAGATCTCATGAAATATAAAATGTATTGAATCCTTCCTCTTAAATTATGTAACATTTAAACTTTGTCAACATAGCTTAAAGATGATGGGAGGTAATTATTTTCCTGCTTCACTTTAAATTATTTTATGAAACTACTTTAATGATCCAATTCAAATTAATTATGCTTACATTTCACTTTCAAGATTTTTATTGGTAGAACATTCTATTATCAAACACAAATTAAATGTATATTTTTCTCACACATCTGAAGATCTATTTTGCTTCCCTGAACAATTTTTTTTCTAGACCCTAACCTAACATCATTAAATTGTACATACAAAATGTAAAAGAGGATTAAAAATATAGCTATTCAGTATTTTAAAAAATAAAGCCTAATTAAAAATCATTTCACTTACTCATTTAAGAAAGCGTAGTGCCTTTGGGAAAATTTCATAAAACAGTTCAATGAAAAAGAAATACCCAAACATGGGTAGTTAAAAAAAATCACCAATACCAGAAAATCTTTTTCCTCTCTAAACATTCAAACAATTAAAACTTACCTTTATAAATTGAAGATAGGAAATGTAGAAAAATGAGTAGGGTCCTTCTTGGACTTCTAGTCTTTATAGTTTAATTTGTTGAGAATTTAAAATTACAGTAATTGCCCTTAAATAACTGACATTATTTGACACTACAACAACAGAGGAGTGGAAATGACTGACAAACACACAAAAGACTTTTGTTATCTTTGTTTGTCTGCCTGAATAAATCTCAACAAGTATTTCAAAGATTTAAATTTATAGCATACTTAATCGCCATTAGATGGCCAATCCTATTGGCTTTCAGCTACATTTCACTGACACTCAACATTTTTGGTATCAAGTTCTTTAACATATCTAGTTTGTCTAAACAGCTATCTTTAAACTAAATTATTACCTCTAAATTAAACATTTTGATAAAATATGTAGAATTAAACAGAATTAACTTAAGTAGAGCCCCTTCTTTTTTGTTTCCCTATATTGAGGACCGGATTGTGGGAGAGAGGGGAGGTTTGAAATACTGATTTTGAAAAATGTAACTGAGTACTCATCCACCATAAATGATGGTGAGTTGATTAATATTTGGATTACTGATTTATTTCTTAGCAAAGCAAGTGCATTTAAGAAATTGAAATTCAAATACCATTTATTATGACTTCAATATCAAACAGAGGTCACTCAAAAAAAATCAAGCCTGCCATATAATTTAGAATTCCTGCAAAGAATTTAGAATCCAAATGATATTGGTGGAAGGTTTTTAAAAAACTATTTTTATTTAAGTATTTAGTTCTTATGTTTTACCACTTTGAAAATAAAGCATAAACTACAAATGAAACATAATGAACGAAACATAAGCTACAAATTCCTTCTTGAAGGCCCCATTTTATTTCCCAGTGAAAATAAACACTCGAAGGAAACAATCGAGTTGTAATAATCCCTTAATTGGTATACACTTTCCATTTTGCAAACTGTTTCCCTAACATTCACTTGGCATTTACCTGACTTGTAAAAACTCTATCCCCTTTGTGTTTTAATTTTAATATCGAGTTCCATTTATACCAAGAGAAGAGACATGACTCATTCTAGGTACATGATAATATATTGACTTTCTGTTGGTGTAGTAAAGTAAGGAAATGCTACATACCACATAAAGAAGAGACTTCCGGGGGTGTGAGTACTAGTAAAACAGGAAATGTATTAAGTTTCTGAGAGGTCAAGGGGTTAGGTAATGAGGATGAATGGGGCACAGGGGGCTTTAAGTTCAGTAGCGCAGGGTTCACTTCAGAAGAAAGATTCTCTGTTTTTCCCTGTAGATGTGTCCTCTTTGCCCTTTATTTCTTATCTTAATGGATTTAAAAAAGCTAAATTTTTTAAAATCAGAAAACACATTTATGATTTGTACTGTTTGGGGCTAAGTACACAAAATTATGAATACTTGATTTTTCCTTTAGTCCTCTTCTAGTACTTTTATGAAGTGAAGGAAAGCACACTTATTTTGGTTCTAAGGACTTTGCTTCTGGAGCTGTTTGGTCCATCTGAGCTGTTTATGCTAACTGCTTAATTAACTAGTAGAAACTAGGATTTCATTCTTCCAACCAAATAGGGGAATTACCTTGTCTCATCCTTACACAGTACAGGTGTAAGGCTCCCATAGCTTTATATCTGATACTATCATTGCAGTGGCACTCTTCCCCTATTCTTTCCAAATGGTAAAGCCTGGGAACATCTTTTTCTTGAGGGTTAGTGAGCATTTCACCCAATTTCACAGGAAACAAATCTATTTTCAAATCTCAAGTATTTCACCAACTCCTAAGTGTGAAATCATTGATGTTCTTCAGCTATGTCAAATTGAGCAACCCCAACCTTTGAGCTGAGGATGTTCAAAATTAGGATGCTGAATTCAAAATTAGGTATTGGTCTCCTCTCTAAGACCAGAAAACTTTGCCTTAATCCATAATTACTCTAATATTTGAGCCAGGATTTAAAGAGAGGTGATTGGTACAAGGTGAAAATTATTTTTAGGAACTTGAGGGTGAAATCCTAACTGATCAATCAGTTCCAAGTACCCAGTTACTAATGTTTAATCTTTGTCATACACCAGTAGCAAGCACAGAGTCTGATGTCTTCACCCAGTTTCAGATAGTGAGCCTGGGTACTGGGCCTTGCTGTGAATGTAGCTTAAGCTGATAGGATCAGCAAACTTCCTAAAGCCTACTGGGGGGGTTGATGTTTTTCAAAGAGTCTCTAGGAAAACAAGGGAAGCAGAAGTCCCTAGTCTTTGGAGGTAGAAGGAAAGAGTGGGGAGGATGTTAAAACAAAAACAAAAAACAAACCTGCAACAAGGGATTAATCCCTTGTTGATTCTATTCTGACAGGAAAGGCGAATGTGTACTTACATTGTTTCTCTCTTTAGAGATTCATTTGAGATAAATCTATGTTCAAAATGGGGCTTAACAAAAGTGGAGAGGGGATATTAGTCATGTGAGTTCAAACACAGAAACATCACCGAGGAATTATAAATTGATCAAATTATAGACCAAACTAACTTTGCATTTAATTTTGCATCTCTGTGGGCAATTATTTGGCTATTGTTGTTATAGATAATTCTTAATTTTAATATTATTATTTAAATATGTGTAGCAGAGATAGACTAGCCTTACCACTTATTCTGGTAGCCTCTAGTAGCAACATTAATTTGGAAAGCAACGTGCAAATGGACTGCCTTGCTGTGTTTTGACTTATAAAAGCTCTACTCATTTATTTGTATTCTACTCAGTGCAGGTTCTATGGTTTGTTGCTTTTTACTAACAAGATGTCACTAAATACCTTGACTCTGGATTGAGGTTATTTGAAAGATCACTTTTTACCAAACTTGAGCAGGTATTAGTGAGGTCACTTTGTTCTTATCACACTTAAGAAATAAAACCAGCTTCTTTCTATAGTTACAGTTCAGAAGGCCTGATCTGTCATCATTAATTATCTTCTTTATGTTACTACAGACTCTCAGGATGAAAACGGAAAAGTTTATTCATAGTTTGCTTGCTATCAGAGCTCATGTAAATTGATTAATTTTTTCTGGCTTAAAATAATTTTTTAACACTAAATGGGAGAAAAAAGCAATTAGTATCTGTGTTATTTTTTTGCATGATGCAATACTAGATGGGAGATATGTTAAGACTTCTCAGTGTATATATATATACACATTAAGAAGCACGGTCATTTGTAATATTTAAGTTAAAAGTACATTTTTAGCAACAAAATGATCTGCTTGGAGACATATTTTAATGTTTTATCAAATCTCATGTCCACAGTTGATCCCATTGCTACCAAATAAATTGTTTTGTTAGAGCAATACATTAAGAATCACACATATCTTTTTGCAACTGAAAACATTTAAGAGTTGAACTTAATAAAATGTTACAATGATAAAACTTAGGGGGGGAAACAGAAACACAAATAAAATTTAAACTGAGTGCATATTCTATCATTGCCTGTCAAGGGGAATAAACATTTTCATATGTATTTCCTCTTTTTAAGTATAACTAATAACTGTATAATTTTTCCCTCCTTACTTCTATTTGACTCTTATTAATTAACTGTTTTACCTAGCTAGAGGGTCAAACAAACATACTAGTATTTTGCTAAGTTGCAAACAGCAACATTAGAGGGAAATAATATTTGATCTGCCAGCTCCTGGATATCTAGCTGTTGATCTCAGTCATACACAGAGATTCTCAGTCATACCCAGGAAACAAAAGGTCCAGAACAGTAGGGCTTTCTTTTGAAAGTAGCTGTATGCTGGCTATTAAATGTTAAGGCTGGTTCTATGCAAGGAAATAGTTTTATTTGCTCCTCCTAGAAAACCCCTTGTATTTGGAGCACTCCTACACTGAGAAAAGCCTTCTGGTGCTTTTTGAGATAATCATATGTTTCTCAGGGTTTTGTTTTGATGTCCTATTAAACCAAACTACACATAATGTTGATAGGGATGGCTCAGATGTGATCAGCCTCGTGGTAAAACACAATAATATCTAAACCCTTTTTCATGCCCTGCTGTAACACCAGCGATGGCAAACAGCATTTAGTGAAAACTTGCACCAGTAACAGGCACTGAATATATAGCAGATACTACAAATGTTACATGAATGACACATTGCAATGAACTCATGAGAAACATATTATTGTGCTTCCCATTTTATGGATGAAGAAACTGAGACTCAGAGGTAGTAACTTGCCAGAAGTTTTAGAATTAAGACAATACACAGATCTATAAACTTCCCAACGGATACCTAAGGAAGGTTCAGGATGGGGAACACATGTATACCTGTGGCAGATTCATTTTGATATTTGGCAAAACTAATACAATTTGTAAAGTTTAAAAATAAAAAATTTAAAAAAAAAGAAAGCTTTACCTAATAATGGAAAAGCTTTGCAGGGCATTTCTATTCAGGACAGCTCCACAAACTACTGTAACCAAAGAATTTTCCAGTTTGAATTAGTCACTTGTTTAAAACGTGGGCTGATTCCTGACCTTGCTTAAAGCATTAACAGAGCAGCTGCCTGTGTTTTCTGCTGCTGCATCAGGTAAATGGAAGGTTCCTCACCACTTATTGTGCACATCAGTCTGTTTTTCTGTGTAGTTTTTACGTTGATGCTTTTCTAAAACTATATTTCAGAGTGTGAACCAGATGAAAATTTTAAAAATAAAAGGATACAATGATGTTTTAAGTAGCACCCTATTTGCTGAATGTCAAATTTTTTCATGGATAACAAATGTGATATCTTTTGCTAAATCTTCAAGAAACTTCAAATACTGGATTACTTACACATGGAGAATGATTCTATACAAGCATATATTTCTCACTAGATTCACCAGTCAATAAACAAAAACTTTCATCTCCCACATGCACCAGTCTTCTGGTATGCAATTCAGGATTATCATACTCTCTTCTTCTCAAATTTTCTTTTTTCCCTCTGTCAAATCATATGCACAAAAGACTGAGGAGGGATTGCCACAGTCCAGACAAATATGTAATATAATTTAGCAATGCAAACTGTATTAAAAATGGCACCATAAAAAGTCAAGACTCCTGGAAGCACATCAGTCAAGTAAATTACTTGTATTTGTGTTACAGTTTTTTTTTTAAGGTTTTACTTCTTTTTCGTCTGCCCACAAGATTTTCCTGTGCCTCAAAGTTTTTATTTTTATTACTATTATTATTTAATTTAGTTGACACATTATTTTTGGAAAAACACAATGAGATGGACAAGTTGGCCTCTGACTTTGGAGAGAGTTATTAATCAGTCATTTGAAGCAAATAGACTGGAAAATAATTTGTGGCTCATTTAAGTGACAAAATATCTTGAATTTGAAGACATTGTTTCTAGCATATGTTTGGGAGTTGAAAATTCACAAGACTTTGATTATTAATGATAGTGAATCCAAATGCAGCAGCAGCAAATGATCCCTTTTACAGCTCTTATAATGATACTAGCTCGCATTTATTGAGGACTTACTATGCATGAGGTACTGTTTAAGTGCTTACATGCATTATCTCGTTTAATCTTCACAAAAATCCTTATGTGGGAGGTACAGTTATTGACCTCATCTTACAGATGATAAAACTGAGAGTTTGAACAAGCCATAAGGTCGCTTGCTCAACGCTGTACACTAAACTGTTAAACCAAGATTTAAACCTAGATCAGTTGACCCAAAACTTGGAAGTCTAACCTTCAGTACATCCCTGCCTCCTACACTCAGAGTCCTAAAACATTCCAACTAAATTTACTGTATGAGATTCCAGGCTAGCCCCTTTTTTCTACAGATGAAGAAACTGAAGTTTTTAAAAATTAACTATTTTGCCCATCCTCCTAGTAACAAATTAGTGACTGAGCAGGACTAGAACTCAGATCTCCTGCCTTCAATGCCACACAAGACACCACTCTATCATTTAGTGAAATCTGCATTACCCAGGAGACTAGAACACCAGCTTTGTAGTTTAACACACCAGATAAAACAGCAAAGAGCTAAATTCAGGTTGCTTCTATGTTTTCTAACTTGCAGCTGCTTCATTGCAGGATCATACAACACATGATGCGACAGGGACTTAAAACCACACATAAAACATATTAAATGTAGTCGGCAGTGATGAGATTTGGTACCAAATAAGAAGCTTTAATTAATTTTAAATGGTGCTTTTCATAGTGTCAAAAGCTCAGTCCACTGAAGTGGAAAAGGGGGTTGGAATGGCGAGATCCTAGCAACCCAGCTAATCTGGGCCCTTCTGAGCAAGCTCATTTGGAATTCTTACATCAGTGCATTGGCACGCCGAGGTGGGGCTCATGGGGACAAACAAAATAGCAACCCCAACTCGGGCACCACTCAGAATCCCACATCCCGGGGAGGCCTGAGAGCTCAGCTGTATTAAGGGGCCGTTGGAGTTTCCCTGTTATTTGTCTACTTTTTGAGGATTAGAACTTCCGCTGGGCTGTGTTCATCTGTGCTGAGAATTTAAACTCGGTGCATGCAACAACAAGAACAGTGAGATCTCCTAGAAATGTTCAAAAAGAAGCCAGTCTTGACTTTTAAAAAGCTTTCAGATGCACAAAAAGGAGTAAATTGAGGGGTTTCCGATTTCTTCTGGGAGTCAAGATTGGGTGGTGGTTTCTTTTTTTGTATTCCCCCCACTTCATGAGCCTTTGTTTTTAAAACTGTGATAATGTAGATATTCACCATGTGGATCCAGTTGAGTGGTATCATGTTAGAAAGGCCGCAATAGTCATGTGGTTCTTAAGCATTTTCACACACATGTACATGGAACTTTTTTCTTCTCCATGACACAGAAACAGGAATTATCACCGAGGCCCTTCCTCACAGAGACTGTAGAACATACAGTAAGGATTCTTTGAAAACTATTAGGAAACTACATGACTCAGTTCTCTGGCTACACAGCTTAAGAAACTGAAGCTCAGGTATTATGACAAGGATAAGGACACATATCCAGATTTCCCCATTTTTTATTCATTTCCATAAGTTGCAACTTACGGAAATGCCTCAGTATTTATAGGCATCATTTATAAAAGCAGCATATAAACAATAGCAAGTTGTCAGTTGAGTATGGAACATATTTACTACTTTTAATACAACTGCACTTTGCACACACATCAGCGATGATAATAATAGTACAAATCATGGTGAGTTCTTTGCCAATGAAGCCCTCATTTGGGTCAACAACCATGAACCAAAATTTTTTTTCTCCCTGTTCTTTTAACTTACATAAATGTACACCCTGTCACCATGAAAATAACGAACCACAATATAATTCTAAGTTTCTGATGGTCATCCATTTATGACCAATAAGTCTTTAGTTTTCCATACTCAAGCTTGATTCTCTTTTGTCCTCTACAGAGAAAAGGAGTGCAACACCACCCATTCCCTACTCATGTTCTCTGTTCTTTTCAAATATACAAGGGTCTGTAGACTTGGAGGACAGTTCTGCAGCCTAGGTGAGTAGTTAGTGGTGGGAATTGCAGACAAAACAATTTAGGCAAGCATCCAAAAGTACAGGCCTATCCAGTGGTCTACACTCTGAAAAGGAACTAGAAATGATCAGGTTTCCATCACAGGACTTTTAGAAACTTGATATTTGCAAGACTGAAAATATTTTAAGGAAATTCTTTCTCAAGGTGTTCCTAGTTTTTTTTTTTTTTTTTTTTTAATTTCTAGCTTAGATTCAATTAGAGTGAGGAAGTAGAGAGTAAATAGAATAATAATTGTACTTTGCATTAAATTAGAGGAAGAGTGCAACATTGATTTTTAGTATTAGTTTTTAACATTTGAATAGTAATGAAAAATCACAAAAACTCAGGTCAACTCTTTATTGGGGGTTTTGACTTTTTGGGGGGTAAGGATGTTTGAGATATTCTTCACAGTTATTTAAGTCATTCCACTCACTGTGTTGAATGTTCTGTCTTGAGTATCCAAATGTCACCCCCACTGCCCGCTTCCCCGAACAGTTCCCTGCAAACAATCGGATTTTCTTTTCCACTTGACCCTCTGCCTCCTTAATCACAGCCCAAATATGAGATGCTGGCATTGGTGCACTTATACTGTATTTTTATATTGAGTTTTATCTTCTTGGTCTGATCTACCAATCATGCAATACAGAAGGAAAAAATAAAATTGAAGGGAGCCTGCTTATCTTGTTTTATTAGTAGCTCTTACCATAGAAATATTTTATATAGCACTCATTCAATATCTACTGGGTTTAATATATATATATCATGCAGTTTTCAAAAACCAGAATGTTCTTGGCACACATGAAGTATAAAGCTACCAAATATTACAATAACTGAATCAATAGAATGTATAAATAGATATCTACTTTGCCCATCTGCACAGCTAAAATGCAAATAACGTATTAATTACAACTCTGAACAGAAGAAAAACGAAGCTTAACACTAATCTGAAAGCATTCTTTTTTGGCATGTAGGAATGTACAGTATGAAACTGTCTCCCTTAACTACTTAGTAACTAAGTAAGTAATCAGGGAGCAGGTAGCAGAAAATGGAGGGTGATGTGGGGGTGAGCGTATGGGGAGGAATCCGAAAAGGTGTTAGTGGAAAAGCAGTAACTTTGTATACATTTTTAATCATTGCTGAAAAAAAGGTAAAGAACTTTTGTTAGCCTAATATAAGTTCAACAACAAGAGAGTAAAGGTTAAGAATCCTACTTTCAGCTCTAGTGTGGAATTAGAAGTCCATTCGCCCATCAATACACAGGGGATTTGCACATGAGAATGGGAGTTACATGAGCAAAGCTTTCAGGGATCTGTGAGAAAATAAACTCTAACACGAATATTTGAACTACATTTTACAATAGACTGATCATCAAAAAAGACATGTATGTGGAGACTTTAACATTTCAAAAGCCGTCTACAAATATACATCTAACTATATAGACAGGTATGTAAATACATATGTAAACTGTATACGTGTATATTTGAAATCTGCATGTATTGGTATAGGCACTAACGCTAGTCAGTACAACTAACTAGCTCATTAAATTCTCCCACTGTTTTTTGTTACTGAACACAATCACAGCACTTGAAATTTCATTTAAATGACTAAAGTAATACTACGGAAAATTTCAAATGCACTTCATATGAATTTTTCTTTTACTTTCTTTTTTTTCTTCTTTTTTGAGTCTCCTCAACCACAAAACACACATATACATGCTCATTGCAATTTTTCTCACTTGAGCCTTTCCAAACAATGGATGTAAGCATCTCTATTTTTCTTTAAAAAAGACCCAAAGAGGCAAATCTTCCATTTTCTTCTGCAGTAGCAGTTTGAATTTTAGCATGCAGATTTTAGCATAAAATGTTCTTCACTGTGGGAAAAGGGGTGTGTTACGGCAAAATTAAAGCAGACAGTTCTACTAGCAGACACATTATAATATTAAAACCTGTAAGGACACAGGTGACAGGCTCTCTTTTATGAGATGATTTCAGTCCTTCACTGAATCTGTTTGCTCAGTCCTAGAGCAACTTGTTGATAAGAGGAAGTCTTTGGTGAGAAACAGCATGAAAAACAATGAAAAGCATCAGATTTAATAAAGTATCTAAGCAAAGTCTTAAAATGACACCCACACTATGAAGGGAAAGCCAAATTTGCTTTTTCTGAGGGGAATTTGTGTTTGTCAGGAAGGGTTCCTGGAGGCTTTGTTTGGAGGCCTTGATGTGTGACCAGTGCGCCACAGGCCGCGCTTCACCCTTGCCCTCCTCTACCCTGCTCTGCCCACCCATACCGACACCGCAGGGGGAAGGGTTTCAGAGCAGAAAGAATCAAAAGCTGAGGGACAGGGGAAAAAAAAAAAAGTGCTTTTCAGGGTCTGATGTGTGGGAATCAAATGAGAGGCCTAGCTCAAATCCGGTCGCCAGGCAACCAAAGTGATATGCTGAGGGAATATCATTAAAGTTGGAAAGTAAGCAGTCTCTCTGAATTAGTAAACCAACCACAGGATGGACGACACACCCGAACTCTATCAGGGCTGGAGTGCCATTTCTCCAAGGAGGACAAGCGGGGGCTTCGCTAAGTTAAAGGGGGAACCGAGAGGGAGAGGGAAAGAGAGAACGCAGCTGATTTGTAGAGTTTTTTCATAAAAAAAAGACAATGGCTGTCCAGACATGGAGTTGGTGGTGAAATATGGTAACTGCCACGGCTGCAGCTGGCTCTCTGACACAAGATTAATAAGTTGCCGTTTCCTAGCCGACCAGAACCTAGTGGGAACTATCCAGCATTTTATCTTGAATTGTGGGTAACAGCCTTACTGCAAGCTGGCCTAGTTTACTGCTCTGTTTTTTCCAGATCTCCCAAAGTGCAGCAAACATCTGTGACTCTAATGAGGTCATCATTGAGGGTGTCCAGAGAGCCAGGCCCTGAGAACTGACCTCACCTCTGCCTGAACATAAAGTACAAGTGCTGTGGGGAAGCAGGACAAATTAAATAGGGGAGCCGGCACTTGGCTGTAAGTTAAGCTCTTAAGAAACTTTTTTGCTGTGATTAAAAAAAAGAGAAGGAGTGGGAGAGAGAGAGAGAAAGGGAGAGAAGATTGAGGTTCAAAAATGACAGTACAACAAAGCGATAGCGAGCCTACAGAATTAGATTTAGGCCTCACTGATGAATATTATCACTGACGTGAGCAAGCAAAGCTTATCTGGCCTTCCTTCTTGAAAGGCAGAATAAAATTGAATTGCCAACTTCTGCATTTTACCACATTTTGGTGGGAATGGCTCAGAGACCTACATGATTTAAAATGAAGTTTTGGTGAATTCAACCTCACAGCACATATATGTGTTTCTGACCAAAAAAATTGCAAACATTATGTAATATGGCATATCATTTATAAGTAATTTGACTACAGACACAGAAAACAAATCAAACTTCTCTGAATAGGTCTTTATCCCTTCCCACTCCCTAGTTATTCCAACAATCATAGTTTTTATAAATAACATCACCAAACAAACATGCAAACACAACCCAGAACTGCATTCAAATCAATGAAAAATAATAATTTTGTTTAGTCCTCTAAGGCAAGAATATCTAACAGATGACTCTATCTACTGCTTCCTTTAAGAACTCCATTCTTATAGGATGATAAATGTTAAGTTTCAAAAGGCAGGAAAATATTTTAGGGGGAAAAAAAACATTTCCTGAAATTGTCCCTATCACTTTATTTATAAATATATTGGCCACATGTTGATTATGCATTGTCCATTTCAGCCACATCTGCCCACAGAGAACAATCAAGGCAGTGGTGACATCTTTCACGTGTAAGGAAACACTGATGTGAATAAAGTCCAGAAGGAGAAAAAAAAAAGATGGAGATCATCTTCAGAACTCATCTAGAAACCTTAATTTGCTTGTGTTAACTCATTCTGTAAGCAGATATATTTTTCCCTGAGATAAAATCAGTGAGACCCAAAAGGCTATATCCTGGTACTTTTATAATGAGTTTTTATTTTGGAAAAGTGGGAATATTACGATGAGATTAAATTTGCCAAGTTTATATTTTATTTGCATATTATTATCATTTTGTAGACTGGATCTAATGCAAGAGATACAGAAGACTAGTAAGATAGAAGCAACCGCTTTCTCCAAACCCAGTAAATGGTGCACAAAACTCTCAGCTGACCATGTGATGTAGGAGTTCAGGAATGAGAGGGCAGGAGCGGATTGGCTGGCCAGAGAAAGTGGTAGCCACTTCTGATTGATACTGAGTCTTTTCATTGAGATAGCAAGAAGGGAATCAAGGTGTTGTCCTAAGCTTAATTCGAGTGACGGACATTATGGAATGGGGATGGTTATAAACATGTGTTTAAAATGTAGGACATGTAAGATGAAGGGTCTAAAATAGTAGTGCTAGAAAGAAGTTCTAGTACTACCTGCACGTCCCTCGAAAAGGCCGTTTCACCACAGAAGAAAAGCACCTGCTCCTTGTTCAAGGCCTCAAGCTAGAGTTGAGACTGAAAGAGAGGCTTACAAAACAAACCCACCTCTGCTTGCATGTGGACTGGGGAGAGGAGCTTTTGGGGGGCTGAGGTCTATCGCATTACACTTTCGCTCAGCTTTCAAGAAGGGCTTGGCTAATGCCCACTTGCAGGCTGAGTTTATTTTTTAAATGCAAATGAAGGAAGTGTTGCAGTTCAGCTTTGCAAACAGTTTTCAGAAATCCTGTTGGCCTACATTTAGCTGGAAAGCAGCACCCGGTACCAAGAGTAGGGGCTCAAACAATCAAGCAGTTGTTTGCTTCACTCACATTCCTGAGGCAATCTGGTTCCAGCTGAACTCCTTGGGAACAGTCTGGGCTATGTACCCCTAGGGCATCTGCCCCAATTAGCACTGACCCTTGGGAGCCTCCTTACTGGCCCTAGGTCACTCCCAGCCTCTTGGATTCTGGGTAAACCAGATTACTGTAGGAGCCTCTAGGCTTTCCACAGCCCCAGGGAAAACTGGACAGTCCAGGATCGCCAACAGGAACTCAGTAACCCTGGCCACCTCTAATTCTCTGAACCAGAGACACACACAGTGGTGGGATCTTTCTAGTGACTGAGGCACAACAGGAAAGAAGGCTCAGAGAGAGTTTGGCCAGGCTAAACTTTGTAACGCACAGAGCGAGTCCAGGCTGTGGAATTTCACAAAACTGCGTTTGGCTCTTGGATCTTTTCTGTCCAACTGGGTGACCTTGGGCAAGTCAGCAAACCCTACAAAACTTCAATTTCTTTAAGTGTAAAATGGGGACAAAATTATCTGATCTGTCCTGCAGTGTCTTCATGACTTTAACATGGTCAATAAAATGCCTGGCTCATAAAATGTTCCCAGTAAATGGGACTTAGATGCAAAAACTAAAACTCACCATGTTTGACCAGGACAATACCACTCCTGAGAAAATCAGAGGCCACATAATTATTCAAATCCCTCTGTTTTGCTGTGGTTCATGATCAGTTTGTGATCAGCCCTTCCTTTCTGAGAAAGCATAATTTACAATTTACAGTTACAGTAATATAATCATAATTTTCTTTTTTTTTTCAGGTGTGAAAACTTAAAATATTTTTATTCTCAAACAAATATGAAAAAGCCTCTTTCTTAAAATGTAAGGAGAGGAACATAAAGTAAATTTTTGATCTTGTTGTAGAGGTAACTATGTTCTATAAGAACAGTTATTCATAAACTTCCAGTGTTCTGCCCACCCCTCCAATGTAATAACTCCATTTAATTAAAGTTGTCACTTATTTGTAAATGCTTTTTTAAGAAATAGAAACAAGAACCCAACAAATAAATAACCAAATTTGGATGATTTGAATATGTTTGGAATGTTGAGAATCTATTTACATTTTATTTATATAAATTTATTTATTTTAATTGGAGGCTAATTACTTTACAATATTGTATTGGTTTTGCCATACATCAACATGAATCTGCCACGGGTGTACACGTGTTCCCCATCCTGAACCCCCCTCCCACAGCCCTCCCCGTACCATCCCTCTGGGTCGACCCAGTGCACCAGCCCCAAGCATCCAGTACCATGCATCGAACCTAGACTGGCAATTTGTTTCATATATGATATTATACATGTTTCAATGCCATTCCCCCAAATCATCCCACCCTCTCCCTCTCCCTCAGAGTCCAAAAGACTGTTGTATACATCTGTGTCTCTTTTGCTCTCTCTCATACAGGGTTATCATTACCATCTTTCTAAATTCCATATATATGCATTAGTATACTGTATTGGTGTTTTTCTTTCTGGCTTACTTCACTCTGTAATTGACGATTACTTTTTCTGGCTCTCTCCACCCAGCACTTCTAGGCACACTGGGGGTGACAGAAGGAATATATGATGTGATCTCCAGCTTTGAGAATCTAACTGCAAGAACAAAACTGACAGAGCATGAACCAATTCAAGAACAGTCACAGGCATCGAACTACACAGTCCTGAGTGGTGTAAACAGAGCTGGAAGGAGGGAGGAATTGGCATGGGCTGCCACGGTCAGGGAAAGCGCCACAGAAGCATTGGGTTTGGTCAGTATTTACTGAGTGTCTGCCATGAGCTGGGTCCTGAGAGAGATACCGATAAGGAGGAGACTTTCTCTAAGAAGCTTAGAACCTAGTCTGGAGAAAGACCCATTAATATCCCACTTCAACATAGTTCAGTGAGTGCTAAGAATGGGCTTGGAGGAGGAAAGTACTGTAAGAATATGGAAGAAGACTGGCTTAGATTGATTTTGAAGGAGAAGTTGGGTTTAGGTAAATATCAATGCTAGGCAGGTGGATCAGCATAAACAAAGATATGACAATGGAAAACAATCAAGGTACTTGTGTGTGTGTGCGTGTGTGTGTGTGTGTGTGTGTATGAGAGAGAGAGAAAAGGGAGAGAGAGCAGAGCAAGTTCAGGAGAGGAACAGGGCATGTAATTGGAAAGAAAAATAGAAATCCTAAAATTAGATACAAGATTCAAAGAAGTTGCTGTTCCGTCACTCAGTCGTGTCCAACTCTTTGTGATCCTATGGACTGCAGCACGCCAGGCTTCCCTGTCCTTCACAGTCTCCTGGAGTTTGTTCAAACTCATGTCCAACAAATTGGTAATGCCATCCAACCATCTCATTCTCTGTTGTCCCCGTCTCCTCCCGCCTTCAATCTTCCCCAGCATCAGGGTCTTTACTAATGAGTTGGCTCTTTGTATCAGGCACCCAAGATTGAAAGAAGAACCTTTTCTAAATTCTATTTCTCTTTATAAATGAGGCAGATGATCATGCTAAGAGGCAAGCATAGATTATAAAGTCCAAGAGGATTCTCAGATATGGATTTTGTGAGTGACCCAATAGGATAGAGGCTTCCCTGATAGCTGTTGGTAAAGAATCCACCTGCAATGCAGGAGACCCCAGTTTGATTCCTGGGTCAGGAAGATCCCGCTAGAAAAGGGATAGGCTACCCACTCCAGTGTTCTTGAGTTTCCCTTGTGGCTCAGCTGGTAAAGAATCTGCCTGCAATGCAGGAGACCTGGGTTTGATCCCTGGGTTGGGAAGATCCCTGGAGAAGGGAAAGGCTACCCACTCCAGTATTCTGACCTGGAGAATTCCATGGACTGTATAGTCCCTGGGGTCGCCAAGAGTCAGACACGACTGACCGACTTTCATTTTCACGTGAGGGTATTCATATTTGAATACACTCCTCTTTCCCATAAAAAAACTTCCCAGGCTGGTGAGGTTGACCACAGTGGGACTGGAACCAAGGGTGATTTTCTGAGTTGGTTCTCTGGTCAAGGTCTTCTCTCGGAAATTAATCAGGAAAGTAGAAATCTGGACCCAAGCTCCCCCAGGAGAAAGAGCTGGCCAGGCATTGGTCCTGGGATAGGATTGGAGGGACTGTGGAAGCTGGAACACAGAAAGTATTTCTGGAGTTGACTGAGACAAAGAAGGTAGAACTAAAGACTTCTTTAGTTTTGAAGCTTTCTGAAGACCTCAGTATCCCAACCCAATTCCCAGCAAGTCCTCCCTGCTTCTCTGCCTTGAGTCGCCTACTATCCTGGTGGATCCCCACTGGCTTTGCTGTCCGCACTGCATACTGGGGCCAAATCACAATGGTGTTGAGCCTCTGACTCATTCCTGACTGGGTTATTCAAGACTGTGTCTTATGGAATTACACTTGATGATAATCATTGAACCAGAGTAGCCCAGGTCTCCGCTGTTAGAATAAATGCTCCTTTGAAGAGAAGTACGAGCAATTACAGGCTTCTTTCCTTAGTACAAGAGACCTGGAGATATTTACTTGCTCCCATCATGAGGACTGGACATAAACAGACAGTAGTTCTGCTGTGTGATTATTTAAGGGGCTTGGGAAGATCAAACTGTTGAAATACAATCACTCTATACAGCCTAAGAATCATTTGGGTTTTCCCCTTCCTCTTTCAATCAGCAAACATTCATTAAGCACCCATATTGGGAGCTGGTGGCTCAGACAGTAAAGAATCTGGCTGCAGTGCAGGAGACCCTGGGTCAGGAAGATTCCCTGGAGAAGGGCATGGCAACCCACTCCAGTATTCTTGCCTGGAGAATCCCTATGGACAGAGGAGCCAGGTGGGCTACAGTCCATGGGGTCACAAAGAGTCAGACAGGACTCAGTGACTAAACACAACACAGCACATGAGCTAGACACTGTGTGAGTCACAGTCATCATTCCCCAAAACTCACAGTCAAGTAGAAGAGACAAATGGAGTGAGAAGAGCTATTAAACGTAAGCACGGGACAGAGGGAACCCAAAGGAGTGAGCTTCCCTGGTGGCTCAGACAATAAAAAATTTGCTTGCAGTACAGAAGACACAGGTTTGATCCCTAGGTCAGGAAGATCCCCTTCCTGATCTACCTGGAGAATTCCATGGACAGAGGAGTCTGGCTACAGTCTATGGGGTTGCAAAGGGTTGGACATGACTAAGTGACTAACACTTTCACTTTGGGGGTTGGAAAAGGTTACAGGGAGAGGAGACAGAAAACACAATATGAAATAGTTGGCCTGGTTGTGTGCAGGGACATGTGAGACAGAAAGAGCTGAAGCAAGATGGGCAGGTAGATATCAAGCTATGAAGAGACTTGCACAGCCATCTAAGTCAAGGTTTTGCCTCTCTGGTGACAGAGCATCACTGACAGTCTCAAACAAGGAAGTGGCACATTCATACTGTGTTCTACAGCAATCTGCTGGCAGGCAGACACCTTCAGAGACGGAGGTGGGGCATGGAGAGACTAACGATCTGTGTATCAGACAATGAAAACATTAATTACCCTTCTATCAAACCAGTCAATTCTAAAGGAAATCAATCCTGAATATTCACTGGACAGACTGATGCTGAAGCTCCAATACTTGGGCCATCTGATCCAAAAAGATGAATCATTGGAAAAGACCCTGATGCTGGGAAAGATGGAATGCAGGAGGAGAAGGGGATGACAGAGGACAAGATGGCTGGATGGCATCACCGACTCAATGGCCATAAGTTTGAGCAAGCTCTGAGAGATGGTGAAGGACAGGGAAGCCTGGTATGCTGCAGTCCATGGGGTTGCAAAGAGTTGGACTCGACTGAGCCACTGAACAACAGTAACAAGTTAGTTGCTCTAATTTTCATGGCTCCCCATTGGAGTTTCTCAAGGACAGGCATCCAGATTTCTTATTTGGGTGTGCTTCCCTTTGTCTAGACAACCGCCTGGTCCATTATAGGCACTTGCAAAATGCCGGCTGAATCCATGGCAAACAGAGACTAAGAAACTAGGCCTCAATTCTCTGATCTGAAGGTTTTTCTACACACTGGTTCTCCGAGAGACTTTAATTTGGGAGATGAGGATAGGCTGGAGTAGCAGTTCGACGTAATACGCAGCCTGGCATTATGAGGTATGCTGTGTGAATGCTGAGCGAGCAGACTAGTCTGGACAGAGCAGAGCTCAGCAGAGGTTAAAGAGGTAGTGTCTCCTTCAGTCTCGGCATTGTTCAAGCGAGAGCCACTTTGTCAGGAGCTGCAGCCATTAGATTACTGAAGAGGTAAACTTTGGGCAGTGCCAAGTCAGAAAGAGTTCCTGGGGTAGAGGAGAGGCCAGGGAGACAGAGCAGTTTCTAAGAGAGAAGAGAGACTCAGGAAGGAGAAGGGAAGAGCCTCACTTTGACATTTACTTGCTGATCTGCCTCTACCTCATTCTTCCATCCCCAAAGTGAGGAGCTTTTTCTCTCTTATCTCCTGTCAGGCGAGTTCAGTTTGCCATTAGGCACCTAACAGATCCTGTCTACTCAGAGTGAAACCAAGGTGTGAGAACGTGCACGTGGGCAGCAGAGAACAGTGACTACATGGGCTCGGGGGTCTGAACCATGCGGTCTTTTGGCCTTAGCTTCCTCATCTGTAAAATGGAAATAATAATAGTAACCATTTCATAAAGTTACTATGTGATAGATGATGTTTGTAAGGAGTGTAGCACAGTTTCTGACACAAGTACAGAAAAAAGGATGAATATTGATTATTTTTAGGAGCTGGGGAGGAGAGAAGGTGATGCAACAATCATGGGTGGTTCCAAAGATGTATCTAATGCTCATCAACTACATTAAACTCACTGGGCAATGGTTCTTCAAGGGCCTGGGGGATCTGGCTCCATAAGGACTTATACAGCCATCTGAGGCAATGTAGGAGAAAAGGCCCTGGTGACTGGTGAGGGTGTGGGGCCAACAAGAGGCTGCTCAAGGGGCCCTGGGGTTCTCATCCATAAACTCAAGAACCAACAGCTTGAGGGAGTGCTAATAAATCTGTCTACATACTTTCTGAAAAATATCAGATTAGCTAAAATTGGAAAGGAAAAGAAATATGGTCATTTCCTCAGTTCACCAACTCTAATATTGAACCAACGCTGGTTCTTAGTTTTTCCAGTAGTCACGTATGGATGCGAGAGTTGGACCATAAAGAAGGCTGAGTGCCCAAGAATTGATGCTTTTGAACTGTGGTGCTGGAGAAGACTCTTGAGAGTCCCTTGGATTGCAAGGGGACCAAACCAGTCAATCCTAAAGGAAATCAACCCTGAATATTCGTTGGAAGAACTGATGCTGAAGCTGAAGCTCCAGTACTTTAGCCACCTGATGTGAAGACTCATTGGAAAAGACCCTGATGCTGGGAAAGATTGAAGGCAGGAGATGAAGGGGACAACAGAGAATGAGATGGTTGGATGGCATCACTGATTTGATGGACAGGAGTTTGAGCAAACTCTGGGAGTTGGTGATGGACAGGGAAGCCTGGTGTGCTGCAGTCCATGGGGTTACAAAGAGTCAGACTTGACTTAGTTGACTGAACAACTGAATGACTAAACTGAACTGAAGCAATGCCAAGATTATAACAATTGGGAAAATGTATCAGTGAAAATGCTAATACTAGATATTTCAATCAGATTTTTTTCTGATGATGTCAAATGCTTTATTTTTTTCTTTAAAGATTCTTTGCATTATTAAGAGTTATTAAGTGTTTGCCTTTTTTTTCTAATGCTTTGTTGTTTTTTTTACATTATGCTCAAGAAAATAAATAGGAAGAAGTACAGTCTCCTTTGTACTTCAACTCTTCAGACATTTGTTGTTGTTCAGTTGTTCAGTCAACTAAGTCACGTCTGACTCTTTGTAACCCCATGGACTGCAGCACACCAGGCTTCCCTGTCCATCACTAACTCCCAGAGTTTGCTCAAACTCATGTCCATCAAATCAGTGATGGACTGGTTGGATCTCCTTGCAGTCCAAGGGACTCTCAAGAGTCTTCTCCAACACCACACTTCAAAAGCATCAATTCTTCGGCACTCAGCTTTCTTTATAGTCCAACTCTCACATCCATTCATGACCACTGGAAAAACCATAGCCTTGACTAGACAGACCTTTGCTGGCAAACTAATGTCTCTGCTTTTTAATATGCTGTCTAGGTTGGTCCTAACTTTCCTTCCAAGGAGTAAGTGTCTTTTAATTTCATGGCTGCAATCACCATCTGCAGTGGCATTGCTAATAGACACTCAATCAACAGAGAGACCAGAAGAAAGCATATATCGCAAAGTGAGAAACAGCATGTGTTACATCTTTAAAAAAGTAAAACAGAGCTAAAACTTCAAAACTAAAAAAAAATATTTCCACTTTTAGAAATCTATCCTAAGCCAAAAGACAGATATTCAGTGAATAAAATATGTAGAAATATATTTATTACAGAATTTCCATAATGGCAATAACTAAAAATAAATTTCATGTCCAACAACAGGGGACTTGTTAAATCCACAGGATGGAATATTATGCAGTTATTACAAATGATATGAGTGCTATACTGAGCTAACTAGCTTCACTCAAGTCCAGCTCTTTGTGACCCCATGAACTGAAGCTTGCCAGACTTCTCTGTCCATGGAATTCTCTAGGCGAGAATACTGGAGTGGGTTGCCACGCCTTTCTCCACGGGATCTTCCCTACCTAGGGATTGAACCCACATCTCTTATGTCTCCTGCATTGGCAGATGGGTCCTTTACCACTAGTACCGCCTGGGAAGCCCTATAAATGATATATCTTAATATTATTAAAAATATAAGGGAAATACTTAATATACTTTTAAGTTAAAAAGATACAGAACTGCAAATGGAGTATGATATCACATAGATAGTAATAAGACTGAAAGGAAATATTCTAAAGTACCAACAATGGCTATCTCTGGGTGGCAAGATTATGGGTGATTATTATTTTCTTCTCTATTGTAATATTTTCTAACTTTATAAACTATGTGCATGTAATACTTTTATAATTAGTTTAAAAAACAATACAATTATCTTGCACAGTTATAGTTGTTTTAGACCTCATAAAAGGAGCTAATTATTTTTGTCCATAAGAAATTCCATTTAACTATTATGGGAAGATTTAAAACTGGTTCTGAATTAAGACTTTTAAACACTTTCCTCTCCCACACCCAGATCTCCCAGTCCCAACCATTTTTTAAGTCAGAGTTTCTGATTTCTGAGGCTTTTCACAGATTGCTCCCCTCAGTTGTTCCCTCTCTTCATCCACCAGTGAGTTTCTATCTCATATCACTCTTATTCCTTCTCTTGTATATTAATGAGGGGAAAAAATGAAGATAATAGTCATTTTGAGCAAGAAGGCATATGTATGCCTTGAGTAAAAAACCCAGCAGATTCTTTACTGTCTGAGCCACCAGGGAAGCCCCGAAACCAGTTAAAAAAAATCAAATATATGATATAAACAAAGTGACCCCTTGCTTTAAAATAATTCACATTAGTAAATTCACCTTTAGAATCTACCCTAGTGCATCTGAAATGCAATTTTATTGCTAAAGGTGTGAGTTTTCCCAACTTTTCAGGGCCCACTTGTTTTCTCCATGTCACTTCATTCTCCAGGGTCTCCTAAGGCAGATTCATCTGACCCTGAAGTATAAAGAAACCCCACCAAGGTTTCAAGGAAGCAATGTGGAAGAAGCTGGTTTTTTTTTTTTTTTTTTACTCGTTTTACTTATTTATTTTTGGCTGTGCTGGGTCTTTGTTACTATTCACAGGTTTTCTCTAGTTGCGGCTAGCTGGGGCTACTCTGTACTTGTAAGTGGACTTCCGATTGCAGTGGCTTCTCTTGTTGCAGAGCACCGGCTGCAGGGCGTAGGCTTCAGTAGCTGCAGCTTGAGGGCTCTGGTGCACAGGCTCGGTAGTTGTGGGCCAAGGGCTTATATTGCCTGGGGCATGTAGAATCTTCCTGCAGCAAGGATGGAACCAGTGTCCCCTGCAATGGCAGGTGGATTCTTAACCACTGGACCATCAGGAAAATCCAAGCGGTTGTTCTTCAGGTTAGGATTATCTTAAGGCAAGCTAGACACTAGCTTTGGGCACAAAACTTAAGGAGTAGGGGAGCAAAAAATTCATAATCGAAATAAATACAATATTAATGCAATATTTTTAAAAATTGAAATTAATGCAAAAAAATCCATGATGAACAAAATATTGAAAACTGAAAAGACTAGTACCATGCCAAGCCATAATGGAGCCTAAGTTGAAAGGGAAAAATGTGCAGCCTTATAAATATGTTCTTATATTTTTTAAATATCCAGCTTTTTCAGAACATAAAAGTTGTTTAAAAATATTGAAACAATAAAAAATTGGTATCTGTTCATTCCTCAAGGAATGAACTCACTTAAGAATCACTCCTTGAATTCTGTCACTTCCTCAAAACCAGCCATAATGAGAAGGCCCGAAGCTCTGGATCAAACATTTAACATGTATGCCATCTCAAGTCCACTTAATTATGGTTTCAATTCCCACCCCAGGATAGGCACTGAGGACTCGTGTTCTAGGAGTGCACATCCTACACCTATACCATTCAGTTTACAAGCATTCGTTGAACACCCACTGTGTGCCAGGCCATTTCCTAGGCATTGATGCTACGCTGGTGCATGAGACAGACCAGAGCTTGATAGCACGGAAACTGCATTTTACTGAGCCCTTAATTAACAGATTTTCCTTGCTTATTTGTTTGACTGTTTTTAATGGATGTTTATTTCTCACCTAGCTTTTCATTTTCCAGCTGCTGCAAATTTACTGTCAGTCATCTATATCATTCTTTGGGTTACTGAAACGGGCCGTCTTGCTCTAACTCTTGCGTTTTGCACTGGACCTTGACACTTCAGTGATGATTTATTTCCCACACGTGTTAAGTCTTCTCTGCCATTCAACCTTTGCTTTTCCTATTTTCTGCTTTCTCAAGCCCAGTGCTTTGCATACAGTAGATGTACACTAAATATTTGAGGATCACTTAATCGTTGAATGAATGCATCAGTAAAAGCATCAACAAAGAAAGGAATAATGAATGGATGTACCCGGTCCCTGGAGGCAGAGAGGAAGGATCATCACAGGCCCCCTTGCTGTTTCTGTATGTTTGACATATGAATATGTGATCACATATGCATTTGTGTATGCTGACGCATATTTGCTGGTAGAATAGGAACAACTGGATAAGGCTTCACAGTTGTGGTGTTGCAGAAAGAACCCCGGTCCGGGAGATGTGTGCTGGGTTGGGCAAGTCACTCCTCATTGAAAGCGTCTCTGTTTCCTCATCTATAAAATGAGGGAGCTGAACTATGAAGTCTAAAGTACTTTTCGGCTCTAACATGAGTTGAATTCAATGCTCCTGATGCTGTAGGAATTAGCTAGTGTGGGTACCAATGAGCACTGTCTTGGCCTCTTTTGTGCTTTTGGGTGCTCTAAGAAAAGGAATATGCTCTAAATATACAATACAAACATCAGTCAGGAGAAGGGGGCAATTGTGGTGTTTTTTATTGATGAAGGTTCCAGGAAATAACTGTGTGATTCCAAGATGTCCCTCCTGATATTCAGTTATTTTAATGTTATAATGAGTAAAATCCAAAGAATCACTGCAGGCTCCTTAGAACAAAATTTACCTGTTTAGGATGTTCTTTGAGAATTTCTGTGTTCATATGAGGGGTGGTGGGATGTTATTTTCAATTCAACCCTTGAAGAGAATTGGTAAGTCAAATGCCAGCTCCTGAATAGTATTAACAGTAACTAATATTTGTAGAATGTTTTGTAGTTTACACAGACGTTCCCTCATTTATATTCCTATTTAATCCTCAATACAGTCCTGTGATGGGAAGTCTTCTTATAATCCTCTTTTTATGTGTGAAGAAAATGAGCTGAGCCTGTGGTGCCCATCTCTGGACCCCAAACTTCCAGCTCGTTGCAGACACAGATTTTTAAAAACTCTTTCAAGGAGAAAGGGCCTGAAGTGGAGCAGGCATCCAGCAGAGCCTGTGCTATTGTCTCTCTGAGATTAGGGGAAAGGGTCCCTCTTTGGAGGATAGGGTAGAATAAATCAGTGGTTCTCCCAAACCTGGCCTCAACCTCAACCTGTGGAATCAGAATCTCCAGGGAGTAATTTAAATTTCAGTTTTGAAAAAATTTCAGAATTTCGTAACTTTTTCCATATTAAAAAAATCTCATATAAAACTTGAATACATATTTATTCAGTGACTTATTAGGTGTCCATTTCCTTTTCTTTCTCTAGCTGACAAAAGAAAAAAAGATGAAACACTGTATTTGCCCTCTCCATCTTTAGTTTCATGTATGTGCACACGTCAGGAGGTCTATGAGTTTCTCAGAATTTTTTTAGACTGTGAAATCCAAAACTCTAGAAAACAGTGATGCACGCTCACGACTTTTATCATATTCAGTTCAGTTCAGTCACTCAGTCATGTCCAACTCTTTGCGACCGCATGGACTGCTGCACACCAGGCTTCCCTGTCCATCACCAACTCCCAGAGTTTGCTCAGACTCATGTCCATCAAGTCGGTGATGCCATCCAACCATCTCATCTTTTGTCATCCCTTTCTCCCCCTTCCTTTAATCTTTCCCAGCATCAGGGTCTTTTCCAATGAGTCAATTCTTTGCATACTTTCCTACATAAACATCTTGAGTGGTCCTTCATTACTATTAGATCAGGTACTATTTCCTAAGTCCAACTTGATTACAAACTGTTTGATCTCAACTGCTCTAGGTTTTCATTTTTAAGCTGTAAAATGAAGTTGTTTGACTAAATAGTTTCTAAAATGATGGATTTATAAGTGTCACAGATAAGAGTCCTGTGGCATTCAAAGAGCTATAAGCAAAGGTTCCCGGGGAAGGCTCCTCCTGAAGACAGAGCAAGATTGGCTCGGGGAGCCCCTGCTGTCCTGGGTGGTGTTGGCCCAGTGAGTGTGGTTTGGGTGTCCATTCTTAGAAGCAAGAGCTCCACCCCTTTCCATCAAGGAAACTAACTAAATTCAAGTCTAATACATGTTTATAAAAATATCATAGTTAAATGGAATATAATGTAGTAAAAGATGAAAAGCAGTTAATAGGAACTGTCCAAATGACAATTCACTGCTAACTTTCCTTAGTGCTTACACTTAGTAGCTGCATCTTCAAGTGTTAAGAACCTATTTGACTTCTTGAGTAAACTAAGTTTTTCTCTTTTTTTCTTTCCTTCCTTCCTTTTGTCCTTCCTTCCTTCCTTCATCTTTCCATCCTGCTGTCCTTCCTTTTTCTCTTTCTCATTCCATTAGCACCTTTAACAGAAAATGATTACCTTCATGACTTATTTTAACCCAGATCCTATCACATGCATGGAAAGAATTAAATCAGAATAATGAATGTGTGTTGTGAAAATGGGTAATAAAGTGATGATAGATGACTATTACTGTGGTTGTTATGATATTGTCAAGTTAAACCCATGTACAATATGTCCATTCAGAATCCAGTAGAACACAAAAACTATTTTTCTATTTTTTTTGCTTTTTTTTTAAAAGCCTTGTTTTAAAAAGACACTTTCCTGTCACCAGTGCTTGTAAGTGAATAAAATGAAATTGATGCCTAGCAAGGGAAAAAAAGGAAAATACTTCTTTACTTTGTATTAAGAATACATGACATCTTTGCTGTCAGCGATAGTGAAGTGAAATACACACCAAATATGTCTTGACATAACTTGACAGGAATGTATGTCTTCTTTTCTCTCATTTATTTTTGTGATAAGAATATGTGATTTTGCTGCCAAGGAAACTTGCAATGTCATAGAGAAATGGAAATGAAATTGTGTTGGGTATGTCCAATTTCCCCTGACAGAGTGGCATAAGCTATAGCATGCATGCAGTCTTGGGAAGTTAACAACAGGCCTCAGCCAGCAAGACCCAGGCATTGACATTTGTCAAAACAACTTTCCTCAACACATCAAAATGTGCCTTTCTCTTTTGTGTTATTCAGATGTGTTCGGGTAACTACGTTTTAGAAAATGGTGACTGTCAGAGAATCGTTGCCATCCACATGTGAACGATATCAAGAGAGAGAGAAAAAAAAAACTTTTCTTTCCCACTCAAATATGAACCTATTACATTTTGATTATTCTTAATCCATGAGGGCCCTTTAAAAAAAATCAAAATCTAATATAACTGTAAGTGTTGCATTTTTGCTTTGTGGATTATTTTCCCCCCATAACCTGACAAATATAAATGTCACAGATTGTTTCTTTTTCCTTTTCAAAGCATTGCACAGATGGATGTTGTGTGTTGGTGCAAGTCTGGTCTATTGTTCTTGAGTTCATTGCCTTTTAAAATTGTTGCCTTTCTTGGAAGGACTCAAATCATATAGGTATCACTGGCCCTTTAGAAAACATTCTAAATTTCTTACTCTTGCTACAGAGCAATGGATGTTAAGTGAGGTGAGAATTAAGCACAACAAAACGGTATTTTAAGTGAAACCCCAATCTGTCTTTTGGGGTCTCTTTTATGGATATACACACAATTTCTAGAACCCTAGCAACAGTTTCTATAATAAATTGTGTCTGAAGCAAGAATTCCTTACCTAGGGCAGACAGAAAGAGAATCAGCCAGCAGTGTAATCATTGCTCTGCTGTTTGAAGGAATATTGAGCTCAGATGCCTCCAGAAAGCCCACCAGGCCCAGAGGCACTGGACAATAAAAGGGGAAAAATAATAGACGCCAATGCTTTATTAAGTATATTTTTTCTCACTTAGGTGCCCATTCCCTGGTCAGACAATTAGTTGAGGTTCTTTCCAGAGAAAGTGTTACCCACCAAGAAAAACTCTTTTAACCTTTCAAAATAACAAATATCTTTAATGACTTTTATCCCCTTTCCATTGACATCACAGATACAATGTGACCTGTCTTGAAGTCAAGCCCAAATTGAAATCACTGCTGGCAGGGAAAGGAAAAATAGAGCATTTGACAATAAGAGTGACAGATGAAGCTTTGGGGACCTTGAAAGGGAGAATCACTCAAGCTATGACCTGGGACAGAAATACTGCACCTTAGCAAAATACCTGCCCAGTCTCTAAGTTAGCAGGCAGGTACGTTTGTGCATGATAGTGGGCTAAATCCGATGCTTGATAGAGGTTGGAATTATTTTCCATGTACATGTTTAAAAGGAAAGCCAGACATGATTTCTAGGAAGAACCTTTTGATTATAGACCAACTGTTCAATAACACACTCCCTGGGGAAAACATTCTTATTTGGTTGTATGAAAGCTAAGATTTATTAGAAATATTTCTGAAGAAAGAACTTCTTCAATTTGCTTTATCTTACTACAAATGATTATTAAACACTTCATAGGGTAAAGATATATAGCTATATTTTTATATATTCTACACATATTTTTCCAAAGATAAAGGCAACCATCTGTAATATCCCTTGATTTATTTTCAGGAGGGAGAAACTATTATTTTATGACTTGTAAAATCTCTTAGTTATATCCTAACTTTTAATTGTGCTACATTTCTAAGTGATTACTTGAACTACAGGTGTAAGTTCAGTAGGATCTATCAATTTCTAGTGTTTTCTGTCTTCAACTCTTAATTATCTGTGCTTGCTTTGCTATTCACCTTAGATTTCTTTATTTTTTTTTTCCTAATTTTATTTTATTTTTAAACTTTACATAATTGTATTAGTTTTGCCAAATAAAACATGATTTGTTCAAGGCTTCTTCACTCTTGGCTGGTTTGGCAGTTAATAGTAACATTGTTCTAATATTACCCATTACAGTGAAAAAATTTCTCAATGATGATCATTGTAGGTCTTTTCCATCAGGTGTATTTTACTTCTAGAGGTGTCAGAGAAGAATTTAATTCCAGTAACTCGTTATTTGAGATAAATTTCCCAAGGAATCTTCAGTTTAGGCTTTGGAGGCGCTGCCTTCTATTCAAACATTGTGAAACGTTTTAGGTCATATGAATAATCAAGTTTGCATCATTGTGAAATAAATACATAAGGCTACATTTTCACTGAAGTTTATAAGTCCATGGTTGAAACAAATGTGTGTTTCTCTCTTTCCCTCTGTGGATAATAATGGCAGAAAGTCATAATGTTTATTTTGCCCTTGATATAAATTTAAATTGAATAAGGATGGTTCAATTGGATCAAAGAAAAATCTGGTTACTTCCCTGGGTCCATCAGCATCTTAACTCACTTTTTGAATGTTTTGGGGCTTTGTAAAGCCTAAAACATATTTTACCACCCCCCTTTCCCCTTATTTAATAAACCAATGTAATTTAAAAGAAAACTTTAATCCATATGTTTCTGATTAATCTGCACTAAACTCATCAAAATGGTGTTTTTTAAGAGTGATTTGGTGTCCAAGAAGTCTTTTGAATCTCTCTTCAACAGGCCTTCTTAATGCTATTTCTCTTTGAAGCAGGAAGTTGTTTTGCCAACAGTGAAGAAATTCAAACCCCCAAAGGGTTGAGATCAGTTTAAAACTTCAAGCCTGAGGGCTCTGTGGGGCTCTACACTTGGCAAATCAGCTGCTTTCCTTCTGACTTTGAAATACCTTATTTCCCTCCCATAAAAACGCTTTATTTATTGTTTTGCTAAAATACATGTTAAAATCTGAACTATCTTCAGACTCTTTGTTACATAAAAGTGTATGAACTAGAAAGCAGGACCTAATGTCCAATTTACTTTAAAGCAATTTCATTTGATTGTCCATTTGGATCTTTCTTCAATTTCCTAGTTTCCTAACCCCACACATCTTTATAATTTAGGTTTACCCAAAATTTTACCAGAAGAGGTGACTGTTAAGATCTTACAAGCTGGAAATAAGTGCTGGGCAACCAGTGGCTTTCCTCCTCGAGTTGCCCAATAAGGACATATTTCTTGATGTACTAAGCTAACATTTCACACTATATTTTGTACTCATTTATGTTGACAACCAAAAATTCAATGCTGAAGATTTTGAATAATGTGTCTTATGTCACGAGGTGAACCATAATTCACAGTTGGAGATGTTCGCTAGATTTTTAACATAGTTCATTTCTATTCATATGTTTAAAGGAAGACCTGTATAATTGCACTTTGTTTTTTGTACAATGGATGAGAAAGAGGAAGAGACAGTGAGAAAGAAAACAAAATAGTGTGCACAACCAGTTAAGCATCCAGACCACTCTGGTCCTTTGTCCTTCCTGCCTCCTGGCCATGAAGTGGGAGTGCCCTCTAGTGAAACTTTAAAATCATTAGAAGATATTGGGTGTAGCGTGATCAAGAATTCCTCCTAAATTCTTGTTTCAAAAATCTGTGGGCATTAAAAGTTTGCCTAAGTCTTCAATGAGGCTTAGAGAAAAACACGAAATTCTGTCAAGTGACACTGTTTCTTTAGGGACCAAATAGAAATGGATATTTAAAAAGTCATGTCTATAACCTCTATTTGGTATCTCTCTCTCCTATCTAACGAGAGATCCCAAGGACATGTAAGTAACATATAACTAAAGCTATGATTATATAAATGAAACATATAAAAACATAATCACCTGCCTCTCAAGAGGCAGATCAAATAAATCATTTTGAAGTGTGAAAGTAAAGCAGCAGTAGCAATACACACAAGTAAACAGAACTGAAAACCACCTTTTGTCATCTATATGATTTCAAAGTTCTTTGCAGAGAGCTGCATATGCTTATTGTGACAAAATCTGATGTGTTCTGGAAAAAGTACAAGCCTGGGAGTCTGTGTCTTGCCCCAGACTTCATTTACCAGCTGTGCATTTGGGCAAAACACTTAACCTCTCTGAGCCTCAGGGTCATCACTATCTGCAAAATGGGCTGAAGAACACTGGCCCTGCCACTTCATAGGATAGTGCTGCTGGATGAGATAAAGTGTGGGAAAGGGCTTTGAAGGTCAAGTGCTATATGGTGAAGATATAAATTTTCTGACTTTTCTGTCTTCCTATGGGAAAGATTTCAAGCAAAGTCCACTTTTACGATGAAGCAGGAGAGAAAGAAGACTCCTCTAAAATCCTATGGAGTCAGGATTGACTGACCAATCACTGACCAAGCAATTTCCTTCCCAAACAAGGAGAGCACTAGAGAAAGAAACAGGTGGCTTGGAGGAAGGAGGCGGGGCCAGGCTTTACCACCGTGGACCTGCCGGCTCCCCTGTGCTAGGCTGAGCCTGGGCCGGCTGCTTGGGCCAGAGCGGGCTGGGCAGCAGCTGGTGGAGCGTCAGGAAACGCGTCTTCTTGGGTTTATAAGAGCAAGCGTCAGTGAGTCTAATTTCCACCTTGAACGGAGACGAGCCCGACAGCATGGATGCTGTGCGTTTCTGTGTTTTCAGTTCCCTTGTTGATTACCATCCACACAACACAGTTTCCAGTTTTTGTTGTCTTTTTAAAATTGAAAATATTTTAGCTTTGTATATGCCAACAGTAATAAACTCTTCATTTTAGTGAACAATCTGGTTCTTCCTTTTAGTTGCAGTTGGTTTGCGCTTTGAACATTCTTTTCTCTACATATGGCTTGTTTTTCGTGAGGACATGATTTCTCATTAGCTATGTTTGCTATAAAGAGAGCTTAATTTTTTCTAAGTCAACTTGTATAGGTACTTCAAACCCATATATTTCAAATTTCAGATTTCTCAATATTTTTCCTTCTCTTTCTTCTCCTTCTGCTTCCTCTTCTTATTTTTTAACAACACAAGTATCTTCTGTGTCCCTACTGCCTGGTTTTCCGCCATTCATCTTCCGGATGTATGTCTTCTTTCTTTTGTCCAGAGTGAGAAACTGTTTCTAGTCTCTGTACCCAGAGGTACTTCACATTGTCAGATATGCACAATCAATCTTGCACTTAAACCTTTGTGAAGAAACACAACAGATGGATAATGGGAACATGGTTTCCATTCGGGCTCTGGTCCATTCATGAGTGGCCTCCACAGCCATGACTCTAGTAGTAAAGGAGGAAAATTATAAAGCTAATTTCGAAGGCTCTCTGACAGTTCCATGCCTGCTGTTTCTGTCTTCCTCTCCATTTGATCTAAACAGTCAGCATGAAGGGGTCGGCGTGGAGGAATGGTATTTCTTCCTTATAATAAAATTAAACAAGACACTCAGCAGGTTTTCAACTGCTCAGGGATTTATCCAAATTAAGTGACTAGTTCCAGTTGAACAACTAGGGCTTCCATGTCACAAAACAGCTCTTGGCTATACCTAGAGTTCACTTTGTCTAGGCTGCATGCTCGCACATTAGTGGAATACCACTTACTCCTCATTGAAACTTTGGGTTCCTTCTGTATTAGAACCTTCCCTGACCTTTGCTGAACATCACAAAGAAACCAAATGCTAACCTCTGTTTGTCTCAAATTTTCTCCTATTAATGCTTGGTCCAAGTCTACATTTCCAGCCAGTCTTTCATTTAAAAACACAATCTCATTCAAAACCTGCCTGGTAACTTTATCACTGGGGTAACTGTTACCCATGAGGCAGGGCTGACCTGGGTCCTTGTAGCACTTGACATCATCTTTTGGACGGGTTACAGAGCCTTTTGAGGGAGTTGTTAGAAGCAGGCTCACCCTGCAATGCAGAACCGGTCACAGAAGAAAATTAGTGCATTTATCTGTCAGCATTAGACTAGATTTTCAATCCAGTTCACTAGTCACAGGGTCTGGTTTTCTCTTCCTCTGGGAGATGAAACCGATATGCTGGTAGGTAGTAAAGGTGTCAGTTATAAATTGAACCGTTGGAGCACGCACACACAAAAAATAGACGAGAAGACTTTAAGGCCATAAATTTAGTTCAAGGCAAAGAATTTCCCTAAAAATAGTCCAGCTTGTTAAAACACTGTAGGAAGAATGTATGTCAGGTAGCCGTTGGTGTTATCAGAATCAGTTCACATATTCTTTTATAAGGAACCAGTGTTTGCAATTCTTGCTCTACTGTGCTATTCATTTTAATTGCTTAAGGGGGAAAAAAAATCTTGCTGATTCTAGTGATAAACAAGTAAATAACTTGATCGTTCCCTCTTCACTGTCTCATGCATGTGTGAGGCTGCAGCAAATCTAAGTTGCGAAAAGAAGGGACAGGTTTGGCAGACACCATCAAGCTTTGCCTCGTGCCCCACTTACTGTTTACCTACCATTTAACTAAGTGGGGCTCCACCTCCGTCTCGGAAGACGGGTGTGGCCCTTTTCTGAACTCAGTGAGTGATTTTGTCCTAAACTGGTTGTTTCCTAACCTCAAGTCTATAGTAAAAGAATCCAGGTGGAAACCCCAAAGTCCAACCTACTAATGACCCATCACTGAGATAAAAGCATAAACTAGAACTTAAAGCAACAACAGTTAGTGTCACATGACTCCCATACGGTCTACCAACAGGGCCCAGGTGCCCACTCAGTTCAATAAATACTGACCTCTTGACCCTGAAGCACTGCACTGAGTTGTGCGGATTACAGATCCAACCCCTTGACTCAGAGAGCTAATAATTTAGGCTGAGAGGTCATATCTAACAACTCACCACAGAATAAACCAAGTCAAATAAGAATTCAATGGGGGCAAGCATCAGTGCCATATCATGTGAGGTACAAGAGAAAGAATTGATACTATGCAGTGGGAGGTGCATAGTTTAATTCATTTATTATTTAAACCTTTATATATATGAACTACTATGTGTCAGGTATCAATACTATACTAGACATCAGATTTTTTTTTAATCTTGTCTTCATGGAGTTATTTCCTCTTTAGGATAACCGAAATAGCTATACTCTATATCCAGGCTCTTTCCTTGTCACTACATTATGTCTTCTCAGAGGATGGCCTCATCTTAGTCATCTTTGTGTCGCTAGAAAAGCACCTGATAGAGAGTGGGTGCTCACTCAATGCATGTGGTTTAAAGGAAAGGATGAATATTAAATTGTGATAAAATGTGCGATAGCTTTTCTAAAAGGCTCTATATTTTTCTGGATGATGGGAAAGATGTTGAAAACAGAGATGTGAAAAATGTCTCCTAAGTTTTCAACCAGGCACATGATGGATAGGGGTGTTGTAAACAGATGCAGAGAATACAGAAGAGAACTAATCCGGGGAAAGGGAAAGGTGATAATGCTAAACTGGACATGTGACAAGTTGCATTGGAGTTATCAGCTGCAAGACTCAGTTGATGTCTCATGGGCACTTTCAAGAACTGGTTGGGAGTTCAGGAAAGAACTTGGAGCTAATTCATCTGTATGTTGAGAACATGTAGATTATGAGGAGCATCAAGGACTAAACGTAATTTAATAAGAGCACCTACTATCTTTGAAGAACTGTAAGATTACACATTTGCTTAAGGAACTAATTCTTAGACTCAAAATATTTTAAGTCTAGCAGAAGGCACAGATCCACTAACGCCTAAGGGTGTTGAAGACTAGTATGTAAGAGCTGGTGGAGGATGAAAAACCGACATAAAGCAATAGCATAAAAAAGCAGCTAACCATGGGGGCTCTGGACTCAGACTGTCTGGGCTTGAATCTGGGAGTCTGGCACTTATGATATTGTGCCCTTTGGTAAATTATATAATGTCCCTAGATTATTTGTTAAATGTAAAACAGTAGTATCTCCTTTTAGGATTCATATGAGGATTATATAAAATAACATAAAAGTAATTACTTAGTAGAGATTAATTGCTCAACTATTAGTTATTAGGGGGAAGCAACATTATTAATAGGTGATTCAGTTTTCAGTCTTCCCTTTTCATATGTCCTCAACTAAGATTAAGACTTGCTTTCCACATTATTCAGAGATAAAAGGATAGTGATGTCATAACTGAAGAAATAAATACCAGTCACATCAGAGAAATTTATGACATCAGCTGTATTTTTGCAAATTGGTTCTGATTTCGGATTCAAAATTTAATGAAGAGGGCTTTCCTGGTGGCTCAGTGGTAAAGAATCTGCCTGCCAATGCAGGAGGCATGGGTTCAATCTCTCCGTCTAGGAAGATCCCACATGCCACAGAGCAACTACGCAAACCAGTATGCCGCAACTACTGAGCCTATGCCCTACAGCTTGGGAGCCACAAGAGAAGCAAGAACAAGAACCATGATGAGAAGCCTGCGCTGCAACGAAAACTCAGTACAGCCAAAGTAAATAAATAAAACTGTTTTTAAAAATTCAGTAAACAAAAACATCCAAGACATTTCAAAATTTGGTATGAATGCATGAGAGTCCCAAACCATTAGCAACTGGAAAAAGCAAAACAAATAACACGAAGCACATGAAACTACAATATTGTTGCCACAAAACAAACAGCCCTAACAATCACTACAAAGGACTACAAACGTCAAAACATAATTTTAACTTGGTGATAGGTGTGCATGCCACCCCATGACCTCTGTGTTTTATATCACTTTCTGCTTTGAACTTTGGTTGAACTTCATCCCTCTACTATGTGTAAATTCAATATTTATTAAACAAACCAAGTCAAATCACTGGAGACAATAGCAAAATTTTCTTGCTATTTTCCTAACTATTTTTTTCCAGCTGGAGGGAACACTGAAAGGTCTTTGGCACAGAGGACCAGGCCTGGAATTCTTGTAAGTGAATGTGTATGTGCAAAATGATGAACTTGGCCATAGTGTTCTCATTTCAATGGGCTACCACATACAGGAAAAGGAAAGTATACACATTTGTTAACAAGCACAGTCTCCCATGTTATAGAGAGCTTTTGAAACAGGATCAAGCTCTAACAAAAGAACGTCTAGTTTTCATGAGATGCCTTGGGAATTCTGGTTTCATTCCAAGCGGTGCCTAAACAGCCTCACCTCTCAGAAGGAGCTGCCAAGGATCTGGTGACCACCTCCTTGTTGAGTCTGAGCTAACACGCAAGCGAGTAAGACTCTTCTGTCTGGTAACCACTAAATCAGCCAACTTAGCCAAACTGGTTCTGAGTATAGTTACAGCTAAGAGAAAGAAGGAAATACAGGCATTACTGAAGGAGAGGAGGTGTTGTTTCCTAGGAGTGAATCAAATTGTGCAGGAGGAGGCATGGGATTCTAGAACACGGAGGAATCCTTAAACTCTAGGGGGATTTTTGAGGAGACAGTTTGTCTTTTTCTTGTTTTCAATTAAAGTTTTCATTTGAATGGCTTTCTAAATCAAGAGATTAAGAGTTAAAAGAGGTGGAAAATTCTTGGAAGAGAAATTCCTTCTAGCGTTCTTTTCCAGGGATCGATCTACAGTTCCCTTCTTCCTCCCATATCTAACTGATCAATGAAGCCAAAGACTTAGTTTGTTGGTAAACTACAAGCTGAACGTTCTGCTACATGCTTGACAAGATACAACAAAATAAAGTGAGCTTTTCACATCATTACACTAGGCAACAATTTCATTAAAAATAAAAATTATTTGAGCATAAAATTTTTAAAATCTCTAGTCTTCCTTTGAGAATGAGCAGTAGGGACAGTCTTACATTTCCTTTCCGCAGCAAGTCAGAGTTTAGATCATGTGGCCAGACTTCCACAGAGGCTTGCTGGGGATGAAATAATGGTCAAACTCCTTTGTTTAATGTAGTTGCTTCTTCCATGAAGCCTTCCAGGATGCTGTTGGAATTTTCCTTCTGTCAATATAGCTCCAACTAATTGTTGACCTATTCTGTTATCTCACTTGGTTTGCCTGATGTCATTTACCCACAATCTAGTATATGTCAACTCTTTGACAAGTGCTTGAGGTACAAGGCAAAGTAAGAGTTCAGACTAGTCCTCAAGAGGCTGAAAACATAAGCAGTCTCTACAGCATTTGCTGCTTTTCTTCCCAGCTCAGAAAATAATTCAGACTCAAATTTAGCATGAAAAATGAAATCCCTAACAGAGATCCAGATTTTCAATTATATAGTGAAAAAGAAAAGTGAAAATGAAGTCGCTCAGTCATGTCCAACTCTTTGTGACCCCATGGACTGTAACCTACCAGGCTCCTCTGTCCATGGGATTTTCAAGGCAAGAGTACTAGAGTGGGTTGCCATTTCCTTCTCCAGGGGATCTTCCCAACCCAGGTCTCCCTCATTGCAGGCAGACGCCTTACTGTCTGAGCCCCCAGGGAAGCTGGTGGTTATATAGTTTAACTGTATACAATTATATAGTATAACTCGCTTATCACTGACTCATTTGGTTTAATGTTATTTCGTTTGTATATGTATTTACTTTTGTGAAATTGCATTTGATTATTTACTCGTGGAGACAAAGATGAATTCTAGGAGATTTTCACTGTTTGGACAGTTGTGTGTGTGTGCACGTGTGTGTATTTTTTTAGTGTGCCCCTATAGGCAATTTGTTTCTTAATAAACAATTCATGATGATGATAAAAATGCAGATGAAAAACCACTCCTTGAGAAGGCTGTGCTGCAATATTCTTGCTTATATCTTTCTGGTAGAATTTGAGATAACTTAAGAGTGAAATTACCCTTAAGAAAACGAGTTGCTACTGCAGAATGAGAATTATGTTTCTTCCAAATCATTTCCAATTAATCTTCAGGTCTAAGATCACTACCTGTACAAGGATATCAGAGTGATGCTATTTGGCTTCTTCTGATAATGAATTACATCAGCATCCCTAGATTTCTTCCCTTCCATTTTCTTTGCTCAGAAAATCCTATTATTATTTTCTTTCCATATTGTGTTTTCCCTGCAAATATAGAACACATTGTATTTAGATAAAAATTGAGATTGTCTTAGTCACATCACATACTAGCTATTGATATGTGCATTTGGGAAGCCATTTACCATTCCGTGACTCAGTTTCCCAACCTGAGAAATGAGGAGAGTATATTATTTCTGTCTATCTTGCAAGACTGCTGGGGTAAACCACATAGTGTTACACATATATAATGCCGCCTTATTATAGTTACGCTTTAAAGATTATTTTCTAGAGAACACAGTATGTTAAGAAGCAAGCAATACACAGAATGAAAAGTAGCATACTTAAAATCTCTTTTAAATTGTTTCTGCTTCTACATATACCCACACTATTATTTGGAGTTGCAGAAGTAATGATAATTAATTATAGTAATCAGTTTTTGAGCTCTTCTTATGAAGGAGACACAGTACTAAGCTCTTTGCATAGATTATTTCATTTAAGTTTTACCCTAGTACCAACTTCATAGCACTATTACTATCTATTTTACAGAGGTGAAAACCATGACTTGGAGTGATTGAATCCTGTGTTCATGGACACACAGTGGATGTCAGCCCTGACCGTCTGAGTCTTAGTTCAGAGTCCAGAGTCTTAAGCACATTTTTAGGTGGTGAGGAAGCTGAAAGTCCAAGTTCTACCCTGAATCTGAAGTCGAGTTTCCCAAATGTATAGCACTGAGATCCTAAGGGAGGAGTCAGAGCTTACATCTTTAGGTCTCATTTAATTGTTGGTGCACAAGAGTGCGTGGAAAGGACATAAACATGTGCTCAGACCAGCACAAACTTCAGAAGGGACATGCAACAGTGGCCAAGCACAGAAGCAATGCATCAGCTGAGTCATGGTGTCAGACAAGCTACCATGTTCCAACATCATGAAGAGTGCAATAATCAGCAAGCTGTGGTTCCTAAATGGGCAAGAGCAAATCAAGCTGCTCTGAAAGACACTATTAAATTAAAGTAACTATGAATTTTAGAGAAAACTATGTAACAGTTCAGGACCTTTAGCAATAATCTCTGCTGCTACCCTCAAAAGTGCATATGCGGCACATCGTGTTAAAGAAGGATGAGTGAGCGTGTGTTGGAGTGGGTTGATCTCCTCTCCCTGGGTGCTCTCCACACCTGGGAACTTGACTGGCCTGTGTCTTCTCAGGACTGGACTCCACTGTGCCCTGACCCCCCAGGCAGGTGGTTCCAGGGGCTCCCCCATCGTATTGGGGATTCCCTTGTTTTTTCTCACTTCTGTATGGAACACAACAAAATTCACCTTTGGAGATGAGCATATATCTACCCTGAAAGCAGCACCCAGGGGATCATTGACTTTCTTAGAACCACTATAGCTTCAAATAAAGCCACTCTAAATCCACACTTTCCTTCAGCAATAAAGATACCTCTGAGCCTCCTCACTTTGACGGGGGATTAAGACTCAGTGCTGAGTTCAGGCTGGCACTAACGAGCCCACAAACATCCTCAGAACAGAACGGAGGAAGACACAGGTGAAACAAATCAAACAGAACAATCAGGGGTGAATTTTCAGTGTGGCCCAGATGGAGATTTCCTGGCGGGATTTCCATTAACGTGAATGGGAGTCGTACCACTAAATCCGTACACACTGTGCGGAAAATGTGCCTCTAAGTGCTCGGCAGCATTATGCCTGATGGAACAAAAACACAAACTGCCCAGACCAGGCAAAGTGCTCCTGGGGTCAAGGTACCAAGATTCGTGGCAGAAGGTGTCTCAAGTCCTAACTGTCCAGGGTGAGACAAAATGGACCCCTCCCTCAGCTGGATACTGGGCACTGGAGATAGGAGGGCCCTCCACCACCTGCCTGGCAATGCTTCTCGCTCTCCTTGACACAGACTGTGTTTGTGAGTTGATCTAGTGTTCCACACAAATGGCCTGTGTTTGCTAAAATGGTTTCCCTCCCGCTCTGATTACCTGAAATTTCAGTAAACCGAAGCATTGCATCAGGCCCACTGGAACCAGAAACTTAGAGGACGATAGTGCATGATTCGTTTTGATGTGGTTTTATGGCCTCCGCAAAGTAAATGTTGCAAAGGACTCTTACCCTAGGATCAAAGAAAATAGTCAAGAAATCACTTCGCTGCCTGCTTTCACAGAGCAATTTCCTTTCCATATCATCTACAGGGTAGCTGTGAAACTCAAGTCTGATCACGTTGCTTTCCTTCTCAAAAATCTTCACTGGTTCCTCTCTTCCTCTAAAATAAGGTTTAGGCTCTCCATAAACTCATTTTCCTTCCCATCTGCCACTACATCTCTCTATGTATTCTATCTTCCAAGTGTATTTCTTTATTTGCCATTCCTCTAAACAAAGCCACCTCTAATTAAACTTTCTTCTTTCGTCCAGGCTTCCCTGGTAGCTCAGGTGGTAAAGAATGTGCCTGCAATGTGGGAGACCTGGGTTCGATCCCTGGGTTGAGAAGATCCCCTGGAGGAGAGCATGGCAACTCACTCCAGTATTCTTGCCTGGAGAATCACCATAGATGGAGGAGCCTGGTGGGCTACAGTCCATGGAGTTGCAAAGAGTCAGACACCACTGAGTGACTAACACATTCACTTTCACTTTTTCTGTTGATCAAAATAGTAATCCTTGTCCTCTGTCTACTTATCCTTCAAAGTCAAGGTCATATATGTCATTTTCTCTATTAAATATTTCTCATATCAAAGAGTTTCTCCATCATGGTATCACTAAAACTGCATTATAGAATTCATTGAATTCTGCTTTTAGGCACCTTAATTTCTAATATACTTTGTTCTCAATTTTTCTGTTTCCTCAACTATATTGCAAATGCCACTGAAGAGTTCTCCAAATCTTTGTATCTCTCATAACACCTTGCTTATAGTCATATATTAATAAACATCTAAGTGCTTACATTTGGAGGTAAGGTCCCATTATTCCTTCTTGCCTCAACACCAAATTTTCATCTCCTATTGGCCATGGTGATGAAGACAGCAAATAAACTGAAGTCATTACCAACACTTCTCTAACTGTTTTTCCATATGAACATTTATGTGTTTCAAGACACTCTCTTGGTAGCTCGGACATAAATGAGATACAGGCCTTACTTGCCCTGGAGCAACTCCCAGTCTACTTGGATAAGGAGCCACCAAGAAGGGATGTTAAGGAGCATCCAATTGTGTAACGAGGTTGGTTATCATCGTGTCCACCAATGTAGAAGCGCTGTGATGAGGGGAATGTGACATGTAAGGAGTTCTCTTCTGAGTGAGCAGGTGCCTGAGAAGATGAGTGGCAGCACAGGGCTGTGGCACATTCACCTGCCAGGAGACCTGATGGGGCACAGCTATGACTGAGGCAAAGTATGCCTCATAGTTTAGGCCAGCTCCCCTTCTCTCCTATACTCAGCTTCCTGAAACCCCACCACCTGCCTCTCTCCCTTTTTCTCAATCTCACTCCAGTGTGCAAGGTGATTAGTCTGTTAATCTTTGATAAACTTATCAAGGAAAGCTGCAGCCAGCTTAAGTTCTTCCTAGAATAGGTTAAAAGAAGAAGCATGGCTCCACAGAAGAGTACAGGCTTTGGGACTTGGCATCCTTCAATTTGGGGCTTCAGCGTTTCTTATCTGTGTGAACTAGTGCAAGTTATTTAAATCCTCAGAACTTCATTTTCCTCCTTGGGCAGGTTCCTTGAACTCTGCTGCTGCTGCTGCTGCTGCTAAGTCGCTTCAGTCGTGTCCGACTCTGTGCGACCCCATAGACGGCAGCCCACCAGGCTCCCCTGTCCCTGGGACTCTCCAGGCAAGAACACTGGAGTGGGTTGTCATTTCCTTCTCCAATGCATGAAAGTGAAAAGTGAAAGTGAAGTCGCTCAGTCGTGTCCGACTCTTAGCGACCCCATGGACTGCAGCCTACTAGGCTCCTCTGTCCATGGGATTTTCTAGGCAACAGTACTGGAGTGGGGTGCCATTGCCTTCTCCTCCTTGAACTCTACTGACCCTCAGTTGCTTCTTAATTTTACACCAATATATTACTACTTACCTGGCAGGGCTATTTTAAGGATTAGAAATATTGTATTAAAAAGTACTTGGGCAACACATAGTGGACACTTGAAGCATGGGGGTTATCAATAGATTCCTTAAAGGGCTTTCTTGTAGAGATACAATAACTTGTTCAAACACTTGTCTTGCTGGTGGTGGAAATTCAAGACATGCTAACAAGCAAATAGTGGAAACGCTTAAGAGCTGAGAGCCATGAGCTCTTATAGGGTCCTGCAAGCTCCTGTGTGGTGGCCATCCGTCCAACCCACTGGTCATGGGATAAAAAGGACGTTGTGAGTTCTCAGCTGTGTCAATGGTATTAAGCATGGGGATCTGGGCAAGCTGCTAATCTTCTTGCCTCAATTTCCTCCTGCTTATTATCCTGAGATCACCTCCCTTGACTGAGTGATTTTGACTAATGTACAATCGAGCTTCAAGCCCCTGGGTTATGTATATAAAAGCCAAAGGTATTACAATTCATTTCAAGCCTCCTGTATCTGCCGGGAGACTCAAAGAAGTGGTGTTCCTTCCCTCTGTCACCCACTCTCCTTGTAATATTTAGTTTCTTTGAGTTGCTTCATCAGAAGAAATACTGAGTTCTCCATTTCCCTGGCTCACTTTCCCACTGACGAGGGTGATGTTAACATCGAATCCTGAATCACAGCTAGATCAATATTATAGCAGCTGTGAGAGAAGGGCGCTAGCCCTAGAACACAAACACACTTTCTTTTCCAAGAAAGACTGTAGTTCCCCTAGTGTTAACTTCCCCTTGTTCCCCTCCATGCCCCGCACCCCCGCCCCTCCTGCCACCAGCACGACCCAGATCACATTAGAGTCCCAGAGCACAGGGAACAGTTCTCGTCTATCCGTCACCAAGGAGGCAGACGGGACAGGGGGAACAACAAGTCATTTGTACCTGATGAGGAGGACACTCCTGGGAAACAAACAGATGAGCCACCCCATGAATCTGAGCCTTTCTCCGAGGTAAACAGAACTGCATGAGAAACCACCAATTATCTCCAGCATCGCCCTTGCCTCTCTCACTGCCCTTCTGGCAGCCGGGTGGGGGACGTGAAACTGTAGCTTAGACCAATATCTGATTCTGAGAAAGTTAACCCTCGCAAAGGTGACTTTCTTTTCCCTTCGTCTCTTGGGGTTGAATAACCATCCATTTCTCTTAGCTTTTGTCATTTGTATTCTAATTTGAGAAGTATATGTTCATAGCAAAGTGACAGGACAAGTTTTCAGAGTTTGACCTAGTGTTTGGTTAGGGAGCGTCAATTATTAAATTTCCAAATTAGTGCAGAGTGCAGTGGAAGTAGAATATATACTTCAAAACATTTTTAAGATACTTCTAAACAATACCAAAACAGAACAAACAACTACTTTCATGAAGTATTGCAAAGCAGTTGGAATATTGTCTCCGTCTCCCAAAAGCATTCTATGACATTCGGTGGGGAACCAGATTAAGTTACCACAAACCTCTGTAGTTTGTTGTGAATAATTTTATTACCTCCTAATTCCACAGATTGTAAAGGTGAATATTAAGTAATACTGATGATGACTGAAGAACTGCGGTTGCAGGTCAGGCACCCTGCCCTAATGGTTAGAAAATATACACTGGGCAGTGTTGTGTTATAGAAAAATGATATCCATGATATCGTAAAACAAAAGTCAGAAGGTAAGTGAAATGATAGGTGAGGATTCGTAGACAGACTTTTAAAAAAGGCGAAGTTGGTATACCAATGTAGCATAAAGCTCAATTTCTTACATTTTAAAATATGTTGTTTAGTCACTAAGTCGTGTCCCACTTTTTTGCAACTCTATGGACTGTAATCCACGAGGCTCTTCTGTCCATGGGATTTCCCAGGCAAGAATACTGGAGTGAGTTGCCATTTCCTTCTCCAGGGGATCTTCCCAACCCGGGGATCGAACCTGGGTCTCTTGCATTGCAGGCCGATTCTTTACTGTCTGAACCACCAGGGAAGCCTTTAAAATATGTATTCTTTTCAAAAATATGAAATCCATGTTTGAATTTTGCAGAACTTGGGAAACTATAACACAATTCAAGGGACTATTTTTATCCTTCATTGCACTAGTGTTCACCCATATCATTGGAAAATCATAAGTGATAAAATTTTTTTATTCAATGTCAACCTGAATTACTGGTCTAAAAATTACTGATGTACCCCAAAAGCATAACACAGAGTCCATTCCTTTATGCCCACTCTCCCAAAGCCGAACAGATGACGTATTTTTCTTCATTAGGGCTTGTCATCTGGTTTTCCCTATCCCAGGAAAGAAGATGATGATGGAAAGGTTAGGGCTTATGAGTCCAATTAATACAAAACAGGGCAAATCCCTTAGGACAACCACAGGGAACGATGAAAAATAGACATCAGCCAGCCACTTCTTATGGAAGAAGGTGAACTGCTCCTGTTTGTCTTTCTTTTTAAAATGTCTCCTTTATATGTGAATGTATCTGAAATTGATATTTCCACATGTGTGCATGCTAAGTTGCTTCAGTCCTGTCCCACTCTTTGCAACCTATGCACTGTAGCCCATGAAGATCCTCTGTCCATGGGATTCTTCAAGCAAGAACACTGGAGTGGGTTGCCATTTCCTTCTCCAGGGGATCTTCCTGACTCAGGGATCAAACCTGCATCTTTCATGTCTCCTGCATTGGCAGGCAGGTTCTTTTTTGTCTTTGAAAAGCCATGAATAATTACATGGTACCTCCAATCACCTGTCAGATATTAAGACCAACAAAATTAGGAAGAAAGGGAGAATGAACTAACAGTTATTAGGCATCTACTTTATGTGAGGTCCTGAGCTTGGTGTATATCATTTTACCTAATTTGCCTAACATTTCTTTAAGTGAAGCATTGTTTTATGCAAGGAAACTGAGGCACAGGAAAGTTAAGTAACTTGTCTTCTCAGGTTCTCTGTTTTTAAAAGTTTTAGAAAACTCAGGGAAATTAGAAACTTTAATGAAAAGGCATCATTTAGGATTTTTGCATTCCTGATGATCCTTGCAACCAATGATTTGAAAGCTCATCTTGGGGTCTGTCAGAAAATCGTATGTAAGTTCTTCTTAAGCTTTTAAAAACATGAGTGTCAGGAGTTCTAAAGAGGACTTCACTGGGTTGGAGCATTTTCAATATACACAGAACAGGATGACATGAGAAAGTGAATTATCTACACCTTCTTAGGTGTGTCTAGTGTCAAGATGAGAAACTTTCAGGGGAATGAATACGACAACCAATTTTATAAGGTTCTTCCCATGGAGACACTGCAGAAAGAGCGAGAGAAAAATCACCACTGAAGAACAAAGAAGAATTGGTACCAGAAGAAAAATTTCAGACCTGGAGTCAAGAAAATTGGGCTCAAGCCCAAACTGCCTTGTGATCTCAAGCAAATCACTCTACTTCCATGAGCCTCAGTTTTGTCATCTATGAGAAAGGAAATTGGTTCTGGGAGGTCATTGCCAAGGTTCCTTCCAATTCCAACATAGTATTACCTCTTGGCAGAAAGTGAAGCAGAACTAAAGAGTCTCTTGATGAGGGTGAAAGAGGAGAGTGAAAAAGCTGGCTTAAAAATCAACATTCAGAAAATTAAGATCATGGCATACGGTCCCATCACTTCACAGTAAATAGATTGGGAAAAAGTGGAAACAGTGACAGATTTTCTTTTCTTGGACTTCAAAATCACTGTGGATGGTGACTGCAGCCATGAAATTAAAAGATGCTTGCTCCTTGGAAGGAAAGCTGTGACAGACCTGGACAGCATATTAAGAAGCAGAGACATCACTTTGCCAACAAAGGTCCATATAGTCAAAGCTATGGTTTTTCCAATAGTCATGTATGGATGTGAGAGTTGGACTATAAAGAAGGCTGAGCACTGAAGAATTGGTTCTTTTGAATTGTGATGCTAGAGAAGACTCTTGAGAGTCCCTTGGACAGCAAGGATATCAAACCAGTTCATCCTAAGGAAACTGACCCTGAATAGTCATTGGAAGGACTGATGCTGAAGCTCCAATATGTTGGTCACCTGATGTGAAGAGCCAATTCATTGGAAAAGACTTTGATGCTAGAAAAAAAAAAACTGAGGACAGGAGGAGAAGGGGGCAACTGAGGATGAGATGGTTGGATGGCCTCCCCAACTCAATGGACATGAGTGTAAGCAAACTTTGGGAGACAGTGACAGACAGGGAAGCCTGGTGTGCTGAAGTCCTTGGGGTTACATAGAATCAGACAAGACTTAGCAACTGAACGGAAACAACAACAATTACCTCTGGAGAGGTAAAAACCATATCCTGTTAGTTATTTCTGCCACAATGATTTAGGGCAGCTGTTCTCAATATTTAGGGTACATCAGAATCACCTGGAGGACATTTTCAACCTTAGATTGCTGGGCCCTGCCCCCAGAATTTCTGAAACAGTAGGTCCGTGTGTGGCCTCAGAATTTACATATCCAGTCTCTTCTCAGGATGTGTTGATGCTACCAGTCCAGGGACCACACTTTGAGAACCGCTGGCTGAAGAATTTAAAGCTTTTCAATGAACTAAACATAAGTGTAAAGCACTTCATATATATCAAGATCAATTCACTTTAGTAGGCTTCTAACTGCACTTTTAGGTTAACATAAAATGTTCTAAAACACATGAGACTGGATGACAGACCTGGGGAGACTCCTCTGACTGGGAAGAGATATGTTTTCCTATGTCCTAGAAAGGTATCCTACGAAAGGTAGGTAGCTATCTTTCTCTTGCACATATCTTTCTGGACCTATACTATTATTCTGAGATTGTTAAAAACAGACAAAATCATATTCTCGCAGAGGTCAGATGGACGTCTTCAGACAGTTGACCGGGTCAGGTTTCCGAAATGGGGAAGACATAAACCAAATCTTTCCTTCTCCAGGCTCTGAGCTATGCCAGTGAGCCATCAGGGCTATATTCCTGAAATCAGTATAACACAGTGGAGTCAGACTGCCCAGTTTTTATTCCCTAATACTTAGCAGCTGCTCAACTTTTGCCTTCCCATGCCTCTTTAAATCATCTGTTAAAAATGAGAATGCTAGCCTCATAGCATCATCCTGAGGATTAAATAATATATGTCAAGTGCTTAGACTGTATGGCACATATTAAGTGCTCAATAAAAAGCTCCGTTGTTATTTCACTTGTTGCCAGAGGTATAACCTTAACCTCTCTACCCGCCTTTTCTTAAAAATTACACAAGCAAGAAATATTGTATTCAAGGAAGACAATTTGAAGGATATGCTGCCCATGCATTTCTCTAAATCAAGCTGTTGTTACAAAGGCTACATGCTTAGATCACACTTTGGTTTCTGGGAGGTGGCAGTTCTTTGGACAATTGCTTTGATTAAATTTTACTTTGGCCTTAGCCATTCACTGAGAGGCAGCATGAGAAGTAATTAAGTGAAACTTACTATCTGAGGTGGAAATGGGAAAAGTCTTTTTCATCACACCTTTCCCTTTATGAAGACCTACTGGAGGAATTTCTCCTGCACAAGGTTTTATTGTTATACCTGAGTCTAGTAAGCTCAGAGCTAAATCTATTCCTGCTCTAGTACTAGACAGGACATAATGGCACATGTTAACCTTTGCCTTGGTTTTATTTCCATATCCATATCTTCTTTCTATCTTGATTTGCCCATTTTTTTTGTTTTATCCTTTGGAATTACATATATTTTGTAAACATTTTTAAATATACATTGGAAAGAGGGTAAAATGAATAAATAAAAATCAGAGGAGTCTACAGAGCATTATCATATTTCAATAATACAGTCTGGTGAGACAATATCCTTTTAACTTGATTTATAGTTTATCCTTAAGACAGAACATGTTTTCATTCAATACATGTTTTAATAATTATTCTTCCATACCTTTCCTTAAGGAGAACTTTTGGAAGATTATAGATTTAAGGCTCTGAAATACTTAGCAGAAAGAAGATTTCATAATACAGCGCACACATCACAAAGAAAACATAAATCCCTTCCCGTCTCCGGAAAGTCGCCTATGGCTTGGTGATGCATGGCCTGTGTTCTCGCCAGCTGGGAGAGAAGGAATGACTGACTATGAGTCCTGGGACCAATGTGGGAGGGGGAGATGATCTAAGAAACCTGCATGGTAACCATTTTTATAAAGTGAAACATCCTTTTGCAATGTGAATGTAAACCATCCCTACAGACTGCCACGTGAAAACAGTTTTTAGTGTCTAGGATTTTGTACCTCAGCTTTTCTTAAAGTCAGACTCACCATTATGAATAAGTCAAATACAGAAGCCCTAGCCCTCTGGGTGATGGCAAAATTTCTTTTTGCATGGATGTTGAATCATGTCATGGTATGATTAAACACCATCAGTGAAGCAATAACCCCTCTGGGAATTATGAGGACAAACATTTTAGTGAGCTCTCAGATTCTCCCATCTAACCTGGATACACACAAGCCCCTATGCTGAGTAGTGCTGAGCCCCATGAAGCAGCTAAGAACTGGGCAGTCCTGTCCCCTCTTCAGGCTCAGGCCCTGGCCCTGAAGTCCAGGGTGTGACAGCTGTGGTTGGGCACCAAGCAGGTATTCACTGAGGGCCCTGCACTGGAAGACTCTGCAGAAACCAAGCAGGGGCCTGGCTCCTGAGCCGCCCTCTCTCGGAAAAGTACATTTTACTGCCTTCTGATTTTGTAGGTGGGTGGCTTCCTGGGAACTTTTCCCCCTCCCTCTTTGCTAAATTTCTCATCTTTCTGGATCAGTATCTCCCTACTCGTTAGTTTTACATAAGCTTTACTTTCCAGTTCATCCACTATATTACCCTTGTTTCTCACAAAAGAGCAAGAATGACCTTTTCATTTTCAGAGGGCTCAGTCTGATTTTGAGGGAAAAAATTGGACTATCTCCAAAAGATGACTCTGATCTTTAAATTCTCATTGTGCTCTCTCTCAGGTTTTTTTTAAATTAAAAAGTGCAATTAAAATGTTTATGTTTTCTAGTGATCAATCCTAGTTTCACTAATACTAACCACGTGTGTCTTGAAAATTGCAACATGAAGTGTCTAGAGCCACCTATTTTTTTCCTTTTATTGGGCTGTTACTTATATGCTGTAAAACTCAAGGTAGTTCAAAGAGTTTTGAAAACTCTGAGCACCCAGGTTATCAAGCCAAGATATAGAACTTTTCCATCATCCAGAAAATTCCATCCTACCCTTTATAGTCAGCCAGTTTCCCCGTGCCCACAGTTAACCACTAACATCACAGATGAATTTTGTAGGTTCTTGAACTTCAAATAAATGAGATCATAAGATATGTACACTTAAGTGAATGGTTTCTTTCACTCAGAAAAATGCCTTTAAGATGTATCCGTACTAATGTATGGATTTTTTATTTCTTTTTAATTCCTTTTGAAGTGCTCTATTGTATGAATATCTTGCATTTTGTTTATTCACTCTTTTGTTAACAGATACTCACTTCTAATTTGGAGTGATTCTAAGTAATGCTATTATGAACATTCTTATAATGACTTTTTTGGTGGCCATGGGCTCTCATTTTTCTTAGATGTATATGTAGGAGTGGAAAAATTAAGTTTCTATGAAATATTCCTGCTGAAAAATATTTCAATTAAGTTTAATCAGACCTCTAAGCAAAACTTTCCTTTCACAGGAAACAACAGAGAATAGAAGAAAAAGTTAAACCATCACCAAAAATAGTATGACATTCTACAGGACAATTAGCCTGTAATCATGTAAAAAAAAGATGTATGTTGGTAGAGGGAGTAGACAGGTGCTATTGGTTTGGATTAAAGGAATTAAAGAGTCATAACAGCTAAATGTAATGTTGTAATCTTGATTGGATCCTGGTTTAGCAAATCCAGCTATAAAATATATATGTGGTAAATTGAGTATGAATTGTGTTTTAGGCACTATTAGGAAATATTTGTTAATTATATTAGTAGAGATACTGGTGTTGTGGTTATCCTAAAATATTCATAGTTTTATAAATGAATATTAAATGTTTAGAAGTGAAATGTCATGGTGTCTGAAATTTACTTCAAAAAGAATTCATAAATAAAATGTATGAAGCAAATATGGCAAATGTTAAAAATTTAAATCTAAGTGATGGGTAGGTGGATGTGTATTATATGGTTCTCTCTTATTTCTCTCTGAAAATTTCATAATAAAAAGACAAAATTATTTTTGATGAGTAATAATAACTTAATTTCTTATTTCCATCTTGTTTTAATTCATAGAACATAGGTCCTTTTACTTCTTCACTACATTGCTCCAAGTTTAACTTTGGATGGCAAAATAGAGAGCCATTGGGGCTACTGCTGCTGCTGCTAAGTTGCCTCAGTCGTGTCTGACTCTGTGCAACCCCATAGACGGCAGCCCACCAGGCTCCCCCATCCCTGGGATTCTCCAGGCAAGAACACTGGAGTGGGTTGCCATTTCCTTCTCCAGTGCATGAAAGTGAAAAGTGAAAGTGAAGTTGCTCAGTCATGTCCGACTCTACGCAACCCCATGGACTGCAGCCTACCAGGCTCCTCTGTCCATGGGATTTTCTAGGCAAAAGTACTGGAGTGGGGTGCCGACATCTTAAAGTAAGTTTGCATTTAACAAATGCACAATTTAAAATATTATCAGCAAAACTGACAATTCCTTAGACTAGATCATTATCCAGGGTGCTGGAGCACAGACATGATGATAAATTTAGATTTCAATTCATATAGCCAGCCCTTTGCAAAAAGCTGCAGGCATTTCAACCATTAAGATTTTTCAAGCCATCTCTGTCTGTCTCTCCAACATGTTGCAACACAACGGAAAGTTTATTTTACACGAGCAATTTCTGTTCACAGTTTTATAATTATGAGTATCAAACAGAGTTTCGCCTTCTACCACCCCAGTGATTCATAGCGTTCTTGGGGCTAAGTTAAACTTTGCTTTGTCTGGTTAAATGAATTGAAGTTTTGCACAAACACATCACAACTTCTTTCTTCCTCATTTACAAACGAAGTCTCCCTTGCTCCCCTTAGAGTGGTATTAATGCAGGTCAGGCTTCTGCTGTCTTCATCATCTGATTTGCCCTCTTCTTAAATGTTTTATCACTGTTTCACTATCTTCTACTATTGGTATTTTAAATTCAGAGAACCTCATGGCTAAATACAGAATAACTCTTTTCCATACAGTGTCTTCCTAATGTTTTTTGAAGACCCTTACTAAGAATTAAAACAATGGGGACATGGAGTAACAGCATGGTTTCAAGTAAACATTTGTTAGGGTTCAGACCTTATGCATATGTCTCTGGTGAAGACAGCAGGGTATGGAAGAGGAATATGTAGTAGAAAGGATGAAGCCAGGATTCAAAGGACACAAACTACTACATGACTTTTTCATTAGCTGCTGTGTGACCTTGGGCAAGTCATTTAACATTTCCAAGCCTCAGTTTCCTCATCTGCTCAGTGAGAAGTTTGGAGCAAATGATCTCCAAGAACATAAAAGCTCTAACATTTAATATTTAACAACTCAAAGTGAGCAGGTCTGTTGGATTTCTCTGAACAGCAAAAGGTCCATTAACAATCTGGGGAACTTAGGGAGCAAGACTATATCAAGTCTAATGCTTTTTTGCTGAAGCACAAGTGGTAAAAATGGGATCAATGAAATTCACATTTAGATGTATCATCAGAGCTGCAGCAGCATTTCCTCCATAAGACTGCTTTTATCTCTCTTCTATTTGTATTCAGTAATACTCTTTCATTGTCCTTAATTTCCCCCAATTATTATTATTATTATTTTTACTAGAAACAGACACAACAGATTAAGGATGTAAAGTTGAATAGCACAGAGCATTAGTCAAAACAGACTTTTGAAATGGCACACAATAGTCCCCCAAGGTGGTTTGTTTTATCCCCTTTCAGAGCTGGGCTTCTCCCTCACTCCACCTTTCCTGTCTTAGTCAGGTTTTGTACAGACCAACTCCCCTGCCTTGGACCAGGTAAGTTCAGCTGGAGGTGAAGCCCTCATGAGACGATGGGAACAGAAGGGTCCACCCAGCCATGTGATAGGCTCCTTTGTAGTATCATTTAGAGGTCATGGTTTTCACCCCAGCAGATTTTCATAGGTTCCTTCATTAAAAACTGAGATTCAACTACATTACAAAACATATTGGCAGGATGCTGGAAATTGCTATAAATAATTTATCAGTTCATCCATTCTGATTTATTCCAAATACTATCTTTGTTATTTTTAGCACAAAAGAAATCATATCTAACTATTGATTTCAGTAGAGATGGAGTAAAAATGGGACCAAGTATAGCACTTAACCAAATGAAAAGAAAATATGTTAATTATCTTTGTATCACTATGTTGATGAATTATAGACAATATATGATAGAGCTCAGTGCTGTGGGCCATATACTTAACAGGAAAATGTCATTTGACTTAGGAGAAAGCAGACCAATGAAGCCCTGAGGATGAGAAAATGTTTTCTCTGTCCCAAGGCTGTACTGGCTAAAATAGATGATCCCTAAATTATCTCATTTAATTCAACCAATATGAAGCGAGTCCCTCTTATGAAGTGAGTATAATATAAAATAAGTGAGTCGAGTTCTTCTGCATATAGACTTCTCAGTCTGGAAGACATGGCTGAAGAAATTGGTTGCTTGGAATATGAATTGCATAGTCCCATGAGGATGTTATAACCCATGTAAGAAAGGTTAGATCACAGCAAAACCTCTCAGTCTAGAATTCTCAGAGCTCTTTGGAAGCCACACATTGCAAACAACTTGGTTCCCATAGGAAAGGGGATTCCTTGCTTCAGCTCAGGACAAAGGCATGACGCACCACTGTTGTTGCACCCCGTCTATGAACTCCATTCTCTCGGCTGATGGAGTTTCTTCCCAGGAAGTTCCTCACTGTCTCCTACAAAGAGATCATCAACGGCCTGTCCAGAATTTGTGGTGGTATACAGCTGAAGTCCTTGTCCTAGGACCCTTGCCAAATATGAACTGTTCATGAGTTGGTGTTTATAAGTCAGGGACTTTCTTTACACAATATTTCATATTGAATAATGATGTTCAGAGCGTAAATTGAATTAGAACTGTTTTGACTGTTAATGTATAGTCATGTTACAAATGCTCCAGAGCACAACTTTATGAAGGTGTTCTGGTTTTCTGTTCTTCCAACTATATCTCTCAAAATCCTACTCAAGAGGATAGAATAGGTCATTCTGGGGACAGTTGGGAGGGACTGAAAGATAAAGAGTGCTTCTAGAATGTCATAAAGTGTGACAGGGAGATAGGAAGGGCGCCAAGCTGAAACTGCTGAAGAAATCTACCACCTAGTAATACAACTGACCGACATTAAGGGCAACTCTGAGGGTTTGTGTAGGTACAATTCTTTAGTACCAGTCATCATAATAACTAACATTGCCACAGTGCTCACAAGCTAATGAAATACTAGCACATTTGTCATCTCACTTAATCCTCATAATAGCCCAGTGAAGTGACTTATTATTATTATTCTCAGTTGACAGATGAAAAATTGAGGCTTAGAAAGACTAAGCAATTTGTCCCAGATTTTCCCAAGAAGGAAGGAAAGCTAAGATTCAAACCCAGGTTTTCTAAGTTTAAATCCCATTTACATGCACTGCCTCAGTGTTCATTCATGGACATTTACCCCACAGTCTTCACCAAGGGTCTACTGCTGAGGGCATATCACTGTCCTAGATCTTTGGGTAGAGATGTATAAAGGAGAATATCCTTGGGGAATTTTTTTAAACTTTTTATTTTGAAAAATTACAGATTCTTGGGAAGTTGCAAAAAAAGAAAAAACATAGCCCAGGGAACTTTTCCTCAAATTGACAAAATAAAGCTCACCCATCCGTGTCTAGGGGACTTCCCAGGTGGCTCAATGGTAAAGAATCTGCCTGCCAATACAGGAGAAGTGAGCTCAATCCCTGGGTCAGGAAGAACCCCTGGAATAGAAAATGGCAACCCACTCCAGTATCCTTGCTGGGAAATTTCATGGAGAGGAGCCTGGAGGGTTGCAGTCTATGGGGTCACATAGAGTTGGACATGGCTGAGCAACTGAGCACATACACACGTACATGTCTTAAGGTGTCTTAAGGTACAGTGCAGAAGGTGTTCTTGTTCTATGTTAATCAAGGAACTCTGGGAGATTTTATTGGGGGTGATCACAGTTGGGTAAACAGGCAAGTCTTCTGGGAAGAAGTGGCATTTGGAATGGCTTAGCAAAGATGTATGATTTTTACAAGCTGCCAAGACCCAGATGTGGGAAGTGAAGAGCATTCCAGAGGCAGACACTAACTAGGGCAAAGGGACAGAGATGGGAACGTTTAGAGCAGGTTTGGAAAAACAACAAATGTCCAAGGGGGAGGGAAAATTTTTTTTTTTTTAAATAAGTTCAAGTTCCAGGCTATTCTCTATGGTGCATTCTGTTTAAAGGTCAACACGAATGGAGAGACATGGACTTAGCTCCTTTTTTGAGAAATCCACAAGATGGGCTCAGAACTGTCAGGGTGAAGAAAGTCACAGCTTTTTATTTCTCTGGTGCAGTAATCCAAAAGAACTTTTTATTTGTAGAGTGACAAAGGCATTCTCAAAGTTTTCCTGGGAAAAGTAATGCAGTAAGACCAAATAGATACTTAGAAAACTAAGAGCAAATGGGACTCCAGAAGGGTGGGTTTCCATTTCCTAATTCAAACAGGTGTATTTTTTCTCTTTTGACTTATCTCAACCTTGTTGTAAACATTTAAATTTTTACAATAATTTATACAATTCAGCAAGATAAAGTAAAAATAAGAAATTTGAGCAAAGGGTATTATAAGGACTATATAGATTTTTTTTCTGTTGCTTAGAATTCTAAGAGCAGTTACATGACACATTTCTCTCTAGTCTCAATATCCATTTTTTGTTCTTTGTTTGAAAAAGTTGGTTTGTTTTTTTTGCTTTCATGTATTAAATATATACTGGATCTTGTAGCTGGCAGTGTTTCCCTCTTTTCATTGGCTGCTAGAAATTGTAAAGCCAAATTTGTGCCTCACGTTTTAGAAACACATAAAATTTTCATGGCTCATATTTGTGCATCTTCTGGCTCTGTAGTCATGACAAACATTTCTCTCTCTGATTAATCTAAACTTAAGAAATACAGAAATGGTTCTAACTTACTTTTGAAGTTTTTCCCTTAAGAAAATTTGTAAGAGTGTTTTCAAGCAGGACAAATATAATTTCACTAAAAAAATAGAATTTGGATTTTTCCTCTATGAAAAGCTGTGCATGAATCAAAAAATGGCAAATTTCATTGTGTCCCTTTATAAAAAGAATCAATCTTTTGAATATTCAACATTTCCCCACTCACAGCTTTATCCCACCCCCAAATAAACTTCAATAAGTATTTGAGAAACGTGTTAATAATAAAGCCAGTCTTTTCAGGCATTTTTACACATGCAGCATCCCCACTGGGTTGACTGTCTTTAATAAAATATATTTAATATGTGTGTTATATAATATTGGTGCTTAATAAATATGTATTAGTTGAATTTAGTGGGCTTCCCTGATGGCTCAGTGGTAAAGAGTCTGCCTGCAATGCAGGAGATGCCAGTTAGATCCCTGGGTCAGGAAGATCCCCTGGAGAAGAGAACAGCTACCCACTCCAGTATTCTTGCCTGGGAAATCCCATGGACAGAGGAGCCTGGTGGGCTACTGTTCATGTGGTTGCAAAAGAGTCCCATACTACTCAGTAACAACAACAGTTGTATTTAATATGTGTGTCCACTTACATTGACTTCTCGCTTTCATGCATTGGAGAAGGAAATGGCAGCCCACTCCACTGTTCTTGCCTGGAGGATCCCAGGGATGGGGGAGCCTGGTGGGCTGCCAAGAGTCTATGAGGTCGCAGAGTCGTACACGACTGAAGTGACTTAACAACAACAACAACTTACATTGAAGCCTCCCAAAGAAAGGATTTTTGTATTGCAAACAAATTACAAATATTTATTGATAACCACTTTTACTGTCATCCTTACCTGTAATGTGGCTATAGCTGAACATAGTTATACAGCAGAAGCAGAAACTTTCTTTTAACCCAGTGAATATTATAGCCTTGATAAGTTTCAGTCCCCTCTTCCTGATACTTGTTTGCTGTAATCATTGCCGTTTCTAATGGGCCCTTCATAATAAAGTATTCATTGATCTTCCATCAGGGAAAGAGAGAACAGGGTCACAGACACAGCTCTCCTGGTTGCTCTGCCACCCTAACTATTTCAGAGTGGGGAGGAGAGGGAGCTGGCACCCACAAAAGGTTTCAGCCCAGCTGCTTTCCTTCACCTGTTCAGCAGGTGGGCCCCAGGTGAGCACCAGACTCCTAGGTTCGGCAGAGTCACTTTGCTCCTTTGTTTGATCACCAGTTGCTTTCTCTGCCTGTTTATTTTTCTGGTTTGGTTTCCTGTCTTGTTCATTAGTCAGTTAGCTCTTCCTTGTTTGTTCTGTGTCTCCTGTGTGTTTCTGCAGGCTACCTCCCTCCTAAGCGCCGGAAGGCTAATGTCTTTTGTTCCTTGTAACTTGCTTTACAGTGGTGGCAGGGAGCTGCTACACACAGGTTTGGTGTACAAGGGAGAAGGTTAGAGGCTCACCTGCGGAGGACCATCGGTTTGTTGGAACAGCCAAATCCCTGAAAAAGGAGTCATTCTCAATTTTTCCCTTGATGAGATGCTTTTAAAGTTTCACTGTCTCTTTTTGAAATTGTGTTTAATTCGAACAGGCCCAAGGCTAATCAAGTCAGAAAATCTGGTTCACAAAGGAATCCTGATTATTATGGACTTCTACTAACTGAAATTTTTTTAGTATTTGGAATCATTCAGATGCACTAAGCTAGAAAGCACCTTGTATAATCTGAGGATAAAGCAATTTTATCATTTTGAATATAAAATGTGGATATCAGAGCACTCAGGTAAAACTGATTTTAAGTCCATAGTATCCCAAACCTCTGGAGTCATAGGAAAATACCAGTTCTGGAGATTTTAATGTAGTAGGTCTGCGATGGGAACAAGGGAGCTATATTTTGGTGAATGGCCCTCGGATGATTCTTACTATCAGATAAATTTTGGAAACCTTGCTCTAGAAGCATCAACCAACAATTTCTATAAAAATTACAAACTAGTATTCTCTGTTGAGAAAACCAACTTCCTCCTGCCCCAACTTTTATTAACTAGGAAATATCAAGGACCTTATTATAGTTATTGGTTATATTTGAAAGTAACAATTTAGTCCCTGCAGCAATCATTTCTTCCAACACATCAGTGTGCAAAAGATTGAGGTAGGCACTGAGGATTATTCATAAACAAGTCAGATATAGTTTTCACCCTTGAAAAGTTAATAATCTAATGATAAAACTGCTTGTATTTATTCAATAACTGTGAAGAATTTTTGAATAAAATATTATCAACTATCTACTCATTAAACCAATACACACAGAGTTTCCATTCAGTGCCAGGCCCTGGACAAGGTGCTGGCATTTTGTGTAAATTAAAACATCTCCCTGTCCTCAAGGAGCAAGTGTGAAGAAAATCAAGTAAGGTGACAAGTGACGATATAGATTTCACCTGCTATGAAAGAGGCCAAGTTCAGAGTGCTGTGAGCACATTGAGACAGAGAGGGTCCCTGACCTAGTGAGAGGTGGGAGTGTGTGGAGGGTGTTTGGGTGTATGGAGGCTAATCAGGACCTAATGGATAAATAGACATCATCGAGGTGAGACTGGCAGGGAAGAGTTTTTCTAGCAATAAGGCATGATATGTGCAAAGGCACAAAGTGAGAGACCATGCACTGAGTGGTGTCATGTAGTTGAATAAGACAAGAGCCACAGTATTCCTCCTGCTTAGGAATATTGATATACAACCTCATTCTAGTATTCAGATATTAGCCTACTGGGGAGGGGCCCAAAACAAACAGTTGTGAGTGCACTTGTACTCCAGGATTTAATTCCATGTTGGAATTCTCTTGTAAAGCACCTTGTTTTGAGTAAGAAGTTAGATCTAATATAATCAGATGAATTCAGAAGTAATGGGGAGATAGCAGCGGGGCAGGAGGTGACAGAGAGAAAGAAAGAGAGGAAGGGAATGTCACATACTTTCACATCCCAGAGTTCAAATCATTTTACTATACCTCTGTGGTTTAAATACAGGACTAAGAGTAACTTTTCCCCACAATCATCAATAATATTGTAACTTTATATTTCTACACCTGCCTATTTGTTGTTAAACAAAGTTGTCTTTTATGTTTAACAATTTCTGCATAAACATGCTTTACTAATAAAACCAGTATCACTTTGGCTTCATACATGTCCATTCTTTCTCAATCTTTTCCCTTTAAATCATTCATGATTTTAGTTGGAACAAAAGAAAATAAATAAATTCGGGGTTTGTAAATGACTCTAATACAATTTTAATACATAGTCCAAAAAATTACAGAAGAATCCTATTATTTAAATAATTGCTTTTACTGTTTTATAACATATTGGGGTAATACAGTTTTTCAAGATTGGGGTAAGAGTGTCTATGAATCAAACGTTTTAACATAGGAAGGGTTTGGAATTATTAACTTGTAATTATTAAGCATAATTTATAGCTATAAGGTATACCTAGAGATATCTGTCCAGAGTTGCCCTGTTCTCATTAGCCATGTATAATATACTATAAATCACTCTTCAGAAATTAACCAGATACTCAGGTTTCTCCCAAAAAGCTGCCTGAGGCAAACAATTAGAATGATGTATTTTTTCCCAAAGTCAATCAATCCATGTTGTAAACAACATCTTATTGTTTCCTTTATACAGACAGAATATCTGCTACAATGAATTTGTAACAGAAGAGTAGTAGGAATACATCACTTTGGTCTCTCTTTTTAATCAGGAAATCAATCAAATATTTATTGAAACACTGCAATCAAGAAACAAGATCAACAAATATTTACTGAACCCAGTAACTTTTAAGAAGGCCCCTATCCTCAGGGGCCTTAGCAGTTAGTACCTGCTTTCATTGCAATCAATGCATTGAGAAGTTCATAAGACATAACCCTATTTTTTAAAAGCAAATAATCTGGTTGGGAAGATCAAACCAACAAACATGGGACTATAATCAAGAAAAATAAGCTGGGTACTGTGCAGCTTTGGGATGCTCTGGAGAGGACTACCACTGTTGGTGAGTTGTAAAAAATAAGTCTAGAAACAGGGTGTGGAGTTGGCTTATAGAATATCTTAAAAGTTAAAAAGATATGCTTATTAGCAATAGGGAGCCACTGTGGCCTCCTGAGTAAGGAATGAGACAATGTAATAGTACTAAAGAAAGATTTTGACAACTTTATTTCTTCCCTCCTCTCACTAATTTGGGAGCTAAGTAATAGCATAAATTGCATATCTCAAAAATTGTCACTGATCTAACTAATGGACTGTGAAATGTAAAACATCATCCCTGCTTCCTGCCTTCAAATAGTGCAGGATTTTACACCTTAGAGTCATTTACCGATGGTGAAAACAATGGTCATGGGATTAAAGTCTAAATAAAATAGGCATGTGGTGATTTTAGACCTCACACAGATAAACTTTAATCTACTGAAGATGGCTGTAGCTAGCAATAGCAGCCCCCAATAAGAAACCTGCTTGTTTCTGTAATCAACTTGTGTTTTAAAAAGACATTGATAAATACATAAATGTACATCAAACCTTTCTAATTCCAGTGCCCTTGGCAGGCATCACTAATTGATCACAGAGTTTTCCTTGCTGTGTTCTGATAGGCCTTATAATATTTCTCAAAATCTCTTTGGGGACTTCTTACCACTTACAGCTGGGCTTGGAGATACAAACTGTTACCCTGCACTAGCAGGCAACTCTGCCTAAGATAATGCCAATACATTCACCTCATTAGCTGTGCCCACCTAGTACAACGCCATTTTTTTTTCTTTTTTTTTAAATTTTATTTTATTTTTAAACTTTACATAATTGTAAGCCACAACATCATTATGTCCTTTGGTTTGTTGTTTAACACTAGAAGAAAGAGCTGGGTGGTTCTCAAAATGTTCTTATATTTAAAAGCAGTCTAATATATAGAAAAAGTGATTATCCAGTGCAGTTCATAGTTCAAGTAAACAAGCAAAATAAATCCAAATGCACCTCATTGGAGAATTCTGGAATGGAGTCTGAGTGACAAGGAGACCACAGCCAAGACCCATTTTCTCCCATCCATAGAACCTCTGCTGAATAGAAATTAGAAAAGCATAAAATGCTTCTATGATCAAGAGGATGTTCTGAAGATGACGATAATAGTCCAGACTTATTGAGTGTTTCACCATATACTAATTACTCACCTAATGAAGCACAAGCTGGAATCAAGATTGCAGGGAGAAGTATCAATATATACAGATGACACCACCTTTATGACAGAAAATGAAGAAGAACTAAACAGCCTCTTGATGAAAGTGAAAGAGGAGAGTGAAAAAGCTGGCTTAAAACTCAACATCCAAAAAACTAAGATCATGGCATCTGTCCCCATCACTTCATGGGAAATAGATGAGGAAACAGTGGGAACAGTGACAGACTTTTATTTTCTTGGGCTCCAAAATCACTGCAGATGGTGAATGCAGCCATGAAATTAAAAGACATTTGCTCCTTGGAAGAAAAGCTATGACAAATCTAGACAGCATATTCAAAAGCAGAGACATTACTTTTCCAACAAATTTCCTTCTAGTCAAAGCTATGGTTTTTTCCAGTAGTCACGTATGGATGTGAGAGTTGAACCATAAAGAAAGTTGAGTGCTGAAGAATAGATGCTTTTGAACTGTGGTGTTGGAGAAGACTCTTGAAAGTCCCTTGGACTGCAAGGAGATCAAACCAGTCAATCCTAAAGGAAATCAGTCCTGAATATTCACTGGACAGACTGATGCTAAAGCTGAAACTCCAATACTTTGGCCACCTGATGTGAAGAGCTGACTCATTAGAAATGACCCTGATGCTGGGAAAGATTGAAGGCAGGAGGAGAAGGGGATGACAAATGGGATGGTTGGATGGCATCACTGACTCAATGGACATGAGTTTGAGCAAGCTCCAAGAGATGGCAAAGGACAGGGAAGCCAGGTGTGCTTCAGGCCATAGGGTCTCAAAGACTCAGACAGGACTGAGTGACTGACCTGAACTGAGTTTTTATCTCAACATTATCTCATGTCATCTTCAAGGCATTTCTGAGCTAGATAAGTCTTTAAGCCTGCCCTACCTCCAGTCTTCCCTGATCTATTAAGTCAATAAATTCTCCCACTGTTTTAAACAGTGTAAGTTTTCTGTTATTTGAAACATAAAAACCTAATTTATACAGTCTGCCATTTTAGATTTTATACACCTTTCTTTTCCCTAGCTCTGATCTCCGTGTCTCCATGATGTTGTTTTCTTATTCCTTCTCCAGCACTGCTTTAAGCATTATGTAAGTCAGAGATAAATGTCTTAAGTTCTTGCTACTCGTTTACCCTCACTACACAACTGCTACTAAGTCCCTTACTACTCCTCTTCTTTGCCTGCCACTTTCTCTTCCAACTAGAACTGAGCCACCAGACATACAAGTACTTTTACCTCCTGGCAAAAAAGAGCTATTAAAGACCCTTAGGCTGATTTAAAGAAGTCCATTTCTTTGCATGCCTTCATGAATCACAGCCTTGTCATGGCGAAGAGGCTTGCATAACTCAGTAAAGCTATGAGCCATGCCACACAGGGCCATCCAAGGTGGACGGGTCACAGTAGAGAGCTCTAACAAAGCATGGTCCACTGGAGGAGGGAATGGCAAACTACTCCAGTATTCTTGCCGTGAGAACCCCATGAGCAGTATGAAAAGGCAAAAAGATATGACACCAGAAGATAAGGCCCCCAGGTAGGAAGGTGTCCAATATGCTACTGGGGAAGAGCAAAGGGCAATTTCCAATAACTCCAGAAAGAACGAAGCAGCTGGGCCAAAGTGGGAATGATGCTCAGCTGTGGATGTGTTTAGTGGTGAAAGTGAAGTCCAGTGCTGTAAAGGACAATATTGCATAGGAACCTGGAATGTTAGGTCCATGAATCAAGGTAAATCGGACATGGTCAAGCAGGGGATAACAAGTGTGAACATCAACATCTTTCGGAATCAGTGAACTAAAATGGACTGGGATGGGCAAATTTAGTTCAGATGACCATTATGTCTACTACTGTGGGCAAGAATCCCTTAGAAGAAATGGAGTAGCCCTCATAGTCAATAAAAGAGTGTGAAATGCAGTACTTGGGTACAGTCTCAAAAATGACAGAATGATCTTGGTTCATTTCCAAGGCAAAAGCATTCAATACAACAGTAATCCAAGTCTATGCCCCAACCACTGATGCTGAAGAAACTGAAGTTGACCAGTTCTATAAAGACCTACAAGATCTTCCAGAACTAACACCAAAAAAGACACCCTTTTCATCATAGGGGACTGGAATGCAAAAGTCAGAGTAACAAGCAAGTTTGGCCTTGAAGTACAAAATAAAGGAGGGCAAAGCTTAACAGAGTTAAGAGAGGCTAACAATGTCAAGAAAACACATTGATCATAGCAAACAGCCTTTTCCAGCAACACAAAAGATGACTTTACATGTGGACACCACCAAATGGTCAATACTGAAATCAGATTGATTACATTCGTCGCAGCTGAAGATGGAGAAACTCTGTGCAGTCAGTAAAAATAAGACCTGCTATTGACTGTGATCATGGGATGCTTATAGCAAAATTCAGGCTTAAATTGAAGAAGTAGGGAAAACCGCTAGGCCATTTAGGTATGACCTAAATCAAATTCCTTATGATTAAACAGTGAAGGTGACGAGTAGATTCAAGGGATCAGATCCTGCAAACAGAGTCCCTGAAGAACTATGGACAGAGGTCCATAACGTTGTACAGGAGGTATTGATCAAAACCATCCCAAAGAAAAACAATGCAAGAAGGCAAAATGGTTGTCTGAGGAGGCTTTACAAATAGTTGAGGAAATAAAAGAAGCAAAAAGCAATGGAGAAAGGGGAAGATATACCCAAATGAATGCAGAGTTCCAGAGAATGGCAAGGAGAGATAAGAAGGCCTTCTTCAATGAGCAATGCAAAGTAAGGAAAACAATAGAATGGGAAAGAGTAGAGACCTCTTCTAGAAAATTAGAGATATCAAAAGAACATTTCACGCAGGAATGGGCATGATAAAGGACAGAAGTGATAAGGACCTAACCAAGGCAGAAGAGATTAAGAAAAGGTGGCAAGAATACAGAGAAAAACTATTCAAAAAAGGTCTTAATGACTTGGTGTGGTCATTAACTTAGAGTCAGACACCCTGGAGTGTGAAGTCAACTGGGCCTTGGAAAGCATTACTAAAAATGAAGCTAGTGGAGGTGATGGAATTCCACCTGAGCTATTTCAAATCCTGAAGATGATGCTGTTAAAGTGCTGCATTCAATATGCCAGCGAATTTGGAAAAGTCAGCAGTGGCCACAGGACTGGAAAAGATCAGTTTGCATTCCAATCCCAAAGAAGGACAGTACCAAAGAATGTTCAAACTATCAGACAATTGAGCTCATTTCACACGCTAGCAAGATCATGCTCAAAATCCTTCAAGCTAGGCTTCAGCAGTATGTGAACCGAGAACTTCCAGATGTACAAACTGGGTTTAGAAAAGGCAGAAGAACCAGAGATAAAATTGCTAACATTCATTGGATCATAGAGAAAGCAAGGGAATTCCAGAAAAAATATCTGCTTCTGCTTCACTGACTATGGTAGAGCCTTTGACTGTGTGGATCACAACAAATTGGAAAATTATTAAAGAGATGGGAATACCAGACCACCTCATCTGTCTCCTTAGAAACCTGTAAGGGACAAGAAGCAACAGTTATAACCTTACATGGAACAACTGACTGGTTCAAAATTGGGAAAGGAGTATGACAAGGCTGTAAATTATCACACTGTTTATTTAATTTACATGTACAGTGAGTGAGTGAGTGAAAGCCGCTCAGTTCAGTTCAGTTCAGTCGCTTAGTCGTGTCTGACTCTTTGCGACACCATGAATCACAGCACACCAGGCCTCCCTGTCCATCACCAACTCCCGGAGTTCACCCAGACTCACGTCCATCGAGTCAGTGATGCCATCCAGCCATCTCATCCTCTGTCGTCCCCTTCTCCTCCTGCCCCCAATCCCTCCCAGCATCACAGTCTTTTTCAATGAGTCAACTCTTTGCATGAGGTGGCCAGCATACTGGAGTTTCAGCTTTAGCATCATTCCTTCCAAAGAAATCCCAGGGCTGATCTCCTTCAGAATGGATTGGTTGGATCTCCTTGCAGTCCAAGGGACTCTAAAGAGTGTTTTCCAACGCCACAATTCAAAAGCATCAATTCTTCGGCGCTCAGCCTTCTTCACAGTCCAACTCTCACATCCATACATGACCACAGGAAAAACCATAGCCTTGACTAGACGGACCTTTGTTGGCAAAGTAATGTCTCTGCTTTTGAATTATGCTATCTAGGTTGGTCATAACTTTCCTTCCAAGGAGTAAGTGTCTTTTAATTTCATGGCTGCAGTCACCATCTGCAGTGATCTTGGAGCCCAGAAAAATAATGTGTCTCACTGTTTCCACTGTTTCCCCATCTATTTGCCATGAAGTGATGGGACCAGATGCCATGATCTTCGTTTTCTGAATGTTGAGCTTTAAGCCAACTTTTCACTCTCCACTTTCACTTTCATCAAGAGGCTTTTAGTTCCTCTTCACTTTCTGCCATAAGGGTGGTGTCATCTGCATATCTGAGGTTATTGATATTTCTCCGGCAATCTTGATTCCAGCTTGTGTTTCTTCCAGTCCAGCGTTTCTCATGATGTACTCTGCATATAAGTTAAATAAGCAGGGTGACAATATACAGCCTTGACGTACTCCTTTTCCTATTTGGAAACAGCCTGTTGTTCCATGTCCAGTTCTAACTGTTGCTTCCTGACCTGCATACAAATTTCTCAAGAGGCAGATCAGGTGGTCTGGTATTCCCATCTCTTTCAGAGTTTTCCACCGTTGATTGTGATCCACACAGTCAAAGGCTTTGGCATAGTCAATAAAGCAGAAATAGATGTTTTTCTGGAACTTTCTTGCTTTTTCCATGATCCAGCAGATGTTGGCAATTTGATCTCTTGTTCCTCTGCCTTTTCTAAATCCAGCTTGAACATCAGGAAGTTCACGGTTCACATATTGCTGAAGCCTGGCTTGGAGAATTTTGAGCATTACTTTACTAGCATGTGAGATGAATGCAGTTGTGTGGTAGTTTGAGCATTCTTTGGCATTGCCTTTCTTTGGGATTGGAATGAAAATTGACCTTTTTCAGTCCTGTGGCCACTGCTGAGTTTTCCAACTTTGCTGGCATATTGAGTGCAGCACTTTAACAGCATCATCTTTCAAGATTTTGTGTCCAACTCTTTGAGAGCCCATGGACTATACAGTCCATGGAATTCTCCAGGCCAGAATACTGGAGTGGGTAGCCGTTCCCTTCTCCAGGGGATCTTCCTAACCCAGGGATAAAACTCAGGTCTCTCGCATTGTACGCGGACTTTTTTTTTTTTTTTTTTATGAGCTGAGCTACCAGGGAAGCCCATGTGCAGAGTACATCATGTGAAATGCCAGGCTGGATGACTCACAAGCTGGAATCAAGATTTTTGGGAGATATATCAACAACCTCAGATATCCAGATGATTTCATTCTAATGGCAGAAAGTGAAGAGGAACTAAATAGCCTCTTGATTAAGATGAAAAAGGAGAGTAAAAAAGCTGGCTTAAAACTCAACATTCAAAAAACTAAGATCTTGGCATTTGGCCCCATCACTTCATGGCAAATAGAAGAGGGAAAATTAGATGCAAAGACAGATTTCATTTTCTTGGACTACAAAATCACCGTGAATGGTGACTCCAGCCATGAAATTAAAAGATGTATGCTTCTTGGGAGGAAAGCTATGACCAACCTAGACAGCATATTAAAAAACAGAGGCATTACTTTGCCAACAAAAGGTCTGTATAGTCAAAGCTATGGTTTTTCCAGTAGTCACACATGGATGTGAGAGTTGGACCATAAAGAAGGCTGAGCACATGCGAACTGATGTTTTTGAACTGTGGTGCTGGAGAAGACTCTTGAGAGTCCCTTGGACAGCAAGGAGACTTGTCAACCCAGTCAACCCTAAAGAACTGAGCCACCAGACATACAAGTACTTTTACCTCCTGGCAAAAAAGAGCTATTAAAGACCCTTAGGCTGATTTAAAGAAGTCCATTTCTTTGCATGCCTTCATGAATCACAGCCTTGTCATGGCGAAGAGGCTTGCATAACTCAGTAAAGCTATGAGCCATGCCACACAGGGCCATCCAAGGTGGACGGGTCACAGTAGAGAGCTCTAACAAAGCATGGTCCACTGGAGGAGGGAATGGCAAACTACTCCAGTATTCTTGCCGTGAGAACCCCATGAGCAGTATGAAAAGGCAAAAAGATATGACACCAGAAGATAAGGCCCCCAGGTAGGAAGGTGTCCAATATGCTACTGGGGAAGAGCAAAGGGCAATTTCCAATAACTCCAGAAAGAACGAAGCAGCTGGGCCAAAGTGGGAATGATGCTCAGCTGTGGATGTGTTTAGTGGTGAAAGTGAAGTCCAGTGCTGTAAAGGACAATATTGCATAGGAACCTGGAATGTTAGGTCCATGAATCAAGGTAAATCGGACATGGTCAAGCAGGGGATAACAAGTGTGAACATCAACATCTTTCGGAATCAGTGAACTAAAATGGACTGGGATGGGCAAATTTAGTTCAGATGACCATTATGTCTACTACTGTGGGCAAGAATCCCTTAGAAGAAATGGAGTAGCCCTCATAGTCAATAAAAGAGTGTGAAATGCAGTACTTGGGTACAGTCTCAAAAATGACAGAATGATCTTGGTTCATTTCAAGGCAAAAGCATTCAATACAACAGTAATCCAAGTCTATGCCCCAACCACTGATGCTGAAGAAACTGAAGTTGACCAGTTCTATAAAGACCTACAAGATCTTCCAGAACTAACACCAAAAAAGACACCCTTTTCATCATAGGGGACTGGAATGCAAAAGTCAGAGTAACAAGCAAGTTTGGCCTTGAAGTACAAAATAAAGGAGGGCAAAGCTTAACAGAGTTAAGAGAGGCTAACAATGTCAAGAAAACACATTGATCATAGCAAACAGCCTTTTCCAGCAACACAAAAGATGACTTTACATGTGGACACCACCAAATGGTCAATACTGAAATCAGATTGATTACATTCGTCGCAGCTGAAGATGGAGAAACTCTGTGCAGTCAGTAAAAACAAGACCTGCTATTGACTGTGATCATGGGATGCTTATAGCAAAATTCAGGCTTAAATTGAAGAAGTAGGGAAAACCGCTAGGCCATTTAGGTATGACCTAAATCAAATTCCTTATGATTAAACAGTGAAGGTGACGAGTAGATTCAAGGGATCAGATCCTGCAAACAGAGTCCCTGAAGAACTATGGACAGAGGTCCATAACGTTGTACAGGAGGTATTGATCAAAACCATCCCAAGAAAAACAATGCAAGAAGGCAAAATGGTTGTCTGAGGAGGCTTTACAAATAGTTGAGGAAATAAAAGAAGCAAAAAGCAATGGAGAAAGGGAAGATATACCCAAATGAATGCAGAGTTCCAGAGAATGGCAAGGAGAGATAAGAAGGCCTTCTTCAATGAGCAATGCAAAGTAAGGAAAACAATAGAATGGGAAAGAGTAGAGACCTCTTCTAGAAAATTAGAGATATCAAAAGAACATTTCACGCAGGAATGGGCATGATAAAGGACAGAAGTGATAAGGACCTAACCAAGGCAGAAGAGATTAAGAAAAGGTGGCAAGAATACAGAGAAAAACTATTCAAAAAGGTCTTAATGACTTGGTGTGGTCATTAACTTAGAGTCAGACACCCTGGAGTGTGAAGTCAACTGGGCCTTGGAAAGCATTACTAAAAATGAAGCTAGTGGAGGTGATGGAATTCCACCTGAGCTATTTCAAATCCTGAAGATGATGCTGTTAAAGTGCTGCATTCAATATGCCAGCGAATTTGGAAAAGTCAGCAGTGGCCACAGGACTGGAAAAGATCAGTTTGCATTCCAATCCCAAAGAAGGACAGTACCAAAGAATGTTCAAACTATCAGACAATTGAGCTCATTTCACACGCTAGCAAGATCATGCTCAAAATCCTTCAAGCTAGGCTTCAGCAGTATGTGAACCGAGAACTTCCAGATGTACAAACTGGGTTTAGAAAAGGCAGAAGAACCAGAGATAAAATTGCTAACATTCATTGGATCATAGAAAGCAAGGGAATTCCAGAAAAAATATCTGCTTCTGCTTCACTGACTATGGTAGAGCCTTTGACTGTGTGGATCACAACAAATTGGAAAATTATTAAAGAGATGGGAATACCAGACCACCTCATCTGTCTCCTTAGAAACCTGTAAGGGACAAGAAGCAACAGTTATAACCTTACATGGAACAACTGACTGGTTCAAAATTGGGAAAGGAGTATGACAAGGCTGTAAATTATCACACTGTTTATTTAATTTACATGTACAGTGAGTGAGTGAGTGAAAGCCGCTCAGTTCAGTTCAGTTCAGTCAGCTTAGTCGTGTCTGACTCTTTGCGACACCATGAATCACAGCACACCAGGCCTCCCTGTCCATCACCAACTCCCGGAGTTCACCCAGACTCACGTCCATCGAGTCAGTGATGCCATCCAGCCATCTCATCCTCTGTCGTCCCCTTCTCCTCCTGCCCCCAATCCCTCCCAGCATCACAGTCTTTTTCAATGAGTCAACTCTTTGCATGAGGTGGCCAGCATACTGGAGTTTCAGCTTTAGCATCATTCCTTCCAAAGAAATCCCAGGGCTGATCTCCTTCAGAATGGATTGTTGGATCTCCTTGCAGTCCAAGGGACTCTAAAGAGTGTTTTCCAACGCCACAATTCAAAAGCATCAATTCTTCGGCGCTCAGCCTTCTTCACAGTCCAACTCTCACATCCATACATGACCACAGGAAAAACCATAGCCTTGACTAGACGGACCTTTGTTGGCAAAGTAATGTCTCTGCTTTTGAATTATGCTATCTAGGTTGGTCATAACTTTCCTTCCAAGGAGTAAGTGTCTTTTAATTTCATGGCTGCAGTCACCATCTGCAGTGATCTTGGAGCCCAGAAAAATAATGTGTCTCACTGTTTCCACTGTTTCCCCATCTATTTGCCATGAAGTGATGGGACCAGATGCCATGATCTTCGTTTTCTGAATGTTGAGCTTTAAGCCAACTTTTTCACTCTCCACTTTCACTTTCATCAAGAGGCTTTTTAGTTCCTCTTCACTTTCTGCCATAAGGGTGGTGTCATCTGCAGAGCTGAGGTTATTGATATTTCTCCCGGCAATCTTGATTCCAGCTTGTGTTTCTTCCAGTCCAGCGTTTCTCATGATGTACTCTGCATATAAGTTAAATAAGCAGGGTGACAATATACAGCCTTGACGTACTCCTTTTCCTATTTGGAAACAGCCTGTTGTTCCATGTCCAGTTCTAACTGTTGCTTCCTGACCTGCATACAAATTTCTCAAGAGGCAGATCAGGTGGTCTGGTATTCCCATCTCTTTCAGAGTTTTCCACCGTTGATTGTGATCCACACAGTCAAAGGCTTTGGCATAGTCAATAAAGCAGAAATAGATGTTTTTCTGGAACTTTCTTGCTTTTTCCATGATCCAGCAGATGTTGGCAATTTGATCTCTTGTTCCTCTGCCTTTTCTAAATCCAGCTTGAACATCAGGAAGTTCACGGTTCACATATTGCTGAAGCCTGGCTTGGAGAATTTTGAGCATTACTTTACTAGCATGTGAGATGAATGCAGTTGTGTGGTAGTTTGAGCATTCTTTGGCATTGCCTTTCTTTGGGATTGGAATGAAAATTGACCTTTTTCAGTCCTGTGGCCACTGCTGAGTTTTCCAACTTTGCTGGCATATTGAGTGCAGCACTTTAACAGCATCATCTTTCAAGATTTTGTGTCCAACTCTTTGAGAGCCCATGGACTATACAGTCCATGGAATTCTCCAGGCCAGAATACTGGAGTGGGTAGCGTTCCCTTCTCCAGGGATCTTCCTAACCCAGGATAAAACTCAGGTCTCTCGCATTGTACGCGGACTCTTTTTTTTTTTTTTTTATGAGCTGAGCTACCAGGGAAGCCCATGTGCAGAGTACATCATGTGAAATGCCAGGCTGGATGACTCACAAGCTGGAATCAAGATTTTTGGGAGATATATCAACAACCTCAGATATCCAGATGATTTCATTCTAATGGCAGAAAGTGAAGAGGAACTAAATAGCCTCTTGATTAAGATGAAAAAGGAGAGTAAAAAAGCTGGCTTAAAACTCAACATTCAAAAAACTAAGATCTTGGCATTTGGCCCCATCACTTCATGGCAAATAGAAGAGGGAAAATTAGATGCAAAGACAGATTTCATTTTCTTGGACTACAAAATCACCGTGAATGGTGACTCCAGCCATGAAATTAAAAGATGTATGCTTCTTGGGAGGAAAGCTATGACCAACCTAGACAGCATATTAAAAAACAGAGGCATTACTTTGCCAACAAAAGGTCTGTATAGTCAAAGCTATGGTTTTTCCAGTAGTCACACATGGATGTGAGAGTTGGACCATAAAGAAGGCTGAGCACATGCGAACTGATGTTTTGAACTGTGGTGCTGGAGAAGACTCTTGAGAGTCCCTTGGACAGCAAGGAGACTTGTCAACCCAGTCAACCCTAAAGGAATTCAGCCCTGAATATTTATTAGAAGGACTGATGCTGAAGCTCCAATACTTTGGCCACCTGATGTGAAGAGCCAACTCATTGGAAAAGACTCTGATGGTGGGAAAGATTGAGGGCAGGAGAAGAAGGGGACAACAGAGAATGAGATGGTTAGGTAGCATCATCAACTCAATGGACATGAATTTGAACAAACTTCAGGAGACAGTGAAGGACAGGGAGGCCTGGCATTCTGCAGTCCATAGGGTAGCAAAGAATCAGACACAACTTAATGACTGACCAACAACATAGCTTTACAAGAAACTGCCTTTTGAAAGGATTGATGGATGCATTAGCTTGCTCTCAATACCCTCTGTGCACTTTTATTCTGGCTGCTGTAGATATAATTTTAGGTGCCTTTCAAAAGCATTTAGATATTCTTCATCCTTTAGTTCTTTCATTCACTATATGTTCATATTTTGTCTCATCACAGAACAAGATGAAGATGCAGAGGAAACCACAGTGGACTTCCAGCAGGTTAGACAGCCTCTTGTAGGAATTCAGAGGCAATAAACTAGATGAGACTACCAAAGAAAAGCCCTGGGCTGTCAATGCATCTGTGTAAAAATAACAACTGTGGGGTTCTGTGCTCTGAAGACAGACAGCAGAAAAATCCACATTCCTTTTTTTCCCCCCTTCATGTGTGGAGATGAGAACATGTGAAATTAAACAGTTAATAGTAGAAACTGAATCTAGGAGGTATGCAAGACAGGAAGAAAAAAGGTTAAACAGAATACCGAACATTTTTTGCCACAGCTTTGAAAATATAGATGGAAGAGCCTTTACAAAAAACTTCCTTCTAATTACTTCAGGGGCCAAAGTGGGACTGAAACAAGTAAAGACTACAGAATATTTTCATCAATCTCTTGTTTCCAAAGGAAAGACCAAAGAAATCAACTGTTCACCTAGAGAAGTGTTATCACCAAACTTATTTGTTTGTCTGTTTATTTAGTTGTTGCTGTCTGCTTTATCACTTATATAATGTTAACATTCTTTCAAAATGGGCAGATGGACCTCCTTCAAGTTCTGACAGTAACTCTTTGTTAGTGGTACAAATGGCTTCAGAGGTATTTAATTACCATTAGTAGTCATTCGTTTGCTCCTAGCTGGTGACATTTGGAATAGTAAGCAGCAGCATTCTTTGTGTCCAGTGAGTTCATAGAAAGTTAAACCTACTTTTGACAACAGACTCAAGCTTAGCTACCATTAACTCCTCTTCAGTTACTGGATGATGTGTTTGAACAGTATGAATGATTAATGAAGGCTAAATGGTTCAGTTTCTATCTTAAAACCTTTTTGTTAACTTCTAGGGAGCTGAGTGACTGCAAGGTGAGTTCAGCTCAAGCAAGTATTCATGCAATCTGTTGCTTGTACTTTGGGGGAAAAAAACCCATTAATTTATCAACTATTTTTAAGAGATATAATAAATTAGAAACTTTAATCCTGATGCCTTTTCCCTTTCACAGATCAATACCAGGGACCGTACTTTTTGCCAGCTTGGCATCAGAAAGCAAAGTTTGCTTGTATGTCGAAGTGTATGATTGCTTGCTCTTAAGGAAACCAAGATAAGATGTCGTCAACTGGTAGCAATCCATTACAAAGCTCCTAAAAGCAGCCTATGAATTTTCCTGCAACAAATTCCAGGATTGTTCCTAGGGAAAGGGCACCAGATTATTCATTAAGTTGAGAAAACCCTTATGTCTGGCTGCTTGTTAGCAATGGGTAGATGTGTAAAGATGTGCAGGGCATTTGCTGGTTGATATGTAAGAGGCATCCCTACTGTTAACTCCTCCAGAAATATTTTATGCAAAAGAGATTATAGAAGAGGCCAGGTAAGGCTGAAAGCTAGAAAGATGCAGAGATTGAGAATGTGTACAGGGACTGAAAAAGTGAAGATGACAACTGACTCCAAGAAACGAAAGCACACAGGACAAAAAGCAAGATTTGTGGGGAGATAAGGCAGTCTGGGGACATAGCATAAGCATATCTTTACTTCCATACCTTTAAGCAGATCTTTAAATTTTATTTCAGGGGTTCCTTTGGCTCTGCCTTAAATTTCCTCTTCTTCACTTTGATAACTTTATAACACTTATGGCATCACTTATAATATACTCGATCACCCAGACAACCCAGAACTTGAGATTCATTAGTAAGTGATACAGATGCATCTATCCAACGACCTTTGATAAAAAAAAGATCTGGTATTCCTTGTTTGATGGTCTATTGGGCATGTATTCCTTTACCAGCTTCCAAATGAAATATCTTGGGGTACTTCAAATTAATTAGATATCGTTTATTTAGGGGATGTGCCTTGTCCATCATTTTTATCCATTATATACAGCCTGGGCATTTATTCCCAAAGAGAAGAAAGTGAAGTAAATTTGAACCAGTGTTTTCCAAAGAGAATTCACAGGCCTACTTCATTCATTTATTGAGCCAACAACCATTTTATTGGGCACTTATTAATTTGCTAGACAATGTGCCAGGCATTTGGGCTACAGACATGTTTGATATCCAGCTTTTCCCACAAGGATCTCGCTATTTGGAGAAACAGACATGTAAGGGTATCAGCAATGGAAAAGGTGCTGTGGGAGAAGAGAGGAAGGATTCTTTTTTTTTTTTTTTTAAGCCAGCCTGGAATGTGGATTTCAGGTTTAGAGAAGGCTTCCGAGAGAAAGCAATATTGACCTGGGTCATATAGTATAACCCACGCTAAGCTGTGTGTCACAGCTTTTGAGACTCCTTGGGTTGCACCCATTTACTTAGAAATCAGCCTTTCCTGGAGGACCTAGAGTCCCCTGTTGTGTAGCTGACATGGGAAGGGTCATCAAAGGAAACCAGGAACCACCATCATGCATTATTAACATCTGCAAGATTTGCTCAAGATTGATACCAGGTCTTCCACATTGCAGGCAGACGCTTTACCCTCTGCACCACCAGGGAAGCCCAACAGTCATGCCCAGGACCCCAAGAAACCCTATTCTGATGTCAGGCTATCTTTAAATACCAAGCATAATAGCAGTGGAAACTAGTAACAGATACATGAGTAGAATAAAATGCAAGACAGGAAGGAAGGAGAGAGGGAGGGAGGGGAGAATGAAAGACAGAAGTAAAAAAAAAAAAATCAATTTGGATGGAGTGAAGTGAAAGTGAAAACCACCCGGATGATCAAAAATATCAATCTTGAGCAAAGCTTGTAGATGTTAATAATGCTTGACACTGCTCAGGGCATGCAGACAGCATCCAGGAACAGCACATTGTAAATGTGTGGTCAGTTAGAAAGAGGATTCTGCAGAACCAGCAAATCATATAAATTCTGATGAAGGCATGATTAGCCTTCAGTGTGGGAATCTGCACCCCGAGTGGATTTGAGGCCGACTGGGACAGCTCATAAGGTAAGCTGGAGGGAAGGAATTCCCTGGGGTCAATCCTCTTAAACCGAGCCCTACACAACAACTAAAAGGGACGTCTAGGTACCACCCAGACCCTGTTCTTGTCTCCAGGCAGACTCTTCACAGGTCATTCTGGGCCAAGAAATCCCACCCTGTTCACCATTACCCAGGGAAGGAGGCAGCCAAGTGCCTGCATGTAGTCGGCTGTGCTAAATAGCACTTTCTGGCTTCCTGTTGCATCACTGAGCTGAATGGAGCAAGTCATCTTAATTCTGGCTCCTCTCAGGCTCATTTGGCTCAAATGGCCAGCCACAAAGGCTGCTGATTGGAATGTATCAAGTTTGGGGGTAGATAGGGGTGGGAGAGTGGTGATGTCAAACAGCAATGGACTTCCCCCCTCCACCCCAACAGCCACTAACTGCCAATACAGGCAGGCAGGAGGGAAAAGAACAAGATGGGCTAAATCTGTGAAGTGGCGGGGAGTGGGGAGGGTGTGGGGGCCACCCAGAAAGCCAAAAAAGACACACCCATCCCAGCACATTGATGACCTCTGGACAGTTCTGCTCTTGGCAGATGCCTTTGTCTCAATGGCTTCTTCTATTAGAGATCTCAGCATCAGCTCTTAAAACAACAGATGCTGTCACCAGAAAGGAGAAACCCCTTTAAAATCAAAGGAGGGCTAAATGTGGATGCAAAAGTTTACCCAATACTATTCACTTTAGCTTGGGGCCAGATGACGAAAAGGAAAAAAATTCTGGTAGGAACAAGTGAATGAGTGATAACTGGAATGGGTCAGTGCTCAGAAATCCTACAAGTGAAACAGGTGATGAGCCTCAGGAAAGAAGAGCTCTATGATCTGGGCAAGCACACCATGGAATGTGCAGACAGGAAGGGATAGTAAGAAGTGTTTCTGGCTTGGCCAATTTTTACTCCTTTCTACAAGGTTGGACTCATTCCAAAAGGATGCTACCTTCTGTTAAGAGAACTAAAGGACCAAAGAGAATACATTCATCAGAGGCTATCCCAAACAAAGGACTCCCTCTGTCCTAAGTCCCTTAAGCTTCTCAGAAGAAAGGTGTCATTAGAGGTGAAACCTGCAGTTGGTATTAAGCCCTTGGCCCAGCACAGTCAGTGTAAACACACTCACCACTTTCCTGTCTGACTGGCCTCTGCTATTTTCTTTGAGAGCCTTATTTCCTCACATGCTTTGGACAATTTCAGCTTGCCTAAAATCTCTCTTAGACAGCAGTGTTTTTATTTCATTTGTAATTCAATCTCAGTTTTGTTGAAAGGACATAGAATTTTGATCTGGGAAGATATTTTGGCCTGCAAAATTAAAGTAGACTAAGCAAAAAGGAAAATATATGATTCCACATAACAAGAAGGCTGGAGCTAGGGCCATCTTAGATTGTGAATCCAGCACAGTTATCGACCCAGGTACTTCACGGCTTTCCTCCCTCTTAATGTCGGCAGGTCAATTGTAGTCCTCTTGATTACAAATTACAACAGTTTCCAAGGGCCAAAGTCTCTCTTCTGTGGCTCCATTTTTATAAGCAAGAAGAATATTCCCAGAAGCCTCCAGAGCAGACAGGTCCTCATGTTCCATTGACCAGTGATGGGTCACTGTAAACCATAGATCAATCACTGGCAAGAGGTCACTAGACACGTCAAGATTTACTGTGTGGGGCTGGTAAGGAGTCCAGGTGCTATGGATACACAGAGTTGCTCAATACGTTTGACTTGTGAACAAAGAATGGCCATGGATATTGAGTGGGACATCGACAATGTCCACCATGATATCTGAAGTCACACAGTACTGGGTTTGAATCCAGGCTCACCATTTACAAACACAGACAACATCACCTCTTGAAATCTTATTATCCTCACTTAGAAAATAGGGTTGAAAATATCTTCTGCAAGGTGGTTGGTGAGGGTTAAACTAGGCCATGTTTGTGATACAGTGCTGAGCATAGCACAGAATAGTCATTTAATACCTGTTGTGTCTTCCTTTTATTTTTGGAAAGCTTTCAGCATATATGTTTCCATGAAAACAAGAGGACTTTCTCATCACTGCATGTCTGTGTGGTCTGTCGCTCATTCTCCTGCCTCTTGTGATTTCTGGTTTCACAACACTATTAGTACTGCTTTTAAGAGTGTCATTATTACTGGTTATTAATACTACTATTGTGATAATTGATAAATGTGTAGTACAAAGTGATATTCGCCCAAGGTTCATATCTGCTGTCCTATTTGACCCTGATAATGCAGTCAATTGGGGATGCTCCAATTAAAGGTAATGAACCAATTTATTTCTTTGTAATTTGTTATGTTTAATAAGTAAGAGCCTTCCATGCACTTTTTCCAGTGAATATACCCACACATTAATCTTGATCAGTTGCCAGCAAGTGTTTAATGAGGCCTTTGTTGGCATGGTTTAAGATGTTCCTTTGCTCTATTTACCATTTGTAGAGAACGTTAAGAAAGGAAAATTCATATATTTTGTCACTAGATAAGTTTCCTACTGCCCTGAGAAAGAGATAACTATTCTGTTTGCATAATATAACACAAAAAGGGCTAATGAAGATGCATTGGTTTAGATTATTATTAAAACACACATTTACTTTCAAAAATTGAAGAGAATCTCTAATCTGTGAGAGTTGTAACTACTCTTAGGTAAGTGCTACAGAAAATATTCTGCATAGAGCAGAGCTTATGATCTTTCTTTTTAACTTTCTTTACTATTTCTAAGCATTTTTTTGCTACCCAAAGAGAACATTCATTAGTTCTTAATCTGCCAATCATTTTTTGAGCATCTACTATGTGCTACATTGTGCTAAGTGAAGTGGACAACACAAAAGTCAAGAAAGACCTGGTCCTGGTTCATGAATGTGGCAGTCCAGGTGATGAGAGGAGACACATACAATCAGCTTACAGATTCAGGGCAGTAACATGCAGTGGAAGGAGACCTGGAGTGGCTTCCAACACTGTCACAGCTGTAGTGACCCTAGTCAAACTATTTACCTTCTATGGGCCTCAGTTTTCCTCTTTTGTAAAATGAGCAGTTTGAACCAGAGAATGCCTTGTCATCATTGTGGTTCAGTCACCAAGTGGTGTCCGACTCTCTGCAACCCCATGGACGGCAGCTCACCAGGCCTCCCTACCCCTCACCATCTTTCAGAATTTGCCCAAGTTCATGTCCATTCATACTGCATAGGAACGTGGAATGTCAGGTCCAATGAGTCAAGGTAAATTGAATGTAGTCAAATGGAGAATGCCTAAAGCTGGGCAAACTAAAATTCTGTGGTTTTTCTCTTGAAGTGTTCTAAAACTTACTAAAAACTAGTCAGCAAAGGTTTGCCAGGCTGACTTGTGTGGTTTTGAAGGATGGAGAAGGTGGGCATGTGTGGAGGGAATCTGAGAGAGGGAAAGAGAAAACATTCAGGGCAGCAGAATTGGGAGGAACAAGTAATGGCTTTGCGGTCCTTGTGTTTCCTGGCTGGAATGAAGGAATGTGGTGGATGTTCACTGTAGGGAACTCAGCTGGACCGTAAGCATGGAGCCAGTTAGCCTTGATGTTGCCACTCTATAGAAGGTGTCTCCCTCTCATCTCCTTTTTGATTTTCATCCATTTTCTCTTCCTCCTTTTCTTTCTCTCCTATGTCTTCCTCTTTTACTTCCTTTCTTATCTTAATATTTTTTCTCCAACTCCCCTTTTCTTCTCCATGCTTTCTTCCTTTTATTGGGATGGTGTTGTTAGTTTTTACAAAGCACTTTGTCCTACATGATACTTAATCAGAAAATAATGTAAAAAAAAAAAAAAGAAAGAAAGCATATCATTCTAAAAATTCTGGGGATTCAGACTCTGGAGCCAGAGAACCCAGGCTTGAGTCCTGGGTTATGCCATTTACCAGCTATATGGTCTTGACTTTGCTAGGCTTCCTGGGTGGCTCAGTGGTAAAGAATCTTCATGCCAATATAGGAGACACAGGAGATGTGGGTTCAATCCCTGGGTTGGGAAGATCCCCTGGATAGGAAATGGCAACCCACTCCAGTATTCTTGACTGCGAAGTTCCATGGTCAGAGGAGCCTGGTAAGCTGCAATCTATGGGGTCACAGAGTCGGACCTGACTGAGTGCACACACAAAATGGCCTTGGATAAGTCCCTAATTCCCTGTTCTTTAATCTCCTATCTTGCAAAATGAGGATAATAATGAAACCTAACTCATAGAGTTGTTACAATAATCAAATGAATAACTAAAGCACTTACAACGTGGAGGGCACCTGGGAGGTCCTATGTAGGTTAATTATTATTTGGAAAAGACTGATCAGGTCATTTTCTGTTCTGCCTGTGAGAGTCATACGGTGAATGTTTTCTAAGCTTTTGTCCCTAACATCCATATTGCGACCTATTGACAAATTTTACTTGAGAAAGTTGGAACACCATCTGAGCTAATCATTTAAATGTGCTAACTAAAATTTCAAGAACGTTTTGAAGTCTTCTGAGTAAGGCCACGGCCTGAAGTTGCAGCCATTTTAATTAGTTTCACCTTCTCTGCCCCGTGATCCAGAAATCTCTAATTGCACCTTGGCAGCCTCCTGCTCCCTGTCACAGATCTGACTTTACCTGCTACTATTTAAATTTTATGAATCATGCTCCCTCTGTTTGAACTCCTGAAACCTCTGAAACTAAGTGAATAATTATCAGGATGCAATTGTCACAGTTTCTAAAAGATGCTGTAAAAAGATTTTTTCTTTTCCTATGAACCTTTTTTCCCCAGTTGTCTCCAATTTACAGTCATGATCATGAAGAAAATGTCAGCTATTCCTCCAATGAACAGAGAAGAAGATTCTCAGAATCAAGAAGCCTGACACTCAGTAAAGGAAACCCCGCCTCCTTCAAAAGGTGGTAGGAGTGTGCCATGGCAACCCCTTCTGGGCACTAAAAATAATGCTTGCCTTAGTGCTCTCCTACATACAGTGACTCAGTGGGAGTCTCTGGCATGAAAGTCAATGGGAAGATATCTAGTACCAGGAGTCCCCAGTAACACAGTGAGGCTGTTCCTCAATGCAAAAGCATCATACTCTTAGGTGATGGACTCTTTCCAGTTGGGCAAATATTAAGGTCTAATCCTATAGGCTATAGAGCCATTAGACTTAATAGTAAAAAAAAAATTCAGGATAGATGTATCCAAAGGACCATTTTACAACAGGAACAGATCAGTCTTAATCATTTGTAATTTTATCTTCCATTTATATACCCTTACACTGCATCCTTACTTTCAAATTTTTTTCTAGTAATATCTATATTCAAAAAAATAAGAAGCCCTTCTTATGTATTAGGCTTTCTCACTTCCTTTCTCTATAGCATCAGCTCCTCCTCTTATTCCTACTCTTTAAATATTGATGTTTCCCAAGGAGTTTCATCCTCAATGCACTGTTCTCCTCAGTGTTAAAGCTTTTCTGTGAAAGATCTCATCCATACTATTGGGGCTTTACCCACTACACTTTCAAGACTTTCTGAAACTGATACTCTTAAGTTCTACACTCACATTAACAGCTGTCTTTTAAACATCATCTCTTCCACATCCCACAAGTTAATATTTCCAAAAGATGACCTGCTACCTTCTCCCTGACACCTGCTCTTTTCCTCATAATCCTGAAGTTGATTGATGTCTTTAATTTCTACCTAGAAATTCAAGTTACAAATTTTGTGGCAATCCCTGCTCTGCCTACTGCCTTGGTAAGCACCAAATCCCATCGAACTCCTAGATGTCTCTTGAAGACAGCACTGCCCCTGACCCTCACACCCCTGAGCTCCCAAGGGGCAGTGCATTCTTTGTCTGTTCACCCCTGCCTATTACTTTATTACTCAACTCTCTCTAACTTCCCGGGGAGATGTAATGGATTCCATATAGCTATGTGTGTGTATTAATATCAGCACTTTTAAATCTCTCACTTTTAATATGAATAATTCATTCAAATATCCATTTCTCTCTCTAAGGTTGGAAACTTCTTGAGGACTGAGATCACATCTCAGTCATCTTTGTATCCAAAGTGCTATACAGAGAGCCTGGAACACAGTAAGTTCCCATTAGATATTAGCTACATAAATGGATGAATGAATGAATGAATAAATGAATGGACAAAGGGATGGATGGTTTCTACTGCCTCTTTAGTAGGAATGGAATTAACAATATAGTTTTAACCTTATGACTAAGACTGGATTCTTTCTGTTACTGATGAAAAGAGATCCAACTCAAGCTAGCTTAAGCAAATACTTGGTTCACATGGTTGAGAAATTTGGGGATGAACAAAAGGCACAGAGACTGAAGGAGACTCAAAAGGTCTCACCAGCTGATTTTCCCTCACATGTATGCATGCTCACACTAACTCGCTTTTCTCTTCATCTCTTGTCTCTGTTTTGTTTTTTTTTTTTCCTTCTCTTTCTCTTAATTATTGGCCTCATCTTTCCTACACCTGATAAGCATTCTTATACAACTGGAGCCAGGGAGGCCAGACAGCCTCAGGATTGCATCACACCCTAATGATCTCAGGAGAAAAGATTGAGCTCCTTTTCCTAGAATTTATCTATAAAATCCCAGTGAAGAATTCTAGTAGACCATTCAATGTGACCAGCTCAGATAGACCAGGCCTGGACCAGTTTCTTACCTGTTACGCCTGGAGAGGCGGAGGTCGTGTCCTTTCATTAGTAGGCCCACAGGACCGCACACAATGAGGGCAAGACGACTCCTCAGAGTATAGTAATACAATTTTGTAAAGGAGGAATGGATGCTAGGAGGCAAAAGAAATAGACTTCTACCACACCTTGAAGCTTCTTTATGCGTGTCGGCTGTAACTTGGCACACTGAAAACTGTGATGAAGATATCTAATTTTTAAAAGATAGGCATTTAAATATACTTGCCAAATAAATTATACAAATAAAAGTAAGAAAAAAATTTAAGTGTTAGAGAACCTTTGTACATTTGAATCCAGTCCTTTGTTTTAGAATACATCTAATGTCAAGTGTCAAAATGAAGAGAATTTGTCCTGAATTTTCTTCTCTTCATCAGAAATTAAGCTGACCCAGGAATTTCACCAGAGGTCTCCATCCCTGTGAATATCAGACTTGTTTTCCCACATGGCATGTTACTAGAAACATCTGAAATCAAAGCTTCTTTAGAGTTCTCTCTCATGCTTGGTGATTTAAAAATCTCACCTTCAAATGCATTTTCTTGACTTACTTCTCCCCTACTACATACTTGGTAACCTTTCCACTTGTCTATTGTTGGCAGAACAGCGTAAGGTCTACTTGCCAAAACAGTGTTTTTTGAAGACCCAGATTCTTGCCATTTCAAGGTGAGGAGTCCCTGGATCAAAATGGAACCACAACTTCTACTTGGCATTATCCAATCAAGCGTATCAGCAGAGGACAAAGATATTTTGCTCTGAAATCAGGTCTTCATCAAGACCACAGAGCACAAGCACATCCTGCAGTCTACATCTGCAACATCTGTGACCTGGAAACCAGCCCCAGGCAGGCAGGGAGACTGACCCTTGCCACTGCTTCTGTTCCTTGATGCTTCCTTGATCTCCCCTGACATTTCTTGAAAATGGATTATACTTTCTGTTCTTGAAATGTTTATACTTAAATCACATCTTCTAATTTAGCCCCTAAGTTACTTCAGAGCAGGAAACATGCAATGTCTTTTTGTGTCTTGCACAGTGTTCATGGATCTTTAGGAAAATACTTACTGAATGAGCTGAAATCTTTTTACGTCCTTTCAAGTCTGTTAGCCCACCTAAGACAAGTTAAGAGCAAAACAGTTGGGGAACTTATCCAGTCCATGTTCTTTATTCCAGAATCCTTGATCCCAGCTGACACATTCAGAGGTATAGTGGACAGTTCTCTGGAGCTCTTCCACAGCACTGAATGCTTTTACTTTGAGATCCTGACCTTCTAACAGTAACAGAGCTTGGATGGTGACCTAATTGCTGGGAAGATATACCTTTGGAATGATGGGTAAGTGACAACCAATCATCATTGCAAATTCTCTGCATAATCACTCTTATGAAAAATGAGTTGTCTATATTAAACTTCTGGAATATGGGCTGAGGTGTCTCACGTAATTGTAGTTAGCCACTGGCTGGTCAACTGTGCAGGTAAAGAGTATATTTGGCTATACTTCAGTGAGTTGATAAAAGGCAATGCTTATTTTCAAACTTTTTATCAATTATATCTTATCAATTCCTTTCTCAAGATGATACCAATAAGATTCTTCAGTTTAGACATCCTAAATTTGGTTCAATTTACCTTAAATTGGACATTTTTAATATATAAGCTTTCAGAAATAATTAGAATTCACATGTTTTCCTCCTAATCAGAATTTTTAAAATTACACTATATAATTACAATGTACTGCAAGAAACTGTTGAGTGGATAACCTTGTTGCATTGAAATGTTTTTGCTGTAAACAAGTCTATCCTTTAATGGAATATTTGTCAGTGCGTGCATTCATAGTAGCACTCTCAAGGCATGTACTCAGAAGTTAGGAAATAATTATATTTCTAAACATAATCTTTTCTAATCATACCATTTTGTTTTACTTAAAAATAACCTGGGGGTTTCTAAGACAGGCATGATTATCTTTGATCTCGGCTCTGAGGTATCATCCTTATAGAAAACGATCTGGAGTGGAAGAAACAAACAAACTCATAGGTTGACTTTCCTTTTCCTTTCCCTGAAAATCCTCAATCTAATTACAAATAAATACGCAAGCAAGGAACTGTCTAAATTTAGCCTCTAACTTGTTAAAGAAGATAAGACAGAAAACACCGAATTTATAGTAATTTAATGCCTCATCCATGCAGTTTTAACACATAGTGATGTTCACCTACATGTAGACACAACTCAGTTCAGTTCCACAAAGTTTAATTGAGCTCCCTAAATTATTCCAAGAATGCTGCTGAGTTTGGTGGGGGGGCGTGCACCAGGGTGAAGATCAGAAGGTTCTTGACTCACAGAGCTTACTATTTGGGAGAGGCAAAAACCAAATAAGTTAATTCCAATACAATGACATAAGTTATGCCCACGTTGATGCAGGAACACAGAAGAGGTGGGGGTGTTCTTAGGGGTGCTTCTGCCATATACAGCACCTGGGCTGAGGCTTGAAGAAGTACTTTGCAGGTGGGAAAGATGACGGGGCAAAGGAAACAACAAAAACATTCAGTCCAATGTTGCAGGGAGCAGCCTGGTGTTTCTCCAACAAAATATCTTAAATTGGGGTGGGGCAGGGAATAAAGCCAGTGGGTGGCAAGTCCCTTGGGATTTGTGTGCCACAGTTGAATAAGAATCTTGGATTGTTCTGAATAAGAACCGTATCTGGCAAGGATCTGGTCTTCCAGGAGGTGAAAGCCATGGTGCTGATCCCAAGCTAAAGTGTTGCGTGCACCTTAAGAACTCCCTTTAATGCCTCCTTCAGCACTCAGAATCCTATTCCACCCTGTGTATAATTCTCAATCTGTGCCTGAAGCCATGGTCTTTCTTGCCACCATAGTATTTAAGGAAAGTTTTTGAACACCTGCCACATTTCCGTAAATGCAGAAAAAAATGATAAGCAGATCCTGGCCTCAAGAAACTCACAGGCAAGTATTTATCCTGGGTCCCATCCCCTCAGGACTCTGAGGGCACTCCAAGGGGGCAGTTAGCCAAGATGGCAAACAAAGCCACTCAGTGTTAAGGGGAGAAGACTATGTTCTTGGTCCTCCTTCCCTTTGCAAATAACATGCATACATTGTTTGGGGGGCCTTCCTAAAAACACTGCCCCAAATGCAAGTTTCTAATTATTTATGTTTTCATATTAACTTCTTTCTTCAGAAGCTTTCAGAGTGTTTTGGTTCATTTTATATTGGTGACATTGGTTCATTTTATATTAAGATACAATGAGGTAGCTGCTGCTGCTGCTAAGTCGCTTCAGTCGTGTCCGACTCTGTGCGACCCCATAGATGGCAGCCCACTAGGCTCCTCTGTCCCTGGGGTTCTCCAGGCAAGAATACTGGAGTGGGTTGCCATTTCCTTCTCCAATGCATGAAAGTGAAAGAGGTAAAGAGAGATACAAATATGTAAGCTTTTGGCAAAATGAAAATTGCTGTTCTGTAAGCTCTTTACATCAGCTGGAAGGGAAGAATGGTACTGGCACCAAAAAGTGGTGGATATGGTTTGTTAATGAAAACTGGCATTATCCGCAAACAGTTTCTGAGCATCTTTCAGATTTAAGGTACTGGGGATCCAAAGAATTTGGGTAAGTCTTGTCTGCCCTCAGTGGGCTGACCATGCTACTGGGAGATGGGTCAGCCTGAGGGCAGGAGCTCGGGAGATTAGATGGAGAAGAGGAAGCATGGGAGAAGGAGCGGTGTGAAAAGGCTTGGATGACAAGAGGGTTTCGAGAATAGTGAGCAGCAACAGCTGGTGTGAGAGACGTAGTGGGATAAAGAGAATACTGTGTCACCCAGAGGATGCGTCCACCCACACTGTTGTCTATAGTGTAAAGCCTGAGACCTCGCAGGAACCAGCCATGGCCAAACAAGTGTGAGCCTTCAGGAGGGGAAAACTCTGCCAGTTCTGGCAATAGCGGCCTGCTCTGACTGGTTTGTTCTGCTGCGAGAAGGGGCTTATGGCTCCAGTGCTGATGGGCAGCTCCTCACCAAGAGGCTGTGGTCTGAGCCAAGGTCCAAGATTGGCCATTAAAGCTCCTGCTAGTTGGAGGCCTGGTCTCCAGGGCATGACAAACTCTCACGACTCAACCCAAGTACTGCAAACTTATATTAGCTATGGTTGGGGCAATCTTATAATTCATCAAGCAAGCCTGAAAACCTCCGAAAGGAAAAGAGGGTGCCATTAATAACTCATACAAACTACAGACTTAAATGGGGACTTTCTTGGCTTGGGGTATAGATTCACCCTAGCTGTCGACTCTGAAAATTCCTGATGAGTAGCTAGGCATGCTGCCTGCTGTACCTTTCTGTCTAATACTCCTTAATAATTCAAAGAATTATTATATGCTGAGATGTGGAAGCCATTTTGCATCTAGAGAGAACCCAAACTGAGGCTTATTCTATTATTTTATCAATCCAAGATATTATAGAATTCCTAACCATCCTTACATAAGCAAATCCCAGCTGCAACTCACCACAAACCATGGCACACTGAGCTATCCACATGAGAAGCTGCTCTAGCATGGGGCAGTGTTCCTTTGTAACCTATGAACAGGCTCCTACAGGCCACCTGCTGCTTTCTTTGTCCTCTGTGTTTTCTCTGCCCCTCATATCTGCCAGCTGGCAGTCACATAGGTTTTTCCTGGGTGCCCTAGTTCCAATTAAACCAGATGATTATTATCTATATCTTTTGGGATCCCTTCCCAAAATAAATTTCTTATATACTGTAGCCTGTGATTCAAGTCAGAGAAGCTCAAATACATTCTTCAAGTTTGATAAAAATCTTCCTAGCCATTTTCATCTGATGTGATGATCAATAAACAGAATGCCATTTCATATAATTTACAGAGATTATTGGGAAGTAGAAAACGACTCTTTCCAGGATCACTGATTTGTGAAGAAAATGTCTGCTTTAGGGGCAGAACTCAAGTATTACAAAATTAAAACTTTAAATAGAAGTCAGGCCCCCTTTTATATGAGAGATGACCTCGTGTGATAGAAAACCTTAGATTCTGAAAACTGAAAGATCTGAGTTTGACCTAGCTATGTGACCTTGAAAACATTTTTACTTATGAAAGAGACTACCAACTTATTTTATAATTACTCAAAAGAAGTTCTTTACTGAAAAATATGACTTGAAGTCACACAATTTAAATTTATAACATTGCTTCAATTGCCAAAATTTGTTCAGATGAACTAATCAGAGGATTAGTGAGCCATCTTCACTGTGACATCAGTTACCATAAACTTTCTCTTGTTATGGAGCTAGACATTTACTGTCACCCAACTCAACAAAAATAAAGAGTATTCTTAAACTCAGTGCGCCATGTCACTTCCTGCATGATGGAACCCATTTGTGGACAAGGCAGATACAATGGGGACTGTTAGAGAAATAGAGGGATGAAAGGCACACATTGTTTTCCTGTCTATGGCAGCAACTGAATAATGGCATTTTCTTATAGGTAGGAACAGGTTTGCTTTCAGAGCATTTCTATTTTCCTTGGATCCAGGACTTGTCAGCGAGGACACAGTAAAACCTAAGGATAAGACTCAATCAGCAATAACTCAACACTCATAGGAAGGGTGGTTTTCAAAGACAATTAGGAAGCTATTTGTAATTTGAGCTTCTAAAATCACCTAGGGAAGTTCACAATTCACCGAGTTGGAGAAAAACATGAGTGTCTCCCTTTGTGACCATAACGCAAGGGAAGGCCCCACAGAGGGAGGGCCTCTTTCATGATACTTTTGTTTGGCCCTTATGTTTAAGACCCAGGATGGTTTCAATAAAAAGGACTCCAGAGAAGGTTTGTAGTTTATAAGATTAGCACTCACAGAGTAGATGTCTACACATGTGGAATGATTTCAGAACAACCCTCTAGTCTTCCCAAAAAACCTCCCCTGATGTTCTAGTCCCAAATTTCTAGAGGGTCAAGGCCTTTTACTTGATTCTAACTAGTAAAGTTTGTTACTACCTATCCTGACTTATTACAATTTAATTTATACTAAATTTTATTTAAGTATTTTAGAATTAACATAGGCTTCTCACCAACAGTATTTGTTCTTCACAAAATTCTAAGAAATGATTGGTAGAATGATATTATTATTACATAAAATTATCATTGTAGATAATTTAGATTAGTTCTTTTGACAGGCTTGGGATAGATCAATGGTGGAACTGGAGTTGGGGCGGGGGAACCACAGAAAAGATTCAAAGTAACAATAGATGTGACTTTCAACCCAGCAGCTATACTTCCAGAAATGTATCCCACAGGAGTACCTATCCGGATGGATCAGATCAGATCAGAGCAGTCGCTCAGTCGTGTCCGACTCTTTGCGACCCCATGAATCCCAGCACGCCAGGCCTCCCTATCCATCACCAACTCCCGGATATGCAAATAATGATACTCACTTTCTGGGATCACAAAAAAAAAAAAATGGAAACAAACCACGAGTCAATTAAAAATAAATTGTGGAGCATCCACAAAGTAGGATAGTAAGGAGCAGTTAAAGAGAATTGAACTGTGAACTGTAGGCTACTATGTAAAGATGTTAAGAATAAACTGCTCATCAGCATGATCTCATTTTTTTTTAAATAAAAAATGAGGAGTTAGCTAGGTAAATATTAGATCTTTACATATACCAGGAGAATTTCAGAAAGTTATTCTATGGTTACCAAGGGAAGAGGCCTAACAGAGTAGGACATACCAGTACACGTTTTTGAAATTTTTATATAGGTAAAAATTTTACTTCTTTAAAAAAATAGTAAGTTTATTTTAAGCATGTGCAGTTTTATATGGAAGGAAAAAGGAAAATAAAAAAAGAAATCATAGAGTGCTAACATGAATCAGAAATCAGAAGATGTCTTCATAAGACATCTTATCTAATCTTTATTAGCTACTCTATAAGCAGGGTTTTTCTTTATTTTGTGAATGAGAAGTGTAGGCCCCAAAAGGCTAATTTGTATGATCACAAGCTATAAGAATAGATTCAACTCAACTTTCTGAGACCCCCTTCCTCCAAGTTCTCATGTATGCATTTTACTAAATTATTTCCACAGATATGATGACATACAAAGGTAATGAGAATAATGCCAAAAACAAGCAAAAAGATTCTAGCTTCTGGAATTGGAACCTGAAACCTAAGACTTGTCCCATATGGTGAGCCCCGTGACAGGTAAGGCCACCGCTTGACCTCAGATGCTAGCAAGTAATAACTGTGCTGGTGCACTTGTCCTTATAATTGGTTTTGCAAATATGCTCCTAGGATTTTTGCATGAAAAAATAAGTAAATAAAGATGAATCAGAATGGAGCAGATCCAAAGAACAAAATGGGGGAAAAAAAGGATTAAAGAGAGGCAACAATGAGCATGAGCTTTGTCATAGTTCAAAAATCTTCTGTTGTTCCTTTAAGGATTCTAAAATAAAAGCAAATATTTTTCCTTCTTTCAAGGCTAAGGGGTAAAATGGAAAACTAATTTAGTGTTGCCTTTGTATTACCTTCAAAATAAAATTAAAGTCACTCTTTTATAGAAACGGTTTGCCTTACCAAGGTTAAGAAACCATTGAACAAAATCCTATGAAATTATTCACTTCTCTGTGATTTTTTTCTCTTTTGTTCTTCTACAGTTGAGAAAGCTTATTGACTTGTAAGTGACTCTTCATGCTAATATGCACAATATTTATACATCTATAAGTAATACCCACTTGCCCAGTGGCATTCCACACAGGAAAAATAGAATTTTATGTATCATTAAGCAGTTTCCAAGGTGCCAGCAATTTCATGCAAAGCATTAGGGTAATGACTAGTAGCACTACCTGCTAAATAGCAGAGTGTTTGGAAATTTTTAAACTACTGCACTGGATATACCTGGACTTCATGATTGAGCTAAACTTTCCCTCTCCCATCCATATGGGTTCAGCACATACGAGCAACTCCCAGCCTCTTCAGGATAATTTTATGTGGCACTAGTGGTAAAGAATCTGCTTGCCAATGCAGGAGATGTAAGAGACACAGATTCAATCCCTGGGTCAGGAAGATCCCCTACAGGAGTAAATGACAACCCACTGCAGTATTCTTGCCTGGGAAATCCCACGGACAGAGGAACCTGGCGGGCTACAGTCAATGGTGTTGCAAAGAGTCAGACATGACTGAGCATCTGACCATGTCTGAGCACTCTCTAGGGAAGAGGGTTTGGGAAAGGTAGTGGAGGTCAGAGGTTCCAGCAGTCCCAGTGGTTGTCAGCAGAGAGACCAGCTGTGACCAGAGCTGGCTGCATGTTTGCAGGACTCATTGCAAAATGAAAATGTGTGGCCTCTTGCTTGAAAAGCAAGAAAAATGTGTAACTAAAGGTATTAAAACAGGGACTTCTCTGGTGGTCCAGTGGTTTAGACTCTGTACTCCCAATGCAGGGGGTATGGCTTTGATCTCTGGTTGGAGAACTAAGATGCCACATGCATCATGGTGGGGGAAAAAATGGTATTTTAAAAAAATGTTTTTCTTTTTTCTCTGTGGTTTCTTTCTCTTAACTTCTAATGGTGTTTTTTATTTGCTATTTTTCTAATGGTGTTTTTTATTTGCTATTTAATGTTTTCTAAGCAGAGGATGATATAAAAAATTTAAATTATTGACATGAATTTTAACACTCATCTTTTTCTCATACAATGTGAGTTTTATTAAAGAGCATTAACTCAAATGCAGATTCAAATACAGACTCATTGAAATTACACAATTCGTTTTCCATAATACATACAAGCATATGTATTTTGTTCTTGGCAGAACAGTGGAAACATTGCACAGTTCAGTTCAGTCACTCAGTCATGTCCGACTCTTTGCGACCGATGAACTGCAGTACCACCATGCCTCCTTGTCCATCACCAACTCCCGGAGTTCACCCAAACCCATGTCCATACAGTTGGTGATGCGATCCAACCATCTCATCCTCTGTCAATTCCTTCTCCTCCTGCCCTCAATCTTTCCCAGCATCACAGTCTTTTCAAATGAGTCAACTCTTTGCATCAGGTGGCCAAAGTATTGGAGTTTCAGCTTCAGCATCAGTCCTTCCAATGAATACTCAGGACTGATCTACTTTAGGATGGACTGGTTGGATCTCCTCGCAGTTCAAGGGACTCTCAAGAGTCTCCAACACCACAGTTCAAAAGCATCAATTCTTCAGCACTCAGCTTTCTTTATAGACCAACTCTCATATCCATACATGACCACTGGAAAAACCATAGCCTTGACTAGACAGACCTTTGTTAACAAAGTAATGTCTCTGATTTTTAATATGCTATCTAGGTTGGTCATAACTTTCCTTCCAAGGAGTAAGAATCTTTTAATTTCATGGCTGCAATCACCATCTGCAGTGATTTTGGAGCCCAGAAAAATAAAGTCTGACACTGTTTCCACTGTTTCCCCATCTATTTGCCATGAAGTGATGGAACCAGATGCCATGATCTTTGTTTTCTGAATGTTGAGCTTTAAGCCAACTTTTTCACTCTCCTCTTTCACTTTCATCAAGAGGCTTTTTAGTTCCTCTTCACTTTCTGCCATAAGGGTGGTGTCCGCTGCATACCTGAGGTTATTGATATTTCTCCCGACAATCTTGATTCCAGCTTGTGTTTCTTCCAGTCCAGCGTTTCTCATGATGTACTCTGTATATAAGTTAAATAAGCAGGGTGACAATATACAACCTTAACGTACTCCTTTTCCTATTTGGAAACAGTCTGTGGTTCCATGTCCAGTTCTAAATGTTGCTTCCTGACCTGCATATAGGTTTCTCAAGAGGCAGGTCAGGTGGTCTGAAATTCCTATCTCTTTCAGAATTTCCACAGTTTATTGTGATACAAACAGTCAAAGGCTTTGACATAGTCAATAAAGCAGAAATAGATGTTTTTCTGGAACTCTCTTGCTTTTTTGATGACCCAGCAAATGATGTCAATTTGATCTCTGGTTCCTCTGCCTTTTCTAAATCCAGCTTGAACATCTGGAAGTTCATGGTTCACATATTGCTGAAGCCTGGCTTGGAGAATTTTAAGCATTACTTTACTAGCGTGTGAGATGAGTGCAATTTTGCGGCAGTTTGAGCATTCTTTGGCATTGCCTTTCTTTAGGATTGGAATGAAAATTGACCTTTTCCAGTCCTGTGGCCACTGCTGAGTTTTCCAAATTTGCTGGCATATTGAGTGCAGCACTTTCACAGCATCATCTTTCAGGATTTGAATTAGCTCAACTAGAATTCCATCACCTCCCTTAGCTTTGTTCGTAGTGATGCTTCCTAAGGCCCACTTGACTTCACCTTCCAGGATGTCTGGCTCTAGGTGAGTGATCACACCATCATGATTATCTGGGTCATGAAGATCTTTTTTGTACAGTCTTCTGTGTATTCTTGCCACCTCTTCTTAATATCTTCTGCTTCTGTTAGGTCCATACCATTTCTGTCCTTTACCGAGCCCATGTTTGCATGAAACGTTCCCTTGGTATCTCTAATTTTCTTGAAGAGAGCTAGTCTTTCCCATTTGAAGGTTTTCCTCTATTTATTTCCACTGATCACTGAGGAAGGCTTTCTTATCTCTCTTTGTTATTTTTTGGAACTCTGCATTCAAATGGGTATATCTTTCCTTTTCTCCTTTGCTTTTCACTTCCCTTCTTTTCACAACTATTTGTAAGGCCTCCTCAGACAGCGTTTTGTTTTTTGCATTTCTTTTTCCTGGAGATGGTCCTGATTCCTGTTTCCTGTACGTCACAAACTTCCATTCATAGTTCATCAGGCACTCTGTCTATCAGATCTAGTCCCTTAAATCTATTTCTCACTTCCACTGTATAGTCATAAGGGATTTAATTTAGGTCATACCTGAATGGTCTAGTGGTTTTCTCCACTTTCTTCAATTTCAGTCTGAATTTGGCAATAAGCAGTTCATGATCCAAGCTACAATCAGCTCCCAGTCTTGTTTTTGCTGACTGTATAGAGCTTCTTCATTTTTGGCTGCAAAGAATATAATCAATATGATTTCGGTGTCATCCATCTGGTGATGTCCATGTGTAGAGTCTTCTCTTGTGTTGTTGGAAGAGGGTGTTTGCTCTGACCAGTGCATTCTCTTGGCAAAACTCTATTAGCCTTTGCCCTGCTTCATTCTGTACTCCAAGGTCAAATTTTCCCGTTACTCCAGGTGTTTCTTGACTTCCTACTTTTGCATTCCAGTTCCCTATAATGAAAAGGACATCTTTTCTGGGTGTTCTAGAAGATCTTGTAGATCTTCATAGAACTGTTCAACTTCAGCTTCTTCAGCATTATTGGTCGGGGCCTAGGCTTGAATTACCTTGATATTGAATGGTTTGCCTTGGAAACGAACAGAGATCATTCTGTCGTTTTTGAGATTGCATCCAAGTACTGCATTTGGACTCTTTTGTTGACCATGATGGCTACTCTATTTCTTCTAAGGGATTCTTGCCCACAGTATTAGATATAATGGTCATCTGAGTTAAATTCACCCATTCCACTCCATCTTAGTTCACTGATTCCTAGAATGTCGATGTTCACTCTTGTCATCTCCTGTTTGACCACTTCCAATTTGCCTTGATTCATGGACCTAACATTCCAAGTTCCTATGCAATATTGCTCTTTACAGCATTGAACCCTGCCTGCTTCCATCACCAGTCACATCCACAACTAGTTGTTGTTTTGCTTTGGCTCCATCCCTTCATTCTTGCTGGAGTTTTTTCTCCACTGATCTCCAGTACCATATTGGGCACCTACCGACCTGGGGAGTTCATCTTTCAGTGTCCTCTCTTTTTGCCTTTTCATAATGTTCATGGGGTTCTCAAGGCAAGAATACTGAAGTGGTTTTCCATTTCTTTCTCCAGTGGACCACATTCTGTGAGACCTCTCCACCATGGCCCGCCCATCTTGGGTGGCCCTATACAGGATGGCTCATAGTTTCATTGAGTTAGACAAGGCTGTGGTCCATGTGATCAGATTGGCTAGTTGTGTGTCATTAATTCTTAGAGAAATGCAAATCAAAACTGCCACCTCACTGCTCAGAATGGCCATCATTAAAAAGTCTGAAAATAATAAATTCTGGGGATGGTGTAGAAAAAAGGGAACCCTCCTACATTGTTGGTAGGAATGTAAATTGGTACAGCCACTATGAAAAACAGTAAGGAGTTTCCTCAAAACAGCTAAAAAGAGAATTGTCATATGACCCAGCAAGCCTACTCTTGGATATACAACTAGAGAAAATCATAATTCAAACAGATACATGCACCCTTATGTTCATAGCAGCACTAATTACAATAGCCAAGACATAGAAACAACCAAAATGTCCTCAACAAATGAATGTGTATAGTACATATAGAAGATGTAGTACGTATATACAATGAATACTACTCAGCCATGAAAAGGATGAAATAATGCCAGTTGCAGCAACATGGATGGTCCTAGAGACCATCATAATGGGGCCATGAGGCTAATACTATTTGATGAATAATTTCTAAGCAAAACTGTTTTTCTCTTCTCCCTCAGTTTCTAGGAACTAAACTCAGCATTTTTTGTTACTGATTAATGTGGGCAGGACTTCATGCTGTTTTGCTTGTTCCACTTATCTTAACCCCAGTCACAAGACTTTTCTTTATGCTTGCTTCTTTCCAGAATGGTTGATTTCAAGACGCTAGTTGGCTACTCACTTCATTTATTGGCAAATCGATAGATTTCTTTTTCCTTTATTCTCAATATCTTGTTCTCATTATTCTCATCAGCATCAGGGACAAGGACAGAATTTTCAGTAACAATGTGTTTAGCACAGGGAACTCCACTCAATGTACTGTGGTGACCTACTGTTGGCACCTTATCATCAGGAAAACAGGGTGCTCATGTGCTGCTGATCCACGCGTGAACTGTTCCATGCATGAAACATTGCACAAAATTAAGTAAATGTTTTTATTTCACTTCTTGCTATATACACATTGCATCAATACTTTGGCTTAGTGATAAGTAAGGGAAGACTGAACTATGAGTTGCCCTGTATTTCCCTTTTCCTCTATGTCATCATTTCAGCCTATGCGGGTGGCTAATACGAGGAAGTATTAATAACAGACGTTGAGTTAGAATTTCATGGATTTCTTGGGCTTTCATGTTTAGAACATTACTGCTTTGTTTTAGCATTAGAAGCAAGTTCTGTACTCAATTTGAGTCTCACTGAAGTCCCACACATTGTGGGTCTACCAAAACTCTGTGCTTGTTGGGCATTGTGAATACTGTATGAGAATGAAGAAGAAATGAATGGTGACACTCAGACTGTGCGCATTTCCTTTGTGCAAGCTCATGCCCCATAGCCTCACTGGACATACAGAAAACCCAAGTTCAAAGATAAAATGATTAAAAATTTCAAGATAGCAACAGGAAAGTAGACCCTTCTGAGTGGGGGTCCCTGTGTGACTGCACAGGTTACATGTCCATGAACCTACCTAGTTTTTGGATCACCAAAAACTATACCTTCCCATAATGGAGCAACATCCAGAGATGTTAGCTCTGCAAAGGGAAAGACAGGGGCTGTGGGGAGGGAGAGTTAGAGAAGGGAAAATCCCCACATCCCAGAAGAACTGGATAATAATATAGCAAAAAATAATTCTGGTCCACCCCCAGCCTAGACAAATTAAGATGGTCAAATTGGCCAATATTTTGCCAGAGCATTCAAATGCTTTCTGGTCTTTCACAAAATAATAGTTTGTTGTCAATGCTATTTTCAGCCAATATACATTTAAATATAGTTTCCAAGCACAGGCAAATTTTCCAGTGCTTTACAATATAATCAGTGGCAGCAACTCTCTTCTATCCTGGACTGACAGCTACACTGTGCTAAAATGTCAAATGCATAAACAAGACCCTCAACATTTATGAGGGATATACCCCAAGTCCCTAATATCCCTAACTAGAGAAAATGAAATGATCCTGGATGTTCCATAAATTATGTTCTGTGTGTGTCTTCACACTACAAATTTATTGCCTTTTCTATTTTCACTAAGTCTATTTCTCATTCACTGGGTATTGTTGCATATTCTTAAAGAGGTACTACATTAAATAATGAGTAGAAAAAACTGCTTTATATTCACAATCAAGATGCGTTAATCATGTGATTAAATTTTGTGCCTCAGAAAAATTGTAAATGACTACATACCCTAAGCTGACTAAAATGTGCTATGTGCTAAGTTGCTTCAGTGGTGTCCATCTCTTTGCGATTCCAGGGACTGTAGCCCTCCAGGCTCCTCTGTCCATGGGATTCTCTATACTGGAATACTGGAGTGGGTTTCCATCTCCTCCTCTAGGGGATCTTCCTGACCCAGGGATCAAACCCACATCTCTTACGTCTACCTACACTGGCAGGCAGGTTCTTTAGCACTATAGCACCTGGGAAGCTAACTAGGATGGCAATTGTTAAATCTTCAGATGCTGAGGACATACTTTTCTATGGCCATCAGACCTAAAATATTTATAAACTCTTCCTAAGCAGCTTGCAAAAAGTAAAGAATATTTGCCACTGATAGGATTTCAGGCTTTTATAATAATTTTTGTAGAATCTACATTCTTTTTAAGTATGAGGCCTTTGATTCTGCAGAAATCCTAACTGATGCCTATAAGCTATTTTTTTTAATTCTTTAAACTTTCATACTATTAATTTTTAACTAAGGTAAAGAAAAGCCCCAATAATAGAGCTTCAGTAAAATCACTGTTATGAACACTGTAAACATCATAGCAACACTCTCTATTGATTTGCTTATTCCTAGTTGAGCAACTGTTTTCCTAGCACTATGGTAGATGTGAGGAATGTACAATGACTAAGAGAGATGTGATGTGTGCTTTAAGGAGCTTAGGGATCGGTGAGGGAGATAAATGTTAAGCAATATACTGCCAGCAGAAGTACTTACCTCTATGTGTCTGTATATGAATGTGAACGCACGGGCACATGTTGCATCAGATAGGTGAGGAATGGTAGGTAAAATTAAGGGGTACAAGTGGTGTCAGGGAAGGCCTAGAGGGAAAAGAAGGAGTCACAGGATGGGTCGGGAATCAAGAGTTGGAGATTTTTTCAGGTCAAGGTAACAGTGTGTGTAAAGCTATAGGTAGAAGGCCTTTTAAGGCACACCAAGAATGTTGGACTTGACTGCAGGCCGTGGGAACTCAGAAAGTCATCTCAGAGGAGGTGGTACCATAAACATACTAGGTCTTGCAAAATGGTGACATAACAAGTGTATCTTTGTAGTTCAACATAATGAATTGGGCCAAAGCTCACAAAGCCAGGAGTCTATCCTAGAAGAGCTTCCAAAACCTGTGTCCCTTGACGTCTTGCTTTTTCTTTCTAAACTAGAGCAAATATCAACTGCTTGTTCTTAAGAGAGCACTTTATGCCACATATTAAGTTTAATTACCTGAGACCTATAAAAATGTTTAGACTGAGGGAAAAAAAAACTTAATCAGATTACGTTACTAATATATTGTGAGTTATAAGCTACAGATGTAAAGTGAAAGAGCAAATTGGCTTAATTAATATTCTCCCAGATAATAGACATTAAAATGAACTGAATAAAGGCCAAACAACAAGCCACAATTCTTAAGATCTAATCTCCTAGGAGAAGGTTGCACTAACAGAAAGATCTGGGAAGAGTCACTGGGATGTCAAATGTCTGTGTCTTGGCTCCTTGGGGTATAACGCCATCTTCAATAAGGTTTGTTAAGTTATTTCACTTTAGAGTCTTTTTCAGTATACCTGTTATTTAGTTATTATTCTCAACCAGGTTCTGATGGATGTTAATGTAAGGAAGGTGGGCATCAGCTCTCTCAGTTAAAATCAGTAGGATCTTTCAGTTATAACACCACTCAAATTTGGAGAAGGAAATAGCAACCCACTCCATTATTCTTGTCTGGAGAACCTGCGAACAGAGGGGCCTGGAGGGCTACAGTCTATAGGGTCTCAAAGAGTCAGATACGACTGAAGCAACTTAGCACTCATGCGTGCACCACACTATTTAGCTCCAAATTAGCCTCTATATGCTCTGCTGGTGTTGCTTTTGACTATTTAAGCATATCTTTCTCATAACTGCTATAAGTCTGGACAATGCCCAGAATGACATACATGGATTAATTTAAGAGACCCTGCCCAACCACTGCAGCCATTTCTGAATAACGTAGTCTGCTTACAGCTGCTTCTTGATCACATGACCGTGCAAAGAGCAGAACTGGATCAGGTTCGCTATTTCCAGGCCCAGGTGAAAGTATAACAGTAAAGTACTGTAGTAGCCACAACAGCGGGTCTTCAGAAACCATTTCCAGCAAAAAAACTTTGATACTGGTTTTAGCTAATTAAAATGTCGTAGTTTAAATTTTAGTTTATAATTGAAAAAATTGGTAAATGAATTCTTTTATTGGACTCCAACAAATTAATTGACTATTTAACAATAGATTCTGAAATAAAATTTGATTTGTGAATTCTTTATTTCACACCAGGATGGTAAGCACAGTCAACATTTTGTTAAGATTACAATAGAAAGTATGTTTAAATGCTGTCTTTATGATGATCAGTTTGAAAAAGACAATTCAAGCTTTGCTAATCCTTCTTACTTGCTACAGGGTTTAGCCTTTTTAAAGAGTCAGAAAAAAAGTCTACCTACTTTATTATCTGTTATGATTTCTACTGAACTCTTTTGCAAGATTTTATTACTCCAATCTCAGGAGATGCTCTCGGAAAAACATTTCCATGAAAACAGAGTTCTTTGGCCAAATACTAATAATCAGGGAAAGACTATTAATAAAGTTATGTCAGTCTTTGGATAGTCACAATGGATAGTAGCAAGGAAAAACCACTGAGAAGCCCTATAGTGAAATAATTTATGTCATTCCATTTCACCCATCAGTTCAGTTCAGTTCAGTCACTCAGTCGTGTCCAACTCTTTGCGACTCCATGGACTGCAGTACTCCAGGGCTCCTTGTCCATCACCAACTCCCGGAGTTCACCCGAACTCACGTCCATCGAGTCGGTGATGCCATCCAGCCATCTCATCCTCTGTCGTCCCCTTCTCCTCCTGCCCCCAATCCCTCCCAGCATCAGAGTCTCTTCCAATGAGTCAACTCTTCGCATGAGGTGGCCAAACTACTGGAGTTTCAGCTTTAGCATCAGTCCTTCCAAAGATCACCCAGGACTGATCTCCTTTAGAATGGACTGGTTGGATCTCCTTGCAGTCCAAGGGACTCTCAAGAGTCTTCTCCAACACCACAGTTCAAAAGCATCAATTCTTCGGTGCTCAGCCTTCTTCACAGTCCAACTCTCACATCCATACCTGACCACAGGAAAAACTATAGCCTTGACTAGACAGACCTTTGTTGGCAAAGTAATGTCTCTGCTTTTGAATATGCTATCTAGGTTGGTCATAACTTTCCTTTCAAGGAATAAGTGTCTTTTAATTTCATGGCTGCAATCACCATCTGTGGTGATTTTGGAGCCCAGAAAAATAAAGTCAGCCACTGTTTCCACTGTTTCCTCATCTATTTGCCATGAAGTGATGGGACCAGATGCCATGATGTTAGTTTTCTGAAAGTTGAACTTTAAGCCAACTTTTTCACTCCCCTCTTTCACTTTTATCAAGAGGCTCTTTAGTTCCTCTTCACTTTCTGCCATAAGGGTGGTGTCATCTGCATATCTGAGGTTATTGATATTTCTCCTGGCAATCTTGATTCCAGCTTGTGCTTCCTCCACCCCAGCGTTTCTCATGATGTACTCTGCATAGAAGTTAAATAAGCAGGGTGACAATATACAGCCTTGACGTACTCCTTTTCCTATTTGGAACCAGTCTGTTGTTCAATGTCCAGTTCTAACTGTTGCTTCCTGACCTGTATTATAGGTTTCTCAAGAGGCAGGTCAGGTGGTCTGGTATTCCCATCTCTTTCAGAATTTTCCACAGTCTATTGTGATCCATAGATGCCCCAAAACCCTGTGACCACAAAACCCTATTTTCAAATGCCAGCTGTTAGCATCCTGTGGAACAGTGGTCCATGGAATGTCCTTTGGATAGGATGTGTCTGAGCAAGGAGACATCCAACAAAGCCAAGACACTTTCTGTCAGCTTTATATATCACACTCCAATTGCACCCATTCAATGACCTAAATATTAAGTCATTCTAAAGGTATACATTCTTAACATTCACTACGGTTCTAGTTACTGAATATAAGAGCTATTATCAACACTGTATCTACCATTAGGAGCTTCTAGTATTCTTGGAAAGTAGAGATCTATCTTCTTGAAGGAAGTTGCACAGAAAGGTCACATGTGATTATGTAAAAATTAGTGAGGCAGAAATAAGCCCTATGAGAGTTGAAAAGGGGAGGGCAGCAGAATGCACATTATCCACTTTTAGAGACAATGGCAAAACATACACATGCTTTGTTCCCTTCTGCCTGTCATTTCTTTCTTCCTTTCCCAGAGACACTGAGAATACAAAATGTGTTATTTGTTCTCTGCCCACAGCTTGGCAGGCTGGGATCCCTCCATTGTAAAGCCAAAATACATTCAGTGTCAGAGTTTATTGTCAAGAAGTCACAGATCTTAGAGGCAGGGTAGAAGGAAACTCATGCCCTCTTCTAAGCCTGGTGCTCCCTTACCAGCACCCCCCTCCAAAGTCTCCTTGTTTCCATCCTGGCCTCCTTGCTCACAGTTTCCAGACAGAAGCCAGAGTCATTCTTTTCAGATGTAAATTTAACCAGGTCTTTTTCCAATTGCTTCCCATCACTGGCTATCAAACCCTGGTGACAACCTCCAGATACCTCCCCTCTGTGCCTCTGACCACTCTCCTGGCTCCCTGAACTCCAGCCCCAAGGGATCTCCATGCCCTTCCCTCCTCAGGGCCTCTGTACTTGCTGTCCCTTTTCCCATGGAATTTCCCCTCATGTCTCTTGTCTTTGCTCATCTGCTATCTCTTCTGAGAGGCTGCTCAGGCCTTCATCTAAGATAGCAGCATCATCTCCCACCTCACTCCCACTGCATCCTTCATTCCCTTCACCCTTTTCACTTTGTTTTCAATAGACTTATTGCTATTTTTATTCATTTATTTATTTTCGGCTGCACCCCATGGAATGAGGGACCTTAGTTTTCCCACCACGGATCAAACAGTGTGGACCCTCTGCACTGGAAGGCAGAATCTTAACCACTGGACCTGGTGGTTTTTAACCACCAGGGAAATCGCAGCTTATTGCTATCTTTTTAAATATTTATATATCTACTTGTTTACCTCTGTATGAGCAAGGGCATTATTCTGTATTTATGCTTTTGCTGGGCATATTTTCAGTTCAGTTCAGTCACTCAGTTGTGTCTGACTCTTTGCTACCCCATGAATCGCAGCATGCCAGGCCTCCCTGTCCATCACCAACTCCTGGAGTTCACTCAGACTCACGTCCATCGAGTCAGTGATGCCATCCAGCATCTCATCCTCTGTCATCCCCTTCTCCTCCTGCCACCAATCCCTCCCAGCATCAGAGTCTTTTCCAATGAGTCAACTCTTCACATGAGGTGGCCAAAGTACTGGAGTTTCAGCTTTAGCATCATTCCTTCCAAAGAAATCCCAGGGCTGATCTCCTTCAGAATGGACTCTTTGGATCTCCTTGCAGTCCAAGGGACTCTCAAGAGTCTTCTCCAACACCACAGTTCAAAAGCATCAATTCTTCAGCACTCAGCTTTCTTCACAGTCCAATTCTCATATCCATACACGACCACAGGAAAAACCATAGCCTTGACTAGACAGACCTTTGTTGGCAAAGTAATGTCTCTGCTTTTGAATATGCTATCTAGGTTGCTCATAACTTTCCTTCCAAGGAGTAAGCGTCTTTTAATTTCATGGCTGCAGTCACCATCTACAGTGATTTGGGAGCCCAGAAAAATAAAGTCTGACACTGTTTCCACTCTTTCCCCATCTATTTGTCATGAAGTGATGGGACCAGATGCCATGATCTTCATTTTCTGAATGTTGAGCTTTAAGCCAACTTTTTCACTCTCCACTTTCACTTTCATCAAGAGGCATATTTTAGGCACCCCATAAAAGTTTATTGAATGAATGAGTCAATCACTGAATGATTGGATGATAAATTTACAGAAGAAAAAACCTGCAGAGTACAATAAATTTACAGTAGAATTTATGTTAAAGAATAGCTAAGTGAATTAGAAAATATACACTTTCTCATCAAAATCCAGCAGTTGACTAACTTTTGTGGTGGCATAAAAACTTCAAGAACTTGTTCTGGAGAGAGTCTGGCACTTTATAGTTGGATGGCCTTGCATCAGTTACTCAGCCTCTATGTGTCTCAGTTTTTTTTTCTGTAAAAAGGAAACAGTAATAACTACCTTGCAGTTATTGTGAGGATTAAATGAGATAATGTCTATGAAACCCATATGCCAAGTACTTTTCACAATGGATCATAAGTACTATTAATTTCCAAAAGCCTGTTTTATAGTTTCCTTAAATAGAAAGATATCTTTTACTAGTTCTTAGTGAAGATCCTTTGGCCTGCTAGCACATGAGAAAAATAATCAGCTATTCATGAAAGGCACGGTAATTACCATCCAAATAAATATTTTAGATTATTGTTTTAAACTATCTAGACAAAAAATCCACAACATTCTGAACATGTAAATATATGACACATCCCTTCTCCATGGATGTTTTTGACTTCTTGGAGATTTCTTAGTTTTCTAGGAGAAAGCTATATGAAGAGTTGGGTTGTTCTTGATAACTTTGATTTTTAAATAGCTTAAGACTGAAGAACTTGAAAAATAGTACAGTTTCCATGTAACCATCATTGTACTTCCATCAATGATTATATCTTCATAACCATAGTGTAGTCTCAAAAATGAAGAAATTAACACTAATGTGTCTGAGTTATGGTGCAATTCCATTACCTCAGATACAAACCTTATTTGAATTCACATGAAGGATTTTTTAAACTTAGGGTTAGGAGCTAATTAGGATCATATCTTGGCTCCATTAATCAAGCAAATGAGATACACATATTAGTGTATGAAAACCATAAATTATAAAATTCCTTTCATTTTCAAAGAATTTCCGAATTTAAAAAGCTCTAAGTTCCAGCCTACCTAGAAGTCTGGTCTACTAGTCTGTAAAAGCAAAACACAAAAGCCCTTCACAATTTCAAAGGGATGTAGACAAGAGAATCCTTGATTTTAATCTCTAAGGTCAAAGCCCTTCTTCCCTTGAAAAATGAATTCCTCCTTTTCTATCAGTTCTGGATATTGCTATTCATTAGTATTAGAGGGGAAATAAAGCTGAAAGCAGGCCCAGAGTTGAAGAAGCATTTCAACTCCAGCTAGATGATTATTATGGCAGAGCTGCACAGGATACCCCAAATATGGATGGAGGGAAGCCATTCCCTGTGCCTAGGAGGGCCTGCATGTTTCAGGCGAAGCGTTGTCACAAGCGCTCCCTCAGCCTGTGCAGATGCAGAATCCATCTACCTCCAGCTGGACATACACACGGGAACACATCCCAGCCGTCCTTCACTCAGACTGAATTCCCCTTGACCCATAGCTTCCCTGCCCATGATCTCTGCTTTTGGAAAGGCTGAATTAGAGCAACAAGACATCTCCCAGATCTGAATGTGAACAGATAAGCAGCAAGTTAAATTAGTCAATTTGATGGAGCAGAAAGAGGTACAAAAGTTTTTTTAAAGGAAAATTTTTTGAAAAATTAAAAACACAAAATGAGCTACAGGTAAAGCACTGACATGTTTTTTTTTTTTTATTAACTAAATGCTTCCTGCTTTTCTCTTTTGTATAATACTACAGAGGATGAGATGGCTAGATGGCATCACCAACTCGATGGACATGAGTTTGAGTGAACTCCAGGAGTTGGTGATGGACAGGGAGGCCTGGTGTGCTGCGATTCATGGGGTCACAGAGTTGGACATGACTGAGCGACTGAACTGGACTGAACTGAACCCCGCAGAGTAGTCCACTTGGAATATCAAAATGCGGCTTGAAATATGCCAGGATTGAGATACCACTCGGTAATTAGAGTGTCTGGGGACTGAGAGCATAGATTTTTGTTTCAGTCTACCATGGCTGAAATTTTAGTTGTTTATAAGATTTTCCCAAAGTGTGATAATCATTTTCCAGAGAATAAAATAGATTGAACATGGGAAATTATGTCCAAGTATTTCTTTCTTTCCTTAACACATACAGTAGACAAAGAAAGAGCACAGATTTTGGAATCAAAAGACATCGGTTTAGTCCTAGACCCATAATTTACCAAATGTGCAAGCTTGGGCAAATCTTACCCTGTTTCCTCATCCATAAAATGGGTGATATGATAATAACAGGATTTTATAAATAGCTAGGGTTGTTTGGAGAATCAAATAAGATTATATATGTGAAAATCCTTTGCAAATGAAAGAGTGCTACAGGTATGCTGCCGTTGCTATGTCACCTGGAAGAAATATCTGGTCAAAAATCCTGTTTAAATCCATCGGTGTATTTTTATAGCAGAATTTTGGTTTAATAGATAATATTCTCTTTTTTCTCCTTTTTGTATAGAAAACGGATGGAAGTCATTTTTTCTTCATAAAGTTCTACTTAAATCTTAATAGAGTTTCTCTTCCTAAAGTTCATGAGATCTGTAGTGTTATTTTTATCTTCATGAATATTCTTTATAAAACTATTCCCTGAATCTTACCATTGTGGAAAATCTGGAGGGAAAACCTAAAGCCATCCTGCAAGAGAGTTTTCGTAAGTCTTCATGGTAATGAGAAAAATAACCACAACTTGGTGAGCTAAATTAATTAAATTTACATGACTGTCATTTATCCTGAGATTATGTCCTTCTCACATTATTTAGTGTAAAAATCCTCTTTCTCTTGTGAAATGATGGTGATAGTGGATGGCAACTGTTTTGTTTGTTTTCAATGTCCTTACTCTGCAAAATAAAAAGTTGGCTACCCTATGTCAGGCCCCAATTATTTTTTGAAATTGGACTGGCCCCTGACATGCCAGTCTCTGGGAACCCTTGGCCTAGAAGGTTAATTGGAGATGGCAGGGATGGCGGTGGGGAAGCCAGTTCAGCTGCTTGTGTTTTGCTCCCTTCCTCAGAGCCTGCGGGGTCCGCTGCCCCACATCCGGGCTGTCGCCAGTCCCTGGCTGTGTATCTATGCCCCAGGCCCCCTGGCTCCTCATCCCTGTCCGCTTCACTCTTGCAGCCCCTCCTAGCTGGCGTCATCCTTCCAGACACAGCTCCCTAAGTTTGCCATGTGCAGTGACCCTGTGTTGACCCCGAGCCATGATACAAACTATGGGATTGTAATGAATCTCTAATTACCCACAGTACCTCCATGAGTCGTCAGCCCTGCTGCTTAGCTATATTCCTCACCAATTTGGTCATTACCAAGCGTTCAGAATGCAGCCAAAGCCTGTGCCCGGAAGCTGGGAGCCCCACAGTCTCTGCCAAATGAGGCTGGCTCTGCAGGCTTCTGGGAATGACAGGATGATTTCCTCCCTTGTTATGAATCAGAGAGGGTGTTTGCACATGAATCATTTCCAGTAGGTCAGACTGAGTGAATGCTCAGGAACTTGGGGAGAGGTTTAATCTCATGTGATAATTCTAAAACTCCACATCTTATCTTCAAGCCTAGAAGAGATATTGTCTAGACTTAATAAAGTGACAGCAGCAGGTCTTGCTTGATTTTCCTGCAGAAAATGTCATATCTTAGTTGTGGGGCAAATAGCTTCATAATAAGACAGTAATAGTAGCTCCTTCCTGTATGTGCCAGGCATTGTGCTAGAGGTTCCTATATTTTATGTCTAATAACAAGAACAAAAAACAAACAAGCAACAACAAAGACATTTTACAAACAAGGAAACTGAGGCTAGAGTGGTTAAGTAAAGGTTAAATTTCCAAGTTAGCTAGAAAGCAACAACTTGCTTTGCTCCAAACCACATGTTCTATAGGAGCATCTAATAGTTGGAATGGCACCCCACTCCAGTACTCTTGCCTGGAAAATCCCATGGATGAAGGAGCCTGGTAGACTGCAGTCCATGGGGTCGCTAAGAGTCGGACATGACTGAGCGACTTCTTTCACTTTTCACTTTCATGCATTGGAGAAGGCAATGGCAACCCACTCCAGTGTTCTAGCATGGAGAATCCCAGGGACGGGGGAGCCTGGTGGGCTGCCGTCTATGGGGTAGCACAGAGTCGAAAACGACTGAAGCGACTTAGTTGGAACTAAGCAATAGTTGGAACCGAAGAGAAATAACTAGTCTTAAAAGGGTAGATGGGCTTCCCTGGTGGCTCAGATTGTAAAGAAGCTACTTGCAATACAGAAGACCTGGGTTGAGAAGATACCCTGGAGGAAGGCATAGCAACCCACTCTAGTATTCTTGCCTAGAGAATCCCACAGAGGAGCCTGGCAGGCTACAGTCCATGGAGTTGAAAAGAGTCAGACATGACTGAGCGACTAAGCACAAAGGGTAGACGGATTTTTGATTCACTATTAGATTCCATGTGAAGAATTACTCCTACTTTTCAAAATAACTCATAGAACTTTTTTTTAAGATTAAATGATAAAATCAGCAGGAAAATAAAACTTGAGAAAAATTAGCAAAACACTTGAGAAATTGTTGTACTAACTCAAGAAATCAATTCAAAATATCCATGGCACAAATGTTAAATATTCTCTTCAATATTTAAATTTCCTTTTGCCTGTGTCAGGTACTGGGAAAATAAAGATGAGTTAGATAGTTCTTGCCTTCAAGAGGCTCAGAGATCGTTATGGTTGATGTTCTTATTTCCTACTTAATATAGTGTTAAATGTTATATGTATTTTATTTATTTGTTTGTTTTTGGTTGCACCTCACAGTTTGCTAGGTCTTAGTTCCTTGGCCAAGGATGGAACCCATGCTCACAGCAGTGAAATCATGCAGTCTTAACCACTGGACTGCCAGGAAATTCCCTTTTATTTTTTTAATTAATTAATTAATTTTTTTAACATTATATTCATAAAGTACCATAATCAACAAAGTTTTAGAGTAAGTCACTAATATTTCTCTGGCTTTCTAAATGCAAAACTTGTCATAGCATAAATGACATCACACTGTTCAACTTGTGTGGGTGGAGAATGTTTATTAACAGTTGATAACCCAGGTTATGTCCAATAACCTGTGCGAAAAAAAATGTTCAAGAAATAAATGTTTGTGTTTGAGGGTTGTATCTTAAAAAAATGGAAATGAATAAGCCATTGGAAATAGTTGTAGACAACATTCCTGAGGCCAGCCTGTTTTCCTAGCTTCAGGAGATGTTTTTAATACACTGTACCTTACAGTTCAATTAATTTCTTGAATTTGCATTTTTGTTGTACAGGGAAGCTTTGTGGTCAAGATAGTAATATTCTGTTCTTAGGGGCTACAGAATGTAACTTTCATTTTGGGGAGCATTTTCTTAATTTAAACCCATTGTTTCTAAACTCAGAGTCTCTGACTAATGCTATCTCTCACCTCGCCAATAAGCCAACAGAAGTTTTGAGCTAGTAGGAAATTTGCAGATAGCTAACATTCTAACTTTACAGGTGAAGAAAATGACATACAGAGGATTGAAGTGGTTTTAAAGACACACTGGCATACTGTACTCAGGATAAGCAGTCTGCATTACCCTATTTTTGAAGGTTTGTTCTGGCTGTGATATTTCCCATATGTCTCTGCAAACTTGACTACAGTCTCATCTATTGAAAGGAAAACTATTTTTTCAGGAAGTCTCTTAGTATTTCGGCAATATGGATCCAAACAAAAGGATAATTTAGGACATGTCTTCATAGATTGAATACAGAGTCCCTAAAATTTGCTAAGTATTACAATTAATAATAATGCCATTTACTGAGTATATTTTATGTCATATATTTTATATATACATATATGCCTTTTTATGCCATGTATCACTCATCTAGAGTGTATTATGAATCCCATTTTACAAAATAAACAAGTAATGTGCCTAGAGTCTCAGCAACTTGTAAATAAAATCAGCTTTTTCCACTTGCCTCTAAAGCTCACACTCCCCTATCACCCCAATATATGAACACAAGTGCCAAAATCAGAAGGGGAAGAGTAGTCTCACCCCATTTGCACTGTATCATGAGTTTAACATTGGGAGGAAGTTTAGTCAAAACATCCTTAATAAAGTCTCTACAGGGAAGGGGCTTCACCATGGACCATGGTCCCCTCTGTCTCATCACAGTCACTGAGTCACCCAGGAGTGGATGGTACCACGGTACTCCACTGATCACCCAGGGCCAATCTTTCACAGCCACTGGCTCCATGCTGGGAACTGGGGTGCTGGTCACTATTCCTGCTCCCACCTCCATCTCCAGAGCAATCTTTGCAAAGCTATTTCCCAGGCCACCAAAGCCTCTTCAGGCTGCTGTGGCCATATTATCCCATGGCCATCATTTTACTCCAAGGCCAAACTTGCCTGTTATTCCAGGTATCTCTTGACTTCCTACTTTTGCATTCTAGTCCCCTATGATGAAAAGGACATCTTTTTTTTGGTGTTAGTTCTAGGAGGTCTTGTAGGTCTTAAGTAGAGACATCACTTTGCTAACAAAGATTAGCATAGTCAAAGGTATGGTTTTTCCAGAGTCATGTAAGGATATGAGAGTTGGACTACACAGAAAGCTGAGTGCTGAAGAATTGATGCTTTCGAACTGTGGTGCTGGAGAAGACTCTTGAGAGTCCCTTGGACAGGAAGGAGATCAAATCAGTCAATCCTAAAGGGAATCAGCCCTGAATATTCATTAGAAGGACTGATGATGAAGCTGAAGATCCAATACTTTGGCCACCTGATGTGAAGAGCCGACTCACTGGAAAAGACCCTGATGCTGGGAAAGATTGAAGGCAGGAGGAGAAGGGGTGACAGAGGATGAGTTGGTTGGGTGGCGTCACTGATTCAATGGACATGAGTTTGAGCAAACTCAGGGAGATAGTAAAGGACAGGGAAGCCTAGAATGCTACAGTTCATATGGTTGCAAAGAGTCAGACATGACTTAGCTACTGAACAACAACAACAACCAGTTCTAGAAGGAAGAAACACCTCCAATCTCACATCCAGATCAGCCTCAAGGAATAAGGAGTAAGTACTTAGTAGGGGGACATTTCTAGGCAATTATTTGCTTTAGCAAGATTCTTGACTGCTATTATTTCATTTCTACTTGACAAGTGGAACCTAACTACAGAAAGCACTTATTAAAATTCACACATACAGCAAAGACAGCTAAAGAGGATTGGCTGTCCCATTTTTAGTCCCTCCAGCACTGACATAGAGCTGAAGGAAAGAGACAATGGGCCTTCCTACAACTCTGCTGGAAAAACCAAAGAATACAACTACATTGTTAACTAAGTCAGGTAACTGTCTCAAACAAGGCAGCTGACAAGAATGAGCCAACAGAATAGACATGGGTGAATTTGGTCCTAGTCACATGGTTGTGTGCAAAGTTCTATAAGGCTTCTGAGGATTCTCCTGTGTCGTCTAGTACCTTGCACTCATCCGTAAATACCTTTAAAAGGAGAAATGGACAAATCTCCATATGTAGAGGAGATCTAATTGTGATAATAATAGTAGTGATAACCAAAACTTGCACAAAATGTGCCTGCTTAAAAATTTTCCCAGACAATATTGTGGTGTGCTTAAGCTTCTGGCCTCTGGAGTCAGATTTCCCATTCTGGAATCCCAGCTCCATCATTTCCAATTGTGTGACTGTGGATACATTCCTAAACCTCTTGAAGCTGTTTAAGTTTCTCCTGTAACATCAGGATAATAATAATACCTATTTCATGAAGTAATTGTGAGGATTAAATGAATTTACATGTGAAATACTTTGGAAGGTGAATAGCTAGTGTGCAGTAAATGTTGTTCTTACAGGTTTTGTGTTTTGTTTCAAATAACCTTTTATCAAAGCTAATACATAGTGGAGCCAAGACTTGAACAAGAGGGAAAATAGACACTTTTCACTGAATGTTTACTTTTTTTAACAAGACTATGAAGTCTCCGGTGTGCTGGTGTTAGTCTGAGTGTGAACATGGAAGTCACTCTGCAAAGCCAGGAGATCATGGTTGCATCAGTAATGCCCTCATCTTACTCCAGCATTTGGGAGTTGGATTGTCAGCTAATATCTCCTCTAGGAGGTCTCACTGTAACTATCGTTCACAGTCCAGCTGCAAAATTAGGAGGAATTAATTTTGACATGCTTCCTGCCATTTGATATTTGCAGCACGTTTTGTAACCTTCTTGTTACCCTCTACCCCCCTGCTGGGACCTAGATAGATGACAAGCTTTTCTTCCGCTGAACAAGTTTTTCCAAATTAAAGGAGTAACAGATTAAGTGATAAGAAAAGAACTCAAAGAAATTTTTCACCCTTCCCTCAATCCATCCCTGTGATAAAACTACAGTAGTTGCTTTGATCTTTGAAAGACTAACAGAAATGAGGGAATAATCATAATTATTTTCATAATTTAGCAATACTTATTTGTTGAGTGCTTATAATGTAGTAGACACTATTCTAAGCTTTGTGTATGTGCTGACAATAATCCTATAATGTATATACTCTTCTTCCTTCTACTTAACAGAAGAAGAAATAAAGTAATAGAAAGATTAAATGTTTTGCCCCAAATCACATGACAGCTGAGTGGTAGAAAACTCAAACCGAGTCTCAGTCCAGACCTACGCTCTTCACCACGACCATGTAATAAATGCAATCCGTTCTGAGCCCATGATCCAATGTACTCATTTCATATCTTCCAGCACCTGCTCTTTTGTATGAAAAAAACCAACTAGCAAAGTTTTGCATGAAAACATTACAAACACACAAAAAGTGCAGATGGAGTCACTACAATAAGGTGGCTTTCTGAGAACCTCCCCATCCATTTCTTTCATAAATTGACCATTGTCTCAGATCTCCCTTATCAGGTCAGGAACCTGATTTTTTCAGCACACTAAAAAGGAAACTGTTTCTGAAGGGTGAATGCATATGGACTAAATTTTAAAGGACTAGAGGAAAAACCAAAATGTCAAAATATTAATCTATTCCACACAAGTACATGTTTAATGAATGCCTAGGTATTGGTGATAAATGGTGATTCTAAGAGCTTCAGATAAAATTTCTGTCCTCATAAATCTTATATTCCAAATGAAGGAGACAGATAGCAAAAATATATGTCTATAAATTGATTGAATGAAAATAGTAGTAAGTGTTACAAAGAAAAAATAAAGCAGGGAAAAAACAAAGGGTTGAGATCTACTTAAGAGAGCTCTACTTAAATTGAGTGCACAGTGAAGATGTTTCCAAGGGGATGATATTTGAACAAAGGCTATAATGAAATAAGGAAGCAAGCCAAATGGACATGAGACTAGTGTTCAAACAAAGGAAAGGCCTTGTGAAGAGAATATGCTTGACATGTTTGAGAAACAGGAGACCAATGTGACTCGAGTTCAATGGCAAAGAGGAGAATAGTAAGATGATTTGGGAGAGGCAGTCAAGGGCAAGATCACAAAGGTTCTTATAAGGTTATAAGGACATGATAATGAATTTTGGATCTTATGCTACTAATGTGATAGAAGCTATTAGAATATTTTGGAGAGGAAAGTGATATGCTCATATTTTCTTCTTTAAAAGATCACTGTAGCTGAGAACATGGAGTTCTTAGCCATAATGAAGAACTGACTAAAGACGGACATAAGTGGCAATAGGGAAGCAAGATAGGTACCTACCACAGGGCCAAGTTAGACATGACAGTACTTTGAAGCTGAGCAGAAAAAGCTAAACAAGGTAATAAATGTGGGGGGATATGGAATGTATTTTGAAGAATGCACTCAAATACTGGCCTGATCAATAAGTGAATAGAGATGCATATTTGGATAAAAACAGACAATCAAGACTTTGGTTTTGGACATGATGAGTTTAGCATTCCTATCAGACTTCAAAAGCAGATTTTGAGTAGGCAGTTGTATAAATAGTCTGTAGTCTCCCTGTCAAAATGGTAACCCATTCCAGTATTCTTGCCTGGGAAATCCCACAGACAGAGGAGCCTGTCAGGCTACAATCCATGGGGTCACAAAAAAGCCAGACACAATTTAGTGACTACACAACAACAACAAAGTCTCTTATCAAGAGAGGAGAGGCTGGGTTTGAAGATAAAAATTTGAGGGTCATCAGTAAATAGGTTCAGAGAAGGCACTGGCAACCCACTCCAGCACTCTTGCCTGGAAAATCCCATGGGGCGGAGGAGCCTGGTAGGCTGCAGTCCATGGGGTCGCTAAGAATTGGGCACAACTGAGCGACTTCACTCTCGTTTCTCACTTTCATACATTGGATAAGGAAATGGCAACCCACTGCAGTGTTCTTGCCTGGAGAATCCCAGGGACAGGGGAGCCTGGTAGGCTGCCATCTATGGGGTCGCATAGAGTCAGACATGACTGAAGTGACTTAGCAGCAGTAAAGAGGTTGGTTTTCAAAGCCAAGGACTTGAAGTTAACCCCTCAGGATACTGAATGAAGACAGAGATGGGGAGATCCCAAGTTCAAGGTCTGAAGCAACTCCAATTTAGAAGCAGGAATACAGAGTGCAACATAGGAGACTGAGGAAGAGTAACCAACGAGACAGGGGAAAAGCCAGCAGCACATGTGGTTCCTGAAACCAGAAGAAGAAACTGCTTCAAGATGGTGGGAGCACTAATTATAAGAAAAGGTTTCCCAAGAGTAGAGTTCATACTCTAAGGATCAAGATTTGGTCAGTGGATTAGGCAACAAGGAGGATATTTGTGACTTTGGCAAGAGAGAGTTCAGTGAAGTGGTGGGAAAAAAGCTTAGCTGAGGCAGTGGGAAAGTGATAAGGTGAGGAAGAAGGTAAGGTGTGGAGGAATCTAGTAGATGATACCATCTAATCAGCTTGGGTAGTTGGTATGAACTAAGTCCAGATATGACCTAAATCAAATCCCTTATGATTGCACAGAGGAGGTGACCAATAAATTCACAGGATTAGATCTGGTAGACAGAGTGCCCAAAGAGCTATGGATGAAGGTTCATAACATTTTACAGCAAGTGGTACCCAAAACCATCTCTAAGAAAAAAATGCAAGAAGGCAAAGTGGTTGTCTGAGGAGGCCTTACAAACAACTGAAACAGAAGAGAAATGAAAGGCAAAGGAGAAAGTGAAAGATATAACCAATTGAATGCAGAGTTTCAGAGAGAGATAAGAAAGCAAAGAGAGATAAGAAAACCTTACGTGAATAATGCAAAGAAACAGGAAAACAATAGAATGGGAAAGACTAAAGATCTTGTCAAGAAAATTGGAGATACCAAGAGAATATTTCATGCAAAGATGGGCACAATAAAGGACAGGAATGGTAAGAACCTAGCAGAAGCATAAGAGATTAAGAAGAGGTGACAAGAACACAGAGAAGAACTGTACAGAAAAGGTCTTACTGAGCCAGGTAACTACAATGGTGTGGTCACCAACCTACAGCCAGACATCCTGGAGTGTGAAGTCAAGTGGCCTTAGAAAGCATTACTATGGGCAAAGCTACTGGAGGGAATGAACTTCCAACTGAGTTATTTCAAATCCTAAAAGATGATGCTTTAAAGTGTTGCACTCAATATGCCAGCAAATTTGGAAAACTCAGCAATGGCCACAGGACTGGAAAAGGTCAATTTTCATTTCAATCTCAAAGAAAGGCAATGTCAAAGAATGCTCAAACTATTGTACAATTGTACTCATTTTACATGCTAGCAAGGTAATGCTCAAAATCCTTCAAGATAGCCTTCAACAGTACATGAACCAAGAACTTACAGATGTATAAACTGGATTTAGAAAAGGCAGAGGATCCAGAGGTCAAATTGCCAACATCTGTTGGATCACAGAAAAAGCAAGGGAATTCCAAAAAACCATCTACATCTGCTCCACTGACTATGCTAAAGCCTTTGACTGTGTGGATCACAACAAACTGTGGGAAATTCTTCAAGAGATGGGAATACCAGACCACCTTACCTGTTTCCTGCAAAACCTGTATGCAGGTCAAGAAGCAACAGTTAGAACTGGACATGGAACAACAGAGTGGTTCAAAATTAGTAAAGGAGTAGCTCAAGCTGTATATTGTTCCCCTGCTTATTTAACTTACATGCATTTACATCATGCAGAATGCTGAGGTGGAAGACTCACAAGCTGGAATAAAGATTGCTAAGAGTAATATCAACAACCTCAGATATGCCTCTAATGGCAGAAAGTGAGGAGGAACTAAAGAGCCTCTTGATGAGGGTGAAAGAGGAGAGAGAAAAAGCTGGCTTAAAACTCAACATTCAAAAAACTAAGATCATAGCATCCAGTCCCAACACTTCATGGTAAATAGATGGTGAAAAATTGGAGATAGTGACATATTTTCTTTTCTTTTTTTTTTTAATTTTATTTTATTTTTAAACTTTACAATATTGTATTGGTTTTGCCAAATATCGAAATGAATCCGCCACAGGTATACATGTGTTCCCCATCCTGAACCCTCCTCCCTCCTCCCTCCCCATACCATCCCTCTGGGTCATCCCAGTGCACCAGCCCCAAGCATCCAGTATCGTGCATCGAACCTGGACTGGTGACTTGTTTCATATATGATATTATACGTATTTCAATGCCATTCTCCCAAATCACCCCACCCTCTCCCTCTCCCATAGAGTCCAAAAGACTGTTCTATACATCAGTGTCTCTTTTGCTGTCTCGTATACAGGGTTATTGTTACCATCTTTCTAAATTCCATATATACGCGTTAGTATACTGTATTGGTGTTTTTCTTTCTGGCTTACTTCACTCTGTATAATAGGCTCCAGTTTCATCCACCTCATTAGAACTGATTCAAATGTATACTTTTTAATGGCTGAGTAATACTCCACTGTGTATATGTACCACAGCTTTCTTATCCATTCATCTGCTGATGGGCATCTAGGTTGCTTACATGTCCTGGCTATTATAAACAGTGCTGCGATGAACATTGAGGTACACGTGTCTCTTTCAATTCTGGTTTCCTCAGTGTGTATGCCCAGCAGTGGGATTGCTGGATCATAAGGCAGTTCTATTTCCAGTTTTTGAAGGAATCTCCACACTGTTCTCCATAGTGGCTGTACTAGTTTGCATTCCCACCAACAGTGTAAGAGAGTTCCCTTTTCTCCACACCCTCTCCAGCATTTATTGCTTGTAGACTTTTGGATCGCAGCCATTCTGACTGGCGTGAAATGGTACCTCATAGTGGTTTTGATTTGCATTTCTCTGATAATGAGTGATGTTGAGCATCTTTTCATGTGTTTGTTAGCCCTCTGTATGTCTTCTTTGGAGAAATGTCTATTTAGTTCTTTGGCCCATTTTTTGATTGGGTCATTTATTTTTCTGGAATTGAGCTGTAGGAGTTGCTTGTATATTTTTGGGATTAGTTGTTTGTCAGTTGTTTCATTTGCTATTATTTCCTCCCATTTTATTTTCTTGGGCTCCAAAACCCAGCAGATGGTGAGTGCAGCCACGAAATTAAAAGACATGCTCCTTGGAAGAAAAGCTATGACAAAGCTAGATAGCATATTAAAAAGCACAGACATCACCTAGACAACAAAGGTCTGCTACAGTTTTTTCAGTAGTCATGTACAGATGTGAGAGTCAGATCATAAAGAAGGCTGAGCCCTGAAGAATTGATGTTTCGAATTGTGGTGCTGGAGAAGACTCTTGAGAGTCCCTTGGACAGTGAGGAGATCAAACCAGTCAATCCTAAAAGAAATCAACCCTGAATAATCATTGGAAGGACTGATGCCAAAGCTGAGGCTTCTATACTTTGACCACCTAATGCGATGAGCCAACTCATTGGAAAAGACCCTGATGCTGGGAAAGATTGAGGGAGGGAGAAGAAGAGAGTCATAGGAGATGAGATGGTTGGATGGCATCATCGACTCAATGGACTTGAGTTTGAGCAACCTCAGGGAGATAGTAAAGGACAGGGAAACCGGGCATGCTGCAGTTCATGGGGTTGCAAAGAGTTGGACACGACCGAGAGACTGAACAAGAACAACAATCAACTTCAAGTCTTTCTGGCCTAGAATTCTGTATTTTACATCGTTGTAAGGTGATTTTGAGGTTTAATTTCTAAGAGCAATTTATTTCTCCTAATTCCAGTTATTTAGGGCACCTTAATGTTTCCTTTAGAAATCAACTACTTCAAAATTACCTCGTTAGTCTGATAGATGTAAAATATCAAATAAAATGTGTAAGAATAAAGAATCACTGTCATAGAAGAAAGATCAGGAAAAGAAGCAGAATTATATAGTATCTTAAAGAGCTATCATTTAATTCTCCTGGATAAAAAGTTTCATGATAAGAAACACTTCTATGAATTATATAAATCCATGTAAAACCATAGTACTCCAAACTCAGTATATGTTCACTGATATTGTTAGTAATCAATGACTATGATGATAATGGTGGTTGTGATTCTTTAAAAAGTAATTATATTAAAGCAAATAAAGATGGTACATCTTTAATATGAAGAACAGGCAATTCAGCCAATATTAATTTCCTCTAAAAATCTTAGCAAAAGGTAAACAGAACTTACTGAGCAACTAAACAGACTGCCATATCTTGCAAGGAAAGGTGCCAGACTTACTGATTAATGAATTTTCTGGAGATAAATTTTTTTTAAGAAATTTTTCTTTTATATTGGAGTATAGTTGATGATGTGGCTCTAGTGACAAAGAATCCTCCTGCCAAAGCAGGAGATGAAAGAGACACGGGTTAAGTTCGTGGGTCAAGAAGACTACCGGAATTCTTGCCAGGAAAATTCCAGGGACAGAGGAGCCTGACGGGCTGGGGTCACAAAGAGTTGGACACAACTGAGCGTACACACACACAACAATTGATCAACAATGCTATGTCAGTTTCAGGTGTACACCAACTGATTCCGTTATACATATTCAAGTATCAATTCTTTTTCAAATTCTTTTCCCGTTTAAGTTATTACAGAAGTGCAGGGTTGTGTACTATATAGTGAGTCCTTGTTGATTATTCATTTTAAATATAGCAGTGTGAACCTGTTAAACTCAAACTCTCTAACTATTCCATCCCCTCAACCTTCACCTTGGTAACCAAAAATAAATTCTAAGTCAAAAGTAAATTCTAAGTCTGTGATTCTGTTTCTGTTTGGTAAATAAGTTAACTTGTATCATGTCCTTTTAGATTGCACGTATAATGTATATCATACCACATTTCTCTTTCTGTCTGACTTACTTCACTCAGGATGACAGTCTCTAGGTCCATCATGTTGCTGCAAATGGCATTATTTCCACTGCCAGTGGCCATTTAGGTTGCTTCCATGTCTTTGTTATTGTAAACAGTACTGCATTGAACATTGGGCTAACATGTATCTCTTTGGACCATGTTTTTCTCCAGATATAAGCCCAGGAATGGGATTGTAGGTTCATTTTTAGTGTTTTAAGGAACCTCCATACTGTTCACACAGTGGTTGTACCAATTTACATTCCCACCAATAGTGCAGGACGCTTCCATTCTCTCCACATCCTCTCCAGCATTGACTGATTGTGGATTTCTTGATGATAGCCATTTTGACTGGTGTGAAGTGATACATCATTGTAGTTTTGATTTGCATTTCTCTATTAGTGATGTTAAACATCTTTTCATGTGCCTCTTGGCCATCTGTATATTCTCTTTGGAGAAATGTCTATTTAGATTTTCTGCCCATTTTTGGATTGGGATTTTTTTTTTTTTTTCCATATTGAGCTGTATGAGAAGCATGGAGAAAATCCAGAATGCTGACAATGTTAAATGCTGAAAAGAATGTGGAGCAACAGGAATTCTCATATATTGCTAGTGGAAATGAAAAATAATGCAGTCACTTTAGAAGGCAGTTTGACAGTTTCTTACAAAATTAGATAAATGATACAATACCATACAATCTAGCAATTGCACTTTTTGGTATTTACTGAAATGGGCTGAGAACTACAAAAAAACCTGCACACAGATGTTTATAGCAGCTTTATTCATAATTGTCAAAATGAGGAAGCAACCAAGATGTTCTTCAGTAGGTAAATGGCCTAATAAAATGTGATAAATCCAGACTATGAAATATTATTCAGCTCTAAAAAGAAATACATTATCAACTCATGAAAACAGAAAGAAGAGTCATGCGTATATTTACTAATGAAAGAAGCCAACTTAAAAAGACTGCATATGTATGATTCTATTTACATAACAGAGGCAAAACTATGAAGACAGTAAAAAAGATAGATGGCTGTGGGGGCTCAGGAGAGAGTGGTGAATAGGCAGGGAACAGAGGATTTTTAGGGCAATTACACTATTCTGTATATTATATTTGACACTTGTCATAATACATTTGTCAAATACATTGAATGCTCAATACCAAGAGGGTTCTCTAAATTGTAGATTTTGGGCTTTAATGATGTGTCAGTTTAGGTCCAACAATGGTTAAAAAAAAAAAAACTGTACTTTGTAGTGTAGGATGTTGATAGTAGGAGAAGATGTGAGTGTGGGGAGAGTATACAGGAACTCTCCCACAACTTTCTTGCTATGAATCTAAACCTACTTTTTAAAATAAAATCTACCTAAAAGGAAGAAAAAAGGTTAAATTGGAGATACAGATACGTAAAAATCATTAGTAGTGTATTCTTTTATGTGAAAAAAATGTGAAAACTTGGCTTGATGTCCCAAATATCTGGAAATAAGTTTCTAAATAAGCATGGGAAAAGTAGAAACTCACAAAAATTTAGAAAATTTTTTCAACTAAATGATAATTTAAAAAAATATCTAAGCAATTTACTGAAAAAAAATGTGTAGCTTATATTAGAAAATAAAAGAATTTTTTAAATCTGTGATCTAAATTTTTACTTAAAGAAATTAGAAAAAAAAAAGAGTCAAATTAAGCCCAAAGTAAAAAGAAGAAAGGAAACAATGATGATAATATAAATAAAATAGAAAATAAAACATAGAGAAAAATGACAAAAACAAAACTTGATTCTCTGTAAAGATTAATAAGATTGATAAACCTATAGCAAGATTGATCAAGAAAAAGGGTACATAAAAAGAAAACATCCATTCAGAACCTAAAAACATTAAAAGATCAATAAAGTAATGCTAGGAACAATTTTATGCCAATATATTCAACAATTTAGATGAAATGGAGACATTTTGGACAGATACAAATTACCAAACTGACACAAGAAGAAACGGAAACTTGAAGAGCTCCTTATCTACTTTTAAAAATTGAATTTGGAATTGAAAAATATTCTCAGAAAGAAAACTACATACCCAGAGTTTATTTCTACAGAAAATATAGTACTAATTTTACACAAATTCTTTCAAGAAATGGAGGAGGCTATATGACCCATCTTATTTTATGAAGTCAACATAACCATAAAAATCATAAAATCTAATAAGGACTTTAGAAACAAAAAAAATGCTTTTTTTTTCTTTTGGTGGCACCATGTAGCATGTGAGATCTTAGTTTCCCCAACCAGGGATCAAACCTGTGCCCTCTGCAGTAGAAGTACAGAGTCTTAACCACTGATCACCAGGGAAGTCCCTAAAATTGTCTTTCTTTGCATACAGCAAATTTGTATGTAGAAAAATTTAATTAAATCATATACTGACACTAATAAGGGAACTTAACAAGCTTATGGAGTGTAAATCCATGTCTACACGCAACCTGTACTTTTATGCTCTAGCAACAAACAATTGAAAGTGAAAATGTTAAAATACCATTTGCTACAACATCAACATTTTAATAGTTTTAAGAATAAATATAGCAAAATTTGCAAGGACTTTACACTGGAAACTATACAATTTTGCTGAGAAAAGTAACTCAAATAAAGGAGAGATGCCATGTTCAAAGATTAGAAGCCAAATATCGACCGATTACAATAGCAATCATAATCCTAGTAGCTTTAGATAGAAATACTGAAAATAAAGCAGAATATCCATGACAATAATAAAAATAGGACAACAAAGGCTGAGGGCTTCCCATGATGATAAATTAACACAGTGTTGTTTTGGCTTAAGGATATATATATATATATATATCAATGGAGTATAAGAGAAAGTCCAAAAACAGATTCCCATTAAATGTGGTCAATTGATTTTCAACAAGGACAGCTAAGTAATTCAATACAGAAAGAAAAGTCTTTTCTTGCCCACCGAGTTTTAAGGTGGGGTAAATTAGCAGGCTTTTTTGGAAGCTCTGAAAATATAAAGCCATGAGTAAAGGCTAGACCCAGGGTGCATCTCCCTATCCAACCAGGGGGAAGCCATGCCCATAGGTAAGAGCCACATATCTAATAAGTCTCGTTTGGAGCAAGCCAGCGTGACTGAGATATCCAGTCCTAATTTGTGCCTGGCCAGACAAAGGGAGAACCTGAACTGGGATTGGAAAACACGGGAATGATTACATTGCATGTTTCCTGAGACAAATATCCCAATTGTTTCCAATCATTGTAATTAAGTTGTTGGCTAACTTTTGGGGATGGCTCTGTTTGTTCCCAGCATATAGAGGCAGTAGATATTAAACGTCCTTTTTCAGGAGTTAGCCATGTAACCTCATCTCATATTTGATAAACGTCAGGTAAAAAACCATTAGATCTAGACATCTTTACCTTATATGTAGCAAAATAGTTATTGAACCGAGACAATGTATAATCAAAATTAAAAGTTTTTAAAACGTTATGTCCATAGTTAGAGTACACAGTGTTGCACCAGTCCATTTTAGGGTTGGTAGATGTCATCAGATGAAGAAGAGGCATCGCATGTGATTGTTGTCGAAGGTATTCACAGACTTGGAGAAAGTCTTTTCCTTGAAGTGGGGATGTCCACCACGGGAAGCCTTCCACTGATGAAGAGGGGAGCGATCCACAGACCCAGCAGTTAGATCAATTGTGGAATGCAGCATAGGAGTGAGCCCAGGACAGGAAGACATTGTCTTGAGGATCCAACGGCAGACTCAGGATATTTGGAGTCAGCAGAAGTAAGCTCACATAGGTTATCAGGCCCATCTTGTCCTGAAGGATCCCAGATGAGCCCCCAAGATGAAAGGTTGTTGTTGAATCACGTGAATACACCGGGATTCTTGGCCCCCGGAGGAGAAGAATTCAATCCAGGGCCAGAGACGAGGCTTGATCGCTCAGAGCTTTTGTGTAATAAAGTTTTATTAAAGTATAAAGGAGATAGAGAAAGCTTCTGACATAGGCATCAGAAGGGGGTAGAAAGAGTAAAACTCGGTGGGCAAGGTCTGTATTTCATTGGTATGATTATTCAGTTACAGCGTTTGTTCCCTCTTTGAGAACTACAGATGTTATGTTATGAGTGGATGCTTTGACTAATTTTACTCAACAGACATTACAAGATTCTCAAAAGGCTATTTCAGCTCTTAATGCTGAACAAGCACAAATTAGAAACGTGGTTTTACAAAACAGATTGGCTCTAGATATTCTGACAGCTACACAAGGAGGAACTTGTGCCATTGTTCATACCCAATGCTGTACATATATACCTGATATGAGCACGAATGTTACTCATTTTACTAACCACATGAACAAGATGATTAGGGCCATGGATACTCCTGAAGCCTCAATTGCCTCACTTTGAGAAACGTTAACTAGTTCCCCATGGTGGACAACTATCTTAATTACAATAATTCTGGTTGTTTTGTTCTTGCTGTTTGCTCCCTGCATCTGTAATTGTATAACTGGATTTGTTTCTAGCCTCATGAAAGCTTTTAAGTTACAAATGGTTGCTCAAACTCCTGCTACTGCTGTAGCTTCCTACAGCTACTATTTGGGACCCTTGGATCAGATATCCTTAATATGAGGATTAGGAAAATATGTTGCCCCACCAATTTAGGGACAACGCCCCTTGTCAGCTCAAAAGTAGTTATAAAATGAGAACGATGCCCCTTTTCCCTAGACAACATAATTCTCCTAAAAAAAAGGGGGAGAATGAGAGAGTCAGTTCCTAGACAGGTTGATAGGGAGTCTAGGGGTCCCCAAGGACAGAGGGGTCTGAAATTCTCAAGGAAAAAGAAAGGACAAACTTTTTTTCTTTCTCCACATTCCTTAAGATTATATACCAATAATGTATCCTGCCTAAGGACAGTCTTTAGATTCAACCTTCTGTTATCTTAAAATGTTAATTATGAGAGTAGACCTGGTCTTTACAAGGATGTATCTTGCCTGAGGACAGTGTTATCTTAAAATGTAAATTATGAGAGTAGGTCTGATGAGGTCTTTACAACCTCCAGATATTCTATGGATTATATAACTTCATTCTTAACACTAGCAAGCGGGTACTCTTTCTACCCCCTTCTGATGCCTATGTCAGAAGCTTTCTCTATCTCCTTTATACTTTAATAAAACTTTATTACACACACACAAAAAAAAGTCTTTTCTATAGACAGTGCTGGAATAACATGATGTCCATGTGGAAAATAACTGGATCTTCTATCTCACACCATGAAAAAAAAATTTTCAAGATAATTCATATATCCAAATGTAAAAGCCAAAATTATACATGAGCTAGAACACACAGGGGAATATCCTGACAATTGTGGAGAAGATGCAAAGATTTCTCAGTACACAAAAAGCACTAATTTAAAAACTGGATAAATTATATCACCAAAATTAAAAACCTCTGTGTACCAAAAGACACAATTAAGAAAATAAAAAGACAAACTACATGCTGAGAGAATATGTTTACCACTTATACTTTTGACAAAGGACCTATATCCAGAAAATATAAAGAACTAAAAGTTAATAGAAAAAAAGAGAACCAAATTTTAAAGTAGTCAAAAAACATCAACAGATCTTTATTAAAAAATATATATGAATGGCAGGCATGCTCATGAAAAGATGCTTAAAATCAATAATTGTTAGAGAGGTACAAGTTAAAACCATAGTGAGAAATCACTATACACCCACTTGAATGACTAAGATTGAAAAACCTGATAATATCAAATATTAGCAAAAAAGCTGATAAACCAGAACTCTCCTATTTTGCTTGCAGAATGTAAAATCCTAAAACCACTCTGAAAAATGGTAAGGTAATTTCTTATCAAGTTTACCACTCACTTATTCAATAACCCAGGAATTCTGCTCTCATCTATTTACTCGAGAGAAATGAAAACATATCCATAAAGAGACTTGCATAAAAATGTTCAGAACAGCTCTGTTTGTAACAGCCAAAAGTGGAAAGAGTGAACATGCCCATTAATAGGAGAACAGATAAACAAACTGTGGAATATTTATATAATGGAATATTATTCAGCAACCAAAACTAACAAACCATTGATACTTCAACAATATGAAGAAATCTCAATTTAAAAAAAGAGAAAGAGAAAGAATCCAAATTCAAAAGACTACACATGATATAATTCCTTTTCTATGACATTCAAGAACAAACAAGACTTATCTATGGTAGAAATCAGAACTGACAATGTTTCTTAGAGATAGTGAGAGTGTCAATTCCTAGGCAGGTTGATAAGAAGTCTGGGGTCCCCAAGAAGGAGAAAGGGGTCTGGGGCTTTCGAGGAGATAGGGGTCTGGAGTTCTCAAGGAGGAGGAAAGGACAAATGTCTATTTTTTTTTCCCTCTACATTCCTTAGTCTTTTTTTTTTTTTTTTAAAGTCGCTCAGTCGTATCCCACTCTTTGCGACTCCATGCACTGTAGCCTACCATGCTCCTCCATCCACAGGATTTTCCAGGCAAGAGTACTGGGGAGGGCTGCCATTTCCTTCTCTAAGTCTTAGTCACATAAAACATTTTTTTTCTTTAAGTCTGAAACTGATGATTACACAACAAACAACTCAGTTTAAACTCTGTACTAAGGATTATATAACAACAATGTATCCTGCTTGAGGACAGTTTCTCCTTCCTGAAAACTTTCTGACTAATCCTGATATTTTAGAATGTATATTGGAGTGGGTCTGGTAGGATCTTTCTGTTGTTAAGTTCTGATTCTGTTATTCTAAAATGTAAATTGTGGGAGTGGGTCTGGTAAAATTTTCACAAACTTGAGACATTCTTTTGATTTATTGTAATAATTAATTAAACAGTATTTAACTCCCTTGCTAACACTAGTGAAGGGGGGCATTTTCCGTCCCCTTTCTGATGTATATGTCAGAAGCTTTCTCTGTCCCTTTTTCTCTTTAATAAAAGTCTGCTACACAAAAGCTTTTGAGTGATCAAACCTGGTCCCTGGTCCCGAAGCTAAATCTTCTTCTTCAGAGATCACGAATCTGACATCGTTCACTGTAAGCTATCAGTAGAAAGCAAGATTCCCTGAAAAAGAGCATGAAAAAACTTTCTGCAGTGATGAAAATACTCTACATCTTTAGAGTGTTGGTTACAAAAGTGTATATATTTGTCAAAATTCTTCCATATGCATCTACTACATATAAATTATACCCCACTAAATTTTTTTTTTTTTAATTTAAAACAAGTTAAAACTGACAAATCCTAGGAAAAAATGATCAAACTTGACCCAACAGTTACTGGAAACTTGAATTGTTCTAAAATAATGAGGGGAATAAATTAACAGTTCAAAGTTTTCTCAAAAAAAGAAAAACTACCAGTCTTTTTCCGAATACAGAAAAACTGAGCTGAGATGGAGATGTTGTGACTAGGACTCATCAGGCCTGACAATAAGAAAACACTTAACTGATAAGCCAAGCTCACCTTTGAACCCAAATGCAAAAAATCCTAAATCAAATATTATTAAACTAAGTCAGCTCTTTTTGAAAAGATACTCTCTCATAACAACTTGAATCCAATGTGAGTTAAACATGGGAAAATGTCTTATTGAAATTCACTGTATTAACTGGTTAAAGAAAAATGTGTGTGATCATTTCAACAGATGTACATAAGAGGCATGGCCAAGAAACAGATAAAAAGTTCAATTTTACTAATAACAGAGAAATACGTTAAAATCACAATCAAGATATCATTTTACAAATGTTTGCCAAAACTTAAAAATACAAGAGCTGAGTAGAATGTGGAACAAAGGAAAGTATACATGGATGTTAGTGTTGTTTGGTCACTAAGTCATGTCCGACTCTTTGAAACCCCATGAACTGAAGCCCTCCAGGCTCCTCTGTCCATGGGGATTTCCCAGGCAAGCACACTGGAATGGGCTGCCATTTCCTTCTCCAGACAATCTTACCCACCCAGGGATTGAACCTTTATCTGGTCCATTGCCAGGCAGATTCTTTACTGCTGAGCTACCTGGGAAGCCCAAAATATCAAGCAAACTTGGCTTATACAAGGATTGAGATCAAACCTGCGGTTTTTAGCACCACTCTCTAACTGACTAAGCTAACCAGCCAGGAAAACAGAGTGTAAATTGATAAACTCATTGTGGAAACCAATCTGACATTACCTACAGAAACATGCTCATCCTCTGACTCGGTAATTAGTTCCTTTTCCTAAGTGCATATTAAGAAATGAAAGAATGAACATGGCAATTAGAAGTGGGTGTGTGTTTTGAGGGGCCTTCCCAGTTGGTGCTAGTGGTAAAGAACACACCTTAAGAGATGTGGGTTTGCTCCCTGGGTTCAGAGAAACCCCTGGCGGAGGGTATGGCAACCCATTCCAGTATTCTTGCCTGGAGAAGCCAATGGACAGAGGAGCCTGAAGAGATACAGGCCATAGTGTCACAAAGAGTCAGACACGACTGAAGCAACTTAGCACACATGCAGGCACGTGTGTTTTGAGATTAGTGGGCAAAAGTGGGTGCTTCACAGGAGGAGGAAGTCATAACTATAGGGTTTGGGAGTATTCATGGTCCCATGTTTAGAGATCAATGTAAGCGGTCAAAGCAACTATCAAGATTATTGCTTGTGTTGGATAAATATCCTAAGTTGTTTTGGCCTGACTCTCTCACACTTTTCCATTGATATAAAAATCCCTGTTCTGTCTGTGTTCATCAAGCAATCTCTCACTTTCCAAGTATATCTGCCTATTAGAAGGTAAAATAATAATCGCTTAGGTTTTGACTGTTTCTGATTGAGGATACTTTCTGGATTGAAAAAAAAAAGCCTCTGATTATGATTTGGCTTCTCATATACTTTGGCCATAGGAAGAGAGTTTTATGGCAACCTGAATGATCTAGTGATATTTCTCAATGAATTCATAAAATAGGGTTTCTAATTTGAATGACTTTGGATGCCCTTGAGTTAGTGTGAATGCCTCTCTCTGGGGTTGAGCATCCTGGGGCTAATTCACAAGCATGATTTCTGGATCTTCAACAGAATCCAGATCCAGTTGTTCTTATGTTAGGTGATATTACCATCTCACATCCACTTTCCAGTCCTTTTTTTGTTGATTCCTGCACTGATCACATCAACATTCAACTAGTAACAAAAATTAAAACTTACAAGTTCAAGTATGAAGCCATCCCTGAAACTTCACAAATTCTGAACTCAACTAGTTCTGTTTTATCAGTATATTCAAACATTTATATGAAAAAATGCTGACAACAGACATAAGCATGTGTACACATAACACGTATATTTTGAAGTCAGAATTATGGAAATGTATGACTTTTTAAGAAAGCTGGAAGCCTAACAAAGATCAGCATATCATGCTTAAACACTGACCATTGGGCAAGCTAGCTGTATGCTTGTTTACTCAGTCATGACTTGGTTATGAGATGCTGAGTGGCAACACATAGAGCCATGTAAAACCAGCTGAACTTGAATACGAAAAGCATGATTCTCAACAATCACACCTTACACCTCCTTTCGTTGATCTTTTTTCTCATCTTTTACCTGTCAATGAATAATGCCCACTCAGTGCTCTCTGTTCTAGTAACTGTGCTTGGCCCTCTTTGAAATTTTGGACAACATGCTTCTCAGGTGATTGCAACATGAGTCAAGTAGAAAAGGAAGTTGTCAACAGTCCCAATGAGGTGGTAAGCCTTGGCAGTGGGTTTCATGCAAGCACAGTGCTGTCACAGCATCAACCAACCCTGGAGCACACTGCTATTATCACAACCAGTCATTCCCCACTGCAGTCTCAACAGGAAGGACCACAGCCTGCTCTTCACAACTGACTGTGAACAGTTTGTTCCCTGTAACCTCGGGAAGTACTGAATGTCACAGGTAAGAGTTCCCTGTGGTGTATCGTCTACATAGCCTTTTCTCCCACTGTACTGCCCCCTCTATTTCCACATCTTCATTCTTCACATTCTTCTCCAACTAGAAGAGAGTCACAAATGACACTGAGCACAGGGATTTGGCTATAAGCCAGAAGGACAAACTGAAAGTACCACAGAACTGAAGTAGTAGTAGTAGTGTTCGTCGCTGAGTCAGGTCTGACTCTGCCATCCCACAGACTGTAGCCCACCAGGCTCGTCTGCCCATGGATTCTCCAGGCAAGAATACTGGAGTGGGTTGCCATTCCCACCTCCAGGGGATCTTCCTGACCCAGGGATCAAACCTGGGTCTCCTGCACCGAAGGCAGATTCTTTTACCATCTGAGCTACAGAGACGTCCCTTCATTACAGAGGTGAAGTAAAGGTATAATTTTGGACTGACTGCCGTAAAAAAGAATGCAAAATCCCTAGCAGAGGCTTCAATCTCTGGGAGCACTTGGCACTATTCATTGTGAGTGAAAACTGATCACTGGCTTCAAATAGTGGCCTTACTTAGCAAGGCCATTTCTGCACACAGTAATGAAGAAAGTAAAGCTTATTATCTTTGGTTGCCACTTCATTTCCTGCCTTTCTTCCCTCTCCTGTTATAAGGACCTTTTCCCCCTGACTAGAATCTATTTCCTGGTGACCAGACTGGCCCTTAATTCATGCTGATGTTGCAAAGAATCATCCTTATTACAATTCACACAAATGTTTAAGGGCCTGCTATACTTTACTGAGATGCTTTTTCTAGGTGATTTGGATATGAATGAGGGATAATATGTCAATTTAGATAAATGAAGCTTGATCAGTGAATGTCTGCTCTCTCAATCCAGGCTCAATTGCTGCTTAGTCGCTCTGGAACTAGATGTCATTTTCTCTCTCACCCTGTTCTATCTGGGTGAGAACAGCATGTTGGACTAAGCTTATTTAAACTAGTGACAACCACAGCAACAGCTGTTATCTATTTAATACCTATGTATCCCACTTACAAGATGCTTTACATTAGTCATCTCATAAATAACATTATTTATATTTTACAGATGAGGAAACCAATATGAGTAATTCTAAGTAACTAAATTTCAGGGCTAGTGAAGAGCAGAGCTAGACTTTGAAAGTCCTTAACCTCTCCACTATACAACAACATTCCAGTAAAACAAAAACTTCAGTTAAATCTAAAGTTAAGCCAATTTAAACCAGATTTCCAATGTAGCAATAGAATACAACTGTGACACTGAAAGAGGTGATTAGAGCATTTCTACCTGCTTTACCCACCGACCTCAAAGGTTGACTAAAGAGCTTCTCCAAAAACCTTTCTTCCAAGAACACCAAACCACTAGAGTAAATCTCTGTTTCATTCTTAAAAAAAAATTATATTCCTATACCTGAACCACAAAGATAGCCTCAATGTATTTTAAAAACAAGAAATAGCACTAGCAACAGAATATGACAAAAATGCAATAAAACTAAAAGTAGCAACAAAATTAAAAACTAAAAGGAAATTTCACCTAGAAATTAAAAATACATTGTTAAATAACACCTGAGTGAAAAACATATTGAGTAGAAGAATCCAGTCACTAAAAGTACATACTGTATGATTTTATTTATATGACCTTAACAAGCAAAACTGATTCATGATGATGAAGATTAGAATAGTGAGTACCTCTGAGTATTAACTTAGAATGGACACAAAGAAATTTTCTGGTGGATAAAGACAGTCTAAATCTTAACCTAAATGGTAGTTATGTGAGTGTACACACAAGTAAAATTCATCAAGTGGTACACTTAAAATCTATCCATTTTAATATATGTAAATTATACCTCAATTCAAATAAAGCAATGTAATTCACATTAAAAATCAGAATAAAAATTATATTATCACTCCATAGTTACAGAAAAGGAATTTGATAAAATTAATCACCCATTTACTTTTTAAAAAATGTTGGAAGAACTAGGACTAGAACTACCCAGAGGGATGGTACAGGGAGGGAGGAGGGAGGAGGGTTCAGGATGGGGAACACGTGTATACCTGTGGTGGATTCATGTTGATATATGGCAAAACCAATACAATATTGTAAAGTTAAAAAATAAAATAAAATGAATTAAATAAAAAAAGAAACTCCCTTAATCTGATAAAAGTTGTAAAACAAAATCCTACTGAAAATATAATACTTAATGTTGAAGTACCAACACTCTTCTCTGACATTAGAGATAACAGAAAGATGCCATTTTTACCACTTTTATTTAATATGGTACTGGAAGTCCTAGCCAGGGTAATAAAGTACTGTCATTATTGCAAATTGACATGACTATACACACAAAAATTCAAGTTATTTAGAGAAAAATCATTATATATAGTGAATCAGCAAGGTCTCAATATCCAATCAAATTACAAAAAATTATTGTATTTTATATGTAAACAAAAATTATTAGAAAAATAGCATTTACAAAAGCATCAACTTTAAATAACAGAATAAATCTTATAAAATATGCAAAAAACTTCCACACAGAGAATTTTAAGAAATATTATTGAAAGACATTATAAAATCCCTAAATAAATAAAAAGATATATTTCATTCATAAATTAGAAGACTTGGTAAGTAAATATGTTCAGTTCAGTTTAGTAACTCAAACGTATGTGACTCTTTGCTACCCCATGGACAGCAGCATGCCAAGGCTTTCCTGTCCATCACCAACTCCCAGAGCTTGCTCAAACTCATGTCCGTTGAGTCGGTGATGCCATCCAACCATCTCATCCTCAGTCACCCCCTTCTCCTGCCTTCAATCTTTCCCCGGATCCACGTCCAGTTCTAACTGTTGCTTCTTGATCTGCATACAGACTCTCAGGAGGCAGGTAAGGTGGCGTGGTATTCCCATCTCTTTAAGAATTTTCCACAGTTTGTTGTGATCTACACAGTCAAAAGCTTTGGCATAGTCAATAAAGCAGAAGTAGATTTTTTTCTGGAACTCTCTTGCTTTTTCCATGATCCAGTGGATGTTGGCAATTTGATCTCTGGTTCCTCTGCCTTTTCTAAAACCAGCTTGAACATCTGGAAGTTTATGGTTCACATACTGTTGAAGCCTGGCTTGGAGAATTTTGAGCGTTACTTTGCTAGCGTGTGAGATGAGTGCAATTGTGCGGTAGTTTGAACATTCTTTGACATTGCCTTTCTTTGGGATTGGAATGAAAACTGACCTTTTCCAGTCCTGTGGCCACTGCTGAGTTTTCCAAATTTGCTGGCATATTGAGTACAGCACTTTAACAATATCATCCTTTAGGACTTGAAATAGCTCAACTGGGATTCCATCACCCTCACTAGCTTTGTAGTGATGATTCCTAAAGCCCACTTGACTTCACATTCCAGGATGTCTGGCTCTAGGTGATGATCACACTATAATGGTTATCTGGGTCATTAAGATCTTTTTTGTACAGTTCTTCTGTGTGTTATTGCCACCTCTTCTTAATAGCCTCTGCTTCTGTTAGGTCCATACCATTTCTGTCCTTTATTGAGCCCATCTTTGCATGAAATGTTCCCTTTGTATCTTTAATTTTCTTGAAGAGCTCTCTAGCCTTTCCCATTCTGTTGTTTTCCTCTATTTCTTTGCATTGACCACTGAGGAAGGCTTTCTTATCTTTCCTTGCTATTCTTTGGAACCCATTCAGATGGGTATATCTTTCCTTTTCATCTTAGTTATGCTAGTTCTCCCCAGATCAATTAATAGAGTCAATGCCACAACAATCAAAATCCCAGCAAGTGCTTTTGGAAGGAGAAATTAACAAGTTTCTTAAATTTATTTTTTTAAATACAAAGAACAAGAACAGACAAAGTAGATTTGAAGGAGAATATATTTGGAGAACCTATACCACTAGATGTCAGCTTCATTAAGTCAGTATAACACTAGTTCAAGCTTAGGCAAACGGACCAGTGAAACAAAGAAGAACAACTTATTTATGGCAGAGGCCACATTACAGTTACAAGTAGAAGAGGATTCTCTATGAATTGTGGTCAGCCAATTGGATATTCATACAAAAATATCAATCTTGATTCTAACATTATACCATATAACATTCAGTTCTAGATGGCTTGTAGATTTAAATGTGATGCAAGAAGCAATTAAGCTTTTAGAATGTGAGGTAGGAGAATACCCCCTCAAAGGCTTCTCAAATCAAAAACAAAAAAACAAAAAACAGCACTAACCCTAAAGGGAAAAATGTTAAATTGGACTAAATTAAAATGTAAAACTTCTGCTCATCAAAAGACTCATTTCAGGACTTAAAAGGTAAGATGCAGATTGAGTTCATGTTTGTGATTCTTAAATCTGACTAGATTCTGTATCCAGAATATATAAAGAACCCCTTTAAATAAAAAGACAGACAATCCAATAGAAACATGGGCAAAAGAACTGAACAGGTATTTTATAAAGATCATAACCAAATGGGTAATAAAACACAGGAAAGATGCTCCTTGGTTATGGGAAATGCAAATCCAAAACCAGAATAGTTACATTTAAGATGATTGATAATAGCAAGTTTAATAAGGATGTGGAGCAACAGGAAGTCTTACATACTTCTTTGGGGAGTGTAAGTTGGAACAACCATTTAAAAAAACTTTTTGGAAGTATTTACCAAAGCTGAACACACGGCAAGATTCATGAGCCATATCACCTCATAAATATTAATATCTACCACATGAAAATGTTACATGTATACCAGAAGACACATAATACAAATGCTCACAGTATCATTGTTCTTAGCTGGCCACCAAATAGAAACAATCTACATGTTCATCAACAGTAGAGTAGATATTAAATTGTGGTATATTAGAAAATAGAATATTATTCAGTAAATAAAATGAATGAACTATTGCTACATGTAGCAACATGGAATAATCTCACAAATGTAAGGCTGAGTGAAAGGAGCTAGACTCAAAGGAGAAGTAAGTCTCTATAATTTCATTAATATAGAATTGATAAACAAGTAAAATGATTCTACAATATTGGAATTCAGACAGTAGTTACCTACTTAAGGAGTAGGGAAGTTGTAGTGAATGGGAGGAGACACAGTAGCATGTCAGGATGTTCTAGTTCCAGTAATGTTCCATATCTTGATATGGATCAGCGCTATGCAGCCATGTACACTGTGACAGTTCACTGAGATGTACACTTATGATTTATTCGCTTTTTGCATATTATATGTCAGTGAGAAAATAATTTATTTTTAATAGTAAGACAGTGCAAATACACGAAATTAAAATGACAAATGAGAGATAGTCATCAAAATGAAGGAAACAACTTTTTTAAAAAACATGAGACTAATTTGCACAACTCAATGCAAATAAATTAGAAAACCTAAGTAAAACATATTACTTTCAAGAAAAACACAATATATCTTAACAGAGACAGGAAATCTAAACAACTTAGTTATCATAAAAGAAATAGTTATAAGAAAATAACACAATTATATCTATGGAAAATGCAAAAGGAGGAGGAAATGATGTACATAATACCCAAATTTTTAATTGAATATCAAAAATAAACACCATAAGCAAATAAGAAGTCAAATGGCAAACTGAATAAAATACTTGCAACTTATATCACAGAGTTAATAGCCCAAAATAAAAAGCTTTTAAAAACTGAGAGGCACAAAATCCTATAGGTAGATACACTAGAGATAAGAGTAGACACTTTAATCAAAAAGAAATACAAATGACCCTTCAGTTCAGTTCAGTTCAGTCGCTCAGTCGTGTCCGGCTCTTTGCAACCCCATGAATCGCAGCACGCCAGGCCTCCCTGTCCACCACCAGCTCCCGGAGTTCACTCAGACTCACGTCCATCAAGTTGGTGATGCCATCCAGCCATCTCATCCTCTGTCATCCCCTTCTCGTCCTGCCCTCAATCCCTCCCAGCATCAGAGTCTTTTCCAGTGAATCAACTCTTCGCATGAGGTGGCCAAACTACTGGAGTTTCAGCTTTAGCATCAGTCCTTCCAAAGATCACCCAGGACTGATCTCATTTAGAATGGACTGGTTGGATCTCCTCGCAGTCCAAGGGACTCTCAAGAGTCTTCTCCAACACCACACTTCAAAAGCATCAATTCTTCGGTGCTCAGCTTTCTTCACAGTCCAATTCTCACATCCATACATGACCACAGGAAAAACCATAGCCTTGACTAGACGGACCTTTGTTGGTAAAGTAATGTCTGTGCTTTTGAATATGCTATCTAGGTTGGTCATAACTTTCCTTCCAAGGAGTAAGCGTCTTTTAATTTCATGGCTGCAATCACCATCTGCAGTGATTTTGGAGCCCCCCAAAAATAAAGTCTGACACTATTTCCACTCTTTCCCCATCTATTTGCCATGAAGTGATGGGACCAGATGCCATGATCTTCGTTTTCTGAATATTGAGCTTTAAGCCAACTTTTTCACTCTCCACTTTCACTTTCATCAAGAGGCCTTTTAGTTCCTCTTCACTTTCTGCCATAAGGGTGGTGTCATTTGCATATCTGAGGTTATTGATATTTCTCCCAGCAATCTTGATTCCAGCTTGTGCTTCTTCCAGCCCAGCATTAAAATGTTCAACTTTCTTCTTAATAAGAGAAATGTCAATTAAATCTACTTTGAGATGTTTGACAACATAATCTTTGGTTGAAGCTGGGTGAGTCCATGCTTTACTCATGGAAATGAAAAAATGGTATAAACCCTATGGAAAAGGGTTTGACAATAAACATCCTAATACATCTACTCTTTGACACAAAAATCCTCCTTGTAAAAATCTATCACAAATATACACTGGCAAAATATGAAAAGACATTCAAATACATCAAATGCACAAAACCATTCATTATAACACTATTTGGGAAAACTAAATACTATAAATACCCCAAATCAATAGGAAAGACAAGTCAGTTTTGGCACATGCACACAATTCCTGTAAAAAGGAAGGCAGTGTATCTCTATTCACTATGCTATGCTAGGAGAAAAAGGCAAAAGTGGAGACGAGGATGCACAGTGATGTAATTGTGGGGACATGCGTATACTAGCTCTGCACCCAGTTCAGCAGCAAAACCACACAGAAGCAAAATATCCTAGGCAACTTTAAAATGCAGTGTTTGGAATATTCACCCCAGTAGAATACATTCTAAGGACCAAAGAACTGCAAACACAACTTAACTTGCTTCAGTAACCACACTGTTGATGTTAGTCTTCATATTATTATTAGTCTAATTTTTTATTGGCTTATGTAGGATAAAGCAAATAAATAATAATTTTAGTGCCAAAATTAGGAATGTTGGTGTAGAACAAGAGGAATGCAGATGTAAGTAGAGTTTAATATTCTTAGTTTAATATTAGACAAAAATATTCTTATTAAACAAAAGTGAAACCTGAATCTGACCTATCCTCTGTATCAAGCTATCAATGAATGGGGAAAAGAGGGAAGAGAAAAAATTTGGAGCAATACCAAGGGGATATGAACAGAAAAGTAAATGAAAAACTCAACAAGACACACAACCTTAACAGATAAGTTGTGAGAAAAAAAAAGACAGAAAAGAAGTTACAAATTAAGTAATTCCGGGAGTTGGTGATGGACAGGGAGGCCTGGCGTGCTGCAATTCATAGGGTCACAAAGAGTTGGACATGACTGAGCAACTGAACTGAACTGAACTGAGATATATTAATTAATTACAGTTTATGGACTTTATTTGTATCCTATTTTAAACAAATTATATATGTGCAAAACAGCCAGGATATCTTCAGCTGACCATATTTCAAAGATTTTAATTTTTGGTATGATCTTATGAGGCTGTTTTACATATTGAAATTCCCTAGTGGCTTAGGCGGTAAAGAATCTTCCTACAGTGCAGGAGATCAGGGTTCAATGCCTGGTTCTGGAAGATCCCCTGGAAAAGGAAATGGCAATCCATTCCAGCATTCTTGCCTGGAAAAGTCCATGGACAGAGGATCCTGGCAGGCTACAGTCCATACAGTCCATGGGGGTTGCATTGACACGAGTAAATGACTAACACACACTTGAAATTATATGACATCTGAATTTGCTTTAAAAGAACCAAGCAAGGAAACAAGTGGAGATGAAAAGACTGACCATAAATTGATAACTATTGAATCTGAATAGGGAGGGGTTCATAGAAATTCACTATACTATTCTCTCAACTTTCTCATGTTTGAAATTTCTATAATTCATTTTTAATGTTTAAAACATCACTCCTCATTTTCATTCATTCACCCATTCATTCAAAACTTACTGAGCAACTACTAGTATTCAAAAGAAGTAACAACCACAAAGCAAATTTGAATTTGCCTACATCTGGAGGAAAATGGAGTATAATAATACAAAATAGAGAAAAATAAGGGCAGAATCCTTGTCAATTAAGATGTTCTCTCCTTCTCCATCCAGATCACAATGAGAACATTCTATTTTATCAGAGTCAAAATGAGCCCCTTTGGAATGGCTACTTAACCATTCCTCACCAAAAAAGCACAATCCTCCCAAAACTCTGATAGGTCTCTACGAGGTGAACCTCACTCCATGCACAGGTAAATTAGTAAAGTAGGTAAGCTGGTTTTAATTAGTATCAGAATACCTTTTACGAGACTTTTTTTTTTTTTTTTTAACCTTACACAACGCCTTTTAGACCTACCACAGTCCTACACTCACATTTGGTAAACCTGCTTGTTAGTACGATGTGCTATCTTTATAGGAGATTGTAATCTTTATTACAATTCAGAGAGATATGTTATCATTCCCATTTTTTAGATGAGGAAATGAAGGCTTAAATTTAGGTTCATGACAGATTATCAGAAACATAGTACAAACTTTGACTTGCAATCCCATAGAGGTGACTCAAAAAAAAAAAAAAATAGTCTTCTAAGTGGTTTTCAAGAAAAGAGAGTTGAGAGAGTTCAAGAAAGAGAGAATTCCACTTGAGCTATTTCAAATCCTGAAAGATGATGCTGTGAAAGTGCTGCACTCAATATGCCAGCAAATTTAGAAAACTCAGCAGTAGCCACAGGACTGGAAAAGGTCAGTTTTCATTCCAATCCCAAAGAGAGGCAACGCCAAAGAATGCTCAAACTACCACACAATTGCACTCATCTCACACGCTAGTAAAGTAATGCTCAAAATTCTCCAAGCCAGGCTTCAGCAATACGTGAACTGTGAACTTCCAGATGTTCAAGCTGGTTTTAGAAAAGGCAGAGGAACCAGAGATCAAATTGCCAACATCCGCTGGATCATCAAAAAAGCAAAGTGTTCCAGAAAAACATCTATTTCTGCTTTATTGACTATGCCAAAGCCTTTGACTGTGTGGATCACAATCAACTGTGGAAAACTCTGAAAGAGACGGGAATACCAGACCACCTGACCTGCCTCTTAAGAAATCTGTATACAGGTCAGGAAGCAACAGTTAGAACTAGACATGGAACAACAGACTGTTTCCAAATAGGAAAAGGAGTATGCCAAGGCTGTATATTGTCACCCTGCTTATTTAACTTATATGCAGAGTACATCATGAGAAACGCTGGGCTGGAAGAAGCACAAGCTGGTATCAAGATTGCTGGGAGAAATATCAATAACCTCAGATATGCAGATGACACCACCCTTATGGCAGAAAGTGAAGAGGAACTAAAAAGCCTCTTGATGAAAGTGAAAGAGGAGAGTGAAAAAGTTGACTTACAGCTCAACATTCAGAAAATGAAGATCATGGCATCTGGTCCCATCACTTCATGGCAAATAGATGGGGAAAGAGTGGAAATAGTGTCAGATTTTATTTTTGGGGGCTCCAAAATCACTGCAGATGGTGATTGCAGCCATGAAATTAAAAGACGCTTACTCCTTGGAAGGAAAGTTATGACCAACCTAGAGCACATATTAAAAACCAGGGACATTACTTTGCCAACAAAGGTCCATCTAGTCAAGGCTATGCTTTTTCCAGTGGTCATGTATGGATGTGAGAGTTGGACTGTGAAGAAAGCTGAGCACCAGAGAATTGATGCTTTTGAACTGTGGTGTTGGAGAAGACTCTTGAGAGTCCCTTGGACTGCAAGGAGATCCAACCAGCCCATTCCGAAGGAGATCAGTCCTGGGTGATCTTTGGAAGGACTGATGCTAAAGCTGAAACTCCAGTAGTTTGGCCACCTCATGCGAAGAGTTGACTCATTGGAAAAGACTCTGATGCTGGGAGGGATTGGGGGCAGGAGGAGACGGGACAGCAGAGGATGAGATGGCTGGGTGGCATCACTGGCTCGATGGACATGAGTTTGGGTAAACTCCAGGAGTTGGTAATGGACAGGGAGGCCTGGTGTGCTGCGATTCATGGGGTCACAAAGAGTCGGACACGACTGAGTGGCTGAAAAGAGCCGAACTGAAGAAACAGAGTTCAAGAATGAGTTATATTTCAAAACATGGGTGGGTATGTCTGTGTTCTCCCCTGGAATAAGGCTGACTATGGGAGACCAGAAATACATTTACACCCAACTATTGGAGAAGGCAGGTAATGAGGATGCATCCTGAGATGTAGCCCAGGCTAAACAGATCCCGTGATACCCAAAGTATTTGACAGCAGATGAAAGATGGTTGGAGTAGGAAAAGACAACCCCTTCCAGTATCTTGCCTGGAAAACCCCATGGACAGAGGAGCCTCAGTCAGTTCAGTCATTCAGGCATATCCAACTCTTTGTGACCCCATGGACTGAAGGACACCAGGCTTCTCTGTCCATTACCAACTCCTGGAGTTTACTCAAATTCACGTTGGATGGTGATGCCATCCAACCGTCTCATCCTCTGTCGTCCCCTTCTCCTCCCACCTTCAATCTCCCCCAGCATCAGGGTCTTTTCTAAGGAGTCAATTTTTCACATCAGGTGGCCATAGTATTGGAGTTTCAGCTTCAGCATCAGTCCTTCCAGTGAATATTCAGGACTGATTTCTTTTAGGATGGACTGGCTGGATCTCCTTGCAGTCCAAGAGACTCTCAAGAGTCTTCTCCAACACCACAGTTCAAAAGCATCAATTCTTTGGCACTGAGTTTTCTTTGTAGTTAAACTCTCACATCTATACATGACTAGTGGAAAAACTGTAGCTTTGACTAGACAGACTATTGTCAGCAAAGTAATGTCTCTGCTTTTTAATATGCTGCCTAGGTTGGTCATAGCTTTTCTTCCAAGGAGCAAGTGGCTTTCAATTTCATGGCTGCAGTCACCATCTGCAGTGATATTGGAGACCAAGAAAATAAAGTCTGTCACTGTTTCCATTGTTTCCACATCTATTTGCCATGAAGAGATGAGAATGGATGTCATGATTTTAATTTTCTGAATGTTGAGTTTTAAGCCAACATTTTCACTCTCTTCTTTCACTTTCATCAAGAGGCTCTTTAGTTCTTCTTCATTTTCTGCCATAAGGGTAGTGTCAGCTGAATATCTGAGGTTATTGATATTTCTCCCAGCAATCTTGATACCAGCTTGTGCTTCAACCAGCCCAGCGTTTCTCATGATGTACTCCGCATATAAGTTAAATAAGCAGGGTGACAATATATAGCCTTGATGTACTCCTTTCCCTATTTGGAACCAGTCTGTGGTTCCACATCCAGTTCTAACTGTTGCTTCTTGACCTGCATACAGAGGCAGGTAGGGTGGTCTGGTATTTCCACCTCTTTAAGAATTTCCTATGGTTTGTTGTGATCCACACAGTCAAAGGCATAGTCAGTAAAGCAGAAGTTGATGTTTTTCTTGAACTTTCTTGCTTTTTCTATGATCCATCAGATGTTGGCAATTTGATCTCTGGTTCCTCTGCCTTTTCTAAGTCCAACTTGAACATGGAAGTTCATAGTTCACATACCGTTGAAGCCTGGCTTGGAGAATTTTGAGCATTACTTTGCTAGCATGAAAGATGAGTGCAATTGTGCAGTAGTTTGAACATTCTTTGATCAGACTGCCTTGTTAATCTGCCTTTCTTTGGGATTGGAATGAAAACTGACTTTTTCCGGTCCTGTGGCCACTGAGTTTTTCAAATTTGCTGGCATATTGAGTGCAGCACTTTCACAGCATCATCTTTTAGGATTTGAAACAGCTCAGCTGGAATTCCATCACCTCTGCTAGCTTTGTTAGTAGTGATGCTTCCTAAGGCCCACTTGACTTCACATTCCAGGATGTCTGGCTCTAGGTGAATGATCACATCATCATGGCTACTCGGGTCACAAAGATCTTTTTCTGTATAGTTCTACACAGAGCCTGGTGGGCTACAATCCACGGCATCCAAAGAGTGGGACAGGACTGAAAGACTGAGCACATATGCATGCGCACACACACGCACCAAAGATAGTAGTTCTGGCAAGTAGTTGAAAAATTAAGAGGCGACATATGTGAAAGGCTTAGCACTTAGTGGTCAATGAAGAGAAAGTAAATTATTATTCCTGGAGGTAGAACCACTAAAGTAATACAAATACTCATTGGAAAAACTATGAGACAAACAGATTGTCAACACTGGGATTTCATGCAGGAAATAAGATAGAGGTCAAGAGGCCATCATCAAGGCACCAGGTAAAAGTAGAGGGGCTACAAGAATTGTTTGTTGCAGCATCACTCAGTGTTTGAGCTGGGAGTACTTAAAATCTCTCCTTAGTTAGCCTACAAGTGAGTGGCTGTGTGTTTGTAAGGGAGAAGAGGGAGGGACTGACTCCATTGGACAAAAAGCGATAAAATTCTGAACTATTAAAACTATACGATGCAATCACTCCTAATGGGGGTATATTTAGCTACAGGAGCACATTGATTAAGCAATTTTGAGATCACTGCTCTGAGGCCAAGAGCACCTCCTTTGGAGCTCAGAGCCAAAGTGTGAGTTTTAACTCTTTTGCTTACTAGCTTTGGGACTCTCACAAGTTATTTAACCTACCTGAGTCCAGGATTTACAAGATTCTGTAAAGTTTCACTTTGGGCTTTCATCAAAGCATACAATTTTTGTCTTCCTAATTAAAAATGTTTATGGTTATGTTGCCAGAATTTCACAGTTGAAAGCTTCTCATTAGTAAAAGGGAACCTGTAACATGATATGAAACTCAAGAAAAATTGTACTGAAATGGACAAATGAATTAATGCCAGATTAGTAAATGTAGCATCACATAATTTCCTCATACGGATCTTAGACTTTGGTCAGGGAAGGGTCATACGTATATCTTCCTTTAACATTTTGAAATCTAGTTCCCTAACTTTAGATTTTGTTTGGCATTCCTTTCCTTGACTAGTAGGAATACAATCTACACATCTCTCCCAAAGATCCGTCACTTCCATTTCATCAAATCTTTCTTTCTTACTTCCTTCATTTTCTCATTTAAATTAAGAAGTAATTAGCCTTAAGAAGGTTTGAAATGATCTCTACTTCTTATAATTATAAGGAAAAAAATCACTTTACAGATTTTAAAAGATATATTAGAAAAGCATTATTATTACTGGGATTCATGCCTATGTTTTCTGTTTCAGCATAGAGTTCAGAGAAATTCCCAGCTTGGGAGTAAAGTTGAGCTAATCACAGGAAAGATACTCAGAGTACTGTAGTTCATCAATAGCACTGGGCAAGCCTTAAGTACTACTCTAATCCTACCTTACTCGTAATATCTCTTCAACAGATTTCTTGTCATCACAGGCAGTCTTTTGCACAATTCATGTTTCTGTATGTCACACAGTATAATGAAACAAAGACCAGTCAAATGCCACAAACCACCCAGAAACCTCTTTGCTGTTTTAAGGAGGCCAACAAATCTATTCTTACTGGTATTCCTGTAAACCATTATAAATACTGGTTAGTCTTCCATGGCCATTTAAGAGACTTTTGTATGGTTTTAGAAATGCTCTCCAGCCATATTGCTTTTATCTTTTTTTTTCTTTATTGATTTTTCTCCTTAAGACTTTAATTCACTCTTCTGAGGTTGCTATAGTCAAGAGAGAAATTCTGCAGATCACATAGAGATAACATTCTAACCCAGACTGGGTCACATGCATCTCACATAAGAATACCAGCTTCCTGCAGATAACTGGCCCTTTCCTGCGTTTCAAGCCCTTTCGGTCCCGCTTTTCATTTTTTTCTGTCCCTTAGTATTTGAGACTTAATCTTTCTTCAGTCTTATTCTTCATGCTGAGCTCATCTGAAATGGACCAATAATTGCTACCAGCTAAATCTGGTTTCATCATTCTGAAAATTCCTCATTGAAACTATCCCTGTGGAATAGGAATCTATTCCAAGAATGATCATTTCTTGCAGATTAAAGTGACATTTGGGATGTAGCTCTGCCAATACACAATAGTGTAAGCATAAATAATTGCTGGATGAATTTGATTAAATCTCTAAGAGGTACGGGCATATAACATTTGGCTAAATGCTTTAACAAAACACCATTTGATACCTAAGTGGAAGTATTGTTTAGATCATGTGGTGACTAAACCTTTATAAAGTTTAATATTCTGCTGAAATATATCTTTAATTTTGAATGTTAAGTAAACCAAGTCCTCAATGCATTGGGAGAATGATAACTTAATCTGTATTATCTTCCAGAAATTGTAGCTATTAAATTCGTAAATATCTCCCAAGTTCCTACATTGTGCTAGGCATTGTGTGAGGCATTATTGAATATAGAGTTAAAAGAGTCACAAGTCACAGTAAATATGTATACATTACAAATAAGCAGAGGTCAATGACATTGTGAGAAAAACATTTGAAGTATATGCTATGATTGAGTCTATTTGGAAAATCAAGAAAGGCTTCATTTGGGAGGACACACTTGATATTTTAGAATAAAATGTCTTCAAGGGAGACTACTAATTTATTCTTTTAAAAGTTCTGCCTGCATGTCTTAGCCTGAGGTCATCATTATTAATGTCACATTAAACCATTTACTGTTCTGTCATTTACAGGATATTGGCAACATTTCACAACTTACTCCAAGTTCCATCCCAATATCACTATTAGACATAAGTGGGACACAAGGCACTCTGCAAAGAAGGTGAAGTTGATTGGAAGGCTTCCTTTCCTTGTTCTGGTGCCATATTTCTTTCTCTAGCCCATTAGCATCAACCCTATATCTTAATCCAGTTTAAAACAACCTGTTAAAGTGCTAACTGCTAAGTAAGAGGCTTTTATCCTTCTTTATGTTTGCATTTTAATAAGCAATAGGAAGAGGAAAATGACTGGAAAATGCAAAACAGTAACGTTATAACAGTGGAATGATTGGCAGTAGGGTGATGTTTAGAGAGCAGAGAGCCACTGGGGCCATTTCACCAATTAAAAAATGTAGGAAGCTATGGTACAGTATACTCATACAATTAGTAATGGGACATACATCTTGACTCCAGCTTAATGGGAACGTTCATTTTTCTGAAAATTGCAGAACAGAAAATGGAGTTGGCAGGATCTAAGTGCCTGAAATTAAAAGACGCTTACTCCTTGGAAGAAAAGTTATGACCAACCTAGATAGCACACTGAAAAGCAGAGACATTACTTTGCCAGAAAGGTCCATCTAGTCAAGGCTATGGTTTTTCCAGTGGTCATGTATGGATGTGAGAGTTGGACTGTGAAGAAAGCTGAATGCTGAAGAATTGATGTTTTTGAACGGTGGTGTTGTAGAAGACTCTTGAGAGTCCCTTGGACTGCAAGAACAGCCAACAAGTCCATTCTAAAGGAGATCAGCCCTGGGTATTCTTTGGAAGGACTGATGCTAAAGCTGAAACTCCAATACTTTGCCACCTCATGCAAAGAGTTGACTCACTGGAAAAGACTCTGATGCCGGGAGGGATTGGGGACAGGAGGAAAAGGGGAAGACAGAGGATGAGATGGCTGGATGACATCACCAACTTGATGGACGTGAGTTTGAGTGAACTCCTGGAGTTGGTGATGGACAGGGAGGCCTGGCATGCTGCGATTCATGGGGTCGCAAAGAGTCGGATACGACTGAGCGACTGAATGAACTGGACTGAAGTGTCTTAACATCTCCGTTCCTAGTTCTTCCTATTAGACCAACTTACATTACCTCTCAGTATGTATTACTCAATTGTACTAATTTAAATAGTTCAATTAATAATATCCATTTACATAGTTAATTTATAACTTAAGCACTCTTATTCTCATGTTAGCTCATTTAATCCCCTAAACAACCAAATGAGGAAACAGACCCTGAGGGGTTAAAAGATTTGCCCAAGGTTACATAGTTAGCAGCAGAGCTGGCATATAAACGGAAGGGTTTGTGTCATTGTCACCTCTCCTCTGCCAGGGTTGTTGCTGCTGATTTGTTTGGCCTCAGCATTCTCCTACCACTGCCCATGGTGTGCCCAATTGAAGAAACCAATTCCTCATTCAAAGGCAGCTCTCCTATAGTCAAAGATATAAACAGTAGATGTATTCTCTGCTATGTTTTAAATGGATAACCAACAAGAACTTAACTTATAGCACATGAAATGCTGCTCAATATTATGGGGCAGGCTGGATGGGAGGAGAGTTTGGGGGAGAATGGATACATGTATATGTAAGGCTGAGTTCCTTGGCTGTTCACCTGACTGTATCTCAACATTGTTTGTTAATCTGCTCAACCCCAGTACAAAATAAAAAGTTTTTGGTTTTATGTTTTGTTTTGTTTTTTTAAAGTAGAAGGCATTCTGAAGCCAGAACTTTTGTTCAAATCTTCCCAAGGTTAATTCAAAGAACATAGCATTTCTGAAGCCCAGGCATTCTAACTTTTACTATTTTTGTATTTAGTTTTTTATTATAGAGCACAGAACATGTTACATATTTACAACACCAAAGAGAAAGCTGCAATGACCACAGCAAGCGGTAAGTTCCAAGGGACAAAGGTCCCAGAAACCCTGGATACAGCAAATCTTCACCCTGCCATCCCTTCTTGAGTGGTATGAGTGAACTTCCTGTGCAATTCTGAGGCGGAGTCAGCTGAAGTCATAAGAGTTGGCAACCAGTTCCCCTCCATAGTCAGCATTCATTTAGGAAGCTTGACTGGTGGCTTCACAGGACTGGTGAAAGGGGAAGGGGGAGCCAAAGAGAGGAGGAGGATCCCTGGGCAGAAGTCCAAGTTCCGTGGCACTGGCCCCACGGAACTTTGGAAACAAGAATCAGGCATGGGCTGCACAGGTTCCAAGTCACAGGGCTTCCATGGCTGGCAAGCGTCGAGCCGGAAATTCAGCTGAATAGAGCCCTAAATGTTTTTTTGTTTGACATTCATGCTTAACAGAAAATGATGAATCCATTAGCAACTCCTTCCGTTGCCAAAAGAAACAGACTTGCACTTGTAGATTGCTTTCACTCCGCGCTATCAAGCCACTGCATGCGCTGCTTTCACAAAGCTGACAGTCATCTATCATTTTTAAATGGGTTTAGAGGTACAGTCGTCTTTGTCTGAAGTGTGTGGATGTGTCAGCATGAATGCGACTCATTAAAACAGACTGACCCAAACAGTTTAAATAGGATTCACAGTAGGGGGAAAATGTTTTATTTGAGGTTTGTTTGGAATTATTTTGAAGTTTGTCACTAATTTTGAAAAACAATGGGCTCATTTTCCTAACTTCTTTTTCTTCCCTGAGATGTGTTCAAGAGAACAAATAGCTATATTATACGCTGCCTCAAAAACATGTTCTTTGGGAAATGAAGAAAGATTCTACGATTATGAAATTTCAAGAGTTCCCTTGTGCTCTAGAACATTCCACATACTTAAATAACTTCATGAAACTCCCCCAAGCTTCTCTATCTTTCCTGAGTCTCTGACCTCTAAGCCATAAATGACATCTTTGAACAAGATCTTTAGACCCGTTTTTCATCATTTAGATTAGCCTTAAGGAATACCTTTTGAAGTCAATGATTTAACATGTGGATTAAATCTTCCATAAAATGGTTTAAATATTAAGAGGAAAGCACCTGGTGATATGCATCTGGGTTCCATAGGACATCATTTTATTTTAAATACTTCAAGATGTTCAATAAAAATTGAATATGGCCAAACACATCTCCAGTGAGAGACTGTGGGCATTCAACTTGTTTCCCAGTGGCTTTCTTCTCTCCCTGTCTCCTCTCATCCAACACTGATTTTAAGTTCCTAAAGCAGTAATAGAAATGTAAATTGTAGAAATTAATATCCAAAAAGATTTTCACATATCAATGATGATGAAAGTAATTTGTAGAGTTTCAGTGTGTCTAGTATGGTTGATCTTTTAAGTTTTATATGTGGTTACAGAGTGAGATATTCAAAATATTTAACACATATGAGTCCTGGGTACAGTCAATCAGTACAGTCCCCAGAGCAGGGTCCTAGAAGCCCCTTGCTAAGGCAAATATTAACCCCTGAGGTTGCTGGATGCAGGAAATTCAAGGAGTCTTGACATCAAGGAGGTTGGGGCAGTGGGTGAAGGTAGGTTGGATGTAATGGGAGTAACTATCAACCAGAGGAGAAAGACTTCATTCCCTCACTATACCAGTGTATATTGGCTGAATTCTGGCCCTAGTTTTACCATCTCTTGTTCATCATGACATAGATTCCTAGCACTTGAGAAAACAAAAGCAAGAATATCCCATTAGTGTTTTGGCATTGCTCTACAGTCTACCACTTCTTTCTATGCAACCTCAAATCAACTGAGTACTTGCCAAGGCCCCAAGAGCTGTGCAAACAGCTCCACAGGAATGAACAGTTGTTGAAAGTGAGGGATGAGGGAAAAACCCTATGATAATGGTGGATTAGTAATTATGATATAAACAACATTTTAAAATGGGAATAGTTTCTTATTCTTCACCCTTTTTAACCCAAGAGGCTTCTAGATTTTTAGCAGTCACAAGGCCTGTTCATAGAATAAAACATGTAGAACATATATTTAACTTACGTCACGTTTCCTTTAAGGAAGTATAATGATTCAACATATTAACCAATTCAATCATTTCTTCCCACCACCACTCCCCAAAAAAGGTAATTCAAAGCAAATATTATGATATCCATTTTTTAGATGAAGAAATTAAAGCAATTTTTAAGGGCTTAAGACTCAAACCAATCAAGGTCCAACCCAGAGTTGAAGTAAACTCTCTTGCATCCAACCCTTATTTGATGGAGTTGCCAAGTGGGCTGACCACAAGTAACATTCATGTAGAAAGAGGATGGAGAAATGTAACAATTCTGTGACCTCATTCTTTACAGAAGTATAGTTAGATATCACTAGTGTAACTTAAGACACATCAGAACTTGAAACATACGGACACCGTATCTTTGACAAAGGAGGCAAGAATATACAATGGATTAAAGACAATCTCTTTAACAAGTGGTGCTGGGAAATCCGGTCAACCACTTGTAAAAGAATGAAACTAGAACACTTTCTAACACCATACACAAATATAAACTCAAAATGGATTAAAGATCTAAACATAAGACCAGAAACTATAAAACTCCTAGAGGAGAACATAGGCAAAACACTCTCTGACATACATCACAGCAGGATCCTCTATGACCCACCTCCCAGAATATTGGAAATAAAAGCAAAAATAAACAAATGGGACCTAATTAACCTTCAAAGCTTCTGCACATCAAAGGAAACTATCAGCAAGGTGAAAAGACAGCCTTCAGAATGGGAGAAAATAATAGCAAATGAAGCAACTGACAAACAACTAATCTCAAAAATATACAAGCAACTCCTACAGCTCAATTCCAGAAAAATAAATGACCCAATCAAAAAATGGGCCAAAGAACTAAATAGACATTTCTCCAAAGAAGACATACAGATGGCTAACAAACACATGAAAAGATGCTCAACATCACTCATTATTAGAGAAATGCAAATCAAGACCACTATGAGGTACCATTTCACACCAGTCAGAATGGCTGCGATCCAAAAGTCTACAAATAATAAACGCTGGAGAGGGTGTGGAGAAAAGGGAACCCTCTTACACTGTTGGTGGGAATGCAAACTAGTACAGCCACTATGGAGAACAGTGTGGAGATTCCTTCAAAAACTGGAAATAGAACTGTCTTATGATCCAGCAATCCCACTGCTGGGCATACACACTGAGGAAACCAGAAGGGAAAGAGACACGTGTACCCCAATGTTCATCGCAGCACTGTTTATAATAGCCAGGACATGGAAGCAACCTAGATGTCCATCAGCAGATGAATGGATAAGAAAGCTGTGGTACATATACACAATGGAGTATTACTCAGCCATTAAAAAGAATACATTTGAATCAGTTCTAATGAGGTGGATGAAACTGGAGCCTATTATACAGAGTGAAGTAAGCCAGAAGGAAAAACACCAATACAGTATACTAACGCATATATATGGAATTTAGAAAGATGGTAACAATAACCCGGTGTATGAGACAGCAAAAGAGACACTGATGTATAGAACAGTCTTATGGACTCTGTGGGAGAGGGAGAGGGTGGGAAGATTTGGGAGAATGGCATTGAAACATGTAAAATATCATGTATGAAACGAGATGCCAGTCCAGGTTCGATGCACGATACTGGATGCTGGGGGCTAGTGCACTGGGACGACCCAGAGGGATGGTATGGGGAGGGAAGAGGGAGGAGGGTTCAGGATGGGGAACACATGTATACCTGTGATGGATTCATTTTGATATTTGGCAAAACTAATACAATTATGTAAAGTTTAAAAATAAAATAAAATTTAAAAAAAAAGAACTTGAAACACACATCAAATATAAAGAGGAATGTATTGCTTTTATAGAAAAAGCAATGACTTAAAAAAAAAAACAGTTACTACTTAAGAGTACGAAAATATAATTAAAAACATTTGATACTTAAAAAAAAAAGGGAAGAAAGATCAAAGAGATGCAAAGTTACATTCCTTTTAAAGAATGTGAGCTAGAATGTGGCAGTTCACATCTGATTTTCCCAGGCAACATTCTATAGCAGGAAAGATTGCATTTCTGACCAAAACCTCAAAACTCAAGTCCAGAATATTTTAGTTAAGCTATTAGTTTATCCACAATATACAACTATAAACTCAATAATGTTTATGTAAACAAATATACACTCTATAAAGTTCCAAAGGACAGAAACTGTAACAACCTCAGGCCTTGTATTTAATAACAGGAGATTAAATTTAGGCTTCAGAGTAAGAATGCCTAAATTTGTATTCCAGTGTTACTACTTTGTGGCTGTGCAATCTTGGGCAAATTACTCCCTCTGGTTCCTTCTTATAAAATGGACATATTAGTACATGGTGAAGTGGTGAGGATTAAATAAGATATGCTTCCCGAGTTTCAACAGAATGATTGGCAGAGTGTAGATACTTGGGTACACCTCTCTTTCACTGACATTCTTCATTCCACTTTTTCATTCCCTTTAGCATTCAAAGACATTAATGATTGAGTTACTGGTCTTTCTGCTGCAAGTTTGGAATTTCCTCAAAAACAATGCCAATGCAGCTTCTGGAATACTTGGCCCCTCCTTCTGGTCCTCACCATCCCATCTTTCTCCAACCTGGACTGCCTGCCTAGTTAGCAATGTCATATTTTCTGATGGCCCCAGGTCTTGGGTCATCATTTTCTGACATGCTATTACCATCTCCTTGGTCACTTGGTTAGCTTTCAAGTAAGTAGAAAAGGGACTTCCAGAAGCAGGTGTAAGTTATTGAACTCTCCCCCTTTTATTTATTATGCTTCCTCTTAAGAAAGTGCGATACATTTTTTGAGTTTACAATGAGCAAATAGAAAAAAAGGAAGAAAACTGTCAAATAAGGGAAATTTTCATAAATTATTTATACAATCACATTCATTAAGAGTTGATTCTGCTCTTGACTGAATTGCTAATGGAGCTAAAATATTTCTTGGTTCCTATATTATATTTTGCTTCTTTATTAGGCTGGGCTCTCATCATCTCTATCAATTTATTCAGCAAATATGCATCAAGTACCTGCTCCATGTCTGGTGCAGAGTAATTTAGATACAGCACCTGAACTTTTGAAATATGTCAAATCTAGTCATCCTGCCTCCAGACTACTGGTTCTCAAGCTTGACTGAAACAGTTCTAGAACTGACTGGGAACATTGTTAAACCACTGGTTCCTGGGCTACTTCCTTAGGCTGGAAGTCTAGGCAGGGGTCTGGGCAGGGGAATTTGCATTTTTAACCTCCAGGTGCTGGTCCAGGAAACACTTTGAGACCACTGCTGTAGAATCTAATCCCTTGTCTTCACCATCACATGTGTAAACTTCCCAAAATATAATTAAATCATTCTACAGAGTGAAACCCTTGGAGAAGGCAATGACACCCCACTCCAGTACTCTTGCCTGGAAAATCCCATGGATGAAGGAGCCTGGTAGGCTGCAGTCCATTCGGTCCACGGGGTCGCTAAGAGTCAGACACGACTTCACTTTCACTTTCACTTTTCACTTTCATTCATTGGAGAAGGAAATGGCAACCCACTCCAGTGTTCTTGCCTGGAGAATCCCAGGGACGGGGGAGCCTGGTGGGCTGCTGTCTATGGGGTCGCACAGAGTCGGACACGACTGAAGCGACTTAGCAGCGGCAGCAGCAGCAACAACGGCAGCAGCAGCAACCACAGCAGCAGCAGCAGCACAGAGTGAAACCCTATTTGGTTCTCCAATAGAACTAGACTTTCAGACTTTCAAGATCTGCTTCAGGCTTTCAAGATCCTTTTTTGGCCTCTCCTTGATAATGACTGAGCCTGAGGATATACTTCCCATTCTAAATTCCTTAGTTCAGTCTAACTCTGTCTCTACCAAACATTGTATCTCTCTTTAGTGGCTAAGTTGTGTCCAACTCTTGGGACCCCATGGACTGTAGCCTGCTAGGCTCCTCTGTCCATGGGATTCTCCAGGCAACAATACTGGAGTGGGTTGCCATTTCCTTCCCCAGGAAACATTGTATAGGCCCTTTTGAATAATTAGCTTCTGTGGAAACTAAAAATCTTGGACTTCCCATTTATTAAAAAGCTGGAAAGAGTGGTAGTCTTCCTTTTATAAGTGCATGGGCGCACTAGGCAGATAAAAGCAGTCTGGGGAGTAGACGGTAGCAATGGTGCTCGAACAGAACCTCCCGATGAAGGCCCAAACCCTGAACAAAGTTGTTCAAAAATATGTGTTTAAACTGAAGAAATTATCTCATGATACCGCTTTCAAGTACTTATTAACAGAATGTTTTCATTCTACCTTTATGTGTCTGAAATAGTAACCAGAAAAGAAATCATTGTATAAACATTAATACAGCACACAACTACATCAAAGAAAAAAGGGAACACAAGCTTTCATTTTCATTCAGTGAGATCAACCTAAAATAACTTATCCATGGTTTTGTTTGAATTTACCAGGCAAAGTTTCAGTATGTGGTAAATTCTTAGGAAGCAACTTTAAAAGTATTATATGCCCTTTTACTAAAGTGCAACCTTTATGTATTGATGTATTTTATGAGAAATGTTGCTTCTATTAGAAATGTGCACCAAAATAAGCATTTCTAAATAACCTGAATAAATTTTCAGGTATCACAGAGAAATGGATTATGGTATTGGATTGCTAAAATCATCTGATTTGGGAATTGAAGCTAGGAAAGAATGAGAAAGAAAGATAAAGATTATAGACAGTCAATACTGTGTATAATAATTACCATTTTCTTTCTTTCTCAGAAAACTTTTATGTTCATAGCTGTTGTTTTTTTTTTTTTAATATTTTGCTTGTGGTCGATCTTCTAACTGAACATTGTAGAAAGGTAGAAGAAAATATTTATCAATAATGAAGACAAACTTAATAAAACTGCCATGGAATATATGTGTGTGTGTGTGTGTGTGTGTGTAAGAGGTGGGTGGTGGGGCAGGGGGCAAGCCTGTGCCACTGGTATACATTTGGAAGTCTAATTTGGTACCTGTTTTTTTTTTTTTTTAATCATGTCCCTACATTTGTAACTAAAGAATCATGTGATGGGTGAGTAGTTTTCCAGTTGCACAAACTGTATCAACCAGTAAATCGGCCACATTCAGCCCATCTACCCTTGCTGAGGTCTCGTACAGGATCTGGAAGGGAAGGGAATGTTGGGAAGGATTTGTGACCAATTGCAATCAAACAGGGAGAAGGCAATGGCAGCCCACTCCAGTACTCTTGCCTGGAGAATCCTATGGATGGAGGAGCCTGGTAGGCTGCAGTCCATGGGGTCGAGAAGAGTCGGACATGACTGAGCGACTTCACTTTCACTTTTCACTTTCATGCATTGGAGAAGGAAATGGCAACCCACTCCAGTGTTCTTGCCTGCAGAATCCCAGGGATGGGGGAGCCTGGTGGGCTGCCGTCTATGGGGTCGCACAGAGTCGAACACAAATGAAGCTACTTAGCAGCAGCAGCAGCAGCAGCAATCAAACAGAACATCTGTAAGATTAGTAAACAAATCCCAGTAAATGACATGTGATGGTCTCTATGTCTTCAAACCACTGGAAAGACAGCCTAAAAAACAAGTCTAGAATTAAGCTTTTTTTTTCATCATTATCCATATTAAACAGATACACACAAAGAGCATCAACAGAAACCAAAGGCCTTTTAGCAGTAGCCTGGTGTGTGCAAAGAGCAATGGATTTGAATTAGGCACACTTGGGTGTGAATCACAGCCTCAGAGCTATGGCCTTAGTCTTGTTCTCCAGTTCTGTTCATTGTAAAATAGAAACAGGATTATGTTGTGAGCAATTTAATGTCCTAACATATATAAAGCATCTGAACTGTGCCAGCACACAGTAGGCACACAGTAAATTATAGCAGTAGTGGGTGAACAAGAAGTGAATCACTTACACTGTTACATGCAGCTCTCCTTAGAAGGCAGACTTCCACAAAACTTTTTTTAAATCAAAGCTGCTTAATGTGTGTGTGCTGTATAAAGAAAGAAATGAGTGAGACTGAAATAATCATACTTCCCTAAAGATGATCAGATTGACAGAAGGAAAGATTTCCCAATAGCTTCCATGCCAGACATTTTTAAATACCCACTAAGTTCCTGGCATTGTTCTCAAAGCAGAGAAAGATAAAGAATTTCTCAACATTCTAATGACAATGGTTTAACCTTTTCAATTGTGACTGCAGGTAGAACCACCTGGGAAGATTTCAGAAATCTTGATGCCCAGGCTGAATCTCATACCAATCAAATCAGAATCTTTGCAGGTGGGATTCACCCTCCTGGTGATTCCAGTGCATGACCAAGATTAAGAAGTGATGATGTAGGAGACAGGTGGAAAACAACATTAATGCAGGTAAATAACCACCATGTGACAGTGATAAAGAAATACTTGTGAAAAAAATTAATGTATCAGGAATTGAAAAACATCTATAAGGAGAGGCAAACAGAGAGAGTTTCAGAGAAGGATCGGTGTTTGAGCAAAATTTTCAAAGATGCTACATTCATACAGGAGGCATCAGCAAGGCATGAGTCCTACAGCAGAGGGATGACAATTTCATGTGAAAGGAGATGCAGGTGGTGTTTTGTGTACATAAAGAATAATATGCACTTGGCTTTTTTTCATAAACTTACATATTAACCCAACAACCCTGCCCCATTTGACTTTGGTTTTTCAATTATTTGCACAATCTTAGTGGTCCAAATTGCTTTCTTAAAAATAATTTTATTGGGATATTGTTGATTATTAAACAGATACACACAAAGCGTGTTGTGTTAGTTTCAGGTGTACAGCAAAATGAATCTGTTACTATACATATATGTATATCCACTCTTTTTTAGTTTCTTTTCCTATATAGACCCTAATGGCCCAAATTTCTATATTTATCTTGAGATCTTAAGGTCAAAACACATAAGAAATTATTTTAACAATGCTTACATATTTTATTTTATGTAGAAATTAGACCCTTCATATTCTCAAAAAGAGTTTGAGGTAACAAACTTTATAGCACTTATAAGGTAGCAATTTTTAAGGCAGAGCAGAAATCATCTAGGAAAAAATCATTATGCCAGAAAGTTAGAATGACAATGTTTCTGAAATTGAGTACTAAATATAATCCTGATATTCCTGGCAGTCAGTGCAATAAGGGGAATATGAAATCATTGTTTGACAAAAGAAAGTATGTAGTTTATTTGAAAAGGCAAATACTGCACATTGCAAGAGTCTGGGAAGAATGTGTTCCATGTGGGAAGCACTTTGGTTGAGGTAACGAGAAACGCCTTCAACTCACTTTATCCACAGCATGGTCCTTGGATGCTTGGAGAACTTGGTTGACTTCAACTCACTCTGAAATCAAGTTCTTCCTACTCATTTTTAAATCACCTCCTCTAAGATTATTCACATTTAATTGATGTGCCCATTCTATTTAGAGAAATGCATTTGCTCTCCCATCCCTCGACTTGGGAGAAAAAACCTGCAATGATCTTTCTGCTTTCTTGCTTTGTTGACATATTAGCATACACAATTTGTAAACCTTACATTTTAATTCCTCTGTGGTGCCAAGAGTAATTCTTAAGGAATCATTTGCCCACCAATACTGTTCCAAATGAATCATGTTCTTAAAAGAAAACATAAGTAGTAAAACCCTCTTGAAATTTAAGACATTTGAAGGAGTTATATTTTTAAGGCATTAAGTCATCATATTAAGGTATATAAGCAAATTCTCATAAGCTTTCACATGCCCAATTTGGCAAGGGATCATCCACGTGAATAGCCTTTTGTTTTCACTCCCATGAAATGTACAGGTTTTTACAGAACTCAAATTGATTCTAGCAATTATTTAAAATTCCTCAGAAATACCTTAAATCTCACATCTTCATTTCTGAGTAGGGACAATGCCAAAATGCCAGCAGTTGAGTACTTTTAGATTAAAGGTAACATCCCTTTCAACAGCCTTTCAAGACACAGGTGAACAGCAGTTCATATAAATCAGATACATCCAATATCTCACCTTATGCATCTTGATGGGGGAATCCTGTGGTTGACTCATCTAAGACATGAACCTTAGCCGTAATTTTTCAAGACTGATTTCTTGTCAGTCCTGCTTAAAGCCTATGCTACACTCAACAGGTCATGTTTTAAGTGGAGGTTGTACATGTTTGTCTATTATTGCATTGCCTTGCAAGATCACATATCAGCTCTTTTTGTCACTTTTAATTATAGCTATAGCAGCAAATTATCTCACACCGATCTAAATGTCTACATTTTTAAAGCATTGCCTTTTATTTAAGAGATGCTGATGACAAATATAACTTAGCTATTTTCTAAGACTGTGCCTTCTGCTGAACCATGCTCTCTTGTTCTCCTCTCCTTCAGACTAACAGCTTGTCATGCAAAATAGCTGGAAGTTTTTGAGATTTAATCATTGAACATGAACAGAAAACTATGGAAACAGTTTCACAGGGAAATGCAGGTCATAATCAACTCTCACTGAATTTTTTAGGACAGAGATGGCAAACACAGTCGTAAATGGTTAACACTCCTTTGTAGAAAGGTAGACACTAACTTATTGATCACAAACATTTCTCCTTAAGAACTTGGACATGGCTTCAGAATTCTTTCCAATCAAGGGCATTGTGTAGACATTATTAATTGATTAAAAGTGTACTTTGCTGACCTTATTTTCCACCCCTTTCCTAGGACCTCAAATTGGCACAGCCATTGAAGGTAATTTGACTCAGCCCAGTAGTATTTTCAGTAGTCATGTATGGTTGTGAGACCTGGACAGTAAAGAATGCAGAGCACTGAAGAACTGATGCCTTTGAACAGTGGCGCTTGGAGAAGACTCTTGAGAGTCCCTTTGACAGCAAGGAGATCAAACCAGTCAGTCCTAAAGGAAATCAACCCTGAATACTCACTCATTGGGAGGACTGATGCTGAAGCTGAAGCTCCAATACTTTGGTCACCTGATGTGAACAGCCAGCTCATTGGAAAAGACCCTGATGTTAGGAAAGATTGAAGGCAGAAGGAGAAAAGAGCTTCAGAGGGTGAGATGGCTGGATAACATCACTGATGCAATGGACATGAACTTGAGCAAACTTTGGGAGATGGTGAGGGACAAGGAGGCCTGACATGAAGAGTCGGACATGACTGGGCCACTGAACAGCAACAGCAACAACTCGTGCTTAAACTCTCTCTCCAAAATCTCCACCAAGTGACCATGTAGCTCCCTCTTGAACACTTTCATTAGACTGAATGAACCAACTCCATGCAAAAGGACCTACAAACTCATGTACAAAGAGACTGAGCAAATAGATTATATGTATATATGTAAAAACAGATTGGGAGTTCATGAACTGTCTTCTAAGTAGTCCTGTATTGCCATGCTCTACTACTGACTCTTACCACAGCTCTTTGAAAATAAAATGGGGAAGATGAATTTCTTTTGTTCTTTATTTCCTAAGAAGAGCATTTCATTCCCAAGAGTAAACTCTTTGGTATTTAGAAGACTTTGCCTTCCAAGAAAGTTTGTAGAGGTCTTCTGAACAGGATAGTCTGAAAATTCGTGTGATAAATGAAGAGAGAGATGAACTGGGGAGAAGCCAGGAATAGAGAAATCTGGGGGAGGGACAGGAGTCTGATCCCTTGTGGCCCAGATTTCACTGTCATTGTTTTTACCATTCACTCCCTTTACCTAACTCCCATGTAGTCAAAATCTTCACTTCCTTTCCTCTCCATTTAAAATTCTCAGTTTGACTGAGTTGATTAATGAAATTTACACTAAAACATAACTAGCCCTTTCATAAAACATTTGAATCCAAAAGAATCACCTGTTAGTGCAAATGAATCTCTAATTTTTGAAGCTGTTTATCATATAGCTTAGTATCCTTTACTTCCCCCACATAAATTGATTAGAATTGCAGGAAATAAAATCCATGTTATTTGTTATTGTTTGATAAAATGCAGTCAAATGATTAACTTTTCTTGAATTTTACATTATTATACTTTCCAGAATTCTGATCAAGAACACCTGAAAATCTTGGAAATGTTTATATTAAAATATTCTAACCAGGAACCTATAAACTCCAGCAAATCATTAACACTGGAGAAAAAAATGTTAAATAACAATTTGCTATGTGAGGGTTCTATTATTTTTTAAAGTCTTTCTTGAATTTGTTACAATATTATTAATAATTCTGTTTTGTTTTGCTTTATTACTTTCTGTTTATGTTTCAGCTTTTGGGCCACAAGACATGTGGAATCTTAGTTCCCTGACAAGGGATCGAACATATACCCTCTGCTTTGGATAAGATGTCTTAATCACTGGACCGCCAGGGAAGTCCCTCTAACTATTCTTCCTTCACTGTTGATCTTAACTAAGGTTAGCCTTAAACCGCAATGTATACACACGCAAAAACAGTCTCAAAAGAAAGAAGGTACTTCTAAGACCTAAGTCAGAAATCATTCTGACTATAGTGTGGGCCGAAAAGGCCACAGTGACTACTCTAGTGTCCAGTGTAAACCTTATTGGCTGAATCATGCTCTTTTGTAAGCCAAGGGATATTTGGAAATTGTTGCTATAAAGATCTACAAAAGGTTTTCATAAATTTGGTATATATACTATCTCATCTGGTAGCTGTTTCAGATATTAATAAGGGCACTCCTTTCTTTAAGTGATTCGGTGAAGCATAATCACTGATGTTCTTTAAGATTAATATAAAGCAGGCAAAATGGAACAAAAGTTAAATAGTACATTCAATATTAAATCTGGAATTGATCTGTTTTATGCCTAGAATTTCATTCAGCTCCTTAGATTGACAATAATAATTAATGGAATGCCTCAGAAGATTAGAAAACCAGCTCGTCTGCATCTCAAATAAGCCAAGTCTTACAGAAGTTCAAAGTATGAACAGGTAATTTTCATCATGAAAACATTCATATTTTTCTTTTACACAAATGTAAAATTATCACATCTCATGTTGAGTTGATTAGAACTTATCAATCTCTGATCAGCTAGTACTTTAAGAGCTGATTCTAGAGGACTTATACAGTCAACAAGTTTGTAAGTATAGTATAATTTATAACTTTATTTTTCTCCTGAACCCTGGGGCAAAATATCACCTTCTCCTACTATGCTAATTCAAAAGTAAGAACTGGATAGTTATCCCTATGGTAACAGAAGCTCATTTTACCCCTAGCCCATTTCCAACCTGTTACTAAATTACTAAGCACTGGAGTGATGCATCAAAGAGCACAGAGAGATGCTGTTAAGGTAATGAAACCAAACACTATCCACTTAAAACATGTTGTGTCAGCTTGGAAATAAGGATGGATAAGCCCCTTACTTTCTACTCCCTTCCCTATAGCTGACCACGTAGCAACTGTTACATTTTCTAAAGTTATAAAACCCGGACTCCTCTCTACAAAACAAAAACTACTTCCCAGAAGGAGAACTGACTTTCTAGGACAGAGAAGGTTTTTTTTTTTTTATGCTCCAAAACATGTATTTTGAATTTTTTTGCATCTCCATTTTCTATATTAATGAACAACAAGGTGTGTTTTCTTTGGAAGCAATTTTTAAATGTCTATTAGCTGCAAAACACAGTTACATTTCTTTAGTGCATCCAAGAGTCCAGGAGGCCAAGAATGAGATTTTCCGTCAGTCAAGGTTTTCAAAGGTTCGACCCAGAGAATTGGGACAGGCTGTATTCCTTGCTAATGGTGCACTACCAGGATACTCTAATATCCTGCCGAGAAGAATCTTTTACTTGGAAATTTAAAGTCTCATCTGACAGAACCTATGCCGGCAGGAGCCTCAATTTATCTGCTCTAGAGGAAGAGCATCGAAATCCAATCTGAGGGAATCCAAACCTTTGTTTCCATGGTGAGGTTTCCAAAAAGCTACTGAACATTTGATTCTATCCATTTTAGTTGTGGGGTGTGGGTATATTTAAGAGTCTACCTTAAGTTAACACAAAGGCACACAGAGCATCAGTCATTTATACAGTGAGGAACCAGGTCATTGTGAGAAAACATTGTAGGCATTTACCTTGAAAGGTATTGGGATTGTGTGCACCTGTTAGGTTAACTTGTCCAAAAAATGAGGGGGCTGAATTAGATGATCTCTGGAGCCCATCTTAGGTCTGCACATTAAGAGGTGAGATGGCTCTGTGATCTTGATCAAGTCACTCAGCATCACTAATATATGTATCCTTCTAGCTCTAAAACAAGTCCACGTATCCCTAATATAATTTCAGGGATTGTATTTTTCCCTTAAAATTAACAGATAATCATAGAAATAAGATTTGTGTTCTATACGCTACCTGGGATTAAGGGGGGAGGTGAAAAGTAGGGAGTAAATGTTTGTTCCAGGAGTTCATTCTATTGCAAAATCAGATGGGTAAATAACCAAAAAGTATACTTAAGTAAAAAGTACTTAAGAATGTAAAGGTTTAGTAATGAAATCAAAGAATAACAATAGATGAAGAGCAATATTTGCCACTGAAACTAATGTTAACAGGCCTCCACCTATTTGCCTTTTTCATGTCAAAAATCTCTTGCCCACCAGTCCTAAATTCTTCAGTGAATAAACAACAGGCTTTTTCAAGAGTCATTCCTTGAAATGGCTCTCCATCAAGTTTAGGATCCAGTATGAGAGTCCTCTAATGACTTGGAAATATATGAATTGACCTAAGACCCATCCCACAAAATAAAATTCCTGAAGGCAAGGCAGTATAAAATGAAATGAAAAGGGTGTGAGATTTGGGTTTAGAAGATTCAAGCAAAATGAACTTGGTATTCTGTCTCTGTTCCTTTCTAGCTGTGAAGGTGGACACTGCTGTTAATATCTCTGGTTTTCAGTTTCATCATCTGTAATATCATGGTAACATTACCATCTTCAAATGATTGTCATAAAGATTAAATGGAATAATGGGGGAAAAGCAGTAAGCTTCCATAAACGCTAGACCTACATGTTGAATTTATGCAACCCTGGATCAATAGTTGTTTACAGATGGCCTACTATGTACCAGGCATGCATAAAATGCTACATATTAAATGATGGAAAAGATTCATTCCTACTGTGATGATAACACTTTGATTAGAAACAATCCAACCCTGAAGAACCCACTTGCCTTGAAATTAGAGCTCACCTTTTCCATGGCAAAATCCTCGAGGGGGGAAAAACTTGTTGTTGAAACTAATCAATCTCTCTCTTTTCCAGAACATGATATTCTTATTTGATATATATATATATATATATATATGTGTGTGTGTGTGTGTGTGTGTGTGTATGTATGTCAACTGATTTTGTATGAGACACAGAAGTCTTAGCTAAAGTTTTTGCTAAGATGTTTATAAATCCATAGGGAAAGAAGACATAAATATATGACAAGACAAAGAAGTAATTAATTTCAGAAAATATTCATTATAGCTTCATAAACCTACTGGACTTTTAAAGAGAAAAGAAATATACACGGCTCTTCCCTCAAGGTATTCACAATCTACTTGGGGGAAAAAAAAAACAAAAAGACATAAATTTCATGCTTTTGAATGGTGGTGTTGGAGAAGACTCTTGAGAGTCCCTTGGACTGCAAGGAAATCCAACCAGTCCATCCTAAAGGAAATCAGTCCTGAGTATTCATTGGAAGGACTGATGCTGAAGCTGAAACTCCAATACTTTGGCCACCTGATGTGAAGAACTGACTCATTTGAAAAGACCCTGATGCTGGGAAAGATTGAAGGTGGGAGGAGAAGGGGACAACAGAGGGTGAGATGGCTGGATGGCATCACCAACTCAATGAACATGAGTTTGAGTAAACTCCGGGAGTTGGTGATGGACAGGGAGGCCTGGGGTGCTGCAGTCCATGGGGCCACAAAGAGTTGGACACAACTGAGCAACCGGGAAATGAACTGATACATCAGCTGAGTCAACTGAGATGTCCAGGCAGAAGTTCTAATATAACTTTGTAGCAATGGTGAATGGCCCTCCTTAAGGAATGGGCTAAGGAAAAGGTGGGGTTCGACTTACCTTTGAAGAATGGGTAAGATTTAAATGGATATGAGAGGGACAAAAGTTCAGATTATTGGAACTTGTATTTAAAGGTCTTGGTGCTAATAGAAAAATGAAAACATGTCTAGAGGTTAAAAAACAATCTGAGATGGGGATGGAAAGACAGAGCATCTTACAATGGTGCAGCATCTATTCAAAGAATTGTTTTCCATTGGCCTGATAGCAGATGCCCAGAAGACCTGCTGTTACCTCTTATTCCTGTCAGTTGTTCTCTTAGGCCACAAGTGAAAGTTCTACCAAAACCATCAAACTTTCAGTTACTGACAGCATGGTCAAAGTCACAACTACTCAGTCCATCAGAGAGGTTTAGTAAAGGATCTGTTTCCCAGCAGTGAGGTGGTTATTATGTTATTTTTTTCTATTTCAGAGCAGGAAATGTCTTACTTACATTTAGTAGACATTACCAAGTCTACTCTTGCTTTCTTTCTTACATCTTACATCAGAGAGCTGAGCATATGTCCCAGATGCAGGCTGTAGAGTGCAGATCCATGTTGTAATATGAGACTTATTAGAGGGTTTTAAATTGTATCACTGGAGTTCAAAATTATGATACACATCTTTTGCATTAGAAAGCCCTGCTACATTGGCAATATATAATCATGTTGAACACTACTTACCCTCAACCCAGCAATTGTAGTCCATGGTGTATTTCTAGAAAAATCTTCATACCTAAGTGCAAAGATACAAGTAAAATAGATAACATAAACAATGCTGTGATGAAAATTTAGAAACAATATAAATGTTCATTATTAACAGAAGAATGGATGTATCACATCATAATTTATATAACTGATGAAGTAAAATGAATTAACTAGAGGTGTGTGAATGAACACAGGAAAAAAAATCTCACTTCAAATATAATTTAAAGTAAAACGACATTTGTACAAGGATATAGCCAATATATTACCATATACGTAAACTTTAAAATCCTGCCAAACAATATTATCTAGTGGTTATTGATACATTCATATTTAATAAAAGCATTAAATTACTATAGTGTTTTGAATGCAGTAACAGAGGGGCACACAACAGACTTTACCTGTATCTGTAATGGTATATTTCTTAAAAAATATTTCAAAGCAAATATGATAAAATGTTTAGAATGCTAAACAGTGATTTCTTAGACATTAGTAATATTGTACTTTTCTACAGGGTTCTAATATTTCATTTAAAAAGAAAACTGAAAACAAAAGCTGACTGTCTTCAGTAAAATGGTTTCTGGTTAATTTTATTTTTATTTTTAATTGGAGGATAATTGCTTTAGAATGTTGTGTTGGTTTCTGCCATACAACAACTCAAATCAGCCATGAGTGTGTGTGTGTGTGTTTTTATATATATATATCTCCCCTCCCTCTTAAATCTCCCCCCCACTACCCCCACCCTGCCCCCTCATCCCATTCCTCTAGGTCATCCAGAGTGTCAGGCTGGGCTCCCTGTGTGTTATACAGCAGCTTCCCACTAGCTATCTATTTTACACATGGTAGTGTATATATATTCAGAGAAGGCGATGGCACCCCATTCCAGTACTCTTGCCTGGAAAATCCACGGACAGAGGAGCCTGGTAGGCTGCAGTCCATGGGGTCACTGAGAGTCGGACACGACTGAGCGACTTCACTTTCACTTTTCACTTTCATGCATTGGAGAAGGAAAGGCAACCCACTCCAGTGTTCTTGCCTGGAGAATCCCAGGGACGGGGGAGCCTGGTGGGCTTCCGTCTATGGGGTCGCACAGAGTCGGACACAACTGAAGCGACTTAGCCACAGCAGCAGCAATGTATATATTGGAGAAGGCAATGACATCCCACTCCAGTACTCCTGCCTGGAAAACCCCATGGACGGAGGAGCCTGGAAGGCTGTAGTCCATGGGGTCGCTGAGGGACGGACATGACTAAGCGACTGCACTTTCACTTTTCACTTTCATGCACTAGAGAAGGAAATGGCAACCCACTCCAATGTTCTTGCCTGGAGAATCCCAGGGACGGGGGAGCCTGGTGGGCTGCCGTCTATGGGGTCACACAGAGTCGGACATGACTGAAGTGACTTAGCAGCAGTGTATATATGTCAATGCCACTCTCTCAATTGGTCCCACACTCTCCTTCCCCTGCTGTGTCCACAAGTCCTGGTTTTTAGTTTTGGTTTCTTAAGTGGTGAGAAATTTTGGATACCACTTTTCTTTCCTTCTCTCTTTCTTTCTTCTATGCAAGTTTTAATGTCTCCACAAGGATATGCAGGAACTTTAGAAAAAGATTCCATAACAATTCTTTATAGAAATTAAGTAGTGGAGCACAGAGAAAAGGCTCTTCTACACTTCTAACCAGATTATTTTTCTCTGTACTTAATTTTTTAAAATAAGAGGTCACCAATCACAAATTTTGGAGTTGGAGAATTTTCAGTTTCCCCAAAATATCAGAGCTCAGAAACCTCTGAGACTGGTCCAAACATTTGATAGTGGGTGTCTATTTTCTCCTCAGTCATCCATAGAAGCTTTAACTTCTTGAGCTTGGCTAAATCCACTCCAATATCACATCTCCCATAAATGTCACTCTGGATCAAGATAATCTCTATGAGCATGTGTGTACTCTTTGCTTTCAACTGCATCGACTCTAAGAGTTTTCAATAATTGCTCTTGGAGCTACAAGGTAAAGTTGCTATTCTTGTGAAATATGAATGGAAGCTTACCTCTTTTTACTTGTAAACTGAATCCAAGTAAAACAACTTATAAGTGGTCAGTCTTCCCCTCACCATGAAGGTTCACCACATTTGTAGATGAATGTTTTCTACCTAATCAATATAAACTTTGGAAATAATCCAAGCAGGCCATCAGTCTAGAAATTTCCTTTTATTAAGTATATATTTGCCATGTTTACATTACTCTTTTATTTTTATTTCTGAGGATTTCAGGGTCATGTAATCTGTAATGCAACTGAAAATACTCCAACCAGCAATGATCCAGGAAGACATCAAAAACACCCAGACAGAATAAGGCTAATATTTCCTCACCAGGTGTCTAGCCTCTTAATCTAGTGATAATATCACATTCCAAAGGAAAAGGCACCAAGACCCTCCCAACTAGTGCTCTAAGCACTTACTTCTCCACCTAGGATTACCAGCTTGTTGAGCAGCAAACATTCTCACCTGCATCAGAGGTGGGGGTTGATCTCCAATTGCTGAGAACAGCGCATCTGAGGAGTAAATAAGAGCCCAGGAAAAACTTTTTTTTAGAAACTAAAACCCAGCAACAAACTTGCTGGTTTCAGATGCAGGTGCCAAATTATCTGGGGTTTTATTTGTGCTTCCTGAGGTGGTGGCCCATCTTTTGAATTTGGAATTAAAAAATGATCTTTTTTTATAGGTATGTTTTAGGTTCTGTGATGAGAGGGGATGGCCCATCTTCCTTGAAACAGGATAAATATGCATATTTCTCTAGGGCTGATTTGACCCAGACTCTGAGCAGGGTCAGGGATCTTACCGAACAGAATGCTTGTGATGAGTGGTGTAGAGGGAAAAAAAGCAAACAAAATTTTTTTGATCTGATTTATCATCCAGTTGCTAGAACTCATCTTAGACAATTCACTGTTTCCTCGGAAAATGGAGTTTGGCTATTAAAATATCCTTTATCGGGTTTCTAAGTGATCACTCAGCGACTGTTAGTATGGGGGAAAGGACACAGGACTAGAATAAGTAAACATGAGTTCTAATCACAAGTTGGCCACCACATTGCTGTCTACAGCATCAGAAAAGGAAGGGCCCAAGTCACGGATTTCAACCTTGGATATTACACTTGGAATCATTTGGGAAGTTAAAAAGCAGCAGCAACAGCAATGTCCTGCCTGACCCTTTCCTAAACCAACAGAATCAGAAAGTCTGGGATGTGGGACCTAGCACTGACATTTGTAAAACGCTCCCAGGGTGATTTTAATAGAGAGCCAGTTTGAAAGTTAGAATAGTGTTTCTCCCACTTTCATGTGCAAGAGAATCATCTGGGAGCTCATTAAAATCCGGGTTTGGATTCAGCAGGTCAAGGCTGAGGCCTTGCTGACAAGCTCGCAGGTGAGGCAATGCTGTTGATCCATTGAGCACACTTTGAGTAGCAAGAAACTAGATGATTTCCAAGAGCCTTTCTAGCACTGATTCTGTGAATCTGCATTTTTCACTTTCAACAGAACTGTCACTTTCCCATCTAAGATCACCCATCTCAGAGGAATGCCTTTATAATGTCATGCACTGTGCTAGGGTCTATGAAATAATTTAATGTTCCTTAGAAGTCAGGAGATACTTCAGAATCTCCTCTTGTGGTGCCTGATGCAACACCATGAACGTTATCACTGACTGGTATGATAGAAAAACTACAGGGGATTTGGCAGAATTCACATAAGTAGGGAGGCATCACTTGGTGTGTAGAATTGAGGGTGTATGTAAGGGTATGTACACAGGGACATCGCACTCAGAAATCTGTGCATCTGTGTGCGTGTGTGTATGTGTGTGCCTGGGGGGCAGTGCAGGCTGGAAATTGGAGCAATTTAGGGAAAGCTTCCTGAAGAAAATTATTTTTGATCTGAGTTCTAAAGATGAATAAAATTCAGGAATTGGTAGGGGTGTCCAGACAGAAGGAGCTGAGTATATAAATACCTATATGGATGTGAAGAAGGGACTGAGAAATCAGATGACCAAAGTAGCTTGATTTGGCTAAAGCATAAAAAACCCATGAGACTTAGAGAGGTCTGTTCTATATTTATTTTTTCTTTAAATAACCAGCTCTTCATTTGGCTTATCCATTAAGTAATTTTCCCTTTATTTTTTAATTTCTGAATTTACTATTCCTTCATATTTATTTGGTTTATTATTATTCTGCTATATCTTTTTGTTGGATTCTTAATTCATTTATTTCACTATTTTTACTTATAAAAAAGTAGCTAATTCTGTAAATTTTCCTGTAGGCGTTATCTTGACTAAATCCCATAGGTTTATGACAGGATATCCTAACCGTGGTTCAGTTACAATTTTATTTCCATGTTTGGCTCCAGATTTATTTGAATGTCTGGGTGCTTAGAGTTGTTGGCTCTTCTTTGGTTATTAATTTCTGGTTTTATTACACTGTAGTTAGAGAAGTAATCTGAAGGATTTTCTTTTTTAGTTCCTAAGGATATATTTTTTTAACTTAAAGAAAAATTTGTTTTTTGGTTTTGCTGTAGAACAATGTGAATCAGGCGTAAG